>NC_138893.1:89959616-91251783 GCF_965194825.1 Balaenoptera physalus
GCAGTGGTGGACACTGGAGTGCAGAAGACTAAAGCCAGTCGCCCTGGGCATTGACTCCCCTGGAGACTGAGAGAGGAGAATCCTCATTATTCAAACAGTGGTGCTTATGTGGGAATGTGGAGTGTGTGACGTGTATATGAAGAAGGCAGTGGTATTTAATTACACAATTGAATAAAACAGTACATGGAAACATAATACAAGGCCATTAAATGTTACTTTGCAATGTACATTTACTTTCTACTGATGTATAGTCTTTTACATACATCTCTTCTTTTTAAATTCTTTTAAGTGCGTCCTTGATTTTTTTCTTCTTGAACCACTCCGGGGAAGTTTGGTTTTCTATGTTTGCTAAAGATGATATAAACACAGAGTGCTGTATATCCAAATAATTCAGAAATGGCACAGTACAAATTCTATTTATTTTAATTATTATTACTTAGTGACTATATATATATTTTTTTCTTTCTGTGCACATGCATTTATATATTTAAGGACAGAGTGATGGCTGATAATGCAGCTAGTGCTTTTCTAAAGTTGGCTCTCACCAGGCCTCGGGCAACATGCACTTTAATACGTGTGATCTCACTGTTCACTGCATAGAGTTGGGAAATAAAAAAAAAGGCTCAGAGAGGTAAAGAAACTTGTCCCAGGCAACCAGGATTCCTACCCAGGCCTATACCCAGGAGTTCGACATTGTTGGGAACCTGTCATCACCGCTGTTGTATTTTTGTCTCCCGCCTAACAGTAGAGCAGACACCCCTCTCTAAGACAGTGGACTCATGGAATCCTTGAGTAGGATGGGGAGCTAAAAGACTAGAATTTACCTCCCCCCAGCCCCACGTAAGAACCTGCATGTCATTAGCAGGGCACAGCCACTTTGTGATGCCTAGGGTATGTGTTTATGTGTGTGTCGTTCTGTGTGCTCTAGTTTCTGGTGAACAGGCACTGCTGAGCCTTCAGTCCAAATATTCCTCAGCCCCTTTGTGAGAAGGAAGTTATTCACAGCACCCTATGGCATGCTCGTAGTGGCAATATATATTTTGATTTAGTTAAGCTTTACTATATTGTTCTAGAATATTGTCAGTTGAGGAATGATCACAGAAGTCCAATATCATTTGTGGCTGTACTTTCTCTTTGCAATCTACCTCCTGCGAATATGTAAAGGGAAAGACATTGGCAGGTTTAAAATTCTTTTCATTTTTCCTTCCCATGTTTGAGTGGCTACAGAATTACTAAATCCTCTACAATCTCCCTCTCCATTTATCTACCTACTTCTCACTCCTGAAATGAGAAACCAAGGTCATTAGCCGTTTTCACCTTTTCCTGAGCCTCATCTACTGCCTAGGAATCTTGAAACTGTAAGTGGGGTAGAAAATTGAGCCCTGATAAAAATGTTTTTGATATTCCTTCTCCACATTTTCTCCTTAAACGTTACAGAGAAGAGGTTCACTGATGCTGACAGAGTAGCTGATTATGCCTGGGAGAAGCACTGTGCAGGCAAATACAAATTACATCATCCTAGACGAACTTGTGTTTGGCTGTTTCAGCTGCTACAAAAGACTACAGCAAAATATTTTTTTATTAATGTGAATAAATAAATCCAGGTAGAAAATTACTTTCCAAATAGTGATTTTGGCATTGCCCCACTACTTCAATCCAAATGAGCACAATAGTATAAGAGCCATGTGATTACCACCAGCTCTCATCTTTTTAAAATTTGAATTCATATATTTAGAAAGCAATTAATATATCTAGGTCTAAATAAATTAATATAATCAGTAAACATTTTGCCTACTCCATTTATCACCTCTGCCATAATGAGGTTTACAATGTAAAAGGTACCACTTTTTAAAATTGTTTTTGGCAAAATAAATTGATGGCATATCTAGAAGATGGGCTCATTTTGAGGGTAGAAATAAAATAAGAGTGAGATATGTGGCTAAGACATGCAGAACATTTTAGAAAAGATTCTCCAGCCATTTCAAGGCTATGGCAGATATCTCAGACATGGGGGAATTGTACACTGTCTATTTTCAATGATGTTCTTCGGGAAAGAGAAATACTTTTCTCTTTGGTTGCATGTTATATTATATACAAAAGAAACATATTGACCCCATACAAAAAAATAACCCTTCCTGAGAGTGCCTAGACACATTTTTTTTCATGAAATATAATGGATAAATTTCAGGAATGTCATACAATCACAGTGTGACCTTTAAGGATCAAAATATTCATACTTTTTAGGACAATATATATTAAATAATAACATCCCAAATCATATATTATGAAAGCTTATTATTTCCTTCCTTATCTAGTCTTACAATCTTTTTCCTTTAAGGTGAATTGTAGTTAGATATTATTTATTTGCAGTCACCAAAGTATACCAAGTTCTGAGAAAGTACATGAAAACTGAATCTACACGCACATCCTTTCCTCTACCAAGACAGTGCCTTTAAAAAGTATTAAAGACTACCAATATGTAGTTTTATATTATTAATTAATGTTAAAAAGTTTAGAGGCAGGAAAGTAGATATACATTTTTAGCAGATATACATTTTTAGTTAAATTCCTAGGCTGTGGAGGCGGGCAGACCTTGGTCAGTCTGATTCTACACTTTATTATCCGTATAATGGTGGTTACATGCTAATACATGCCTACAAATATAAAACATCCTGTAATATAAGCCAATATTTCATTTTACAGAGAAGAGACTTTTTTTTTAATTGGCCAGTTTAATGATAAAATCTTTCAAGGGTGTAGATGAAATAGTCCAATATCTGAAAATAACTTAATATATTAATTTAAATGATATTTATAATACAAATTGTATAACACATCTTAATTTAGAAGTTTAGAAGTTTATTTGGTCTTTGCTTAGATGTAATAAAACACTTTTTTTGCATTCTTTGCATTCTTTATTTGCATCTTGAGACCTTAGCAGCTTAATCTCTAAGTCTTGGCGTCATCTAAAACAGTTGTCCAAAGAACATCACTCTGTTTGAAATACTCAAATTTATGAATCTATGGGTGATGTTACCATTGTAACATGTATTTCACAAGCATTGTCTCAGAAAATTAGGTCATTCCCACCTACTCATTATTCCATAGGTATATATTCATGATCTCCAAAAGGTAACCACTTACTTTGATATGGTGATTTTCAAAATGTTTGCTTAAAATTATATCTGATACTTAATAATTGTGAGACAATATTCCCAGGAATTGTTACTAAATTTGTGTTATATTTCTTTGCTTTCTTCTTTTAAACTCATATAGGTGACCTCTATAATTAATCCAAGCTAGAATTAATTCCGTAATGATGGTGATCAAAATAAAGTAATTGAGAACATACTTGGTAAAATGACTAAATTTGTAAGGAATAAAATATAAAGTGCCCACTTTTTTTCTAAATAATAGTTATGTAACAAAGTCCTTCTTTTCTTTTTTTTTAACTTTTTATTTTATATTGGAGTATAGCTGATTAACAATGTTGTGATAGTTTCAGGTTCACAGCAAAGGGACTCACCCATACATATACATGTATCCATTCTCCCTCAAACTCCCCTCCCATCCAGGCTGCCACATAATATTGAGCAGAGTTCCTTGTGCTATGCAGTAGGTCCTTGTTGGTTATCCATTTTAAATACAGCAGTGTGTACATGTCGATCCCAAACTCCCTAACTACAAAGCCTTTCTTTTATAGTTGGATATATTCATTAAATTTGTATGTCTCCTTTTTTTTTTTTTTTTTTTGTCAAATTAGGGGTAATACTATTACGGAACTTTCTGGAGAGGTAATGAAGTTTAAATTCACATGTTTAGTTTAGTGCCTTGCACATAGCTAGTACTTAACATGGCGTATATGTGGTAACTTCTTATAATTATAAAACAAATTACAAATTTTATACTGTATATTTTAATGTTAACTATTAAATGTTCTATTAAAAGATATAGACATAAATAATGCATCCACACATTATGGCAGGCCTTGTAGATAAATTTATTATATCTGCTTATAAACTGAATCTAAATGAAATTTAAAAATTTTAAAATGATGATGCAGTTATGCATCAACTAATACGTATATTTGTCATTTAAACTTTTTGCTTAAAACATATTTACAAGGGAAAAGCATGTCTATAACCATATGCAAATTTGGGGTTTACAAGTTGATGTAGAATTTTTTTTTGCTATTCCCACCTTGCATACAATGGCAAGTCTTAGTTTTCACACAAGTTGAATTCCAGAAATCCATTTCTAAATTGAGAGTTGAGAACTTGGAATAGTTATAAAAACAATGTGATTGAAGGTGTTTTGTTTCCCAGAATAGTCTTCTAAAATCTCAATCCACATTATTTTCAAAATAGTGTGTGTGTGCGCACACGTGATAAATAATTACAGAACACAGTTGTGTAGAAATTAAACAGAATGGAATAAGAAATAGATACTCAAGTTCAAAACTGTTCCTGGAAGAAAATCAAGTTTATTTAGTGGACAGGAAAGTGGAAAATAGAAAAATTTGTGAATGTTCTAAAGCAGGCTTTTCAGCGTGTGTGTGAGCTTCAGAGATTGCTGACAGTGATTTTTTACGACAAATTTCATCTCCAAATTCATTGCCTTTTTTACATTAATATTGATATATCCTTAGCTTAATCCTATAGGTTCATAACAGTACTCAAATTCTGGTATTGTTTGTGCCCTTACTACTGTATGTGTTTCTTCATTTGTCAAGTGCTCCTTGGGCTTCTACTCTGTACTTGGAATAGGCATTCCAGCAGGAATGAGCTATGTTCCCTACAATCACACAATTCAGATTAAGAGGAGAGGACAGATGTTTAAACTGATAAATTCCATAGTGTTAAAAGTGCTATAATAGAAACATGAACAGATGGGAGGACAAGGGTGGGAAGGAAGTGGTCACCTACGGGTCAGTGAGAGCACAGGTATACTAGTTATAAGTGTTAATATACAATATTAAGTACTGTGATGAGATACATATCTGGAGAGGAAGATGGAGGCAGAATTTTGGAGGATATTTACACCATACCAAGATTTTAGAAAGTTTATCTTATATATAACAGAGCTATTGAAAGGTTTTGATTGGGAATGTACTCTTGTAGTTATGTGAACTTTATTTTTTTTTAATCTGTAAAATAAAGGATATTAACTTGGTGTTTTCTATCCCTTCTTATTCCAAAATTTTGTTATTTGCCAGCCCAGTTGAGTCATTATTTTGTCTGACAAGAGAAGCTGAGAGAGAGAATGAGAGAGAGTTGAATGAAAAATTTACATGTGTTGATTGCTTATGTCAGCCACCACGTAGTATTGGCAACCAAGGAAAACTTGACTGCTTTATGGAGTAACCAAGAGATGGAGAGAGAGAACAGTGCGAGTCCTTTGTCTTCATCCCTTTATTTAAAATAACTATTTTACAAGACCCTACTCTTTGTGAAGGAGCATTTACTGAGCTTTCAGAATGTGATGGAGAGTTTTGTTTTTTACTAATGTGTGGTAGCTTTATTAGAAAACAAGGATGGAAGTGAGTCTATGAAGGTCATCCTAGTCCCACCTTCAAATTTCAATTCTTTAGCTACAAATTTGGAATTTTCCATGCCGAAGTTATGGTCCCTACTAGAAAGATTATGGTCCCTACTAGAATTTATAATCTTGGTAGGGGTGGAGAGATGGACCAGAAGTAATTAGACATGGACACAAATAATATTCACCTGTTAGGTCCTTATATGGTAGCTAGATTTAGCAAATAAAAATATAAAACACCAATTTAAAATTGAGTTTCAGATAAATAATGAATAATTGTACTAAAAAAAATAATAAAATTATTTGCTGATCATCTGAAATTCAAATTTAACTGGGCATATTATTTGGCCTGTAAACCCTAGATGTTCATATTTTTTCTGGTGGGTTAATAAAATTAGGTAGTTTTAGTCAATTTTTTATTTTATAATTTTGTGGTGTACAGCATTATATAATTTGACATCTGCATACACTCAAAGTGGTCACCACCACATGCCTGGTTACCATCCATCTCCATACAGTTGACCCTCTTCACCCATTTTGCTCCCCCCGCAACTCCTTTCCCTCTTGTAACCACTAACCTGTTCCCTTTACTGTGAGTCTGTTCTTGTTTTATTTTGTTTGCTCTTTTGTTTTGTTTTGTTTTTAGATTCCACATACGGGTGAAATCATACAGTATTTGTCTATCTCCATCTGACATCTGACTTATTTCACTTAGCTGTCGCAAATGGCAGGATTCCATTCTTTTTTATGGCTGAGTTTTATATATATATATATATATACACACACACACACACACACACACACACATATATATATATACATATATATACATATATATATATATATATATATATATATATATATATATATATATATCTTGATACATTAGTGGACATTTATGTTGTTTCCATATCTTGGCTATTGTAAATTGTAAATAGGGCTGTAGTGAATATATGGGTGCATATATCTTTTCAAATTAGCATTTTTGTGTTCTTAAAATATCCAGAAGTGGAATGGCTGGGTTGATTTTTTTTTTTTTTTAATTTCTTCTTTTCCTTGGGAATAAAATAGTTTCAAAAAGAGTGTTCAAAACCAGAGCATATTTCTTTGGTGATGTTTGAACATTTGAGATTATGTCTAGTTCAGAATCATGGCCTTCATATCTTCTTTTATTCCTATGACATTTCCATGATAATTGCTTTGTTTTTGTAAGAGTGGGACTGCTCCCTCCATTAACTAGGTCGTCTTGAAAACGCAGAAATTTCATTTCAGCAAATTTGGGTTTGTCACTATTCAGAAACATTTTTCTGGTATTCCTTGAACCATAACAGTATTATAAAGCATTATTTACTACTGTTAGTTTACACTTACAACTTTGCTGATTTATAATTAAAATTCATTTTGTCTTTGCATTGTTCTCTAAATCCATAGTATTGCCTCAAATACTTTGCTGTTTCAGCTAACGTCACAGTGATTCCTTTCTCTGTTCTGAGGAATCTTACTGAATTTTCCAAATATGATGTTAATGCTGTTTTTTCACCAGTGGTTGGAACCTCCACTAGAAGAGAGTGATGAAGGTGGATTTGTAAGGTTGATTCTCACCTAAACTCCAAACTTTGCCTTGTAATATTCAGTGATTTGTCTCATAAAGTGTAGCCCAGACCTCAGCAGTAAAGTCCCCATAGAGACTTTCTTTTCTCATATTTACACTTCTTAATACAAGCGTAAAAGAAGCCCTCATTGAAGGGCAAGAACCTTGTTAACTTTTATTCTTCCAAGGATATCTAAAAATTAAAACACGTTTAGTAAATGATTTATTGCTAATTATCAGTAATTTTATACCACCTTAAAAGAGCTTAAATTCTCACCAAGAAGACCAAGACTTGAAACTTGGGCAGCACTCACAGAAGAAGGTGCAACTAAAAAGCAAAGATACGTCAGAAGAGCCAGAGTTTCAAGAAAAAAAAAAAAAAGAAATACAGCAAGATAGATAGTACAGAAAGCTCAGGGAAAATTGAAACATATCAATGGTTAAACCAAAAAGTAATAAAAGTTTGATCACTTTAAAATGCTGGAGAAATGTCTATTTAGGTCTGTATGTTATAGGGGCTAAGAGGAGATTGTGTGGAACTATGGAATGTTAACCAATAATTTATTTGAAGTTTTGAAGTAGGTGCAATAGCTTTCTTTGATTAAAAATAGAAGATAAGAATCAAACAACCCAAAGAGTTGAGATAGCAGTAGGGTCTATTGCAAGTCTAGAAGAAAAAGCAAACCTTGGAAAAGTAGAATATATTCTTCCAAGGAGAGAGGTAAGGGTATTACAGTGACAAATATTTTGAAGTCTGGGGAGAGTAGATGAAACTACTACTACATGGTTCTTCTGGCAACATCTACCTTAGAGAAAATAAAGTGGGGTTTTTGGCTTCCTTATGGAAAAAAGAGATTGGGTATTGTCTAGACAATTCAGCATAAAACCAATACAAAAGGAGTAAAGGAATTCCAGTTGCTAATGAAAGTCTGTTTTTCTGCCTTTTGTCAAAAATATCAACACTAACATATGGGGATATACATATATGTATAGCTGATTCACTTTGTTATAAAGCAGAAACTAACATACCATTGTAAAGAAATTACACTCCAATAAAGATGTTTAAAAAAGAATTAACACATGTACACCTTAAAATGAAAAAAACAAGAAAAATGATGAGAGAGGTGACAATCCCCACAATTAAAAAAAAAAAATTAACACTAACAAAAAAGGTAGTAGAAATGATTCAGGATAAAAGATTAGCAACCCAGAGAAGATTGGGGATAGTAGCTGAGATAGAGGGACAGGAAAGAGCCTTTGGAAGACAGGCATTGTTAGTGAAGGCAGCAATGACAGAATTAAACTGAATCGTAGTCTGGGTAGTGAGTCAAGTGTAGTCAGAAGTAAGCTAGAAAAATAAATGATAAGAGAACTAAATGATACAGAGATTTTGATGTGGATGATGTGGAAATTTAATAGCTAATGAGAGTGGAATTGATATCACCTAAGAAAGTTCTAGATTTTGAAGATGGAGAAATACTGGGTGATAAGTTCTATGTTAGAAGTCAGTGTAGTAAATGAGCTAAAGAAACTGAATTTCAAATGTCATACGAACTGGCAACACTGATTTCAAAGGTGTCAGTAACATGGATAATAAAAATTCTAATCTAAATGCTGGAATTATGAGGAGTAAGGGTGATTTAAAATTTTTAATCATTATAGTTGGAATGTTTTCTACAAATTGCAACCTAAGGTTTTGCCTTATAGCAAAATACTGCCTAGGCCTTAGCTGTTAAGTTAGATTTTATATGCTGAATAATGTTTAATACAATAAGATTTCAGTAAAATACTATAACCACAGGGATGTGATTCGTATGCATATTTCAGAAGTAGAAGGATTGAATAAAAATATAAAAAGACTGCCCATGGTCATAAATTAGAAAGTACATCAAGAAAATTTTACTGGACACATTTGCAATGCAATTCTAAAGAGAAGTCCAATCAGTGATACCCTCATCCATATTTTATACTGAACTTCATCTCGGAACTTAAATCATCATTCCAAAACTAGCTAGTATTTATTCAAACGGCTTCAGTACATTTAATAGCTCCATTCCTATCTTAAAAATTCTATAACCCTATAAGAACTGGTGGTCAGGGAATCACTCCAGGTTATTTTACTATTGTTCATGCTTCAGAAGCTGTTCACTTCATTCTACTGACCTTGTTTACAGACCCCTTTGCTTCTGATTGTATTCTTTTCTCTCTGCCCATCCCTAATGAATTTGATGTGAAACATTTTCCCATTGATTCTTAACCCTGCCTCAATATCTTCTCTTCTCCCCTGAAAACCACCCTCAGTCTATTGCTTGGAAACTCTGCCCTGGCCTGACTCTTTGTGAGACACAACGAGTGAATGTGTGCGTGTGCGTGTGTCTGTATGCGTGCTTCTAAGTGGGTCTTCATTATTTAAAATTTGTAAAAAGGAGTTTTATTTTATTTTGATAAGAACACAACATGCGAATTACCCTCTTAACAGATTTTTAAGTGTACAGTAGAGTCTTGTTAACTGTAGCACTGTGTTTTACAGCAGATCTCCAGAACTTATTCATCTTGAAACCATATACCCACTGAATAACAGCTCTGTATATCCCCCAGCAACCACCATTTTACTCTCTGCATCTATGAGTTTGACTATTTTAGATATCTTGTATGTGTCAAATAATGCAATATTTGTCCTTCTGTGACTGGCTTACTTCACTTAGCATATTATCCTCCAGATTCATCAATGTTGTCGCATATGGCAAGATTTCCTTCTTTTTTAAGGCTGAATAATATTACATTTTATATATATATATATATATATATATGTGTGTGTGTTTATATATATATATAACACATTTCCTTTATCCATCCATCCACTGATAGACATTTAGGTTGTTTCTATATCTTGGCTATTATGAATAATTCTGCAGTGAACATGGGAGTGCAGATATTTCTTAGAGATCCAGATTTCAGTTCTTTTGGGTATGTACCCCAAAGTGGGATTACTGCATCATATAGTAGAAAGAAGTTTAAAATAAGTTGATAATGAATTTTTTTTTTTTCTAGTCCTACTTCTTGTTTCTTTGGGGCCCATGAGTATTTAGTCAAAAGGTAATTGATTAAAGTGCAGTGAGATTGTGTATGGTGATAGTTTTTCCATCTTGAATTGTAAGTAGAAGATAACATGGCACTTGAGTTTTTTTCAACTCATTAAAATGTGTGTTAGTGAAAGGACATTTTAGTTAGTCTACAAAAATTGATTATTTTTGTGTGATTAAAAAAGATAGAGTCAGCTACCAGGAGGGAAATATATTCATATGGTTGTTAGCATTTTCTTGATATTAGGTTAAAACCAATTTAATATGTTACATTATAATGTTGTGTTTTTTTTTTTTAATTTTTTTTTTTTTTTAAACTTTGGGTTTATTTATTTATTTATTTTTATGGCTGTGTTGGGTCTTCGTTTCTGTGCGAGGGCTTTCTCTAGTTGCGGCAAGTGGGGGCCACTCTTCATCGCCGTGCGCGGGCCTCTCACTATCGTGGCCTCTCTTGTTGCGGAGCACAGGCTCCAGACGCTCAGGCTCAGCAGTTGTGGCTCACGGGCCCAGCTGCTTCGCGGCATGTGGGATCCTCCCAGACCAGGGCTCGAACCCGTATCCTCTGCATTGGCAGGCAGATTCTCAACCACTGCGCCACCAGGGAAACCCTATAATGTTTTTAATACAGTCAATCATTGAAATTTTAATTTAAAACTGCTGCTGCTTCCACTAGCTTCCTGCTAAATGATTTGATAAGAGCAGCTAGGCTTACCTTTGAATTCAGCCTCCTCAGGAAGAAAGCCAAGGATATGATGCCAACTTTGAAATTTCAGGTTGGAAAACAAAGTAGGAAGTCATGTTAGTATCAAAGAGCATTATTCACATGATGGAAACAGCACTTCAACAAAAAAAGAAGAACTCTTATTTTGGGCAGGATAAAAGGAAGATTTCAGCTTCAAGTGCTGGATACTAACACTTATTTCTAGAGCAGTTGAAAAACTAGTGTCTATCATCTTAATTATCTAGAAACCCAGCTGAATGAAAACACATTTCTTCAAAATCTTCAAAAGGAAGATAAAGACCCAAGAATATTACTTGTTCTCACTAAAGTAATGAAGACAACACAATAGACATGGGATTAAAGACCTCATGCAGGGGCTTCCCTGGTGGCGCAGTGGTTGAGAATCTGCCTGCCAATGCAGGGGACACGGGTTCGAGCCCTGGTCTGGGAAGATCCCACATGCCGTGGAGCAACTGGGCCCGTGAGCCACAACTACTGAGCTTGTGCGTCTGGAGCCTGTGCTCCGCAACAACAGAGGCCGCGATAGTGAGGGGCCCGCGCACCGCGATGAGGAGTGGCCTCCGCTCGCCTCAACTAGAGAAAGCCCTCGCACAGAAACGAAGACCCAACACAGCAAAAATAAATAAATAAATTAATTTAATGTATTCTCTCTCTCTCTCTCTATATATATATATGTATAGATAGAGGTATAGATATAGGTATAGAGATAGATGCTGTAGGTTTTTAGGTGAATACTTTTTTATTAGATTAAGAAGGTTTCCTTTCATTTCATATTTACTGTCATTTCATTATTAATGAATGTTGAATTTTATTTAATACTATTGAGAAGATAGATTTTTTCTTTAATATATGAATATGGTAAATATTTTAATAGGTTATGTGATGTTGAACAATCTTAAATTCCTATGAGTATTATTATTCACTTCGGCAAATTGAATTTGCTAGGTGTGTTTTATTTAATATTTTTCCTATATCCATAAGTGACATTCATCTATGATTTTACTTTCTTGTTCTCTTCTTGTCTGGTTTTTCCTACCAAAGTTAGACTGTTTCACCAAATAAGTCAAGTAGTCATCTTTCTTATGTCTTCCATGAAAGAGTTTGCATAAAATAGGGATTGTCTTGCTTTTAGTTATGGATGACAGATTATATACAGATTACACTTTGTTCTTTCTTCAGATCTTGCTAAAAAATGCTTAGAAAAAAATATATAAACACGAGGACAGAATTCAGGAAGAGAGGTTGCCTCAAATGAGAAATGCCAATGAAGTTTTGGATAACTAAAAACTTGTTGAGTAGTCCTGGCTCAAATAGAGAGAAACAAACTGAAATTTCCTTAAAGAGGAAGGCAAACAAGGATCTAGTAAAATTTGCTTTCCCAGTCCTTGGAAAAGCTCAGGAATTAGACATACAACTAGTCTAGATCTAACGGATTCCAAGGATGGAGCCTTTATTCTCAATCTAATTTTTAGCCTCCTACAAAAAACAGTCTCTTATTAATAATTCTTATTCACCTTTGTCTCCTTAAAGTTATTTTTCCTGTATAGTTCCCTTATATGTTACTTTTTCCAGTCATCCCTGAACCAAATCTTTATCCTCTCAAGTTGGTAAACATAAGTCATTTTCTTTTACCTTAAAGATCAAGGAGGCTTACAAAAAGCCAGTGTTCATTTCAGGAAGAGAAACACACCACAAAACTGCAGGTCATTACTAGGCTTGCATGTGTTACCATAATTCCTGAATCTCGAATATAACTAAAATTATTTGTGACATTTTTCAAGGACTTCTCCTTAAGACCGTACCTTGTGGCTGTCATTGGGCTTGCAGACTCCAGGGAGAATAGAAATCTTGTGTATTGTCCAATATTGATGTAAATTATCAATCAATGCAGCATTTTGGCCCAACATTCTTGCATTGTGGCAGTTTCCTAGAGTTGGGTAGCAGCATGCCCTCTCACATTCTCCACAGTTTCTATCACTCCTTATGATATTCCCCTCACTGGGGATGAGTGTCAGTTATAATTTGTCCCACCTAATACAATAGGTCCAATTTATGAGCCTGCTCTGATCCACTTAGCTTCAGCTGTCTACTGGCCCTTGGCCATTAGCTCACAGAGGATCCTGGCTGCTGCTGCCACCACTGCAGCTGACTCTGCCTCCGCTTCTAACAGCACTGTGGGTCTTGGCTGCCTCTGGAGTGAGTTATGGGCTCTGGTGTGGCCTCCACTGCTCCTTCCTGCCTGGCAGGAGCCAAACAGCTCTGGCCATCCTGCTTAACCTAATCAGATACGAAAAGACTCTTGTTTCCCCCACTACTTGTAGCCTCATATAAAGTGCCCCTCAACAGGGGATGGGATATGGTTATCTCAGAAGCCACCCAAGGAGCCCCGAGGGGTAACCTGGAAGCAAGGGAATTAATGCCTGTAGTAAATGCAAATGGAAATGCAAATCAGTGAGGGGTAGGAGGTCTCAAGGAGTTAGATCCCTCTCCTTTCCTTCCTTTGATGTACAGAGGAAGGAAGTTCTCTAAGGCTGACCTGAAGATGTCTTTGGCCAAGCAACCAATTGGATCTTTTCATGAAGTCATAACCACCTTGGTAAAGCACCACCTTGACTTTGCCTGGCTTTCCATGCCTCTCTTTCTTTCCCCTGTGCTTGCTGCTTGGGATTGCAGCTCTCAACAAAGTTTTAACACCTTAGCTTTGCCTCAGACAGTTTTCCAAGGAGTCTGGGCCTGACACCTACTTCTTTCATTAATGTTATCTGGCTGGCCTATATAGACTTTTAAAATTTTAACTTCTATTCCACATTTCCGTAAACTTTCTTTCATTCTTTTATACTATGTATATCTTTCCGATTTGGAAGCTGAAAATAAACCACATTCTTTTAACATTTACATAGAATGATTTAGTGTAAATATTATATGACTTTCTTTTAATAATTTCCTTCTTTGAAGAATTTAGAATGCTTCTAATATCACAAATATCCTTGGTAAACATGTCCTATGGCTAGGTGTGTGTGTGTGTGTGTGTGTGTGTGTGTGTGTGTGTGTATGGAGCTAGGCAGTAGTTATAGACAGATGTTTTTACAAGCTGATGGCAGTGTTTTACAACCTTAATTTATAGTTCATTATTGTGGTCCTAGCTAACATGTGTTCACCCAGGAGGATTTTACTTAACATTCTGTATATATGTCCATCTCACTATAAAAATAGATATTTTGTCTTGTCTAAGTCAGCACAAGTAATAAAAATTAGAGGAGATATTGACAATGTTCCATTAATTTCACTCTGCCTTAGACAGCACAGTGACTTACTCTAGTTGACACTTTTCTATAGCAAATAGGGAAGATTTAAATAAAATGCATTCAAGGACTTGCCCAAGTTTGTTCTCCATGTGGAAACTATGGGACCATCTGGTTTGCTTCTGCTGCAGCACCTGGTATATTACTGGCATTGAATAAATGTATTACATTGATAACAGAAAGAGGTATACACATCTCCCAAAAGGATTTGATCCCAGCAATACAAATGAATTCATCTGCAGTAATTCTTAATAATATTATTTACTTTATCAGTGATGTCCAGAATATTCACAATCTTAGCTAAATGTAAATATTGCCTGTTTTCTTTTTCTTTTCTTCCTCCCCTCCCCCACTTATGGCATATGACAACAGCTCAAAGATTGCATTTTAGATATTGCTGATTGATAGAAACGTCTTAACCTGTTTTCAGTAGTGTTATCTATAGAGGAAATAAAGGGTCATCTAAAAAGAATGATACAGGAAAGCTCTTGATCTGTTCTCTAATTCTCAGTGATATCTAGCTGCAGTGAAATCTGTAGGCTCCATTTATCAGTGGCCAGTATGATAAAACTCATTTCATTTTGTTAGAGATATTCCATCTAAACTAAACATTTATACATAGGAGTCTACCTAAATGATTCAATGTCATTTTAAAAGTGTGTGTGCAGATACACCATTAAGAGGTTGCCTGTACTTCATATAGCAAATTAATTTTGCTCCTAGAACAAAGTATATTCCTTTGAGTCACCTGAATAACACATGAAATATACTCAGGAATTCTCCTTACCTCAGTGGTGGGACAAGGCAGAATAAAGCCTGATTTTAGACATAAATTTACTTAACTTGGTCCTCCCAATGCTGGTCTAACATTACTAGGCTTCAGCTGGTGAATAATGAGACACTCTGCAGAGCCATGTCACAAGGACAGAGAATAGGATGTGCGTGCCTGGTAAATCTGAGAAAAGAAACATAGTGGGTATTGATATCCTTTCTCACGTGTCTGTTTCTTGACATAAGTAAATTTCATAGAGTATTCATACAAATTTCATATAGTATTTTCAATAGTAGGTTGGTTTATATTTTAAATTTATTTTGGCATATCAAATGCTTAGTGAGAAATTTAGTTATCTTATTGAAATACTTTCCTAAGAAAAATGTTAACTCTGCTATTTTACAAAGTCTCTCCCATGTCATACCTATGGTCTAATACTGTGGCCTCTTACTATATTGCTCCTACATTAGAATAGTTGTCTACATTTAGATTATCAAATTTTAAAAATCCCTCTGGCTGTTCCACAAGCACACTGTTTCCAGAATATACCATATTGAAATTTCTATCATTCTTTTTCTTCCTCCCTGAAAGAAAAGACATACTAGGTTTTATTAGAATTATATTCACAAGTGCTGTTTGGCTGTGTATAGACAATATATTCTTGAGTATTAAAGACTCAGCCTTGCAGCACTTCTGTGTCCATAATTCTTATTGACTTCAGTGAATATTATGCACCCACAAGAGCTATGAGATGGATTATTAGCAAATAAAGAATAGCCCAGTATATGTTGCCATGCTTTTTGGAAAGAAATCCTCTGTGAAATATGCTTTCATACTGAGATAAATGAGGCAGTGCATTAAGGAATAAGGATAACTGAATTAATTACTAATATGTAATTACATTGAGAAGCCTCAATCAGATTCACATTTGATTTTAGATAATGCAGCATTATTTTTAGGGGCAATTTCTGGGTTGATAATTCTTTCAGATTATGTAGTTCAGTATTGGCCCTGAGATTTGTTGATATGATATGACTTCCATTCTCATCAAGCTGTCATACCAAATTTCACTATCGCCACTAGTGACCCTTGCCAAATCCAATGGATATGTCTGAGCATTTGCTTCACTTGGTCTTTCCATAGCCATTCTCTTCCCTTGTTTCTCTGACACCATGGTCTTATGGTGCTTATCCAACACTGTCTATGTCTTTTCAGATTCTTTTGCAGTAGCATCTTTCTCTGACCAGCCATTATTTATTGAGTCTCTCAAGGTTTATTTCTTGACCCTCTTCTCACTCTACCTTCTCCCAACAGACCTGGCAAATTGTCATGGCTTTCATTACTGCCAATAAATAGAGGCATACACCTTTATATTTCCTAAGGAAATCTTTCTATGATTTATTCACCAACTTTATTCACAAAAATTTATTGAAGGCCTTTTCTTTGTGAGGCACTGTGTTACACACTAGAGATGCAATAGGGGGCAAAAAACAGATGGCCCCTGTTCTCAGGGAACTAGTAAGGCTAGTGGAAGAGATGTAATCAATCAAATAATTACGCAAACAAGAGAGTTAACCACTTGAAATGAAAGAAACACAATTGTAAGACAACTTACATGCAAAGAAACTTAGTTATACAACGTGGGAGACTTAAAAAATGTTTCAGGCAAGGGGCAGAGAAATTGGAAAAACCTTAAAATGGGAGAAAATGTTATTCTTGAAAAATAAAGGCAGACTAGTTTAAAGCCCATGGGTAGTAAATCTAGGAATGAAGGCAAGGGTCAGAACATACATAGTTTTTGTTGTTCCTTTTAAGCATTTGAGTGTTTATATTTAAAATACTGGGGGAAAAAAAGGTTTTAGTTTATTTGTATGTGGTCATAATACTCATGCTGATTTAGTCCCTAAAGCTACTGTAAGTATTATGAATTTGTGGAGTTCACTTACCTTACTTCAAGTTTTCTTATCAACTTAAAGTTACTGGGACATCAGAAACACAGGGTAAATCTTTGGGATGATATTTCACAAAGTTCTTTCTATTCCGTAGCACCAAATATTTGCTGGATATGTAGGTATGGCGTGAAACTCCTTTCTTACAGTAAACTATTTTCTGTATGCAATCAATCCATAGGCAGTATTTAATTACTGAGAGTATGTTGAGAGAGGTGGAGATATTACTAAAATTTGGAAAATCCTTTCTCAAAAATCATGATGTAGTTGGAAGTATTTAGCTGGCAGGGTTAAAAGTATTAATTAAACAGAAAGCTAACTGAAGATGTCTTTAATTTGCTAAGGGAGGATTTCAGAACAAAAAGGTAGACTTTCTTGATGGTCAAGTGGAAGTAAACGGGATTCCTGGTGGAATTGTGAGGTGCTTGAGACTACAAAAATAATTGGATATCTTGACATTTGAAAATGAGCCTGGAGAAAGAAGAGGTGCCTCAGGCTGCCCCACAATGAAGCCTCACCCATCCATGAGAGCTGGACGCAAGGAACAACCATCTCAGAACTTGACCACTCTGGGGACTTTAGTGTTCAGGCTCATTATGTATAGTCTGTCCCCCAAAAAAGAGATGGAAAATCTCAGTAGGCAGACCATGGAACACAGATCCAAGATTAGGAAATCATGCAGTAATATTTCAGAATCTGAGTATCTAGTCTAAGCCACGAATAGAAAAATGCATGGGTGTCATAGGAATGAAAAAAGTCATACAGCTTACACGGAGGCAGGGCCAAGGCTTGGGCAGCATTGCAAAGCAGAGACTGTGAGGGCGTAAGTGTAACTGTGGAGCTGTAGAGGATACATTTTGGTTTCTGTGTGGTTTGGGTTTTGGGAACAAAGAAACCTGCTAATTGGTTTAAAGGATAACCCTTGGAATTTAAAGGATGATAAGACAGTGAGAGACTATCTGGAGAAATTTACCTCCCCTGACATGTGTTTACATTTCAAAGAAGGATGAAGCCTGAGACCATGGAGACTTTCCAAAGGTTGTAAGCATATAGAGTCTTGTCTTATTTTTCCTGTGGGGACATTTATTTCCATTCCAAAGTGTAAGAACACAAGAATCTAGAAATTCTCTAAGAGAATTTTAGCTCCCTACTATAAGTAGGGAGCAAAATTTTTCTCCCTCTCTTAGGAAGCGAATGGAACCATGTGTATATAAGCTCTCCAGTTTATAACCTCTGAGTTACTCTTCAGTAGTGATAGAATCCCCTTTTGTATGTGCAGGCCTGTCCATTTGGCTGTCATCACATTATCCCAGAAGGTATAATACTCTGATTTGCTCTAGAAATCTTATCCTTTACTTCTAATATAATATGAATAAATGCGGATATTGGAAACTTATTAATGGCCATAAACTACAGGAATACAGTTGTGAGAGGTCTTGTTGGGTAGACTTTCTGAAGGTCTTATGCATTGGAGTCATTGCAGTTTATACCCAGACTATGAAAGTGAAGGACCCTTGTTTTTCAGGAACAATCTACCAGCTGGTAGGCAGGATCTTTGCAAAGATTTAACTTGTTTCACTGAATTCTCCTGGTTCTGGAGCTACAGAGAGATGATGATGGGCCAGTTACCCTGCTCGGAGCCTTTCTAAACCTTATGAAAGACACTACAAGATTAGAAGATGTAGAAAGAAGTTCATGACAGATAGAACATTAGAAATAAAACAAGCATAAGACATAAGGGGAAAAAAAGAACAGATTAGAACTCAGGTTTTGCTACTGAAGAAAGGAAACTTAGCTCAGGTACTGGGTATGCATAACCAGGAAAATGACTCATCAGAGACTTCTTATGAACCATGTACGGGGGGCATTGACTAAGTTAGGTGTTTGTGAGAAGAGTGGCTAAAGGGAAAATCACTGCTGAACAAGATCTATACTAAACGCTCTGTGACATGAGATTTTGTATAGTATAATAAAATCTCTTCCAACTAACCTTTAGTAAACAGATTAATGATAAAGTCCACTCCATCTGACAGCCACAGCACTCTGCAGCTAGTCGTAGGGCACTCCCAGGTCCAGAAGACCATTCTTCCATATGACACAAACTTCACCTTCTATCAGGTGAGTTGTATGTCTACTAAGAATTAACAGTGTTTTTTCCTAAAATTTCTTATGCTTAATGATGTTAAGCATCTCTTTATGTGTTTATTGGCCCTTTGTATATCTTCTTTGGAGAAATGTTTATTTAAATTCTCTGCCAATTTTTTTAAGTTAGGTTATTTTTGTATTTTTATTATTGAGCTGTAATAGTTATTTATATATCCTAAATATGTACCATCAGACATTTGTCTCACAAATATTTTATATCATACTGTAGGTTTGGTTTCCATTCTATTGATGATATCCTTTAAAGCACAAACATTTTTGATTTTGAAGAAATCCAATATATGTATATTTTTTTATTGCTTTTGCTTTCGGTATCATAACCAAGAAACCATTGCCAAACTCAAGGTTGTGGTGTTTATATCTCTCTTTTCTTCTAAGAGTTATTGTTTCAACTAATACATTTAGGTGTTTAATGCATTTTAATTTAGTTTTTGTATATGATTTGAGGAAGGGGTCCAATTTTTAATCACTTGTATGTGGATATCTGCTTGTCCAAGTAAAATTTTTCAAAAACACTGTTCTTTCCTATTGAATTATCTTAGTACATTTGTTCAAAATCATTGACTATAAATGTAAAGGCTCATTTCTAAATTCTCAATTCTGTTCCACTGAGAGAAATACACACACACACACACACACACACACACACACACACACACCTATCTTTATGCTTGTACCACATAAACTATAGTACTATGAATACCATAGTTCTGTAGTAAGTTTTGAAATCATGAGTTGTAAGTCCTCCAACTTTCTTTTTGTTCTAAGATAGTTTTGGCAATTCTGGGTTTGCTGCATTTCTGTATGAATTTTAAGATAAACTTGTCAAGGTCTACAAAAAAGGCAACTGCAATATTGATAAGAACTGCATTGAATCTGTATAACAATTTGGATAGTATTTCCATCTTAACAATGTTAAGTCTTCTGATTTATGGCTATAGGATATTTTCCCATTTATGTTGGTCTTCTTTAATTTCTTTCAATGTTTTGTAGTTTTTGGTATACAAGTCATATCATTATTTTGTTAGATTTATTCATAAGCATTTTATTCTTTTTTGGTATTACTGGAAATGAAATTGCTTTCTGATTTTATTTCAGATTGCCCATACTAATACATAGAAATAAAATTGGTAATGTATATTGATTTTTGTATTCTGCAATCTTGCTCTACTTGTTTATAATCTCTGATTGTGTGTGTGTATGTGTGTGTGTGTGTATTCCTTAGGATTATCTGCGCAGAAGACTATGACATCTGCAAATAGAGACAGTTTTACTCTTTCCTTTCTAATCTAGATGCTATTTATTTATTTATTTAGCTGAACTTCTCTGGCTAGAACCTCCAGGATAATGTTGAATAGAATGGTGAGAGTGGATATTCTTGTCTTGTTCCAGGATATTAAGGGAAATATTTGAGACTTTCAACATTAAGTATGATGGTATCTATGGGTTTTTCATGGATGTCCTTTATCATGTGGAGGGAGCTTAATTCTATTCTGTTTCCATTATTTTGTCTTTTAATCATGAAATCTTCTTCAATTTTGTCAAATACTTTTTTCCACAACTATTGATGTGATTGTGTATGTGTATGTTTATTCATTAATATAGTATATTATACAGATTGTGTTGAACCAGTTTGCATTCCTGGGATAAATCCCTCTTGGTAATGGTGTATCATCTTGTAACATGTTGCTAGACTTAATTTACTAGCATTTTGTTGAAGATTTTATTGTGTATATTCATAAGAGATATTCTCTATTTTTCCTTTCTTGGATATCTTTTTCTGCTTTTGAGTAATACTGGCCTTATAGAACAAGATGGAAAGTATTTCCCCTTCTTTTAGTTTTTGAAACAGTTTGTGAAGAATTGGTATTAATTATTTTTAAAACATTTAGTAGAATTCACTTGTATATCTCTCTAGTCCTAGGCATTTCTTCATGGGAAGACTTTTGATTACTGACTCAATCTCTAGTTGTTAAAGGTCTATTCAGATTTTCTATTTCTTTTTGAGTCATTTGGTATTTTTTTGTCTTTCTAGCAATTTGTTTTTATCTGTGTCTATTTTTTGGGCATAAAATTGTTATTTCTTTAAGATCAAAATGATGTCCATTTTTCCTTCCCTATTTTAGTAATATGAGTTTTCTCTCTTTTTTTCTTTATCAGTCTAGTTAAAGTTTTGATAATTGTATTGATCTTTTCAAAGAACCAATTTTTAGTTTTGTTGATTTTCCCTATTGTTTTTCTATTCTCTAATTCATTTATTTCAACTCGAATCTTTATTATCTCCCTTTCTTCTTTGGGTTTAGTTTTACCTCTTTTCGAGTTTCTTAAGCAGAAAGATTAGGTTATTGGTTTAGGCTGACTCTTCTATTTTTTTAAAATATAGGCTTCTGCAGCTGTGCATTCCTCCCAAGTATTGCCTTAGCTGCATCCCACAAGCTTTTACATATTGTGTTTTCATTTTCATTGACCTATCAGTATTTTCAAATTTCCTTGTAATTTCTTCTTTGATTTACTGACTTTTTAGGAGTATGTGATTTAATTTCCTATATGTGTGAATTTCCCAAATTTTCCTCTTGCATTTATTTCTAATATCATTATCTGTGGTCACGGAACTTTATGTGATTTCTAGCCTTTAAATATTTTGAGATTGTTTTATTGCCTAATATTGATATATGGTCTCTCCTGGAGTATAATCTGTATGCATTTGAGAACAATATATATTCTGTTATTATTGGCTGGAGTGGTCCACAGATATCTGTTAGTTCTAAGTTGTTTATAGTTATGTTCACATCTTTTATATCCATGTTGATTCTTCTGTCTAGTTGTATCTATTAACAAAAGTGAGATTTTGAAGTCTTCAACTATTATTGCCCATTTCTTCCTTTGATGTTTTTTTTTTAGTTTTATTTAATAAATTTTGGCACTCTATGTATAGGATTATTGTATTAGTTTCCTGTGGTTACTGTCACAAATTACCAGAAACTTGGTGGCTTAATGCAACAGAAGCAGTCTTTCAGTTTTGGAGGCCAGAAGTCTGAAATAGTTTCTCTAGGCCAAAATCAAGGCATCCACAAGGGTGCGATCCCTCCAGAGGTTCTAGGGGAGATTCAATTCCTTGCCTTTTCCAGTTTTTAATGACTTCTGACATTTCTTGGGTGGTGGCCACATCACTCCAATCTTCAAATCTCTCTTTGGTCAATTTTCACATTTCTTTCTCCTCTGTATGTGTCAAATCTTCTTCCTCCCTCTTGTAAAGATACATGGGATTTCATTCAGGGCCCACTGTTCAGGATAATCTTCCTATCTCAAGATCCATAAATTAATCACATCTGGAAAGTATGATTAAATAATTAAAAAATAATATATGCCACATAAGGTAACATTCACAAGATACATAGATTAAGACATAGATATCTTTGGGTGGGGCAAATTTCAACAGACTACAAGCAAATATGTTTATAGATATTGTATCTCCTTCTTGATGGAATGACCCTTTTGTCATTATAAAGTATCATTGTTTGTCTCTAGTAACACTTTTTTACTTAAAGTCTTCGTCTGTTTTGTCTGGTGTCAGCATAGCCTCTGCAGTTCTCTTTTGGTTATTATTTGCATTATATATTATTTACAACCTTTAGGTGTAAGACACAAATAGTTTGGTAATATTTTAATGTCTCCTTCATTTTGTAGGACATTTTTGCTAGCTATAGAATTATTGTTTGACTGTTCCTCCCCTTCTCTGCCACACACTTTGACTGTGTCATCTCACTGTCTTCTGGCCTCCTGGGTTTCTGATGACAAATTAGCTGTTAATTTTGTTGAGGATCCCTTGTATTGAGTCACATCTGTTTTGTTGTTTCAGGAATCTTTCTTTGTCTTGATTTTAGATAGATTTGGTGTATCTTGATGTGTGTGTCTCTGATTTATCGTAGAGATTCTTGAGTTTTGGGATATGCAGATTTATTTTTTTAAATCTGAGATTTTTTGGCCACTGTTTCTTCATATATTGTTTCTATCCCTTTATCTCTCTCCTCTCTTTGTGGAACTCCCATTATAAGTATGTTGGTACAGTTGATGGTGTCTCATAAGTTTCTGAGGCTCTGTTCATTTTCCTTCCTTCTTTTTTGTTTCTGTTCCTCAGACTAGATAATCTCAATGGACTTATTTTCGAGTTCGCTGATTTTTAATTCTGCTTATTTAAATCTGCTATTGGGCCCTCCTGGTGATATTTTTTTTTACTTTAGAGATAGTACTTTTCAACCCCAAAATATCTATTGTGTTTTTAAAAATAATTTCTGTCTCTTTATTTATAATCTCTATTTGGTTAGACATCATTCACATACTTTCTCTATTTCTTTGAATATATTTAAAACTTCTTAATTAAATTCGTTGTCTAGTAAGTCCAATATAAGGGCTTCTTTATGGACCGATTCTATTGACTGCTTTTTTTTTTTTTTTTCCTTTATGTGCACTGTCTTGTCTTTCTTTGTATGCCTCATAATTTTTTAACTGAAAACTGGAAATTTTAAATAATATGCTGTGGCAACTCTGAAAATCATACTTTCCCCATCTTTCTCCATGGCTTGTTGTTGCTGTTTGTTGTTGATGCTGCTGCTGTTTATTTGTTTAATGACTTTTCTGAAGTAATTCTGAAATATCAGTATTCTTTTCCTATATGGTCATTGAAGTCTCTGGTTAATTTATGAGTCAGCTAATGATTGACAGAGATTTCCTTAAATGCCTGGAACCAATAAGACTCACAGCTTTTTTTTTAAGAGCTCAGTATGCATGTTGTAGCACACCTTCAATGATCATACAAGCAGTTTACAACTCCACCTTAGCCCTTACTTCCTGCTTGCACAGAACCTCAATATCCTTCCAAGGTGACAGCTTAGGGCCTCCCCTAGTTTTTCCTGGGCACGCACACAGCTGTGAACATGAGCATGACATTCTAGACTCCCAGGATTATGTCACAGCTTTTCAAATCCACTTGTGGATGCCTCATTCCCAACTTTTCCTCTTACCTTTTTGGCCAGTTTGTTGTTTTCTCCAACTGGTATACCACTGCTGCTATCTATAATGTTTGACAATTGCTGATGATTCTTTATGACAAATGCCCATGGGGAAAAGGTTGCTTGCTCTTGAATGCTCTGAGTCAGGTCAAGTAAAGAGATGTTTTGCACATGGGATTTTCCCGGGAACTTTCGGGAAGATCAAATAAGGACAGTTATCTGGAAAACAGGCCTTGGAGTTGCTCTAAATTCATTCTGCCCCCTGCAGACATTGTTACACTTCTAGAAAGTTTTTACTGTGATCATGGGGTTATTGGTTTTCAAGGGAAATGTTTGGAGAGAGAAGGATGGTATTAGGGCAAATTAAAATACCACAGAACTTCCTGTTCTTACCAAGATTCAGCCATTTTTCTCAAATAAATACTACCTGTATTATTAAGAGCTTTTGCTTAGTTTTGATTTCTAAAAGAGTTGATTTTGACAATTTTGCCAGTGTTCTTCTTGCTTTTATGGAGGAAAAGAGTTTTGGAGGTCCTTTCACCAGCATTCCTGGTGATATCAACCACATCAAATTCTTCATAGTCTCCATTGCTGGTAAAGTTTGTACAAGTAATCGATAGCAAATGCCTCAAATGTTTCTCCTGACCGAAGGAAAGCACGTTACAATAATTCAGATAATTTTATTTTTTTAAATTATATTTAAGTGTGTGAGAATTTTAAAAATCTTTAACACATAAAATGTTGATATTTATTATAATAATGAAAACAGATTTTTAATTTAATATCATTCTTTTTTACATTAAATATTTAAGATAATGATGAAAATTTTCCTTAAGCATACACAGACGATACTGCTCCCACCTTCATAATCTTTCTTTAAGATTCAAGTTGTAACATTGACTAAACATCATTAGTGAATTTTTCCAAAATTGAATTTTTGTTCTAAGTCCATAAATTTTGCAACACATGCTCATATATTTTTATGCATATGTGTATGTATGACTACATACACATGTGTCTCCAGAGATAAACATATATGTATATATGTGTGTGAATACATATGTATATAAGTGCATACACACACACACAAACTCACATGTTCACATTGCCCTTATACTTTATTCAGATTCTAATACACAACAGTAAAATAGACATTTTTTAAATCTAAAACTACCCTTCACACAATCTGTAAAGCATGACTCTTTCACAGTTTTTTGTATTGTTTAACTCATAAACTTCAGGCAAACATTTTATCTGTTAAACAATGGGGTGAATCATTTGATTCCAATTATTTATCTAAAAATGAAAATATATAGGACTCTAGGACTTTGGATTATTTTGCATTCACTAATAAGATATCCCTTTAATTATTAAATCTAAAGGAAAATTCTACATAGGAGGATCAGCTTCTCTGTGAATAAAAATATATTATTGAAATCTCAGGATTTTCAACAATTTCCTGATGTAAAACTCTATACCTTTATGTCATTTAAGGGTACAATATCAGTATTGTAATTGCATGTGCAATGCATTTTGCAAATGTGTTATTCATTTTCATGAATTCACTTACAACTTTGAATAACTCATTTCCAATATTTTGGTTTTTACTTATTTGCGGAACAAGTTATATTCATTGAAGCATTTGTTTTCAAGTATTCTAACTATTAATACTAAGTGGATACAGTTATATCTGTATAGTCATCAATCTGCTGTAAACTTTTGTTTAAAATTGTTCTTTATTACTGTTTCTGCCATCTGATCAGTGTGTCTACTAAATGTATTATTCAAGGTGATGCTTTTTCTGTTTCCTTACTTAAATTTTTATTGATAAAGTAAAAAACTCACTGATTAGTAAATTGCTTCTTAATTAATAATTACACTGCTTTAGATGATTCAGTGGAAAGGTTAGGAGAGGTCATTATGTGTTTCACCCAATGATGCAGTTTTTTTAGTGATGGGTGCTATGCAGAGCTGCGTGAAGCATGATGATAATTGTTACATTCAGAAAATTTATAGCAAGGTCATACAAAAATAGATTACAAATATTTGTTCAACAACAGTACAATTCATTGCAAAACAGTTTTGCTCTACAAATAAGATTTCTATGCATACAAGGATTGAAAGTTAATAGATGAATTAAGATACATCTGGTAAACATTCTTCATAATAATACTTATGTAGCTATATTAAAGAAAAAATTTCAGAGCAAAATGCATTAGTAGAAATAAAGAATATGAATAAAGAGAATCAATGCATAAGGATAAGAGGTTTGATTTGACAAAAAGATATAACAATTTTTTAATGGTGACGTAATGTTGACTCAAAATATACAAATTGAATATAGACAGAATTAAAAGATTAAGACCCCGTTATCTTGTTCCAGTTATAACAATCTGAAATAATAGCATTTAGGAGACCTTTAAACATAAGCGAACTTGATTTTTGTTACAGGGTTAGCATTATAAAACAATGGAAAAAGACTTCTCAATACATGATGCTGGAAAAAAATGGTTATTTATATAAAAATGGAATTATCTCCCTATCTTATTATATACAAAACTAAATTCCAGATTAGGTAACATTTTTAGAGTATAATGTAGAAAAAATACCTATGTGAACTTAGGATAGGGAAGGTTTTAATAAACAAGGTATGAAATTGCATACCATACAGAAAAAATATAGGTAAGTTCAGCTACATTCAAATTAAGAACTTCTTGTGAAAAGGCCTCATATCTAGAGTGGGAAGACATGCCATAAAATTAACAAGACATTTACAATATATAATTGACAAAGAACTAGTATCTGGTATATATAAACAAAAACCCTTCAATATGATAAAGCAAAAAGGTTAACAAACTAAAAGGGAAAAAAAGCCAAAGATTTAAATAAATAGACTTTTCATAGAAGATGAAATATTAATGGTTATTAATGGCCCTATCTGAAAAGATATTCAGTGTCATTTGTTTTATTTATTTATTTATTATTAATTAATTAATTAATTAATTAACTTACTTATGGATGTGTTGGGTCTTAGTTGCTGTGCACGGGCTTTCTCTAGTTGCAGCGAGCGGGGGCTATTCTTAATTGCGGTGCATGAGCTTCTCATTGTGGTGGCTTCTCTTGTTGCAGAGCATGGGCTGTAGGCACGCGGGCTCAGTAGTTGTGGCACACGAGCTCAGTAGTTTTGGCTCATGGGCTCTAGAGCGCAGGCTCAGTAGTTGTGGCACACGGGCTTAGTTGCTCCGTGGCATGTGGGATCTTCCCAGACCAGGGCTTGAACCATTGTCCCCTGCGTTGGCAGGTGGATTCTTAACTACTGTGCCACCAGGGAGGTCCCTCAGTGTCATTTGTAATGACAAAAATGCAAACTAAAACCACAAAAGATTATTTAATAAAGTCACCATATCAAATGTTTTCCAACCATGCTGGGAAATAAATCAACACCTAGATATATACTCTAGAGAAACTGTCATGCTTGTAAATCAGGAGACATGTACAAGAGAATTCATAGAAACAGGACTGAGCAAAAATCAAAGTATTAGACCCAACCCAAATGTCCATTAAGCAGTAGAAGGGCTTTCTTTTTCTAAAAAGAAAAGTATGAGGCATGTTTGGGGAATGAGAAGTGCAATTGCTCTCTGGACAAGGGTTGACAAAGTTTTTCTGTAAAACGCTAGATAATAAATATTTTAGGCTTTGTGTAGCTATAGGGACCCTGGGGCAACTACTCAACTCTATTGTTACATTGCAAAAGAAGTTATACATGATATGGAAACAAATGGATATAGAAAGTAAAACTTTATTTACAAAAGCAGATGGAGGGCTGGATTTGGCCCTTGGATTGTGATGTCCAAACCCTGTGCTGGGGGATGGGCTGCCTAAAGATTTGTGTCCCCGACCCCCACCTCTGAGTGCTGTATCCTCCTTGAGATATGGTAACCATCTTGTCTCTTGAAAAATAAATCCCCTTTCTTGATGGATTTTCCCCTGAGGAAATTGCTGCAAAAGCCATCCATGGTAGTGAGGACTTTTCTAGGGAGGCTTCTGGAGCCAGACTTCATAGTGAGGTCTCATTTTACCACACTGTAGTTTTTTTAAAAATGCTCATTTAATGTTACATTCCCCTTCATGAGCCTGGCCCTGTATAGGTCTCTGACACATAGAGTAATAAGTAAAGGACTTTTGATTCTTAGAGATCATGGCTTTAATCTTGTGACTGATTTTGCTATACTATGAGTATGGACATTTTGCTTTCATTTAGAAATCTGAAATTATTTTTTTTTTGTAAAATCAAATCCATCCTCCCTCCCTACCTCCCTCCCTCCCTCCCTCTCTCTTCTCTCACTTTCTTTCTCTCTTTCTCTCTCTTTCTTTCTTTCTTTCCTTCTTTCTTTTTTCTTTCTCTTTCTTTCTTCCTTTCTTTCTTTTTCTTTCTTTCTCTCTCTCTTTCTTTCTTTCTTTCTTTCCTTTTTTCTTTTCTTCTTTCTTTCTTTCACAAGATCTTGGGAGTTTGGCCACATTGTTAGAAAGTATACAGATTGAGTAGAAAAAGAACAGTCCACACATTGGGGTGCTTATTCTCAGAGTGAGTCTTAACAGAATTACTCTCAGAAGTCACATGAGATACTGTCTTAGAAATAAGTGTATCCACTAACATTCATGCCTTAAATTGGAGTTTATTATACTTGGAGGCTCCCATAGTTGGCTGCAAAAGGTTATATTTATGAATTAAAAATAAATGTGGGCAACGCAAAGTCAAGGATTAAGCAGTTTGTGGATATCGTTCATTATTTTGGCTGCATTTTGCAGATACTTGTTTGGGTGTCAACAACATGGAATATAGGTTTGTGGATTATCGTAGGACATTTTAACACAGTATTAGCAATTGCAAAATTACCTGTACTTCCAGTTTGAACAATGTGATGCTAACTTGTTATCTCAAGCAATAATAAGCTGAAGAGGAGATTTAACTGCATGCGGCAAGAATGAGAAACATGGCTAATTGCTATTGGATTTTTTATATTTTTTCATTTGAATGCTTTTACCATAACTGATTACAATGTCAAAGGACTGTAATTTGCATAGATATACCAGTTGAGAAAACAAACAAATTAAGATAATAATTGTAACATTGAAATGTGAATATTGGGCATCTGTCTAATGAATTTAGCTTGTAAATACTTCTAAGGGTGTATTCAGTATACTTGGACATGCTGCAGGTGTCATTTTCAGTCATATGAATAAGCCATTTTAAAATATTGGGGCTTTTAGAAAACAAGCCATCAGATTAGAACTCTGGAAGGAAATGGGGTTGGGAGTGGAGCATATAGCTTTGGACAAACAGCTATTAAAATTATGCCAGGAGAATGAGTGTGGAGCGCCTAACATTATCGGTCACTTCCATTAACAAATAAATCAAAACAATACTATTTTTTTTAATTCCAAAGGGTCTTTGTATCTTTTGAATATTATATTTGTATATTTAAGAGTTCAAATTTTGAAACTGTGTTTATGTTTTATTTTATAACTTGATTCTTTGGCAAATTGGCAGATAGCACAAATGCAAGTACTGAAGAACATTTTATTTCATTGTTTAAATTAAGAAGTAGGAAAGATAAACATGTGATTAAAATAAAAGATAATTTATTTTATTTTATTTAAAGAAATTTTATTTCTTTTAAACTCAGTGAAAGTTTGTGAATATAATTTTTTATTTTGAAGTCAGCATAAATATAAAAAAATTATTAATTTGCTTTTGTACTCACAAAAGCAAATTTTAAGTGTTTTAAGTAAGCAGTTATATTTAATGAAATCCTTGAATAAAATTTTTCCTACCACCAGTTAATTTTTTAATTTTTTGTCTGCTTATGCTTGGAAACAGTGTTGAAATAGCCCATTTGGATGACCTAAAATTTTCATATGATCTTTAATTTATGATGACAGCTTGTACTTATTTATGTGGCCACTAGATGGCAGACCTAACACTAAACAGAAGTTAGGCACAAAGCAAATTCCCCAAGCAATTTGCATCACACAACAAGGTTTATTTCAAGCCTAGCTTAGCCTTTCAGACTAATCACACTCTATAGTTTTAAGGCGACAGGATAATGGAGGTGACCTAACACTTTTACATTCATGTAAGATTTTAACAGTTTACAAATTTATATTCCTGTTCACAATAATGTTTTAAATTAAGACTGATAAGCACTGCCATATTATTAATGAAAACATGGGTTTCTCAGGGCCTATGGTCAAGGTTATTACTTTAGAGGACTACAAGGAGATAACTTTGAAGAATTTTGCTTGAAGCCTCCAGAATTTAATTATACTAAAGTTTGAGATGATTCTGGGATAATTATTGGTTCTGTATCTGATATATATTTTACGCTTATGCCCTACACCTTTATGTTCCCAAAAGTTCAATCCCTCTAGGAGGCTACAGAATCAATTACAGCTACAAAACCATTCCCTCTTCAATGATACTGACCTCTAACTTCTTGATTTTCTCTCACCCTTTGGGTTCTGGAACTGAATTATCTTTATCCAGCTTCCTTCTATTTCATCTTTTGTGTTCACTGAAACCCTCCATCACCATAACTTAAATAGCCTCTTGATTTCTGAAATTGAGCCCTGGGCTCCAGCTTATTTTCAGCTTTTGAAAATAGGCCAGCAGTTTTCTGAAGAACTAAGAGGAATCCTTTGCAGAAATTGGAAGCTTGTGTATGTGTGTGCACACACTTTTTCCAGCCAAGCAAAAATGATAAAATGATATGAGGTGATTCCCAATGCTACTTTATCTAATTGGCAGGATAAAGCCATAATACAGCCATTAGGTCAGAATCTCTAAGATTCAGAACACTTTTAAGCTGTGAAAGAAACTTTAATTTTGGTAAATGTTAATGGCTCTAAGAGAACCTAGGGTAGAAAACAATGTAAGGCCAGCTCTCCTACTATCAACTCGTTCACTTTATTCAAATTACAAGTTCGTATTCGTACCATAAAATATCCTGACCACGGGTTATGTTTTTAATATTAGAGGGTGAATTTAAAAGTGGACTTTTAGTCTTAGAACCTTATAATGATATGAACAGAAGGACGTGCTTATATGTAAAATTTAGATTATAAGAGTCCAGTATTTTCTCTTTCTTATTATCAAAGCAATATAAGTTCACTGTAGGAAAATAATACAAATGAAAAATAGAAAAAAAAAAAAAACCCCAAACCTAGAGATCTCCTTTGTGACCACCTTTGTGAATATCTTTTCAGAGCTTGCAGTTTTATTATTTATTTAATTTTAGATTGAACAATCTACTTGAAATGTGTAGATCCTTATGCCTTTGTAAGAAATAATATGGTGAGGTCTCATGTGCCCTTTACTGGTTTCATCCAATGGTAACATCTTATAAAACTATAGCACAATATCACAACCAGCATTTGTATTGATATGGTTAAGCTACCAGTTAAGGAGGGGTTGGGAGTGGGAGTGAAGTATGTATGGCTATAAAAGGGCAACAGGAGGAATTTTTGTGGTAATGTTAAAGTTTTGTACCTTTATCACAAAAATTCCTCCTGTTGCCCTTTTATAGCCATACATACTTCATTCCCATTCCCAACCCCTCGTTAACTGGTGTCAGTCACTAATCTCTTCTCTGTTTCTGAATTTTGCCCTTTGAAGAGTGTTATATAAATGGAATCACACAGTATGTAACCTTTTGGGACTGGGTTTTTTCACTCAGCATCATTCTCTGGAGATTCATCCAGTTTCTTGCATCCATCAGTAGTTCAGTCCTATTTTTGCTAAGTGAGATTCCATGCTATGGATGTAACAGTTTGTTTAAGCAGTCACTCACCAAAGTACTGGATGTTTCCAGTTTGGGGCCATCATGAGTTAAGCTGCTATAAACATTCATATGTAGCTTTTTGTGTGGATGTAACTTTTCATTTCTCTGGGGCAAATTTTAAGGAGTTCAGTTGCTGGGTCTTATAGTAGTTACATGTTTAGTTTTTTTTAAAAAAAGTGTCCAACTGTTTTCCAGAGTGGTTGTATCATTTTATTGATATATTCTTATTAGCAAAGTATGCAGTCGTGGTCCAGTTTCACTGTCATCACCAGTATTTGATGTTGTTACTATTATTTATTTTAGCTATTCTCATAGGTATGTAGTAATATTTCATTGTGGTTTTATTTTGCAATTCCCTAATGGCTGAAGATGGTGAACATATTTTTATGTGCTTATTTGTCATCTGTATATTCTCTAGTGAGATGTCAGCTCATGTTTTTTCCCTATTTTCTAATTGGATTGTTTGTTTTCAATGTTGGATTTTGAGAATTCTTTAAATATTCTGGATACTAGTCCTTTGTTAGTTATGTGGTGTGCAAATATGGCAAACATTTTTCTTTTGCTCTCTAACTTTCAGAATTTGTAATATGTATATACCTTTATTCCAAGGTTTTTAGCTGTACATCATACTTAGTAGGAGGAATATAGAAAAGTGTGCCTACTCCATCTTCCCAGAAGTGGAAATCTTGAAAATTAACTTTTATTTTACAAAGGAGTTGCTAATTTATATTTAACTTTTTTAGTATTGTCTTAATGTGCTTACCTAGAAAAGATAAGCTGAAAAAAAGGATTCAAAGTTAAGTACAAATGCAAAGAGGTTTACAAAGTACAAAACTATAGGGTCTTTGCATCAATATTTCTAGTATCATATACTTAAACATGTGTGTTAACTAGGCATAAACATTTCCTCATAGAAATATGCCTGCCTTAAATAAAAATTTTATTAACAATCAAATTTAATACATTTTAAAGGAAATTAATAATGAAAAATGTGTCTGTACTTATAAATAGTTGAGATGTTTAGATTATGCATAAATTTTGAATTATTCATCTATGTTTTAAAGACCTTTTATCAAAATGACCTACTTCTGAGTAGATATTTGGTAAATCATGGAAATTTAAAATATGTATATAGATAGTCAGTAGACATAATTTATATTCATATAAAATGTTCACTTTTTTGTATGTTAAGGTTTTTAGCATAAAATAATTGCTGCAGTTTGTAATTAAAATGATAACATGCTGCTGTCTAACACTAGCAATATATTACAAAGCTCATTTTTAAAAAATCACTGATGGAATCATTCCTTTTATAATTTGGCTAGAATTCAAAAAGATAAATTGTAATGATTTCTCTTTCCAACCAGAATTTCATATTTCCTTCCTTGGAAAGTAGATCCCTTCAAAAATGCAGTCTCATTATTAAAATTAAGAACCAATTTTTTTTTAATGTTCTGGTTTTATGGTGGCTTTTAGATAATATGCTTCTACTTATTTGTTGAACCTAATCAAATTATTTTTTAATTTAAACAAATTATCTTTTTTCTCTCCTTTTTTGCTTCTAATCTTAAAACAATCCAGGAGATTTGGAAAATTCTATATTGATTTATATTACTCTAGTTTATGTAAACATATTGTTTTTAGTATACCTGCATTTCGGGGACAATAAAGAGGTTAGGAAAAGTTAAAAATCCTTAGACTTTTCTGGCACACTTCCCAAAGACATTCAGATTTTTAAGCAGTAAGTGGTTAGATTTAGGCTGTGCGTGGGTGAATATTCATTCTGCATTGTGAGTTTTATATGGATTTAATACTTTTTGAGAATTTTAAGTTACTGTCTTATCTCTCCTTTGCTCAGTTCTCTAAGTTCAGGAGTTCCTTTTAACTGAGAACACTTTTTTTTCCCTAAAGAAACTATGTGCAGTTTCTGAAGACTTCAGTGGTTTAAAAATACTTCATATGCATAAGGTCAGAACAGGGTTTATATAGGCCTCCATTTTTGTATCTAAATGATTATCTTCAGAAGCCTTCTCCTTGTCTTTACCTTCAGACCATTATCTGTAACATTCCCTTAAGAATCTCTTTTCTTCTTCATCCAGTTGAATATCCACTCTTTACAAACACACCCACACACAGACACAGACACACACACACACAGAGCTACCGAATTTGTATTAAAGCCGATGTTACAGCAACAGTGAAACATCTCTGCAGATTTTTTTACAATTTTATGATTATCACCAATTAAGTTTCCTGAAGTTCAGTAAATGAAACTGTTGATTAGTCTCCAGCTGATTGTGATAGAGAAATCATCTAATTAGAGAAGCTGAATGGAACTCCAAAGAATCCTTGAGCTCATCCCTTTGTAAGACGATTGTGGAGCTGTCAGCAGAGATAATTTTGAAAACCTACTCTTCCTTGGGGTTGGTGTCATCATAGGTTTAACCCATGCTAATTCTTTTGTTATGAGGTACATTTATAAGCAGTTTCCAAAAAATGGCATATTTTAGTTCTTTAAGCAAATATTGCTGATGAATCCTGAGTGTTTGCCATCAGCTGAAGGCCAGCACCTGCGAGATAAGTTAGAGAGTGGCAGAGAGATTAGCCAACTAATATATTGCCACCAATGTGACCGGTCAGTTCAGAAGAATTGGGACATAACAAAGTCCTGCACATTTGCAACACCTTTCTTTTGTTGGCAGCGAGTGTCTCTCAATACCGTCCATCACCCCTACCTATTCAGTGTCTGGTGATAACCCTCTCTTCTAAATGAATATCCCTACACTGCATTCGACTGCTTTAACTTGACCTTATTTTTCTTGACCCGGTCTTTTCTATTCATGGGAGTTACTCATTTTAGTCCTCATATTCTACATCTTTCTCATGTTATTCTGCTTATTCTACTCCCTTAGTTGTAGAGGAAAAGAATGCACACTCCTTGCACGATGTTATGGAAGAAGCATGGGTATGAGCAAGTCACTTAACCTCTCAGAGCCTCAGCTGTGCAGTGTGTGTGTGTGTGTGTGTGTGTGTGTGTGTGTGTGTGTTGATTCTGTGGGGCTAGGGTAACACCTGTAACAAGGGTCATTGTGGGAGTGAAATAAGATAGCATCCAGCATCTAGCACAGGGAGTGGAAAATGGCACACAGTAAGCTCTCAGTAAAAATTAAATACCTGACTTCATTTCTCAATCTTTGAGACAATGTACTCTGATTAACACTTACATGTATTTTATTTGACTTAGCATTCTAGACCAAGCAGTACCACTGCTTGTTTGTATAACTTTAGGTAAATTACTTAAATTCACAGTTTGAATTTCTCATTTGTTATATGAGAATACGACGAAGTTCATGTTTTCTATTAGGACTGCATCGAACAGCAAATAACATAGTATACATGAATGTGCTTTTTAAACATTTAAACCACTATTTAAACATGTAAATATAATTAAAATTATAAATATATAATACAGTTGCACTCACTTGTTGAATGCCTACTGTGTGCTAGATGCAGAGCTGGTGTTTCGTGTATGTGAACTTAAATCTTGATAATAACTTGTTCATTTGTCAGTTATTATGTAACAAACCATCATGTAACTTAGTGGCTTAAAATAACAATTTATTATTATCTCACACAGTTCTGGGAATTGACTGGGCTCAGCTGGAAGATGCTTCTTTGGGTTTCCTCTTGTGGCTGCAGTCAGATGGTGCCTGTATCTGAAGCCATCTGTATTAGTTTCCCAGTACCGTTGTAACAAAGTACTACAAACTGAGTGGCTTAAAACAAAAGAAATGTATTGTCTCACAATTCTAGATGGTAGAAGTCCCAAATCAAGGTGTCAGCAGTGCCATGCTTCCTCCAAAGGCTGTAGGGAAGAATCCTTTCTTGCCTCTTTCAGCTCTGATAGTTGCTAGCAATCCTTGGTGTTCCTGGTCTCTTGCATCACTCCAATCTTGTATCTGTCATCACATGCCTTTCTGCCTCTATGTCTGTGTGTCCAAATTTCCCTCTTCTTATAAGGAAACAAGTCACATTGAATTTAGAACTCACCCTAATCCAATATGGCCTCATCTTAATTTGATTATATCTACAAAGACCCCATTTCCAAATAAGGTCACATTCACAGATACCAGTGTTTAGGGCCTGAACATATCTTTCTGAGGAACACAATTCAACCCACACCTCCATCTGAAGGCTCAATTGGGCTGGATATTTAAGATGGCTTCTCCAATCCCATGTCTGACACCTCTCTCCATGGGACCATATTGGGCTTCCTCACAGTAGAGCAGTATAAGAGTAGTCAGAAGTTTTACCTACTGGCTGGCACCCCTAGGGTCACCTAGACCCATGAGAAAGCCACAAGATTTCTTGTAATCTAGGCTTGGACTCACGTAGCACCCCTCTCATTGCATTCTAAGGGTCAAAAGTGAGCACATTGCCCGGCCATATTCAAGGGGAGGGAACTCCACCAGGGTGTGAATGTCAGGAAGGGCCTGAATGGAGGGTCATTTTAGGAGACTAGCTACCACACATCATGCTATTATCTTTATTTTGGAGATGAGGAAATTGAAACTGATTTTCATTTGTTTAAACAAAATGTCAGTTATGACACAGTTAACATTTGGTCCACATGAGACTTGCCTGCCGATCTTCAAACCCTTTGCTTTTTCTACAGACATGTGTCTCTGCATTTATTACCTATATACTTCCAGCACCCCCTCCCCACATCTTCCAATCCCTGGGTATTTTCCAGCTTCCTTAGTGACTTCAAATATGGCTCACATTCTCTTCACCTGGCTACTTTTGTTAGATTCATACTCTTACTGATCACTTTTACCTTGGTTATTATCAGGAGTTAGAGGATTCTAGTAAACCTCATCTCTGCTGCCGGTTCAGTAGGATTCTTATTTGATTACACTTAAAAAAAAATTCAGTTTGATTTGAATTCCATCCGTCAAGATTTTGACTTCTTAAACTTCTTTTTTTAAGCTTTATTGAGGTAAACAATATATATATAAATTATACAGATTTAGTATATACATTTTGATGAGTTTGAACATATGCATACACCTGTGATACCATTATCATAATCAAGTTACTAAACTTATCCATCACCTTCAAAAATTTCCTTGTGTTCTATTGTTCTTGTGTGTGTGTGTGCGTGTGTGTTTGTGGTAAGAACATTTAACATGAGAACTATCCTTTTAACATTTGAAAGTACAAAATATTGTATTAACTGTAGATATTTCTATGAGCCTATCATTTACATATGAGAATCAGTTTCAGGAAGACTGCTTCAGCCTTGTAGAAATTGAGTTGTCATCACACAGAGAATTTCTAAAGTCCTCTGTATTGTTTTAAAGGACAGCTACATTTCATGCTGGAGAGGAATACTCATTCAATCTTCTAGGATTTAATGAAGGAGTACTTTTTTTTTTTTTTTTTACCAGAATGAATTAGGCTTTTATTTTCTCTTTCTTTTGATGAATTTTTCTTTTCTTTTTAACATCTTTATAGGAGTATAATTGCTTTACAATGGTGTGTTAGCTTCTGCTTTATAACAAAGTGAATCAGTTATACATATACAATATGTTCCCATATCTCTTCCCTCTTGCGTCTCCCTCCCTCCCACCCTCCCTACCCCACCCCTCTAGGTGGTCACAAAGCACCGAGCTGATCTCCCTGTGTTATGCGGCTGCTTCCCACTAGCTATCTATGTTATGTTTGGTATTGTATATATGTCCATGCCACTCTCTCACTTTATCACAGCTTACCCTTCCCCCTCCGCATATCCTCAAGTCCATTCTCTAGTAGGTCTCCGTCTTTATTCCCATCTTGCCCCGAGGTTCTTCATGACCGTTTTTTTTTTCCTTAGATTCCATATATATGTGTTAGCATACGGTATTTGTTTTTCTCTTTCTGACTTACTTCACTGTATGACAGAATCTACATCCATCCACCTCGCTACAAATAACTCAATTTCGTTTCTTTTTATGGCTGAGTAATATTCCATTGTATATATGTGTCACATCTTTATCCATTCATCTGTTGATGGATACTGCGGTTACTTCCATGTCCTGGCTATTGTAAATAGAGCTGCAGTGAACATTGTGGTACATGACTCTTTTTGAATTATGGTTTTCTCAGGGTATATGCCCAGTAGTGGAATTGCTGGGTTGTATGGTAGTCCTATTTTTAGTTTTTTAAGGAACCTCCATACTGTTCTCCATAGTGGCTGTATCAATTTACATTCCCACCAACAGTGCAAGAGGGTTCCCTTTTTTCCACACCCTCTCCAGCATTTATTGTTTCTAGATTTTTTGTTGATGGCCATTCTGACCGGTGTGAGATGATATCTCATTGTACTTTTGATTTGCATTTCTTTAATGATTAATGATGTTGAGCATTCTTTCATGTGTTTGTTGGCAATCTGTATATCTTCTTTGGAGAAATGTCTATTTAGGTCTTCTGCCCATTTTTGGATTGGGGTCTTTGTTTTTTTGATATTGAGCTGCATGAGCTGCTTGTAAATTTTGGAGATTAATCCTTTGTCAGTTGCTTCATTTGCAAGTATTTTCTCCCATTCTGAGGATTGTCTTTTTGTCTTGTTTATATTTTCCTTTGCTGTGCAAAAGCTTTTAAGTTTCATTAGGTCCCATTTGTTTATTTTTGTTTTTATTTCCATTTCTCTAGGAGGTGGGTCAAAAAGGATCTTGCTGTGATTTATGTCATAGAGTGTTCTGCCTATGTTTTCCTCTAAGAGTTTGATAGTGTCTGGCCTTACATTTAGGTCTTTAATCCATTTTGAGTTTATTTTTGTGTGTGGTGTTAGGGAGTGTTCTAATTTCATACTTTTACATGTAGCTGTCCAGTTTTCCCAGCACCACTTATTGAAGAGGCTGTCTTTTCTCCACTGTATATTCTTGCCTCCTTTATCAAAGATAAGGTGACCATATGTGCATGGGTTTATCTCTGCGCTTTCTATCCTGTTCCATTGATCTATATTTCTGTTTTTGTGCCAGTACCAAACTGTCTTGATGACTGTAGCTTTGTAGTATAGTCTGAAGTCAGGGAGCCTGATTCCTCCAGCTGCGTTTTTCTTTCTCAAGATTGCTTTGGCTATTCAGGGTCTTTTGTGTTTCCATACAAATTGTGAAATATTTTGTTCTAGTTCTGTGAAAAATGCCCTTGATAGTTTGATAGGGATTGCATTGAATCTGTAGATTGCTTTGGGTAGTAGCGTCATTTTCACAATGTTGATTCTTCCAATCCAAGAACATGGTATATCTCTCCATCTATTTGTAGCATCTTTAATTTCTTTCATCAGTGTCTTATAATTTTCTGCATAAAGGTCTTTTGTCTCCTTAGGTAGGTTTATTCCTAGATATTTTATTCTTTTTGTTGCAATGGTAAATGGGAGTGTTTTCTTAATTTCACTTTCAGATTTTTCATCATTAGTGTATAGGAATGCTAGAGATTTCTGTGCATTAATTTTGTATCCTGCTACTTTACCAAATTCATTGATCAGCTCTAGTAGTTTTCTGGTAGCATCTTTAGGATTCTCTATGTATAATATCATGTCATCTGCAAACAGTGACAGCTTTACTTCTTCTTTTCTGATTTGGATTCCTTTTCTTTCTTTTTCTTCTCTGATTGCTGTGGCTAAAACTTCCAAAACTATGTTGAATAATAGTGGTGAGAGTGGACAACCTGGTCTTATTCCTGATCTTAGTGGAAATGGTTCCAGTTTTTCACCATTGAGGACGATGTTGGCTGTGGGTTTGTCCTATACAGCCTTTATTATGTTGAGGAAAGTTCCCTCTATGCCTACTTTCTGGAGGGCTTTTATCATAAATGGGTGTTGAATTTTTTCGAAAGCTTTCTCTGCATCTATTGAGATGATCATATGGTTTTTATTCTTCAATTTGTTAATATGGTGTATCACATTGATTGATTTGCATATATTGAAGAATCCTTGCATTCCTTGGATAAACCCCACTTGATCATGGTGTATGATCTTTTTAATGTGCTGTTGGATTCTGTTGGCTAGTATTTTGTTGAGGATTTTTGCATCTATGTTCATCAGTGATATTGGCCTGTAGTTTTCTTTCTTTTTGACATCTTAATCTGGTTTTGGTATCAGGGTGATGGTGGCCTCGTAGAATGAGTTTGGGAGTGTTCGTCTCTCTGCTATATTTTGGAAGAGTTTGAGAAGGATAGGTGTTAGCTCTTCTCTAAATGTTTGATAGAATTCGCCTGTGAAGCCATCTGGTCCTGGGCTTTTGTTGGAAGATTTTAAATCACAGTTTCAATTTCAGTGCTTGTGATTGGTCTGTTCATATTTTCTATTTTGAAGGAGTACTTTTAATATACAATGTCTTTCCTATATCTACTGTCTTTTAAACTTCAGACACTCCCTCTTGAAAAAAGATTGTCAAATTGCCAAATCATCTGACTGTCCATTGTAGCTTAAGTTTTTATTATTAAGAGGTAATTCATACTGAGACTAAAAACAAAAACCATGTACTTTGTATGCCAAAGATGAATATATTAATAACTTTTTATTTGTAACAGATTTTTTTTTAAAAAATGAATGGAAATTGCTTTCCAATGTACTTGTATGTAAATACACATTTCCTGTTGCCCCTCCCTCCCACACAAACAATTCCCCATTTCTCCCCTCCCCCTAGCCCTTGGCAACTACCATTCTATTTTCTACTTCTGTAAGTTTGACTATTTTAGATGCATCATATAATTGGAATCATGCAGTATTTGTTCTTACGTGAATGGCTTATTTCACTTAGCATAATGCCCTCTAGGTTTATCCATGTTGTTGCAAATGGTAGGATTTCCTTCTTTTTTAAGGCTGAATAATATTCCATTATATATTCCCCACATTTTATTTATCCATTCATCTATTGATGGACATTTGGGTTGTTTCTGTATCTTGGCTATTATACATAATGCTGCAATGAACATGGGATTACAGATGTCTCTTTGAGATCCAGATTTCAATTCTTTTGCACATATAAACAGAAATGGGATTGCTGGATCATATGGCCATTCTTTATTTGACCCTAAGCTTGATTCCTTCTACTCCTCTTCCGTTACCCCTGAGTAAACTTTTGCTTTGTCCCTTGGCTGTCTTTTGACACCTTATTCTCTCTTTTAGAAACGTAGTCTTCAAATGTGCTCTTTCCTATGTGTTTAGACTCCTCTACACCTTGAATTTTGTTATACAAAACTAACCAATTCTTTTTTTTATAGTATATATGCACATTTTAGGTACAAATAGCATTACAATTGGTAAATATAAGGTAAGCTGAACTTAACATGAATTTATTTTGTAATTTAATTTAATTTTTTATATAGCAAGTTCTTATTAGTTATCTATTTTATACATATTAGTGTATATATGTCAATCCCAATCTCCCAATTCATCCCACCACCACCACCACCACCACCCCCGCCACTTTCCCCCCTTGGTGTCCATACGCTTTTTCTCTACATCTGTGTCTCTATTTCTGCCTTGCAAACCAGTTCATCCGTACCATTTTTCTAGATTCCACATATATGCATTAATATACAATATTTGTTTTTCACTTTCTGACTTACTTCACTTTGTATGACAGTCTCTAGGTCCATCCACGTCTCTACAAGTGACCCAGTGTTGTTCCTTTTTATGGCTGAGTAATATTCCATTGTATATATTTACCACATCTTCTTTATCCATTCATCTGTTAATGGGCATTTACATTGCTTTCATGAACTAGCTATTGTAAATAGTGCTGCAGTGAATATTGGGGTGCATGTGTCTTTTGGAATTAAGGTTTTCTCTGGGTATATGCCCAGTAGTGGGATTGCTGGGTCATACAGTAATTCTATTTTTAGTTTTTTAAGTAACCTCCATACAGTTCTCCATAGTGGCTGTATCAATTTATATTCCCACCAACAAGGCAAGAGGGTTCCCTTTTCTCCACACCTTCTCCATCATTTGCTGTTTTTAGATTTTCTGATGATGCCCATTCTAACTGATGTGAGGTGATACCTCACTGTAGTTTTGATTTGCATTTCTCTAATAATTAGTGATGTTGAGTAGCTTTTCATGTGCCTATGGGCCGTCTGCATGTCTTCTTTGGAGAAATGTCTGTTTAGGTCTTTTGCCCAGTTTTTGATTGGGTTGTCTGTTTTTTTAATATTGAGCTGCATGAGCTGTTTATATATTTTGGAGACTAATCCTTTGTCCGTTGATTCGTTTGCAAATATTGTCTCCCATTCTGAGGGTTGTCTTTTGGTCTTGTTTATAGTTCCCTTTGCTGTGCAAAAGCTTTTAAATTTCATTAGGTTCCATTTGTTTATTTTTGTTTTTATTTCCATTACTCTAGGAGGTGGGTCAAAAAAATCTTGCTGTGATTTATGTCAAAGATTGTTCTTCCTGTGTTTTCCTCTAAGAGTTTTACAGTGTATGACCTTACATTTAGATCTTTAATCCATTTGGAGTTTATTTTTGTGTATGGTGTAAGGGAGTGTTCTAATTTCATTCTTTTACATGTAGCTGTCCAGTTTTCCTATCACCACTTATTGAAGAGACTGTCTTTTCTCCAGTGTATATTCCTGCCTCCTTTGTCATAGATTACTTGACCATATGTGCGTGAGTTTATCTCTGGGCTTTCTATCCTATTCCATTGATCTATATTTCTGTTTTTGTGACAATACCATGTTGTCTTGATTACTGTAGCTTCGTAGTATAGTCTGAAGTCAGGGAGTCTGATTCCTCCAGCTCCATTTTTTTCCCTCAAGATTGTTTTGGCTATTCGGGGTCTTTGTGTCTCCATACAACTTTTAAGATGTTTTTTCTAGTTCTGTAGAAAATGCCATTGGTAATTTGATAGGGATTGGATTGAATCTGTAGATTGCTCTGGATAGTATAGTCATTTTCACAATATTGATTCTTCCAATCCAAGAACATGGTATATCTCTCCAACAGTTTGTGTCATCTTTGCTGTCTTTCATCAGTGTCTTATAGTTTTCTAAGTACAGGTCTTTTAACTACTTAGGTAAAACGCCTTATTCCTAAGTATTTAATTCTTTTTGTTGCAGTGGTGAATGGGATTGTTTCCTTAATTTCTCTTTCTAATCTTTCATTGTTAGTGTATAGAAATGCAAGAGATTTCTGAGCATTAATTTTGTATCCTACAACTTTACCAAATTCATTGATTAGCTCTAGTAGTTTTCTGGTGACATCTTTAAGATGATCTATGTAGAGTATCATGTTATCTGCAAACAGTGACTGTTTTACTTCTTCTTTTCCAATTTGTATTCCTTTCATTTCTTTTTCTTCTCTGATTGCCATGGCTAGGGCTTCCAAAACTATGTTGAATAAGAGTGGCGAGAGTGGACATCCTTGTCTTGTTTCTGATCTTAGAGGAAATGCTTTCAGTTTTTCACCATTGAGAATGATGTTTGCTGTAGGTTTGTCGTATATGGCCTTTATTATGTTGAGGTAGTTTCCCTCTATGACCACTTTCTGGAGAGTTTTTATCATAAACCATGATGAATTTTGTAAACAACTTTTTCTGCATCTATTGAGATGATCATATACTTTTTACTTTTCAATTTGTTAATATGGTGTATCACATTGATTGATTTGCTTATGTTGAAGAATCCTTGCATCCCTGGGATAAATCCCACTTGATCATGGTGTATGATCCTTTTAATGTGTTGTTGGATTCTGTTGGCTAGTGTTTTGTTGAGGATTTTTGCATCTATATTCATGAGTGATATTGGTCTGTAATTTTCTCTTTTTGTATTATCTTTGTCTGGTTGTGGTATCAGGGTGATGGTGGCCTCATAGAATGAGTTTGAGAGTGTTCCTTCCTCTGCAGTATTGTGGAAGAGTTTGAGAAAGATGGATGTTAGCTCTTCTCTAAATGTTTGATAGAATTCACCTATGAAGCCATCTGGTCCTGGACTTTTGTTTGTTGGAAGATTTTAATCACAGTTTCAATTTCATTCCTTGTGATTGGTCAGTTCATATTTTCTATTTCTTCCTGGTTCAGTCTTGGAAGGTTATACCTCTCTAAGAATGTGTCCATTTCTTCCAGGTTGTCCATTTTATTGGCATAGAGTTGCTTGTAGTATTCTCTTAGGATGCTTTGTATTTCTGTGGTGTCCATTGTAACTTCTTTTTCATTTCTAATTTTATTGATTTGAGTCCTCTCCCTCTTTTTCGTGAAATGTCTGGCTAAAGTTTTATCAATTTTGTTTATCTTCTCAAATAACCAGCTTATAGTTTTATTGATCTTTGCTATTGTTTTGTTTCTAATTCATTTATTTCTGCTCTGATCTTTATGATTTCTTTCCTTCTACTAACTTTGGGTTTTGTTTGTTCTTCTTTCTCTAATTCGTTTAGGTGTAAAGTTAAATTGTTTATTTGAGATTTTTCTTGTTTCTTGAGATAGGATTGTATTGCTATAAAATTCCCTCTTAGAACTGCTTTTGCTGAATCCCATAGATTTTGGATCATTGCGTTTTTGTTGTCATTTGTCTCTAGGTATTTTTTGATTTCCTCTTTGATTTCTTTAGTGATCTGTTGGTTATTTAGTACCGTATTGTTTAGCCTCCATGCTTTTGTGTTTTTAACATTTTTTTCCCCTGTAATTTATTTCTAATCTCATGGTGTTGGGGTTGGAAAAGATGCTTGATATGATTTCAGTTTTCTTAAATTTACCAAGGCTTGGTTTGTGACCTAAGATGTGGTCTCTCCTGGAGAATGTTCCATGTGCACTTGAGAAGAAAGTGTAATCTGCTGTTTTTGGATGGAATGTCCTATAACTATCAATTAAAACTATCTGGTCTATTGTGTCATTTAAATCTTGTGTTTTCTTATTAATTTTCTGTCTGGATGATCTGTCCATTGGTGTAAGTGAGGTGTTAAAATCCCCCACTAGTATTGTGTTACTGTTGATTTCCTCTTTTATAGCTGTTAGCAGTTGCCTTATGTATTGAGGTGCTCCTATGTTGGGTGCATATATATTTATAATTGTTATATCTTCTTCTTGGATTGATCCCTTGATCATTATGTAGTGTCCTTCCTTGTCACTTGTAACGTTCTTTATTTTAAAGTCTATTTTATCTGATATGAGGATTGCTACTCCAGCTTTCTTTTGATTTCCATTGACATGGAATATCTTTTTCCATCCCCTCAGTTTCAGTCTGTATGTGTCCCTAGGTCTGAAGTGGGTCTCTTGTAGACAGCATATATATGGGTCTTGTTTTTGTATCCATTCAGCAAGCCTGTGTCTTTGGTTGGAGCATTTAATCTATTCACATTTAAGGTAATTATTTATATTTATGTTCCTTTTACCATTCTCTTAATTGTTTTGGGTTTGTTTTTGTAGGTCCTTTTCTTCTCTTGTGTTTCCCACTTAGAGAAGTTCCTTTCACATTTGTTGTAGAGCTGGTTTAGTGGTGGTGGATTCTCTTAGCTTTTGCTTGTTTATAAAGCTTTAGATTTCTCCATCAAATCTGAATGAGATCTTTGCCGGGTAGAGTAATATTGGTTGTAGGTTCTTCCTTTTCATCACTTTAAATATATTGTGCCACTCCCTTCTGGCTTGTAGAGCTTCTGCTGAGAAATCAGCTCTTCACCTTATGGGCATTCCGTTGTATGTTATTTGTCATTTTTCCCTTGTTGCTTTTAATAATTTGTCTTTATTTTTGTCAGTTTGATTACTATGTGTCTCGGCATGTTTCTCTGTGGGTTTATCCTGTCTGGGAGTCTCTGCGTTTCCTGAACTTGGGTGGCTATTTCCTTTCCCATGTTAGGGTATTTTTTGACTATAATGTCTTCAAATATTTTCTCAGGTCCTTTCTCTCTCTCTTCTCCTTCTGGGACCCCTATAATGCGAATGTTGTTGCATTTAATGTTGTCTCAGAGGCCTCTTAGGCTGTCTTCATTTCTTTCCATTCTCTTTTCTTTATTCTGTTCCACAGCAGTGAATTCCACCATTCTGTCTTCCAGGTCACTTTTCCGTTCTTCTGCCTCAATTATTCTGCTCTTGATTCCTTTTAGTGTATTTGACATTTCAGTTATTGTATTGTTCATCTCTGTTTGTTCTTTAACTCTTCGAGGTGTTCTTTAATTCTTCTACATCTTTGTTGAACATTTCTTGCATCTTCTCAAGCTTTGCCTCCATTGTTTTTCCAAGGTTCTGTATCATCTTCACTGTCATTATTCTGAATTCTTTTTCTGGAAGGTTGCCTATCTCCCCTTCATTTAGTTGTTTTTCTGGGGTTTTATCTTGCTTCTTTATCTGGTACATAGTCCTCTGCCTTTTCATTTTGTCTATCTTTCTCTGAATGTGATTATCCTTCCACAGGCTGCAGGATTGTAGTTCTTCTTGCTTTTGCTGTCTGCCCTCTGGTGGATGAAACTATCTAAGAGGCTTGTGCAGGTTTCCTCATGGGAGGGACTGGTGGTGGGTAGAGCTGGGTGTTGCTTTGGTGAGCAGAGCTCAGTAAAACTTTAATCTGTTTGTCTGCTGTTGGGTGGGGCTGAGTTACTTCCTTGTTGGTTGTTTGCCCTGAGGCCCTGTGGTGGGGGTAATGTTGGACTCCAGGAGGGCTCACACCAAGGAGTACTTCCCAGAACTTCTGCTGCCAGTGTCCTTGTCCCAGAGGTGAGCTACAGCTGCCCCCACCTCTGCAGGAGACCCTCCAAGACTGGCCTGTAGATCTGGTTCAGTCTCCTATGGGGTTATTGCTCCTTCCCCCTGCGTCTTTATGCTCACACTAGTTTGTGTGTGTCCTCCAAGAGTGGAGTCTCTGTTTCCCCCAGGCCTGTCAAATTCCTGTAGGTGAATCCCATTTGGCTTCAAAGTCTGATTCTCTGGGAATTCCTCCTCCCGTTGCCAGACCCCCAGGGAGGTTGGGAAGCCTGACGTGGGGCTCAGAACCTTCACCCCAGTGGGTGGACTTCCATGATATAATTGTTCTCCAGTTTGTGAGTCACCCACCCAGAGGCAAAACTAACCAATTCTTAATTGACTACTTCCTCCAATTGGCTCAACTTTGCTGGAGAAGGTCCAATATTAATTCAGTCATTGTAGTGAGCATCTATGGTCCAGAAACTACAATAACACTAAGAAACCAAAAATATTTCAAACAGTGCTCTTGCTGTCAAAGAGCTCAAAGTTCAATCTGAAAGACAAGGGACTGCTTTCTAATTTCAGTGGTATCCTATAATAAAGATCTGTAAAAAAAACAAAAGTACATGATCCACATTATATGCATATCAGCCATGTGCTCTTTCATTCCACACAGTCCTTTTATTCACTGCCTATTGATTCTCTGCCATACTGTCTCTCAGTAAGAGGATTCAGAGTTACTTCACTTATACCAAGTGTCCAATTCCACCTACTCACGCTACCTTACTTCTACTTTTATACCCACCCAAAGTAATCCCAATATGAACCCTAACAGCCTTCCTTTTTCACATCACAATTTCTCTATCTCGTTACCAATTAATCTCTTTCCCTTTCCCTGTCTCAGTTTTCCCTTCTTCTCTCTACTCTCCCATTTCTGAAAAAAAAAAAAAAAGCATACCTTGTTTTATTTGCAACTAACTTTAAACTTCATATGCTTTCAACACATCACTCCTTCCTACCGTAGGACTGCTTAATCCAGTGTCTTCATTCTTTCTAACGTCTCTAGTCACTAGTTCTCATTGACTCCTGCTCATTTATTTACTAAAACCTTACTTTTTTGTGATCCTGAAAATAAAATATTTCGTTACTTCTGGCATTGAAGGTTTAACTTGTCTAAAGCAGATCTCCTGCATCCTGGCTTCCTGTAAAACTCCAGTGGCTCCAGTCCATTATGAAGGTGATTGCTCCTGGTAGCCACACATCTTATCCTCAGCCTCCCTTCTATCATAGCAGAAGAAAGACTCATGCTTTCTAACCATGAATATTGATGTGGTGAAATTGCTGCTAGTTAGCCATGCTATAGAGCTGCAACCAGGCTTTGTCCCCACCCAAGGGAGAGGTTGGTGAACCTCCCAACTGTCAGAAATTCTGAAGGTTCTGAGATTTTACCATATGTGTAGGCTAGCAATGTAGTTACCACAATTTCTTGGATGTTAGGAAATGACATGAGACTGCTAGGTCAGATGTGAGGGCTATTTTGTTACTTATAGCAATAGCAGCAGCCAGTGTATCAGCACTTTTGCACCAGGTACTCAAGCCTCATCTCCTGCACTGGAACATAAAGAGGGCTGGATGGTATCTGCACATGCAGTAAGTTGTGATACGGAAGAGAAACACTGAACTTAGAAAAACTGAATCTTTTATAATGAGAGATAAGCATCTATATGCTTTGCTCTGGAGGGAGATACCATCTTTATTGTAGTGAACAGTAAACATGCCTGCTTTTTGTTTCAGAAAGAGACACTGTTTTCCAAGGCTGTGAGCAAAATGCTCTTTGCTCTAAAGGGACACACTATCTGTGTCACCAGAGGCAGTTTGATATGCAGACATCATTGAAAAGATAGTCTTGAACAAAGGGCAGTCAGTGCCTCACTACCAAGATGTGCAGAAATGTGGGTGTTCCATAGAGAATTGTCACCCAATACCAACCACAAATGTTGATCCTCCAGCAGAGAGGTGGGTTCTACTCTGTCTTATTGCTATTGTGTTCTATCCTGGTGCTCCCCTAATTATGCTACTTAAAATCATCATAGTCCAGGAGTCAGAGACCTTTCCAGCAATTCTAGATCTCAGTGAAGCCCTAGAAGGCAGTGGGTAACAGGGGACCTACAGACCTGCAAGTTCTTTTGTTTCTGTGAGTTCTTCCTGGGTGAGTGTTGCTGCATCAGGTCTCTGTGTGTGTTCTTTGTTGATTTTTCATTTTTAGCATGGTAGGCAAACACATGTGCAGCCCTCGTGATTATATCTTTTTAGTTACCAAAATCGTCAAAGTCTGTATTCATATTTAAAAAAAGAATTAATGGAATCAACAAATATTTATTGAACACCCTCAATAAATGTGTCAGGCACAATTACTGGGAAAAAAATATCTCATCATAAAATTTCTACTCTAGGTGAGATACCAATTCTTACCTATAAAATTAAGAGTGACTTTTAATAATAATAATAATATACAGTGCTGATAAAGATATAGTGAAATGAGCAATCTTACAAGTTGCTTTTCAATTATAATTGCTACAAATCTTCTGTAGAACAATTTACCAATAAATATCAAGGGCTTTAAAAATGTGCAACAAGTTATAATTTACCACATTGTTTTTAATAATCAAAAGTCACAAATTATATGCCTAATATGTTGAGGGAGAGTAAATAAATTTTGATATAACCATGAGATAAGCTTTTGTCCAATAATTATGTTTACTAGGAGTGTTGAAAAAGGTACAAACATATTAAAGACTCAATGGAAAAAATATGTGTTCTAAAATTGTATATATTTCAAATTTTCAATAATGTAAAATTCTACAATAATATTGCAAAGAAATATGCTGAAATACTAATAGTAGCTTTCCCTGGGTAGAAGTATTTCATTCTACATATTTTACTGTTTTCCAACATCTCTCCAAAATATCTCTGTGTAATCTAGTATAATAAATTAGAACTTGGACTCTGGTATTATACTTCTTTAGGCTAAAATTCTGCTTCTACCTTTTTCTAGCTGTGTGACTTTGGAAAGCTATGTAACTCGGCAAAACGCCAGTTTATTTATCTAAACATCGGGTATCTAAACAATATGTCCCAGGCTGCAGTGAGAATTGAATAAAGTACATAAAGTACTTAGTAGAGTGCCTGGTACAGAGGAAAGGGGGCCATATTTTGTTGTGGATAGGAACATAGATTCTGGAGTCAGACTACCTAGCTTTCAATCCTGGCATCTTTACTTACCAGCTGAGCAAGTTACTTAAAGTTATCTCTGTGTCTCAGTTTCATTTCTTTGTATCTTCAGTTCTTATAAGAGTGCTTGGAACATAGTAGGTGCTCAATAAGTATTGAATGCATGAATTAATGATGGCTGTGATTATGTTATTATTTAAATATTAAATTTAATATGTGTACCCAATATCTCCAAATTTCTAAACCATTCCATTACATCTTTTGCTCCTTCAGCGTCTCTGAAAAACTCTCGAAGGTCACTTAGTATTCTTTGTTACCACATTAAATGATACATCTTCCATTTGAATCCTTGTTGATCACCTTGAACGTGTGACATTGCTAGCCATTTCCTTCTCCATTGACCTCTTGTCAATTGGTTTCTATATCTGTGTTGTTTCTCGGTTTTCCCCAAAATATCTCATATCCCACTGTTTCTGTTTCTGCCCGCTATTTTTCCTGAATACATAACAGATGTTCCCCCAAGGTTCTACAATTCAGTTATCATGTTAAACATTGAAATGAATAATATCCTTATTCATTTAGTAAAGCCCTTCTAATTTATTAAGATGCATGTGAAAATATGTTATACTTTTTCATAAAATTTCTCTTCAACCAGAAGTGACTGCCCTACCACCACCTCTGAATTTCCAGTTTTTTGTGTATTCTCCCTTAAGACCCTTATCATAGACTACATTGGTTATGTGTATGCTTTTGCTCTTCTTTAAAATGTGCATTATCTTAGGGCTGAGCTTTTTTTTTCTTATTTATCTTTATATCCCCCAAGATGACTATTATAATATCTTATCTAAATTGGGTACCAAATTTTGGTTGTTGTTGTTTGCTTATGTGTTTGTTTTGAACAAGTCATCTGATTAAATAATGAATTCCTTATTAACTCATGGTTTAGGTATGTATGTGAGGACAATCAGACTGCAGCACAAGGCTCCAAAGTGGATTCAACTTTTGATATAGGTGGTCCTTCCCTTCCCCTTGACTCTGTGTGAATTTCCCTGAAGTTGATGGTTAGATTAAACAAGACTTTCTTTCCCAAAGAAATATCATTGATTTAGCATATATATGATGACTTAAAAATTACTTTGCATTTTTCTCTTAAATACTGTTCATCAGTATTAAAGTGTCATAAAAATATAACAAAATGGCTGAATGGAAAATGTTCAAGAGAAAAAGCATATTTTATATTCATACGTGTATGTGTGTATGTGAATGTAGATAAAATACAAATAAGAGCGATAATATAAAAATTAGGAAAAACAATTATATGAGACAATGTAAAACATGTCCAACTACTCAAACTCCAAAAGTATCAGAACTGACAGTTAAAGAGTTAATTGAGGGCTTCCTTGGTGTCGCAGTGGTTGAGAATCTGCTTGCTAATGCGGGGGACACGGGTTCGAGCCCTGGTCTGGGAGGATCCCACATGCCGTGGAGCAACTAGGCCCATGAGCCACAGCTACTGAGCCTGTGCTCCGCAACAAGAGAGGCCGCGATAGTGAGAGGCCCGCGCATCGCGATGAAGAGTGGCCCCCACTTGCCGCAACTAGAGAAAGCCCTTGCACAGAAACGGACCCAACGCAGCCAAAAATAAATAAATAAATTAATTAATTTAAAAAAAAAAGAGTTAATTGAGCCAAATACTAAATTAGGTTTTGGAATTATATATTTATGGCAAAAAGACAAAGACTTTGCTAAACTAATGGAGTGATTATTGCATAACTGTGTACTCTGTACCAAATATAGGGAATCCAACTCAATTTTTAATCATTTCTTTCACAATTATGGTAAAGGAACATTGTGTGCTTTGATGCTATCTGCTGTTTGGTCATATCTTTAAACTTTCAGGAAGCATGTAACATTAATCATACAAATTAGATTTCCATCTCAGAAGAGATACATATAATTCAGACCAATGAAGGATAAGCAAATTTTCCTCTACTCTGGAGAAGAGAGCAAACACTGCCAATGTATTTTATTAATAAGGGAGCTTTCTACTCTTTGCACCTGATTGTGTTCCTAATTTCATTAGTGGAATCCATATGAAATATTAGAGCATGATATAGATATTGACACTGATAATAGAAATTAGGTCTCTAATGTGAAAATGTTTCCAGCTACCAAGCAGCATAGATTATATATTTTTAATTTTTATGTTTCCTCATGACTTCATGATTTAATTGTATTAAGTATGTAATTAAATTTTCATTATATCCAGGGCCTGCCATTCTCCATCACACCACCTGCAAAATCATGACTCCACGATTCAGCTAATTCAATCATTCAAGACGGTATTAAACTAGTTCTCTTCTATAATAGGCCAACCCAACCCTAGTGAGCCTAACCAAAGGACAATTTTTCTAGAAGCATTTCTAACAGGATACCATACAGAGCTGAAAGTCTTGGAAGGTGCACATTTAATTTATGTGAAAATTGAAAGGAAGAACATTCCAGGCAAGAGGGACCACAGGTGCTAATATTCTGAGGTTGGGAAGTGTTTAATTTTGTTCAATGACTAGAAAAAGTTCACTGAACAGTACAGTATGCAATGGGCATAGTGTAGAAGATGAAGTTGAGAAATCAGGCAGGGGTCAGACTATGTGTGGGTTTTTTTTAATTTAATAAGTTGATAGATTGAATGAATGGATGGATGACACAGTAGCCTACCAGAAGTAATGGTTCCTTGCCTATAGCTGTGGCTCTCACTGTTTTTCAAAATATAATTTGACAATATGGCATGAGGAGTCTTCACAAAATGACCAAATTACTAGATTTTGATAGAGTTCACAGCTTACAATTATATGTTGTCCATCAAAAATAAAATGCCCAGAAACTCCTTTTACTGTCATATGAGACCCATGACCAGCCTTAAGCAAAGTGATCACAGAATCCATGGGTATGCCCCTCTCAGACCTCCAACTGCAAGGAGGGGAATTGACCAAGTCTTCCAGCTGCTATGCTCTGAAATCCATTGCTGCTCCCATGCTAAGAGTATGTTTGGGTGCCCCATGGGCTGTGCCTTGCCAATGCCTAAGTGCATCTGAGATTCTAAGGCAGGCGCATTGCTGGAGACCCTGGATGCCTCTAATGACTAACTCTGGGTTGAGGACTCTCCAGTGACTTTGCCTCATTTTCCTTAAACTGCGCATCTGTCTAGAAAGTTTTCATGTCCTTCCTTCCTTGACTCCTTCACTCAGTCATACTTTTATTGGTCTAACGAGTCTCTCGGCCTTTTCCAACTTCCTCCTATTTTTGTCTCACAGACAGTTCTTTTATAAATCTTTGCATATTTAATCCCATTTAAGTGTCTGCTTCTCAGAGGACCCAGACTAACAAAGTGGTAAAGCAGATCAATTTGCTTTTGACACCTCAGTTCTCCTGTCTTGCCAAGACTTAAACTAAAATAGTATCATAAACATTCTTATTTTCAGTGATTTTAATTTAACACATTTCACGTAGTCAATTAAAGTTCTTATCTAACAAATTTTTAAAAACTATTCTTTGGTATTTGATGGTCCATTAAACCCCAGTGATCTCTAAGGAAGGTGCAAAGCCACTTCACAATCTCACAGGGAGCTTAAAATTTTGCTGTCACACTTGTAAACTATGCTATTTCTCTAACTAGTTTCAATTCTTATAGAATTTCAATTACAAGAATTCTTATAATTCAAATACTGTAATCATAACTATAATTGTTGAATTATTTAGTAATCTGACATGTAGAATAGGTTTTATTCTTACTAACCTCTTCTTGTACAATAATAATTTTTGGCAGGAAGGTGGTATTTTTCACTTTAAAAGTAGAAATCAAAACTTTTTCCGACTTAATCTTCATTTTCTTTTGCATATGACAGAGTCCTGTGTCCCTTTCCCTTGATGCATATATCTTTTTTTTTCTGAGACACATGTGACCACCTTGTGACAGGACATATTACATTCTATGATAATTTTTATAAGCAAATGGCATTTCATCAGATCTAAACTCCTCTGCCTAACTTTCAAAGTTCTTTTTTTTTTTTTAAGTGAAGTTACCTTTTTTTTTTCATACCCTCCTAACCTCTATTGTGTGTCTGAAGCTCCTCTCAAATTCCTCTCCTCTGCTCCCCACAACACAGGCACCAAACCCAAGCCTGGAATTCCCCTTAGCATTTTATTAACTTTATCCACATGTGCTCACATTTCATGTATCCTTTAGGACAGAGTTCATGTTCTTTTTCTTCCACAGAAATAACTCTGATCATGCTTACCTTCATTTACCCTTTCACTTCAATAATCTGTTAATTTCATTTGCGTTCCTGGTTATAAACTATGTTATATATTATTATTATAATGTTATTCTAGTAATGTAATTATTAATATAATGAGTATAATAGTGTATTTTATTAATTTAATAATATCATATTATGCAATGACTTACCTGGGTCATGAATAATTTCATGTCTTCATGTTTTGGTCATGTCTCCCACATTATGGTTGTGAAAGTTTAGGTATCAGCATATCAGAAGTTAGAAAGCACCTGAACTGGGACTGGATTCTTCCTCAATTACTTACCAGTTGTTTGACCTTGGATGACTTACTTAATCTCTCTGATCTTCTATTTTCTTATAAAATAATGGAGTTACTTCCTTTTAGGTTTTGTTTGTGGTTCAAATGAGATAATTCATATAAACACACTTTCTACAGTACCTTCCATTTATAAATAAGTGACATATATTTCACTGTTTTCCTTCTGTCCTATACATGAGCTTTTTAAAAGACTAGAATTGTGGTTCTTTGGGTTCTTAAAAGTGATCATGACCTAGTACCATATAAATATTTAGTGCATCTTTTTCATTTGTAATGTTAAATTCTGTATTTGATCTTGACTAATATGGCAGACACCATATAGGAACAGATATTTCTCCCTTTTATCTTTCTTTCCTTCTTTGAATAATAAATTAGAAACTACTCCTGAATTGAATGTGATCCACAGAATATTTATGCAACGGCAGCAAATCACATTTGTCCCTCTCCAAAATAATGCAATTTCATAGAAGAAGGACCAAGGTTTGCAAGCTGAATGCAGTTATGTTTCGGTATGAAAAACTTGATTAACTGATAGTATTATGCCAAGAAAAAAGATGTGAATTTTAAATAGAACACAACCAAAATTTTTATTCATTTTACCAGTTGTTCCATAGTTAAAGAGTAAGTATAAGGAATCTCTCATTCCTAGCTCCGCTTTTATCTATTTAACTTAATTCTCAGACGTATTCTGTCCACGTTGTTGTTCATTTGGTCCTTATAGCTATGGACCTAAGAGAAAGAGAGAGACCCTTGGAAAACCAGTGTCTATGCATCTAATTTCAAGAAGATACTCTGATCGACTCTTCTTGGATATTGTCCTATTCATGAATCCATCATTTTGGCCAAGAGAATAGGATACTTTGGCAACCTATGATTTTACTCCCATCAGCATAATAGGGTGAAAGGAGAAGTTCCCCAAAGTACAAATGTAGGATAAAAAGCAGAATATGTCCACTACAAAAGTTATCATTTTAAAAAAATTGGAGAATGATAGTTCTCACTAATAAGGTAACTTGGTGGCTAATAGTTTCCATAAATACCGTATTTGAATTTTTAATTTTAAAATGAAATGACAATAACGTATGATTGGCCTGAAAATTATAAGTTATTTAATTTTGGGTGACAGACATGTTTTATAATGCCTTGTATCTACAGTAACTATAAATGTGTAAATAGTATACATCTGAGCTAACTCAACATTGGCATGCTTTCGTACACTGTCTTTCAAAGTCACTAATGTATGGACCATATTAAGGAAAATAATTTTTATGCCCTCTCTCATGATGACTTTGTTTTTGTTACAGCGTCACTCAACTATGTACGGACACAAAATGACATAGAAAACACCTATAGGATTTACCATGTCTCAGACTTTAAGATCTTTCCATATAATAACATATTTAATCCTGAGTGGAGCTTTCTGAGTTGAGTGCTACTACTGCTCTGTAGTACAGATGAAAACATTGACAAAGAGAGAGGCTAAGTAACTTGAACAAGGGCATGCAGCTGGTGATAGGCAGTCTGGCTCTGTCTAGAATCTACATGCCTAAGCACTCTGCAACACTGGTATTAAATATAACTCCGTATGCATATAGCTTATACATAATTATAAAACCAAAACCCAGTTACAAATAAAATACAAAACTGAAAATATCAATAAATGGCCTCCTAACCAGTCTTCGTACTTCCCACTTGTCCTCCCCATCAGTCTATTCTCAATATAAAAGCCCAAGTATCCATATGTAAGTCAGAACATATCAGTACTCTATTTAAAATTGTGTATTATTGTACTCCCCCCAAAACACACTTAAACTAAAATTGAAAGTTATTATTATGACCTAAGGACCTTATATGATCTGACATCACACTAACTCAAAATCCTACCGCTCTTTGTCTCACTAACCACGCTCCAGACACAATGGCATAGTAACTTACTGTTCATTGAACATGCCAGGACTGCTCCCAGAGTGGGCCCTTTGGACTAGTTGTACTTTCTTCCTGGTTTGCTCTTTCCCTAGAAACCTGTGTGAGGAGTAAGCACCCATATCATTTTTTTTTCTGAAGTATATCCAGTTTACCCAGTTCAGTTTATTAAAATGACCATCTCTTTCCTGCAGCATTACAGTATCTTATTTTTTTCTTTATTTGGCCGTAGATCAAGAACACGTGTGGGTCTATTTCTGGACTTTATTCTATTGATTAATTTGTCTTAGCCACAGGTGTCTCTTTTATTTCCTAATTAATATTCAAGTTCTGTAGGGTGATACCACTTTTAAAATCAAAATATGATGTGAAATTTGTTTTATTTAATTTGGTGGGACAAGTTTAACACAGATAATTTATTGCCCAATAAGGCAGTAGAATAGATAATATGTATCTTTTGCCAAGTGTCCTAGTCATTTCTTTTATGGAATCACTGAGACAGAATGAGTTCCTATATAAATAGCTAGGAAGTCACTGATAGGATTCTTCCTGAAGTATAACGGTTTATGGACTTGGGTCCTGCTTTAGGGGATAGTAATGCAATAGTGGAGAAATTCAGAGGCAACTTGAAATGGTTTTCTATTTTAACTCCAGAGCAGAGGTTGACAACCTATTGCCCATGGCCCAAATCTTGCTGGTCATCTGTTTTTGTAAATAAAGTTTTATTGGTTACTTTTGTGCTACAGTGGCAAAGTTCAATAGTTGTAAAAGACATTTTATGACCCGTAAAGCCTGAAATATTTACTGTCTGGCTCTTTATACAAAATGTTTGTCAACCCCTGCTCTAGAAAATCTGCACATGATCTTCTAAAAGAACTATTTATCCTATAGCTGTGCTAGGAACTTAAATAGGCCATATTGCTATATTGGTTCCTAGATGCACTACTGAGAAATTAATATGGAGCTTTCCTAGCGTTGAAATCTATATAAACTGTTCAGGGGAAAAGATATACTAGAAATCTTTCGAAAGCTGTTGAGCTAAGCAGATTATTGCCTAGAGCTACTGCAAGGAGTTTCTAACAACGGGATCCGCTATCACCTGCCAGGAATGAAATTGCCCGTGGGAGTCACTGTCCTTGGGAGTAGCTTCTGGTAGATGGGAAAATGTTGCCATTGATAAGTACTTGCCAATAAGAACCACAGCTAATGGAAAAAATCAGCTCTTGAAAATAAATATCAAGAGAATTTTCTAGGAACCACTAAGACAAATACCCCTTGGAGCAGAAGACAAATTTCTAGGCTTACTTTTTGTGAATGTTCTAGAAGTAAGATTCCAAAGACCTGTTGGAATATGGGAGAGGGTTGATATTAAGTATATGTTACTCTAGTAATTCAAAGTAAAGATAAGTGATTGATTAAATCTAGAGTAGACTAAAGCCCTTGGCAGGGGGACTTGAGAGTCAGGAGTAAGATTTAAAAAAAAAAAAAAAAATTTCCCAAGGATATTTTCTGGAGTTTAAATGAAAAAGTAGAATGAAGGATTGAGTATCAGATAGGAACTAACTGAGGCCGGATATGTTTGAGGACAAGAAAGATACGTCTTAGACAATGATCATTAACATCAGTAGATACCTGACACTTTCTTTGCTGTCTGCTAAGTGTTTTGAGTTGTGTTTTAAGGTATCGGGTTGACTTTGACCTTATGAGTGAAGATAGAGGTTGTGGATCCTTTAGATTAATCACCAAAAGTTCCATTTCTGGTATGGTGGAATAAGCTTCTAACAGTCCAACCCACCCACAGATCACATTTATAAACTCTGAACTATATAACTGTACATATATATATATATACACACACACATCCACAATATATATGTGGATGTATATGTGGATATATATGTGGATATGTGTGTGTGTGTATGTGTGTGTATATATATATATATATATATATCTCCAGAACCTCTGTAGAAGCAGATTTGGGAGAGGAATCAAAACTTGGAAGACAGGACTGGTATGCATTGAGGTTTCATTAGTTCCCTGACTGGGGATTGAACCCCAGCCATATGGCAGTGAAAGAGCCGAGTCCTAACCACTGGACCACCACAGCATTCCCAAGCTTTCAATTTTTAAGGGCAGTACATGTAAGGGTAGGTTGCAGTCACAGTCAGCTACAAAATGACTAAATCTCTGACAGAAAATCTTTCTTCTTAGCACCCAGAGAAATCCTAGGGTAGTCACCGGGGCTGGAAATGAAGGTGGAGGGGCATCCCAGAAAAGAGAAATCCAGAGAATGAAAGCTCCAAAATCAGACTACAGACCTTGCCCAAATCTCAAGCTGACAAGAGATTCAAGCATGCCAGTGGCAGACTCAAAGCAGTTTACAGCTAAGTCTGAAAGAACTAAATTGAGATTATGGCTGTTTCCCACCATAGTCTAGACAGAATATGCAGTTTTGGCCTAACCATTAATTACTTGCTAAACAAAACCAGTAATATTCTTTGGAATACTACAGAATGCAGAACCTCTACAACATGACATTCGCAATGACGAAAATTCAATTCATACCTGTTTCATATTCAGAGGAAAAAAAAATACTATCAACAGAGGCCAATCCTGAGGTGACCCAGATCTTGTAATTTCATTCAATGACTTTAAGTCAGCTAACACAGATATGTAATAAATAAACCTAATAAATAAACAGGAAATCCCAGGAGAGAAATAGAATATATAAACTATAGAACTGAAACATACATATCTGAAAAAATATTATTGGATAGGCTTAATAGAATAATGGAAATGACAAAGGAAATAATCACTGAAGTTGAAGGTAGATCAACGTGAAGACACAAAAAAGATTTTAAAACTATCAACAGAGGTTCAGTGATCTATAAGACAATATCAAAACGTTTAACATACATGTATTTGGAGTCCAAGATGAGATGAGAATGAGTCAGAAAAATTTTTTTGAAGAAATAGTGGCTGAAAATTGAAATCTGCAGATAATTTACTGAAAACCATTTACAGATTCAAGGAACTCTGTGAATCTGATTACTTACGCTAAAGAGAAAGGATAACAAAGTTTCCTTTGTTGCAACAGGACACTTTGGAAACCGGGAATATTTTAAGTTGCAGCTCATGGTAAGGTACAACATTGCCAGGGAGGAGCATGATATTCGAGAAAAGGCATTATATGGTTTTTTAGTTGTTGTTGTCGTTTTTAGTTTCAAAAAAGTTCTTGGGAGTCATAAGCTGTAGTTTGTACAGCATGTTGAAAATCACCAAAAATCTTACTTCATAAAATTTCATGCTCTATTTTTGATCTCAAAATCATTTCTAGGAATCATTAGACTTTGGTTAATGTCTATAACACTTTCTGGTACAATGGATCCAGAATATATCTGCTCGTTGTTACTTTTCTTCACGTTGTTAAAATATACATGAAAATTATATCTTGTTATTAAAACATTCTTGTATTATTTTATGTTTGATCTCCCCATGTATAACTGTGTTTCCTGTTTTTGGAAATTCAACTTAACTAATAAGCTATACTAGTTATTTACTTCTTTTTCACAGTCTGTCATTTACAATTAATAATTATTACCAGTGAGCATATTTCTATTTCCTAGTATCTTTCTGATTACTTTTTAAATTAAATGTATACTGACTTTCATGGCTAGCATTCTGGTTATTCATAATTTAGTACCTTGAAGAAATTTTGTGCTGTCTTAATATTTCTATCAAGTTTAGTAGAATGTCTTCAAATGGTACTTATTTTTCCTCCTATTGCAGCAGGAATGAAATGATTCTGTGCCGATTATGTACAAATAATTTGTCATGATTATATAAACAAGCATAGTCATAGCTACAGTATGACTTCCATGTTCTGGGTTATTAAGACTATCAGAAGTAGTGATTTATAGGACTTCTTAAATCCTCTGATGGCAATGAAGTCACATAAATTGTACTCATGTAGCATTCAGTTTATATGTTCCTATACTAGTATGTACCAGATGGTTGTCATTCCTTGTTAAATACATAATTAAGATATGACTTTATCTAATTTTTAAAAAGAAATAAAAATATATATGGAAAGTAACTGAGGACCTGATTAATGCTTTTAATTCTGGTATAGCTCAATTCAAACTTTAATATATGGAGACATTGAAAGTTATTAGGGAGGTGATTGATATCATGTGTAGGGGTGAGTCTGTACTTGCTTCCCTTTAGCAGCTGAAGAGCAGAGACAGGTATACTTCTTTTTATTAGATATTTACAGGAGATACTTCTATCATTAATATATTATAGAAAGCCAAGAATTGGTAAATCAAGAATTCTTTCTTGTAAAAGTGTCACATTTGACTTACATTTTATGGAACTTTTAAGTTTTGTCTTTTTGAATTTCATATTACCAAATATAAGAAACAAACTGACGAGCATCAGCAGTAAACATCCTCAGGGACTTTCCTGGCGGTCCAGTGGTTAAGACTCCACACTTCCACTGGAGGGGGCACAGGTCTTCGTTGCTGCAGGTGGGCTTTCTCTAGTTGTGGCGAGCGGGGCTACTCTTTGTTGCGGTGTGCGTGCTTATTGCGGTGGCTTCTCTTGTTGTGGAGCATGGGCTCTAGGTGCACGGGCCTCAGTACTTGTGGCACGTGGGCTCAGTAGTTGTGGCACACGGGCTCTAGAGTGCAGGCTCAGTAGTTGTGGCTCACGGGCGGCATGTGGGATCTTCCCGGACCAGGGCTCAAACCCGTGTCTCCTGCATTGGCAGGTGGAATCTTTTTTTTTTTTTTTAATTTATTTATTTATTTTATTTATTTTTGTCTGTGTTGGGTCTTCGTTTTTGTGCTAGGGCTTTCTCTAGTTGCGGCAAGCGGGGGCCACTCTTCATCGCGGTGCACGGGCCTCTCACTGTCATGGCCTCCCTTGTTGCGGCGCACGGGCTCCAGACGCGCTGGCTCAGTAGTTGTGGCTCACGGGCCTAGTTGCTCTGCGGCATGTGGGATCTTCCCAGACCAGGGCTCGAACCCGTGTCCTGTGCATTGGCAGGCAGATTCTCAACCACTGCGCCACCAGGGAAGCCCGAGGCAGGTGGAATCTTAACCACTGCGCCACCAGGGGAGTCCCTAGCTCACAAGTTTTAATCCCGACACTTAAAGTTATTAATCATAAAATCTTAGATCAAATTTTTCTACAAATTACAGTATTTTTTGGCTAACTACTTTGGAAACAATATGTAAAAACATTGGATTTGATGAACTACAAGCATGGAACTTTGTATTTCTTAAATATAAATTGAGAATAGAGAATCAGACACACACAGTTTAATGCCCAGAAAATATTTTTAAAATTTCCTAAAAAGAAACTTTATAGAACATTTTCTGAATAAAATCAAATAAATATGAAGATAATAAAATTAACTATTTAGAAATTGAGAATTATTTACAACGATTCTTCCAGGATCAAAGAGAAAATAAAATCTAAAACTATAAATTATATAAACTATGATAAACATTAAAATCCCTAATAGCAAAACCTTGAGGACACAGCAAAAACTGTACTCCAAGGATTAACTGGAGGATTATTGTTAGAAATAATCTAGGAATAATTTTTATAAATACAATCAAAAATTTAAAAATAAGCTTCAAGTCAAAAAATTTTCTGAAAGGAAAACAAAGGTAGAGGTCATATACAACCCGAAATCAAAACTTACTATAAAGCTACAGTATTGAAGATAGTGGATATTCATATAAGGGTAGGCACATAGATAATGGAACAGAACTGAGGATCCAGAGATAAACTCACATGTTTACAATCGATTGATTTTTGACAAAGGTGGCAAGACAATGAAATGGGGAAAGGTTTGTTTTTTGTTTTTGGTTTTGGTTTTTTTCCCAACAAATGGTACTAGGATAATTGTATGTACATAAGCAAATAAACAAATTTAGACTCTTACATTCTACAAAAATGAGTTCAAAATAGATTATACACAAATGTAAGGAGGTAAAATTATAAAACTTGGAAGAAAATGAAGGAGAAAATTTTCAGAATGGTGTGTTAGGCACAGGTTTCCTGTATAATATACCAAAAGTACAAGAAAGAAAATTAAAGATTTACCATTATGAACAAATAGAAGGGTTTGATATTTTTATGGCTTTTTTTTTTTTAACATTAGGTGAAATAGGTTATTCCATTGCTATTAAAGTGCAGACTATGAGACTAGAGGACAATCAACTCAATTCATTTTGTAAATAATGTTAATACTAATAACTTGGTGAAAAAAATGTATAAAAATGAAAACTATAAACAAGTTTCCCTTATGACTGAAGATGCCAAGATTGTAAAAAAAAGTAAAAGTACATCAAATTTAACAGTGCAATAAGAATATTATTTGTGATTAAGTATACTTTATTCCAAAAGTGTAGAGATGCTTATATATTAGAAAAAGAAATAGTATAAGTTATGAAAACAAATTATAGGAGGGAAACATGATTACATAATAGATTCTAAAAAATAATTTAATTCAATTCAGTGCCTATTTAGTGGAGAAATGATTAGCTAATAAATGTGGTTGGCATTATTGGACATTTACAAGAAAAACAAAAACAAAACTGACAGCTACTTTTCATCATGCTAAAAATAATTTTTAAATGGATTAAAAATCTAAATGTACTTTTATATGTTAATTTTTATCTTATATATAATGAATATGCTTTATATTTGGATATACCATATAATTTGTATATGTATGATCTAAATGTTTATACACACACATACATGCATATGTATGTATTTTGAAAAACTAGGAGATAATATTTGTGTAACATTGTCATGGTGAGATGGTCTTAACGAAGACAGGGAAATAAGAGACAGGGAAAAGTAGATATGTTTGACTATATAAAAATATAAATTAAAAATATAGACCATAATATACCATAAACAGAGTAAAAAGAAAAATCTTGACTAAGAAAAATATTTTGATTATAAATTAGAAAGCATTAATATCCTTAGTATACATGAAGGGGTCTTAAAAATAATTTAAAAAGTAAACAATTCAACAGTAAAATAGCCTAATTAAAAGAAAGAAAAACATTTGAGAAATAAAGATATGACTTAAAACCTCATTTATGATCAGGGATATATGAAATAAAACAACAATAGGCTGCCTTGTATCACCCTTTAGATGAACAAAAATGAGGAAGAAACAAGTTATAGCATCATGTTATTGAGTATATGGAAATGTAGGTTGTGATAGGAGATAAACTGGCAGTTTCTATTCAAATTAAAATTTAACCCATAATTCCACTTTTGAACATATCTTACAGAAATAAAAACAACACTTCAAATAGATATATATTTTAAAAAATATTTTTCTAGTGTTAAACAAATTAGCAGAACAACAAAATAGAAAGCAACCTGAGTGTCCCTCAAAAAGCTAAGTCTGAAATACATGGTGCATCTGTTCTATGGACTGTTATGTAGCCTATAAAAAGAGTGAGAGCTAAATCTGTTTTTCTACAGTGAGAAACATGATGTTACAGATACATAGAACACCTGGATAAAATGAGAAACCCACACATTATGCTGGTCGTTTCAGGGAGTGGGAAAGGAGGGCAAGTGGTAAAATATTATCTTTTCCTTTAATCTTTTTAAATTTCACTTGTTACAAAGAACTTGAATTATAATTGTACTTTAAAAAAGTAACAACGGAAATTTAAAAGAAAAAAAATATATTGTGTGTTTAATTACATTTCATAGAATTATTATCCCTGAATCATAATTCTGCTAGTACACCAGTATAGAGATTATTTCTTAATATTTAGGTGAGAACCATTTCCTTCTGTTTTTGAGATTAATTCTGTAAACTCATTTCCAGTAATGGCACTCTTCCCCAAATCAAAGGTTTAACAAGGGAGATGCAAGTAGAATAATAATGAAAACACAAAGCAATACAACAGCAACAAAAAATTTCTAACTTCCAATAACAGCTCAATTTAGAAGAGGGTTTATATGTTCAGAACAAAAGCATTCCTCCTTGACTTTCTAACCAGTCAAAATCTGTGTATTCTACAGAAAATCTGTGATGTTATTCCCATGAAACTACCCTTTACTGCTTCTGCCTCCATTAGATTTCCTAAGCACTAATGTTTTAATGTACAGGTTAAAAAAAAAATCCTAATGTGATTTATTTATAATGTGTGTGTTCTTTGTCTTATCCTAGTGTCTAAAATCTTCTCCATGGCTGGACCCCAAATAATATTCCTTTAGGTGCTAAGTGGTATCTAGAGAGTGGGAGAGGTTTAATAAATACCTATATGAGACATTGGAGTCCTTCCTGCCTACAGTTCAATGTAAATCAGTTGATGTTCTTCTGAAGTAGGTCTATTTCCTTTTATTATTTTGGATTTATGTCATTTTGTTTTATTCAGTAGAGAACGTTGCTATCCTGGTATAACATTGCAAATGGCCTAGAAAGGCCAGTATTTTTAATTTTACTAAGATTCAGATTTGGATCTCATAATGTAAGGCTGAAATATAAGAAAGAGCCACTTAGCAAGTGAACTTAGCCGATAACCCAGAATGCACATTTCATTTTGAATCTACTTCTCTCCATATCTATGAATAAGCCTCAGTGCTCATGAAAAAATAAAAACACTTCATGAAGAGAGAAAAACTCAGGTGGCCCTGGAGGCTCATTGCCTTCCCCCTTTCAGTAGTTTAGCAATAAGCTGACTCAGGAGATCTGAGTTAGCACAAAGAAAAACCTTGCTGGTAAGGGCCTTTGAGATCCAGAGGTTACCCCTTTCTACAGACTATTTCCTCCACCAAGAAGTGCCTATTTTCACATAGTCATTTGAGAACTCCTGCCCCATTTTCCCTATAAATAATATATAGAGACATATGTGGACCAGGGTCTCTTCTGGGGGGACCTCTCAATGGTGTGTATAATTCAGCTAGTCCCATCTATCCAAGCAGATCTCCCTGTGGTGTAATGGTGCCTTGGGGACCATGTCCCTCTCTGATGCTTCTATATCTGTACAATGTGGTGATAATCTGCACTCCCTTTTGTCCTTATGTGGAAAATGGCCTTCACAGGAGAGGCCAAGTGCTATAGTTATAGAGCAGAACTTACAGATGTTAGATTTTCAACAGCATGTGGATAGACAGCAGGGAGAAGGCTAAAAGGCTATTTTTTATTCCCGGTAACAAGTAGGAAACAGGTTCCCCTTTATTAATTAGGAAGATAACTATGTACTGATGTGGGGTATTTACAAGGATATATTAAGTGAAAAAAGTAAGGAAGAGAACAGTGTATATCGCTACCTTTTATACAAGCAGTGGGGAAGTAAGTGGCACATATATACATTTTCTTGCATTTTGCTAAAAGAAATACTGGAAAAATAAACTAAGAGATAGAGTTCTCTAAAAGTGTATGTGTGGTGGGGGGCTGGATGTGTGTATCAAGTGTGATAGTGAGATTTCCCTGTGTACAGTGTTCAGTGTAGCTTCAACTGCTAAATTATTTGAGTGCTTGACCTACTAAAAAATTAAGAGCTAACCAGCCAACAGCACATTTTCTTTTTCATATGATATTCTAAGCTCAAGAAATAAATAAATGATTAATTAAATTCCCAACATTTTCAGAATTCAGCAATGTACCATTCAGTTGGATAAAAGTATAAAATTATGAAATTAAATAAGCAAAAATAAGTCCTGTATAAAGTTATATAATTGACTAAAAGTTAATTTTCTTGCATAGACATGGAAACAAACATAAACATTATGTGATCTGATCTCAATTTTTTAAAAAATTGCTTGGCCTACTTTTAATAAATTCTACTCTGCTCTTGGTTCTATGCATAAACTATAAATAGAGATTTTAGGGATGTTATATTAAAAAAAGAAATCACAATAATGCAATGAATTCATGACATAACAAAAATAGATTGCCTTAACAAAAAAATAAAAAAGGATTTTATAAGGGTATGGAATTTTCTTTTTATTCATTCAAATGCCCCTTAGTGGTAAAAGAGTACAGTCTTGGAACATACTACATGACATATTTTAAACTTGTAATTAAGTAATTAATTTACAATTTAGCCATCTTTTTAATTAGACCCCTAAATCAACATTACATTTCCACATTAGAACTGAAATATGGTCTAAAGTTCAAGATAAATTAGACTATAACAATTATATCATATATATATTTAAAATTCATATTATAAAGTTGAGATGACAGAGGGAATGGGATAAGTGGAAAGAACCAGTGCTGGAACCACTGGGGGTTAAAGTATTCATTTGGTAGTTTAATTAGGATTCCAGTGGTCAACCCCTCCTCCCTCTCCATCCTTAGACTTCTCTTATAGAAATGTTTTAAAAGGAATTAGAGAAAGTAATGAAGCATAAGAAAGCCATTCCATTTATCTTTGTTTAAGTTATTATAGCCATTTAAATTAAATTTGATTTGTAGTAGCTTTAAACATTTTAGTTTTACTTAATTAATTATAAGTAAGAAACAAGATTTGTGACAGAACCACTGTGCTTAATAGACAGAGGGAAGATATGTTTAACTACCAAGTCGAAAAGTGGCAGTTTTACTTTATCAGTGCCCTAAGTTCCTTTCCTGGGACTCACTTCAACTTTTCAGAAAGAAACTTAAAAAAATTATGGATCAATTAGCTCTCTGATCAAAATAGAAAGCATGGTTGTAATGCTTCAAAACCCCCTTGTATTTCAGTAGCTTTTACTTTATGTCTTTATATCAAGCTTTGAAAACACTGAAAAAACTCCATACATTGTTGATACTGTAAGCATATTTCAATCAATAATTCATATATATTCCAATTTTCAGGATAGCAAATTTCTGTTAAATGATTCATATTTTTATAACTGAGTTCCATAATACTGTTGGGTGGTGTATTCTATTAGGGAGAAAATGAGCACTTATGTATTAAAATATTTTCCCCCAGAATACTCAAAATATAATAATATATTACATTATCAGGAATTCAGGTGGTTTAACTGCTTAACTTGGCTTGCTATTCTGGCAGTAAAGCCAGTAATCAGAAGGACTTGGAACAATTTACGAAGTGTTATCACCATCTTAAAAAAAAAAAACGATTCTTCTAACTTTCCCTCCTCTGCAATTCACTTTTTCTTTCCATATGGTTGTTTCATTTATTTTTATATGCTTCTCTTTTTTCTAAATAATTTCTGCCAGTAGTATCTATAGTATTCAAATTAAATGGGGGAAAATAGTACAAAAAAAACAAGTGTTACACATTGTTGTCAGATCCTTAATCCTTATAATGTATCATTCTCTACCTGTTATTTATGGCAGTTGAGTTACTATCACAGTGTCACAGAAAGAGTTCCATGTTGGAGTCACACAGATCTTGCATAAATCCTGGCCCAAAACTAACTCTACCAGTTCTTAGCAGAATGACAGGATAAATTTTCTGATCTTCAGCTTCCTGGGAGTCTGTAATGTGGAGACAATGCTACCAATGGCTGGTACATGATAGGTAAGGAACAAAATTGTTTCCCACTCTTCTCAATAGTTTAATAAACTGATAGCTGTCTAGAGGTTGTTACATTGTATACATGATGTTTGTTAAACTGGGCACAGTACTAAATAGGTACTGCTAGGCTTTGGTAGAGAGAGCCAAGTATATAAGTGGCATGAACAAGATACTTAGTGTACTATACTGTTAAAAAAATAACTCACTTCCTGTGGTGTAGTTTATACATATCTGAAAGAAGTCAGAGGACAATTTCATAACATTATCAAAAGGGAGGTCATGTGGTTGAAACCCCTTCAAGAGGCAGGATTTTGTACACTCAGGGAAAAAAAAATCTTGTTAGTTCATCACAGACATTGCTTTAGTTGATGGAACACTGAATATTGATAATTAAACTCATTAGAAAATAAAGGCTATAAGCCATGATTTTATATTTTAATTTATAATAAGAAATATGTAACTCTCAAGAAGACTTACACGTTCCCACAAGTTTCACCTATTATATGTTTTCTAACTAAAGGAAAACTACACAGGAAGCCAAATTATTAGAAGATTGATGAAAATAGAAACAAATTAAAAGCAGTTGATTATATGTGGATTTTATTAATTATATCAACTTTAATAACCTGGATGTCCATCTTCTCTATAAGGAAACATCTGCCTTAAAATACACATTATTTTCAACTTCTTGGCAGTACTTACATTGGAAGGCAACTTTTTTTTTTTTTTTCCAATGACTCCCTAAGTTCAATTTAAATCATCTCTTCTTATGTTTAACATTATTTTATTTGGGTAATTTATCACTATCAGATAAGGAAATGGTCCCAAGGGTTACATAATCAATCTATTGGAATGCTAGAAAAATTAATAAAATTTTCATCTATATTCAACTATACCTCATCCCTTAAAATCTTACCTTATGTATCTCTGAGTCAAGCTGGGCTAAGTTTGTTTTAGGTTTGAAATTTTCTTTGCAACTGACAATTTCTTATGTCCATAATCTGAGCAATTATGTGTTCATTCTACAGTTTATACGTTAAACTGTCTGAGGGCACCTTTTTTTTTTAAATCTCAAATTCTGAGAAATCATCTCTTTGTTGTTCTTTGTATCAAACTAACAGCATTCTTTAGTGTAAATTTATAATCTCATGAATTCCCCAGATTTTCAGTAATGAACTAATTACCATTAAACAAACTACACTGCAAGTAAAATCTTTGTCTTAAAATGTTCTATCTAATGCTCTTAGATTATCATCTCCCCTAACCCCAGCTTCTCCTCAACTACCATCACCACCAACAGCAACAAGAATAACAAATTCCTTTAAAATTAAAAAAGCACACACACACACACACACACACACAGAGGCATGACCTAAGAGAGGAGATGCTTCCCATCAACCATCCAAGAGACTGAAAAGTCAAAATTCACTTCTGTTATAACCAACTGTTTAAAAATATCAGTTGACACTTTCTTACACAGAAGTTCAAAAAATGAGCTGGTCATATTTCTCTTTTAACCATGCAGTGTGGGGTTTGCAGGGTAGGACAGAACATTCCTAGATGCCTATTCAGGTTTGTTGTTCAACAGTGGCCAATAAACAATGGTTATTTTATTGTCAAAGAGGGCAAATACATGAAGACAAATGTAACCTTCAATGCCTGATGCCTTTATGGATCAGGCTTAAATCATTAAAAAGGAGTAATTTATAGAAGATATGATATATATCACTTGGAGGACATGCTAAGTGAAATAAGTCAGACAGAGAAAGACAAATACTGTATGATATCACTTATATGCAGAATCTAAACAGTACAACAAATTAGCAAATATAACAAAAAATAAGCAGACTCACAGATATAAAGAACAACTAGTGGTTACCAGTGGGGAGGGGAGAGGGGCAATATAGGAGTGGGAGAGTGGGAGGCATAAACTCTTGGGTGTAAGATAGGCTCAAGGATGAACTGTACAACTTGGGGAATATAGTCAATATTTTGTAATAACTGTAAATGAAAAGTAATCTTTAAATAATGTATAAAAAGTTTTTAAAAATTTTAAAAAAGAAAGTGTGGTATATATCTCTGTTCCTAGGGTTCATTGTGAGTATTATGAAATGTCAGGAAACTGAATTTTTATCTTAATTTTCTGTTTTGCTCTTGGATTAGTCACACCCTTAACATGTATCTAAAAATTAAATTTCCTTCTCATAGTTTATTGGTTCTTAACCTACTTCTCTGGAAATAATTGGAAGGAGGAGGGGATTTAACTAAATAAAAATCACACTTCCTCTAGCTCTGATTTTGATGTGAAAATTTGAAAGATGAGTAACAGATAATATGTCTTTCTTTAGAACTTCCAGGGTCTCTTTGTGTTGTCTGGCAATGAGTTAGCTGGAATATTGGTCTGTATCCTGCAGACAAAGGAGCGACTACTCAAAACATCAACTTCTCCCAAAGGTCTACCGTGCTTTAAACATGGTTAGCAAACACCCTGGACATCCATCATGCAATTGCAAATCCTTTTACTCACTAATAAGGCTGCTTTCAGAGCCACAGAATCCCCTATTGCAACATGCCCCTTCAACCCTCCTGGGTCCCCACTAAATAACTAGGAAAAAGAGCAAGAAGACAGAACCCTTTTCCTAGAGCTCAACCCGGAATATTACATCGTTGTCTGATCCAAACATCACGTCAGGGATGACTCAAGACTGGGGCTTGCTGCCTCTGAGTTCCTCCTAGAGCAGTGCAATGCTTGCGGTGTCTCTCCATGCCCTTCACTTGACAAATACATGACCACCTTGAAAGGGATCATTGTGCTTCTCTATTCTAGTATGAGAAATATTAAAATTTAAATGTTTTAAATATTCTTTATAGAAATAGAGATAGGAAAAAGGAGGGGACTGCTCACCCTCCAAATTTGAATCTAATTTGTAACACCTGCAAAAACCAAAGTTGGATAAACTCTGAACACTCATAAACAGATTTTCTTTTAACTCATTAGCAAGTTTGTGTTATAAATAACTAATCAAAATAAGAGTATTGTAGTCAAAGGAGGACCTTTCATTTTACAGAGGAAAATCTAAGTCAGTACATGTTGTAAGCCATTCATATGAGATATGAGTGGCTCTCAGGAGCTGGAACAAAATGCCAGCAAGGTATAAATGGCATCAGGGGTACTCTTGCCTATGAATATATTCACATTTATAGCCTTTGGTCTGAAGAACATATTGTGTGAGGAAATATGGTGTGAATAAATGGAAATTGTACTCCACTGAAGTAAGAAAGGGGAAAATACAGTTTTATTTCTTGCCCATCATTTCTGTATCATGATATCTCTAAGTGTGCAGCCATAAATCTGAGATGAATCTCAGGAAATGGTGTAAAAGATTTCATTGTTAATCTGTCAGATTTTAGGTTTCCTTTCTTTCGGTCAGTAGGGAGAAAATCACATAGGGCAGAGGAAAACAATATGACCAGAAAACCTGAGGGAGCTTTGGCTTTTCTGGCCGTTCAGTATAGAAATTTGAAATTGTAAACAAATGAAGATTAATTTTAAATTACTGTCATTGAGAGAGAGTATAAAGATCCAGATGTTTGATCCTTGTACATTAGTCCTGGAAATGAGGCTTTTGATAACTAAATGGACAAAATACATAAAAAATTATACTAAATAAGCCTACTGTTATTTTCTCTGCTGTAAGAATTCCCGTATAGCTCATGCCCAGTTTCCCCTATTATTAACATCTTTTATTAATATAGTACTTTTGTTAAAATGAAGAAACTTTTTATTTCTTCATTTTCAAAGGATAATTTTTCTGTTTATAGCATTCTAGGTTGGTGTTTTTCTTTTTTTTTTTCTATAAACACTTTAAATATTTCACTCTACTTTTCTCTTCCTTGCATGGTTTCTGGTAAGAAGTAACCTGAAATTCTTATTCTTTTTCCTCCATAAATAAAGGGTTTTATTCTTCTAAATTCTTTGAGATTTTGTTCTTTATCTTTGGTTTTCTGTAGTTTGAATATGATATGCCTAGATTTAATTATTGGTGTTTATCCTACTTGGTATTCTCTGAGATTTTTGGTTTGCTATCTGTCATTAATTATTGAAAATTATCAGCCATTATCACTTAAGATGTTTCTTCTGCTCTGTTTTCTCTTTCTTCTCTTTCTCTAATTATCTGTTTATTATACCTTTCTAATTGTCCCACAGTTCTTGGACGTTTGTGTTTTTTTCCCCTCATTCTTTTTTCTCTTTGCATTTTAATTTGGGAAGTTTCTATTGATGTAATTTGAAATGCTTTGATTCTTTCTTCAGCTGTGTCTAATCTACTGATGAGCCCATCAAAGGAATTCTTCATTTTCATTGTTTTTGAATTTTTGCATTTCCTTTTGATTCATTCTTAGTTTTTATCTCTCTGCTTATGTTACCCATCAGTTCTTGTATTTTTTGTTTTTAGGTTAGAATAGATTTTTTTTTTTAATTCTCTGTCTGTAATTTTAAAATCTGTGTCATATCTGAATCTGGTTATGATACTTGCTTTGTCTTTTCAGACTATGTTTTTGGTTTGCCTTATACTGTGCCTTATAATTTCCTATTGAAAGCTGGACATGGGTAATAGGAATTGAAGTAAATAGGTCTTCAGTGTGAGGTTTTATGTTAAACTGCCTAGGAGTTGGGCTGTGTTTATTGTTTGATGCACTTTTGGTGCCAGAGCCTTGTTTCCTCTGTTGTACCTGTTTGCGTTCTCCTCTGTTATCATTGGGTTTCCCTGAGAACTCTTTCTTAATAGCGTCTGCTCTTTGCAGCACTTTATATCTGTAATCCATTGTTATTATACTGGGGTCTTGTTTTAATGTAATGGTACGGTGCGGGGGAGGGGAACCTGTGATTATATCTGAGTCTTTTAGTGGGCCTGCACCTGGCATGTGAGCTTCACAAGTGTTTCTTATTCCTAGCCCCACATTAGGTGATACAGGAAGGCTAGAGGGGGTGGGAGTTGGATAAAGAGCTGGAGAGAGGAAGCGTATAAAACAGAGAAGCTCAAGGAATACTTCACAATATTTTTTCTTCCCCATCTCATCTTAGAGACCTGAGGTTTTTTTCCTTAAATCTTCACCGTAAGAACCAGGTGGAGTTTCTGGAAGTAAAACCCTTGAAAGTGTATGGGGGCCCCCAAAGGCTGTGACCCCCCAGGAATTTCTCACTTTCATGCTAGCTCACCCTCAGTCTTCAACAATTGATAAAAATTACCATGTAAGTGTTTCTACCAGTTACGACTCCTGCAGCTTCTGCTATAGGTAAGCTTTTCTTTCTTTTTTTTTTTAATTTTTGAATTTTATTTAGTTTATTTTTTTATACAGCAGGTTCTTGTTAGTTATCCATTTTATACATATTAGTGTATATATGTCAATCCCAATCCCAAAGGTAAGCTTTTCTTAGTTGAGTTTCTCTTCATGTTATTTACCTTTCCCTCTAGATTTTGGAGTAGAAATTTGTCCTATGACCTCAATTTTCTGATGAAGCTAAGAAGAGTCAGTCATTTTCAGTTTGTTCTGCTTTTTTCTTACAGTGAGGACAACTTCTAAGCTCTTTGCATGTCAGAGCTGAAACCAGAAGTCTCATGAGTTATTTTATTTTGTTGTTTAGATTTTTTGTTTGAGTCTCTTTGGTTTTCATGTATAACATCATATTACTTGCAAATAGAGATTGTTTATTTCAAATCTTCCCAAACAATTATGATTTTTTTTCTCAATGTTAAATAATAGAGACATTTGGCATTTCACTTTGTTTCTAACCTTAGTGGGAATACCTGTGGTGTTTTTAACTAGCATGCTGACTTTAGAGCTGAAATAGGTGTAACATATTAAGGGAGTAGCAATAACTTTCTATTTTATTGAATGTTTTAATTAGGGAAAGATACGGAATTTTGTCAAAGGCTTTTCAGTGTATCTGGAGGAATCATTTTTTTTTTTACTTTTATATCTAGTAATATGGTGAATTATATTATTGGAATTCCTAATAGTGGAGCATTCTTAAATTTCTGGAGTATATCTCACTTTGCCATGTTATATTTTTTTTATGTATTGTTGTTATTTGTGAGTATGGAGTCATAATCTTCAAAATAACTTCCTAGTTCCTTTCAATAAAAGGGCTTAGAGCAATGATGCCTTAGCTACAATGAGCACACCTCTTTCCTGGTCTTGATTTTTAAATTCCAGGAGTCATTTAGAGGAATCAGAGCTCCTTGGAGAGATGCCATATGGAGCAGATGCTCTGACTGGAATAAAAATCGGATTTAGGTTGTTGGCACAGAAAGAGAGATCGTACCATATTTAAAATCAATTCACTGTCTCATTTATGGGCGCTTGTTGCAACAAAAATATTAAAGTCAATAATGTTGTTTATGTGGTAAAAAAAAAACTACAACATATAATAGATTCTAATTTGTAATGAGATGAAAAATGACCATGAAAATCTTTTGTACCACAGTTTCTCTGGTTGTCTTAGGGCAAATATTTCAGAGTTACTAAATCTCAACAACTTTTTTTTTCCCGTGATCACTCCAAGAGTGTTGATCTCTTCTGCAATACAAAGCGATGGCCATATTAAGCTAGTATAGATAATGCAGTATATGTGTATGTGTATATATATGTGTATTGCATAAAAATTAAACTGAGGAAGTACTGAGGAAGATGTGTAATCAAAGAACTTTGCAGGTTTTTTTAAGTAATAGAGAGCTGTAAGAAATAGGTCCCTCTATCTAGGTGCAACTAGCAGTGTTTTAAATTATGTGTGGAGATTTATAAGCAATAGTATTTAGTGATTTTTAATTTCCACTGTTTAACTATGAATTGCCAAAATTAGGCCAAGGGCTAATAAAGGCTTTGTTCAATTAAGAAACCTGACATAATTTTAACTGTTGACCTCTACTTCTTGAACTACTATGTTTTACTGATCCTTCCAAAGAAATAAATCAGGGGCCTCTGTGCTGGTGAAAGAGAGGGCTTTAGCGGGCAGGGTTTCTGGTTTCCTACCTTCAGTTGAATCATGTCGTCATATCATGTAAGTATGTGCGTGTGTGTGTGTGTGTGCGTGTATATGATAGCTGAGATTTTATATGGAAAAATGCACTTTATAGAGAGAAGCACAAAATGTATGAAAGCCACTGGCCTTTTCACCTGGGCTATTTTCATAGCTTCTGTTGTTTACTTCTATTTGCATTAGTTGACTAAAAGTAGTTTGCAATTCCTTCTATTCTGAACCACTTCTCACGTAATTTCGGGTCTCTGCTGCTTTCTTGCCCTCTCCTGGGCCTCTTAATTTTACCTTCAATATACTTTTTAAAGAGATGAAGCATTCATTTTTTTAAAAAAATTGTCTCAAATTTTCTGTTTGAGCCCAACTTAGCTTCTTTGAATTGGTTTTTCAGAGTGTTTTCAATTATCTAATAAACTGACTGAAAGTAAAAGGTGATACAACTTAATAATTAATAATACAGCTGTCGTTTAATTGACATTTATAACATACTTTAATAATTTTTATATACTTTACTTATTTAGACTTTAAAGCCCTTTCAGATATAATGAATCCCATTTTATAGAATAAAGGATTTAGACTCTAAAAGTTAAAAATAACGTGATTGATATTATCTAGTCAGTAAGTGATTGAGCCAGGACCAGTCTTCTAACTCCTGGTCTGATATTCTTTATTTAGCATTTCAATACAATATTAATCAGACATAATAGCTAATATTTCTTGACATAAGTTAGAATGACATGATAGCTAATATTTATTTGAGTGCTTATTGTTCCTGGTACTAGATTGAGTAATACATATTACTTTCTCATATATTTCTTATTACAGCCCTATAAGATAGGTACATCAAAATTGAAGGAGTTTGATATACTTCCCCCATACCCACAATTAACCTGTGGTGTATCAGGATTGGAATTTAATTTTTTTTTTCATTCCAATGTGCATGGTCTTAATTTATCTCCTATACTGCATCTTAGGACAGAAAGAACAAAGAGAAAATTTTAGTGAGAAACTACTATGTTCCCTGAACTGAGAAAGTGGTTTTATAAAACTAGTTTCACATAAAAATGAAGAGACTGTCTTACATTATGTATACAGAGTTAAATCTATATTTATCACCTGAGTTGCCCGTAATAACATCTCGATGAGGAGGCAGTAAAATGTAGAACATGAAGAAGGCAGGGACAGCTATCTTTCTTTTATAGTACATAAAACCAAGTACCAAATAACCTTCTAGGGTCACAGAATAAATAAATGTCACTATCCAATTAGATGAGGAAACACTTTTGGTACAATATCCATTCTTTTTTGTCTGGCATTTTAATGAATATTTACTAAATGAAAAAGTGAATGAATGAGTGAATGAAAAGCAAAAATGAGAAGCTAGTTTTTCTGACTTCTTGCCCCAAAATGCTGAACTTATTCCTTACTTAGTTTAAAATATAATACTGAAGTTGTTATTATTTTAATTATGCAAAGATTCCAGAGCTGAGATCTTAAGTGAAAGCTGTGTTTAGATGGTCTACTTCCTTAGTAGGATCAAAAGATGGTTAAACAACATGAGGAATTAAAAACTACCCTGTCCATAAGATCATGGAAAATCTTGAGGAGCTCTGCATTATTCACTTTAGCATGAAGCTAAAACAATTTGTAAATATTAGTGAGAGTGTAATAAGGAACAGCTTGTAGAGTCTAACAAAACAAGTCAAACAGGATATTTTGCGTGAATCAAAGTTTTTCATTGTGCAAATAAAGGTGTATGTTGATAGGAGAATGTGAATAATATATTTCAATACTCATGAAATTTTCACTAAAACTCAGTACACAGAACTTAGTTTCATAAAGGTGGTGACCTCACAAATTATGACAGTCCCATAACACCTAACTCTGCTGCACTTCATACAGTTATCTATAAATATCTTGGGAATAGAATCTGTATCTATTTAAATTTTTTCTCTTTTTAAATTTAAAAAAGGTAATGTTTGATACCTTTAAATTAAAAAAAAAAGTGTCACACACACACCAAACACACGCACCCACACCCACACACAGCCCCGACAGTCACTGAGTTTAATTAAATTAAGTCTAGCAAATTCTCTTACATAGGACATGGCATACTTTTTCATATCGCCACATTGATAACAGGGATCCTATTCCAAGGTAGATTGTCTCTCTCTAAAATGATTTTGAAAACGATTTCTCCTTTCCAGAGACTAAATATTATTTCTGGTTTCTGGATAGTGGATAAGATCTGCAGGGAAAAGGAGTTTTTAAGATAGAACAATATTAGGAAAAAAATGATTGGCATACTAAATTACTTTGAATCGGTGAAAAGATAAGAATAAAAGGTGAGAGTTGAAAAGTAAGAAAAGATAGTTCAGCTGAAGAGTACTTAGGATTAATTTTCATCAGGCTGTAAAAAGAATTATTGGCTTTATATATAGCATATGCTATTTTTAGTTTTATTTAGCATACAGCTTCAGTGTTTTATATAAATGACACTCTAATATTGTTCATCCAAAGACAGCCTGAGTGGGTTTTTGAAAACAATATTTTTGTCTACACATGCTCTACGACATGAGCCTGATGACATCTAAGACTACTTCTGGATAAATCCAGAGGGAGACGCACATGAGTAGAGTAGATGAAGTGCAGTAGATGACCCCTGTATTTATTACAATGAACATTTGTAATTGCTATTTTATTATTTTACTGTTATATTTTTTAATGAACTAAACATTATAGTCACATTAATCATATACAAGAAGAAGTGTAGGTATGTAATTATCATTAATTCTGCACATTTAACCGGGAGCCTCATGATACTTTACTGAAATAGCATAGGCCAACTTCTGGTTAAATGTGGGAGGTTAGACTCTCCAGGGTGAAAGCATAGTGGTCTCTGGGTGGTTGGCGTGAGTAGAACTATTTCCCATACTGCAGTAAAAGATGGGCAAGAGGGAGGCCTGACTCTCCAGGCTTTGCACCAGGTACACACACAGATGCCCACCTACACACACATGCACACACACCTGTTTCACTGCTTTATGCTTTAGTCAGAATCATTACATACTTTGCATTGTTGTGAATATTAGCATTCTCTAATTTCACTTAAGAAAGGGATTTTAATACTACATTTTTTTGAAAACCATTGCCTTGAATGAAGTGAAAAAAAGTTTAAAGCTTGGTTTGATATTTTATAAACACGTTAAGTGATAGAAAAATCACATTGCTGCTATAATATCTTACCATTCTTATCAGTGGTCTTTTCACATTGAGTCCATATATAAAAGCCTGCAGTTGGTATTATTTCACTAAAGCTGTGATTTTTTTATTTCTAAACACCCTAGTGATATGACCCATGGATAAGGTGTCTGTGAACTGAACATTTAACATTGATAACAAAAATTAACAATCTTTAATTAAATATGTAGTCCCTTACTACAAATTGAGGTCCATTTTATTAAATAGGGAAAACAAGAGAGAGATTAAATGATTAAAACTGAATTTGCAGTATTACTCCTTTCATGTACTTATTCAACAGAAATTCACATTGCGTGGTCCCAGTTGTAATTATACTCTTGGGCTAAGCAAACAATTGTTACTTTATGTAGTATATGTCTAGGTAGGCATTTGAATAAGTAGATGCAAATTCTGACAGCATTATTGATGTATAACTGACATTTAATTAACTATGCATATGAAAGCATACGACTTGATATGTTTTATAGACATACGTATTTAACCCTGAAGCTATCACCACAATCAAGATAAGGAATATATACATCAAAACCTAAAACTTTCTCATGACACTTTGTAATCTAATCACTCCTTGCTGCAGACCGCAAACTGATTTGTTACTGTAGATTGATTTGCAATTTCTAGAATGCTGTCTAAATAGAATCATATGTATGTACTCTTATTTGGCTTCCTTCATTCAGCATTATTTTGAGATCCAGCCAGCTTGTTATTTGTATCAATAATCCATTCCATTTTTTAATTGAATAATATTCTATTGAATGGTCATATAGTTTATCATTCTCTGTTGATGAACATCTGGGTTATTCCTGCTACTTGGCTATTACAAAACAAGCTGCTATGAGTAGTTGTGTACGAGCCTTTTTGTGAATATATGTTTTTATTTCTCTTGGGTAAACACTTAGGAGTGGAGTGACCAGATTCTATGGTATGTATATGTTTAACATGTTAAGGAACACATGCAATTTTCAAATCTAATTTCCCCACTAGGTTTGCTTCTACTTCTTGTCCTAATTCCATAGATCAGGACAGACCTGTGTGGAAACAGCACAGTGCATTGCCATGAGCTAGTTTCATAGCCACTTACATCTGACTACATCTTCAACGATGATGTATTCACTCGCTTCTACAAATAGGCCTTTTAGTTTGGGGACTTAAAAATCCCTTTTAGAGAGAGCATAATTCTTCCTTAGGGGTTGTCCAAATATTTGTTTTGCTGCATTCTAGTGTTCTGTTTCATATATAAGCTGCCAACTTAGGCAACTTTATTCTACTAGTGTAGGGAATTCTTATGTCCCATAAAGCAAACTTCAATCCAATAACCCTGAATAATATGTACAAAAAGTCTAACATAGATCTGAATTACTGTCTTATCGAGCAATATCTCCTCTGTAATGTGGAACTTCTTTCATAGTTTTCCGTTTTTTAGTTCAGTGTGAAATAGGAGTGTCAGGTGCGGACATCCTGCTTAGCCTTACATAATACCCATGGCTGGAACACAGCAGGCAGGTTTTTGCTTTATTACTGTGCTTGGGATTACTTTGCAAATCTAGATAGATGAATTTGGTTAGGACCATTGATATTATGCCTGGCTGCCTAACAATTTCTGGAAGTAAAAGATTTCCTATAGGTTAAAAAATATATATCCCTGCTGGGAAGTCACACCACAACTCTTCTTTCCCACAAAATCTTTATTACAGAATACTTTTATAAAAGCAATTTCCAGGACACTAAAAATGTGATCCATGAAATAAGACAGCAACTGCTTTCATGGATCCACAGAGCTAAGAAGGAGACCATGCAATATGGGGGAACAGTATAAGGCCCTGATGAGGCATAGATCTCTGTATCTGCTATCAGTCTTCTTTAGTGTTTGCTCTGATAATGAAGACCTACGCTGCAATTTTCCTCTCCCCTCTTGAGAGCTTTTGTCCGTGTCCACACCGGCTTCAAATACAGTGCCACACTGATAGACCTATTGCAAAGTGACAAGGCCAGCTCTGCTCCCGTGCAGTGAGTTTTGCAATCTTGCTCTTTTTTTTATTGCTGACATGTCCTTGAAGTGGCATATTCAACCTTAAGCAGATTTTCTTATAACATTCATTGCTTGTTTTTTCCCCTGATGATAAACATAATAAATATATAGTGTAAAAATTTAGAAACAATTCAATTATAAAGAAGAAAGCCACATATAACACTCTAACAGTCTCATATATATATACATTGTTTTAGGTAATTAGAATATATGTACGTATACATTGTTAAGAGTATTAAGAGTATTAAATACTTTTTCTTTGCCCTTAGATATTCTCTGAAACTCGTTTTAACATCTGTAGAATAGTTTTTTTGAAAAAAAATTAATAATTTTTAAGTTAGGTAACCTCTCTTCAGCTGTTTATTCTAAAGATAAGAACACACATTCACATAGATAGAGTCTGTTTGGCATAGGGTTTGATGGAAAAGTTGAGCTTTTCCTTCGTCAAATACAGCAGAATGTGTCTGATATTCACGGTAGCAGTGTGTACGCCTAAGAGTTAAAGGTCGGGTTGTGTGATTAGTCATCTGCTGCCTCTGTTGCCACCAGCACCATTACCACCATGTCCACTACTACGCTTACTTTCATTATTGCGTCGTTTCCAGCAACAGCACATTTCTCACCTATAGCGCAGTGACCGTAGCTGTACTGCCGCAGTTCTCCGTGGCATCATCAGTTACTGCCTGTGAAGAGCCCTAACTTTGTCCTATGTAGTCCTGGACAAAGTAAGTATAAAAAGTTGTTTCTACCCTCCTGAGAAGTTAACAAACCAAAAGGGACTTGGGATCTAAAATTGTGTTTAGCATTTCCAAACCAAAGGGTATACTGCTAATTCAGAATTTTCTTGAAAAAAAAAAAAATATCTTTCCTGATACAGTGTCACCAAACCTGCAATAGACTTATAGAGTGAACAGTAGAATTGAATGAGATTTTATAAATCATTTAGTTCAGTCCTTTCATTTACTGCTGAAGAAGGTGAGTTCTCAACTAGTTAAATACTTGTTTGAGGTCACAAGCTACTAAAGGCAGCATTTGACCTAGAATCCAGATATGCAATCTTTATATTCTGTTGCGTCACAGTCTCTGCCTTGCCATAAGAACTTTGGCAAGTTACTTACCTTAGGTTTTCTGTTTATAATTTGGAAATAGGTTATAAATAGGATATAAACTCAGCTCTGTCCAAAACACATTTAGTAGTTTTGCTGATTAGTATAGCCTAATTTATATAGAACTTTAAAAGAAAAGAGAAGAAAAAGAAGTAACTCAGGAGCCTTTTTTTTTTTTTTTGGCAGATCCATTGGCAAGCTTTTGCTCATGCTATCATATTATGGGCCAAAACTGAATTCGTTTCAAGCTTGTATAACTTAAAGCCAGTGTGCCAGCCTGAGAAACAAGCAGGATTTCTTTGAGTTGGCTTTTCAAAGACAATATATGGTTCAAGATAGGTGGCAGTAAAAGACCTATTGCAAAGTGACAAGGCCAGCTCTGCTCCCGTGCAGTGAGTTTTGCAATCTTGCTCTTTTTTTATTGCTGACATGTCCTTGAAGTGGCATATTCAACCTTAAGCAGATGTTCTTATAACATTCATTGCTTAGATGATGAAGCGGTAAGGAAGAGCTGAATCATCCGTGGTTCCAGGCATCAAATTTACTGAGGTCCAGACATTATATCTGGCGGGGGTATGAAGAGATAAGGACCGGTCATAGCGCACTGATCAAAGCCCCTAAATATCTGACCCACCTTGCTCTGTGAGCAGTATATTCACGCTGTTTGAAGCTCATTTTCTAGACTTGTAAGTTTTACCTACTCAACCCCCACATTTATCATGCACTGTGACTTCCAAGCCACATGGCTCGTAAAATGAGCACTGGATCCTCTTTGAAGCAGCCCTTCGTTAGCTCTGTGATATTAGATTAGGTTCCGTTAACTCGAAGGCGCAGTTTCCTCAACTGTGGTATTAAAATGGTAACATTTACCTCTTCAGGTTTATTGTTAAGATTGAATGAGAAAAGAAATGTGGAAAACCCCAGCAGAGTGTTGTTAATGAATTATATTAAGACCTCAGTTAAAAATGATTATCTTACCTTTCTGTTCTCAAAGAGAAGAATTCAAGGGTCCTGATTTGAGTCTAGATATTTCAACATTTTAACTTTCCAACAATATGCTTTCATCCAAACCCCATTCTTCATGGCTTCATTCGTCTTCCTTCAAGCTGGAATACTTCTTATGATTTCTTAGGACAGTTTTCATGAATTAGACATGCAGTCCTGGGATCAGAGCTAGATCACCAACTCATTTGGTGGTTGAAAACGTACAATGATATTGATGATGCCCCTTTCATTTATGACCATCTTGCTGATTTGCTGGGTGCTTTTCTACAGTTATTAGCTTCATTAGTGTCTCAGAATCAGAGAGTTGACTTCCCACAGTCTTCCTGATAGAAGGAGGGGCTGAGGTTAAAATATGATTTACCCTATGTGACTTTATAATTGCTTGAGTCCTTAGAAAGGCTTTATATAAACTTAAGTGATTATAATGATCACCTCCTTTGAAAATCATCATAATCCAGACTCAAGTGTGAGGTATCAAATGATTGGCTGTTTGATGGCTGCTGGCCTGGGTAAGTTTCTAAGTAGTGAACAAATACAGACAATTCATTTGAAATAGATGAACAGCTTAGGCTCAGGGCTGTGTCTCCTTTGACAGCAATATTCTACATGCTCAAGATTTATCTGCCAAAGTTGTCCTATTTGACTATATGTTTAATCATATCTTCTTGTACATTATAGATGTACTCTTTTTTTATCTTACTTTAGGCTATATTTTTTATATTCTGTGACTTCGCTTTCTCAAACTGCATTTCAATTGTTGTAACCTTTAAGGGGTATAATACTCAGGCTCCTTAGTTCTTCATATGGAATGATTCACATGGTGCTATATTCTTAACATGCTGGAAAAGAGAGAAAAAAAAAAAAAGGCTTGTGAAACATAGAGGAATAATAACGGTAACTAAAGGCAGTTTTGAATTATTTTTTGAAAGATTGTAAGGAGAAAATCTGCTATTGCTCTATTGGTAAACAAGACAGACAACATCCCTATTCTCATAGATGTTGTATTCTAAGGTGGCAAGACCGAAACGTATCTCCTTCCTCCCTCCCAAAAAAAAAAAGGAAAAAGAAGAAAAATATAATTTCAGGTTATGATCATAGCAAGAGGGCTAAAGAAAAATGCACAGGGTGTGATATAATTAATAAATGAAGTAGGAAAAAAGGTTAACTTCAGATGGGCTGACCAGGAAAGACTGGATAGGGTTGAGTATAGGCCATCTGAACTCCCATGGTAGAAAGGTCCAGCTGTGTGAAAGCTGCAGGATGAGCATGGCAGGCAGGAGAGCAGTAGATAATAGGAGCCAAAGATCTTGATGCGGAATGAACTGATGATTGGGGCATATTTGAGGAGTAGAAAAAGTCCATGTGTTTTGGATCCATAGTACTTGCCGTGAGAAATAAAGTCCTTTGTCTCTGACAACTCTGGCAACTCCAACTGAGTGTATAATTTAGTTTAATAGTCAAAATGGCTTCTGGCCACTTACTCATTATCTGTCCAAGAATGTGATCAATTAACCCTCCAACTGACAAGCAATGGAAGGCATACTTAAAATGCAAAATGGCTGCATTTCAGGTGACAGGGAAAATCTGGGATTAACTGTTGCCACTACAGTCTTGCAACTCATATTGTTACAGGGACACTTAACTAAGCCCAAACCAATCAAAAAATTAAAATAAATTCAGTGTCAGGCCAGTGGTTCTCATGAAGAACTACACGTCAGAATCATTTGTACAACTTTATAAAAATACAGGTTACTGGGCCTCTCCCTCAAAGGCTGATTCCAGGGGTCTGTAGTTCTAAAAAGCCCATGTGTAACACACAACCAGTTGTATACTTTATTTTCTGGTAATATTTTGAAATGCTTGACAGTTAAATGTGATGGTTACATTTTTCTGAGATGTGACCCTTTAAATAATTTATAGGACTTGGAAACTAGAAAAACAGTGGCTCAGGAAAAGGATCAACAACCTTGTCAATAAATGCCAAGAACAGAATATTGATTTCTTGAAGAAAAATAAAAAAGTATGTGTGTGTGTGTATGTGTGTGTGTGCATTCAGCAAGGGGTGTTTTTTAGTTGTCTATAATTTGAATTGTGCTATTGTTATATCTTTTCCTTTTTTTTTTTAATGTATTTTAATTCTGGTCTCTCCTAACATTCCAAAATCAGCCTGTGTTATCACCTCAGCTAAGATAATCTCACTGAACATGTTATTGCAGCTTCCTGTTTCAGAATACTATCCGCAGCATAATTCCTTCTCTGTGTCAGACCACTACTGACATTGTTGTGGCAGTTATTTGATTGTAGTAAGCCATTGAGGGATAGTCAGAGAAGTATGATTTATGATCAAATCATGTGTATGATTTAGAATTCAACCTTAATTCTGAGAAGAAAATGCCAAGCATGACTCCTATTTCCTAGATTATCTTTTTTTTCCTTTTTCTTTCCTTCTTTATTTTTCTTCCTTCCTTCCTTCCTTCCTTCTTTCCTTCCTTCCTTCCTTCCTTCCTTCCTTCCTTCCTTCCTTCCTTCCTTCCTTCCTTCCTTCCTTCCTTCTTTCCTTCCTTCCTTCCTCCCTCCCTCCCTCCCTCTTTCTCTTTCTTTCCCTCTTTCTTTCTTTCCTTATTTTTGCTGTTTTGGTGACCACAAATTTATTTCCTTATATTTAAATATTAAACATTTATAAAGTCTTGTGTAAGTGAATTTTAAGGTATAATAATACTGCCTACCTGTCTCACTAAGGATGCTGAAAGAATTAATGAGATAAGTCTAAAGAAAGCATTGAGCTGCTTTGTGTGGAGGGTGAGAAAGCAATATAAATGCAGTCATTTATACCTCAATAAATATATATTTTAAATTATATATATTCACCACCAATTTATTGTGACCCTGAAGTTTCATGTACTACTGCTGTTTGTTCCATGCTCAGTTTCTATATAAAAACCTCAGCCTGACTATTTTCACGTTCTATACTTGTTTCTGGACTCTTACATAAATAAAGTGAGATCTTAAAGTACTGTAATAGTAATTTATAATAATCATAAACAATATTGAACATTCAGTATTTTTCTAGTCACTGAATAATGTTCCCATCCATCATCTTCTTTTATCTTCACAGTAGCCCTAAGGATTAGGTAATATTTTTGCTGTTTAAAGGTGGAGGAAACTCAGCTAATTTCAAATCACTTTGGGTTGCCTAACGAAGGCTTCACAATAAGCAAGAGTTAAATTTAAAATAGGAAAATATGAAATAGTTTTCCTGAATTCTGATAGGAGAAATAAATGAGTAATAACTGAGTTTAACATCACTTTTTCCAGAAAAAAATAGGATATCTTCCTATTGGTCTGGTTTAGAGACAGCTCAGCTTAGAGAAGGAAAGTTATTTCTGTCATCCCTGAGAATCTATGTTAGAGCGTATCTCTGCTGGGACCAATTTAATAGATAATCTTACTCTTATACATGATTAAAATCAGATCAAAAGAGATCTTTACTTGAAATTTAGAAGAAAGCACTGTATGTGGAATTATTTTATACCCTGTTAGCACAATGACATTGTATACTAAAAATCAGGTGAACGTAACTAGAGACAGCTAGTAAATATCGTGTTAATCCAGAGTAATGGATATGGAGGCACCCAAATTGCCACAAAAGTTTTATCGTACAAATCTAAAAGGTTGTGATGGGATGGGGGATAAGGTAGTGAGGGAAGAGGAGAACAAACACTAGACAGAAAGAAAGGACTTTTGTTGCACCCCAGCTGTGTCTGTGGACTAAGCACTTAAAGTGTTCTCAGTACAATTGAGTCTCACAACAATCTTCAGGGTTAGGTATCATTATCCAAAATTTTTTTCTGAAGAAACCAAAGTTTAAAAGGAGACACATATTTCCCAACGTTCTGTAATTGCTAACTGGAGGGGCAGAATTCAAGTTCAGGTCTGTATTATTCAACAGTTTACGGTCTTTCTCCTATATGACACTGATCTAAGATAGTTGGTTTCCCCTCCCACAGGATGAAAATTGATTAGAAACATACACAAGTTACACACACACACACGCATTCACACACCTTCCAGAAGTTTAACCTTCCAAAGTGCCTAGATGAGTAAAAGCAAGCTGTTCCTAAGAGTGTAAATATAGGGCAGCCCATCCTCCCTCCTCCCTTTTTTAAATGTTTGCTCTTTCTGTTATAATTTGTCTTCAGCTTGAAGGCGTAATATACACCCCCAAAATGATAAGAGTACTCCTATTTCTTTCTTAGTTTCCACTTAAACTGTAACATTGTGTATTTAACTTTTTATTTTTACAATACCATCCAACTGCTTACCTTACAGAATGCAAAATGCTGCCAGCAAGTGTTTTGAACACTCCCCCACTGATTTTGTTCATGAAAAGAAGAGGTCAGTTGTGGTGTTTTGCAAGAAAACTATTAGTCCCCTGTTAAAGATAAGGAAAAGTACATAAGTACGTGGGTGTAAATGGTAGGGTTATCTGTCTCTGCAGTATCACCAACAAAAATGGTACTTGTGACTTCTGAGAGCAGCAATTGCTCTTAATTTCGGTTAAGTCACTTTATTTTCGAATTGCACAGAGTACTGGGATTGATGATGAAGTTATATGTCACCACGTGATAGAGTATAGTCCAAGTAATAAACAACAGACATTTATAAGAAACAGATCACAGTAGGGACACCAGACAGCCTTCAGCTGCAAAACAACAGGACTCAAGAAAAGGAATTTGATCAGTTGAACTTGTTCAGATGTCACAGGGGTTGGTAATGTATCAAGAGGGAAATTGTAAAGATCCTTTCTGTAGACTATTTGGGAAGAATACACAAATATAGCTAATAATGAAATATGTGATTGTACAGAAATTCCCTCATGGCAGACTCATGCTATTAATACCTAAGAAGAGAGAGTAAATTGCCCTGTGATCATAGCTGCACGTAGTTGCAGCAAAGAAGGACTGCATATAGAGATCAACATATAGATAACAACTACTTAGCACACTGGAGGCTTTGGTGGGAGGGTGGATATTAATATCCAATGAGAGTCAGTTGAAATCAACGCAAAGTGATGGGAGCTGCTCAGTGCAAGTGTCAGAGAACAAAGAAATTGATGGTTAAAGATCCATGAGCTGAGAAAGACTCTGAGACCATTAGTAGTTAGGAAATTGGTAATTTTGCCCCACAGTGTGAGCTAATCATTGCAAGTTCCCATGTCTGGAATGGCCCCAGGGAAGGAAAGCTCTTCACAGCCATGAAAAAAAACAAAGGGCCTGTGTGCAGAGCAAGGTTTAAGGGAAACCGGAGCTGTTCTGAGGAGGCAGGTCCTGCCCCTTTCCACCCTTTAACAGCCAGGTGTATATGCAAGACACCTTCCACTTTCACTTTTGGATATTTTTCACGAAACCTAAATGTTTGTGTTTTGGATTTCTCACCAGAGCTTTGTAACAAAGGAATCAGAGTTTAAAATTGAGACTGTGTAAACTAAAATATTAAATGAATTCTCGTTAAGTACTTTATATTTGCAGTAACGACTTTACTTTGCAATACTTGTGTTTGCAATAATGACTGATATCTTTAAATTATTGCCCCGGTGGGACTGAGGGATTGGAAACCTTGGGCAGAGAAAAACAACAAAAAGCAAATAAAAAAATTTAGTTTGAAATACAGAAGATGGAAGCACAGTAGAGGTTCAGTGAGGACAAATTGTTGTTGCTGTTGATATGTTTTGTTTTGCTCATATCCAACTGTATTTTTGGCTATCACTGATAATTTTGCTTCATTCATTCAAAAGCATGTATGTATTAATACTAGGTTGTGGTGAGATGATAGTAAGCAGAGCAGACCTAGTCCTTACCTCAAAGAACAGACAGTTCAACCGTACTAATTCAACAGACAATGCTACAATAAAGTATGATGATCACTGTGATAGTGAAAGTAAAGGGCTTCAAGAAATGCTTGGCGGAGGAGCTCAAGCCAGTCTAGGGGATTCTTAATCAAGACACCTCCCTGAACAAGAGATGTTTAAGCTGAAATGAAAAAAAAGAAAAAAAAAGAAATGAAAGTAGGTTAACTCTTTAGAATAGACACTAAAGTTGATGTTAACTTATTAAGTTCTAAGAAAATTTAATTTCTCAATTTTTGGTGTTTTGATGTCATATGGTTTTAATGATAATTATTCCATTTATTTATCACCTGTAAACACCTTGGTTTGCGGTAAGCACATAGTGGTTAGCCAAATTGCTACTCAGAGAAAAATGTCCTTCTGATCATTTTTGCTTTCCTTTTCTTTCAAAATCTGTTGGGATATAATTCATATGCCATAAAATTCAGCATTTTAAAGTACAAAAGTTAGTGTTTTTAATATATTCCTGAGATCATGTGACCGTTACCACTATCTAATTGCAGCACTTTGTTGTCATCCCAAAGAGAAACCACATACCCATTAGCGTCACTGCTCCCAACCCTCTCCTCCACTCCTTCCTTTAGGAACAGCGGATCAGATATCTGTCTCTATAAATTTGACTGTTCTAGAGTTTCCAATACATAGAATCATACAGTAATGTGCTATTTTGTGATTGACTTTCTTCGCTTAGCCTAATAGTTTTAAGGTTTACCCATGTCACATGTATCAGTACTTACTCCTTTTCATGCCAAGTAATACTCCATTGTATGGATTTACCACATTTTGTTTGTTCATTCATCACTAGATATGTTTTTTGGCTTTTATGATTGGTGCTACTGTGAACACTCATTTACAAGTTTTTGTGTGGACATATGTTTTCATTTCTCTTGGGTGTGTTATTGAATGGATTGGGTCCTGCTGGTCGCCATTTAAGAAATGAATACTCAAGAGATAAAGAAAGGAAAGGTGCCTTTAATCAAAACGCTGGCAATCTGGGGAGACGGGGGATTCAACATCCCCCAGAAACCACCTCCGAAGATGCTGCTCGGGCCTGAAAGCTTTTAAAGGGAAGAAAGGAAGTAATCTCAGTTAATCATTGGGATAGGGGTCAGAGTTTTCACCCTCTCCCACTGTATGCAGGCTCAGTGACTTCTTGTGATCTTCCTCTAGATGCTTTCTTGTTCACACAGTTTGTTCATAAGATTACTGAAGGGGAAGCTAGGGAAGAGATCTGGTCATCTGTTAATTACTTATTCTTCATTTCTACTTCTTTGATCTATGGAAAGATCAGGCAAGTTAGGCAACGTTTCGTGTGATTAAAAGATTTGAAAGGTGTGCTTGAGCCAGAGATGAGTAAAGCATGGCAGTGCCTGGTTTAAAAGTTAGTTACAATATAGCTTTGCTAAAGCGACAGTGAAAGGGGCTTCCTACTGAGGGCGGTTTCCTACAAAGAGCTGCTTACATATATACCTAGGAGTGGAGTTGCTGGGTCGTATTGATAACTCTGTGCTTCCTTTTTGATGTACTGCCAGCCTGGTTACCATTTTGCATTTCCACCAGCAGTGTTTTGCTTTCTTTTTATAGACCCCAGAGGAACTAGAGGATGTTTCTGACCTGGAAGAAGATCACGAGGTCCGCAGTCACACCAGTGTTCAGACTGAAGGGAAAACTGACCGGGTGAGTCCCCTCCCTGCGGGGAAGAGCTGCGTGCCGTGCCCTCTCCTTGTCAATCCAGGCAGCCTCTCACAGTAGGGATTCCTGGGTTTGGGGCTGGTCTTGTAAAGCACAGGGAGAAGAGCCTTAGAAGGCAGGGGCAACATCATGAGGGGAATGATTTCCTCTACCTTGAGAGCTCACAGTGAGGCCATTTCTGGTTAGGTAGTGAATCACTCCGTACTACTTTTGGTCTTTAGAGCAGTCATGGGAATATCAAAGTGAAATTTGTACCTGTTTATTTAGAGTAGAAAAGAGAAACCAAGAAGTTGTAAATATACTTGGAAATTCTAGGGGAGAAAAATCAACTTCTGAGGCAATATTCCTCTACTTTTCTTCCTTTCTACAATGCTTTCTTCTGCCCTCCCCCAACACACACACACTCTCTGATGATGTTCATCAATTTTTGAATTACCCTGACATGTTCTATTTCACTTTATTTATACCCAATGCTTGGGAGTTTGTGAAAGTTTGATTTCCTAGCTACTGATAGCTTGCAACTGGAGAACAGACTATATAGAACTTGAGTCTGAAAGCCAGGTAGTATAGCATAGTGGCTAAGACTGCCTGGGAATACATCTAAATCAGCCACTTCCTTGCTGGGTTACTGGGAAACTCACTTAGCCTTTCTCTACCTCTGTTCTCTGATTTGTAAAGTAAGTATACTAATAGTATTCTCTATATGAGGATTACTGTGGGAATCAACTAAATTAATGAATAGAGCACTTAACACAGTGCCTAACTCATAGTAAGTTCTCAGTAATGATTATTGAGAACGAACTAAGTAGCAATAGTATCATCATCATCATCATCATCATTATTATTATTTAATTAAATTCAGTGTCATAAAATTTGGAGATGTATGAAACAGATACATTTAAGAAAGTCCCGTGTTTTCAAATATTCAAATTGCCTAGAACAGGTATTTGTCAGTCACAATACCTGTGTTTTATTAGAAATGTTGGTTATCTTGAGGTTTTATTTCTTGCTGATTATTTGATCTATAAGCCCTGTAGTAGCCAGGGGACACACAGCACCTGGAGTTAGTTTCCTTCAAATCTGGTAGGCATTCTCGGTAAGAGATCAAATCTTACAAATGGCAATGAAATTGTAAATGAATTTTGGCAATGGTAAACTTTGCTTATGCTTTCAGTGAAGTGAATGATTGATGCACTTGGGCTGCGGCTGAGCCACTGGAGGTGGAGCATGTGTGTCAGGGCTTACAAAGTAACTGATCGGAGGGAATTTTCTTAAAATAAAGGCACCTTTTAGGATGCTAGGATTAATATAAACATGCCCTAGTTCTCATTCTGCCTTATCACATGTAGACAATGAAACCTTGGTTAAGAAACTTAAAATTTAGAAAGTTCAAATTTCTTCATCTGAAAAATGAGAATAATACTACACCTCACAGCATCGTTCGTAACTCCAAAGAAGGCAATGCATACGAGAGTGTTTTATAAACTTTATGTGCTGAGAAGATAAGGTTCTTCTTCTTATTATTATTTATATTTTTGTTCTTGGAAAAACAGCAGCTAAATGACCATTTGCCCATGGTGGTTATAATGCTGATGATCTCCATGGTTCCAGATCTTAAGAATCTTTCATAGAAGCCACTGCTTCTAACCTTGTGGCAATCACCCTGAAAGTGCTCTGAATCCTGGCTTTGTGTTCCATTGTGCAGTTTCCTGACAATCCAGTTCATTTGGAATGCCTATGGGCTATACCCTTACCACTATCTAGTAAAAGAGATCCATCACCATCAAATCTACTGGAAGCAACATTATATTCAACCCAGCCGCTCTCTGCTTTTGTAAATCTCCCCTATACATTCCAAATAGCTTGGATTTTATTTACTTCCTGCCTTGAGGCTTTCCTGTAATTGCTGTGTGGAATCCCTCAGGAAGCAAATCAGATAGTCTAATACATACACAACCTTATGTGAGGCACTAACACCTCCCAGAACAACTCTTAACAAATACTCTTCCATTCCTTGGATGAACCATATAGAAGTGCATTTTCCACAAGTCCTCAAAAGTTCCCCAGGGGATCAAGCCAATTCCAACAGCAGTGACCAGCTTGATAACATATCTTTGGATTGGCTCTCCTTTCTTTCCTGATTCATTCTTAGGCCCCTAGTTCTGTTCCTTAAGATCTATTCCCCCAGATAAACTACCTTCCATTCTTAGTCTCTGCTTTTGGGGTAAAATGAGAAAAGGTAGTCACATCGCATGTACTATTTATTTAATTATCATGTTAGCTATGCTATACTGCTATTATTATCCTAGTTTTACTAATAAGATCACTGAGGCTCAGATATATAACTTGTCTAATAAGTGGATTATGTTTCCACACTAAGAACTTTAGTGATTACCACATGTCGGTTTACTTAGGACATAGAGTTAGCAGAATCCTTTACTAAAAAGCAGACAGAGAACCCCACCACAACAAACCTGATAGATCATCGGTGGAATGAAAGAGAACAGAATTAAGGATACTACAGCAATCTGAAAGAAAGGAAGAATACAAATTTTTTAAAATTTAAAGAATGATTATTGTACAGTATGGATAACTTAGCTCCAATAACACCCTCTTATTGAATAGCTATCTTGTGAGTTTATTACAACAGATTCTGCTCTCATACCTGAAGTTTATATGACTAGCCAAGGAGGATAGCTCAAATCTGTCCTCTACATAAATCACCTGACCAGAACTAAGATCATGTTTAGATAGATTTTATGTTCTCTCCCAGGCATCTTATATCCCTAATATTCCCATATTTCTTATAATTGCATCGCTTTACTTAGAGTTTATTCATATGTTCAGTCTTTTTTTATTTTATTTTATTTTTTATAAATTTATTTATAAAATATATGTTTATTTTTGGTTGCGTTGGGTCTTCGTTGCTGGGGGCGGGCTTTCTCTAGTTGCGGCAAGCGGGGGGCCATGCTTCACTGCGGTGTGCGGGCTTCTCATTGTGGTTGGTGCAGGTTTCTCATTGCGGTGGCTTCTCTTGTTGCGGGGCACAGGCTCTAGCTGCACGGGCTTCAGTAGTTGTGGTGCGTGGGCTCAGTAGCTGTGGCGCATGGGCTTAGTTGCTCCACGACATGTGGGATCTTCCTGGACCAGGGCTTGAACCCCTGCATTGGCAGGCAGATTCTTAACCACTGCGCCACCAGGGAAGTCCATATGTTCAGTCTTATGGCCATTTGAGACTTTGTATTCTATCCAGCATTTCCTGAAGTTTGTGTCCACTGGCCAGAGTATACCTTTTGACATATTTGCCAAATACCATTAATTTGAGAAGATACCATAAAATTTCGAAGTGGAATCTGTCGAGAATTTTTTGAATACTCACACCATGCTCGAGGAAGAATTCCTGGTCACTGCACAAGACAAGTGTTTGGGTTCCTTTTTATTTGCAGCTGTTACTGAGGAGTAAATGCCTTTTTGGTTCTTGGATTATGCAGACTCTGCTATATCGAACATGTACTAGAACCAATCTTAGGCACTGTTTAGTAATGGAGTGGCAGTTATTTATTATCATTTTACTTTCTGCATTTCACTCCCAGTAGCTTTGGCTCAACATCATCTGTTACTGCTGTCATCAGTGGCAAATGCCACTGGGCATTGTAAAGGTCTGTAACCAACAAATAATGATTTAGAGTCCCCAGTCAATGAGAGCAAAATACTAAAAGACCAATAGTGCATGCCTTACGAGGTGGCAGAGGAACAGCAGTGGAAATTAATGATTATCTTAATTATTAAACATGAATACTCACGGGACCAATCCTGTGGTTATATCCGGTGATCAGGCATTCCACAGTGATACAGGAGAGTGGGTTTGCTATAGGTTTATAGAGCATTCTTCAGAGCTCATTTTTTATTCTGTTCATGCCCTTAGCAAGGATGAAATAGACATCTTTTATCTTAAAAACTCAGAAAGAAATTAAAATAGACTAAGAAAATAAAATTCTTAAACTCACTGATAATAAGATTTTTTTGTAAATCCTAAAAGCTTCTTAAAAATTTTATTAAGTATAAGTTAAGCCATATTTTCTATTTAAACAGAGGCGTGTCACTTACCATTAACACTTTATAGTTTATAGAATATTTCCAAATTGCTGTCTTATTTAACAAAAGCCCTGGGTTTTGGTTTTTAAGTTTTTCTTGATTTTACTAATTAGGGAATTAGACTCAAAGAGTTTCAGTAGTTTATGCAAGTCATATAGAAATGGGGCCAAATCCCAGGTCTTCTGGTACCAGCCATACTCTTTCCAGTGTAGCATGCTTGTAAACTTGGGTAGAATCTCATAATCCCTTAAGATTTCATTGCTGTACCATCGCTACAGCCATATTATGGTGTCGATATTGTAATTCCTCTAACAGAAAGATGACTCGTGAAACTGAAGGCCATAAGCCTTAGTATCAGATCTGTTTAAGTCTCACAAATTTTTAAATGTCCCAATACTACAGTCTTCCATCAATAACAAAATCAGTTTGTTGGTTACTATTTGGAAACTACGTAGCGATGCCCAGACCCGGATAGTCTCCCTGGTGGATCACTTTGCACTAATGAGATGGATTCTACTCAAGTAGAATCACACCGTGGAGGAACTTCTTGGGCAGCAATCTGGGGCCTCCAAGCAAAGGATCCAGAGACAGAGGCAGTTACTCCTCACTCAGCCTCTTATCACATTGGCTTCTGTGATATTTGAATAAAGGGAGCATTCTAATTTTTAGAAATTTTCCCTGGTTTATTGTGGGCAATTTGGGCAGCAGTAGCCATAGATACTCAGGAAATGGCGAGTGCAGGAGGGTGGCAGCTAAAAGTGTATTCCTCAGGCCTACCTAGGAGACAGCTGTGGATTTAGAAAGACTCAATAAAATGGATTGAAAGAGTTTTGTGAATAGAATGGGTGAGAGAGTGACTTGCCTTTTTTGGCCCTGCTATGTAAATAGAATATGGAAGTTAAAAGCATGCACTTTGGAGTCACATAAACTTTGGTTCAAATCAGGGTTCTACCAATTACTATCCATATGACCCTGGGAAAGTTAGTTTATATTTCTAACTTACAGTTTTCTCATCTGTAAAATTGTGATAATAATTATATCTATTATTACTAATAGATGGAGTGGGAGAAATGGGTGAAGGGGGGGGGTCAAAAATGCTCAAAGTAAGGGTGAAGAAAATACTGTCTATTTTATAGTTGTTTTTGAAGATTAGATATATGAAAACTCATTTCTCACACAAAGGAAATGCTCAATAAGTTTTGATTTTTACAAAAATGAATTTCAAGATGTGTATAGATTTGTGTGTGCTCATGTTATACTTTACTTCCTTTTGAGTAGTTCAAGGAGCTTTGTAAATACAAATCTCTCAGTCTTTCAGTATAAGACTGCTTTGGTCTGCTGGTTTTGTGGGGCTAAATATTTAGCACTCTATTACCAAACATCTTTTGAAAATTTTTTTTTCCTCAGGAGGGGGACATATCTGGAACTTCCTTAAAAGGTTAAAAGGAAGATGGTATTAATATGATTCTTAATGATGCTAGCACTTTTATGTACATTTATATTCATAATGTAGGACTGAAATAATGATAACAAAAAGGAACTTTTGATAGTAGGAACAGAAAGTTTTACCCAAAAGTTGTCAAGTTCCTATTTTCTTCAATGATTTTGGAATGCTTGGCCCTGCACTGGGAGTTTTTCTTCTTTGCGGAATTATGGTAGCTTGGTGATCTATTAGTTTCTATCTTAGAGTCCTCAGTTACCTTCAGCAAGGTATATAGGGCTTAATTTTCTAGTTTTATGGTACATACTCATAAAAACAGAAAAAAGTCATCCTGATATTTTATAGGATGCATGTTGGAGACAGTTTTGCAAGTAGTCATTTAAGATCACCTTTCTCTACCCCTGTCCATGACGGACAGATGTTCTAGTGATTCTTCCCTCTGCCTAAACAGCTTGAAAGCCAGTAAGGTCTAAAAATGAAATCAAAAAGTCTGTTCTGCCTCACATAATTTAAACTTTGATCATAGTGTCTTATAGATAAAGAGTGAAAAAGGGAACTCATTTAACAGTGCTGAATAGGGCCAGATTTTTATTTGAAGGTATTTGATGCTGTGGTCTCTAATTGCTGAAATTAAATTTAATGAATATAACATTAAAAACAAACACAAAATTTTGTAATTTCAGCTGTAGTCATATCATATTTCAGCATGATAAAGTTATGACACCTTTTTAAAGATTCATCATATTTACTGATGACCCAGAATTAAAGAAATTGTGACTTGTAGTCAGTTCGATGACTAATATTTGTCCTATCTTTAACATTATGCTCACTTAAGAGCATACAATTTGTAAACCGGCCCTGCCTTAAAGAATATCATTGAGGCCATTGAGTCTCTATATGCTCTATAAATAGAAGTAAATTAGGACAGAAATAAGAACAGTTGCTAGGTTACTCAACACAACCCCAAAATGTCAACAGCAGCAAATGAATTGGAGCATATCAAATCTTAAAATACTGGAGGTGATTCTTGGTATTAAAAAAAAAATAAAGCCATGTGCACTTAAATATGATGTTGATGGTAGGGAGAACACCCTCATTGCTGCTTTTTAACATGTAGTCCGCTGAATATCCTCAACCATCAGAATAGAAAAATTGCCATGAATGAGTGGTGTATTTTAAAAATTGGAAACATTTTAATAGGCCCTATTTATTATCATAATACACGCCCAATAACTTAAATTTATATTGAATTACCATACAGAATATGGAGACATGACCGCATTACCTTCTTTGTGATACAATTTGGTTGAGGTTGCTATGAAAAGCACAGGTCTGGTAAGCCTTGATGAAATGACATTACTCAGCAGCACTGCACTAGGTAGGGCACGTTCTCGTCACTTGTTTCTGTAATTTCTATTGTGTATTTGGTGGTAACGCTGCTTTCTTACCTTTCTGGGTGATCATTCTCAGTGCTTCATGGTTTCCTCTTCCTCTGTCTATTCTTATGCATTAGGGTTCATTAGAGTTTTGATGTAAGCCCTATAGTCCTCAAGTTTTTTCCACTTTTCCTGGATATGCTCATATAGTCCCAAGATTTCAGATGTCATATATAGAGGTACATGACTTTAGCCAAGTCCTGTCTCCTGAGCTCTGGCTGCATATATTTGCAGGCCTGTAAGTTTCCTTGCCTCATGTAGCTCACCTGTGGAACTCACTGTTTCTAAGCCTGAATACATCATCTTACCCCACAAATCTACCCTAACTCCCATATTTCTTATGGTGCTTCTGTACATTCTTTTGCACAAGTCTGAACTGGGAATCTTTTTTTTTTACTCCTTCCTACAGCTAATCATACAATAAGTTCTGGTTTTACTATCTTCTATCTGAACTTGTCCATTTTTTCACCACCTCCACTATCACTTTCAAAGAAAACGTGCACTGGACAAAGTTAAAAAGGAAAGGAAGACTTTACTCAAGACCACTGCAATAGAGGAGAGAGACCAGAGCTCAGTCTGAGTTCAACTCTGCTGAAACAAGGGGGTGAAAAAGTTTCAGAGGTGGGGTGAGGGGGATTGGAGGCCATCTATGTTCTCTTTGGACTTTACCCAAAGGAAAAGTGAACTTTCTCTAATTACATGACCGGAGGTACTTTTATAATTGGGAGCAAGGTGCCCTCTAAAGTTAAGCTCCTCCCCTCCCACAGAGACTGGAAGTTAGGGCTCTATCTTCCTTGATGGTTACATTTCAAAGGGATGGCTCCCAGGTCCTTGAGAAAGGTAGTCCTGGGTTGTAAAACTGGCAAGAAGCATTAAGGTATTTACATATCAAAGAGACAGAGAAAGAATTTACAACTATAAATTTTATAAAGTACATTCTCTAAGACAAAGGAGGTCAGGAGCTGAGACTCAGGAAAAAGTCTGTCTAAAGCTTAGTCAAGCTGAGAGGAGTGTTAAGGTTGTCTTGGTGAATACCATGGTGAATACCTGGTGTCTCTCACTAGATTGTCTATAGCAGACTACTAAATTGTCTGTTGCCTCTAGCTTTGTGAACGTTCATTCCCTCACTTGAACTCGTGTCATGTTTCTACAGTGCAAATCTGTCATCTGTCACCATGCATTAAGCCTCTTATAGGTCTCAGTGTCTCCCCATCCAATCCCTCAATGCCCTATGTAAGAGAACTTCAGGATCTGCTCCCCGCTCCCCTCTTCTGCCTCATATTTCACCACTTTCTCTCCAAACCTGACCCCTTGTATGTAAATCATTCTTCCTAGAAGACACGGGCTCTGCCCTCACGTCCCTCTCTTAGGAAAACAATTCCCTCAATTCCCTGTCCTCCCCTTCATCTTTAAAAGCCTGCTCATCATTAGGATTCCAGATCAGCTTAGACTTCACTGAAGTGCAAGTCCAAGTGTAGTTTCCTCCCAGCATCCATCTGTAATACATGGAGATTCCCATATCATGACATTCATTGTGCCGGTATAATTTCTTATATGACGGCTTTTTTTTTTTCTCCATTCAGTAAACCTAAGTAAACCTCATTAGTGCAGAGAACATGTTTTTGTCTCATTTAGTGTTATATTTACAGAGCCTCATACACTGCCTGGTACAGATCTAGATTTAGATGAAAGAAGATAAAGATCACCTTCCTTTTGTAAGCCACCTTGCCTCAAAAGTACACTAGGTCCTCAATATATTAAGTCTAGGGGAGTACATTAATTTCTTTCCTGATCTTTCTCCCTTCCAACAGTTGTACTTACTTGAACCAGATGAATCTTACTATAAATTGCTAGGTCACTACTCTGAAATATTCAGTGGCTCCCTACTACCCAGTACCTGCTGGTATAAATATTAATTGTTCTTCTTCTTGCCAAAGTCCTTCACAGTGCCTCCTCATTCCTGGCCCTCTAGGCATACAAATCCCAAAACTCTCTTTATTTGCTAAACTGATTCTTGTGTTCCTGGTAGTTAGAACTATCCCTGAGGCTGTGATTTTTCCCATGTCTGAATTGTCTACCTTTTGTCCTTTTTTACTCCGTCAAATACAAAAGTACTTTAAGGTGAGCTCGACTCCCTTCATTTCCAAGAGGTTTTCTTTATACTTAGCCACTATTGATTTAATGATACAAAAACTTCTGCTGAGAAGCAGTCTAAAGGACAGTGTACTTATTCATTTTGGATTTTTACGTGCTAAGGTCGCTAGGCTCTATCTTTCTGTATCCACAGTGAAGTATTGTACCTGGAAGTTTCAACTTTGTTTTATACAAATTCTTTACCCGAATTGAAATTTAGTGTCATTCCTCTGACTTTATAAGTCACTGTGTAAAAATCTAGGCAGAGAAAATTAAAGTTTAAAGCATTGTTATTATTTTATCTGAAACTTTTTATAATATTTTAATAAATAGTTCTTGAAATGTCAATCCAGGAAAAATTGTTACCAAATACCTTAACATACTCTCACTTGTCAAACAGTGGAACTACATTAAACTATATACATTTCACCCTACCTTGGTTATTGGGAAGTTCTCAGTTAAAATTAATGCTTAGTAACTAATCTTAAATGCCTGGTATGTTTGTCTCTTGTTTCTAATTGTCTTATTTATCTTTAGAAATAATTAATCTTCATTATTATTAGTTAGTGAACCTAACCTTCCATCAAGCTTTAAATAGTGTTTTCTACTCATTGATGCCTTCATAGCAGAGGAAATAGCAAGTAGGAAAGCCTCAAGGAAGGAGTGCTCTGGGAAGCAAGTGTTAGTGAGGTGAAGGGAGGTCTGAGACTAAAAAGGAGGCCTGATCTTGTAGGTCACAAAAGCCATTGTAGGACATTTAGCTTTTATCTTGAGAACGGTAGGAAGCTATTGGACAGCTTTGAGCCAGAGAGTGACGTACGACTTTTATTTTAAAGGGGTCATTCTTTATGTTGTGTTGAAAACAGTCTGAGTAGTGGTACAGGAGAAAGCTGGAAGTTAGAAAACTATCACTATTATCCAAGTAAGAAATGATGGAGGCTGAGACTGTGGTTTTAAAAATAGAGAGGTTGAAAGTTGTTGATTGAACATATATAGAGATGGGTGAATCAGTGAATTCTCTGAAGATTAGATATTGAGTATAAGAGAGAGAGAATGGAGTCAAGGACAACTCAAGGTTTTTGTCTTGAGAACTGGGAATGTGGACTTACCATTTATATCGTTATGGAGGAGACAATTGAGCACATTGGAGATGGTGGAAGATCAGAAATTAATTTTGAATATGTCTAAGTCTAAAAAGTCTATTAGACAACCAACTGAAGATGTCAAGTGGGCAAATTTGAAATTTACAAACCAGACTGGAATTCATTTCACATGCATAGCTTTGTATTACAATTTTACAATTTTCTCAACTTATAGAGAAGTTCTATATATTACATGGTGACCACTTTTTTTTCATCAAAGAAGCTGATATTTTAGTTCAAGTCTAGTTTCTCTCTACTTTCAGACCTCATTTTCCCCAAATCTTCTCTTTTCTGATACAGTTGCTTTTTTAACTATTACCTTTTATGGAAGATCTCCACTGACCACCCTGGTTAAAACTGCAGTCCCATCCCCACCCCCACTCCCATATAAACCTCTTCCCCTCTCTGTTTTTCTCCCTAACACTTCCTTTCACTATCTGACATACTACATCTTTGTTGGTTTATTATGTCTACTATACATTAAATTCAATGAAGGGAACAATTTTAATCCTTTTTCCCATGATATATTCCCCAAACTCAAGTGCTGGGCACATAATAAATATGCTATATAAATATTTACTGAGTGAATAAGTGGATGAATGATGTTGATCATAAGTGTGTTTTGGGAAAAGAAACATGTGCAAAAAACTGGGGAGGAGGGGAACTGTTTTGGATACAGCATTTATATTCAGCCAATAAAAGTTTGTCTGCAAGATAAATAACATAATTCTTGTTTTCAAAACTAGTGTTTTAATAGATAATTACCCAAACAATAGTCATTTGGAAAAATTTTCTGAGGCTAAAGTGTTCAGGTGATTCTTTGCCTTCTCGAGTTTATAGGTGTTTGTGATGAACATGTGGCTACAAAGTACTGCCCTTTATCCCATTCTTTTAATTGTTGTCATTGAAAAAGTCCTATTTCTCTTAATGCTGAAAATTTAACGTATCTAAATTAAATAATTCTGAATGATTAGTCTCTGGTGAAATATGATATATGTGCTTACTTCTTTTCCTATTAAAAACAATGTGTATCAAGTAATGGTTAAGGTAGTAAAAAAAAAAAAAGAGCTCAAAAGCAAAATTGATATTCTAAAAATTACCTTTGCATGCTAAAGTACCTCAATCTACAGCTTGGGTTTGTTGTTTTTTTTTTAATTTAATTTAATTTTTTTATACAGCAGGTTCTTATTAGTTATCTATTTTATACATATTAGTGTATATATGTCAATCTCAGTCTCCCAATTCATCCCACCATCACCACCCTCCCCCCCAACCCCGCTTTCCTCCCTTGGTGTCCATACGTTTGTCCTCTACATCTGTGTCTCTATTTCTGCCTTGCAAACCAGTTCATCTGTACCATTTTTCTAGATTCCACATATGTGTGCTAATATACGATATTTGTTTTTCTCTTTCTGACTTACTTCACTTTGTATGACAGTCTCTAGGTCCATCCACGTCTCTACAAATGACCCAGTTTCGTTCCTTTTTATGGCTGAGTAATATTCCATTGTATATATGTGCCACATCTTCTTTATCCATTCGTCTGTCGATGGACACTTAGGTTGCTTCCATGTCCTGGCTATTGTAAATAGTACTGCAATGAACATTGGGGTGCATGTGTCTTTTTGAATTATGGTTTTCTCTGGGTATATGCCCAGGAGTGGGATTGCTAGGTCATATGGTAATTCTATTTTTAATTTTTTAAGGAACCTCCATACTGTTCTCCATAGTGGCTGTACCTTCAATTTACATTGCCACCAACAGTGCAAGAGGGTTCCCTTTTCTCCACACCCTCTCCAGCATTTGTTGTTTGTAGATTTTCTGATGATGCCCATTCTAACTGGTGTGAGGTGATACCTCGCTGTAGTTTTGATTTGCATTTCTCTAATAATTAGTGATGTTGAGCATCTTTTCATGTGCCTCTTGGCCATCTGTATGTCTTCTTTGGAGAAATGTCTATTTAGATCTTCTGCCCATTTTTGGTAAATCTTGTGTGTTTATATGCATATTTTTAATCAGTGAGTGATTATTAACCTACCTTTATTTTTTTTAATAAATTTAAACATGTTTTTCTTATAATGAGGTGTATTGGCTGTATTTCTTATAATGAGGCGTGTATATGTATATTTGTGTATGTGTATATATATATATGGCTTGGTTAAAATCACATGTAAATATGAATGGGCATAGAACACAAACATTTCCCCTGGTGGGGAGTCATCAGCTCTATAAAGCTCATGTACTTGTGAGAAACAAAGCTTTTTAAAACTGTCATCCCCAGACACATCTCCTCCTTTCTGATTCTAATACAATTTAGAGAGAGAGAACACAATTTCTGGAGTCAAACTCCCAAGTTTAAATCCTGATTCTGCCACTTATAACTGTTGATATTCAGCAAGTTACTTAAATCCTCTATGTCTCAGTTTGCTTATTTTTTAGATGGATCTATTCACATCATAGGGTTATTGTGAAGCTTATGAGTCAATATTTGTACAACGCGATGCATAGTTAACTGCTCAAACTTAAGTGACTATCATCATGATGATCATCACCACCAGTACCACTATCATTGTCACCTTCATCATCATCATCATCATCATCATTTGTTGAATGGTTTCCCATTTATGACACCTCTGCTAATTCTGCAGATTGGCAACATTCACTTTACTGATTAGTCCTCTTCAGATTTTCCAGAACATTTGTGGAGAGAACCAGCCTGATTGGCAAAGCTAAATAAAGTCCCTCCTATATCCCTTTGCATGGATCTTCTCATGGGTTTGTAGTTAATTTATGGATAGGTAGCCCTTGAATCAAGGTAAATGGCCTACCCTGGTCTACTTTCAAGCTGTGGATGAAAATAAAATGAGGTCTATGTTGTTTCTTTGAGTGGAAGGTGATAGAGGAAATCAGGCTATAAGCGGATATTGGGTGCATTGGATGTTAAGATAGGCACACAAAATATAATAGTACCACACCAGACTGTTGCCAAGGAAGGTAAGAGTCATCTGCATCCAAGAAATGTTCACAAAGCACTTGCCTATGTGATTCATGGTCCTGGGTCACTTAGACCTTGCAGTCTAAGACATAGCAATTGAAATGTGTAGAGGGGATATGTAGTCAGCAGAATAGAAATGTGAAGACTTCACCACCTGGCAAACAAAATATTCACCTTCCACACTAATAATGGCAAGTGCACTGTACAAGTAGAGAACTTGAGTAAGTTCTAGAAGTCTATGACTTGAGAATATACAGCTGTCTGTCTAGGCTGGGTAGACACAGTGAGATACTGAAATTTTTCCTCATCAGTCCAAGGGATTGTCATGTAAAGTGTAAATTATGTGTTTCCAAAGCAACAATTTGGAAGGTTTTGATCTCTCTGCTCTTCAGCTACTATCAGCCCATCTTTGAAATTTAAAGTGACAGAACTACTTTAGTCTTCTCTCCTAGTTCTTAGGCTTCACTAGAGATAAGAGGTCCAAACTCTTCTACAAGCAAAATCCTGGGTGCAGAGGAGAGTAAAGAATCTAGGTGGCAACAGAGTTCTTTATAGTTTCAATTGACTTGAAGGTTAGAATTTTAAAAGAAAGGAAAGTCTTCTAAAATTAGCAGCAAAACATATGTACCTTTTTAATAGCTCTTTTTAAAATTGTGAATGACATTGATCTTTACTGGCTTTCTGATGGAACTTCGAAGTGTTACACATTACTAAAATTGAATTTAATAATGTCAATTTAAAAAATTCCTTCAATTTCCTGTTGTACTAAAGTTGCATGCCTATTCCTCTTTCATAGCTATGTGCTTTTGAATAAGCATGTCTTCTATTGCCTACTAAATTAAGAAGAAACGATATACTTGAAATTAGATAAATGTGACTTTTAGGAGATCAGGATCATAGAATTGGTACCTGAAGTATACTTTTAGGGAAGTTGGAATTAACACAGCCTTCCACGGAGGAGTCACTGTGACAAGAAGTTATCCTCCCAGTTTAAAAAAATTTCCAAATTTGATATCAAATTATGCTTTTATCTGTAAAATACATGAGTATAGCCTAGGCATCACAGTTGCCTATTCTGATGATGATGGTGATGATGATGATAACAGTAAAAACAACAGTTATTTAATTAATGCTTAGTATGTAGCAGGTACTTTGTTAAATTTTCTCCACAACTACCCTCTGAAGTAGATAGTACTATCCCCACTTCAAAAACATAGAAAAAGAGACACAGAGAGTTTGTGCAAGTACCCAATATCATGTAGTATGAGGTGACACAGCTGAGACTGACCCAGGTGTGTCTGCCTCAGGGGTCCGCCTGTGCCCCTGCTGTTCCTGCTGTACAACACAACCCCCCTCCCTGCAGTCTAGGCTTTAATGGGACTGTGTGAATGAAACCTGTCTCCATACTCCTGGCAAAATGTGCTAGATTTATGGGAAACTGCGACTGATTGCAAGTGCAAGTTTGGCGTAAAGTCTCGTTCAAAATGGCAGGAATCTACATTTTGAAATTGAGCTGCGTAGAAGCAGAACCAGGACGGTTATTACACCTGCTGCCCACATCCATTTGCTTGCAATTGTGTAGCCATGCATGTCGCATTAAATTAGTGTAGTTCTGTGAAATGATGAAGTTAGAAACTACTGTTACTGAAATTTCCTAAAATTATATAAAATGATGTGATAGAGAAAAGGGATTTTATTTGCAAAGTGTAGTTTCTGAAAATATGCGGAACTCCCTTGGTTCCATTTGCTTTCATTTTTATGAGGCACTAAGAGGTAAACAAAAGAGCTCTGGCTTTAAAGCCACCTTCTTTGCTAGGGTGAATGTTGGCTCCTTTAATTAGTGACTGTATGACTCTTAGTAATTTATTTATTTCTTTGAGATTCTGATTCCTTATATTTCAATTTAGATAATACCTATCCTGAAGCATTGTAATAAGAAAGAATGTTTGTAAAGGATCTAGTCAGTGATAGAAATATAGTACATGCTTGACACAGGATCAGTCTTATTAAAATATAGTGCTTATGAAATGCAGTAATGTCTAATCATCAGGGACTCATATATTTGTGCAGTGAATTAAAAACAACCCTCTAAGTCAAGGTGAACCAGAGTCGGTTAATAAAACAACAGTTTGTATTTTAATTTTCAGGGAAGAAATAGAGAAATAGGCATAAGGAATGGGAATGGATGCAAGGAAGGCAGGAAGGAAAGGAGGAGGGAAGGAAGGAAGGAATTATCTTGGGGTATGGAGAGCACTCTATTTACCAAGAGTGATACTGTGCAATGAACTGCAGAATATGACTAACACAATCTGTACTAGATAAAAAAGTAAATACTTATTTTTGTAACCTTGGGATGATAAAGGACTTTCTAACTATGATACCAAGATAGGAAAAAAAAAAAAAAGACAAAGGAAAAAATAATTTGAAAAAGAATAGGTACATGTATATGTACAACTGAATCACTTTGCTGTACACCTGAAACACAACATTATTAATCAACTATACTCCAATATAAAAATTTTAAAAATCTATATACTAAACAAAGAACATGTATATTACAATAAAAATGGAGAATCCAAAACAAAAGAAAAAGAGAAAGCAGGCAAACTTTTACTCCTGAGAACACAAAATAAAGTAAAACAAACCAAAACAAATAAACAAAACAAAATCAAGTCTGAAAAACTATTAAAAGAGAAACATCAAGTTTGGGAGATAAGCACAATTTATGTAAGAAAGTGTTTGTATATAAACAGATTCTCACCCCTCACCCCCACCAACAGAAAATTGGGCAGAGTTCCTGAACAGGATATTCGCAAAGAATCCATGCACATTTAAAGTAAGCATGTAAACAGTTGTTCCATCTCATCAGAAGTTACAGAAACGCAAACAAAAACAAACATGAAAAACTATCTCCTTGTCTTTTTTTTTATGCAAAAAAAAAAAAAAAATTGTTGATATCCGGACAGAAAGATATCTTGGAAAGTAGACACTTAACACAGTTTGTGGGGATATTTATTAGGGTAAATTTTCTGGAGGGAAATTAGAAATTATATATTGAAAATCTTTATAGAATTGATTTATCTTCTAAAATTTCTTCTCCAGATACATTTGGAGAACTGTAGAAAGATATCTATCACAGCCTACTCAATACACATATATACATACAGATATACAAACATATATACCTACCTATCTCCATGTATACATACATATATACAGAAATGGAAAACCCCTGATAACCATTACAGACATGTAAAAAGATGATACTGGATCTGTATGGTGGATAAGAGAGATTTAAAGTTGTGATGAAACTGCATTTTACAAATATTTAAATACTTTATATAAAAATGTTAAATAAATAACAGAAAAGCATACAAGATAAGATCCCATTTTGTAATATAATTTGTAGAAATAATCACATGTATGTGTACTATTCAAGGATAGTCATTGAAATTTCACTTTCAAAATCTTTGGTATATGAAAAAGTATTTTATAAATAAAATTTAAAAGTCAACCATACTATCTACAGTTTTATTCATAATTTTATACACCCATAATGTCCAAATAAACTTAAGGAAAAAAAAAGAAGCTGCCTATAGTTTTGCTAACTAGAGGGAATCATGGTTATAAATTCATTCTATTTTCCCAATCTTTAAGAAGTTACATTAACAAAAAGTATATGCTCTTTTACTGAATATTTAATGAAGCATGTGTTGTTAAAACCTGACAAAATATTCTTTTACCTCCCAGTAAAAAATAACACCACCTCCTAATCAACTCTAATGCATTTATGTTCAGATACCAGCTAATAAGCAACTGGGATCTATGTCAAAGTGATAGACCTGCAGTTTAGTGACCAATGTTTCAGTCGGGTCCTAATTGGTAGAGTAGAACTTTACCACTGCAGTTCTATTGCTAAATTATTATTGTTAAGAATGATTGTAAGCAAAATACAAATTAAAAGGCATACAAGCTCAGCAGATATCACTGGCTCCTCAATCTGACCAGCACATCAGGATCAGTCAGAGCCAGCATCCACTGACCCTTGGGCAAAACATTAGTGTAAGGCAGAGCTTCTCAGCTGTTGTACTGATGGCACTGGGGGTCAGATACTTCTTTGTTGTGTGAGATTGTCCTGTGGTAAGATGTTTAGCAGCATCTCTGGCTTCTACCCAGTTGACGCCAGTAGCACCCCACCTTGGCTGTGACAACCAAAAACATCTCAAGAGACTGTCAAATGACAATAAGGTGGGGTGGGAGAAAGGTAACACCAACCATAGTATCAGCTGTTCTTTCTTAGAAAAGCTTGTCTTTTTCGATTGGGTCCTTTTAATGTTAAAATACTCTTTTTTTAAAAAAATAAAATAATAGTAATAGTGGATGGTAAGTCTTTTGCGTTAAAGTTTTTCTTCCCCCACCATCATTTGTTTGTTTTGAATGTGTGTATATGCAGATGTTTGTGTGTGTTTTATGACCTTACTTGGAAAAATAGAATAATTTACAACATGTTTTCCCCCCATTTAAAACAAATTTACAGGCCTATGCAATCCCATACTTGAGTACCTTTGGCAAAAAGCATTCTGTTTCATCTTTTACTTTGAAAATGTTTCTAAATACTATAGATTTTGTTTGTGAGCTGTTTACATTGAGGCTGCAGTAAAAATGGTTCTTCCAAATACCCTGGAGTTTTACCATTGAAAGCCTGACTCACTGAGCCCTTAATTTTATTATCTGCTTGTGCTCATCCATAGGCACAGCTTCATCTACATGCTGTCTCAGTGCTAAGTTAGGCTCACACGTCAGATGCTGCCTCTTGAGCAGAGTCTCATTTCTAGTTCCTGAATGGAGTTCTACTTGGAAAAACCTTGTATGCTGCTAAGTGCCTTCCTAATCCAGATGTTTGCCTCTCCAAATTCACATTCCGAAGACAGGAAGAATTATGTTTTGTTTGTTTAACTTTGGTGTGTGTTCTGACCATATGGATTTAGCTTGTATACTTTCAACGTATTGTTAGTGCTGCTGACGTGGAACACATATTACTATTAACTCTGTTTTCATTTTGCAGCAGCAGAGGAGTTTTAACCATTTTGAATCTCAGACATGTAAAATAATTTTTTTGGAACTGCATGAAAGAAAGGAATTGAAATACCTACATTTTGTATAGAGGGAAGAGGTCTTTAATTGATATCTAACAATGTAATGTGGGAAGAAGTAGATATATTGAGCCTTGTGGTAATTGGAGAATTATAGATATTATTGGTAGTGTAATGATAAGCATAAATATATAAAATAAACTTGCTGTTTTTAGCCCTTAAACTTAGATTCAACGAGTTCCCAAAGAATCTAAGTTTAAGTGCTAAAATCAGCACACTTAGATTCTTTGGGAACTATTGGAATAACATACCAATATTGTGCCTCAGAACACTCTCCATATTCTCTTTCTTTTTTTTCAATTGATAATAAAATTTTAAAAAATAAACAAGAAAAATGTAAACAGTAATGTTATCCTATAATTAAGGAAAGAAATTACTCAAAAACTGAATTATTAACTCATTACACAGACAAGCTGTATTTTATTCCAGGTACACTTTAACTGTACTCTGAGAATTACTATGGTCCAAGTGATTGGATAATAACTGGTTAAATTATAACAACAGACACAAGTTCTCGGTTTCTTACATGGAAAACTCATGTTGAGACTAAATGATTTGTCCAAAGTAGGTCAACCATTTAATGAGAGACCCACCTCAGTGCTTTCTCTATTACCACATTTCCCCTGCTTATCACTATCCATCTGCCCTTCCTCCCCATTGACTTCTCCCAGTGATTTATTTCTCACTAACATAATCATTTTGCTGCTAACGCTGAACTAAAATACAATCTTAAAGTTTTCAAATGAATATCTCATTTTATTTTTGTTTGGTAAATCTTTTTATTTATTTATTATTATTTTTTTAATTTAATTAATTTTTTTATACAGCAGGTTCTTTTTAGTCATCAACTTTATACACATCAGTGTATACATGTCAATCCCAATTGCCCAATTCATCACACCACCACCCACACCCCCCCATGGCTTTCCCCCCTTGGTGTCCATACATTTCTTCTCTACAACTGTGCCTCAATTTCTGCCCTGCAAACCGGTTCATCTGTTTCATTTTTCTAGGTTCCACATATATGCGTTAATATACGATATTTGTTTTTCACTTTCTGACTTACATCACTGTATAACAGTCTCTAGATCCATTCACATCTCAACAAATGACCCAATTTCGTTCCTTTTTATGGCTGAGTAATATTCCATTGTATATATGTACCACAACTTCTTTATCCATTCGTCTGTCGATGGGCATTTAGGTTGCTTCCATGACCTGGCTATTGTAAATAGTGCTGCAATGAACATTGGGGTACATGTGCCTTTTTGAATTATGGTTTTCTCTGGGTATATGCCCAATAGTGGGATTGTTGGATCATATGGTAATTCTATTTTTAGTTTTTTAAGGAACCTCTATACTGTTCTCCATAGTGGCTGTATCAATTTACATTGCCACCAACAGTGCAAGAGGGTTCCCTTTTCTCCACACCTTCTCCAGCATTTGTTGTCTGTAGATTTTCTGATGAGGCCCATTCTAACTGTGTGAGGTGATACCTCATTGTAGTTTTGATTTGCATTTCTCTAATAATTAGTGATGTTGAGCAGCTTTTCTTGTGCTTCTTGGCCATCTGTATGTCTTCTTTGGAGAAATGTCTATTTAGGTCTTCTGCCCATTTTTGGGTTGGGTTGTTTGTTTTTTTAATATTGACCTGCATGAGCTGTTTATATATTTTGGAGATTAATCCTCTGTCCATTGATTCATTTACAAATATTTTCTCCCATTCTGAGGGTTGTCTTTTCATCTTGTTTATGGTTTCCTTTGCTATGCAAAAGCTTTTAAGTTTCATTAGGTTCCATTTGTTTATTTTTGTTTTTATTTCCATTACTCTAGGAGGTGGATCAAAAAAGATCTTGCTGTGATTTATGTCAAAGAGTGTTCTTCCTATGTTTTCCTCTAAGAGTTTTATAGTGTCTGGTCTTACATTTAGGTCTCAAATCCATTTTGAGTTTATTTTTGTGTATGGTGTTAAGGAGTGTTCTAATTTCATTCTTTTCCATGTAGCTGTCCAGTTTTCCCAACACCGCTTATTGAAGAGACTGTCTTTTCTCCATTATATATCCCTGCCTCCTTTGTCATAGATTAGTTGACCATAGGTGTGTGGGTTTATCTCTGGGCTTTCAATCTTGTTCCATTGATCTATATTTCTGTTTTTGTGGCAGTACCATATTGTCTTGATTAGACTGCTTTGGCTATTCGAGGTCTTTTGTGTCTCCATACAACTTTTAAGACTTTTTGTTCTAGTTCTGGAAAAAATGCCATTGGTAATCTGATAAGGATTGCATTGAATCTGTAGATTGCTTTGGGTAGTATAGTCATTTTTCACAGTATTGATTTTTCCAATCCAAGAACATGGTATATCTCTCCATCTGTTGGTATCATCTTTAATCTCTTTCATCAGTGTCTTATAGTTTTCTGCATACAGGTCTTTTGTCTCCCTAGGTAGGTTTATTCCTAGGTATTTTATTCTTTTTGTTGCAATGGTAAATGGAAGTGTTTCCATAATTTCTCTTTCATATTTTTCATCATTAGTGTATAGGAATGCAAGAGATTTCTGTGCATTAATTTTGTATCCTGCAACTTTACCAAATTCATTGATTAGCTCTAGTAGTTTTCTGGTGGCATCTTAGGATTCTCTATGTATAGTATCATGTCATCTGCAAACAGTGAGAGTTTTACTTCTTCTTTTCCAATTTGTATTCCTTTTATTTCTTTTTCTTCTCTGATTGCCATGGCTAAGACTTCCAAAATTATGTTGAGTAATAGTGGTGAGAGTGGACATCCTTGTCTTGTTCCTGATCTTAGAGGAAATGCTTTCAGTTTTTCACCATTGAGAATGATGTTTGCTGTGGGTTTGTCATATATGGCCTTTATTATGTTGAGGTAGGTTCCCTCTATGACCACTTTCTGGAGAGTTTTTATCATAAATGGGTGTTGAATTTTGTCAGAAGCTTTTTCTGCATCTACTGAGATGATCATGTGGTTTTTATTCTTCAATTTGCTAATATGGTGTATCACATTGATTGATTTGCGTATATTGAAGAATCCTTGCATCCCTGATATAAATCCCACTTGATCATGGTGTATGATCCTTTTAATGTGTTGTTGGACTCTGTTTGCCAGTATTCTGTTGAGGATATTTGCATCTATATTCATCAGTGATATTGGTCTGTAATTTTCTTTTTTTGTAGTATCTTTGTCTCGCTTTGGTATCAGGGTAATGATGACCTCATAGAATGAATTTGGGAGTGTTCCTTCCTCTGCAATGTTTTGGAAGAGTTTGAGAAGGATGGGTGTTAGCTCTTCTCTAAATGTTTGATAGAATTCACCTGTGAAGCCATCTGATCGTGGACTTTTCTTTGTTGGAAGATTTTAATCACAGTTTCAATTTCATTACTTGTGATTGGTCTGTTCATATTTTCTATTTCTTCCTGGTTCAGTCTTAGAAGGTTATACCTTTCTAAGAATTTGTCCATTTCTTCCAGGTTGTGCATTTTATTGGCATACAGTTGCTTGTAGTAGTCTCTTAGGATGCTTTGTATTTCTGCAGTGTCTGTTGTAACTTCTCCTTTTTCATTTCTAATTTTATTGCTTTGAGTCCTCTCTGTCTTTTTCTTGATGAGTCTGGCTAAAGGTTTATCTATTTTGTTTATCTTTTCAAAGAACCAGCTTTTAGTTTTATTGACCTTTGCTATTATTTTCTTTGTTTCTATTTCATTTATTTCTGCTCTGATCTTTATGCTTTCTTTCCGTCTGCTAACTTTGGGTTTTGTTTGTTCTTCTTTCTCTAGTTCCTTTAGGTGTAAGGTTACATTGTTTTTTTGAGATGTTTCTTGTATCTTAAGGTAGGATTGTGTTGCTATAAACTTCCCTCTTAGAACTGCTTTTGCTGCATCCCATAGGTTTTGGATGGTCGTGTTTTCATTGTCATTTGTCTCTAGGTATTTTTTGATTTCCTCTTTGATTTCTTCAGTAATCTCTTGATTATTTAGTAACATATTGTTTAGCCTCCATGTGTTTGTGTTTTTCACGGTTTTTTTCCCTGTAAGTGATTTCTAATCTCATAGTGTTGTGGTCAGGAAAGATGCTTGATATGATTTCAATTTTCTTAAATTTACTGAGGCTTGATTTGTGACCCAAGATGTGATGTATCCTGGAGAATGTTCCGTGTGCCCTTGAGAAGAAAGTGGAATCTGCTGGTTTTGGATGGAATGTCCTATAAATATCATTTAAATCTATCTGGTCTATTGTGTCATTTAAAGCTTCTGTTTCCTTATTTATTTTCATTTTGGATGATCTGTCCATTGGTGTAAGTGAGGTGTTACAGTCCCCCACTAGTATTGTGTTACTGTTGATTTCCTCTGTTATAGCTGTTAGTAGTTGCCTTATTTATTGAGGTGCTCCTATGTTGGGTGCATATATATTGATAATTGTTATATCTTCTTCTTGGATTGATCCCTTGATCATTATGTAGTGTCCTTCCTTGTCTCTTGTAACATTCTTTATTTTAAAGTCTATTTTATCTGATATGAGGATTGCTACTCCAGCTTTCTTTTAATTTCCTTTGGCATGGAATATTTTCTTCCATCCCCTCACTCTCAGTCTGTATGAGTCCCTAGGTCTGAAGTGGGTCTCTTGTAGACAGCATATATATGGGTCTTGATTTTGTATCCATTCAGCAAGCCTGTGTCTTTTGGTTGGAGCATTTAATCCATTCACGTTTAAGGTAATTATCGATATGTATGTTCCTATGACCATTTTCTTAATTGTTTTGGGTTTGTTTTTGTAGGTCCTTTTCTTCTCTTGTGTTTCCCACTTAGAGAAGTTCCTTTAGCATTTGTTGTAGAGCTGGTTTGGTGGTGCTGAATTCTCTTAGCGTTTGCTTGTCTGTAAAGCTTTTGATTTCTCCATCAAATCTGAATGAGATCCTTGCCGGGTAGAATAATCTTGGTTGTAGTTTCTTCCCTTTCATCACTTTAAGTATATCATGCCACTCCCGTCTGGCTTGTAGAGTTTCTGGTGAGAAATCAGCTGTTAACCTTATGGGAGTTTCCTTGTGTGGTATTTGTCGGTTTTGCCTTGCTGCTTTCAGTAATTTTTCTTTGTCTTTAATTTTTGTCAGTTTGTTTATTATGTGTCTCAGCGTGTTTCTCCTTGCGTTTATCCTGTGTGGGACTCTGTGCTTCCTGGACTTGGGTGGCTATTTCCTTTCCCATGTTAGGGAAGTTTTTGACTATAATCTCTTCGAATATTTTCTCTGGTCCTTTCTCTCTCTCTTCTCCTTCTGGGACCCCTCTAATGTGAATGTTGTTGCATTTAATATTGTCCCAGAGGTCTCTTAGGCTGTCTTCATTTCTTTTCATTCTTTTTTCTTTATTCTGTTCTGCAGCATTGAATTCCACCGTTCTGTCTTCCAGGTCACTTATCCGGTTTTCTGCCTCAGTTATTCTGCTATTGATTCCTTCTAGTGTAGTTTTCATTTCAGTTATTGTATTGTTCATCTCTGTTTGTTTGTTCTTTAATTCTTCTAGGTCTTTGTTAAACTTTTCTTGCATTTCCTCGATCTTTGCCTCCATTCTTTTTCCGAGGTCCTGGATCATCTTCACTATCATTATTCTGAATTCTTTTTCTGGAAGGTTGCCTATCTCCACTTCATTTAGCTGTTTTTCTGGGGTTTTTTCTTGTTCCTTCATCTGGCACGTAGCCCTCTGCCTTTTCATCTTGTCTATCTTTCTGTGAATGTGGTTTTTGTTCCACAGGCTGCAGGATTGTAGTTCTTCTCGCTTCTGCTGTCTGCCCTGTGGTGGATGAGTCTATGTAAGAGGCTTGTGCAAGTTTCCTGATCTTGGGAAATCTTTTTAAGCTTTTTTTTTTTTTAATATGTTTTTTTTCTAATATTATAAGGTTCTATCTTGGAAAGAGGAGTTAGTTTGAAGGGATTTTTTTCTAAGTTTTTTATCCTGATTTTTAGCATATTGCCTCACTTCATAAATTCTCACAAGCAGCACAGGATAGCTTTATCACTTTCTGCTGGAAGAATACTTCATGATTTTTATCTTGTCAGCAGAGTCCAGAAAGTCTTGGCCTCTGTGAAACAATTCCTAATTAGTGTCTCAGTGTTCTGTCTTATAAGATTCCAAGGAAGTTTGGTTGTATTGTTACACATAATCTTAAATAAGTAAATATGCAAATAAATATATAAGTAGATAGATGATAGATATATAAGATTGAAACATGCCTTTGAAAGTTGCATCTTATAAATTGTCCCAAACTTTTTATATTTTAATTATAGGATCCTGTATCTGGGAAAACAGTTCATAATTCACTTGGGGATTTATGAAATTAATCTATAGCTTAAGGAGGATTAGAGAAAATAGAAATGTGTAGTATGCATACAAATAAAACATTCAGCTCTTCAAGGTGGGTCCTTTGTGTAAGAATCCTCTTTTTTCTTAATACCAAACATTCAGTTGAAAAAAATGTTTATTTAGGGAATATTTACTTGAGGTACTACTCTTTCAGCCTATTATATTTATTTATTTAATAAGTATACCTGCATTTTTATAAGTAATCTAGAATTTTTAAAATCATATTCAGTTTCTGATAAATTTCAAGGCATTCAAATCTGCAAGAGAATCTAAACTGAATACCATTGTAATGGAAGATCTATACTTGCGGAAATAGCCTCGTATTGTGTAGTGTTTTACATAACATTTTGATGAGGCACACATTCGGAGTCTATAGTATACATCTTGGAAGTACATTTGGTTTTTTAGATTCCGTGTATAAGTGAAATCCTATGGTATTTGTCTTTCTGTCTGACATTTCACTTTTCATAATGCCCTCTAGGTCCATCCATGTTGTCTCAAATGGCATGATTTCATCCTTTTTTGTGGCTGAGTCATTATCCATTACATACATACATACACACACACACACACATACACACACACACACACACACACACACACACGTATATATGTATATATATCACATATTCTTTATCCACTCATCTATTGATGGACACTTAGCTTGCTTCCGTATTTTGGCTATTGTGAATAATGCTGCAATGAGCATAAGTTTGTATTTATCTTTTGTAGAATCTAAAAAAAGAAAACAAATGAACAAACAGAGTAAAACAGAAACAGAGTCATAGATACAGAGAACAAGCAGATTCTGGTGGTTTCCAGAGGGGAGAAGGTAGGGGGATGAATGAAATAGGTGATGGAAATTAAACGGTCCAAACTTCCAGTTACAAAATAAATGAATCACGAGTATGAAACGTAAGTGTGGGGAATATAGTCAGTAATAATGTAATATCTTTGTATGGTGACAGATGATAACTAGACTTATTGTGGTGATCATTCTGTAATGTATAGAAATGTTGAATCACTATGTTGTGTTTGTGTTGTAGGTCAATTACACTTCAAAAAACAAACAAACTTAGAGAAAAAGAGATCAATCCCACTGGGCATATACCATGAGAAAACCATAATTCAAAAAGAGACATGTACCACAATGTTTACTGCAGCAGTATTTACAATAGTTAGGACATGGAAGCAACTTAAGTGTCCATTGACAGATGAATGGATAAAGAAGATGTGGCACATATATGCAATGGAATATTACTCGGCCTTAAAAAGAAATTGAGTTATTTGTAGTGAGGTGGGTGGACCTAGAGTCTGTCATACAGAGTGAAGTAAGTCAGAAAGAGAAAAACAAATACCCTATGCTAACACATACATATGGAATCTAAAAAAAAAAAAAAAAAGTGGTTCTGATGAACCTAGGGGCAGGACAGGAATAAAGACGTAGACATAGAGAATGGACTTGAGGACACAGGGAGGGGGAAGGGTAAGCTGGGGCGAAGTGAGAGAGTGGAATGAACTTATATATACTACCAAATGTAAAACAGATAGCTAATGGGAAGCAGCCGCATAGCACAGGTAGATCAGCTCGGTGCTTTGTGACCACCTAGAGGGGTGGGATAGGGAGGGTGGGAGGGAGATGCAAGAGGGAGGGGATATGGGGATATATGTATACATATATCTTATTCACTTTGTTGTACAGCAGAAACTAACACACCATTGTAAAGCAATTATACTCCAATAAACATGTTAAAAAAAAAGAGAGATCAGATTTGTTGTTACAAGAGGTGGGGGTTGGGGGAAGGAGAATGGGATGAAAGTGGTCAAAAGGTACAAACTTTCAGGTCCAAGATAAATAAGTACTAGGGATGTAACGTATAACATTGTTGAATGAAAGTTGTTAAGACAGTAAGTACTAAGAATTCTCATCACAAGGAAAAAATATTTCTTTCTTTATATTTTATTTTGTATCTGGATGAGATGATTGATGTTCATTAAACTTATTGTGGTCATTGTTTCATGATGTATGTAAAGCAATCATTATGTTTTATACCTCAGACTTGTACAGTGGTTTATGTGACTTATATATCAGTATAACTGGAAGGAAAATAACAAACTTAAAAAGAGAGTACATTGGTCTCTTCTGAAGGCTCACTCACTTTCCTAATGTCAGTCAATTTGAGAAAAAGTGGGTGCTCAGGGAGCTGGAATAGAAAAATCCTTTCTCTCTGGGACTTGGTCACCAATGATTATATTTGGGACACAATGATGTCCAATAAGGTGCCTGTGCAGTCAGCAATGGATACTAAAATGACTTTCTCAGTATAGAGGGTGAGCAATAACTGGGATGGAATAATAAGCCATTTTAATTGTCTCTTTACCAAGACAGTGTTACTCTTAATCTGACTGTCATTTCTTATTTCTAATATTTTATCTAATGTTGTTATATATGTATAATACAGTCTTATGTTAGCTGGCAGAGGTAGTTAAGAGAAATTTTATTTGTCCACACAAGCAAGATGCTAGTAGGAAGTATGTAGGAAGAGACACTCTGGCCCTCAAGTGAAACCAAGGATATGGTGGCAGTGGTATTTAAGAAAAAATACCCAGTGGGGCAGAGGATGAATCTAAGGAAGAGTAGCACAGGTTGCTTTGTCCAGCTGCCTTACTCTCACAAATTTTCTCTTGCCAGGAACAATCTGGACCACATCTTATTTTATTGTGATATGAAAGCCCATTTAAACATTCTAAATCATAACTTGGTTGTCATTTAATGATGGTATTCTAGCTTCAAGATTTGGGAAAAGTTTCTTTAAGAAATGATGATGTTATCCAAAAATAAGTAGACTTTTTACAGCTTTTCAGCTTATAAGTAAATGTTCTGATTTTGCTTTGGTGGGAATTTAGAATCTTAGGATAATAATTTCTTTTATTAAAATAATCAATTTATTTAAAGCGTAAAACAAAAACAGAAACAATTTATCCATCTCCCACACCCCTCCACCTCTGGCAGGCATCAATCTGTTATCTGTATCTATGAGGTTTTTTAAAAAATAGTTTTAGATTTCACATATAAGAGAAATCATATGGTATTTGTTTTTTCTCTGTCTTATTTCACTTAGTATAATGTTTGCAAGGTCCATCCATGTTGCTGCAAATGGTAGGATTTCCTTCTCTTTTTTTATGGCTGAAAAAGATTCCATTTTCATACATATATATTTATATACCACATTTTCTTTAGTCATTCATCCATCAAGTTTTTTCCATATCTTGGCTATTGTAAATAATGCTGCAGTGATCATGGGGGTGCACATACCTTTTGAGTTAGTGTTTTTGATTCTTCAGATAAATAACCAAAAGTGGAATTGATGAATTGTATGGTTGTTCTATTTTTAATTACTTGAGGCCCCTCGATACTGTTTTGAAAAGTGGCTGCACCAATTTACATCCCTACCAACAGTGCACAAGTGTTCCCTTTTCTCTGCCTCCTCATCAACACTTGTTATTTCTAGTCTTCTTGATAATTGCGCTTATTGCCTTTGAGGTGATATCTCATTGTGATTTTCATTTGCATTTCCCTGATGATTAAAGATGTACAGCATATTTTCATGTACCTGTTAGCAATCTGTGACTTCTTTGGAAAAATGTCTATTCAGATCTTCTGCTCATTTTTTAACCAGATTGTTTGTATTTTTGCTATTTACTTGTATGAGTTCTCTAGATATTTTGGATGTTAGCCCCTTATCTGATATATGACTTCCAAATATTTTTGCCCATTCAGTACATTGCCTTTTCATTTCGTGGATGGTTTCCTTTGCTATGCAGAAGCTTTTTAGTTTGATGTAGTCCCACTTGTTTATTTTTAATTTTGTTGCTTTTGCTTTTGTGTCAGGTTTTAAAATATCATTCCAAGACCTATGTTCCGGAGCTTACTGCTTTTGTTTTCTTCTAGGAGATTTATGGTTTCAGGTCTTAATTCAAGTCTTTAATCCATTTTGAGTAATTTTTTGTATGCTGTAAGATAGTATTCCATTTTCATTCTTTTGTGTGTTTTTATCCAATTTTCCCAACACCATTTATTGAAGAGACTGTTCTTTCCCCACTGTATATTCTTGGTTCCTTTGTTTACATTAATTGACTGTATATGCATGGATTTCTGGGCTCTGTATTCTGTTCCACTGAACTACATGTCTGCTTCTATGTCAGTACCATACTGTTTTAGCTACTACAGCTTTGTAATATAGTTTGAAATCAGGGAGCATAATGCCTCCAGTTTTGTTCTTCTTCCTTAAGATTGCTTTCACTATTGAGGGTCTTATAGGATTCCATACAAATTTTAGGATTATTTGTTCTATTTCTGTGAAAAATGCCATTGGAATTTTGATAAGGGTTGCACTGAATCTGTATAATGTTTTGGGCATTATAGGAATTTTTACAATGTTAATTCTTCCAATTCATGATCATGAAATATCTTACCATTTATTTGTGTCTTTTTCAAGTTTTTTCATTAATATCTTTTTTTTTTAAAACTTCTGTTTATTTATTTATTTATTTAGAAATTTATTTATTTATTTATTTATTTATGGCTGTGTTGGGTCTTCGTTTCTGTGCGAGGGCTTCCTCTAGTTGCGGCAAGCGGGGCCACTCTTCATCGCGGTGCGTGGGCCTCTCACTATCGCGGCCTCTCTTGTTGCAGAGCACAGGCTCCAGATGCGCAGGCTCAGTAGTTGTGGCTCACGGGCCCAGTTGCTCCGCAGCATGTGGGATCTTCCCAGACCAGGACTCAAACCCGTGTCCCCTGCATTGGCAGGCAGATTCTCAACCACTGTGCCACCAGGGAAGCCCTCATTAATATCTTATAATTTTCAATATACAGTTCTTTCACTGCCCCACCCCCAGTTAAATTTATTCCTAGGACTTTTATTATTTTTGATGCAGTTGTAAATGAGATAGTTTTCTTAATTTCTCTTTCTGATAGTCATTATTAGTGTATAGAAATGCAACAGATTTTTTTGTGTTAATTTTTATCCTACAACTTTACTGAGTTTATTAGCGTAACAATTTTTTGATGGAGTTTTGAGGGTTTTCTACATCTAATATCTTGTCATCTGAAATAGTGACAGTTTTACTTCTTTCATTCCAATTTGAATGTCTTTTTTTTCTTTTTCTTGCCTAATTGATCCAGGTAGGAATTCCAATACTATCTTGAATAAAAGTGGTAAAAGTGGTCATTCTTGTTCCTGATCTTAGAGGAAAAGCTTTCAGCTTTTCACAGTTGAGTGTGATGTTAGCCATGGGCTTGTCTTATATGACCTTTATCATGTTGAGATACATTCCCTCTATGCATGCTTTATTGAGAGTTTTTTTATCTTAAATGAATGTTGAATTTTGTCAAAAGCTTTTTCTACAGCTACTGATATGATCATAAAACTTTTATCCTTCATTTTGTTAATGTGGTGTTTCACATTTGAGGATGTTGAACTACCCTTGTGTCCTTGGAATAAATTCCTATTTGGGTTAATAATTTCATGTTTATTTTTGCCCTCACTTCTTTTTACTTCCTCACTAAAAAGAACTCTAGCAAAGAAAAAAAAAAGATATTTTGATAATTTCAGACTTTCTTCTAGAGAGAGGATTCTTTCTTCAGGAATATATACTGTGTGGTGATGGAAGATGAGGTTCTGAGGTGTGAATAGATATCAGACAATACTTTAAAAGTTTGCTTAAAAATATACAATATTTTTTTTTTTTTGTAGGAGAACACATAGGAGAGAAAAGGGCAAAGTAAGAAGATGACCCTTAAAAGAAAGGTGACCACTAAAAAATAAATTCTCATGTGCTTTCTGAAGCATGTTTGACCATTGGGATGTACATTTTTCATTGTTTTAAGTTTTATTTTGAATTAGTTTTAGAATTATAGAAAAGTTACAGTTATAATACAGAGAGTTCCCATATACCCTTCACCCAGTTTCTCCTAATGTTGCCCTCTGGCATAACTAAGGTCTGCTTATCAAAACTAAGAAATGGACATTGGTATTATACTACTAGCTAAAGTATAGACTTCATCAGTTTTTCAGCTAACATTCTTTTTTTGTTCTAGGATTAAAGCCAAGATTGTATTTGGTTGTCAAATCTCCTAGTCTCCTATAAACTATGACAATTCCTTAACTTTCTTTGTCTTTTATGACCTTGATACTTGATACAGATCAGGTATTTTACAGACTGTCCCTTAATTTGGATTTGTCTGATGTTTTTCTCATGATTATATTATGTTCTCAGTCCATCATATCAGGAGGTATAAGATGTCAATATGTTACATTTCTTGTGATGTTGGCCTTTATCACTTGGCTAAAGTGTTGGTTGTTAGCTCTCTCTACTGTAAATTTAGGATCATTTTTTTCTTTGTAATTAATAAGTATCTTGGAGAAAATGATTTAAGGCTATCCAAATCTTATTCTCAAGTGTTTACCTACTAATTTTAATGTTCATCACTTAATCTAGCCACAGATATTACAGTGATGTTTGCCTAAGTCATTTTTTATATCCCTATTTCTTCTGAATTTATTAATTAGAATTAAAAGGAAGAGCTGCCCCTTCTCTCACATTATTTATTCAGTTTATTTCTATCACAGTTGGTTCCTGCATATTTATTGTATTCTGTGGATTTAACCCTATTTTGTTGACCAGTTGTCCCACCTTTGCTATTGGAAGCTTTTAGAGTTTGGCTCCTGTTTCTTTCTTTTTTTTTTTTCTTTTTTTAAATTTATTTATTTATTTTTGGCTGTGTTGGGTCTTCATTTCTGTGCGAGGGCTTTCTCCAGCTGTGGCGAGCGGGGGCCACTCTTCATCACGGTGCGTGGGCCTCTCACTGTCGCGGCCTCTCCCGTTGCGGAGCACAGGCTCCAGACGTGCAGGCTCAGTAGTTGTGGCTCACGGGCCTAGTTGCTCCGCGGCATGTGGGATCTTCCCAGACCAGGGCTCGAACCCGTGTCCCCTGCATTGGCAGGCAGATTCTTAACCACTGCGCCTCCAGGGAAGCCCCTTGGCTCCTGTTTCTTTTTAACGTGTCCCCTCTGATATTTTTTGAGGAATTGCTTACTTTTTGGTATCATAAGATGATCCAAGCTCAACCAGTTTGTCAACTCTTTTAACTAAATTCATCTTACCAATGTCCAGTGGCACCTGCCCAAGACAAGCAAGCGTTTGCTAGGACTTCTTCCAGCAGGCACCTGACTCCCTCTAGACTTCAGGTTAGTTGGTTGCCTTGTGACCTCTAAACAAGAAGACCTTATTGTTCATTCCAGATTGACTAAGCTTTAGACAGGTTTCTTCCTAACTATAGGTCACTGACTTTCCTTTTTTTTAGAGCATTTACTTTAGAAAACTTGTACATTCTTTCTCTGTCCCTTTGAGATGCAAATATTCTCCCAGCATCTTGCCAGCTTTACAATTCAGGAATATTTTTCACAAGGACCTGGGAGCTACCCCTTTGAAATGTAATAATCAAGAAAGAAAGTGTCTCTTATCTGCCAGCCTCTGCTGGATAGTAGGAGCCAAACTTTAATAAGCATCATTACCAAACATAGATGGTCTAACCACATTGACCAACTCCCCTTTAATGTCCTCTAGTGCTTTTCCGCTAGCTCACCTCAGTGCTTAAAAACTCTCCCAACTTTTGTTTCAGCAGAGTTGAGTTCAATCTCTCTCCCCAATGCAATACTCTTGAATAAATTTTTCCTTGCTTGTTTAATTTAGCCAGTGCAATTTTTCATTGACATCTCAGATAGGTTAAAACTATGGTCATGAACTTTTAGATTTTCTGACTTGTTCTTTTTAATGTGGAAACAGTGTTTTCTCCAATTTTCTAAATATTCAGATAAAAACAAGATAGATTATAATTTTAAGATATTTTCATTCCCACTTTGTGAAATTCTCATATTACCCCTAAACATTTTCACAATTTTTTCATTACACAAATTATGTTTGTGGATGATTTTTAAAGAGTTTAAAAATGTTGGGCCACTATAACATAGTGAGAAGGGAATAGTCATGGAAGGTTAGTCTCAAGTGAAAGTAATAGATCAGTAAGGGCAGAAATGCAGAGTAGAAAGGTGGTCAATGGGGATGTAAGTCCTCAGTAATTTATAGTGCTCTTAGAGAGGGAATTTTGAATTTTCAAAGAATGTATGATAAGGAGTTTGACAATTTCTTTTTTTTTTTTTTTTTAAAGGGAACGCTATTTATTTATTTATTTATTTTTTGGCTGTGTTGGGTCTTCGTTTCTGTGCAAGGGCTTTCTCTAGTGGCGGCGAGCGGGGGCCACTCTTCATTGCGGTGCGCGGGCCTCTCACTGTTGCGGCCTCTTGTTGCGGAGCACAAGCTCCAGACGCGCAGGCTCAGTAGTTGTGGCTCACGGGCCTAGTTGCTCCGCGGCATGTGGGATCTTCCCAGACCAGGGCTCGAACCCGTGTCCCCTGCATTGGCAGGCAGATTCTCAACCACTGCACCACCAGGGAAGCCCCGACAACTTCTTTTTAAATATGGAAACTTCAGCTAACTGTGGGTCAGAATAGAAAAAATGGACAATTACCTAGTAATGTAGTCACGAAACAATATTTGTGAATTTTCTAAATTGATATATGTTTTTCTTTTTTAAATACCTAGCAAGTGTTAAATAGGTTACAAATTTTAACTGTTCACTTTTCTTTGGGGATTACATTTCCTATATTCAACTGATATTAATCTAATGAGATTTTTAAAAATTTACCAGGTATATATGATGGCAGGCATTATCAGCATATTTATATAGATCATAAACATGGCACTATATGAAATCATAATATAGACATATATAAGCATAATATATGGACAATTATTTGCACTTCTATACTACATTCCTCAGATTGTTATTCTATCAAGAAAAATGTTGTTAGAAAGATAAAGTGTTCAAATTTCCATAAACTATTGGGAGGAAATCTGTTAATTATATTCAGTTATACATTTAATACATGTATAATTTTATAAAATTATATTCATTACAAAAGTATAATTAAGAAGAGTCTGGGACTTCCCTGGTGGTCCAGTGGTTAAGACTTCACCTTCCAGTGCAGGGGGTGCGGGTTCGATCCCTGGTTGGGGAGCTAAGATCCCACATGACTCGCAGCCAAAAAACCAAAGCATAAAACAGAAGCAGTATTGTAACAAATTCAATAAAGACTTTAAAAATGGTCCACATCAAAAAAAATCTTAAAAAAAAAAAAGAAAGAACTATGCTAACTATCAGTACAGATGTAGAATTTTTTCTCAAATTATACCCATTTTAGTGGTACACTATTCATATACCTTGTCAGGATTTTAAGTTTGAAAAAAATTTTTAATTAATTATAAACAAACATTAAATATTAAACCATCAAAGATATATGAAAACTATATTTAGTAAAACACTTGCTTTCCTGGAACTGTTATAGAACAAGTTATTTTGTACGAAGATACATTTTTAACTTCAAAAATAACATTTACTTGAATTTGTCTTCAAATTGTATTCCATGCAATTTAACTTACCAACTAAAATATTCCAAATATAATTTGATATTTTTCTGGGCACAGAGATTTTAAGTTCCTTGAGAGCAGGAATGGTGCTATATAACTCCCATGCAGTAGAAAATCAGTAAATGCTGGGTGATGATGTTGTAGATGACTCATTGTCAGTATTACGACCAAACATAACTGTACTATGCTATAATACAGTGATAGGATGGAGGTGTCCTGATATGAGCAGGAAAGTTTATTCATAAACTGAAAGACCCCAGTTATCTGAGCTTTCTGTCTCTTCTTTGATAGATTTTATTTTCCTTCCTTGGGGTCAGACTAGCAGTCTTTCTCTCTACTTCCAGTTTACTGTAAAGTGGGCATGGAATTCAGGTAACTAAATTTATTTAAATTGTGTGCAACGTAAAATATGCTAGGCTCTGAGTCACATCCTAAAGGCAGACTTGTGATTAAAATGAATGGGCTTCTAAAACTTGATTGAGTTTCTCACAGCCTTTATAATATTTACTTATTGAATTGTTCCTTTTTTATGTGTAGCTGTGTAATTTCAAAACCTGAGTATTTCTATTTTTTCCATCTTGGCAACACCCAAGACAAAAAGTGTTACAAAAACCTGGAACAAAGATCTAAAGAAAACATGATGCAATTGAATTTAAATTAATCTAAATCCTTGTAATGTTTAGATTAAAAAATATATATGGAACCATTTAGATAAGAATACTCATATAAGCTTGTTAAAGTATGCCTTTCCAATTGAGAAAGTCTACTTTAGAAGACAACTTATTATAACCTACCTGTTTTGGTGAGAAAGCAACCAGAGGAAAGATGTTAAAGGCTTAGTGTTAACCCTATAGCTAAAATATGTAGTGCAAAAACTATATGGCCATGGTAGGGTCACATCTGTCAAAATGATTGGGATTCTCATGTCAGATTTTTGGTACCTCCTCCCACCGGCACCACTTTTTTTGAGCCTCCATGTAGATCACCAACTCTGAGTTGGCAACCTTTCTTTTTAGAGAAAGGTTGATGCTATAGCCACATATATTTAAATTTCAATCATATGATATACACCAAGATTCTGAGTGAACTTGTTTCGTATGGGTTTTCAGCCACACTAACCTATGTGAAGATTACTTTTGCAGGTCATGAATCTCATTCAGTTTTGGTTTTTACTGGTAAAATTTACTTATCTCTTAGCACCAGAGAACTCAGAACTGAGCCTTCAGGTATGTCCAAGGAGAGGCTGAAGCATCTTCAGGGATATGACAGACGGAATAGTATTTTGGGTTAAGAGAATAGATTATATGGCCTATAAAGTCCCTGATACCGTGACAAAATAAGAAAATAGAAAATATTATCTGTTTTCCAAGCTTTTAAAATTTTTTTCAAATAATTCCTTAAAATTTTTAATTTTATTTCATTTTATTTACATTTTATTTTATTTATTGATTTATTTGTTCAATTAAAATGTATAGAAAAATTCAACCCTCATACAATGTACATGCATATTTCCATGATCTAGATATAGTAATTTTAACATACTTCCAGAGTCATAGTTGCTTTTTATTTCTGAACCACTTCAGAATGATTTGCAACACCATAGCATTTTGTGCCTAAATATTTCAGCCACTGTCTCCTAAAATAATGGGTATTCTCTTATATAACCACAATATTGTTATCACGTGGAAGAAAATTAACAATCAATTCTTAATATTTCCTAATACTCAGTCTATATTCAGATTTCTCCATTTGTCTTCCAAATGCCTTTTACAGCTTTATTTTCTCCTAAAACCAGGACACAAGTTGGTTTACAAATAATATATGACTAATTTTTTTCAAAACTAACATTTAACCCTAGTGCTAAAAACTATGTTGTAAATGAAACCATAAACAAGGAGGTATTATGTAAAAGGAAAAAAAAAATTGGAGGAGGTCTTCTTCATTTATAGGAGACATGTATATGTCCCCTAGAGACCTCATTTCCATGATTCTAAAAGGTAGATATTAACAATATCAACCCTAGAATATTATTATTTAAATGCTATAATTTTTCAAAAGTACTTAGCAAAGTGACTGGCATGTGGGAAGCATGAACAAATGTTAATTACCATTATTATTATTACCATTAGAAAATAGGCAATCAATCAAGTAAGGCAAGCCCAGAGATAACCCCATGCACCTATGGTCAACTAATCAATGACAAAGGAGGCAAGGATGTACAATGGAGAAAAGACAGTCTCTTCAATAAGTGGTGCTGGGAGAACTGGGCAGCTATATGTAAAAGAATGAAATTAGAACACTCCCTAACACTGTACACAAAAATAAACTCAAAATGGATTCGAGACCTAAATGTAAGACCGGATACTATAAAACTCTTAGAGGAAAACATAGGAAGAACACTCTTTGACATAAGTCACAGCAAGATCTTTTTTGATCCACCTCCTAGAGTAATGGAAATAAAAACAAAAATAAACAAATGGGACCTAATGAAACTTAAAAGTTTATGCACAGCAAAGGAAACTACAAACAAGATGAAAAGACAACCCTCAGAATGGGAGAAAATATTCGCAAACGAATCAACGGACAAAGGATTAATCTCCAAAATATATAAACAGCTCATGCAGGTCAATGTTAAAAAAACAAACAACCCAATCCAAAAATGGGCAGAAGACCTAAATAGACATTTCTCCAAAGAAGACATACTGATGGCCAAGAAGCACATGAAAAGCTGCTCAACATCACTAGTTATTAGAGAAATGCAAATCAAAACTACAATGAGGTATCACCTCACACCAGTCAAAATGGGCATCACCAGAAAATCTACAAACAACAAATGCTGGAGAGGGTGTGGAGAAAAGGGAACCCTCTTGCACTGTTGGTGGCAATGTAAATTGATACAGCCACTATGGAGAACAGTATGGAGGTTCCTTAAAGAACTAAAAGCAGAATTACCATATGACCCAGCAATCCCACTACTGGACATACACCCAGAGAAAACCATAATTCAAAAAGGCACATGCACCCCAATGTTCATTGCAGCAGTATTTACAATAGCCAGGACATGGAAGCAACCTAAATGCCTATCGACAGATGAATGGATAAAGAAGTTGTGGTACATATATACAATGGAACATTACTCAGCCATAAAAAGGAACAAAATTGGGTCATTTGTTGAGACGTGGATGGATCTAGAGACTGTCATATAGAGTGAAGTAAGTCAGAAAGAGAAAAACAAATATCGTATATTAACGCATATATGTGGAACCTAGAAAAATGGTACAGATGAACCAGTTTGCGAGGCAGAACTTGAGACACAGATGCAGAGAACAAACGTATGGACACCAAGGGGGGAAAGTGGCAGTGGGGTGTGTGTGTGTGTGTGTGTGTGTCTGATGAATTGGGCGATTGGGATTGACATCTATACACTAATATGTATGAAATGGATAACTATTAAGAACCTGTTGTATAAAAAATAAATAAAATTTTAAAAATTTAAAAAATTAAAAAGAGGGTTGCAGGTTTATTTGGTATGAGAAAAAAAAGAAAATAGGCAATCAATCAAGTAAGCCTAATGATTTAATACTCTGTGTTTCAACCCAGCCCCTGAAGCCTATAAGGTTTTATAATAAAATGAGATAGTTTTATAGCTGACAGGAATCTGTGAGTGTACCCCACAAGGTTTTAAGAGTGCTATTTTTGACAGATGAGGAAACTGAAAGCTTTTTAAAGCTAATATATTTATAAATTTGATTTAAAGGACTACATACAAAAATGTAGAAATGTATATTATTCCTTAAAGCAGAGTCCAATTTTAATCCCTAAATATCATTTTAAAATATTATGGAAAACTTTCTCTAATGAATTCTCATGAATATGTTTGAAATCACAATTTAGTATGCTTAAAAAATCAGTGCGAAAACCTTTTTTTATGAATTTGTTCTCCCAGTTTTAATTAAGTTGAATTTCTGCTGGCAGCACTTTAGATTTTCTAAACTCCAGTGAAATGTTCTACTGCTTATGTTTTTGATATATTAAAAACACATCCATTCCCAAATGCCTCTGGGCTTATTTAAAAAGTTATAAATGCTATTATTAAATTAGGTGTACACTGAAGGTAAGAACAAGAATTCCCCTTTTAGTAATATTTAACCATTATGCATACACCAGGCATATATATTAAAAGTTTATAAAACATTTCATTGTGAATGTTGAGTTCTAGCTACCCACCCACATGAGTAATACTAATTGGTTAGGAATTCCCTAATATTTATAAAAAGTAGTAATTGTGGCTTACTTATTAATAAAATACTATTTCTGTGTTCCATCCAGGTTTATGGATAGGGAATGTAACAGAGTCATATGATTTACTTAAGAATTCAATTTTCATGTAAAAGTTATAGCTAAGTAAAGCAGAACATTTTTGTGGGAAGAGAGAACTATTAATAATGGCAACAGGTGGATTTATGTACCAAATCTGCCATTAACCAGCTGGGTAATATTTTTCAAGACATTTCTCTTCCCTGGAACTCAGTTTCCTTATCTGTAAAATAAGCAATTTGGATTCTAGAGCTTATGAAAATAAGAGAATTATAGTGAGCTTCTATTACCATATAGTTTATTGCTTATGGAATGTATTCATTCAAAATATACTACTTGTTATTTTCATTGTCTTTTGGAACAGATTTAAGAATCAATTAACATACAAGCCTATTCTTCTTTATGTCTTGACAGTTTCTGTTAACAACTGCAAACAAACATTTATCATGTATATGTTCCTACGTTCAGGAAACTTATAGTCTGGGGCAGAAGACCAAAAAACCCACAAAAAAGCAAATAAGATAGACAGACAGATTCACCACTATTACTCTGAAAGATGATTCTGCTTTCAAAGACCTTTGCTCTAGTGAGAAAAGATAGTCACATTTACAAATAATTAGGCTACAATAGAGAACAATATAAACATCCTGAGGGAAAAACTGATAACATGTTCTGAAACCTTTAATAGAATAATTATATATTATATAATATATAATTATATTATATAATATTTCTCCTATTTTCTGGAGAAGAAAGGGGGATATACTATATGAATTGGGCTTGGGAATATGATTAAGTTTGGACCAACAGAGATGGGGAAAGGAAAGAAGATGAACAAAATAATTAATGGACAATGTCTTAAGATATTTACATGCAACAGCAAATAGCTTGGTTTAGCTTGAGGGTACAGTGGAAGATGAAATGACATTGAAAGGAAGATGAAATGACATTGAAAAGCTGGTTGGGGGACTTCCCTGGTGGCACAGTGGTTAAGAATCTGCCTGCCATGCAGGGGGTACGGGTTCGAGCCCTGGTCCCGGAAGATCCCACATGCCGTGGAGCAACTAAGCCCGTGCACCACAACTACTGAGCTTGTGCTCTAGAGCCCGTGAGCCACACTAACTGAGCCCGCGTGCCTAGAGCCGGTGCTCTGCCACAAAGAGAAGGCATCACAACGAGAAGCCCGTGCACCTCAATGAAAAGTAGCCCCCACTCACCGCAACTAGAGAAAGCCCGTGCACAGCAATGAAGACCCAATGCAGCCAATAAATAAATAAATGAAAAGAAAAGCTGGTAGGGGCAAAGGTCATGGTGATGCCTGTGTCATAGTAATTTCACTCCTAGATATAGACTCAAGAAGAACGCACCCATATGTGCACCAAAAGAAAAATATAAGAATATTTACTATTCATAATAGCCAAAAATATTATGCTTCCCAAAGGCCATTAATAGAAAAACAGATAAATGAATGGTATATGTTTACACAGTGGAATACTCTGTATAGAGCAATGAGAATAAACAGACTTTAACTCCATGCAATAATATAGATGTATTTCAAATATATAAATATTAGACATAAAAAGCCAGGTACAAGAGTACATATATTATTATTCCATTTTTATAAGGTTCAGAAACAGGAAAATCTATAGTTTTAGATATACAGGTAGTTATTTGATTGCTCTTGGGAGATAGTGACTAGAATAGGACACAAGGAGGCTTTTGGGGGTGATGGTATTTTTTTCTTAATTGGGTGCTAGGTACATGGGTTCCCTCAGTTTGTGAGAGTTGTTCAACTGTACAGTTAAGATTTCGGCATTTTTCTATGTGAATTTTCTACTTTAAATTTAATGGTGATATTTGAGGAATTTATAGTCTTTATTCAATGAGGAGATATGAAAGGTGTTTTTTAGCTGAAGCATTGTGCAATTCTATGAGTCAGAAAGATTGAATCCAATGGTGGCAAGACAAAAGGATTGAAAATGAAAGAGAAAATTAAGACCCAGACTTGTATAATAGTAATAGGAAAGCAAAGAAAGAGATGAATGTGATAAAAGTGTTAGTGATAAAATTGACAAATGTTGTGCCTATCAGAACAGGATAGATAAAAGGGGAGATTTTTTTTTTTTTAAATGAGATTTCAAGACTGGATGGCAGGTAGTACTACTGACAGAAATGAACATAAAGATAAAGGGTTTAGCAAGCGTTGGCAAACTATAGCCAGCTGGTCACATCTGGCCCATTGACTGTTTTTGTACAGCCCATGAGCTGGGAATGTTTTTGTTTTGTTTTGTTTTGGGTTTTTTATGGGCTTTTTGTTGTTGTTGTTTTGGGGTTTGTTTTTTTTTTTTTACATTTTTAAATGGTTGAAGAAATTCAGAATAGATGTAATCAGAATAATATTTGTGATGTGTGAAAATTATAGGCAATTGAAATTTCAGTGTCCATAGAAAGTTGTGTGGGAACACAGCCATGCTCATTTGTTAGCACAGGGTCTATGACTGCTCTCACATTACAGCAGCAGTGGAGTTAAGTAATGCAATAGATTGGTATGGTACGTCCTGCAAAATGTATACTATGTACTATCTTGCCCTTTCAGAAAAATTCTGCTTACCTCTGTTTTAGAGCTAAAATTATAAATGATATATGTATACCTGAAAATGCCTAATAGGCTAATGGGAACACACAACTTTTGTTGAAGAGAGGAGAATAACCTGAGAAATAGAATTCTGAGGATCACTAACTGTATAGAGTGAAGAACTGAATCTCTTAGTATGAGTAACAGTTAGCATTTAATAGCACTTAAGAATTTTAAAAAGTATATTCATATACATTCATTCTTTTGATCTCTAAAACAACCTGTGATGTGAATATCATTGTTTTCTAGTTTGCAAATAAGGAAACTTATATTGTAAAAGATATGTGGCTATATTTTGGAGAACAATTGCATTCAAAAGTAGAAGGTGATAGAGAAATACCAGCGAGGAGAATGTAGATATTTTGGCCTATGGTGGGCATTATTCCTCTTGTTTGCAGGCATGGTGATAGAACAAAAACTCGAGTCAGAGTTTCTGGGTTTTCATCCTGGTTCTACCATTTACTAACACTACAATCTTGAGTAAATCACTTAACCTTTTAGAGACTCAGCTTCATAATCTTAGCATAATAGTGTTCTTACCTCAGAGGGCTGTTATGAAGATTAAATTTTAAATATATGTTAAGGCACCTAGAAGAGTGTTTGACATATATAAATGTTATTTTCATTGTCTTTTGGAACAGATTTTAGAATCAGTTAACATACAGTGTAATTTCATTTGGATGGCAGGGATTCAAAAAGCCTTTATTAGCTGTTTATATCAGAGTTGTATTCTATATATGTGAGCAGGAGAAGAGCCACTTAGCCAGCTGGCAATAAATATCAGAGATTCCACTTACTTGATTTGTCTTGAGCTTTGTACCTCAGTTTCTTTGCTTATCCAGGCAAAAATCATCCCATAAGGAACATTCACCCAGAATTCCTAAATATCAAATATTCTCTGAAGTTCTATTTTGATATTTTCATAGTGATTGCAATTGATTGATGGCATATAATAAATCATTCACAGAAGCACTAAAAATCTTCAGTAAAGGTGTCAGTCAGTAATTTAATGCTTTTTTGTCCCTGTTGTTCCTCTTGTAAAAAAGAGTCAGAATTCTCCAGAACTTTTAGTTTTGTAAACTATTGCCCAACTTTTGGCCCTTATCTTGTCAAAAGTAAATATCTGCCAATTGTAATTCACCATATGAGTTGAGATGTTATTAAGGAAACTGAGTGCAACCCATGAGATTCTTGTCCAGGACAGGGTCAGTCAATGCTATCCAATAATCGACTCTGTTCCCTGCATGGTAGGTGGATAGCAGTTGCAATTATTGTCATTTTGTGTCTGGGGAAATGTAGACAGGAGAGTTAAGTGACTTCCTCAAGGTCATATTGTGAATCAATGGCATTCCAAGGAACAGAACTTGGAATACACTTAACCAGATCACCTCTTAAATAGTTTGAACTTTAGCATGAGGATAGTGAAAATTTTTCCACTGTATGCCAATATACACGTCAAAATTATTTCTTAGATCCAGAGTCATGCATTTATTATCTCTGAGATAAAGGCTGTAAAAAGAGACCTCAAATAAATTGGTCTATAGCTATTATCATTTGGAAGTTTAAATACGTTTTTATGACAATGGAGAGAATGATAATGACCAGTAGTTAAGAAGGAGAAACTTCATTTCTATTTTTGAGATAGTTTAGTGCATTAGTAGCTTACAACTTTCTTAATGGCTTGTATACTATTGATTTCAGACATAAGGGAGTTGTGTCTTTATTTACATGCTTTGCCACATACCAGCAGCAGTAAAAGCTCCTCTTCCTTTAATGTGTCACATAGGCCACATTTCCTGAGAAAAGAAACTACAAACTATTTTCAGCTCCTAAGGAAGAGTAATCTGTACACTCATCGATTAAAAACTTAAGTCTCATAGCTTAATTTAGTTCTTAAAATAAAATAAAATATATAATGAAAAGAAAGCAAATGTTAAGTGCTAGATATGTGAATATATTTTTATTTTTTATTCAGTAGGAAATAACTATCATTTATTGTGAACTCAACATGTATCAAGCCTTATGCTAAGGAGCTTAAAACTTCAAATCAGAAAGCGTCATCGTTTAGTTTCTTTAATAGGTTAGAACTGAAGCATGGATAACTAATCCTGAGATTTTACAAATGTCAAGTTATTTTAGACCCCAAATTAGGCTTATGATGGATAATAAATGACAGATATTTGATATTGCTTCTTTGATTTGTATATTTTGGTCGGATTTTCCATTGACCATTCTTATAATTCCTTCCATTCATATATTTAATTTTATTGCTATTGTACACTATTGCCTCAATAAAGTGTGTTTTTAGTATTCTGAACCTAGTAACCACATTTTTGTAAAGCTTTCTGAGGTGATTTCTTCCAATTTCCCCATTTATAGGTGAACTAGAAATCAGCATCTGGAAATATTAATACATAGGCATTGTAGGTATTACATGTTCCCTGTGAATAATCAAATAAGTAAATTCCACTTATATGGTTTATCCTTTTTGAATGTTCCTTCTCAAACCTTTACTTCTTCTACTATTGGATTATGTATGGACTTCTTTTTTAACAAGATGATTGAATAGACAATCTCATGAAATTTTATGGCCTTGATTATTATTATCGAATCACTTTTATTTCAAAATTCTTTTTTATTTGACAAAAAGTCATAGGTCCCAGGTGCTATGGTTGTGAATATGGTAGTTTAGGGGTATAGATAGTTTTCTACCATCCCACATTTTAAATTGCAAGTGCAAGAAGCAAGTTTGCATACTGTTCAAAATATGACATATACAAAGAATAGTACTATGCCAGTGCATTAAGTTTACTTTGTATAAGAAAATAGCACCTCAAAACTCAGGATGCTAATTAGGGAGGGCTGCCTTAATAAACCCTGCCCATAACATTTTTATTCTTCCCCCAGATAGTTTGTAATACACATACACACTTGAATATGTTTATATGCACCATATACACATTAATCCTTAGGATTTTATATATGTGCTTGTGTATATACATATGATTTATAAATGTATACTGTACTGTTTACCAATGTGTATTCATTGTTTACATAAGGATCTATCAATGTATATACATACATAGATAAACATAGTCTCATTTCAAGCTATAGTTTGTTATACTTCTACCTTTTGAAGCATACTATTAATAAAATTAAATAAGGTATATGCTTTTCTAACATATGTGAGGAATTACATTAAGTTTGAATTAATTTAAAATTTTAATATGTTAGAAATGTGAGAAGTCATACATTTATATTAAGGAGTAGATTTAAATATGTCAGATATTAAATTATACTTTTATATTAAATTTAACATTGCAGTTCTAGAGCAAACAATTATATTCAATAGATTTTTATATGAAAAATTAAACCTGGAAAGTTTTATTATATGACTTTAAAAAAACAATGATATGTCTCTCTTCTTAAATGAACAAGTTTTATGAACATCCTATAATGATCGCTTTTTCCTAAAATGTATTTTGACATAGTGGAATGATTATAAATCTAATTATGACCTGTTTTAGGCTAAGATGACTCAATTGCCTGAGGCAGAAAAGGAAAAGATAGCTGAGCAAGTTGCTGATTTCAAGAAAGTAAAGAGTAAGCTGGATGCTGAGATTGAGATATGGGACGATACGAGCAACGATATCATTGTTCTCGCCAAGAAGATGTGTATGATCATGATGGAGATGACAGACTTCACAAGGTAATTATGTGGGAAATGATGTGTAATATTTATAATGTTAGAAACAGTTGTCACATTAGTGAAACCTTAAGTTTCTCTGAGTGTCAGGTGAAAAAATTAAGTGGTATGGGAAAAGCAAATAATAAAAAATTAGAAAGTTGTAGGTAGGTCCTTCTAGAGGTTTTGGTAAATAAATGTGGCAGAGTTTCTCATAAACTGCTGAGGAATAATTTTAGAAACCAATTTATGTCCTCACTCTCAGGAACCTTCTCTGTGTATCGTATTAGCTTTTTTTTCTTTTTTTATTACAAAGAAAGTGGTAAATCAAGTTATGATCTCTATTGGAGCTATCCGAATGATTGATTTTCATAGCTACATACTGAGATATCAACTAGATATGTTTGAAATTACAGTGACTTAATGATATACGCAAAGGAATCATACATTGTCTGTATATTCTAGAAGTAATAAACATGTTTCTTATAGCTTCAAAATATTATTTTTCAGAGCTAGCCAAAGAGCAATACCAGTTACTAAAATGTAACTGCCTTACCATTTACTAAAATGTACAAAACTACAACAATTAAAATAATTTAGCCTTGATGTAATTATAAAAGCCACAGAACAGAAGAATACTCTGAAGCAGACCTAGTATAATTACAAAACTATTTATTTATTTCCCTATACATTAAGCACAAAAATAACTTTTAGATCGAGTAATGAAATAGATGTAATTTAAAAATAATAATAAATGGAAAAAATATACATGAATATTTCATTAAAATTAAGATTGAGGAAAGCTTTCTAAGCATTATAGACAAAGAACTCATAAAAAAGGATCATTAAATTGAATGGCATTAAAAATTCTAAATATCAATAGAATGTCCTAAACAACACTTAAATATAAATGGATAATTGGGTAAACATCTGTAACAAAAAATAACAAAAATTTGATGTCATTTGTATATAAAGAATACTTACAGACATTAAAAATTTTTTAAATGTCCTAGTAGAAGAATGGGCAAAAGATATGAGCAGATAGCTCACCAATTTCTCCCCATAAAAGGTATGAGCCATAAGTATGTGAAAATATTTTAACCTAAAATATTTACAATAACATACCTTTTAATTCTGTAAAACTGGCCAAAACTTTTAAAATAGCCCTTTACAGAGAAGGTATGGTAATGAAAGCATATATTGATATAAGCCTTGTGGTAATTTGACAATATGTATAAACTAAAAACTTTCATAAACTTTTAATATCTATATCTATCTATATCTGTATATTACATATACAATTTCATAAAGAATACCTGTTAGATATCAGTTTATGTTTGCCCCTCTTGGTTCTTGCCATTTTTTCTAACCCCATACCATGACTTCTAAATGTCTTACCATTTCCTTTCATCCACAGAATTCAGTTTTAACCTATTGCTTAGTCTCTACAAAGATTCTGAGAAACTTCTCCCCCTCTGCTCCACACGTATATTTTATACATATATAAAACATAGACATGAATGTACCTGTGTATAAGAAACAAACTATACTACAGTGATGTTAAATACTGACTATGTTTTGGTAGTTTAGTGGTGGGTAAGTTAATTACTTTTACTTTTAATTTTCTATAATTTGTTAATTTTCTATGATAAGTATATAGGTATTTTAAATAATTTATAATTTTGCTTCAAGTTAGTCCTAGGAGAGTAGAAGTTGACTAAACTTAAATCATTTCATGCAAACTTTCCCAAAAGTTAAGACTAAAAAGGAGCACAAATACAACCTTAAGTGATGTCAGCTCTCAACATTATTAAGATACAGAAAATAGTGTGAGTTTCAAAGTGTACTACCTTTAAGTAGAGGAATAAACACCAAATTCCAACAGAGCTACTGCTGGTACTCTGTCAGCGACATAAACCTATGGATCTGGAAAGCAGGCATTGAGAGAATTAAAACTCCTAGTAGAAATGGGAGGAATGTGAAAAGGCAATAGATAAAGCACAAAAGAAAATTGGACCAAAATGAGGACACCTGATACTAAGTGATAAAATACTGAACCACAGGTCTGGGACTTGTCATTTTACAACATTAACTATAGAGATTGAGCTTAAAATTGAATGGGTCTGGATTTGGGAAATGTCACTTTTGAGGAAAAAAAAGGAAAATACAGGACAAGTGACACTGAAGGTATGTCAGTGATCGAAAAGGACATAGATAGGAAATAAGAAGGAACCTAGAAAATGAAAGAGAATGACAATATATGTCAACCCCTCCCCTTCCCCACCACCACCACCAAAAATGTTACCCATTAAAGAAAGTATACTTCACAATAATGATTAAAATAGTGTTCTTGGTCCAGGAGCCCTGTCTAAAATCAAAAAGATTCAGACCAATGACATGCAAAGCTACGTAATGAGATATAGAAAATCAACGTGTTTCTGGGTACATATGCAAAGGAAATGAAATAATTATCTTTAGGAGTTATTGGTATTCCCACGTTCACTGCAGCATTACTCACAATAGTCAAGATATGGAAACAGTCTTAGTGTCCATCAATGAATGAATAGATAGAGAAAATGTCATATATAAAAAGTAAATTTGTGTAAATTTAAATAAATGATACGTGTGAATTTTTTCAGCCATAATAAAGGAAACCCTACTCATTTGTGACACATGGATGACCCTGGAGAGCATTATGCTAAGTGAAATAAACTAGACAGAGAAAGACCAACACTGGATGGTATCACTTATATGTGGAATCTTTAAAAAAAAAAAAAAAAAAGTCAAACAGAGAATAGAATGGTGGGGGTTGGAGGGCGGGAGAAGTAGAGAGATGCTGATCAAAGATTACAAACTTTCAGTTTTAAGATGAGTAAGTTCTGAGGATCTAATATATAGCATGTTGACCACAGCTATTAATACTTGAAATTTGCTGAGAGTAGATCTTAAGAGTTCTCATGCAAAAAAGGTAATTATGTAAGGTAACGGATGTGTTAATTAACTTGATTGTGGTAATCATTTCACATTGTATACATATATCAAATCATCACATTGTACACTATAAATATATTACAGTGTTGTCAATTATGCCTCAATAAAGCTGAAAAAAGTGAGAATCAAAACAATTCAGCTGATGAAAACCTTCCATCTAGAAAACAAATACAAAACAACAATAAAACTATAACACAACACTCCAAACTACAGTGAATTTCAAAAAATAAAGAGCTGAAGATACATGTTTTTAAAACCTGGACTCAGAAGATCAAAAACTAAGAAGATAAATTTAAAAAGAAAAAATGAAATGAGGAATGCAATGAGTTAATAAAACTTAGGGAAAAAATTAAAGGACAAAAATATCTGAAAAATAAAAAAATTATAAAGTGTCCAAAGGAAAATAGATTCAGATAAAAATTCCATAAGGGGAGGACAAGCAGGAGATTAACCAAGAGAATGACTGTGAGATAAAGATTTAAAAAAAAATAAGAAAAGGCTCAGAGAAAAAAAACTTGAAATGGAGAAGAGGCAAAGGAGATCTGATAGACATATGTTAGACACTTTGAAAAAAAAAGAAATAATAAAACAACTAATATTTAAAAGTATAAACCAAGAAAGTTTTCCATACATAATACTAAACTTAAATTTACATGTTGAAAGACGTTACCATATTCCTAGGAAATTTGACCCAGACAACACTAAACACAAGCACACGCACACACACGTATGTTTTCCTCATATGTAAAAAATACCAATATATTATATATAGCAATACTATATTCTACATACCATATATATATATATATATATATATATATATATATATATATATATATATATATATATGGAGAGAGAAATAGCAAAGTGAAACCAATTGAGTAATAAAAATTTATGAGAAACATCCTTACCTCCACAAAGGGGAGGCAGGTACTTTTAACCTTATGATTTCATTCCATGTGATTAGCTCTATATGTCTAAACAATACACTTCCTGAGATACGGTTTATTGACTTTTCCTGCAAATGAGAATGTAGGTCATTTATATAACTGTTTATCTTTTCTTCTATCTTTTCCTTGGTTTCATGAATTTATATATTTTATTATTTATATTTATAGACCTTGATAATATTATGTTATCCATAAAGTATTTCTCGCTATATGTATATTAGTTATATCTCAACTTCTCACTCTGTATGTTGAAGAAATACCCACTCTTACTCTCTTTTGCCTGTTACTGCTTCCTCTTCTACATCTCATTTGTAACCCAACTTCTTTCTAGCATACCTCTTTTATATTGATAGTTAATGTAACATGTACATTCTTCTAAATAACTAAATCACCCATGCTTATTCTATTGGTTTATTCTGAAAGTGAAGATTAATAATTAAAATGTTTATGACACTGATATAATTAACCTAGATAGGAAACACACATGAAGGAAACATATTTCCAGTAGAAAGTTGAATTAGAGTTTAGATGTAAAGTACCCATACATTTATTTGGGAAACAACACATCATGGAAAGAAACCTGAACTAAAAACTATGTTTTAACATCAGTTTGATAAATGTGTCAATGAGAGTTCTCTTAACCTTTCTCACCATATTGTATAAAGAGTATATATATAGGCAGAATCTAAAATTAGAAGGAAAAACAATCAAGGACAAAGCCATGAGAAAAAAAAACTTTTAAGAAATGGGCAGAGGAGATAGAATACCATAAAGACAGAGCACTCAATAAGAAATTGTGTAATATGCAAAGAACGATACTTGGGCCAGAGTTAAGAAAGTTTCAGTGAGTTATCAATTAAGTGTTTTACTTGAAGAGATCCTAATTAAAGTAAAGATTGAAAAGATAGTATAGTTTTGGCTATTCTCAATTTATGGTTACTTTTGTTTGAGTAGCTTCACTAAATTTTAGGTGAGAGATTAAAAAGCCTTATTAATTCATTATGAAGTAGATGAGAAAAGAGCAGATGGTAAAACAAAGATACTCAAAGTAGTAACTTAAAGGAGGCAAATGATCAAGACAAGATTTAGAGATTTCTGAGTAGCTGGAATATATTCTAGGTTGAAGGGACAGGGGAAATGGGGAGGGATAGAATGAAACTGTAAAAGTTATTCAACTTTTATTCAATAGCTATAGCCAAAAATGAGACAAAAGGGTAGAGCATAAACACTGAGAAATAGGGAAAGAAAGAAATAAACAAAAACAGATATAAGGATTAACCTGCATGAGTTTACATGGTGTATCTTCTAGTCTTAGCTAGAATGTCTGTCACAGAAGCCTTTCCTGGCCAAATGGCATAAAGACTTCCCCCAACCTCTCTCTCTATGTTACAAGATCCTGTTACTTTCTACTTTACAGTTAGCACTTCTTGGATTACCTAGTTCATTTGTTTACATATGCTCTTCCTCCATATCCCTAATGGAGCGTAAGTGGTGTGAAAATATGAAATTTGAATTATTTTTTTAATACCCAGAACTTATAACAGCCTAAATAGAATACATACATATATACATATATGTAGTTGCACATACTATAGCATATTCATATGCATATATACGTATAGTATACAATAATGTGTTGAATAATGAATTAAGACATTTAACAATTTCAATTAATTAATTAAAAAGAAAGAAAAACAACTTGAACTCAGAAGGAGCCAGGAATAAGCAAATACCCAAACAAACAAAAAACAGTGGAGTAACATAAATTTAAGCTCTTGACACCAACTCGTTGTGTTTATTCCTTAACCCATATATAGATCCTAAATGTTGAACACAAAGATTTTAATTTTAACGCCCATATGGCATTAAGAGGAGACACATAGTCAGGGGAGCGAGAGGTGAGGTCCTTGGAAAAGCCTAGAGCTGTGCCTCTGAAAAGGAAACTAGAAATATTTTGATGCATCAGCCTGAGGGAACATCAAAATTATTTTCCTTGGAGTCTATGTCAAATAAAGGTCTTTAAAAAATAGTGACTTCAAGTCTATGACCTATTAAACTGATGAATTTCAAATTACATAATCAGAAAAGGCTACCTTTAGAGAAGAATTAAGATGCAAGAAACAATGGTGAGCAAAGAAATCAGAAACCATGCTGGTCTATTCAAATAAGCTTTGGCGGAACAATGACGACAGCACAGAAAGACTGTGTGAAGTGGCAACATTACACAGGGAACATGTAAATGAGATCAGAGTTAAATGGTCTATTTTTATATTCAGGGAAAATTTAGAAGTATTAATACTATACTTTGCTACATAAAGAATGCATATAGTGCCTTTTAATATTTCCAAGGGATCTCTAAAATAAAATTTTCATATTAATGGATTAAATTAATGTGGAGGGCTAGAAGTTAGAAAATGAGAAAAATATAGAGAAGAAAGTGTGGCGTGAATATAAAAATTCAATCATTTTATGATACATGCTAGGTATATTAGTATTTCTAATGTGTAAATGTAGCGAGCTTAGTAGTTTTAAAAAGTGTAAGTACAATACTACTATAAGTACAAACAGCAACAACAACAAAATCTATCATTTAACAGAGGCATATAGGAATACTTTTCCTAGGAACCATGGGAAAGAGTAGGAAACATCTCTTTCTAAAAGAGGAAGGAAATGTATGAATAAACAGAGGGAATTTGAGGAAGTATATGCCTAATAGATTCTACTTGCTAAGTGATGTCGGCTGTGGAATATGTGAAGCCTTGAAAAGACAAACGTGGACTGAGAGCTTGGGTAGCAAAACAGAAACAGATATGGGGATATAAAAGGTAGTTAACCTGAAAGATTATTCATTCAGTCATTTACTTAGTCACCAGTTCAAAACCTAATGCATTTATTAGCAGAGTGAATAGATTCTCTTCACCTGTTCTGAGAGAACTAGTGAATTAGACTTACCTGAAGTCCTAGGATGTTAAGGAATTTTCAGTAGAATTCAGGGGGATGAGAGAATTGAAACTACAAGAAAGAATATATTGAAATAACTGACTGGACCCAGACTGGGACAGAAGGGAAATAAGGTTGGAGAGTAGAACAAAAGGTGGAAAGGTAAGGATATGTCACCAACAGGTGATAAAGATATAGACTTTAGTTTTCCCTGCTCTATATCGGTTTCCCTCCCAAAGGAATTAATGTTTTACTGTTGACATACTTTGAACCAAGTTGGAAAGGATGCTGAAATATGACTTTGGAAAGGATGCTCAGTGACTTTGAGAGTGTCGTAATCTGTAACTAGTGTGTTAGAAGAAGATTCACAACTCCACAGAGTGATAACTCATTGGAAAATAGGACATGTGTCATGTTTTGCAAAAGCTAATCAGTCCAACATGCTTACAACCTATAGGTGTTGCTGCCAAAGGCAGCCGCAGAACAGGAATACTGTGTGTTCAAATTGTAGTAAAGGTAGGGGAGCAAAATTGAATTTCAGATTCTGACAATCTTTTACATTCGAACTGCACCCACATTCAGTTTAATTTCAGTTCATATAAACTGTGATAAATCTCCAATTGTTTTAAAATGGAGGAAACCTTGTTCTTATTTTCACTTCCAATTGTTTTAAGAGTTTTTCTCAGACACTACAATGTTTTACTGAGGTTTAAGTTTAGCAGTTTTATATATAGATTATTCCTTAATTCTACCCACGTCACATTTATCTCATTGGAGGTGTTTTAGTTTGTTTGCCGTGGGAGCTGCCAGTATAGTATTTGTCAACAAGTAGTCGATCAGTTGGTAGGCATACAGTCTCTGTCCCACATATAGATTTTTAAATAGCTGTATATTTTTTAAATAAGAAAAAATAATAAATTATATTCTCTAAAGTGCTACTGAATGCTCTGTTTTCTCATTTTCTTTAGCTACTATTTTATTATTAATAAGAGGCATAATAGTAAACTTTGAATGCTTACTCTGTACTGCACTATGATGAATATATATGTTTTCTCATTTTTATTTTCAGGACAGTTTGATTATTATATTCTCCAATTTATTGTTAAACTGAGATTCATAGAGGTCAGGTAAATTGCTCCAGGACACACAAATGAGTCTGAATTGGAGCTGGTTCAATTTCAGAATCTGGGTACCTACTCATTGTATTACAAATCTTCACCCTTGTGCTAAACAGAACAAGAGCCAGTCCTTTCTTCAAGGAGAAACAAAAATGACACATTAGAAATAAGAATAATTGTATGTTTCTAGCTGTAAATACATTGGGATTTCGGAAGAGAGGGATTAGCAATGGAGACCAGAGTAAGCAGAGAACGAAACCTGAACAAGTGAAGTTTGTATTTGACTTTGAGTGAGATATGGGGATTGAATTGCGGAGTGAGATGACATAAGTGATTAAAACCCCCAGGATGGAGGCCGGGAAGTAGGAACGAGTTCGGTCCATTTGGGGGCTCTCAGAAAACTATATAAATACAGGAAGAAGTTAAGATGGGCATGAAGAAAGTGATAGCTTATGTAAGGCATTAGAAAATGGACAGGTTTTTTTGTTTGTTTGTTTAAATGAAGTAGAAAATAGGGAACTATTCAAGAATTGTAATCAGGATGGTGGCATGATAGAAAAAAAATAAATCTAAGTATGACATGTGGTAAGAAGGACAGGCACTTTTGGATGGCAATGCCAGCAGAGACTCATAGCCGCAACTGAGAGACCCAAATAATTAGACAGGTTCTGACAATTCTGATAGAGGCTAGTAGGATCTTTTTTTTTTTTTAACGTCTGTATTGGAGTATAATTGCTTTACAGTGTTGTGTTAGTTTCTGCTGTACAACAAAGTGAATCAGCTATACATATACATATATCCCCATATCCCCTCCCTCTTGCATCTCCCTCCTACCCTCCCTATCCCACCCCTGTTGTCAGTAAAAGGTACTGTACCCTTTAAATAAGTCTAAAAACCTCTAATGCAAAGACTCTATTTTCTTCTCTTCAGGGAATAATCTCCAGACTTTTCCTGGGATGACAGAGAGGCAGATATTCAATGGTGTAGAACAGGGGATGGAATCAAACTGCTACTTTCGGTCTCTCCTTTCACCCCAAATTTCAGTCATACGTATCTTTCTGTTTAAATCAGTTTGATGCTTAGTTTTCCCACTGCTGATTTAGACTCTGACTTTCTTGGATTGACTGTAGTATTTCCCACTTGCTGTCTGCTTCCTAGTTTCCTAATATTTCTTGCTGTTGCCTCTTCTCACATTTTGTCCTCTCCATCCTAATAGGTTTAGGGTTTTAGAAGAAGAAGAAAAAAAAAAAGAAAAAAAGAAAAGACAGTTCACCTGTATTTTCAGTGATGCTTGGAGGAGAAGAAAAGTTATATATAGGTGACAATTTGCCATCTTAACCTGCAAACCCACTAGGATTTACTAGGGTTGTGAAAGTTTTCTCTTCATGATATTTGGAAGTTAGAATATTTAATGTTTTCTTCATGAATAATGCTCCCCCCTTTCCTTTTCTCACCTCAGGTAAATTCTGTCCAAGCAGTATCTTGACTAAACTGAGTTTCTACATTTCATGGTTTACATAACACTTGAGAACATCTAATTCTTTTCCCTCATTTGAACAGGAGACAAGCTCTAGGTAAAACTTTCTAGATAATTGTATCTTTTATGGTCACTTAAGATGCATTTTTAAAAGTCGCTGAAAATTTATGGGAAAAAGATAAAACTGATAACTCTTCCTCAAATAAGAAATACAAAACTTCATCTTTGTCAAAAAATGATGATTTCTAAGTGTGTACCAACTGTAATGTTACTATGAATACAGTTAAAAAACTGAAAATACCTAGAGAAAAGTCATGCTGCTTTAAGCACTAATATTCTTTAAACTACTTATTCAAAAATATACCAGGGTGGTTTATCTATTCTCATCAAATTTTATATTTTAAGATACAATGCAGTGTCAGTTTTCACTTGAAAAAATGATGTACTAGATTGTAGGCTTTTCTATAACATTTTTGGGGTTTATTTACTGAACATCTGTAGAATATCAGGCACTGTCCTGGTATGAAGCATATACCAATACCTACAGTGGAGAATTTGGAACTAGGGTAGACTAAGATAGAAGAGGTGAGGAGAACAGGAAGATGGACAGCAAGGCAGAAAGATGAAAGAAAAAGATCTGAAGGAATGATAATAAAGTAGGAGTGGACATGGTGACAGCAGACATTGAGCTCTGAGAGAAACGGAAGAAACTTGCTAGGAGTTGAGATATAAATAGGGAAAGGGCTGGACTGGCTTATCCTATGTAGTTAATACCGCAACCAGCAGTTCTTCTGGTTTTATTTTTCTACACTATCTGTATGTTCTCAGAATCTTGGCCAAACCAGCAAGCTAAGCCTACTTGTCTGCTAATGGGCCAGTTTTCTCAGGCATTTTATCACTCTAACCATTTTAAGCGTGGCCTGCTGCACTCAAGAGTTATCCTAGCTATACTTAAATAAAATTAAAAAAAAGAAAAGAAAATACAAGAATTGCATTTAAAAAGAAGTTAACCTAAAGTACAGAGGAGTGTGTGGATGTAAAGGGGTTTCCAGTAAAACACTGAGCTCTCAGCTTTCCTTGTATCCAGGGTATCCTAAGTAATGACTGGGCAGTAAAGGCTGTCCACGTGAAGGAAAAAGAAAAGAGCCCTCATGAATATTCATGTAGAAATCATGTTGCATTCATCTGTAGAAAGAGAGTCCTTGGATGAGGCAACTGTAGAGTGATGGCAGATGACGAACTATGTTTGGAAGTCGGGGTGCTTTTATTCTCACTATCTCCCACTGGACCCAAGCTTGTATTTAAGAAACCTTTTTGCCCCACCTTCCTTTTCCAAGATGCAATCCTGAGACATGAAATAGCAAATGAGCAGAGAGAAGGGTAGAAGCTCACCTTTCGTCTATTCAGCTGGAACTTCAGAATTAAAGCCTTTTTGGAAGCATAAACGTATGGAATTCATATGTTCTATGCCTTACATCCTTTTGTTTGTTAAATACAGAATCTCTTCGCACATGGTTTGTTTTACTTTCTGAGGTGAAGCGTTTATATTCTAACACAATGTGTTAACAACATTAGCAATTTAAATGTTTTTGCCCACACAGCAAAGAGAATAAGAAATATTGGTGAGTTTTATGTTTCTTCCTTTTAAAAGCAGTTTTATGTCTTATGATTTAAACTATAAGAGCAGAGAAAGGAGACTTTTGCTTTACTTGATAAAACTACCTAATTCTCTTCCCCTTAGGTATTAAAAATATATATAAATATATAGCAAATAATTGAAAATATAAAATATGAGATATGTAGATCACTTAAGATTTTGAAAAGGCCTTCCAATTTATAACTTTAAGAAAGCATTCATTCTATGTTTGAAATAAATATTGTATCAAGGAGGAGGAATTATTTTTCTGTGCTCTAAATGATGGCTCTTTTTTTTCTCTTGGACATTGTGTTAGAGTAATTACAGGCTATTATTATTGCCTTTTGCATGAATATTCTCCCTGTAAAGAATCGGTTTGTTTTACTTTGTGGAGCCGTGAATCACTGGAAACATTATACAGTAATGCCAATGAGAAATACTTTAACATAAAAGAGAATAATTCTGTCTGCCATTTATTTTTACATGATAAAAATTTGCATGTACTCTGATATGATAAGTAATGGGCAAAAATTCAGTTTATATAACACCTCAGTAATTGTTTATTAAAATTCACTGAGAGTGAGAGCACACTTTTCTGTGAAATCTGGTATTTCAATGTCTGGCTGTGGGGAGTTTATCAGAGAATTTGGTGAAATGACTCTGCCAGTTTCCAAGTGGCAAAACGGTTCTGCATTGTGTGAATCTGCAGAGATTTCAGGAGGGTAGAATTAAATTATGAATTGTCTTAGAACACTGGAGCCTAAACTGTTAGAAATGTGGGAATAAACAAAGAACAGCCAAACGAAAACATACAGAGACTATTCAGAGCTCACTGTAGCCATCACCACTTGCTTTTGGCAGTGACACAAAGGCCGTCAGGGACGAGGGAAAGCTTTAAAATGGAAAAAAGGGAAGACTTCGGGTATCTCTGATTGGAGATGAATGACACAGGGAAGAAGCAGGGCATCGTATGTAATTGGTTTGGGTAGCACGTTTTGCTTTCTCTGATTGTTACTGAATTTAAAGCAGGGGCAAATAGAGCTAGGCTGGCTGTTGTTGTTCAAGTCCATTCCGGGCCAGTTGCTACAGAGACTGTGGTTTAATTTCTTGACGTAGTTGCTGCAGAAGTTGTGGGTCAAAGCTCTCTTGTCATATTTAGTCTGGTCATTGCCCCTTTGTCTATTCAGTCTCTCAGGAATTTAACTGATAATCATTTATTTGAGTTGGTGATGGAGAGATAATTATGTAAACAATATTGGATTAATTTTATATTTAAAAACAAAATACTGTATTTAAAAAAGAAGAGCAATCTGTGAAAATCTGTATCCTAAATCAATGTCCAATGAGTTTAAAAGTAACTGGTTAAAAGAAAAAAAACAGTGATATATTCCAATAGATGAATCTTTGTAAATATAAGTAATTTTATCAGTTTTATTCTTGCTGTGGTTCAAGAACCGTTAATTAGTGCAGTTTGGAGTTAATTTTCCCTTCTATAGTACTTCGATGAGTATAGTCTACAAATAGGCTATTTTTTCACTTTGATAACTTAAATTCCCACTCTTATGCCTAACTCTCTCCGTCTAAAAGTTTTAACACCTTATCCTCAACCTTATCATGTTCTCTTCCCTCAGATCCTTTCATTTTTCCGCTACTTTTAGTCATTTTATTTCGCCTTTCTTATACAGCCTAGACCACTTGGCCTACACTGTAACAACCACTCTCTTGTACTCTTTGTCTCTCGCGACCACATGACATGCAAAATCTCAACCCTGCTTCAGTCCAAACACTGCCTCCTTCTGTCTTTTGCTTGGGCTTCAGATTGTGAACTTCACCCCTTCTTTCCTTATGATCAGGGATGTGTTTGTACCAGGAGATGTTAGAGAAAGAGGGAGCCTCAAAGAGATCCTAAATTCTTATTACTCTGGTATGTAGTGGCTTGTCATTTTTAACGTGGGGCAGAAGGATCCTCCCTCTAGATGAACTTCTCTCTTACTTTCTTTAAGTCTTTGGGTTCTGTTGAGCACTCTACCTTGATTACAGGTAATTTCCTCTTCTTGTCCCATCCTTCACTTGGAATAAGTATCCACGTTGAAGGCAGTCTTTGGATATTTCCATTTTGTGACCATATTCCCTGCTTGTGGGTGAGAATTGATCTCAGTGCCCTCACCTGGGTGCTCACAGACTCATTAGCCAGGCCCTTTCTGCTTTGTCTTGCCAGCAAATGCACTGGTCAGTTGCATGCAACTATATAAATACTCATTATCGTTGTAATTATCATGACAGTTAAAATGTGAGGCTGCCTTCCTTTGCTCATAGGAAAGGTCAGGGCCACCAGAGTGGCCATTGAGTGATTTCTCCATGGAAGCTTACTCTTTGCTTTCAAATATTTATGTTTATTTTCTTAGATTCATTTTTTACTATAAACATAGGATTTATTTTACAAATGCTTATTAATGGATTTTTTTATTGGATTAAAATATTTTTGTCTGTTGATAGTAACAACAAAAAGACAAAAAAAAAATCATAATTCCATTATTGTGGAGACCAAAACATCCAGAGTTTTAAATTAGATATTCTTGGGAATTAAATGTTTTAGAAGGGCGTACTATATTTTGAGTTTTCCTTAGGAAAACACCCCTAACCCCCCCCAAATTCCACCATTATTTGCAGAGAATATTTCCTTATGTCCTACAAGGAAAAACTAAAACTTCAGGAAGTGTTTCCATCATATTTGTGATCTGATGGAATTGATAGTATGTGGGAGAGTAGAAATAAAAATGAAAGGAAATGATTTGTAGGAATAAAAACATTAAATATATTATTTTTCCCTTTGAACTTTGAAAATCTTTTGTTGTTGTTGTTCATCATAATTTGCCCACATACGTAGGGAACATATTCACAGTTGTCTTATGGATAATTTATTGCAACTATTTGGGACCTACAAAATGTTTTTAAAGTTCATCAACATATGATGACCTTGGAAAAAGAAGCTGAATTATATTTAATGGAAGTTTTGACTTTTTAGTTTAAACAGATATTAACTACCTAAGGAATTATTTTTCGAGTAAATAAAGGAAAAACAAAATGTAGTGATATAAAGTCCATGAAGATGCTAAGAGAAGTCAAATATTCATTGAACTATTTGTTCATTCATGTACTCACTCATTTATTTATGCATGCATTTAAAAATATTTAGTGAGCACCTATTATACATTGGTTCTATTCTTCATATAGAAAGCAGAAATCTAGATTTGGATTCAGTGTTTGCCCTCAAGGATTTGTAGAAATTAGGGAAGGAATAAATGTAGCTATTAGGCACCCAGGAAGTGACCAGCTATGCCTTGAGCAAAATACTTTACAGAAGAGGAACTGTTTGAGCTCAGTCTTGAAGAATGAGTGGGATTTTCCCAGGGGAGGAAGAAGAAAAGCACTTCAAAGAAGGAATGTGAAATGTAGGGCATGATTAGAAGGAAGAGAAGCAGGAGATGTAATGGGGTGAGTTGGGAGCACCATCATAAAGGACTTGGATTTGGAATTTCAACTTATAAAAATCTGGGGATGCCAGTGTTTAAGATGACTCTAATGTGTTGCATATGAAAAATAGGGGAAAATAAAGGTGCTTTTTTTAAAAAATTTTACTGGAATCTGAGTTTTGAAGAAAAGATAATTTTGAGGATAGAGTTCCAATACAGATATTTTGAATTTCAGATAAAACACGTAAGTGAAAATATCTAATTTCCTATTGAAAAGAGGAATGAGAGTTTAGAATAATACTGGGTATAGATATAAATTTGGGAATTATTCTCAAAGAGACTGTTGTTCAAGCTGTTAAGAGTCAATAAGTTTCTCAAGGCAGGCTATGTGAAAACAGAAGAAAACTGTAGTCTGGGTATTAAAATCTATTCAAGGGACTTCCCTGGCGGTCCAGTGGTTAGGACTTCACGCTTCCACTGCAGGGGGCAAGGGTTCTGTCCCTGATGAGGGAACAAAGATCCCACAAGCCACATTCAGCATGGCCAAAAATAATAATAATAATATAATAATAATTTAAAAATAAAAAATAAAATAATAAAATCTATTCAAAAATGTAAAATATTAAAATACCAAATACTCATTAGCCTGCTTTTCTTTCATAAATTATTAAAAAGTTCTTGTACATGTGATAATGTACCATCTTAATGGGCCCAGAAATGGGAATATTTTCTGTGTCCCATGGACCCCTTGCAGACCCAAATGGTCATGTCTCTATGGAAAAAAGAGCTGTACTTTCCTCAGTTCCTTTTTTCAGATAGGAGTTTAGTAGTCTAGAAGAATATATACTTATATTTTCAGTAGTCCTTCAATGTAACAAAAAAAGAAATGAAAATTTAACTTTGAATCTGTACCACAGTACTCTCATTTGCCCTGGGGTAGGAATATATAATAGCAGCAGGGTTCAAGCAATGAACATTTTCTTTTTCATTTCATTTTTAAGCTAAAGCTAGAGCACCTTATATTATTAGAAGGCAGTTTTAGTAAAGATGTCACGAGAAATACCAAAATAATAAGTAAATATATAAATGTACTCTACACAGAATATTTTAATGTTATAACGATTAGTAATATTTTTGTTTAATGTTTTTTACCTTACGCTTTGCTTTTTGAGTGTGGTTTAAGAGCAGGGGTTGTAGTGCCACAGCAAATTTTCAAGTGTACATAATTTGAGCAGAAAACAAAGAAAGCCACAACAATTTGGGATTTGGGTAGATGAAACCTAGCAATATGTCATGAGTGTGTATTGGAAGTGACTCTCATTTCTTCCCAATATGGAGTACTTTGGCTTTTGAGATGTTTCTTTAGGCTTAGAGTACACAAGAAGCTTTCTAATATCTGCTTAATTGAGATAAACAGTGCCAACAAAATTCTAAGTGTATAAGACTTTTAGGTTTTTTTGTTCGTTTTCCCAGCAGATTATTTTTCTCATTGAATTTTTCCAGGTGCATATGAAAGTACTATGCACATGGAAAATGCCAAGAGGTTATCATTTGTTTGTCTCGTATTTAATGATAAATACCGGCTTTAGAATTCAACACACCAGGTTCAAATCCTGACTTGGTTACTGGATGCTTTTTGTGGCGTGGATACATCACTTATACTCTCCAAATTCAGGTTTTCTGTTTTGTTTTGTTTTTTTTCTCATTAACATGAGGAAAGCAAAACCCACCTGATAGGCTTTCTGTGACAATTATATAGGTAATGCATATAAAAACCACTGGGTTATAGAGTAGGGATATTATAAATGGTGACTAATATTTTCAAATGATTTTAAATTCTTTAAAATCTAATGTGAATAGGCAAGAGAAAAAGCCCTAGGAAAAAGTGGGTGTGGAATTTTAAATTCCTTACAGAATCCCACAAAATTTAGAGAGAACATGGGACATACAGGCATAGTGCATGGTGGGGAAATGAGAAAGTTTATAGTCAACAGCTGATGGCAAAGAGAGGTTGAAATATTTTGGCCATAAAATGGCATGGATCAATCATCATGGATACGAATCCATGATTAATAATATTAAAGGAGAGCCAAAGGATGAAGTACAGTAGGGAGAGGAAAAGGTTATATTCTGCATTGCCAGAAATGAGAAGATAAAATTTCCTCAGGTAGGCATTTCTAGTCAGTTTCAAAATAGACAATTATTGAAGGGTGTTGTTTAAAATAGCTATAAAATTTGCTTTGGTATACTCTTGATTTTTCTGGACAAAGAATGTGATTATAAAGCAATGAAACCCTACATTTAAAAAAAAGTAGACCTATTACATTTTTAGACACATCATAACTAACATGATGATATCCCTTGAGGTCTACCTCCTACAAAATATTTTATTAGAAAGGGCAGATTCATGCATTGCAGGACTGTCAATTTGCCAGCTGGTCACCATATGTTAGACTGGTGTTTAACAATGAGTATGGGCTGACCCCTGCTGAAGAACATGGATAGTACCAGGGTACCTGAGGCAATTGCAACCCACAAGTGAAAACACTCTCTCTCAGATTTGTAATGGAATACCAAGAGATGTCAAGGTGAGTCACATCACATAAATGTCACCTGCTCTGACAGCATTGAGGACATCTGCCCGTGGTGCTTTTCTTCCAATTTTCTCCTTGTATAATGAAGCAACTCTAAGATGCCAGTGGAGACTGGTAGTCTTTTACAGTGTACGGATAGAAAAGAACATTTTGTATTTCAAATCTGGCTCATTTGTTATAGTTAAGGGCAGATACTAAATCGCAATTGCCCTTGATGAGAGCAAAACTCATTTAATATGATTACAAGGAAAAATTAACCTAAAAAAAATTAACCTAAAAAAAAAATAGTCCTGAATAGCTGTATAGTACTTAATGACTGCATTGCCAGTGGAATTGCTGACTTTGGGGTCAATATCTGTCCCTATTTTTAATAAAGAAAGATATGCTAAAGTTACTATTTTTAACAAATTCCATATTCTAACAAACAGACAAATGGTTCAGTATTTAAAAGACAGCCTCTAGTATATTTCCAAGTCATAATTTCTTACTCTTTCTTTTCCATGTTTGCTTGTTTACTTTTAGGTGTTCTCTCCTTCATATTGACATTAAATCATTTATCTTTCTCTAATTATTCTAGGCTGTTTTTTTCTTCTACTACCCCGATAGCTACTTTATGTTTGCTACTTTCCATGGATATTGCTTATCAACACACCTTCTGGTTTCTTCTCTTCTGTTTGTCTGGGCTCAACATACTTGGTTTTTATTTGTCAATTTTGCCTTTTCTTTCTACAATCTGCTTCTCTTATCTTGTCCTCTAATAGACCTATTCTCCATCAACCCATTCTTTTTTTATTTTTCCAACTCCTCCTATTTCTCCTTTCAACATTTGCCTCTTCCCCATGACCCTCCTTATCGATATCTCATCAATGATTCTTTCCCTTTATTTTTGCCCCTTTCATTTTTTGCTTCTTTCTTACAAGTGATTTACTTCTGATATTTCTGTGCCATTTCTTTCTCCTTATATTTATATAATTATGTCCATATCATTCTTTTTCCTACAGCTTCCTTTACTCACACTTAGAAAGAAGTATTTATTGAGGTTCACTACATGCCGACAATATAAGGGCCTAATATGACACAGACCTTGCCCTTAAGGAGTTCCCATCTAGAAGAGACAGACACGTAAATCAACAAGATAAGATAAATATGTAGAAAGTGCAGGGATACAAAGAGATACAGGATTTTATAGAAGCCCTAGGGAATGTGCTGTGGCTTAGGAGAGGGTGGCATCAAGAAAAATTTTCCTGGATGGTGTGTTACCTTGGCTAAGTCTTGAAGGATGAGTAGTAAGTAAATTGGCATTGCTAGAGTGTAATTGGAAGGCAGAGAATGTGGAGAGGGAGCTTGAAGACAGGAAATGGTCTTGCTGTAGCGGGAGTGATTTGTCATACTGAGAAGCATGGATATGAACAGGTATCTTGGATGCATTTGAAGCAGGAAATAGCCATAACTGATATTCATTTTGACCATATATTTGGTCAGCTATTTAGAGAATAGACTTGAGAGATATACTTGGATGGTGGTAGGCTTGCCAGCTGAAGACTATTTTATGAAACTCTGGATCAGGATGGCAAAGAGAAATACCAGAGAGAGCAGATTCAAGAATTATTTATGTGAAAAAGTTGACAGAACTTAATTGCTGATTGAATATGGGTAATAAGGGAAAGGATGATTCTTGGAGTAACGAGGTGGACGAAGATGTCAAAAGTTAAGAGAGGGGGAACATGGCAGGGGAGCCAGATCATCCTTTGTTCTCCCTCCCAAACAGGGCTTCCAATAATATTGATAACTTGCTTTTTATAAAGTGGACCGTAATTTTTCAAGCTCTCACCTATCTGTTACTGAATCAATCCTCGTGAGAATTCTCTGCAATTGAGCAGTTAATATCCACAATTTTCAGATAAGAGCGCTGAAAAAGCCTTTTCTCACATGTATATCCTAGTGACAGTAGGTTATTTAAATGCTCAAAATGTTTTCAGTTAGACAGCTTCAGACCCTGTCCTGGCAGTTAGGCTGCTGGGATGCAGGCCTGGGTGATGCAGCCATGAAGGCACTGGCTTCACAGACATGAGCAATTTTAAAGATGATCCCCATTAGGTGCATCCTTAACCTGTGACTCTGCCACAGTAACGCATATCATTCAGTACCTCCTACACAGAAATTTTCTATCACTTGAAGAGACACCTTCAAGTAAAAGCAAACTACCAATTGGCTTAGAATTCACCCTTAATAAACAACGAGTTCATATATACACAATATGTTGCAGACCCACGTTTTATATATATATGTGTGTTACATATAGGCTTAAGACTGTATTAATGACTCTCAGATTCATTCTAATAATCTTTTCACATTTGCTGCACGTTTGTTTTGTATTCCCGTGGAGCTGTAATACAGACAGAGACGTTATTTTCAAAGCAATGTGCAAGTGGTTGGTGTAAAACAAAGGCCTCTGTGTTCTCCCAGCCCAGCTGAAAACCAGAGAAATTGCTTTTCTAGTAGCGGTAACGACACAGGGGAGGCTGATGATAACAGAGGCCTTTCCTGCTCTGCTCTCGTGTTCATTTCAAATGGGGAATGAGCACAGGCAGGAGGAAGGGCACTCTACCAGGAACTGACCCCACTTTGCTCTGTGAATGTGTCATCACATCATGCTTCATTCACTGTGTGTTTCTAGGTGGTGGCAATGATGAGGGTCCTTGAATAAACTTAATCCTCTTTCTCCATCCCCAATATTGTTAAAGTTATGTTCAGGTTTAAGGTTTAGGTATAAGATGAGGATTCGTGATATGAGTTGGGTATTTATTCGTTCGGTAGGCAAATAAGGAAGACAAAATGGATTGAATTACGTTTCCTGTGAGGAGCTTGGCTATGGCCTAACCTCATAAACTAATTGAAGGGATCTGTCAAATTATATTTAGCAGTATAAAAATCTTGGATTGCAAGGGAGAGTTAGATTAGAATTAATCTGAGTGTTGTTTACATTAACCAGTGTTTATTCTTTTAACCAGATTTATTTCTGAACTATCCTGACCCAGGAGGGCATAATATTCTAGAAAAGTGAGTTTATTAAGCAGCGTTTTTCTGTATAGATATATAATTTTTCTGATACGATTCACATCTGAATCATTTTAAAATTTGGGACTACTGTATAAATTCTGTGTATCTCTATGATAAGCCTCTGTAATAGAAGCCTGGACAAATAATTCTCTTTCTAAACTCCTAGATGAGTTCAGCTGTGTATATGTGCATAGGTTCAACAAAAGTAAACCCAGTTACAACAGTTGTTCTCAAACTGTGATAAGAAATATCTGAATGTCAGGGTGTAGTGATTGAGAATATTTTTAGCTTCTTAGTTTATTCTGCCGTGAACTGTTTCAAAAATACCGGCTTAAAATGCATGTTTAATATTATTCGCCATCATCTGGAGGAAATAATGATGTATACAACTCTTTGTGTAGACTGCTGCCATCCATGTGTGTCAATACCAAATATACACTTATGTGCTTGTGTATCTATAAAACATCTTTGGATGTTTTCCGCTAGACAAGGGGACAAGGGGACAAGGCAGGGGTAAAAGATATTTATTTTTTACTCTATAAGCTTTATCCATTTAAATCACCTGAAACTATTTTTCACAAGTTTCTAGCTTACAAACGTGTATGTATGTGGAAGAGGGTGTGGGTATGTGGGAGATGAGGGCATGGTGTGTGTAAAATCAAAGGATATAGAAAAGTATATGATATTTTGTTGCATTCGTTTGGATATCAGGTAAATTTTGATTTCTCCTAAGAAAAATTCTGTTTTCATTTTTAAAAAATCATCAGTTAATATGCATAATAGGCAATCTTGCCCATTCTTCATCCCTACCCCATCCCTAACCCCTACCACATAATTAAGTATTTATAGAGTTCTCCTATGAGCCAGGCCCTGGGCTAGACTTTGGGAATATAAGGCAAGTGATATATGGTTGCTAACCTCAAATATTGGCAGTAGAAACATAAACAGCTAAAGAAATATGTGTGATATAAATTCATCCCAAATACCTCATCTAAAAAGGTTTATGTGTGAGTCAGAATTTTATATTGAGAATCTAATATGTTTATTACAAAGGTTAAGGTAGAAAATACTGTTTATCCTTGTATTATGCTACTAGTCTCTCTCTCTCTGTCTCTCATGGGAATATTGATCTATTTCCTCCCAATCCTTTATTTTGTTTTGTTTGGTTTTGTTTGGTTTTGTTTTTAATCCTGTGCTTCTTCCATAGTACTGTAAGTTTCTGCCTTATTCTTGGATTATTCTTTTTTTTCTTCTTTGAATTAATAGATTTAATTTTATTTTCTCCATTTTTTTTTAACATCTTTATTGGAGTATCATTGCTTTACAATAGTGTGTCAGTTTCTACTTTATAACAAAGTGAATCAGTTATACATATACATATGTCCCCATATCTCTTCCCTCTTGCGTCTCCCTCCCTCCCACCCTCCCTATCCCACCCCTCTAGGTGGTCACAAAGCACCAAGCTGATCTCCCTGTGCTATGCGGCTGCTTCCCACTAGCTATCTATTTTACATTTGGTAGTGTATATATGTCCATGCCACTCTCTCACTTTGTCCCAGCTTACCCTTCCCCCTCCCCATATCCTCAAGTCCATTCTCTAGTAGGTCTGTGTCTTTATTCCCGTCTTGCCCCTAGGTTCTTCATGACCATTTTATTTTTGTTTTTTAGATACCATATATATGTGTTAGCATACGGTATTTGTTTTTCTCTTTCTGACTTACTTCACTCTGTATGACAGACTCTAGGTCCATCCACCTCACTACAAATAACTCAATTTCGTTTCTTCTTATCAAACACATGAAAGAATGCTCAACATCATTAATCATTAGAGAAATGCAAATCAAAACTACAGTAAGATATCATCTCACACCGGTCAGAATGGCCATCATCAAAAAATCTACAAACAATAAATGCTGGAGAGGGTGTGGAGTAAAGGGTACCCTCTTGCACCGTTGGTGGGAATGTAAATTGATACAGCCACTCTGGAGAACAGTATGGAGGTTCCTTAAAAAACTAAAAATAAAACTACCATACGACACAGCAATCCCACTACTGGGCATATACCCTGAGAAAACCATAATTCAAAAAGAGTCATGTACCACAATGTTCATTGCAGCTCTATTTACAATAGCCAGGACATGGAAGCAACCTAAGTGTCCATCAACAGATGAATGGGTAAAGAAGATGTGGCACATATATACAATGGAATATTATTCTTGGATTATTCTAAATTCTTGGGCAACCAAGATGCCACCCAAAGGAGGATGGAGGTGAAAGGAAAATGTCATTTTGGGACTCAGTGTTCTGTATACATACTATTCCATTTCCCTGGAATGTCGCTTTCATTCCCTACCTGTATCCTTTTCTGCTATATAGACTCCAAAATACACTCAATTTCCATCTATCCATCTAATTAATCCTCCCTTCTTGTTTTGAAATACAATTAACTTAGATTGAAAAAACATGTAAAATACCTAAAGTAAACAAAATTTGAAAGAAGTGAAATGTACAAGGCAAAAAAGGAAAAAGGATTTGGTTGTAAAATTGCACTGAGACTCAAACATAAAAATAAAAATCTGAAGCTCTTGTTGAGACTGAGACATAAGTTTGACTCTAAGCATAATAGAGTATAATTGAATGTTCAAGAAAATCACAACAGGTTCTGATTTGCAGGTACACAGTACATTTTGTATTCTTAACCCACAGTTCAGGGTTCTCCCTATGGGTAGTGTCTGTTTTCCTTTCATAAGCTTTAATTGACTAACACTGATCCCTTGTCAGTCAAGTGAATGAGGTTTCAGCCACAGGAAATTGAAAGTAAGTGGCTATTAAAGGAGTTCTCTGGAATACTCAGTGTATAAATTACTGTTTTATAAATGGCGTAAAGCTAGTAAATGGTCAAAATAATATTCAGTTTGAGATTATGCAAATGCAGTTAAGGAGTAGAAGCTAGCTTTTCAACTTATCTAAATAAACATGTAATTTTCCCATCACTGAACACTGTGCGACTGGTGCTATTGAAGTTAGGTGACAGCTGTGAAGAATCGGGCTGGAGAGGGCGTAACCAGGAATGTATGGGCCCCAGAAGGGCAAAAGCCTGTGCTCCCTTTTGTTTTCTTTTCTCAGAATTCTATGGTAGAATGAATCAGAAATCATTGATAACTGAATTGACAGCACTCTGAGGACCTCACAATATCAGTCACTCCTTACTAGATAGTATTTCATTATTTTCATGGAATCCTTAAGATTAATAATGAGCCATTTAACACGTTTTAAACTTGTGCATTTTGTTGTTCATAAATACATGACTTAGAGAAATAGTAAGAGAACTTTCAAATCATTTTCACATGCACCATCTAATTTGATTATCCATATCACCTGTGAGGAAGATGAAATAGCTAATAATAATTTATTAAGTGCCACTGTGTTTCAGACACTGTTCTAAATTATTTAATAAACTCGTTTAGCCTTCTGAACAATCCTATGACGCATATACTGCTATTACCTTACAGATGAAGACACTGAGGCATGGAGAGAATATATTCACAGACCAAGGCCTATAGTTGGTGAATGCTAGAGATAGGATTTGAATCCACCCAGTTTGACTCCAGAGTCAGCCCCAGTCTTTCCCCACATATGGCAGAGTAGGAGGTAGAAGCTATGTGATCATGTAATTCTGTGATTCCTAATGCGTGTCTCTAGGTGACGTACAGAAGTACAGAAAAAAGTCATCTGTTTGGGTGTGAAGTTTTATGAAATCCAGCCTTTAAGCTTTTTAATCAGTCAGGATCAGAAGTTAAAGTTCTTCTAAGCCTGCACGATGAACATATTTCCATGAGACAACATACAAGCTAGGAGGTATTACATGACACCCTTAGTCCAAAAAATATGCAAGCACATTGAAACAATAGGATAAATGCTACACACGCACAGACGCGTGTGCACACACACACGCAAACACATGCACATACAAGCATACAAGGTTTAGAATCCCGATGAGGAAGCAATTACTGTGCCTGAACTGAATCAGTCTAACTTCCAGAGAGGAGCACTTGATATGTCTTCAGAATAACCCGAAGGATGACACGAACATGTCCAACTGAAGCATTAGAATGACGCAAAAGTAGGTGAAGTGTGGCAGAAAATGCAGTGAACTTGGGTATTTGCCTTGCCTCTTTTGAAATATGTGGTCTTAGGCAAGTCCCTTGCCTTCTCTGAGCTTATTTCCTTCTCTGTAAATTAGGTAGAGAAAACTACTCGCTACACAGGGCTGTTATGAAGCAAAATATTACTTTTCATGAATATACTTTATAAACTATAACTTGATGTGTAAAATTAATATATTGTTAATAATGTATTTATGTTGATATTTTAGTAAATAAATGATTCCAACTGGTGGCTCTTGCTTATCAAATTCCTGTGGCTTTCGGTCATGACAAAATAATGCTTGGAAATGAGATACTAATACTTAGAAATGAGAAATGAGAAAGTGGCTATATGAGTTTTCTCTCATAAAATGTTACACACTGCCTAGAATCTAACAGGTACACGATATACATTTGACGTATGAATGAAAAAATAAATAAGTGAGTTGTACAAACGAGTGAATGTCAAGTTCTGATTTTCACCAGTACTTTCATTGTTCCACCTTAAAGAGACTATGGCTTCAACCTCTGGACTGTGCACAAAATACTGTATTGTTACCTAAACCTATTATTCTGGCCCCGGTCTCAGGATGAAGGGTTAGTAGCAGGGTTCTCGCTTTAATTTTATTCTTATTTTCCTTTATTGTGAACCATAAGAAAATACATTTTATAAGCGATGAGTGCTCATATTTTCTTTTAAAAATATAGCAAGGTACCTGACATAGTGAGGTTGAGAAGATTTCCCTAAGGTCGTGACAATTATGAAGAGATCTGAGTATAATAAGGAGGAGTTAACAAGGTGAAAATGGTAGGAAGCATATTCCTGGCATAGCATGTTCAAAGGTTTTATTTCATGAGGGAGCATCTTGTAAATGAAATATACATTTAAGCTTTTTTATTGTTATTTTATTTTATTGTTTTGTTTTCACATTGCAACTCTGCTCCACAATGCCTTGTAAAATAAAACCATAGTTTATACAAACTACTTTGTATAAAATAAATAAGCTGCAAGGATATATTGTACAGCACAAGGAATATAGCCAGTAGTAACTTTAAATGGAGTATAATCTATAAAAATTTTGAATCACTATATTGTACACCTGAAACTAATATAATATTATAAATCAACTATATTTCAATTAAAAAGAGGAAAAGAAATTACAAAGATTAGTAAAATAGTCTTTAAAATTTCTGGACTTGTATACTGTTGACCTTCAAAATAAAATAGTTATTTTACCAGCAATAAATGGATTTATTGGGAATAGCAGAGAATTCGAGGTGAGCAAATCACAACAAAAAAATATAGGCAAGCCCAACAAACAAAGGAGACACTGTTTTATAGAGTAAAAGGCGGAAGTTGGGAGGGGTTGTTTTGAAAGAATGGAAGTCCATTGGAGAAAAGTGAGAGTTCAGGGTGGTGATGGTTTCTCATTGTATCTGTTGCTGGATAGTCAGTTTCTTGTCGGAGATGCAATGTACATTTTTTTTCCTGTATAAATTGGACAGGTCTGTAATTAATGATTCTTTCCTATTAATGATTCTTCTGTAATTGACAATTCTTTCTGTAATTGACATCAAATAGTACTGCATGAGAGCTCCCCATTCCAGCCTCCCAACTGCATTTTAGTAAGGTTTCTCTTTATTAATTTTCATAATACCTATTTGTTTCACTTTATTTTTCTTAACATATACCAATGTTTGGAATAACAAAACAAAACTGAACTCAACAGAAAGGAAAAAACATAGAAATGCTAATACAGGATCAGTATTATTGTTAGAACTTTACAAATATCACCTAGAAGCACCGTTTTCGTATAGTAATCATGTTAACTCTGATAACTGGAGCCCAACAATCAAAACCCTTAAACTGATTCTCTTCTGACTTACTGTATGATTTCCAAATCTTGTGTCTGCATTGCTAACGAGGTAATACAAATAGACTTGTGAAATTACTTAATAAATAAGCAAGATGAAAATAACAAGAATATTAAAATAGAGAAACTCTAGACAGAGTTTGGTGCTCAGCATTCTAGGGGACAGAGATAGAGGGGAAAGTATTTATCAGTCAAACAGGGTCTAATAGAATGCTAAATTTTTAACACTTTCGTGTTTCACTTGAAGAAGGCTTCTTGACTTTTATCATTCTACAGATATTCCTGAAGAGTCTAATGATTCTGATCCTTTACTTTGTTTAGATAGAATTTTTAAACATGTGCTTTTCCTTTTCTGTTCTTTAGAAATCAGTTGAAGGTAACTGTAAGAGCAAAGCACAAAGTTTAGGAATAATAGAACCTAACTCAGTGAAAATATTGATTAAATACCTTTACTAAAGTAAAAGTTAATAGGAAAAGTCTTTTTGGAACGTAGGGGTATAGGGATCTGTAAAATGACTTGCATGTTGAGCCAATTTGTTTTTATTTTCTCCTACATGAAACAGATGCCATAGTCCTTCACATAAAGCACATGCAAGTAGGATTACACAGACATTCATCAGCAGAACTAGAAATCAGAAGGAGCTAGTTTACTTCACTTTCAAGATTTGAGTCTATTAGATTTTAAAGATCTTTAATGATAAAGTTTCACAAATTTGATAGGAGGCTCATAAGGGAGATATAATATAGATTAATATTAGGTGATGGAACTCACATTTTGACTTTTGATCTAAGTGTGTGTGTGTGTGTGTGTGTGTGTGTGTGTGTTTGTCCTGGCATACACATGTACAACTGACTAGTGTGGGTTGCTTCTAACATTGGCATAATTGTGCAGAATCTTTTTTACAGCTGATTTGCTAATCTGCCACATAGACTCACTTTAAAACCATGATTCTTTTTATGAAACGGGATGTCTCCTACTCATAATGCTTAGGTAGCAGAATGCCTGTTATTAGTGTAGTTCAACATATTCCATTGCTGAAAATCCTCCTCTACATCTGAGGCTCAGAAAATGTATTCCATTTTACATAATTATACCCTTGTAAATCACCATTTCTGCCTGATGAAAGTTGAATTCTGCAGCTTAGGATGTATGAATTATTCCTTCATTACAGGTGGATGAACCACCTGAAACAGACAGTAGATCATGTGCAAAAACACATTCAGTGATGTAAAACAAGTTTTTCTGAACTTACATCTTCCATCAGTATTCAGAGCCCAGCAAAATCTGAAAAAAAAAATGGTGTCATTTAAATAAAATACACAATTGCTAACTTGAACCATGCGCATTTGGTATTGTTTTCTAGGTGACTGGAGGGGTGGGTTGTTTTGATCCTCTCTGCCATTACCCACACTATGCATTTACAATTGGGCTTGATGAAATAACAGCTGTAGCTTGTGCAGCAAGGTTTTTCTCTGCCAACTTAACTGGGCTGAATGGGGATACAATCTGTGACCTTGTCCTCCTTAACCCAGTGCTCTACCCAACTGAATTCACGTCTCCGGTTCACATTGGAGTGTGTGTGCTGTTTGCAACAGCAGACAAACAAAAACAGGTCGTGTAACATGATGGACATTGGCAGTATTTTCTATATATCTTTCACAAAATGAAAGGCTTTCTTGAAGAAGCCAATATTAGCCTCTTAATCAGTGTTAAGGAAAGCATTCAACTGGATACAAAACTGTCACTACTAGATTTAGCATTTAAAAACATAAGAGACGGGTGTGGGGGGAAGGAGTGGAGGGATTAATTGGGAGATTGGGATTGACATATATACACTACTATATATGGAATAGATAACTAATAAGAACCTACTGAATAGCAGTGGGAACTCTACTCAATACTCTAATGACTTATATGGGAACAGAATCTAAAAAAGAGTGGATATGAGTGTATGTATAACTGACTTACTTTGCTGTACAGCAGAAACTAACACAACATTGTTAATCAGCTATACTCCAAAAAAAATAAAAAGAAAAATGCAAAAAAGAAAAAAAAACAAACCCGTAAGAGATTATGCTGTTACTGTTAGGAATATTACTATGTCTGTGGTTTAGAATTGGTGATCTGTGTCAAATCAGTCTCTCTCCTCAGGCCATGATGTATTATCAAGCCAGATGCTGCTACAGAGGATATAGTCTTGTGCTGTCTGGAACACTGAATCTTAAGTCACTTAACTTGTGCTACTTTTACTCATTCATGAAACTTGTCTTGGTCTATCTCAGGCTAGTCATAGATTAGTTTCATCATTTGAATCAGTCTTTAATTAGCTTCCCAAATCCGCTACTCACCTCTGCAAGCATATGTTCCACTTCTTAATTTGGCCATTGTTTACATTATCAGATAGCTTAGTGCTGAACTAATATGTTGCCTGGGAGATAGAGTTTGATGATTGTTTCTTATTTTGATTTGTTAATGAAAGAATATGTAATATATAGATTTTATGAACTATACATTGATAGAGTCCATTTTTACAGAGGATGGTATCATTTTGTTAAAAGGCTCATACACCAAAGTATGGGCATTTTCATACCACTTATCAATCTGGGAAACTGTCTCAATGGCTTTAGGCAAAGTCTTTTTTTTTTTTTTTTTAAACTTCTCATCTATCAGTTTTTCAAATGATTAGAAGAGGTGCATATCTTTGATTCTTACTGAACCAAATTATGCTACTGAAAAGAAATCTAATTCTATTCCATTTGTGAGAAGAAGTGTTTCTGAATAGTCACCATAAACTTGACTTGATTAAAATGTAGTGGAACAAGGTAGATGTAGGGTCTGGAGGTTTTTCTAATTATGCAAATACTTGTGATTTTTTCTGAAAGAGGGCTTTTTGGAGACTGTAGCAGTGATTTAGCAATTCAGTTATGGTATAAGTTATCAAGTGTTAGATTTCAAATATTTAGGAGGCCTAAATGTTCCTGTAGTCAATCTTCTCATTTTACAAGTGAGGAAGTGAGACTAGAAAGGCTTCAGGAAGCAATTTTTTTTTTTTTTTTTAATATTTATTTGGTTGCACCAGGTCTTATTTATTTATTTTTATATTTATTTTTGGCTGTGTTGGGTCTTCGTTTCTGTGCGAGGGCTTTCTCCAGTTGTGGCAAGCGGGGGCCACTCATCATCGCGGTGCGCGGGCCTCTCACTGTCGCGGCCTCTCTTGTTGCGGAGCACAGGCTCCAGACGCGCAGGCTCAGTAGTTGTGGCTCACGGGCCCAGTTGCTCCGCGGCATGTGGGATCTTCCCAGACCAGGGCTCGAACCCGTGTCCCCTGCATTAGCAGGCAGATTCCCAACCACTGCGCCACCAGGGAAGCCTTCAGGAAGCAATTTGATAATACATCTGGGGAGAACTCAGATTCCTTATTAAAGCAGCATTTCATCACTGAACACATTTGTGCTGGTATTTTTAAAGTAAAATTTGTTGTAACATTCATAGGTATATTTTAGTTAAGTTGTCTGATACCTTTATTTCTGTAGTAAGAAAGTGGTATACATCACCTCCATCTCTTTCATTACTGGAAATAGAGAAGCCAGGTGACTAAGTCAAAATTTGCTGATGTCAATATGAGTCAACATCCTGCTTCAAATATTGTCTCTCTGTTTGCTACTTTAAACTCATCAGTTGTTAATGCTGACGAAGTACCAAGTTCAAAAGCTCTCTGTATTTGGCAAAAGTACTTTTTAAATGCAAAGTTGTAACTTATTATTCTGTTGCAACATAAGAAAAAATAGTAATGCCGTAAGCTCCTAAAAGCTATTTTAATGCTTGTTTCAACATTGTTTTTCTGGGTTAAGATTTTAAGCAAACATAGACAACAGTGGTTGGTGAAAGCCTTTCTTAAAACATTTATTAAGCACATAGTTCATGCTCTGTTCTAAGTACTAGAGACAGTCAAAAAACTTTGACCCAGACTCCGAGGTATTCAAATTATAGCAAAGAAGCAAATATATTATTCAAAACAACAACAAAAGAGCTGGTTATGTTCTAGTCTAAGTGCTATGGGAGAACAATGAGAGAGTAATATTGTTTTGGGGAGGTCCATTTATTTTTTATTTATTTGATTTTTTTATCCTCACATATTAATCCCATTTTTATTTTTATTTATTTATTTATTTATTAACATCTTTATTGTAGTATAATCACTTTACAATGGTGTGTTAGTTTTTACTGTATAACAAAGTGAATCAGCTATATGTGTACATATATCCCCATATCTCCTCCCACTTGTGTCTCCATCCCACCCTCAGTATCCCACCCCTCTAGGTGGACACAAAGCACCCAGCTGATCTCCCTGTGCTATGAGGCTGCTTCCCACTAGCTATCTATTTTACATTTGGTAGTGTATATATGTCCATGCCACTCTCTCACTTCATCCCAGCTTACCCTTCCCCCTCCCCGTGTCCTCAAGTCCATTCTCTATGTCTGCGTCTTTATTCCTGTCCTGTCCCTAGGTTCATCAGAACCATTTTCTTTTTTTTTTTTTTAGATTCCGTATATATGTGTTAGCATACGGTATTTGTTTTTCTCTTTCTGACTTACTTCACTCTGTATGACAGTCTCTAGGTCTATCCACCTCACTACAAATAACTCAATTTCGTTTCTTTTTAAGGCTGAGTAATATTCCATTGTATATATGTGCCACATCTTCTTTATCCATTCATCTGTTGATGGACACTTAGGTTGCTTCCATGTCATGGCTATTGTAGATAGACCTGCAATGAACATTGTGGTACAAGACTCTTTTTGAATTATGGTTTTCTCAGGGTATATGCCCAGTAGTGGGATTGCTGGGTCGTATGGTAGTTCTATTTTTATTTTTTTAAGGAACCTCCATACTGTTCTCCATAGTGGCTGTATCAATTTACATTCCCACCAACAGTGCAAGAGGGTTCCCTTTTCTCCACACCATCTCCAGAATGTATTGTTTGTAGATTTTTTTTTTTTTTTTTTTTTTTTGTAGATTTTTGATGGTGGCCATTCTGACCAGTGTGAGGTGATATCTCATTGTAGTTTTGATTTGTATTTCTCTAATTAGTGATGTGGAGCATCCTTTCATGTGTTTGTTGGTAATCTGTGTATCTTCTTTGTAGAAATGTCTGTTTAGGTCTTCTGCCCATTTTTGGATTGGGCTGTTTGTTTTTTTAATATTGAGCTGCATGAGCTGCTTGTATATTTTGGAGATTAATCCTTTGTCAGTTGCTTCATTTGCCAATATTTTCTCCCATTCTGAGGGTTGTCTTTTTGTCTTGTTTATGGTTTCCTTTGCTGTGCAAAAGCTTTTAACTTTCATTAGGTCCCATTTGATTATTTTTGTTTTTATTTCCATTTCTCTAGGAGGTGGGTCAAAAAGGATCTTGCTGTGATTTATGTCATAGAGTGTTCTGCCTATGTTTTCCTCTAAGAGTTTTATAGTGTCTGACGTTACATTTAGATCTTTAATCCATTTAAAGTTTATTTTTGTGTATGGTGTTAGGGAGTGTTCTAATTTCATTCTTTTACATGTAGCTGTCCAGTTTTCCCAGCACCACTTACTGAAGAGGCTGTCGTTTCTCCACTGTAAATTCTTGCCTCCTTTATCAAAAATAAGGTGACCATATGTGCATGGGTTTATCTCTGGGCTTTCTATCCTGTTCCATTGATCTATATTTCTGTTTTTGTGCCAGTACCATACTGTCTTGATTACTGTAGCTTTTAGTATAGTCTGAAGTCAGGGAGTCTGATTCCTCCAGCTCCTTTTTTCTTTCTCAAGTTTGCTTTGGCTATTTGGGATCTTTTGTGTTTCCATGCAAATTATGAAATTTTTTGTTCTAGTCCTGTGAAAACTGCCAGTGGTAGTTTGATAGGGATTGCATTGAATCTGTAGATTGCTTTGGGTAATATAGCCATTTTCACAATGTTGATTCTTGCAGTCCAAGAACCTGGTATATCTCTCCATCTGTTTGTATCATCTTTAATTTCTTTCATCAGTGTCTTATAATTTTCTGCATACAGGTCTTTTGCCTCCTTAGGTAGGTTTATTCCTGGGTATTTTATTCTTTTTGTTGCAGTGGTAAATGGGAGTGTTTCCTTAATTTCACTTTCAGATTTTTCATCATTAGTGTATAGGAATGCAAGAGATTTCTGTGCATTAATTTTGTGTCTGCTACTTTACCAGTTTCATTGATTAGCCCTAGTAGTCTTCTGGTAGCATCTTTAGGATTCTCTGTGTACAGTATCATGTCATCCGCAAACAGTGACAGCTTTACTTCTTCTTTTCCGATTTGGATTCATTTTATTTCTTTTTCTTCTCTGATTGCTGTGGCTAACACTTCCAAAACTATGTTGAATAATAGTGGTAAGAGTGGGCAACCTTGTCTTGTTCCTGATCTTAGTGGAAATGGTTTCAGTTTTTCACCATTGAGAACGATGTTGGCTGTGGGTTTTTGATATATGGCCTTTATTATGTTGAGGTCAGTTCCCTCTGTGCCTACTTTCTGGAGGGTGTTTTTTGTCATAAATGGGTGTTGAATTTTGTCGAAAGCTTTTTCTGCATCTATTGCAATGATCATATTGTTTTTCTCCTTCAATTTGTTAATATGGTTTATCACATTGACTGATTTGCATATATTGAAGAATCTTTGCATTCCTCGGATAAACCCCACTTGATCATGGTGTATGATCCTTTTAATGTGCTGTTGCATTCTGTTTGCTAGTATTTTGTTGAGGATTTTTACATCTATGTTCATCAGTGATATTAGCCTGTACTTTTCTTTTTTTGTGACATCTTTGCCTGGTTTTGCTATTAGGATCATGGTGGCCTCGTAGAATGAGTTTGGGAGTGTTCCTCCCTCTGCTATATTTTGGAAGAGTTTGAGAAAGATGAGTGTTAGCTCTTCTCTAAATGTTTGATAGAATCTGCCTGTGAAGCCATCTGGTCCTGGGCTTTTGTTTGTTGGAAGATTTTTAATCACAGTTTCAATTTCAGTGCTTGTGATTGGTCTGTTCATATTTTCTATTTCTTCCTGGTTCAGTCTCAGAAGGTTGTGATTTTCTAAGAATTTGTCCATTTCTTCCAGATTGTCCATTTTATTGGCGTATAGTTGCTTGTAGTAATTTCTCATGATCCTTTGTATTTCTGCAGTGTCAGTTGTTACTTCTTCTTTTTCATTTCTAATTCTATTGATTTGAGTGTTCTCCCTTTTTTCTTGATGAGTCTGGCTAAAGGTTTATCAGTTTTGTTTATCTTCTCAGAGAAGCAGCTTTTAGTTTTTTTTAATCTTTGCTGTTGTTTCCTTCATTTCTTTTTCATTTGTTTCTGATCTGATCTTTATGATTTCTTTCCTTCTTCTAACTTTCGGGTTTTTTTGTTCTTTCTCTAATTGCTTTAGGTATAAGGTTAGGTTGTTTATTTGAGGTGTTTCTTGTTTCTTGAGGTAGGATTGTATTGCTATAAACTTCCCTCTTAGAGCTGCTTTTGCTGCATCCCATAGGTTGTGGGTCATCGTGTTTTCATTGTCATTTGTTTCTAGGTATTTTTTGATTTCCTCTTTGATTTCTTCAGTGATCTCTTGATTATTTAGTAGTGTATTGTTTAACCTCCATGTGTTTATATTTTTTACATTTTTTTTTCCTGTAATTAATATCTTGTCTCATAGTGCTGTGGTCAGAAAAGATACTTGATACGATTTCAATTTTCTTAAATTTTCCAAGGCTTGATTTGTTACCCAAGATATGATCTGTCCTGGAGAATGTTCCATGAGCACTTGAGAAGAAAGTGTATTCTGTTGGTTTTGAATGGAATGTCCTATAAATATCAGTTGAGTCCCTCTTATTTAATGTGTCATTTAAAACATATGTTTCCTTATTTATTTTCATTTTGGATGATCTGTCCTTTGGTGAAAGTGGGGTGTTACAAGTCCCCTACTATGATTGTGTTACTGTCAATTTCCCCTTTTATGGCTGTTAGCATTTGCCTTAAGTTTTGAGGTGCTCCTATGTTGGGTGCATAAATATTTACAATTGTTATATCTTCTTCTGGGATTGATCCCTTAATCATTAGGTAGTGTCCTTCTTTGTCCCTTGTAATAGTCTTTATTTTAAAGTCTATTTTGTCTGATAAGAGAATTGCTACTTCAGCTTTCTTTTGATTTTCATTTGCATGGAATATCTTTTTCCATCCCCTCACTTTCAGTCTGTATGTGTCCCTAGGTCTGAAGTGGGTCTCTTGTAGACAGCATATATATGGGTCTTGTTTTTGTATCCATTCAGCCAGTTTATGTCTTTTGGTTGAAGCATTTAATCCATTTACATTTAAGGTAGTTATTGACATGTATGTTCCTATTACCATTTTCTTAATTGTTTTGGTTTTGTTATTGTAGGTCTTTTCCTTGTCTTGTGTTTCCTGCCTAGAGAAGTTCCTTTAGCATTTGTTGTAAAGCTGGTTTTGTGGTGCTGAATTCTCTTAGCTCTTGCTTGTCTGTAAAGGTTTTAATTTCTCTGTCGAATCTGAATGAGATCCTTGCTGGGTAGAGTAATCTTTGTTGTAGGTTTTTCCCTTTCATCACTTTAAATATGTCCTGCCACTCCCTTCTGGCTTGCAGAGTTTCTGCTGTAAGATCAGTTGTTAACCTTATGGGGATTCCCCTGTATGTCATTTGTTGTTTTTCCCTTGCTGCTTTTAAAGTTTTTTGTTTGTATTTAATTTTTGGTAGTTTGATTAATATGTGTTGGTGTGTTTCTTCTTGGATTTATCCTGTATGGGACTCTCTGTGCTTCCTGGACTTGACTGACTATTTCCTTTCCCATATTTGGGAACTTTTCAACTATAATCTCTTCAAGTATTTTCTCAGTGCCTTTTTTTTCTCTTCTTCTTCTGGGACCCCTATAATTCGAATGTTGGTGCATTTAATGTTGTCCCAGAAGTCTCTGAGAGTGTCCTCAATTCTTTTCTCTTTATTCTGCTCTGTGGTAGTTATTTCCACTATTTTATCTTCCAGGTCATTTATCCATTCTTCTGCCTCAGTTATTCTGCTATTGATTCCTTCTAGAGAATTTTTAATTTTATTTATTGTGTTGTTCATCATTGTTTGTTTGCTCTTTGTTTCTTCTAGGTCCTTGTTAAACATTTCTTGTATTTTCTCCACTCTATTTCCAAGATTTTGGATATCTTTGCTATCATTACTCTGAATTCTTTTTCAGGTAGTCTGCCTATTTCCTCTTCATTTGTTTGGTCTGGTGGGATTTTACCTTTCTCCTTCATCTGCTGTGTATTTCTTTGTCTCTGTTGCAGGCTGCAGGTTCGTAGTTCCCATTGTTTTTGGTGTCTGCCCCTGGTGGGTAAGGTTGGTTCAGTGGGCTGTGTAGGCTTCCTGGTGGAGGGGACTGTTGCCTGTGTTCTGGTGGATGAGGCTGGATCTTGTCTTTGTGGTGGGCAGGACTGCGTGCAGTGGTGTGTTTTGGGGTGTCTGTTAACTTATTATGATTTTAGGCAGCCTCTCTGCTAATGGGTGGGGTTGTGTTCCTGTCTTGCTAGTTGTTTGGTATGGGGTGTCCAGCACTGTAGCTTGCTGTTCATTGAGTGGAGCTGGGTCTTAGCACTGAGATGGAGATCTCCAGGAGAGACTTTGCCATTTGATATTACATGGGGCCAGGAGGTCTTTGGTGGTCCAGTGTCCTGAACTTGGCTCTTCCACCTCAGAGGATCGGGCCTGACACCCGGCCAGAGTTCCAAGACCCCATCAGCCACATGGCTTGGAAGAAAATGGAGAAGAAAAAGGAAAGAAGGAAAATAAAATATAATAAAATAAAATAAAGTTATTAAAATAAAAAAATTTAAAAATATTATTAAAAATAAAAAGGTAATAAAAAATAAAAAGAAAGAAAGAAAGAAGAGAGCAACCAAACCAATAAACAAATCCACTAATGATAACAAGCGCTAAAAACTATACTAAAAAAGAAAAAAAGGAGAGACAGAACCCCAGGACAAATGGTAAAAACAAAGCTATACAGACAAATCACACAAAGAAGCATACACATACACACTCACAAAAAGGAAAAAATATATATATAAAAAAAAAAAGGAAGAGAGTAACCAAATCAATAAACAAATCTACCAATGATAATAAGCTCTAAATTCTAAACTAGGATAAACAGAAAACCAGAAACAAATTAGATGCAGAAAGCAAACCCCAAGTCTGCAGTTGCTCCCAAAGTCCACCTCCTCAATTTGGGATGATTCGTTGTGTATTCAGGTATTCTGCAGATGCAGGGTACATCAAGTTGATTGTGGAGATTCAATCTGCTGCTCCTGAGGCTGCTGGGAGAGATTTCGCTTTCTCTTCTTTGTTCGCACAGCTCCTGGGTTCAGCTTTGGATTTGGCCCCGCCTCTGCATGTAGGTTGACCTCTGGCGTTTGTTCTTCTCCCAGACAAGAGGGGGTTAAAGGAGCGGCTGATTAAGGGTCTCTTGCTCATTCAGGCCGGGGAGAGGGAGGGGTGCAGAATGCGGGACGAGCCTCTGGCGGCAGAGGCTGGCGAGACAATGCACCAGCCTGAGGCGCGCCGTGCGTTCTCCCGGGGAAGTTGTCCCTGGGTCACGGGACTCTGGCAGTGGTGGGCTGCACAGGCTTCTGGGAGGGGAGGTATGGATAGTGACCTGTGCTCACACACAGGCTTCTTGGTGGTGGCAGCAGCAGCCTTAGCATTTCATGCCCGTCTCTGGTGTCCACACTGATAGCTGTGACTTGCACCCATCTCTGAAGCTCCTTTAGGTGGTGCTCTGAATCCCCTCTCCTCGCACACCCTGAAACAACGGTCTCTTGACTCTTCGGCAGCTCCAGACATTTTCCCGGACTCCCTCCCGGCTAGCTATGGCGCACTAACCCCCTTCAGGCTGTGTTCACGCCGCCAACCCCAGTCCTCTCCCTGGGGTCCGACCTCCGAAGCCCGAGCCTCAGCTCCCAGCCCCCACCCATCCCGGCGGGTGAGCAGACAAGCCTCTCGGGCTGATGAGTGCTGGTCGGCAGTGATCCTCTGTGTGGGAATCTCTCCACTTTACCCTCTGCACCCCTGTTGCTGCCCTCTCCTCCGTGCCTCTGGAGCTTCCCCCACCCCACCCAGCCCTGATCTCTGCCAGTGAAAGGGCTTCCTAGTGTGTGGAAAGTTTTCTTCCTTCACAGCTCCCTCCCAGAGATGCAGGTCCCGTCCCTATTCTTTTGTCTCTGTTTTTCCTTTTTTCTTTTGCCCTACCCAGGTACATGGGTAGTTTCTTGCCTTTTGGGAAGTCTGAGGTCTTCTGCCAGTGTTCAGTAGGTGTTCTGTAGGAGTTGTTCCACTTGTAGATGTATTTTTGATGTATTTGTGGGGAGGAAGGTGATCTCCACCTCTTACTCCTCCACCATCTTGAAGGTCCTCTCCATTTATTTTTTAGAGAAGAGGTGGACATTAAACATTAGATGCCAAAAAATGAATTGGGACTCCTAGGTGGACAAGGGAGGAAGGAGATTATAGGCTAAGGAAACAGAGTGACAGAGATTAAAATGCAAGGGCATATAAGGATAAAGGTGTCCATATAGTTGGCGTAAATTGTGTGTGGTGAGGAATGGTTGGATATGGCAGGGTGTGGCTGGATATGTGGAGCCCAGATGGTAAATAATCTGGTATGCCTTGCTAAGAAGCTTGCTTGCTTTTGGGGTGTGTATGTGTGTTTAATATCAGATCATATGCTTGTCTCTGGGTGCTATGCTATTGGTTAGGCATGTGTATGTGGGACAAGCACAGTCCCCTTTTCCCTTCCTTTCTAAAATAGTTACTGTCATGTAATTTTTAATGCATCACAGGTCATAGAACCATGAATACTTTTCTCGGCAAGTGTTTATACTGAAGAATTTGAAGAGGGTCATGAGCAGAGCTGTCTTTCATTAAAGCAAAAGAGAAGTTCTCCTCAACCTTGTACTTTGCATATAGGTTGAGGATAATTACATACATTATTCATTTTTGGAATATGACTTTTGTTCATAGCTCCTGGAGAGTCTATATTTGCTATTTATTTGGGGAGGGTAGTGTAAAAGTAAGAAGAACCCAGCAGATGAAGGTTGAACATATCACCAGGGAAATTCAAGGTCAAAAATTAACTCCTCACCTTTATGAAAGACATCATCTAACAGAAAACATAACAAATATACTAGATATAGAATTTCCAGATTATTTTGAGAAAAACATGTCAGTTAAAGTAGTCATTCAGTCAAGCTAAAATATTTTTTATTTTCGTTTAATATTTTATTTTTCTCAATTTTGGTCACTAATATTGTGGTTTATCAAGTATGGAATCTTCAAAATTTGAGAGCTTTACAAATATTTGTTATTTGGTCTTTATTAAATTAGAGCTCTTGTGGAGTACCATATTTAGCGTCTCTTTTAGAGTCCAATTAGCATCTTATAAATAATGCAAATAGGAATGAATCAGTGAGTAAGAATTCTGCCAACATTCACTACTTGTTTTCAACATAGTGCTATTTACAGATTCCTCAAGTTAGTCTTAATGTAAACTCTTTTCAAAATACTATTATGAGTACTTAAGGCGATAACTCACATTTCAAATTACTCAGAATAATGTCAAACACAAATTGCCAGTAGATAATTGTTACAATTTTCTCCAGTTTGACAATCCTCTTATAAGAAATGAATCTACATTTTTCCTTAATAACACTGATTTTCCAGCATATGAAGGGAGTAGGTAAATTCAGCCTTTTAAATTATTTCATTAGATTTGATATAATCAGACTAATTATTGACAGTGTTTGAGCATTCACAATCCTTGTGTTTGGGACTATGCAAAAAATATGTAGACCAGACTTTCTATCTTTAAGTAATGTCCTTGAGAAATAGAGAGATAGATCACAGCCATAAAAATATTTAAGAAAGTGAAGATTAAATGGGCAGAGAAAGGAGAAATTTAAGAGCTATTGGTGGTCAGGCAGAGACGGTCAAGAAAGAGGCAGTGATTAACGATGAGTAAAATTCAGATCATTATCAAGTGTTTAGACTTAGGAACCACACTCCTGAGAGCATATGGAAGTCCCAGTCAACTGGAAAATCACCCCTGAGGCCAGCCAGTGCTCTTTGAGCATCAGAGTTTACTCGCTATATTGAAAGAGAAATTAATGCTGCTTAAATATTTAACACCATTTCTTTACTCTGCAGACATGTTTAGTTTTTGTTGAAGAGTGGCAAGAATAGAGTTGTCCCAGACATGTCAGCATTCCAAGTTTTCCAGATCTGGTCCTTACATATTGTCCTATTTCTTTCTTCAACACTCTGCTGTAGAAATTCTCTGGTCTGGTCAAATTAGATGACTTTTCCCAGAGCAACTCAGTAACTAGCATGTGCTACCCCCTCCGTCTTTTGCATTCAGCAAAGCCTTCCTCCATTTTCTTTCAGCCCAAGTCTATACTCCTGAAATTTTGCACTTAACCTTCTGGGATAGATGTGTGCAGACTATGCCTTTCTTCCAAATAAAAATTGGTCTTATAAGCTTTGAAATTATAGTGGAATTTGTTTTGATGTCATTTGCCATTTTTATTGACAGGATTGAAATATATAAAATCATATTCAACTATTTTGCTGTTGAGAATTTTGCAACGGAGGGAAGAATAGTTTTGAAGTAAATGTCTTATCTTTATTAAATTTGGAATGCTTGAAAATCCAGTATGATTGGATAACTGAATCTATTTCCACTGCAGCTCCCCTACAGAAAATAAGTTGCTCTCAGATCTATAGTGAATGTAATATTGAGTTAATTACAATACTACAGAGATAAAATGGAGGAAACACTGAAGGACTAATGAGCTAATTATGCTAAAATATTTCCATTTCCAGGCAGACATATGACAAAATAATCAAAATTCCTATCTTACCTTATTCATTTTATAGACATGGGAAGTACAGTACCATCAAATTATACTAACAAATTTTTAAATATATTTATTATGTCTGCATCTTTTCTTTAAATGTCTATTTCCCCTGGGCTTTTATCAGTTACTCCCTTTTTCTCATTTTCTTCCTTTCTTTTTTCTGTTGTCCTGTGTTTATTTAGATCATTTAATATAGTATTAAAGTATTTCACTATCACAGATTTTTCTTTTAATTTTCTAAAGTATTTGGGATCTTTTTAAAAATCAGAACCATAGCTACAACTACATCATACAAGTACAAACAAGAAGAAGATAAACTAGGGGGTGCTGTAGTGAGAGGCATGAGGTCTTCCAGTTTGGCATCCTTTCTAGTTCTTCACTTCTACTCTCTATATCCTTGGACACCTCAGTGGAAGATAGTTTGAGAATTACTGATCTACCTAAAAATTCTATGTATTTAACTGTACTGATTATATTCCCCATCATGCCTTCTGTGTAAATACTACTCATAGAGCTGATTGAGTCATTTTCATATAATTATAGATATTTATATATTCCCACATATAATTGTATGGAGCTATAACTGAATGTAGATGAAAGATAATTCATCTTTTTTTTAAAATTTGAGAAGTAATCATAAAATAGAATGGTTGATCCTGTGTTTATTGTAAATTATGACACAATTCCTTTGCAATAAAATTCTCAGCTAAATAGGTAATATATGACATTTTCATGAGTTAGTTTAGCAGTTTGGTTAAAATATAAAATGTTTCATGTCTGTTTTGGTTATACATTTATTAAAGCCATATGGTTGATCATCTGTGCAGCTGTCTTCCTAACTGGTTTCAGATAGCTGAAAATGAAAACATGTTTGCTTTATAACTAATACAGAAAATAAATATTTTTCACTTATAAATATAAATATGATTGATTATCATCACTATAAAGTATACTTTTTTTAAGCCAAAAGTGTAGTCTATTTAATTCTGAGGAATAATTTATTGAAAGGGAAAAAGACATAACATTATAAGATCTAAGACCTAGAAGGTCCTACAAGATTATCTTTTGCAACCCTCTCATTTTACAGATAGGAAAGATAATTCCTGTTTTAAAAAATTCAATATCCCTTCTAAGGTGCATGGTTTGAGAAATGGTTGCTATCTCTCTGAAGGCCACTGAACTTCAGGGCTTTAGATTTAATGTGACATTTCACACAAAACAGAAGTGTTGAATATCTAATAAGTAAAACATTTTACAGTGTAATTGCTCTACATGAGTTTTGAGTGCCCATAAAGAATGACTTTGGTAAAATATATGTCCTAATTGTGCTCATTAAGCAATCTGAATGTTTATCTGTGTGTGACTGAGTATTTTCTTTTAGAATAATACTGATGGTATATTAAGTCCTCCACATTGTTCACCTGGATAATATCCATACTTATATGTGATGGTTTGTATGCAACTGCAACCTTTACAAACTAATTAATTAAGTAGTGTAGTGCTTTATTGAATAAAACTTAAAAGTAGTGAATAAAAATACTTCTGCTGTTTCAGCATAGGCTACTTTATATACTGAACACTTCTGCACTCATTCTTTGTCAACCAATAAAAGAATGTGTGTATGTATGCGTATTTTATTTATTTTTTATGTATGTGTATTTTAATTAACTTTATTTCCCAGTATAGTTAGATAAGCACTTGAGCTCCAGGACCATGGGTGTGTTTGTCTTTTGCAGTTTGTATCTAATATGACAGATATTGGGTCATGTCACACGTTTCTGGGATAGAATTGAAAAGATCTCTGTAGGACCAGTCATCCTCTCCTGTGGTCAAGGAGTTAAGATGATACAAAAGATTGTCCCAAACACATGTGTTTTGACATACCTAGCCATGATAATATCAGTACAATAAAGATAAAGATGGGCATAGAAGATATGAGAACAAATCATGTATATCTTTGGGAGAAAATGAATTATTCTTCAGAGAATTAGTCCAAACAACCCACTAATAGACTATAAATCCCAGTATTTATGAATATATCATTCTGAACTGCATCAACAAACAAAATTCATTTTCTCGGTTGTCAAACCCAAAATTTGATGCATAGCATCTTGTCAGATAACAATTGCTCTGTTTGGCACTATAATTAGGGGGTATTTAGGATGCTTCACACTGTCTCCTGTTTATGTGCCTATTCACACGTAAGAGGTTCAGAGGTTCTCTCGCTGCTGGAGGTCTCTAGTCCTAATATATCAACCCGCTGTCATGGTGTAAGACAGCTAAATTCTCTCAGCTGTAACACCACCTGTAGTGACTTTGCTTTACCTTTGCTTGCAGTTCAAATAAAACTTCTTCAATAGTATTTCATTTGGTAATATAAATAACTTAAAGAATCTGTGGAGATCTTTAGTTATCTCTTCCAACAGAAATGCCAAAGGTAATGTTTTAAGGCTTGATACTTATAGTACTCACTATTGGCTATCCAGGGCTTTATTTGGAATCTCTCCATGGACTGCTGTGGTCAGAGCTAACTCTGGAATAATAAAAGTCTTTTTTGTCACCTTTATCCCCACCTGATTGATTTCATAGGACTAATAAGGCATCACACTGGAATAAGAACAGTGATTCAGAAAAGTGTAAGAAGCATATTCTAAAATATTCTTGGTAGTACAATGTAATGTAATTGAAATGATCCAATTGTAATGAAATTGGATCTCTTTTTGAGTACCTCTGCATTTTACAATGCATTCAAAGATCTAGATTCATACACATTGCTGAAAAGGAAAAATGTAGTTCAGGCATCTGTAAAGCTCAGGTTGTATTATGCACTTTAATTGTATTATGAACCCAAGATCTACACTGTTAGACAGAAAGAAGAGACAAAAAATCCTAAGTTGTGATATTAATTTTTATTTAAACATCTGGTTAGTGAAAACCAGATGGTTTTCTAGTTAGGTTAAAGGCTCTACCAATGCAGAATTTGAAATACCCATTTCTATCATTATACATTAATTTGAATTTATAACGTCTTTCTTCCACACCTTCCAGAAACTCATATATAAAATTTTAATGAAAGTACCTAATGAAAGTAATGCCATTATGTCTTACCTTGAAATTTATACCAAATTAAAATTTATATCAAATTTCAGATTATATTTGAGTAGAAGTCTATTGCTTTATGATACATTTCCTATAAAAAAAAAAACAGAAAAAATAAGTACCAGTTCTACTGAGGTCAGAAAGTAAATTTTAATTCAAGGATTTTTCCTAACAATGAATGGAATTCTTTAAATAAATTTCAATGAAATAAGACTTGCTTTTCAGACAATTGTAATGTAATCCAAAGGGGCTTATTTCTATTTTGGTGTAAGTGTTCAAACTAACTCAAAATTACTTATGAGTAAAGTGAGGTCTAATATCTGAGTGCTTATATTGAGCAATTAGAGTCTATGCTCTGGGATAGAAAAGTCACCTGTGATTGCCAATTGTTTGTGTCCTTAAATGATAGACCATAATTTTTCCCTTGTGCATGCCACTCTCCTCTGTGTCCTAATAGCAGTTGATAGCATGGAATATACACGCGACAGAAACCAAGATGGGAATCTAATTTGAAGACTGTCTTTCTTCTCTATTGGATTGAGATGAGGGTATATGTCATATATGGCATAGTCACAATGACAGTTCACAGGGTTTCCCTCCCAGGCTGTATCCAGAGCTCTTAAAGTACTATGTTTCTGAATTCTACATACCACATAGGCTTAACTGGGTGGTTATACAGTGGATGTATCTCAGTAAATGAGTACTGATTAACTGGTTATTATCTCTGTGTGTCCTTAGGCGTCTCAGAACTTCTTAGGCTATTATCCATAAAATGAGTTTGAAATACACTCGTATGTTCCACTCTAGGTCCAGTACTCTCTGATCACCAAGGTTCTTTACAAAGACATTTTAGCTCACCTTTTTTTCTTAAATTAGAAAAGAGATGCTATAAATGATTGCGCCTCAAATTTACCATGAAAATGGATGAAAACACGTAGGTTTTTATTTGTTGAATATTTAATTATATATATATCATACATATATATGATTTTATCATCTCACTTGCTAAATTGCTATATAGATTATGATATATATATATTTATATATTACATATAATACATTACATATAAATATAATATATATTATGTATACTTCTCCATAAGAGGGACTTTATCCTAACATTTATCGCATAACCATTCATCTAGAACAGAGGCTGGAAAACTTTTTCATATAGGGCCAAGTAGCAAATATTTTAGGCTTTGCAGGTCATATGGTCTCAGTCTTAACTACTCAACTCTGCAGTTGTAGCACACAGTAGTCATTGACAATACATAAATGAATGGGTGTGGCTTGGTTCCCGTAAAGTTTTAGTTACAAAAACAGGTGGTAGGCTGAACTTGGCTTGTCAGCCATAGTTTGTCAACTCCTGGTCTAGGTCATGTGGAAAAAATTCTGAATATATTCACCCTCTAATGAACTATGTTCATTGCTATTGTGACTTCATTTCTACCACAGCAAAACAATATCTAGAAAGATCACTAGTCTATTAGATGCTGATATTGTTTTCCTTCTCATACATAAAAAAATCATTGAATTCTAGCACAAGTATCTATGCAAGTAATTTAGCATTATTCTGAACTATAATGAAGTAATTTTATTAAATCACTGCACTGTCCCACACAGTAGCCCTTAGCCAAGTGAGGCTATGTAAATAAGTATAAATTAATTAAAATTAATACAATTAAAAATTCCATTTTTTAGCTGCACACGACACATTTCAAATGATTCTAGTGGTTACCATATTGAATAGCATAGAGAACATGTCCTTTTTTGTAGAAAGTTCTGTTGGGCAGTGCTGATACTCGACTAAGAACACATACCTAACCATTAAAGATAAAAAAGCAAACATTCTCATGTAAGTGATAGAATTAAAGTGTGCCAGAAGGAAATAAATTTTAAACTTTCAGAATCTACAGTTACAAGTTTCAGACTGGCAAAGATTTCTGTTTGATATTATTAGCACAGAAATTTCCTAGAAATTTGTGTCATACCCTTGTATATTCAAAGGAAAATTCTAGCTCAGGGTCTGTGATGTAAAGAAGCTATTCAACTAAATTGCTTCTTATTGACTTCTGTTACTCAGAATTTATTAAATAATTTTAAGAAAATTTAATTTAAAAATCTGAGCTTTCATGCACCCAAAAGGGGGTTTTCTGTAGGCTCTTCTCTTTATGTATGTGTGTGTGTGTGTGTGTGTGTGTGTGTGTGTGTGTGTGTGTGTGTATGAACTGTATTACTTTGTTATTTCCCCTCTAAGAACTCACTTCCAGCCCAGGGCATTAAAAATAATTTATTTGTGTTTGTATAATGAATAGCCTAAAGAAATTTGAATCAAGACACATCTTGGCTTGTAGAAGGCTTTTATTTGTTCACAAGCTCTTATTACTGAAATGTTTTAAAAGTTTCAGAAAAAAATTGAGATTCTAAAGGGAAGTACACAGGACAAGTTTTAATTTTTTAATCTAGTCAAGGGAAACAGCCTTGAATCAATTAGCTACAGTTTTCAACATATAATCAAGGATTTTGACAATATTTAGATGTTGAATTGCCAAGCTATTAGCAACCAAGAGATCTGATTATATATCCATATTAATAAACACCTGTCATAATAGCATAACAGATGTTCTAGAAACACAGCTAACCCAAAATGTAAATTTAAAAATTTTGTTCATATTCCTCTACAATGTGATACCTAAATTAAATATTATAATTTATTTGTTTTACTAAAATTCAACTGCTGAAATAATTTCTTTCAATAGAAAGAAAAGTACATTTTCAAAGTACATTAACAAAATACTGATGAGAGGTGTGTGTGTGTGTATATAAAACACACGCATATATATATTACCCAATTTAGGGTATGCTATTTTAAAATTTGTGATAGTACATGTAATTTTAATTGATACTAATATATGTAAGTTACATAAATTAATAGTTTTTGACAAAAGGCTTATTTGTTGAATACTGGTCCACTCAATACAATGGTTTTATAATGTACTAAACTACTGAAACTAATGTATTCTCTTTCTTCTAGGAACATATTTCATGAAAATAATATAGACAAATAGCATATGTAAAACAATATTGATTATTTGAATAAGTGTAATATGTAGTGTATATTACCAAAGAAACAAATGCATGCACAAGACCAAAAATAGTTTCTATCCGCAGTTGAGTGGAGGGGTTATTTTATTGTATAGACATGCTTATTTTTCTCAGCACAACTCCAGATATGGAAAATTTCCTATGCACATTTATATAAGGCAGGTATCAATTTAGGAGAGTGTCTACTAGTTAACTATGCCAGATTATTATAGTATTTGTCTCAAAGAATTTCAACATCATATGCAGATATTATTAATAATGGCATTCATATATCTCTATAGAAATTTGAAGTACACAAAGTACTTTCATATGCATTAACCCATTAAACTCTAGAAATTATTCCATGAGATGGGCAAGACTGACATACTATGCCCTTTTTAAGGAGGTGAGATCTGATACTGAGAGAGGTTAAGTAGAGAATGCCTGTAAGTGACTCCTGTGCCTCACGCCTCAAGCTTACAGCACACTGACGTGAGCATCCAGATTCCTGGTGTTGACAGCGTCACTTTTGACAGAGGCAGAAACCAGTCATTAAATGGAGTAGTATAAAAATTCAAGGATGGTGATAAATACAAACAACCGAGGGAGAAATGTTAGGGTGCTACATAAGCTGAATATAGCCTGAATATTGTCTGTAAGGAGATGAAACTTTGTTAATAGAGAAGAGAGTCAGAGATCGATAGATACATACATACATAGATACATACACACACGCATACTTTCAGATGATGGAAAATTAACCATAGTGAATGTTTAAAAATTGATATGGCCATGAAATTTATACCTATTTCCGTTTATTAACAAAGTGTTTTTTGTCCATACGGTTAAATGCTAGAACATTGAGTTTTATGTTAAAGTGCAAATATCATCTTACTATAAATTTAGTTCCTACTGAAGGTTGAAACAGAAAAGTTACTGTTTCTCTTCCTCCCTTCTCTTCTCTCTTCCTCCCTTCTCTTCTCTCTTCCTCCCTCCCTCCCTTTCCACAAAGCCACCAGCCTTCCACAGCTGCTTTTGCAAATTGTCAATTCTGACACCTTAGCTCTTCATAGAAACTCGGTCTTAAGCCTTTTACTCTTTCTCCCTTTGTTAGCTGCTGTCTGTCACTGTAATTATCTGAGAGGGCTCAGTTTGCTCTTCCAACATTTATGCTGTCTTCTCTCTGTAGTGGAGGTGAGTTTTGACATGAACACTGTGGAACATGTTCTTCTCCAGATCTACCGCAATCATGACTGTGGCATTAGGTGTTTTTTCACTTATTTCTTTTCTTCCTCCCTAGTTTGGGTTTAATTAGCAAACTTATTCATTCCTACTTTCATATAAAGAAAAGTTTTCTTCTTCTTCCTCTTTGTTTATTGTGTTTAATTTTTTAAATGTCCTTTTTCTTCCTCCATATTCTAGAATGTATTTATCAGAACATACAATGGTGTCTTAACAAACATGCCAAGTATCTGAACCTAATACTTCATTCTTGTAGGAAATGCCTTCTGTGTTGCTCCAGACAGCAGAGCTAGGGCTACTGTGAGGAATTCAGCAGATTTTTTGCTCAGTTTAAATAAATAGCTAACAGTTAAAGCTGCCAATCTCACACATACACAAAAATCCATCCCTAGGAGTTATGGGCTCCCATGTGGAAATATGAGGTCAGAAAGTTGATAACTATTAGGCTTGGAGGTGGTAGGAATTATTTCCATAGTTGAGAGAACCCAGACTAATTAGCCAGCAAGTTCCCATTCAACTATTAGTTTCTATAATTGTATAGTTCAAAGGCATTTGTGATTATAAAGTATCATGATTCATGTCCACACTGATTAGCTATTTTTCATTCACTTGTCTCATTTTACTTAGTTTTATCCTTAAATATCATTATGTGTGGTTTATTGTACTTATTGAAGAAAGAAATTAGTTCCTTTGGAAATACTCTGTGGATCACTTCACAACTTCAGCTAGACTTTAAAATGTAAAAATTATATCTTTTTTCTTATCTACATTCAATTTTTGTTACATACTTTCTCCTGTCGATTTCCAATCTTATTACAGATTACTTCTTCAGCTAATACTCCCTGCTGCTCCAACCAAGTATTTTATCATATTACTCAGTTTTATTTTCATCTTACTACTACCCATTTGAAACAATCTTATTATTTTACATGTTTATTTCTTAACTGTATTCCCTATTAGATTTTAAGCTTCAAGAATCCAAATGCCCAGGAACAATTCTGGTCTATGGTTATCTTTAATGAACAAATTCAGGATAAACAAATGATTGAATGTACTATGTTTCTACTTTTACATTCATGAAGCTTAAGATATAACAAGGAAGACAGCCTTGTTCATATGGTCCTCCTGTTGGAGTGACATTTCCATTCAGTCACTCTACGTTACAGAGAACAGGAGCCATGCCTTATTCATCTATCTGTCATATTGCCTACCAAAGCACCTCACACATAATCAATAATCAGTAATTATTTGTCAGATGTATGAGTAATTAACACCCTTCATGGAACTGAAATAGCTTTTCATAAGGAGTCTTAGAAAACTGGAATAGTTCATGATTAGACACAGGAGAAAGAGAGGATGTATTTTTTTTGGTCCGCAAGGAGAATAAAAAAAACTGGCAACCTTGGATAACATAAGCATAGAGAAAGAATCAGAAACATCAGGTTGGATGATCCCCTGTTCTGCCAATTCTTTAATGTGTAAACTTGATTGAGCCACTAGCTTACATGAACATCAGTATTTTTTTTTTTTTGTAATTGGGGCTGATAAGCATTGTTATTACTATACTGCAGGTTTATTCCATATATCAAAATTAAATAATCTGTAGAAATGGGCTTTTTAGTTTAGAAAATGCCATACAATTGAAACTTACTATTATGGGTAACACTAAAACTTCTGTGAAATCAAGGCTTAGCAATCTGTTTAATCAACAAGTAAAACTAGCAAATGTATTCATTTTTAACTAACAGAGAAATAGTGGGGGGGGAATAGAAGAGAAAGTTCACTGATAATGAACTATCAGAAAAAGAAAGCAAGAAAACAGTCATATTTTAAAATTGCATCAAGAAGAATAAAATACCTGGGAATAAACTCAAAGAGGTGAAAGACCTATACTCTGAAAACTATTAAACACTGATGAAGGAATTTGAAGGTGATATAGAGAAATGGAAAGATATCTTATGTCTATGGATTGGAAAAATTTATATTGTTAAAATGTCCATACTACCCAAAGCCATCTACAGATTTAATGCAATCCCCTTTCAAAATACCCAGGACATTTTTCACAGAACTAGAACAAATAATTCTATAATTTCTGTGGAACTACAAAAACCCCAAACTGCCAAAGCAATCTTAAGAAAAAAGAACAAAGCTGGAGGTATCACATGCCCTGACTTCAGACTATACTGCAAAGCTATAGTAATCAAAGCAGCATGGTACTGGCACAAAAACAGACACATAGATCAATGGAGCAAAATAGAGAGCCCAGAAATAAATCCACACACTTATGTTCAATTAATCTACAACAAAGAGGGCAAGAATATACATTGGAGAAACAAAAGTCTCTTAAATATTTAAGTGTTACTTGGAAAACTGGACAACTACATGTAAAAGAATGAAATTATCAATATAAAAATTATCATACCATGTACAAAATAAACTCCAAATGGATTAAAGACCTAAATATAAGATCTGAAACTATAAAACTCCTAGAAGAAAACATAGACAGAACACTCTGACATAAATTGTAGGAATTTTTTTTTTTTTTTTTGCTCTGTCTCCTAAGGCAAAAGAAACAAAAGCAAAAATAAATAAAGGAGACCTAATTAAACTTTCAAATTTTTTGCACAACAAAGGAAACCATGTACAAAATGAAAAGACAACCTACTGAATGGGAAAAAATATTTGCAAATCATATGACCGATAAGGGGTTAATATTCAAAATATATACACAGCCCATACAAATCAATATCAAAAAATTAACAACCCAGTTACAAAATGAACAGAAGACCTGAATAGACATTTTTCTGAAGAAAATATACAGATGGCCAACAGGCATATAAAAATATCTCAACATCTCTAATTATCAGAGAAATGCAAATCAAAACCACAGTGAGGTATTACCTCACACCTGTCAAAATGGTTATCATCAAAACATCTACAAATAACAAATGCTGGCGAGGATGTGAAGATAAGGGAATCTCAGTACATTGTTGGTGGACATGTACATTGGTACAGCCACTGTGGAAAACAATTTGAAGTTTCCTCGAAAAGCTAAAAATAGAACTACCATATGATCCAGCAATTTCACTCCTGGGTATATATCCAAAGAAAATGAAAACACTACTTTGAAAAGATACATGCACCCCAATGTTCATAGCAGCATTATGTACAGTAGCCAATATATGGAAGCAATCTAAGTGTCCATCAACATATGAATAGATAAGGAAGATGTGGCGCATATATATATACACACACACACACACATACACATACAATGGAATATTACTCAGCCATAAAAATAAATGAAATTCTGCCATTTGTGACATCATGGATGGACCTAGAGAGTATTATGATTACTGAAAAAGTCAGAGAGAGAAAGAGAAATACTGTTTGCTCTTACTTATATGTGGAATCTAAAAAAATGAAACAAAAGAATGTATATAACAAAACAGAAACAGACTCATAGATACAGAAAACAAACTAGTGGCTACCAGTGTGGAGACAGAAGGTGGGAGGGGCATGATAGGGGTAGTGGATTAAGATACAAACTACTCTGTATAAAATAGGTAAGCAACAAGAATATATTGTACAGCACAGGGAAATGTAGCCATTATCTTGTAATAACTTTAAATGGAGTATAATCTATAGAAAAATTGAATCAATATGTTATATACCTGAAACTAATACAATACTGTAAATCTACTATATTAAAAACAAACAAACAAAAAAAGAACCAGTAAGAGAGAACATATTAGTACCTGATGGGGATTTGTGAGTGGCAACCATGGTGATTATGTTGTCTGAGATTCCTAAATTGGGGCTTCATCCATTTCAAAGCAATAGACTGTGTGAAGTCACAGATGAAATAGAGATGTATGTTTCTATCAAACAGAATATTAGCCAAAACAAAGTGTCATCCTATGTAAATGGATAAGTGAGTCCAATGGTCAGAGACATTATGTCATGAAGCTAATCATTGTTAAAATAGAAACTGTAGCAAAGATATATGCTAGTGCTTGCTAAGAATCTCTTCTCAGGTAGTTGATATGAAATTTTATTTCCAAGAGACAGACTACAGCAGCAGGCCCCCTTCTGGTAGCAGGGTATGGCCATCAGAATCCTCAGTATAAGCAGCAGTTTAAATGACTTGACTCCCCTTTACTTTTGTCCCATTAGGCCCAGCTGAAACCTCTGCAATTCCACCAGCCTGGCCTGGTACACTTTCTCCACAGTTAGTTATCATGTGCATGGCTTAATGGAGGGAACATAACCTTTGAAAAGAAAATTAAATCATTAATCTCACTTTGGTGATCCGAGTCATCTAAGTATGTGGAAAACTATAAAGGATGCCATGCTCATCTCTCAGAAAACAGAGCAGAACCTAGAGTCTTCAGCCCTTCAGGTATTTGCCATGTTTCCAGAAATAGTAGCTGTGTTTAAAAAATAAGTTGGTCTTTAGTTCCTTGAGGTTTTTTTTCTTATTTATAATAGTGTTTTCTGGTTTTCAGTTTTGAATTCACCCTTCACCTTTAGTTCTTTGCTGCTCTAAAAAGTTCCTAAAAATAATTCTTGTTGTCTTTACTATAGCGTCTGTGCTCATAGGAATAAACAGTTTTTAGTTGTTCTATAACTTACATAATGATTCCTTCTTTAATATCCCATATCTAAAATGAGGAGAATTAAAAACATGTCCTTCTGGTTATTCATAGTTTCTATTTGGAATTAATTTAGAAAAGGAGAAGGAAGATATGTTATAGATGAGTATAATATGTTGAATGTACATGCATGCACATTAAAAAATTTAGAATAAAACTGTCTTAGGATAATCATCCATTGCCTAATTTAAGTTATTCAAAGAGAGTTATCCACTGTGAATTTGACATTTATTTTGAACCTTTTAAAAAATACCTTTTTTAAATTTCTAGCTCCTCTCTTGCATGCCTTCTAGTAATCTATTGTTTGATAATACCTAATAGAGGCAAGAATATAAAAGTCAAAATTATAAAGTTTATTTGCGACTAGGGTAAGGGGATTGATTAACTTATCTCTTAAAACGTGTATTTTTGGAAGAACTACGATATGTAAGTCCATGGCTGGTCTCCTCAGTGCTCTTCCTGCCTTCAGGTGCTCGAGGAAACCCAAACATGAATCATCCATTGACTGTTCTCCCAATAACTTAGAGACTAGTTCAAGAGCGAAAACATGTATATGTACATAACTCTAAGGTAGAAAGGGTTGAAGAACGTAAGAGAGGTGCAGGCAAGATGGTAGGAATGTTCAGAGGAACGAAATATTTATCTCCTGCTTTGGGCAACAGGAAAGGTTTTGTGGAAAAGATATCATTTGAGCTACACCTTTAAATAGTAATGTCCAAACTCGTGCTGTGAGATATTCTATTGGAAAGGGAGAAGAAAATATTTGAAATTTTATTTGTTTGCAATCAAACACATAAGAATTGTATTCTTTTTTGTTGTTGTTGTTGTTTTTTAACATCTTTATTGGAGTATAATTGCTTTACAATGGTGTGTTAGTTTCTGCTTTATAACAAAGTGAATCAGTTATACATATACATATGTCCCCATATCTCTTCCCTCTTGCATCTCCTTCCCTCCCACCCTCCCTATCCCACCCCTCTAGGTGGTCACAAAGCACCGAGCTGATCTCCCTGTGCTATGCAGCTGCTTCCCACTAGCTATCTATTTTACGTTTGGTAGTGTATATATGTCCATGCCACTCTCTCACTTTGTCCCAGCTTACCCTTCCCTCTCCCCATATCCTCAAGTCCATTCTCTAGTAGGTCTGCATCTTTATTCCTGTCTTGCCCCTGGGTTCTTCTGACCATTTTTTTTTCTTTTTTTTTTTTTTTTAGATTCCATATATATGTGTTCGCATACGGTATTTGTCTTTCTCTTTCTGACTTAATTCACTCTGTATGACAGTCTCTAGGTCCATCCACCTCACTACAAATAACTCAGTTTCATTCCTTTTTATGGCTGAGTAATATTCCATTGTATATATGTGCCATATCTTCTTTATCCACTAATCTGTTGATAGACACTTAGGTTGCTTCCATATCCTGGCTATTGTAAATAGAGCTGCAGTGAACATTTTGGTACATGACTCTTTTTGAATTATGGTTTTCTCAGGATATATGCCCAGTAGTGGGATTGCTGGGTTGTATGGTAGTTCTATTTTTAGTTTTTTAAGGAACCTCCATACTGTTCTCCATAGTGGCTGTAACAATTTACATTCCCACCAACAGTGCAAGAGAGTTCCCTTTTCTCCACACCCTCTCCAGCATTTATTGTTTGTAGATTTTTTGATGATGGCCATTCTGACCGGTGTGAGATGATATCTCATTGTAGTTTTGATTTGCATTTCTCTAATGGTTAGTGATGTTGAGCATCCTTTCATGTGTTTGTTGGCAATCTGTATATCTTCTTTGGAGAAATGTCTATTTAGGTCTTCTGCCCATTTTGGTTTGGGCTGATATTGAGCTGCATGAGTTGCTTGCATGTTTTGGAGATTAATCCTTTGTCAGTTGCTTCATTTGCAAATATTTTCTCCCATTCTGAGGGTTGTCTTTTGCATTCCTATACACTAATGATGAAAAATCTGAAAGTGAAATTAAGAACACACTCCCATTTGCCATTGCAACAAAAAGAATAAAATATCTAGGAATAAACCTACCTAAGGAGACAAAAGACCTGTAAGCAGAAAATTATAAGACACTGATGAAAGAAATTAAAGATGATACAAACAGATGGAAAGATATACCATGTTCTTGGATTGGAAGAAGCAACATTGTGAAAATGACTCTACTACCCAAAGCAATCTACAGATTCAATGCAATCCCTATCAAACTACCAATGGCATTTTTTACAGAACTAGAACAAAAAATTTCACAATTTGTATGGAAACACAAAAGACCCCGAATAGCCAAAGCAATCTTGAGAAAGAAAAACGGAGCTGGAGGAATCAGGCTCCCTGACTTCAGGCTATACTACAGAGCTACAGTAATCAAGACAGTATGGTACTGCCACAAAAACAGAAATATAGATCAATGGAACAGGACAGAAAGCCCAGAGATAAACCCACGCATATATGGTCACCTTATCTTTGATAAAGGAGGCAAGCATATACAGTGGAGAAAAGACAGCCTCTTCAATAAGTGGTGTTGGGAAAACTGGACAGCTACATGTAAAAGAATGAAATTAGAACACTCCCTAACACCGTACACAAAAATAAACTCAAAATGGAATAAAGACCTACATGTAAGGCCAGACACTATAAAACTCTTAGAGGAAAACATAGGCAGAACACTCTATGACATCAATCACAGCAAGATCCTTTTGACCCACCTCCTAGAGAAATGAAAATAAAAACAAAAATAAACAAATGGGACCTAATGAAACTTAAAAGCTTTTGCACAGCAAAGGAAACCATAAACAAGATGAAAAGAATTGTATTCTTAACAGTATTTAATATATGACTGACACTGGTACTGCCCTGCATATCTCAGGCAAGAGATTTCAACAGCATAGAAGAACTGATTATAATGCCTTCACCTGTTCAGTAGCTTTCAACATATCACAATTAATGTACCTGGTTAACTGGATTTATGAATTGCATTATCTAGTTTTAACTAAGCTAACCTAACCTTCATTAAATAGGATACATTGCTTTAAAATTTTCAGAAAAAACAAACAAACCAAACAAACAAACAAACAAACAAACAAAATGAAAACATGGATTGAGGATCATTAGAAGACAAGCTCAAACAAAAAACAAGGTGTCAGAGTTAACAATTCTCTATTCCTAGCAGGAGTTATTGGTGAGCCATATTACAAAGGAAGATCAATTATGATCTAATCAAAACTGACAAGAACTGGACTAATAAAATTAATTATCAAGAAGACTGCTTGAATTATGGATTTACATTCCCTAATACTCATGTTAAATTTCTCCTTAAGGGAATATTGCATCTTGAGATTGTTTTAATGACATTATCATTAGCAAGATATTTAAAATAGTTTCTTTTATCTTTAATTGATCTCTTTACAATTTACATTTCTGTATATGTTTTGTAATATACATAATTTATTACCATGGTAGTACACACGTTACCTAAATAAATAACATATATAGAAGATTAAGGTAGAACATGTGTTCTTCTGTGCTTGACAGTGTAGGATGCATAAAGGCCCCAAAGCAACCTATTTGGCTATGAATATGAATGTTTTTCTGATTAAAACACCAAAAGTTCAATATGAAGAGGCCTTCCGAATGCCAGCTCCTAGCATAAGCATATTTGCCTTCTTGGCGCTAATCCCATGGAACAGGCACAATCTTAATGATTTTAGCCTCTGGGAAGGTGTCATTTTTTTCCAACTGGGGGGTAGATAAAAGTTATTCAGCACCAGAGTCTAAGCCATAGAAATGAATTTTATGAGCTTCCTCTTGAGAGGTGCAAATTTGGATTTTATTCAGAGTAACCATCCTATCATGTGGCATTGATTTTCTCATTTCCTATTCTTTTCTTGTTAAATAACCCCCACACTTAATTGGAGTCCCAGTGTCTCACATTTCAAAGAACATTTTCAAAAAAGAAACACTGGGGTTTGGAGAAGAGTTCTAGGCCGGAGAGAAAGGCAGCTATCTGAGTCAAGTTTGATATGCTCACATGCCATCATTAAAGTTTTCAAAAGAATTTCAGGAAACATTTGAGGCCTATTTTCAGAAAGAGAGAACTGGCAGGACTTGAATGAAATAGACCCCCTGTAGAAAAGGGCGGAGGAGGTGTGTGCTAGGATACATCCTGGCACCATGGCCCAAGGCACACTGCTGGGGCAGCACCAAAGCACTCACACCTAACAAAGAGCAACACGATCTAAGAAAGTTACAAAAGAAAAAGGAAGGAAGGAAAAAGAAAAATCTCAGCCCTGACTTTTCTTTCCTATGTGTTTCTATTGTAATTTTGGTTTAATCAGAAAAAAATTATTAAGTATACAATTCTAAACTAGGTTATGGTCCTTTTAATATATTTCAGTCTGATATCACCATGTGACCCTCTAGACAGAGCCATACAGTATAAAAGCAGGTCCAAATACCTGGGTGTGGTATGAGTTTATTTTATCCCCAAGGCAAGAGATTTTTAGGGCCAAGGCTGGCACGTACAGAGAAGAGGGTGGATCACACAGCTGGGCATAATACTGGATGACTGCTATTTTACAATAATATTGTTTTAACTTTTACTTGAGGAGGCATTACATATGTTGTCTCACGTAGCATTAGCTAAATAGTTGAATATTAGGCCAGATAGGGGGAGAAAATAAAAAATAATGTGTTTGTCTAAACTAGCACTGATTATTTCATTCAAGTTTTAAAATCATACCCTTTACTCAAATAGAAATCAGCTTTGGGTCACTGTACAATAAAATAATTCAATATAGCAAATCACTGGAGAGCAGCAATAGTGGCACATTAACAAAAAGACTAGCTACAGAAATCAGTATATCTCAAGTCATACTCAATCTGAATGAGCCCACTGAAAATGGTAGGCCTTATAGTGTCCTAATATTTAATAAACTGCAGCTATATCTGACTAGACTAGGGGAGGGAGGGCATGCCAGAAATTTACTGGCAGTTTTTATCATCTCCAAAACATCAAGATCAGATACTGGTGGCAAGCCAGACACTTGAACCCCCTCTGTACTCAATCTATTAGCTGTGATAAGCCTTTACTAAGTTAGTGGCCTTTTCACCCCCTGCATGTTTCTTCAGTTGGACCTTAGGATAACACTGGACCATGACCAGATTTAGAAGTGAGTTGGTATGTTGGTTTTAAGAAGGTCTAAATGTCGAATAATAAAAGCTAAATTATATTATTTTCATAAATTGAAAATGATTATTTTCTGAGCCCAAAAATTTGGTCTGATATTAAAGGAACAAGAGCAGCCCGTATATCACAGTGGTTTAAGGGGAAGCTGGAAAAAGCGCCCAGGCTCTGTAAGAGATCGTGTACACGATTAGTGCCGAGGCCACTGCCAACAGGAAAAAGAGGGACTGCTACAGTCGGAGAGTCTGATTGTATTTACAGTGCATTGGCTTTGGTTAATGTGTGTGCTCAGAGAAGTAATGTACAGAGGGCGAGAAAAGACCTGTTTTCAAATGTTGGTGCTGAGTATGGATTTTCCATTATGTCCTGAGAAAGTATCGATGAATAATGACACACAGTCTTATTTTTTGGTGGTGGTGGGGTTTGCTGCTGCTGGAGGGGTACTTTCCCATGAATGAGGGGACATACAAACGGATTTCCTTGTCAATTTTCACCCCCCATGTGAGTCTGGAGAGCCACCACTGAGACGTTTATCCCTTATTTCAGTTTCTTAACCAGTTGCTTCCAAGAGATTTCTTAAATGATTGCAACCATAGTGTCTCTAAATGACCCCTTTAAGTAAGCAGCAGGTATACTTTTTGAATGTCTTATGAAAACAAGTTTCAGAGTTTTCAAGGCCTGTAGGTCCAAAAGAAAAAAATGAATATTTATAATAATCATCTGAAAACCGTTCCCCATCTCCCCCAGAAGAGGACTTCTCCTCTCATTTTGCCCCATGTTTGACTTTGACATGCTTTCAGGCAGTGGTTGTGTGTGTTTCACGGGCAGCCCCAGGAGGAGAGAGAGGCACGCTAAAATCACTGTGTGCTTGATGGGGAAAGAGAAGCAGCAGGCACAAAAATAGTCTCTCTGGGTAACTCTGGTTTTCCCAGATCTTCAGATTCCTTCAGGCCCCACCCTTTGATATGAATTGTAAGGAAAGGAATATACAGCTAGCAAACCATTAAGCACCAAGAACCTGAAACTTTCGCTGACAGTTGTAAAAATAAAGAACTAGCGAGCTGCAGAAGCAACCACCAGAGTGCTGTCAATTTGTTCAAGCTGATTTGGTCTAAGTCCAGGAAAACCAGTAGTTCCCTCACAGGAGCCAAGTCTGACTACTTGGTCGTGACTCTTGAGGATTATGGCAGCCTGAATAATGGCTCTCCAAGATGCCTACCTCCTGATCCTCAGAAGCTGTGACTATTACCTTCTCTGACAAAAGAGACTTTGTATATGTAACTACATTAGGGATATTGAGATGGGAAAATTATCCTGGGTTATCTGGGTGGGCCTGATGTAATCACAGAGGTCCTCACAAGAAGGAGCAAGAAATCAGAAAGGAGAAGGCCATCGATGTGATGACAGGCAGCAATTGCAGTGATGTGCTCCGAAGACAGAGGAAGGAGCCACAGCTAAGGGACACAGGTGCCCACTAGAAGCTGAAAAAGGCAAAGGAATGGATTCTGCCCTCAGAGCCTCCAGAAGGAACCAGCCCTGCCAAGCCCTTGACTTTAGCCTGGTGAAAATTCTTTAGAACTTCTGACCTCTAGAACTGTACAGTGATATGTGTGTTGTGTTAAGCCACTGAGTTTGTGACAAGTCGTTACAGCAGCAGTAGGAAATGAATAAAATGACTCTTCTTGAAGAAAGATTAAGAGGACAATTGATTAAATATAGAGGGAGCCGTGGGAATCAGCATCCATGCAACTACCAACTATAGTTTTCTCTTTCGGTTGATACAGGCATTTCCTTGCCATTAGAAAAGTGGTTGATAGTGACAATGTTTCTTAGATGTCTGTGATCTTTAGGTGAGATAGTAAAACAGCTTATTTTATTACTCAAAAATTGGGCTGAGTTCACTAGAAAAAACTTAGACTTATACACCACCATTTTCAACAGTGCTACAGTTCTCAAATGAACATTAATGGCTTCATTTTTGGTTCTAGCAAACTTCTGATGGTCAATCATGGGCCCCCATCACTGGGCTACATCTCTCTCTGAACCAAAACTCAAAAATCCAGTTGAGGGGGAAAAAAACAATTGTGATTTTCTTTTTCCCTACATATATCTTCTTTCAGCCCCAAGTAGAATGGAAAAAAAAAAAAGGGAGAAAGAGAAAGATAAACGTTAGGTTACTGATAAAAAACATTCATCGAAAAAGAGGTTATTTATTTCATAACCCTTGGGAATGTTCAGATAGACAGATAATGATGCTTTAATAGGACCCCACTCAGGTCAATGGCTAAGAATCTCTGCTCTTGTATATTTCTTTGCAGTATATGAAACATTCCACTGATTCAGAGCTATCCATTGAATTTCAGTGTTTCAAGATGCATACTGACAGAAAACTTATGACAGTTTCCATCTACATGATTTCTTTTTAATTGGCTCTGAAAGTACCAATGACTTAAACTCCTTGCTTTTAAATTTAGACCAAGTGATATTCATATAGCTTGGAGAAAAGTTAAAGGACTTTGAGCTTCTAAGCTTTTGATTCTTGTTTATAGGACAAAGGTAATAGATTCTAGGAGCAGAATGAGCATGTAAGGCTGCATAAATTGTGATATGCACAATTATGGGAGTATCCATGATATGAATGGCAACTCTTAAATTTGTGCAGTGAACAACCTGCACAACACTATGCAGCAATGCCGCGTATGAGAAAATTGAGTAACTTAACAATGTCTGGAACATAGTAAGCACACAAAAAACTTGTTATGTATTCTTTCAGTACAAAATTACATAGGAAAATAGTAAAATCTTCACACTTAGGAAGAACTGAAGAAGGTTGTCTATCTGTTTTACTAAAGACAAAAAGAAGAGTGTCTGGCTAGGTGACCTCTTCTTTGCCTACAACTTGGAAACAAATGAACTTTGCTAAATAAGGTCTATCCCTATATAATTATATAGAATTATAATTAAAGAATTCTAATTCTTCTGCTTCCACCTAGATGTTTAGCGTTTTGGGTTCTTTAAGGGTATTCCATGAAATCTCCGCCAAATTTTACAATCTGTCTAGGATTTGAAACAACACTAACAGGTGGAAAGTAAATTAGAAAATTTGAGAGTTAAGAATAGACAAAAGATTTATGTCTCAGTGTTTTTTTAGAAAATTAGTTTTTACATTTGAGGAAGGGAATTCCTACTTCAAACACACACACACACACACACACACTCGTGCATGCACACAGATCCCATATACACACAAACAACAACAACTGCAGCAGCAACAATAATAATATTAAAATAATATTAATAACTTTAAAAGTATTCTCCCCAGGCTGATCCCCCAAAAGATCTCTAAAATAAGCCCTATCCTTGTTTCATAAACAAACACAACATTGAACATGAAAGGCTATTATCACCATGCACAAAGTAAACTTATGTAATTTTTATTTTTAATAATAAACCATCTACATAGTGACAATTTCAAAACAAAAGATAGAATTGGTCTTCTGCCCAGGCAAAGTACATCTCCTATAATTTCAGCTGTATTGGTGAAGAGACTTGGGATTTTCCCAATTTTTCCCCACCTACTGGGTGACATCCAAAATTCCCTTCACAGGGAGCACACACTTTCGTTGCTAAAACGACAAAAGAAAATATAGGATTTTAGCACCTCTGGGACTGTATATAGAGGAAATGCTATGAGTTCATAAAACCCCGTTTTCTTTTCTTCCTGTGCCCAGATAGAATACTTCTTCCAGCTTTCTTTGCAGTTACATGAGTCTGTGTGTCTGGATTCTGGAATACGGGTGGGAGTGATGTGTTCTAATTCTTATCCTGATCCCTAAAATTTCCCATGAGATCCTCACTCATTTTCCATGTCAGGTGTCTGGATGCAGTGAATCCTTCTGAGGGCTGTGAAGCCTTAGAGGTTAGGTTATCTTATAATGAGAAGGAGCCTGAGTTCTTAAATGACTGTGTGGTACGTGACCCATCACCCACAATCCACCTTGACTGTGATGTGAGAGAGGAATAACCTTTATTGGGTTAAGCCCTTAAGATGTTTTTATGTTGTTCTTATAGCAGCCAGGCTACTCTGAATAATATGGAATGAGAGGAGCCGAAATGAAAAAGTATACATATGCAACGTTCAGACAATATTTTCCCTCCTTCATGGGGCAACACCTTTTTCAGACTTGAATCTCAAAGATTCCTCAGGATACTAATTACTTAGGATGGTTGTTAGCTGATAACTCACTAGCTTATTTTCCAAGGACTTTTATAGGGGCCTCAAAACTTGAGAATGACACTTTACAAGAGAAAGTAACACCCAGAGGGAGAGAGTTACCTAATTCAAGTTTCATGTTTCAATGGTACAGAAACAGTATGTCCTTGCTTGAGTCTGGCATCTCTCTTTATCTCATCATTTTCAGCTGCTTCCATGATAATTACTTTTTTCTTTTGTATCTGAAGTCAGAATTATAAGTAAGAGAATTCTGACAGTACCCTTGTAGAGCTAAATCATTAATCTTGGGATGTTTATAACACCAAAAAGACCTGTCATTAAATGTAATTCAACTCCTTAAAATCAGTTAAAGAACAACCTTGAACAACAATAACAAGTACACACACACAGAGTTTATAGGTATATATATATATTTATATTTTTTTATTAGTAAAAGGATATTATGGACAAGGCTGTACAGAGTTATGTTGTCAGCAGGTGTAAGAAGGAACTCAATCGTCAGTTCATATTGTCTGGCAAGTGCTATAATTATTAAATAAAAATTCAAAAGGTACATTTTATAAAATATTTGTAAAGGGATTAGGAAAATAAAAAATAAAATTTGCTGAGCACCTAATGTGTGCCAAATGTTGTGTAAAATACATGATTTTATGTATCCTTACCATGTGACAAGTAACACAATTATTATTTCAACGAAGAGAAAATAAGCTCAGACCAACAAACTCATTTACCCAAGGCTACATGGCTAATAAGTATTAGGACGCAGACAAAATGTATTTCCCAAGTCCGTATTCATTTCACTCTACTTTATTGCAGCAGTAAATTTGAGTGTTAGAATTAAATAACTATGTCTAAAGCTGAGATTCTCAGGTAAAAGTTCTATTCGTTGTATTATAAATAAAAATGAACATTCAGTCTCTCATCCTGGTATGGCATTTATAGCAGTTGAGTTTTGAATTTAGTGATTAGAATCCAGGGAGAAAGGGAGAGGGAGGAAAGGTACCAAGAAAAGTAATAAAGAAAAGTTACAAGATCTCAAGAAAGAAATCTCAAAACCGTGGGCTACTGGTGCTATTTCAACACTTTGACGAGACTCAAAAAGCCTGTGTAATGTAGCACATTTTTATTTCATTGGGTCTGGGACACAGATTTGGTTTGTGTTCCTTGAGGCTGTTGTGTATGAGCAGGTCACTGCTGGGGGCCCTCCTTGCCACCTAGTGTCTAAATCTAACCCTCCTCTTTGCTCTCCATTGCATTCACAGTAACTCTCACCAGTGTCTAAGGAGATCTTTTTAAATATTTTAATGTCATCTTAGTGTATTTTATTGGAAGTAGTGTAGAATAGTCATTAAAAGCAGATTCTGTAGCTAGACTACCTGAGTTCAAATCCCATCTCTGATACCTAATCGCTGTGTAACTTGATAAAATATATATTTAATATCTCTTTCCCTCAGATTTCTCATCTGCAAGATAAGGATAATAATAATTCTAAATTCATAGGATTATTATAATGATCAAATTCATTTGTGTATGGGATAGTACCTAGCACACAGAAAATACTAAGTGTGTTAACTACTATTATGGACCATAATATAGGCTATCATTGTTTTCATCTCTTAAGTTAACCACAATGTCATGAGACTTATTCTATAAAAATATAAAGGAGAAAAGGATTAAAGGGCAAGTTTTTGGTCATGAAAGGGGGAATAATATTATGTTATCAAAGATTTAGGGGCTACAAAGTGCAAAAGATATAAACAAGCCTTTTGTTTTATTTTTAATCAGTAGCAGAAAATACCAAGTCGTTTCAAAGATATTCTCTGTCCCTAAAAAGATAAAATAAGTCCCCGAAACTTATTTGATATTTTCTATTATCAAACCAGATCTCTAGTTAGTTGAGTTTTACTGATCAGCTGTATCATCTTCTTGCTTCTTGTGCTGATCAGGAGAAGGGAGGGGTGGATGCCAGAAATTGAGACAGGACAGGGAGAGGAGTGAGAATCACGGTTGGGGCAGTATCAGAAATGTCTGAGAAGTTTGTGTTGTACCAATAAATCAAGTTTCAAAGGCATCCCTTTCACTTGTTAATAAAATTGTCTATGGCATCAACATCACTGGGTTATTTCAGCATTTCTCATTATACCGTCTAAGCTCTAACTTAAGAGATTAACTGGCAGACTGTCTACTCCAGAGCTTGGTCTGCCCTCCTTTTTGAGGAGATAGATAGATTATTATTGTAACCACTATTTATGAAAGATTTCTGGCCTCTGGTTTCCTTAAAATATTTCCAAAGTCTACCCGCTCCTCCTCTGGGTATCTTTCTCTGTGGGATCCAAACTCAATGATTTAAGACACAAGCTGCTGACAGAGATCCTGAGAGCCCATTATGAAAATGAAGGCAGAAACAACCTTTGAATGTGTTTTCCAATTTAAAAAGCCTTCATTACCTAGCACACTTCAGGCTGAGAATGTTAAAAATTTATCATAGTTTCAGTAATTGCAGCTTCCTCTGGAACTTGGCATAATATGGAATCATTTGTAAAATGTATATTTTGTTTGGCACTCAGTAGGAAGCTTGCCAGGCAATACATTTAATTAGGAGCATGAGGAGAAGAGAATAATTGTAGTCTGTCGCAATATATTATTGTTACTTTTAAGTTCTATATGTGTATAAGATAGTGGTCTCATAACAAGGTGTGTATTTAGAGCTAGAGGTAATTTCCTTTTCATCAGCCCAGGGTTTTTATATGGGGAAATATATTATTTTGAGGGGAAGGGTACATTAGCTACATTATCCCTTAGATAAAACTCTTTGTCCATTGTTTAAGCTAAGTGAGCATTAGCCACTCTCCTTAGTAACAAATTTTGTCCCTTGTTTAAGACCTTGAAAATTGATGCATTGCCTTTTGGGAGCTTGGACAGCTTTATTTAAGTTTAACTTTCTCTGGAGATGCATAGACATAATGAAATGCAGTGCCTGTCTTGAACATAACCATGTACATAACATCTAGTCCTGCCTGATGCGTAAAGTAAATTTGATAAGAGCAACTCAAAAAAAATTGTAATGATTAATGTTGATTTTTTTAAAAAAATTCAAAGCAACCTGTGACAAGAGATTCAAAGAGGAGAAGTATGGTGATAACCATCTACTGAGGCCAGGTTTTCATCCTCTTAGCCGTGAGGTTCCATTTTTACAGGAAAACTTGCTTGTAATATATTTGAGAGGCCCCATGAATAAAATGCAGTGAAAGGGCCTTTTTGACATATTAGTCACAAGTGATTTGATGTTCAGGTTTTCAGGTGTAGAATACTCTGATCATTTTCCTTTGCATGAATCCCTCTATCTTGTATTAGTATAGAATGATAGTCCCTAAGTGAACAGAGATTTTTCTCTTAACAACACATCTTATTAGATTTAACATCAGGGCATCTACGCTCAAGACTGGTCCAAGATGTAAATAAGATATTGGACAAAGATTGTGTCCATTCCCCTTCTCTTCAACTCCACTGTATTTTGGCCTCTCAAAATCTCCCTTTCCTCACCCTGACTGGCTTATTCCTTCTTCCCACCTTCCTCACTCATCTTACTCCCGGCAAAGCATCAAAACAATTGCATTAGTGGGTGATTTCTTCAGGGTCCTATTCTCTGTTAGGAACAAGGAACAGAAACCACATAATTGGAATAGCCAGTGTGTCGATACTCAGTAGAGGGTTAGGAATTGGACATAAAGGAATAAGGAGAGGAGCAGTTTTAGGTGGATGGAACATTTATATTCATTCAGGTCAGTTATTCATTTATTTTTGAGGAATGAGAAGACAGAAAAATATCTCCTTATCTTATCCCACTCCAACTAGGTAAGAAGTGTACTTCTTTCTTAACTACATTGCAAATCCCTAAATAAACCTAACTTTTATTCCATGGCATTAGAAAGCAAAATTATCTTAAAATAACAAGCACAAAAATAACAACTTACTGAATGCTTACTTTGTTTAAAACAATGTTCTGAGCACTTCGTGGAAATTAAATCATGCAGTCCCTAGAGTGACTCCATGTGGTGGGTGTTCCTATTTCCTGTCACTGGGCAACTGGGGCATAAAGTGGGTATCTATCTTGTTTGACTTACACAGATGGTAAGAAGCAGTCTGTTTGGGGAAATAGTCCAAGATAGTGCGACTCCAGATTCACACTCAACTACTCTGATATTACTATGAAATAATTGTGGAGGAGAGGTAATGTGATAAAAACAAGGTACAGTTAACCAAAAGACTGTAAAAAAAAAAATTAAAAATAGGAGGATTAACAGCATCCCTGCTAATCAAAGTACACTGTTGAACATATAAAATGTCCAAAATCTCATGTTTCCCCCCAGAATGAAGAAAATACCTTTGCCTTCAGGGGTCTACATCCACCAAAAGTATCTCTGGGCTAAGGTTTATTGTACAAAATACATGGGAATGAAGATCAAATGGAGTCCATCTTCTTGGCAAAATATCCTGAATCTTAACAAAATTGGCCTTCCTTTTTTTTTGAAATTTTTCATTTAATACTGGAATCTAATCATGGCCTGTTTAAAACTGAAGTATGTAAAACCAATGGCTTATACTTTGGGGTACAGATCTTGTGTGTGTGTGTTTGTGTGTGTTTGTATCTTAGCATGAACCACTGCAACAAACATGTATTCTTTTATTTTAAGGGGAAAAGGACCACTGAAGCATACAACTGATGTGATCTATGCAGCTAAAATGATATCAGAATCAGGATCAAGGATGGACGTCCTTGCTCGGCAGATTGCCAACCAGGTGAGTTCTTTACAAATGGATGTGATGAAAGTTCATGGTAATTGCTCTCTGTCATTTGACATTGTTTAAAACAAAGTTGAATTTTTACTCTGTTGGATTGTTTTTTCCTAAATTATTATTGAATTATTTTTAATGTTTTTTGCATAATTAACACACAAGTAGTGGAAAATTTATTCTGAGGAAGTTTATTTCTTGGTGCTTTATTATTACTACTATTATCATTATTATTATTATTTAGGGCTGGATTATTTTTAAGATTTTTGAGCTTCAAATATATTCAAATTATTCTAAATATCAGCTTTTTGAGTTTCAGATATACTCAAATTATTTTAATTGGCTGTAATACCCAATGTTAGTATTCTTTTTCTTAATATCTCAGATTTCTTATTTTTGCTCTTCAAAATTAGTGCTTTTCAAAAGTATGTTAGGTTTTCTGTGTAAACAATATGTTCTGGCATTCTATGTAAAACTGTGAGACAAATAGTAATTAGTAGAATACTAGAATACTGAAGTGAAGATATAAAATGTAGGAAGTATTTAATCCTTATAGATGCTATAAATACTTGGTTTCCTTTCTTTAGATTTCTCATGTCTCTATTCCAGTTTTCTAAGCAGCAGCTACATTATTAGAGTTACCTTTTGCTTCACTTTAATTGAGAAATCTGTCAGTTTCTTTAATTAATATACTGAGATATTCAATTACTATTTCAAACGGAGATATAGTATTCCTTTGCAGGTTTTACATTATTCAACTCCATAATACATATTTATCTATCTTTGGGGAAAAAAAACACTTGTCTTTTTGAATCTGAAACTACTTCATATCTTTTTGTGCATATACTTTAAGAGAAACTTTATTAGGCTACTTACTATTATTTTATCTTTTTATCCTCTTTTTCTTGGAACCTGAGGAACTTTCTCTTATTAGATATTATATTTTTGGATATAAGGGAAGAGAAATAAACAAGGAAAAATAATAACAGAGACAAATATTTTAAAACATTCTTGAATATATATATATATTCACATATATGGTCATATATATTTTTTTCAAGTTCTTGCTACATTAAGCATTATAAACATTTTATTAATCTCTTTAGTATCCAGCATTTACAGTTAAAAACAAACTCTATTCTAATATAATTCAAAATCTATTATGAATAAATGACTGAAACCCAAATCTGCCCATGGTTTTCTGTGTTTTAGAATTTTATTGCATTCACTTTTATGAGACAAAATAGTAGTAGGATAAATGAAACCATAATACATTAAACAAATTTATGTGTTCTAATAACTTTTTAAATACTTAATGATTCTTAGCAGTGTACTTGTTTATTTTAGAATGCACAATTTTCAAAGTCCAAATAATTCTGTCACTTTGAAGTTGTCCTTTTCTTCTTGACTGATATTCTTCTTTAATTAGATTAGGTCACCTTGCAGTAGGTACTTCTATAACATAGCTGTATTAAATTATGCTATTGTTTTTAACATTATTCACATTGCATGGAAGAAAGCAAAAGTATTGTCTCACTTCCATATAACTTTGACATTTTAAAAGAAGCTTAAAGAAACAGTCACTGACTAATGAAGAATTATGGATGACTCTCTTTGGCCTTTTCCATTTCATATAGTAAAGTAGTTTCAAATGATATATTTAATTTTCAGCTGAATAAATACGGTTCTGAAGAATCAGAATTGAATCACTTATTATAGTGATTATCTGGGAAGATTCTCTATGATTGTGCTTCGGATACTTTTTGATAGATTAACATAAAAAATTTAGACAAAAATAATTACTGAAATTGGTTGTGGAATACAATTGAATAATGTAAATAAGCAAGGCAATTTTTACAGTGTCAATGTATATTATGAAAAAACTCTGCCAGAACATTGGTTGCTTTTAATTTTGAACAATCTAATAGCTCAAAAAACTTTTAATAATTTTTATGATGCTTTCCAGTCTGCTTTTGGCTAGAGTGTCAGAAGGTCAAACATCAATCAATTTTCAATTCTATCCAACATGGATTTGTGAAATATATATATAGTTGGGCCAATTTAGTTTCATTCTATAAAGTTTCAGAGTCAAAGTTCATATGTAGAGAGAATGAAATGAAATCAAATTGAGACTTCTAGTTCTGCCTTCCTGGATTTTTTTTTAACCCTTCTTCCCTGTCTTGCTTTCTTGAACATATGTTTATTTTATATAACTACATACAATTTACTACTCTGGCATTACCATTAGGTAGCTAGGAAGAGATGAATGAAAATCTTCTGTTGTAACATACAGAAGCATAATGTAAGCTTACTTGTCCCAATCACTCAACATCTCTTGGGTTTAGAATTACCTTGAGATGGTGTGGTAGATTTCATATGCCATCCCAGACCATGTTGTTTAAGTCCTATAGAACTCTGGTACAAATCCTGTCCCCATTAGCCAGTATATTCCTGAAGGTCAGGATGTTGTTAGTTATCACAATTCTTAAACATTTTCCTCACGAATAAAGAGAATGACAAGTTGGAGAAGTATGCTTCTTACAAATTTAGGATTTCGGACTCTTGGTACACATCTCTTTCTATTCTTTGACTCTTCACGGTAAATCATCATGTTAGCAGGTATTCTAAATTAGATGAACTGGAAAATACCTTACAAGGTAGGAATAATACACTGAAAGATCTCAATTAGTCACAGAAGCAACCTACCCCAAATAGAAAAGAGGTGAATAGGAAACAAAATAAAATTAACATCTGCTAAAGTGTTTTGTGCAAGAAGAGGACAAAATTGGACTTTGTAACCCCTGAGTGTTGTGTCTGAATCCTAATACTCCTTCACTGTAAATTTTCCAAAGGAAAGATATCCAGATTGTTGACTGGGTACTCCCACCTAACCATAACAGGACACAATTAAAATGAATTTTCAGTGTTAAATATATTGAAAGCCAAAACTAATTTAAGAAAGATGACATTTAAAAAACAAGATAAAGAATTACAAGGCAAATCATACACAATGCACTCAACTATGAACAAAACAATCTCCAAGTGTAATTTATATTGATATTTTGACAAAATATTGTTGGTGGCTAGCCTGATTTGTATTGTTTCCTGCTGATGTTATGAGTAAAAAAAATGTAATAAAACTACACTAAAAAGAAACTTATGAAGCATTAATTATATCATTCTAACATGTCTCTTAAGACTATAACTTCTAGATGCATCTTGTGACAATATTTGTATTTTGACACAATTATTTGTCTGAAATTTATTTTGAACAGAGAATTTGATACCTAGATTTGTTCTCCAGATTAATGAACCCCTACTTTATAAAAATGAATGCATAGCAGGTTCTCAGAAATTAAATAGGAATAGATAAAATACTGAAAATATTTTATCTGTTTGCATCCTTGAAGTAAGAGTTTCCTGTTAAAAGGCATGCTGCTTTACTATTTCTCTTTTTTATTGGGTCTTTGTCATTTTCCCATTGAAACAATATCTTAAATGCTTTGAGGGTGATTATATATTCAGTTTTATTTCATGTATGCAAAACTATAGCCTTAGGTACCCAGAATAAGGTGTTTTAGGGTCTAGGAAGAAGGGGCTATTTGGTGTAAGAGGGGAAGACGAAAGATGAGGAAAGTTTCTCCTTACAGGTTGCTGGCTGACTTTAACCAAAAATTCCAAATAATCAAAATTTGTCTGAATAACCTTTCCACCATCCTTTCCATATCCATATTCTTTATACAGGGTAAAACATTTGTATAAGTTTATTTCAATCAAAGTAACTCTTCAGTTGACACGTTTCAGGTTTCAGGGAGGGAGATGATGTGTTTTGAGTTTTAATCTAATACATATGGAAGTCAGTCCTTCTGAGAATTTCTCATGGAAGTCAGCATAAAGCAGAAAAGTAGGTTGGGCCAGAACTTTATACCTACTAAAGGAAATGAGCTTTGATGAAGATGGAAAATATCTTTGTCTTTAATTTGCATTAGTTTTCAAAGGATATGTCACTGATAGCAGTCTCTCAACGATGGTATGTCCAAACCAAGTTGAAACTAAAAATGAATTTGAAGCAGTTCTTAAACTCAGAACTATTTTAGGGACTTCCCTGGTGGTCCAGTGGGTAAGACTCCGTGCTCCCAATGCAGGGGGCCCAGCTTTGATCCCTGGTCAGGGAACTAGATCCCGCATGCATGCTGCAACTAAGAGTCTTCATGCCGCAACTAAGAGTCTGCGTGCACAACTAAGAGACCTCACGCTGCAAATAAGACCCAGCACAATCAAAATAAATAAATATTTTTTTAAAAAAGACCATTTTAGGGACATCCTTGGTGGTGCAGTGGTTAAGAATCCGCCTGCCAATGCAGGGGACACGGGTTCGAGCCCTCGTTCAGGAAGATCCCACATGCCACGGAGCAACTAAGCCCGTGTACCACAACTACTGAGCCTGTGCTCTAGGGCGCGAGTGCCACAACTACTGAAGCCTGCGTGCCTAGAGCCCATGCTCCACAGCAAGAGAAGCCACCGCAGTAAGAAGCATGCGCACTGCAACAAAGAGTAGCCCCCACTCGCTACAACTAGAGAAAGCCTGCGTGCAGCAATGAAGACCCTGCGCAGCCAAAAATAAATTAAATAAATAAAATACATTTTTTTAAAAAAAGACCATTTTAGCCTAAATAAGGAGATGTGACAAAATTTGAACAACATATATAATTTCTGGTAAAACAACATTTATGCACTGAAAAATACCAAACTATAATTTCCCAAATATAACTCTCACAAGTCAGCAGGTCCACTCTAGACCATATGAATCAATGTCGTCCTCTATCACGACATCATAAAATAGTCCCACTGTATTTTTACCATGCTTCCATAGATACCCTTCTCTTTTGTGTCTTAGAAACCTTAGTTTGCTAAAGAGCAGCAATGATAGGCATAACAAAGAAGAAAAACGTTCAAAGTATGCTGAGATTTCTGGATGTAGAATCATCTCAAATAAATGACTGACCAAATTTAATAGATGGGAGAGAGGGAGGAAGCACTCTTTATTGAGATAGTTAATAGAACAGAAAAAATGGTTTTATAATAGGCAAGATGGAGTATGAGACAGTGGAGGGTTATATGTGTTGAGTGTGAAATGTTGATAAGACAGTGAGATGAGCTGGGGCAATACAATATGTATATGGCTTTTCTGAAGACTGGGTGGGATGATAGAGATTTAGTCATGTTTATTTTGTAAGTGATCGACGAAGCCAGAGCAGCATATATTGATACTATTATCCAAGAAGAGGGTAAGAGTGAAAAGATGCCCAACAATGAAAACACAGAACACCAATAGGGGTGGCATTGAAAATTTTTAGAAAGCATGTTCCTGAACAAGAGGAGAGAAAGATGGGATTACAGGGTTGAGGGAGGGATTTTGGTTTGAGGGACTTTATGTTGATCGATTCAAGGATAGAAAAAGACATTAAAAGTACAGAAAAAGGTGGGATCATGGATGATCTGTGACCCTGAGGAAGGTGAAATGAGACAGCCTCTGGGCTGGAGTATAGGTGGAGAAATGAGCCCTGTGGGAAGGCAAAGGTCATGGACACAGAGTGCTTCTGCTATCACTGATTGCTTGAAATTTCCACTCTAGAAATTCACAATGACACCTAATAACTTTCCCTTAACAAACTTTGCCAGCTTAGCAGAATTTGTTGTCTGTAATTGCGAAAGTCATTTTAACTGTGTCTTAAATAAAGTTTAAACTCCATTATGAGCAAAAAAAATAGCTAAACTTATGGAATAAAGGTCTTTAAAAGTATTCACTTTGCCAATTTACCCTTAAAATTCAAACTGAAAGGTAATAAATGTTCTTCACTTTTCCTCTCATTACTAAATGATGTATTCTGTATTAGTATGAAGCACCTTACTAGAAGAGTGAAAGCCGGTTTAATGTGACAAAACCACTTAGGCTGACATGCCATCTGCTTGTCTGTAGTGAGTGTCCTGGTGGTTATAAAACTTAAATTAAAAAAAGAAAATCCATGCATTAAAAAGCTAACCAGGTGTTCTGGTTAACATCTTCTATCTTAATAAACTGGGAAATAATAACCAAAATGTTTTATGATATTCTACCACTTGATTTGACTAAAAGTCCCTAGCAGTATTCCTTTAAAAGTTTTTTTGTGCAAATTTTATTTTTTAAAAAGTAAAGGACATGAATGTTCTATTGGGTGGGCCGAAAGGTTTTTTCCTTAAGATGGCTCTAGTAGCACTTAGTAGTCTTTAATTTCATTCGAAACAATTTTGTTAGATCATAGGTGACAGCTGTCATATCAGTGTGCATTTAAAAAAAAGACTTATCAAAAGTGGTGAATTTTTGTGTAGCCATTTTAATATTGAATATGGAAGAAAAAAAGCGACATTTTCAGCATATTATGCTTTACTATTTCAAGAAAGGTAAAAACCCAACTGAAACGCACAAAAAGATTTGTGCAGTGTATGGAGAAGGTGCTGTGACTGATTGAACGCGTCAAAAGTGGTTTGCGAAGTTTTGTGCTGGAGATTTCTCTCTGGACGATGCTCCACGGTCGGGTAGAGTTGAAGTTAAATCAAAACAATAACTGAGAACAATCAACGTTATATCACTTGGGAGATAGCCAACATACTCAAAATATCCAAATCAAGTGTTGACAATAATTTGTACCAGTTTGGTTATGTGAATCGCTTTGATGTTTGGGTTCCACATAAGTTAAGCGAAAAAAACCTTCTTGACCATATTTCTGCGTGCAATTCTCTACTGAAATGTAATGAAAACATTCCATTTTTAAAACAAATTGTGACAGGTGATGAAAAGTGGATACTGTACAATAATGTGGAACAGAAGAGATCGTGGGGCAAGTGAAATGAACTGCCACCAACCACACCAAAGACCAGTCTTCATCCAAAGAAGGTGATGTTGTGTATATGGTGGAATTGGAAGGGAGTTCTCTATTACAGGGGTCCCCAACCCCCAGGCCGCAGACCAGTACCTGTCTGTGGCCTGTTAGGAACCGGACCGCACAGCAGGAGGCGAGCAGCAGACAAGTGAGTGAAGCTTCACCTGTCGCTCCCCATCGCTCACATTACCACCTGAACCATCCCCCCCGCCACCGTCCATGAAAAATTGTCTTCCATGAAACTGGTCCCTGGTGCCAAAAAGGTTGGGGACTACTGCTCTATTATGAGCTCCTTCCAGAAAACCCAATGATTAATTCCAACAAGTACTGCACCCAATTAGACCAACTGAAAGTGGCACTGGACAAAAAGCATTCAGAGCTAGTCAACAGAAAATGCATAATCTTCCATCAAGATAACACAAGACCACATGTTTCTTTGATGACCAGGCAAAAACTGTTACACCTGGCTGGGAAGTTCTGATTCATCTGCCATATTCACCAGACATGGCACCTTCGGATTTCCATTTATTGTGGTCTTTACAAAATTCTCTTAATGGAAAAAATTTCAATTCCCTGGAAGACTGTAAAAGGTACCTGGAACGGTTCTTTGCTCAAAAAGATAAAAAGTTTTTGGAAGACGGAATTATGAAGTTGCCTGAAAAATGGCAGAAGGTAGTGGAACAAAAGGGTGAATACGTTGTTCAATAAAGTTCTTGGTGAAAATGAAAAATGTGTCTTTTATTTTTCACTTAAAAAACCGAAGGCACTTTTTTGGCCCACGCAGTAGAAATCTAGGTCCCAAACTTTTTCAATTAGCTTTATGTAAAAATATAAAAGGTGAGGAAAACATAATTTGATTTTAATAATGGAGGTTTGGCAAATAGTAGAAGAGCATTCTTAAAGTGGGAATGATTCATTCTCCTGGTTCTGCTTCTGGGCAGCTAAAAGTGACTCAGAAAGACTTTCCAAATGTCAATAGAAAAGAAGGCTTTAACAAGTCTTATAGTATGGAATTTACCAAAATCAGTATGTTTTTCATACTTCACTTATAAAGCTACCATCTTTAGGTGTAACCAACATTTTCATCAATTCTGGGAATGAAGGGTAAATCTGGGTCAAGTAACTTTTAATTTCAAAAGTTCAACTTCAAATTTTCTACTCATTTGACTCATTCTTTGCTTAACACAATTCTAGACTCTTCTAGCATGGCCTTGAAAGTGTCTTGAGAGAGACTGTATGTTTTGCTTAAACTTAGGTGATTGCAACATTGGTTATCAGTTAACAATCTAATTATTAATTTGCAAGTTTGATTTTATCAGAAGTTATATAGTGGTGCTGGTCTTTAAGGAACAAATTCACACTAATCCTACCTACAATATACAGATAAGAGTGTCAATTTAAGCAACCAATTTACAAATCAGAGTGGCAATTTACTGTTTATACATAAGATAAAACTGGCAGGAAGACTGATATTGTTCCTAGACCTTAGAGGTAGGGATTGGAGCCAGATCATGTGAGTCTGAATGCCAGCTTTACTATTTCTCAGTTGGGCAAGTCAGTTAACTTATCTATGCCTCAGTTTCCTTCTTTGTTAAGGAGGAAACTGAGGCATAGAGAAGGAGGCATAGAACTTGCCTCATGAAGTTGTGTGATTATTAAAAGAGTTAATATAGGTAAAGCACCTAGGAGAGCATATGACAGATAGAACACTGTGTGTGTCAAAGATTATCATTGAGTCCATCCATAAGAACAAACAATAGATAAGACCATTCATTACTCAGGATAGACAAAGCAATGTTTTGAATGAATGTCATATAGAAGAGATCATTGTGCAGTGAATGAAACAGAGAAAACTCAATTCAAATCTTTACGCAAATCATAAATTCTATCCAAAACTTAGCTTGCAAATATGCAAAATGACAATAATTAGATCTCAGTAAAATGGCACTATGAATACTAACTTAGAATTATGCATGTAAAGGACATGGCACAGTGCCTGACACATAAGAAGTACCTAATAAAGATCAACTTCCTGTCGTGGTAAAACAATGAGATGACTTGCCTGTCATCATTATAGGTAATTCTAGATAGCTAATTTTTGTCTTTAAAAAAATCTAAGCCATCTTCACTTCAAAATAGACATAGTGTTCCCATAAATTCTCTTTTTCCTTGAAACTATGCAACCCATGGTAATCTGTGATTAAAAAAAAAAATTCACTCCAAATTCTCCTAAGTTCAGCGATTGAAAATAAAATGGATTTAAAAGCAAGTAGATATGGATTCAAATACTGGCTCTAGCATAAGCTCTTCAATCCTGGGGAAATTATTTTGCTTTCTAAACGTCTCATTTCTCATGCGTAAATTGGAGAAATCCCTTCCTTTACTTGTTTTTTGCTTCTTCCTCCTCCCCCCCTTCCCTTCTCTCTCTCTCTCTCCTTTTTTTTTCCTTCCTCTCCTTCTCTTTCTTCTTACTTAGTTACAGTTTAATCCTCCTGATGAGACTTGTGGGAGTATCCCTTCTTCTGTGTTAAAAATTTGAGAAACGCCCTTAATATCAAGGTCTCTCTATCCTCTTATCTGATTGTTTCTCTGGCTGGTTATCATGTGTCGTGTCATCTGTCCGTGCCCATCTAGCAGGTTGATAGTATTTCTGCAGCAGAATTTATATCTTTGCTACCTTTGTTGACTAAATTTTACCCAAAAGTCACATGTTCTCATCTTGTCCACACATTCTGGAGCTATGTAGATTAGTCTATTTAGCAAATATAAAAGAGAATAAGATTCTCAGGAATTTTTCAACAACACTCCAGCTTATTAACTACTATGTAAAAGCAGAAATGCATGGAATACTTTCAGGTCTTTCATCCTACTTTTCAGTTTTCATTTTTGGCTATTAGAATTAAAGCTTTTAAAATAATAACATTTTTATTACTATAGAAATAATATAATGTAAGTAATATATATTAAGATATGTAAAATATGAAGAGAGTGAAAAATATTAGTTATATCATGTTTATTTACCATTTTCACATATTTATTTCCCGCTATGTTTTAAACACAAACATAAACACATATTTTTTACATACTTTGATTGAGATAGTATGTGAAATTTTAAATGCTGTGTTTTTTTACCTTCCCAAAACATTTTCCTTTGAAAATATTAATTTTTGGGACTGTATAATATCACATTATATTGATATGTATCCTTATTTAGTCTTTTCACTATTATAGAATATTTATTTCCAAATTTTGCTAGTGTAAGTAAGGCTGCAGTGAATATCTTTGCATATAAGTTACAGTTCATATTTCTATATCCTTATGAATGTTTTTAAAGTGAAATTAAGTTATCGGGGATTTTAAAAAATCTATGCTAATTGCACAGGAGAAAGAACACAAACATTAAACACTGACCACAGGTATTTATCATGGTATGATTAAGCACAAAGCTCTACTCCAGGAAATTCCTTACAGAAGCTAACATAATGTAGGAGACTGTTTTTCGTAAAGAAAGTTAACACATCTCTAAAACATGTACGCTGCCTCTTTCTTGGCTCCAGGTAGATCCACAGCTGTTAGCTAAGGTGGAAATGATTTCTTTTGTCAGTAATAGCTAAAAACATTAAATGCTGAAAGTAATAGAACATAATATATGTTTTGTTGCAGATGTTTTTAATGCCCATATAAATAACGAAGGACAGACAATGCAGAACTATGGGTCTCGAGGAGTATTCTAATAGAAACTTTAGATGAAGGGAATAATTGCATTTTAAATACTTCTTCAGATTTACCTAAAAATGAAATCTAAGGCTTCTAACCTTATCATAAATTAAAGGCAATTATTTCATGTACCTTTTCATGTCTGGAAATTCCTTTACTGCTTCTTCTGTCTATGCTAAAGTAGTTAAGGTTGGAACATGAAGAAACTCTTCTAATGGTGGAAGCATATCAGAATCTACATGGGCTTGGTCGGAGAAATGGGACTCAATGCAAATAAAGTCAGTGCCTTATAAGATACTTGCAATCTCAATATTTAATTGCTCTGATCTACTTACTCTTTGTTTTGCTATTTCCATTTTTATCTCATGCATGTTTAGTGCCCAGATCCATCATGCAAACAGGACTTGTTGGCCTACCTGGAACAGATTAAATTCTACTCTCACCAGCTGAAAATCTGCAGTCAAGTTAAAGCTGAGATCCAGAACCTGGGAGGAGAGCTCATCATGTCAGCGGTGAGTACTGCCCCAGACTTATCCCATCACCTGTGGAAGATGCTTGAAACAAAGAAGCTACACCCCACCTTACCCCACCAAATCTTTTAGGGCCATGTAGGTTAGAAAAAACTCAACTGGAGTATATAAAATTGCATGAAACTAAACTAGCAAGAAATCTTGCCAGATTTCTTAAAGAAATGTTAAGTCAGTATAGCTTGTCTTTATTTACTTCAGAGATGTTACAGTGAATCAGGTTTTGTAAGCCCCTTATATAAGAAATGGATGTGAATTTAGAGCACGGCTTTCTGAATTGAATCCTATAATTTTTTATAAAAATAAGTGCATATGTAATTGCAAGTCAATGAAATAATTGCTTTATTACTATTAATTAATATTTGCTTTCTCATTATTCATTTTTATATCATAGAAATTCAGGTCTTGAAAACTATTATCTCCAGATGTAATTGTAGCAGTAGAATATGATAGAATGTAAATAGGTTTAGAGGAATCTTCATAAATTCTTTGGTGACCCTGAGTTTCAAATTGCTATAAAATGACCACGGTAGAAATAATGTCTACCTTTTCTACTCATCTTTTAATAACAGTAGATCATTTCTCTAGAGTGGGTATGGTAATAAAATAATATTTGATGTCTATATTGGATTCAGTTATCAGTGACTTTGAGAAGGACATGGACCAAGATTATAAATTTGAGTTAAAATGAAACATCATGAACATTCTAGGAACTTATATTCATGAGGACAAATTTTTTAAAATGCTAGCATACGTATAAATGTGTAAGTCTGGGAGCCCCTTAGCCAGACTTTGGTTTTTTCCCCAATGAACTAACATTTTTCAAAAGAACATAGTTGCAAAAACAAAAGCAAAGGGAATTCCTCGGCCGTCCAGTGGTTAAGACTCTGCACTTTCACTGCCAAGGGCCCGGGTTCAATCCCTGGTCAGGGAACTAAATCCCGCAATCTGCGCAGTTGGCTTAAAAAAAAAAAGAAAGCAAAGAATTACCATCAAGGGTAGACGGCTGGGAACTAATCCTTACTGACTATCTCTTGCCTATATTTTGTCTCATTTAATCTTCACAATAACATGCCAGATAGATTGTTTAGTTGTTTGTTTTATGTTCTTTAAAACTTGAAAAAAAAGAAATTTAGAAAGGTTAAATAGCTTCCCCAAGTTCCTATTAGTAAATATCAGACCTGGGTTTTACCTTCAAAGGTCTTGCCTTTTCTGTTCAGGTGGACAGGCTTGAATCTATGATGAAACTGAAAACCAAAAATCAAAAGTGAATAATTTGGAAATTATGTCTAAGTAATTATTAGAGATAAAAAAATTAGTTTCCTTGATATTCAAATTTTGCAAAAACAGTAATGCAAACCAACAAAACCTGTGCTATATTGGTTCCCTATCATTTTTCAAAGGAAAATGCATTTTAAGTAGTCACTGTCTATCCACACAGAAATGTGTGTGGGTATATGAATGCGTGTGTGACTACATATATGCATATATACAAACAGAATGCATATACGTATATAAACATTTTAAAATATTGTGTCTTTATTTTGGATTATTAGACACTCAGTCTTCATTTTCTCACTTAACATTATACTACTTTATATTTTTAAAATTCATTTATTTTATTTATTTATTTTTGGCTGTGTTGGGTCCCCTTTGCTGCGCACGGACTTTCTCTAGTTGCGGCGAACAGGGGCTACTCTTTGTTGCGGTGCGTGGGCTTCTCATTGCAATGGCTTCTCTTGTTGCAGAGCATGGGCTTTAGGCGTGTGGGCTTCAGTAGTTGTGGCACGCGGGCTCAGTAGTTGTGGCTCTGGGCTCTAGAGTGTAGGCTCAGTAGCTGTGGCACACAGGCTTAGTTGCTCCGGCATATGGGATCTTCCCGGACCAGGGCTCGAACCCGTGTCCCCTGCATTGGCAAGTGGATTCTTAACCACTGCACCACCAGGGAAGTCCCCATTATACTACTTTAAATGTGTAAAAAATATATTTATTTGTAGACCCAAGCCTGTCATCTGTTGACTTTTCTCAATTTCACACACTCACCATCATTCACAAGGTCTAAATCCACATGAATTTTCTTTTCCAATTATATATTTACCTCTTCATGTTGCCTGAAGCTAAGTTTTCAAAAATGTTGATAGAAGTTCGGCCCATACATTATGTTAAGATGTATTACTGTTAATTGTCCCTCCAAATATAATTTCCTCCAGATGTACAAATTGAGTTTTTAATCCCTTCCTGTTTGATATGACGATTCAAATTCATGAACTTTACATATTTTACAGATAGATTAAGCATGAGCCATTTAGAATCCAGGATTTACAATTTAAAAGCTGTCATTATATAAAATGAAGAATAGCATTGCAAATCCAAAGCTATTTTGTCATCATTTCACCCGTAATTTTCCATTAGAAAAAATAAATCTGAAGAAAGGGAGCATGTCATGCACCCTTTTACATGCCTTACTGCCATCTGCTTGCAGGTAGATCCTGGAAAGCTTTTAAAATGCATTTAACTTGTGTGTGCCAAAGCACAATTGCTTTATTCTCTCTGTGATCCTGAGTTCTCGTCTTCTTTCTTCTTTAAATTGAGAAGAAGTTCTAATCTAAGCCATCATTTTTCTATGAGGTCTTTTGAAAAGTAATAAACCTGATTGTAAAGCAGGGAAGCCCATTAAAAATTACAGAAATTTGGTATTCAGAACTACACTTTTCAAAGTTTGCATTCCAAAATCAGGTTCATGAAACATTACTTTTAACAAATATATTTGGTTAGAAAGAAATAGGTATGAATGGAATCCATTTCTGGAGTGAATGGGCAGAATGTATTCTGGGTCTGGAGTGTCAGGGTTTAGGATAAAGAAGATGTGTTCATAACATAAAGGAATCTGAAATCATTTTCATAATAGACCATTTAATTAAAATAATTTTCCAATGATTCTTATGTCTATCTGCAAGCATTTAGCCTGAAGTTACATATTTTATTTATAACGAAACCAAAGTGTAGTTAGTCCAAAACTCCAGCCGTGAGTTGAGCATCCTCTCAGTACCAGGCATCTGAGAACATCTGGGAGATGCAAAGCCTCCTTTAAGATGCTCAAATATGTGCAAAATTAAGGTACATAAAATATACCTAAATATACAAAAATGATGTAATAGGCCAAAATAATGTAATAGGCCATATGATAGTTGAATGAACAAAAGCATATGGTAAGAGGTGAAGGAATAATTAATTCCACTGATGTGGCAAGTGAACAAGAGAAAGCCCCAGAAAGTGGTTTGACTCTAATTTGGTCCTTGATTAATAGGTAAAAAAACAAAACAAAACAAAAAAGCTGTATATTTATGAGGGAAGGAGGGGAAAAGGATTTGAGGTAGATAGAACAACTGAAGTAGAAAGAAAGAAATAGGGAAAGATAAGGATTTTTATGGAAATAACAAACAGTCTGAAGTGATTGCAAACAACTGTACTTGGTCTGTTGGTGTGTGTTAAGGGGGGTGGGAAATAGAAGAGAAGCTTTAAATGAAACTGAGGCTGTTTCAAAAGGATCACTAACAACATTTCAACTTTATCCTATAGGCAATTGAGAGTAATTGAAAAAGTTGAAGTTTGAAATGGGTATAAACCGATATATGTATTCGGAAGTTAACATTTTTTTAAAGAGTTCATACCTAACCTTTTATTTTATTTTTATTGAAGTATATTTGATTTATAATATTATATTTGTTTCAGGTGTACAACATAGCGGTTCAATGTTCTTATAGATTATACGCTATTTAAAGTTATTATAAAATGATGGTTATATTTCTCTGTGCTGTGCAATATATCCTTGCATCTTTTTTTTTTATTGAAGTACAGTTGATTTACAATGTTGTGCTAATTTCCACTGTACAGCAAAGTGACTCAGTTATACACATATATACATTCTTTTTTTTATATTCTTTTCCATTATGGTTTATCCCAGGAGATTGGATATAGTTCCCTGTGCTATACATAAGGACCTTGTTGTCTATCCATTCTAAATGTAATAGTTTGCACCTAGTAACCCCAAATTCCCAGTCCATCCCTCTCCCTCTTTCCCTCCCCCTTGGCAACCACAAGTCTGTTCTCTATGTCTGTGAGTCTGTTTCTGTTTTGTAGATAGGTTCATTTGTGTCATATTTTAGATTCCACATATAAGTGATATCATATGATATTTGTCTTTCTCTTTCTGACTTACTTCCCTTAGTAAGATAATTTCTTGTTGCATCTGTCTTGCTGCAAATGGCATTATTTCGTTCTTTTTAATGGCTGAAGAGTATTCCATTGTATATATGTACCACATCTCCTTTATCCCTTCATCTGTCGATGGACATTTAGGTTGTTTCCACGTCTTGGCTATTGTGAATAGTGCTGCAGTGAACATTGGGGTGCATGTATCTTTTTGAATTATAGTTTTGTCTGGGTATATGGCCAGGAGTGGGATTGCTGGATCATATGGTAATTCAATGTTTAGTTTTCTGAGAAACCTCCATACTGTTCTCCACAGTGGCAGTACCAATTTACATTCCCACCAACAGTGTAGGAGGGTTCCCTTTCCTCCATACCCTCTCCAGCATTTGTTATTTGTAGACTTTTTAATGATGGTCATTTTGACCAGTGCGAGGTGGTGCATCACTGTAGATTTGATTATATTTCTCTAATAATTAGTGATGTTGACCATCTTTTCACGTGCCTACTGGTCATCTTTATGTCTTCTTTGAAGAAATGTCTATTTAGGTCTTCTGCCCATTTTTGGAAAGGGTTGTTTGTTTTTTTGTTGTTGAGTTCTATGAGCTGTTTGTATATTTTGGAAATTAAGCCCTTTAGGTCACATCATTTGCAAATATTTTCTCCCATTCTGTAGGTTGTCTTTTTGTTTTTTTTATGGTTTCCTTTGCTATGCAAAAGCTTGTAAGTTTGATTAGGTCTGATTTGTTTATTTTTGTTTTATTTCTATTGCCTTGGGAGACTCCTCGTATCTTATTTATTTTACACGTAGTAGTTTGTACCTCTTAACACCCTACCCGTATCTTGCCCCTCCCCACTTCACTCTCTCCGATGGTAAACACTAGTTTGGTCTTTATGAGTCTGTTTCTGTTTTGCTATATTTATTCATTTATTTTATTTTTTAGATTCCACATGTAAGTAATAGCATACAGTATTTGCCTTTCTCTCACTTATTTCACTAAGCATAATACTTTCTTGGTCTATTCATGTTTTTTTTTGCAAATGGCAGAATTTCATTCCTTTTTACTGCCAAATATTATTCGTGTGTGTGTGTTTGTGTTTGTGTGTGTGTGTGTATGCATCTGCATGCTACATCTTTATTTTAACAGGGTGGTGATAGATGGAAAGATGAGAGATTGGAAGACAGAAGACTCTTTAGGAATGATTTTTTTTAAAAGTCCAAGAGCATTAACAGTGAGAACCTGGGTTAAGGCAGTCTTGGTGAGAATGGAGATGCATGTATCCTTGCAAGAAAAAATTCTGAGGTAGAAATGATTAGAATCAATGATCTATTGAATTTTAAGGATGAAGACGAAGGAAGAATTAAGACTTACCCCCAATGATTTGAGAGTTGGTAGCTTTCATAGTTAGAAGTGGCATCATTAGCCAAAAGCTATACACAGAAGAAAGAGCAGATCAAGACGGGTAAGGCAGCTCATTCAGGTTTTAGTCATAAGTGACTTAGTCATAAGCGACTAAGAGGTATCCAAGGAGAAAAGTCTAGGAGAAGTTGGGTATATGGTTTTGGAAATGAGGAGAGAGGTATGAAGGAGAAATAGATGGGATCATCCAGTGAAAGTATGCTGAATAAGACCAAAAATAGCTGAGACAGAGATCCAGAAAGAATGTTTTTCCTACACGTTATTCTAATGTGCCTGTATCAGACACAGAGACTTAGTTGTAGCTGTTTAAAGAAATTGGGAGTTTACTATCTCAATCAATCAATCCATCCATCCATCCATCCATCCATCCATCCATCCATCCATCCATCCATAATGGGCAGTTCTGAATGTCAGCTTCACAAAGTCATCAGGGAATCAGGCTCTTATGTCTTTCTGCTTTATTATGCTTGGCTTCTGGTTTCCACTTTTATTAGGATCAAAATATGTCTTCTCTAACTCTAGCTATGGCATTTGTATTCCAGACAGTAAAAATGAAGAGACACAGAAGCAAACATTCCTAAATCTTTTTTAAGTCTCTTGCAAATGCTTTCTCTTACATATTATTGCCAAGACTTCAGTTATATGGCTATGTATAACTGCAAAGGACACCACAAAATGTAAAATTTGTTTGTTTGTTTCTGTGTGTTTTAATCTAGGCATGTTGCTTTCCCTATCTAAATCAGAGTTTTGTTTCTATGAAGAGAGAATAGTTATTGGGTGACAACTAGCAATTATACCATATCCCTCTATTAAGACAAAAGTCACAGCAGTACTCATATATATTGTAATTATCTACTTTTTTATACATTTTCTCCTTTAGACTATAAAGTCCATGAATAATTTTGAATGATTGAAGATACAATAGCCAGTGACTAGAAACACAGAAAATTCAGGTTAACTGAGCCTTAAAGCACATATTGGATTTTACATTTATAAGGTATCTTTACATCTTTTCTGAAGCAGGATCAGTAATATGGTGAAAGCAAAAATTAGGCCATAGTGGGCTGAATACTGAGTATGCAGTAAGAGAGAAAAGATGGTAGCTTACACTAGATTTTCCAGCAGTTTGTAGTTGAAAGGAAGGAGAAAATGGGGGGTGGGGAAGAGACTGAGACAGACTTGGGCAAATGGAATTGCTGGAAGCTTCTTCTTATTACTCTTTTTTCCCCTCCTTTTTTTTTTTTTTTTGGTTAGCATTTTACCTATGTACTTTTTAAATGGTAGTAATTGAGCAAATGTTTAGATAAAGAGCAAGAACCAGAAAAGAATGAATCTATAAGGATTAAGACTGTAACTGATAGAATAAAATCTTAAACAGGGGAGAAGGAGTGGAATTAGGAAAACAGGTAGAAAGTGTAGATTTGGAAAAAAAGAACTTTTCTCCTGAGCAACAGATCCAGATAAATGAAGAGAAATGAGGATATAAAAACATTTAGATACAGATGAATGAGGATATAAAAACATTTAGATACAGTCATTTTGGTAAAATGGGAGCAGTAATTTCCCATTAAGATTAAGACTTGAGTGCTCTATCCACAGTTTTATTTTAGCAAAAGAACAAAGTAAATATGTCCATATATTCAAAGACTTTTCAGTATTGCTTAGAAGAGAAAATAATCGAAGTTAATACCAATGATTTGAGATAGTAATCAGATATACTGTGTGCTAGACATTATTCTACCAGAGCTGAGCTCCAGGACATTGCCTGGATTATGGAAACTAACTCAGCTTCATTTTATGCTTCAGTCACATGAAAAGGAAGCCTTCCAATGGCTATCCTCTCTCACAAAAAGGGGGAATATATAAAAGCTTAATTGAAAAAAATGATAGCAAAACACAGTGAAACCATGTAATTAAACATACTGTTGCAGATCATTTTCCATAGCCTTCTTGACTTATTAATGTACTAATTAGGAACACATTACAAATATAACTCTACGAAGATTAAAATGTACCTGGGTTACCTATGGGCATTCCAATAAATTCTCTGTCAGTTGTTCTAGTGTCCTTAAGCATGGTGCCAAGTGGGGAAGCTATTTTACCTTGTGAAAGGAGTCTTGCTATAAAGAAATAAATATTCTTATATTCTAGCCTGTATATATATATATATATATGAATTTAAGAGAAAAAAATCAAATAATTAAAATGGTTTTAAATTCTTAAAATTACCCTTTCCCAAAGTGTTATGCTTCTAGGCTAGCAATTTTTTATACTACCTCAAGCTGATTAATTATATAATCACCATGTTTTGTGCATTTCCTTTAATGTGTTTAATTGTGCTGTCTTACCCTGAGCAGATGTGCCAAAGCCACAATTTTAAAAATTGGATAAATAATAAAACTAATCAGTCAGGGGGGGAAAGATCAGCAAGATGGAAAATTTGCCAAACAACAGCAATTCAGCTTTAGCTGAAGTCAAGGGGCAGTGCGCATTCAACTAGGAATGATAGGGAACAGTAACAATGCAGCTATTGACTGAAAGAGCCACTAGGGCCTGCAGAACGCAGGCAATGAATTACATACAGAATGATTTAGTAGGTTAATGTGCTTGCCATGTTAAGACATTAAGGGAATTAGTTAATGAGCTTTCTGAACCTGCTGCAATCATTGGTAGTCATCAAGAACACTGGGAAAACTAAAAGAAGATTTGGAAAATCAACTGAAGTATTTAGAGATTTAAAAAAGGACCAGGAGATGTATGAAATGGAATGGGGAGAGATGAAAGAAATGACGAAGGGGAGAAGGGCGAGGAGAAAAAGTAAAGAGAAGGAAGAAGACACCTGGCCAATAAATTTAACTCTCAAGAATGTTGGGAGTTTTCAGTTTGTTTTTAATGCTGAATAGGAGGCAAATGGAAGTAATAGACCTTAGTAACTCAAAGAATATATTTTAAAAACAAGAAAAGGTGTGGGGGTATTTTCTTTTTTTCTTTTCTTTCTTTTTTTCTTTTTTTCCTTGCAATGTAGTCAAGTAGTCTATGAAATTCTCTTGGTATTTAGGTAAGCTGATATCACAATGGATTAGAGTTTCTTGATTGTGCTATGCATCTGGTTGTAATAACACTTGAAGGAATCTTATAATCTCTTCATGTTATAAGTATCTAACTCAAAGTAGCTTTACAAACAATGAAATAGGTCAAGGACTTTCAATGACTTGCCTTAGTGCATGACAGTATCTAACAGCAGAGTCAGGGCCAGAATCTAATTCTCAAGTTCTTTACTCCATCACTACTGAAAGTAAGCTCTATAGCCTCCGAGTGGGGTTAGTGGCAAAATGGCAGGAGGTGGTCTTGGTATACTCAGCTGGGATAGTTGCTGTGGATATCAAGAGATAAGGAATTTTTTTTTTAATTGGGGTATAGTTGTTTTACAATGTTGTGTCAGTTTCTACTGTACAGTGAAGTGGAGTTCCCTGTGCTATACAGCAGGTTCTTATTAGTTATCTATTTTATACATATTAGTATATATATGTCAATCCCAATCTCCCAAAGATAAGGAATGGTTTTAATAGAAAGATGTGGAAAACACTGACTTGAACACAGTATTAACTGATAAAAATGATGATTTAATGTTCTCAGATTTTTAAGAAAGCTTGACCAGAACATATTCTTCATCTTGAACATGAGAAGCTAACAGGAGGGAAAACTACTGGACTCCAAATTAGGAGACCCAGGTTGTAGTCTAGACCTTAATCTCTTTGGGTTTCTTTATCTATCTCTTAAACTAAGGTTTGGAATTAAATGAGCTCTATGGTTCCTTCCAACTCATAATTTCTGATCTTAGTCTCTTTTGTACTGAATATTTAAATTTCTTTCTCATTCCGTCTTCTGTATATTCTGTGGCTATTTTATTTGTGATTATCATGGGGATTATGTTTAACATCCCAAAGTTATAACATTTTAACTTGAATTTGTAGCAGCTTAAATTCAATAACATCCAAATTCTTTTCTCCTTAACAGCTCTAGTCTCCACTCCTTTCAGTTGCTGATGCTACAAAATTACATTTTTATACATTGTGTGTCCAAAAACATAAACAAATAAAAATTTTAATGCATTAGTGTCTTAAATTATGTAGAAAACAAAATGTGGGGTTAAAAACCAAAATTACATTCATACTTACTTTTAGACTGATAATTGCTTTTTTAAAAGAATGTTAGCTTCTTAAATCACATGGAAAACAAAAAGTGGAGTTGCACACTATTGTTATAATAATACTAGCTTTTATAATTGCCCATGCATTTACCTTTACTGAGACCTTTATTTCTTCATACAACTTTGAGTTACTGTCTAGTGCCTTTTCATTTCAACCTGCAGGACCCCTTTTAGCATTTCTTTCAGGGCAGGTCTAATGGTAGTAATGAACTATTTCAGTTTCTGTTCACCTAGGAGTGTCTTAATTTCTCCCTACTTTTGAAGGACAGTATACTGTATATAGTATTCTCAATTGACAGTCTTTCTTTTAGCACCTTGAATATATCATCCCATACCCTCTGGTCTTCAAAGTTCACAGTGAGAAGTCTGATGATTATCTTATTGAGGATTCCTTGTAGTTGATGGGTTGCTTCTGCTCTTGTTGCTTTCAAAATTCTCTTTTTGTCTTTGTCTTTCAACAGTTTGATTGTAATGTGTCTTGGAGTGAGTCTCTATGTTCATCCTACTTGGAGTTTACTGAGCTTTTTGGATGTTTATGTTCATGTCTATCATCAAATTTGGGAAGTTTTCAGTCATTATTTCTTTAAATATTCTTTCTGCCCCCTTTTCTCTCTTCCTCCGGGACTCTCACAAATGGGTATGTTGGTCTGTTTGGTAATATATCACAAGTCTGTTAGGCTCTTGTTCACTTTTCTTCAATCTTGTTTCTCTCTGCTTCTCAGACTTGTTCATTTCTTTGTACTATCTTCAAGTCTGCTGATTCTTTCTACTGCCTCTGCTCAAATTGGCCTCTGAATCCCTTTAATTTTTCATTTCAGTTACTGTATTTTTCAACTCCAGAGTTTCTTTTTGGCTTCCCTTTATTGATATTTCTGTTTTGTCCATACATTATTTTCTTTCTCCATATCTTTCTCTAGTTCTTTAAGCATCTTTAAACCAGTTGTTTTAAAGTCTTTGTCTAGTAGATCTGCCATCATGTCTTTCCCAGGGACAATTTCTGTTGGTTTATTTTTTTTTTCCTTTGAATAGAACATACTTTCTTATTTCTTTGTATGTTGTGTGCTTTTATTTTGAAAACTAGTCATTTGAATCTAATTTTGCAAATCAGATTCTCCTTCTTCCCCAGGGTTTGCTGTGTATGTGTGTGTTTGCTTTTGGTTTTTTGTGAGGTCTTTTGTTTTGCTTTTTGATTATTGCAGGCTATCTCTGTGTCAGTGATCAGCCTAAAGTGTAACCTGGCGGTCTTCTCAGGTGTTTTATGAGCCTGTGCCTTCCCCTGGGTATGTGCAGTGACTTTCTAATTCCCCATGTATTTGTGGTTGGTTTTGAATGTTCTAATCTTCAATATCTGGCTTCCAAAAGAGGAAAGAAAAAAGAAAAATGAGGGTAAAGAAAGGTGCCCCTAGAAGTCACTTGAGCCAGAGTGGAAAGGGCTTATAACAATGAGGGTAGGTGCAACAATGGCCTCTGCCACTTTGTCTGTACCTTTGTGATGAGAAGCAGCACTCAGGGATAAGATCACAGATTTCTGATATTGAGACAGCATACTTTTTCCACCCTAGCTCTCATAAGTTGCATGCAAGCTACTACAGGAACATGTGCACAGCTGCCTGTCAAGTGGCTGAGGAGTGGGGGATGGATAGCTGCTACGGTGCTAAGAGCTGAAATTGACATAAATTAACCATAATGTACCTTCCAAACCTTCCTCTGGAAGTTGGAAACCTTCAATAGACTCCAGTGTTCCTAAATAGTTACATAAGTCAGATTGGACAATTGTACAATACAGTTGTGGTCTGTGAGGGGCGATAGATTTTTGGTGCTTCCTATTTCACTATCTTTCTTATTTCCTTTTGCTCTCACTTTCTCTTCCCAGTTCTTATACAGAATTTTCCTCTAAGCACCAATTGCCAAATTATAATATGACATAGCAAGATGTTTTGTTTTATTTTTATTTGTTTTAAAAGACTGCTACTAGAATTTTGCTTAAACAATATCCATCAGTGAGAATGAGATCAGATGCTTTAGGAGTTACCTGTTAATTTTAGATCTAGAGAAAAGTGAGGGATGTGTATCAAAATGGTGCAATATACTGTCCATAAGCATAGGATTGATTTGACATGGCTTTACTGAGACTGTTGTGGTATCTCTCACAGAACAGCAGTGATCCATTTTGTGAAATCTTCTTTGTGAAGTTAAGAGATGGAGAGGATAAAACATCTGGATAATGCATATACACACACACAAAAGTTAAGAAGAAAAGAAATGGAGGGGGAAAAGGAAGAAAAATATAAATGTGATGTGAGAGTCTCTACTGTTAAATTTACTTCTTATAATTGTTGCCATGTTCTTATTGTATGTCAAATAGTTCTATATTATTAAAAAGGAAAATATTGGAAGAATTTAAAATTTAATGGAAAAGACTATTTCTGTTTTAGAAAAAAAAAATTAGCTTAATTGTTAACAATCCTTAGAAAAGAAGAGAAGGGACTCATTATTTCTATTGTGTGCTAAACAACCTGAAACACAGAACTTCAAAGAGGTGGGAAGAGAGGCCTTGAAAGCGAGCATGATGTATTTGACAGCTATAGGATGGTGCCAAATTCCCCGTTAGACAAAGTGCAGCTAAGGAAAAGAGCAGAGCTGGAGGCAAACATCCTGATGTTCACTTCATCCTGAGTTCAGCTGCAAACCAGGGAGAAAAAGCACAGAAGAAAAGGGGAGAGAAGGAAAAATCAAGGAGCTAAAGATTCTAGGACAGCCAAGTGTTGGTGTCAAAACCCATAAAGGCATGGGCAAAAGCAGACCTGACAGGAGAAGTGAAAAAAAGGCACAAGGCAGTATGGATGGCATTTGCAAAAATAGTCATTTCAGTCTGTGATTCATCTCATGCTGAATTTGTGCCCGTTGATGCAGATTATGAAGTAACAGTAGTTACATTTACAAGATAAAAAGTTCCTGTGAGGGTGTGTTTGTGTATGTGTGTGTGAAATCAATACATTTTCCCCTTTTCTTTTCTATAAATTTATTTATTTACTTTATATATTTTTGGCTGCATTGGGTCTTTGTTGCGGAGCACAGGCTCTAAGTGCGCGGGCTTCAGTAGCTGTGGCATGCAGGCTCAGTAGTTGTGGCTCACGGGCTTATTTACTCTGCAGCATGTGGGATCTTCCCGGACCAGGGCTCAAACCCGTATCCCCTGCATTGGCAGGCGGATTCTTAACCACTGCACCACCAGGGAAGTCTGACATTTTCCCCTTTTGATTACTAAAGTCTGAATAATATTAATAGCAAATCAAAAACTGTTAATCAAAAATACTACACATTGACTTCTGTTTCTGTTTATTCCAGGATTTCTCATCTTTGACACTATTGGCATTTGGGATTTAGGGCTGGATAATTATTTGCTCTGGGGGGGCTGTCCTGTGCATTGTGAAATGTTTAGCAGTATCCCTGCACTCTACCCACTAGATGCCAGTGCCCACCCCATACCCCCTCGCTCAGTTGTGATAACCAAAAATGTCTCCAGACGCTGCCAAATGCAAAATTGTCCCTGGTTGAGAACTACTGTTCTAAGGGAAGATGAGAATTAAGGGAAATCTGACAGTGCTGCTACTGACGTTGTTACTCCTGCCAGGTGCCTTTACCTGGTAGTTCTCCCATCTTCCAGCTGCTGCAAGCGCTGGCTGCTGACATCTCACAGCTGCTCCCCTCTCTGGAGAATTGTTTTCAGTCAAACAGGAATCGCCCTGTCTGGTTATGTACCACCACCCCCGCATGCCTGGAAGCCTATAGCCAGTGACTGACTTGAGAGGAGGATACAAAAGTCCAGGTTCCTTGCCTCAAGATGGAATCAACTCTGCTGTGCAGTTTCACAGCCCCCTATGCAATCAGGCCAAAGCTGGCCTCTGGCTGATACTAGTTATGTTCTTATTTAGCTTTACCCTCACCCACCCTATCCTTCTTTCTTTCTCACCCTTTTCCTGAGAACAGACCTTCAGGAAACCACATGCACAAATTCCTTTCAAGCTCTCTTTGTAGGTACCTACTCCAGAGACAAATGATAGCATCACTGTGTCCTTTACTGTCAATTTCTTTGTATATAGAAAAGAGGTGATAGGAGAATTTGCTGAATACACCACTCTTATTGACACATTTGTATATATTCTCTTATCCTCTCAACAGTGCTACAAGTAAACTTGTAAACTTGCCAAATGTTATATGGTTAGTAAGTGATAGAGTGAAAATGTGAATCCAGGCTCTGGTTTCAGAGCTCTTTGTGTCACTCTGCACTAACATATATTTATTCTCACTTTGCTGCCCTGAAACAATATGGAGATGAGTCAACAATCCTTGTTCTCAAGGAATTCAGTTGAAAAAAAAACCAGCAAAAAAGAAAATAAGTTAATTTTAGGAAATGCTAACTCACAAATAGAATTTGTATTCCTCACGCTTCTGAAAAATTTTAGCAGTTTTATAAATCAAGAAAAATATAAGAATTCGACACTAAAACTTAAAACATACTCTAAAGAATATTTTTAAAAAAACAAAGAAATGTGTATTACCAAGCTTTTGGCTAAATTACTCTAGAACTGGAAATTAAATAAGTAACTGTATTATATAGTTTTCATTGCTTGATGATAAGCAGCATAGAAATTTCTTTAGGGAGAAAAAGGTTATCAGGCTTTAAATTTAGAAAGAAATGTAGTGTGTGTGGTTATTATTTGAGTAACAATTGATAATGTAATGAATGAGGTCCTAACCTAGGGGTCTGTAAAAGACAGAAATGTTCAGACAGACGTTTCTTAACACTGCCCCTCAATAAACCTAAAGTTGCCACATTAAACCTCAACTTATTCAAGGCTTTTCAGCAGGGAGTTATGATAATATGGTCTGGAAATGCTGCTTTCTGATGTTGTAGCTGATGACAAAAATAATGCTCTGACACCCCAAGGGAAACAAGTGCATTAAGTCATCTCTTTGCAATATTAGACGTCTCAGGAAAGTTTCTGGTCAAGGCCTGGGTCACAGACAGTTCATGGTTGAATTTTAGGAAAAAGCTCTGTGTTTTTTCCAAAAGGTGCATACAGTTTAGATATCACTAATACATTGCAAACATTGAGCAAGTACTGTGTATATGTGTGTGTGCTTTCGTATGTGTGTGTGTGTGTGTGCACGCATGCATGGTATTATTGCTAATGACAAAATTGACATCCTTTTATAAATGTTTTAGGAGCTTCACTTATACTTTCAAGCAGATGTAGAGTACAGATTGACTCCCCTTCTGCACAAAAATAAATCATTTTAAATCTAGCCTCAGATTCTGCATCAAATAGCATAGAAAAGAATATCTATAATGGAAAAAAGAAAGTTAAGGAAGGTTTTTCTAGTCAACAACCCTGAGTTAGTCAATTTAGGTTAGATTCTGCTGTCATAACAAATGGTTCTCAATTCTCAATGACTTAAAACAACAAAGTTTTTACTTTTTGGTCACTTTTAAGATTGATACAAGTTGTTAGGGAGCTTTCACTTACATAGTTAATCAGAAAAAGGGTTTATGTACTTTCTCAAATCTCACTGTGAGACCTCCAACATCTCTGTACTAGGAAACGAAAGGCTAGAAATGTTGCTCACTGGCTGATAAACACCTTCCAGGAGGGAAATAAAATTCTGCATGTAAGGTCTTAGCATAGTGTTTGGCATATAGCACGTGCTCATTAAATATTAACTGGTGGCAGTAATAGTAGTAGTAGCAGTAGTCATAGTATTAGCTAATATGGGCTAATGATAAGTTTTCATGAAGTGATATTACTTACTGATGTGTTTCATCTAGTTATAAATGTTTATTTCAAATTACATTTAAGGAGAAGCCTAGGAAAATGTTCTCCTTTTAGTGAGATAATTCCTCTGCATATCGTAAGACTGCTTATTGCCCATCCCTTTTTTAGCAGTGGCATTTGATAAGGGCTTTGAGGAAGAATAATTATCTTTGCTTCTGAGCCAAGGTTAGAGTTTGGTCCATGCATGGCTGATGAGTATTGGAAGAATTGTACAAAGTACAGCTTGGGCTATCCTTAACTGCATTCAGCATAAGATAAATGATCTTCAGATAGACATTTGGACTGTAATCTACTTGTTGCCAATGCAAATGGAGACATTTAACTCTTAGACTTTAAGAAAGATTGGGCACAGAAATATTTTTATTCAACATTAGAGTGTTTATGCAAATGTCATATGTTCAGAATTATTCAATTGCAACACAGAGTAGAACTTAAGCCACCCCAAATTTCAAGGGAATCGTTTTGGCAAGACTAACATTTCTGATAGCATGGGATTTTAAGATGTTGGGCAGAGGACATTAAGTCAACATGTTACAGAAATGCTTAAGAGCAGCACCAAATTAATAAACAAATACATGTTTTAAGCAATAAATGACCAAGATCTGCAGCAAAGAAAGCACTCTGATTTGCATAGTCTGAAGAACTTCACAGAAAATTTCAGCCAAGTAATAAAAAAAATTGGAAGAATTTGGTTAGGTGGAAAGAAGAAAAGGTCTATGAAACTGAGCTGAAATTATGAATTGCTCTAAAATGTCAGATAATTTAATAAATGCTAGATAAATAATAAATCAGGAAAGGCATGTCTGGATTAAGAAATAGTATAAGTATAAACCCCTAAACATTTTCCCTGCATAGCATGTGTCTCTGTGTGTGTGTGTGTGTGTGTGTGTGTGTGTGTGTGTGTGTGTGTGTGTGTGTGCGTGCGTGAATGAGAATGACAGAAAGACAGAGATAGTAACAGAGACTGACAAGGACAGAGAGAATGAATCATATGACTAGGTCTCCTCAAGCTAAAAGATTCTGTGACTCTATTTAGATTTTAGGGAATAAATGGTGGTGTGTGTATGCAAGTATAGCTCATATATGTAAACCATATATGTAACATATGGATGTCTGTGTATGTACATGAAACTGAGTGCTCATTAATGCTAGACATTGCCCTAAATGTTTGAAATGCATTTGCTTTCATAATTTTTAGCAGAAAGAAGTTTTAATTGCTATTTTATAGATATGGAAACTGAAACTTAAAGAGGTTGAACAACTTCTCCAAGACCACAAAGCTGTTAAGAGGCAGGGCAAGACTTAAACCCAGTCCTCTGATTCTAAAGCATAAATAAGTAATACTAAGTTGCCCAGCAATGTGCACTGAAGCTCTAGTGAAAATGGAAAATTGAGTAGATTCGGGGTCCATATCTCAAACTTTGAGCAGATGAGGCACTTCTTTAGGACAAGGTGCTTATTCTTCACCTCTGTGATAATTACAAGAAGAATAATGATAGCAGCAATGATAACTAACATTTATCGAGCTCTTGATAATGACCAGATATTTTAAATCCCTCACATATATTCATTATTTTATATACAAACAATGCTCGGAGGAAAGTCCCACTATTATTTCCATTTTAAAATGAGAAACTAAGGCTCAGAGAGCTTAAGTACAAGGAGGGAGATCTGTCTCTTTCTTCCTCTCTGCCACCTTCATTCTCGCATCTAGGAGGGGCTCTGCTACCCCCAGTGTCCAGTGATGGTAGCTTTGGGGTCACAGAAATAAAATCAGAGTCCTTCTTCATCTTTCCGCCTGTTCACATAATGCTGTCCCGTGTTTCCAGCATTGTATTATGAAACAGCCAACCCTGAGTACACTAGAGTCATTCTCATGGTCCTTTACACACTGTCCTTTCTGGAGTAGAACGTGAAACACAGCCCTTTTAGAGCTCAAAAGTATTACACCTATTCTCCATGAGCTCTTCATCAAGTCCGTGCAAGGAAAGGGCATTACCCTAAGGCATTTCTGCACATAGCCAGTCATTAAAGTAAAATTAAAACTAACATGCTGCTGCACGTGTCAATGCCAGACTTTAAAGGCAGCACTAATTACTTATGGTCATGACAACATCTAAGCATTTTTCACAATTGGGCCAGCAATAGCCTTTGAACTTTTGTTCATTTCTATGCTTATGTCTTCCCTGTGTCTCACTATGTGTATCTGCCTTGTTGTTACTCTACCTTTTTGACGTTTATTTAGTCTCTTTTGAGTTTTAAGCAATTACTGGAGTCTATGAAACAAGCCTCCCCTTTGTACTATTTAATTTAATTAGACCTCTCATTTGAGCTCTTGCTGAGTCAATATTTAATTCCTTGTCTATAACCCTGGGACAACCTGCAGCATTCCATACGCCAGCTAAATGGCTTAACATGCACGGACATATGAGCCGAATGCCTTAGTTTGCTTTCTCTTTCCCTGCACAATATCCAGGGGACATCTGCCACCTCAAAACTCCTTCACTTTGCCTTCCCCCTTAATTGTGGTCCTCCATGGTTTACCTGGCAACTCCTTTTTCTGGATGATAAATTATGATGCAACAAAAGGAAGAGCAATCCTCGGCATTATCTCACTAATTTTGTTTGTACAGCTCTTTCTCTAATGTAGCATTTTCAAATAGGTCCATTATACATCTGCTTCTCCACCTGGGAGCACCAGCCCTGCCAAGTGCAGTGCCATCAGTGGCATACTTCTGCATGGCATTAAGTGCCTGGGAGTGAGCTGAAAAGAAATGGGAAGGTGATGAACAAAGCTTCAGTACAAGCCCAGTTTGCTTATACTTTGGAGGGGTCAGTGTAAATATTTGGACCATGGTCTATGTTGGGAAAAGGGATTTGAAAGCTGAGAAATATGGTCTACTAATTCATACAAGAGGACTTAAGAATCTGCTCTTGCCAACCTTTCAGATTTAAAGGGCTTCTCAAGTAAAAAGGATTTTGTTTTAGCCACGATCTCTGGGGACATATACCAAGGGCCTTTGCCTAAATATGAAAATACATACATATGTACACATATACAAATGTTAGCTTTTTTTTTTTTTTTTTAAGTTTGTGCTTGATTTTCCAATTTAATGTTTAGATATTATAATACAAGAAGAGCCAACTTGCTAAAGCCTCGTTATATGTAAGCAACTATGTTTTATATACATCACCCCTTTTAGTTCTCATCTGCCTAGTGTGTATGTAGTATCATCTCCACTGTACAAATGCCAGGTCTGTGTCTCATAGAAGTTTAGTAATTTGTTCAGGTTCACAAACCTATTGTAAGGTAAAGCCAAGGGGGGAACTCAGGCTTCTCTAACTCTGAAGTTCACCCATATGCTTTGTTAAGAGGTTCTCCTGCTGCTTAAAGAAACTGAATCAAAAAGTAGGGACTTGTCCACGATGCCTAAACCCTCCAGAGACCCCATGACGTTCATGTCTGTGGGTCCATGAGCCTATGGAAATGGAAATCCTGATAGAAAGTCCCACTTTGCCACTCCACCATTCACCCTGCTAGCTGCATGCAGCAAATGGGTTTGATGTGAGGCAGGGATCCCCAACCCCCGAGTGGCGGACCGATACCAGTCCTCGGCCTGTTAGGAACCGGGCCGCACAGCAGGAGGTGAGCGGCGGGCGAGCGAGCGAAGCTTCATCTGCCGCTCTGCATCCCCCCTATCGCTCGCATTACCACCTGAACCATCCCCACTACCCCCCTCTTGTGGAAAAATTGTCTTCCACGAAACTGGTCCCTGGTGCCAGAAAGGTTGGGGACCGTTGATGTAAGGTCATTTGGAGATTTTGTTTTTCCTACATCATATCAGGATATGGTATTGTTTCCCATTAGAATATCCCATCAGCAATATTGGAGAGTATCTGTGTGGTTGCGATTTGTATAGATCTCTGTGTAAAACTATCACCTTAGCATCTAGAACACAATGTATATTTAAAAATAACATTACTGTTACCAATAGCGACAGTGACAATAGTTAACTCTTACTGGGGCCTGCTATATGCCAGAGTGTTTTAAGTTCTTTACATGAATTATTTTATTTAATCTTTAAAATAACTAAATTAGATATCTGTTATTGCTATCACAACTTTGCGAATTAAAACCTGAGGCAAAAATTAAGTATCTGGCCCCTGAAGTGACACAATTAGTATGTGGTAGAGCCAAGATTCAAATCTAGGCCTTTTGACTCCAGAGCTTGCACTCCTAACCAGTATATTTCGCTGTCTCTCAAATCTAAATATTCTTTAAGTAAATGAATAATTTATTTTAGCTTAATGATATAAAATTCCCCTGTTCTAAATATCTTTTTAGTTCTTATTCTCTCATTCTCCCTATAAGAAATTTCAATAGGAAGATATATTATTGAGAAGAGAAAAGAGACAAAAAATAAAATAAAAATGAATTTGTAGGGCTGCGTCTTCCGACAGTGGCAATCTCCTTGCTGTCATCCCCAAGCTCTCGTGCATCTCCAGCAGCTCTCCACGCCACCAGGGAGCCTGTCCCTCACCCTGCTCTAAATTTTATTTTAATGACTTGAAGATCAGCTTGCTTTCATGAAAACTGAACAGATGGGTATAGAGTTCTTCTCTGAAATCTAGGTAAAATCTACTCCTTTGACACTTTTAAAGATTCACCTATGTCTAATATGTTTTTTTTTTCCTTCTGTACTACCTAAACAAACAGTAAAATAAAACAAAACAAGTGATGGGGGCTCTGGGGCAGGAATTTACATGATATGAACATTCCATGTTAAAATGGAGTGACCCAGAAACACCAGAAATAAATCATAAACAGGAGTTGAACTTTTCCAAAAATGTGACTTTTACCCACTTACATTCTCCCCATTATTGCACGTCATCAACATCTTCAGAACATCTTAGGACTACACATCTCAGGATTAGGTTTAAGCATGTGGAACAAACCACAATCATATTTGGGAGGTAAACATTAGAATCAATTTAATAAAGATATTAAACCCAAAATTGGGAGTGATGATTTTAAATTATTTAAATACAAGGGAAGCTCTTTAATAATGCTTAGCAGATAACAAGTACTGTTTATTGTGCATTTAAACTGTATAAATGTTAGCTATTTTGACTAGACTTGTGATCTTGGAAAAGGTAATAAACCTCCTTTACCTAGTATAAAATGGGAATTTCAATTTCACATATCCCACTGAATTTTTTTTGGTTCATCTGCAGAAATAGATGTGATAATAGATGTAATATTTTTGTTGTGGTAATGAATCAGTAAATACTAATTATTATTTGGGGATTCATGATAACCATAGATTAAATACTTTATATATAACATGAGTTAAATAAGAAAGATTTAGTAGATAGTCTGAGAAAGCATACTACTACCATGTATAATATTGCTTTCTTTTTGAAAAGCATTTCAAGTTTTACAAGTTGATTTCTGAATAAGCTATAATCCCCAAATTTGATTGGGAATCCGTAAATGCCAGTATTTTGCCATGTATAAGAGTGAAATACTTAGACTATTATCCTTAAATCAGATAAATTTTGTTGCAGTGCAGGCATAGAAGCCTATGCATCTAAATTCTGTTTTTGCTAAAAACCCATGTGTATACAAACCAAGGTCTGTAAGTAAAATGAGCCCCCAGATTTTCTGAATAAATATTTCAGTACTCTTGCATTTGCCCCAAGTCTCATCTAACCTCTTCTCCATATGTTGTAAGAGGGGCAGTATAGGTTGCCTAACAAAATATAGTATATATTGGTCATGAATATATAAAAGACATAGTAAAATAATATGTTTTGCTAGCTTTCTGTTATGGTAGGGTGAGGCCAAGATCTGTAAATGACCATACTCTAGATTATTAATGTTTTAGACTAATCTGGGGCTAGATATCATCAAATATAATATTCCCTCTCAATAACTAGCTGCTAAGTTCCCTATGATTATGAAATAATATTGAATAGGTCTTTTACAATTTATTTTGGTTTAGAAGTGCAAGGAACAATTATAGTCCATGCTTAATAGTGTAGTCTGTCTGAATTTTTACAACATATTGATTATTTAGGGTCCTTCTTACAGAGTTAGAAATGCTTTTTATGCACTAAAGGAAATACTGAGTTCCATCAAACTGAAATTGAATTATCAATACAAATTAGAAGTGGATGTCTTGTCTTTTGGTTGGAGTATTCTATTAATTATTAAATTTATCAGTTAGTAGGTACACAAATACATTATTTAATCAACAAAAATCTGTTGCCCAATTCAAGTTGACTTATTTTTCCATGAATAATACACAATTCCCTACCTGGATATTTCATGTTTCCGCCTTTATTGATCAAGATTAAAAGCTTTGGTGTTCAAGTTGCTTTTGCCCCAAACACCACCATATTTTGTTTTATTGTAATCTTGCTAAAGCAGAAAGGATCGTACAGTTACCCAGTTTATCAAATAATTACACTCTAGCACATTCATGCTTGTTTATATTACCAAACTGTGCTGTGATAATAGTTTGAGAGTCTAATATATATGTAAATAGATGATGTTTTGTTAATTGAGAATTTAGAAGGGATACACCGGGGAGGCTAGCATTAGGGGATAATGCAAACTCATAGAATTCCATTAGGCTAGGGTGTAGTTTCTAGTAAATTATGAGGAGTGGGTAAAATATCTGTATAGTATAGGATTATGTTCCAAACATCTCTACTAAATCAGGAGAACAAGTGGCATGTGTGATGTCTTAGTCTGCTAGGGCTGCCATAACAAAATGCACTAGACCGGGTGGCTGAAACGATAGAAATTTATTTTCTCACAGTTCTTGAGGCTGGGATGTCTTAGATCAAAGTGCTGGCTGATTTGGTTCCTGGTGAGAGTTCTCTTCCTGGCTTGCAGATGGCTGCCTTCTTGCAATGTCCTCACATGGTAGAGAGAGAGAGAGAGAGAGAAAGAGAGAGAGATCTTCTTAAGTTACTAATCCTATCTGATTAGAGCCCCACCCTTATGTCTGTATTTAACATTTTTTTTAAGTTTAGCTTTATTGAGATGTAATTAAAAGTTATAAGATATTTAAAGTGTACATCGTGGTGACTTACTGTACATGTACATTTTAAAAGAATTTCCCTTCATTTAGTTAATTAACACATCTATCTGACGTTCTTTTGTTGTTTGGTGAAAACATCTAAGTTTTACTCTCTTAGCAAATTTCAATTATACAATACAGTGTTATTAACTATAGTCACTATCTTTTATATTATTTTCTTAGACTAACCTTTTTATCTTATACCTGAATGTTTGTACCCTTTTATCAGCCTCTCCTATTTCCCCTACCTCCCAGCCCCTAGAAACCACTTTTCTACTCAGTTTCTATGAATTTGACTTTTTTTTTTTTTATTATTCTAAATATAAGCAATACCATGCAGTATTTCTCTTTTTGTCTGGCTTATTTCACTTAGCATAATACCTTCAAGGTTCATTCATGTTGACATAAATGTCAGGATTTCCTTCTTTCTCATGGCTGAATAGTATTCCATCGTATATATACTACTACTTCTTTAATCATTTATCTGTTGGTGGACACTTAGGTTGTTTCCATATCTTGGCTATTGTGAATAATGCTGCAGTGAACATGGGAGTGCAGACTTGTCTTTGATATCGTGTTTTAATTTCCTTTGGATATATACCCAGAAGTTGGATTTATGGATCATACAGTAGTTATTTAAGTTTTAAGAAACCTCTATACTGTTTTCCATAGTGGCTGAACTAATTTAAATTTCCAACAGTGCACAAGGGATCCCTTTTCTTTATATCCCTGCCGATGACTATTATCTCTTGTCTTTTTGATTAGGAGCCACTCTAATATTTTATTGTGGTTTTGATTTGCATTTCCCTGATGATTAGTGATGTTGATTACCTTTTCATGTACCTGTTGGCCATTTTTATGTCTTCATTCGCAAAATATCTATTCATTTTTTCCTGTCAATTTTTTATTGTATTGTTTTGCTTTTTTGCTATTGAGTTGCATGAGTTCCTTATATATTTTACATAGTAACCCCTTGTCAGGTGTATGATTTGCACATATTTTCTCCCATTCTATACATTGACTTTTCTTTTTCTGATGGTTTCTTTCAATGTACAGAAGCTTTTTAGATGGATGTAGTCTCATTTGTTGATTTGTGCTTTTACTACCTTTGCTTTTTTTGTCAAATCAAACAAACAAAAAAAATCATTGCCAAAACCACTGTCAAGGAGTTTACCTCCTTTTCTTCTAAGAGTTTATGTTTTCAAGGTCTTATATTCAAGTCTTCATCCATTTTGAGTTAATTTTTGTGGATGGTGTAAGATGGTAGTCTAGTTTCATTCTCTTGCACGTGGCTGTCTAGTTTTCTCATAACCTTTTTGTGAAGAGACTATCATTTTAAAAACAAACCTTTTTGTTTGTTAAAGCCACCTTTTTGCTCTTAGTGGCTCCCAAGATTTTCGGTTGTACCAAGATTTGTCAGTGTACCAAAGGAGAGGCTCACACTCTACACTTAGATGCAGGTTGACTGGAAGCCAGACACTAAGGCAGCAGCTTTTAAATTATTCAAATAGACTTCTTTCATGAGAGGACTAAGAGATGAGAGTTTCTCTCTGTTCCCTCTGAGCGCCCGAGGGCTGGGGGTGAGGGAGAGATAGCTGGTTAAAAACTGTTTGCTGCTATTGTGTGGAAGAGGCAGACACAAGCCAGTGAGAGCCTGGTGATCCAGGGGTGTGTCCCCAGAGTGTCAGCTGCAAAAGCCATGTTGCCAGGCCTGAGTACAAACTCCTTCTAGGGAGATACCAGCAATTTGTAGAGGTTACAGGCAGAAGGTGGAGACGGTGTCTGCTTGCTTCCTTGGTCTCTGGGGAAGATCATATTCAGCCCGTAGATGCATGCTAAATTAGAAGTCTAACCCTCAGCAAGCAGCTTTTAAGGTATGCAATTAGGCCTTCTTTAGGGAAAGACGGGGTATGGGAATTTCTGTCTGTTCCCTCTGCACTGAGCCCTGGGGGGAAGGGGTGGGTAGGTAATAGCTGGTTAAGAACCGTTTCTTGGTTTGCAACAGTCCTGTGTGGCCTGGGAACACAAGCTCCACTGTTCACCAGAGCCAGGCAGTCAAGGGGTTCATCCTCTGGGTGGCAGCTGCAAAAGCTGGCATGCCACACATGTTTATAAGCTCCCTCCAGGGAGACTCCAGCGACCTGGAGTGAGCCAGATGGAGAATGTGGAAATGGCACCCACTGGCCTCCCCAGTCTCTGGGAAGGAGGGCAATGAGCTCCTACATGTGTGCTGAATTAGAAGCCTGACCCTTAGGCAGCAGCGTTTACAGTATGCAAATAGACCTCTTCCAGGGAAAGACTGGGAGATGGGTTTTTCTGTCTGCTCTCTCTGTGTTGAGCCCTGGGGGGATAGTCCCTCCCAGCAAGTCCTCACAAACCTCTCAAGAACTGTTTATTGGACAGTTTATTGGATAAACTGGACACTGCCACAAAGGTTAGAACATTAAAGTTCTCTTGAAAATCCATAGATGAGAAAGTTTATAAATCAGACTTCTTCCTGTCAAGTCTTTACCAAGCCCTTTGAGCCTCCAACCAATGTTACTGCCTACTTAATTCCAATAAAGAGTGTCAAGGTTGTAAATGTGACCAGTCAATTCATGGCATCAGTGATATTTTGCATCATCTCTCTGACATAGCAGGGAGAACCAAATTTGGCTGAGAAGAAATTGTGTATTCTCTTCCTGGTGCCATTACATTACATATAGATTACTCATGTGTTTTGGTTAGGGTGGTTTAAGAAGCATATTTAAGTATCAATGTTAGGAAGGCAGAACAGAGCATTAAGATTCCAGTGTTAATGGAGTCAAGTACTGCAGAATACAACATTCAACTAAATTCAGAGGGTTATTGATTTTTCACACTCAATCCAGAGACGACTGTGACCTCAACTATAGCATTCTTACTGAGACTGCTCACAACCATTGTTCACCTTAAAAATCTTTTTTTTTTTCCTTGATGGAGTATTTTATTCAGCCGCCTCCATTCTTTTAAATGTTCTTGGTTTGTATTAAGGCAACATCAAAAGAGCCTGTTAATATGTTTTGTTTTTGTTTTCAATTTTTGGATATAGGACAGTAAATCTGAACCTGCTTTGACTAATTGGCATTTCTCTTCAACTCCTTATTTTGATTGTTCTTGTGTGGCAAACATGCTTGCAAAGTGTCATGATTTACTAGATCCACAAAATCAAAGAAAATGATAGCCATCTCTCTAGGATTTTTAAAAAAATGTAATCACCACTTAATGTGGGCCAACAACCAAATAAAATTAGAGTTGGTTTATCCCACATTTTTAGTTTTGCATCTGTTTTCCACAGTGAAGATCAACAAAAGTAAACAGCAATTCATTGTGGTAAATGCTACTATAGAAGTATGTGCAAAGTAAAATAGGGAGCACAGAGAAACTAATGTTGGTCTCTATCTGAAAGGGGAAAATGGAGTAGGGGAAATCATGACCATCTCACTGGGGAATTACTGGAATAATCCAGCTGAGTCTTGAAAAATAAATATCAATTCAAGAAAGAATTCTTGAAATAGAGGCAAACATCCACAAAGGCAAGGTGGCATGGTTTTCATTTTATGCTATGAGAAAGGAACTATGAATAGTTGGATTGGTGGCAAATAAGGTGGCAAAGTCATTTGAGAATATGACATGCTCAATACTTATGACTTTATGGTTATTTGTGCTACACTGAAGTTTGTTAAACAGGAATGTAATTATCAGAATTACATTTTAGAAAGTTAATTCTTTTATGTACCATTTGGAGAGTGCATTAAAAGAAGGGGGACTATTCTAAGAGACTAATGGGAGGCTATTTCAATGGTTCACATAAAAGGGACATTGACTCAAATTAATAAAGTGGATGTAAAGTCGAAAATGGGGGTTTCGATTTAAGAGAGATTTAGGAGACAGAATGAATACACTTTGGTGACTATGAGTAGAATAGACACAGATTTGGAGGCCATTGTAATAGTAAACATTTATATATATTGCATAATATGTGCCAGCTACTCTCCCAAGGGTTTAATATACATATATATATACATAATTTATAATGTATTTGTCATGTCAACTTAATTAGATATAATTTATTGTGCCTTTTCAGGTGAGAAAACTGAGGTACACAGAGATTAAATCATCCAAGGTCACTCAGTTAATAAGTGGCAGAGACAAGTTTCGAGCATGAGTCATTTGCTTCTAAAAAATATGTTTTTAATCACTGTTAACCATTGTGCTGATCAACCTAGTGAGAATATAGGGATTTAGGAGTGGATTGCATTTGAGGTTCTTAGAGCACATCCATGTGTAAATATCCAAGAGGTAATTGGAAATATGATAACGGAACCCCAAAGAAATGTCAGATTGAAGATAGAGATGTGGAATGCTTCAGTGTATGAGTGTTAATGGAAGTCACAGATCTATGTCCAAGAAATTATGCATACTTCTTTTGACCCAAATAAATGCAGCAGGGAAGTCAAGATAGCTTGATGGCATCAAGAATCTCTGGATTTAGACGCTTTCATAATGTTAAAACAACAGCTACTTTATTGTTTCATAAATAAGTTTTGGTTTCATGATTTGTATACCTTTGAAACAGTTGTTTGACCATTGTTTGGAAATATCAAAGAGTACAAAGAGTACACATCTGTACTCCAACTGCATTAATCCCAGATACTAAGAGCTTATTTAAATAAATTGAGACTACTAATCAACATTTACCTATTACTGAATCTAGATTTGAACAACCAGAGTAGTCTCTCTTCTAAATCCAATTGTCAACTCTCTAAACAAAGTTTTACTGTTGTTACAAGACAACTGGAAATAGTCATTTGTCTCTCCTGGTGAATGAACATCTTGGACAATAAACTGTATAGCATGGGGCCAATGTATATCAGGTATCTGGACAAAAAAGTAGAATTGATACTTTATTTTCCATGCTATTGTAAAACTTCATCATCTAAACTCTTGACTGTCTGTTCCACAGACCACCTCACTTGTCAGTTCTGATAAAATATGCATTCATGAAGGCTGAGCTATAAATTTGTTGCATCATTACCCATAAAAGTTCACCCACTTGAGATATCCCTAGGCTTCTATATTCAGCTCAAAAGTTTTTCCACAAATTGAAATGGATGTTGCCTATGACCCTGAGATACACCCAAACATTTTCGTGAATTAGGAGGACAAAATAATTAAAAAGTACGAAATGTTAGCAGGAAGTAATTTTATCATTACTTGAGCTGCATTGTCATACCGTTGTTAAGGGACACTTTCCTTACACGCTATAAAAATTGGAATAAGGATTCTGTAAAATGAAAGACAAGCATTCTTAATTTGCCAAAGTTCTAGTACAGGATAAGTTACCTTGTCACTTTTTCTGCTTAATTCAAATAAGTCAGCACAGTCATACATAATTACCAGATAGCTTAAAAGAGTACAGTTCAGAAACATGACATGATTATAAGTGGAACTGTGAAATAAAGAAAATGCAAATGTAAGTTAGTACAAATTATCTTCATGGAATTGGTAGATCCATCCCTGAGAATCCTGAAAGGAAAGGGAGCCTAGCAAAATGCATTTTATCAGCTCCTTGCAAAACAAATACTTTATTCTTCCTTTGAATGGTAGATTTTATTGAAGAATTGGATATGTTCAAAGATAGGACAAAAGATTAGTGTTATAGCCCAAAATTGTCTAGGCCTTAATAACCCAAATGTTGTATAGGGTTATACTAACAGGAGTAACTCAAATTTCACGGCATTGTAAAACTCTTGTGACTCCAGCTGCTTATGGGAGTGTACAGGAGGTGTATTTATATGTGTTCAAAAACAAGTGTAATTCTTCTGGCATTGCTACTTTTCTACTTGGCAGTCCCTTTTCTCGCGGTGATGTTATGGTTCTATTAGGTGGTGAAATCTCCAGTTCTGCAATGCTAGGCCCCAGTTTCTGCTTTAAAAAGCCACACGGCTTCCTAAAAGGAGTGACTATCTTTTATATGTCCCCGATCAATGTTTATCTAAGGTGAAAAGTCTGACCTCCTCGTACCTAAGGTCTTTCACTCCTAAGTGAGCTTGCCTTTGGTCCTCAATGCAACATTTGTGCCTTGACCTCTTTCCATTCTCCCAGAAGTTTATCCTTTTTTCAGAGACTTCTCTGTCCATTTTTTCTTTCTTTCTCAGATTGTTGAACAAGATCTCAATATCATGCTGATTGGTTCCATACCTACAGACACTGTTTTCATTGAAATACTTTGCTTTAAAACCTGGATTTTAGAGGTGAAAATAGATATGAATTAGGTGAGTGTGGTGTGGTTTCACAGGTAAAATAGTTTGCGACTCAAATTGTGAGGCAGAATGAACCAGGTGTAGGTGAGCAATCGCAAATGCAATGGTCATGCTTAAGTAAAGATATGACCTGGGAGAAAAATAAGAAGTGAGTGCAAAACGGAGTACGCATAGTATGAAACCCATAGTAAAGAGTTTCTGTATGTTCTTGAACGAATAGTGCTGGAGGGAAATAGCTGCAACCAATGTTTCCATGATGGTTGGGATGTGGAATACCAGCTAGGAAAATGATGGCATCATCTCCCTCTGATTATTTTGGGCTGGGCTTAGAGAAGTGGTAATAGGATTTGAGAGAAGAATGATTTTAATTGCAAGTAACAAAATTTACTGTCAATGGTTTAAACCATAACAAGAAGTCCAGACAGTGGTTGCTCCAATATTTAATAATATCATTAAAGTTAGATTCTTTCCATATTTCCCTCTACCGTCATCTACTGTAAATTAGACCTTGAATCTTAGAAGATGACCGTATTATTTATTTCATGTTGGTGTTATGGGGAACACCTTTGAAGGGAAATAATCTGTTTAGTCTCAGTCTCCAGTTCCCAGAGAACAGTAACTCTTTGTTTTTGTTTTGCTGCCATGACATGCATTCATATGCAGAACATATTTCTTATGAGCAGACACACTTCACTGAACACTGTATTGATAAAGTGGGCTTCTAGCTTAATTATTAGGAAACTAGTTTTAGTTCTTTTCTTTTTCACTCCAAGAAGTATATCAGAATGCAAGTGAGTGAAAGGATATAATTAGAGGCATAACCTTGAAGCCACTCTAATTTATGGGAAAACAATAAATCATTCTCCAATTTCAGTATTTGAACTATTATTATTACCAACAAATTCTGGACCCTGTGACACATGGCACAAGTAATTGAAATGCACCAGTGTGTCTGAACCCTGGGTTAAAAGTTGTCAACTAGACGACAACCCTCTTCTTTCTTTGTGACCACTCTGTTACTGTCATTACATTGTTGTATTTCCTGGACGTGTAGATGTTCAAGTTGAATAGTGAGATTAAAAAGAGAAGAGAAAACCCTAGGCATCCGAAGTGGTAAACACTCACACGCACACACAACACTCAGCACATTGTTAGGCATGTAATAAACAGTCAAAAATCATGGTCTACAAAAATAGAAATTTACCTATAAATTCAAACAATTTTTATCAGAAAAATCAATCATTCTCTTGATTAAGATGCAGTGGGAAAATTATGAGCAATCGCATTTGGCACACAGTTCTGGACTACAGGAGTTAGACTGGGGAGTGCCATTCAGAGAAACTGAGTGGAGATCACTAACAGAGTTACATGTTCAACGCTTAAAAGCAAAAGACTCCCCAGATAAAAAGGAGAAATACCTCAGTGCAACATATTTGAGGGAGAACAAGAAGAGTGGGTTGGGAGGTCTCAGCCAGAGCAAAACAGTCCCAAACAAGACTTTTCACTAAATTACAAAATATTTATTTTTCTTGAGAGAGTAGCAACAGAAGATGGGTGAGCGAGCAGGAGATTTGGAGTTATAGAGATCTGGGTTTAATCCCAAAACCTCTTACCAGGGACAAGGCGTTGAAATTCTCTGAGTCATAGTTCTTAGATACCTTATCTGATAAATGGGAAAAATAATACCTACCCCATAGGGTTGTTATTAGGATTATAGATACTATTTTAAAGCATATGGTCTTGACACAAGTTTACAAAATAGGGGTCACTATTACAACTTCCCCCTTCCTCATTCTTTTACTTTTGGCAATAAGCAGTGGGAATGGAATGTTGTTGTTTTCAAAACCTTAGTAATATAATAATCATAGTGAATCAGTGTATATATGGTGCATTGTGCTACATCCTTAATCTGTCCTCATGGCAGTCCTACGAGGTAGATGTTGTTGGTTTTCCATTTTACAGAGCAGAAAACTGAGACCTAGAGAAAGAACTTGCTCGGATTTAAGTAGTTTGTCTCCAGAGTCCATATTCCTAACCACCTGGCTCTCCTTCCTTCCTCCCCTCTCCCCACACATACCTGCACACCTATACAGTAACCTACCGACCCTGTGGGCTTTATTCTTTAAATTCACACAACAGCTAAGATCACAGTGATTAAAAAACACTCATGGCTTCATGTTTCTGCTGGTTGCCTGCTGAATTCCAGTGCCTGAGAGCTAGTTTAGATATCTACTGCTTTGGGGTTGGGGCTTGCTGCCAATAAAGTTTCCCATTTTCCAAGCAGCTGGGAGGAAACAACCAGCTGCTCTGAAATGCCTTTGAATCTCATCCCCTCAACTAAGAGACAGCTGTGATTATCTATAGAAAGACTCTGGAAGGGGGTTTTCTGTTTTATAAGACATTCTAGGCAAGACGAGAGAGATTTCTGATTTGAAAAGAGACTAAATTCCAGAACAGAACATTTTAGTATTTCCCCAATGTGGATGCTTTTCTAACCTCTGATATTTACTCAGATACAAAGTTTGTGAGTCTCAAATAAATAGAAGACAGTCATTTCTCAAAACACTTTGTTTTCCTCGAGGTACGTTTTTGACACCTGACATATTCCATGCTTCGCATTTGAGATAACAGCATTATGCTGTGCCAGGCTTTCCCTGGAATAATTTCTGAAGCACTGTTCTGTCTTGTTACCTGCTGCCCTTTCCTTCCAGTGTGTGGATGAAGCAATAATGGTAGGAGTTAATGCTGCTGCTTCCTATCCTAGATTCAAACCACTGACACAGAACATGACTGTAATGTCTGTAGGACATAGCGGGCATGAGGCTGGAGTCGCACCCAGATCTACCACTTAAGTGAGATCACAGGAAGCATATGGTATTAAAAAGGTACACAAGAGTCCAGACAACTGGCAGTTGTCTAAAGCGAGTCATGGTTTCAGTATAGCTCTTATTTTATAGATAATTGCGAAATTCAGTTTTTAATTTTAAAATAGAGACTAATGCTATATTTTATAGAGTTATGTTTAAACCATGGTCAAATCATCAAAGACTCTGGAAAATCTAGGTTGCAAAGGAAATTTGTAACATGAGGTGGAATTTCAGATGTACTTCAAAACAGGGAAGGTGACATTTTACTGTCAGAAAACCACATCCTGTATATAAATATATAAAATGTATATGCTTATCTGTATAATAATTTAGAGTTCATTTATGCACTCCCTTATTCCTGTAGCCTCTATTTCCCCAACAAAATAGCAAAACTTTTCTAAAGAAGTATAGGTGTGTTTGACAGCATCTTAAAGATCGTAAGTATGTAAAATCTTTGAGAGCTAAAGAAGCCAGCATTCTCCCATTTTTTTTTTTTTTTTTTTTTTTTTTTTACTAAGAATAGAGGTAGGAAAAGAACCACTTGATTTTGTGTAAACATTTGTTTGATTTAATGAGAGCAAAGACATGAACTTTCTTTTTCAAACACACATAATATTATAATCACAGAAATGGAAAGGTAAGTTCTGTGAGATTTTCTGAATAAAACCATGACACACTGAAATTGAGGGGATGTGCTAGCTCAGGCAAAAATCTTATTTTGCTAGTCATGGTCACTTTTGCTCCCAGAACCTTCCTCTACCCGAGATTTTTTTGACTACTACGTTTTAGCTAGGTTTAACCAGTGGGAGCAATCGGCATTCTATTGGCAAGCAGTCATCCACTTTCGGTGTTTTAGCTGCTTGTCATAGCTTCACCTTTTCCATTTCATTCAGTACTAGGAATGGTAATATTTCATGCTGATGGTAGATTGAGGGCTGCCTCACAGTAATCAATTTTCTGTGTTAAATTCCATGTTTGAAACACCTGAAATAGTTTATATCTTCCTCACTGGACCCTGACTGATACACTCACTCAAAGAATTGTGATGAGCAGAACTGGCTTCATGCTGATTTGAGATATATATATATATATGTATGTGTGTGTGTGTGTGCACGTGCACGTGCTGGGATGAGAAAGAGTCTTAGTACTTGCTCTTGCACCTTATTCTCAAGAAATGTTCTTGTGCTGTTCCTGGCTTTGCAAACGTAGGCAGAATTTGTCCTTAGTTTTGTTCCATCCAAATCTCCAAATTCTGTGTTGTATTATTTGCCAGTTGACTTTATAGATTTGTAAAAATCATAGCCTCATTATGTGCATGTGTACATGTATGTGTAGAGCCCTATCTAAGTATCACACTTAATCTTAACAACCAACCCTGAAAGGAAACAAAAGCTCAGGGAAGCTAATTAATTTCTTCCCTGACTGCATATCAAGGATGTGGTGAGTTGAGACTCAAATATAATAGGTTATATACTACAAAAATGATTTTATTCTTAGGCTATTAGACATATCTTATTGATATTACATTTAAATCACTGAGTGATCTTTATCTAAATGTAGGAATTTGGAATTTTCTGACAAATAATGAAAAGCATCATTTAATCAAGAATGCCATTTCTAGACACCAGAAAACTTTGTTTTATGGACCTTGGCTGTGGAATGTCTGGGAAATATTGTTTTGGGGAAGAATAGAATAATTGAAATCATGCCTATCTTTGAAAATATTTTATATATGGTTTCTGTACTTATAGTTCTATAACTTATATAAATATTTCATATAATTTTTTAATTTTTTATTTTATATTGGAATATAGTTGATTAACAATGTTGTGTTAGCTTCAGGTGTACAGCAAAGTGATTCAGTTATATATATATATATACATGTATCTATTCTTTTTCAAATTCTTTTCCAATTGAGGTTATTACAGAATATTGAGCAGAGTTCCCTGTGCTATGCAGTACGTCCTTGTTGGTTATCTATTTTAAATATAGCAGTGTGTACATGTCAATCTCAAACTCCCAGTCTATCTCTCCCCACTATTCCCCCTGGGTAACCATAAGTTCATTCTCTAAGTCTGTGAGTCTGTTTCTGTTTTGTAAATAAGTTCATTTGTATCATTTTTTTTTTTTTTTTAGATTCTGCATGTAAGTGATATCATGTGATATTTGTCTTTCTCTGACTTACTTCCCTCACTTGGTATGGTAATCTCCAGGTCCATCCACGTTGCTGTAAATGGCATTACTTCATTCTTTTTTATGGCTGAGTTATATTCCATTGTATATACATACCATGTCTTCTTTACCCATTCATCTATTGATGGACATTTTAGGTTGCTTCCATGTCTTGGCTATTGTAAACAGCACTGCAGTGCGCATCAGGGTGTATGTATCTGTTTGAACCATGTTTTTCTAGGGATATATGCCCAGGAGTGGGATTGCTGTATGATATGGTAGCTCTATTTTTAGTTTTTTAAGGAACTTCCATACTGTTCTCCACTGTGGTTGTACCAATTTAAATTCCCATCAACAGTAGGAGGGTTCCCTTTTCTCCACACCCTCTCCAGCTATTGTTTGTAGACTTTTCGATGATGGCCATTTTGGGTGGTGTGAGGTGATACCTCATTGTAGTTTTGATTTGCATTTCTCTAATAATTAGCGATGCTGAGCATCTTTTCATGTGCCTCTTGGCCATCTGTATGTCATCTTTGGAGAAATGTCTACTTCGATCTGCCCATTTTTTGATTGGGCTATTTGTTTTTCTGATATTGAGCTGTATGAGCTGTTTGTACATTTTGGAGATTAAGCCCTTGTCGGTCGCATCATTTGCAAATATTTTTTCCCATCATGTGGGTTGTCTTTTCATGTTGTTTATGGTTTCCTTTGCTGTGCAAAAGCTTTTAATTTCAATTAGGTCCCATTTGTCTATTTTTGTTTTTATTTCCATTACTCTAGGAGACAGATCCAAAAAGATATTGCTGCAATTTATGACAGAGAGTGTTCTGCCTATGTTTTCTGCTAAGAGTTTTATAGTATCCAGTCTTAATTTAGGTCTTTAATCCATTTTGAGTTTATATTTGTGTATGGTGTTACAGAATGTTCTAATTCCATTTTTTTTTAACATGTGCTGTCCAGTTTTCCCAGCACCATTTATTTAAGAGGCTGTCTTTTCTCCGTTGTATATATTCTTGCCTCCTTTGTCATAGATTAGGTGACCATAAGTACATGGGTTTATCTCTGGGCTTTCTATCCTGTTCCATTGATCTATATTTCTGTTTTTGTGCCAGTACCATACTGTCTGTCTTGATTACTGGAGCTTTGTAGGATAGTCTGAAGTCAGGGAGCCTGCCTCCTCCAGCTCTGTTTTTCTTTCTCAAGATTGCTTTGGCTATTCGGGGTCTCTTGTGTTTCCGTACAAATTATGAATTTTTTTGTTCTAGTTCTGTGAAAAATGTCATTGGTGATTTGATAGGGATTGCAATGAATCTGCAGATTGCCTTGGGTATAGTCATTTTCACAATGTTGATTCTTCCAATCCAAAAGCATGGTATATCGTTCCGTCTGTTTGTGTCATCTTCGATTTCTTTCATCAGTATCTCATAGTTTTCTGTGTACAGGTCTTTTGCCTCCTTAGGTAGGTTTATTCCTAGGTATTTTATTCTTTTTGATGCAGTGGTAAATGGGATTGTTTCCTTAATTTCTCTTTCTGATCTCTTGTTGTTAGTGTATAGAAGTGCAACAGATTTCTGTTTATTAATTTTGTATCCTGCAACTTTACCAGATTCATTGATGACCTCTAGTAGTTTACTGGTAATATCTTCAGAATTTCCTGTGTATAATATCATGTCATCTGCCAACAGTGACAGTTTTACTTCTTCTTTCCCAATTTGAATTCTTTTTATTTCTTTTTCTTCTCTGATTGATTGCCATTGCTAGGACTTCCAAGACTATGTAGAATAAAACTGGTGATAGTGGACATCCTTGTCTTGTTCCTGATCTTTGAGGAAATGCTTTGAGCTTTTCAATGAGGATGATGTTAGCTGTAGATCTGTCATATATGGCCTTTATTATGTTGAGGTATATTCCCACTGTGCTCACTTTCTGGAGAGTTTTTATCATAAATGGGTGTTGAATTTTGTCAAAAACTTTTTCCACGTCTATTAAGATGATCATATGGTTTTTATTCTTCAGTTTGCTGATGTGGTGTATCACATTTATTGATTTGCAGAGACTGAAAAATCCTTGCATCCCTGGGATAAATCCCACTTGATCATGTTGGATTCGGATTGCTAGTATTTTTGTTGAAGATTTTTGCATCTATGTTCATCAGTGATATTGACCTGTAATTTTCTTTTTTTGTGGTATCATTGTCTGGTTTTGGTATCAGGATGATGTTGGCCTCATAGAATGATGTTGGGAGTGTTCCTTCCTCTGCAATTTTTTGGAATAGATTCAGAAGGATAGGTGTTAATTCTGCTCTAAATGTTTGATAGAATTCACCTGTGAGGCCATCAGGTCCTGGACTTTTGCTTGTTGGGAGTTTTTAAATTACAGTTTCAGTACTTGTGATTTCTTCCTGGTTCAGTCTTGGGAGATTGTATCATCTTTCTATGAATTTGTCCATTTCTTCCAGGTTGCCCATATTATTGGCATAGAGTTGCTTGATAGTAGTATGGTCCTTTGTAACTTTTCCTTTTTCATTTTATTGATTTGAGCCCTCTCCCTTTTTCCTTGATGAAACTGGCTAAAGGTTTATCAATTTTGTTTGTCTTTTCAAAGAACCAGCTTTTACTTTCATTGATCTTTTCTATTGTTCATCTCTAGTTCACTTATTTCTGCTCTAATATTTATGATTGATTGATTGATTTCTTTTCTTCTGCTAACTAACTTAACTTTTTGGGTTTTGGATCATTGTGCTCCAAAGTCCAAACTTCCTCCTCAAGTTTCTTGTGATGAAAGACACAGGGACTCATAAATATTTCAAGTTATTTTTGTGTCTAATATTTCCTGTAACCTGTGTCAAACAATTAGGGTGAAAATGAGAGTATTATCTCTTCTCCATGGACCTCATTGCCTTATGATGACTCTAATGTTAGATGAAATATAAATTGCTATAACAACCTATAAAAAGGTGTTCCAGCCTAGTCTAGGTATCATGGAATGCTTCCCTGAGAAAGTGATATTAATGTAACACCTAAGGGAAGAAGAGTTCCCTTGTGAAAAGGCTTGGAGGTGAGGAGAAAGATGATGTGGCATATTTAAAAACTAAAATATTTTACTTAGTTAGTTTAGTTTCATTGTATGGCTGGACCACATAATGTAAAAGCAATAAATAAAGTTGGTTACAGGAGGAAGAGACAAGATAATTTAAGGCTTTGGGATCTGTAACAAAAGCTTAGAATGAAGATAAGTCTAATGAAAATCCATCAGTGTACTGTAAAAGAAATGGTTTTTTTGTTGGTTTTTTTAAAGATCATTTTTAGTTTTAATGTAGAGAATGGACTAGAGGGGAACAAAATGGATGACTGCAATATGTTTTGGGGCTCTAAGTAAGTTAGATATTGACCTGCTCTAAGGTAGTAATAGTTTAGCTTAATCCTGTCAATACCTTCCTTCTGTACTAATGGACCTTGGTGATTAACTAAATGAAGGAGAATGGTGAGTCCAAGGTAATTTTACTGTACAAAGTGATACTACAATTTCCCTATTGAGTTTATAATATGTTTAGAATTGAAATTCAGGATGACAGACAGACAGTATTGTAAAAATTGAAATGAGTAGGTGGAATTCAAATTCTATGATTCTAACATCACAGAAGTGTGGTATAAGTAATACTTTATATTAAACCTTAGTAAATCAAAGAAGCATGTTTTTATCTTCAGAGGAACCAAATCAAAAGTAGTCTAAATGTATATATAACTGAGGAGGTACTAGGGAGTAAAAACGGAATAATGTAAAATATTTCATTAGCCTCCCAAAACAAGACAGGAAAATAGATAATAATATGAAAATTGTAAAATGAAACAATGAGTAATATGATAGTTGTAAACATAACCTGAGGAACCACAACACTGAATGAGATATATATTAGAACTATTTTAAAATACTGGTCAATAAATATCAGAAGACCATAATCTCTGAGAGAAGGAAAACAAACAAGGTGAGCCCTACATCAGCTCCAGATTTCTTCCTAGAGACAATTTGTGGACTGTAGAAATGTTGCAAGAAACAAGACCAAAATACAAAAAACAAAAATCCATTACAAAAATCCATTATATGCCAGCAATGAAAAATTGGAGAATGACATTTTCAAAATAACTTTTACAGTAGCATCAAAAAATAATTTAATAGGGAAAAATCTATTGTCATATATGCAAGACGTTTAAACCGAAAACAACACACTCTCTTCATAGATTGAGAGTCAGTGTTGCTAAGTTGTCATTTCTATCCAGCTTGATCCATATACTATACTAAACATAATCCCCATCAGTATCCCAGTAGGCATTTTGTAGGACTGACTTACTTACCAAACTAATTAATTTTATAAATCATATAGCAATTCAAATGACCTAAAATAATCAAATCGTTTAGAAGAACAAGTTTATATTCAATATATTTTACTTCCAAACAAAGTTATATAGTATTTAAGATAGATAAAGAAAAACATAGAAATGGAACAGAATTGAAAAGTCCAGAAATGGACTTACTTACCCACATATGATGATCAATTTAATTTTGACTGTGAGTCCAAGATAATTTAAAGGAAAAGAGTATTTTCACCAAATGGTGCTTGAAAACTGGTTGGTTATCAATAAGAAATAAATGTACTGTACATCACTCCATAAACAGAAATCAATACAAAGTTGGCCCTAGCCTTAAACATAAAACTACAAACATCTAAATCATAAAAGAAAATCGCTGATAAATATTTCATCAAATTTAAAAACTTGCACTTCTCAAGAGACTCAGACAAGAACCTGAAAAGAAAAATCAGACTGGAAGAAAATATACAAAGGACTTGTATCCAGAATATATAAAGAAAACTTAGAAAGATGGTAATCCAAAAAATGAAGCAAAATATTTAACAGATAAAGAAGATGTGTGAATAGTCATTAAGTACTCTAATATATCCTCGACATCATTAACAATCAGAGAAAAGCCACAGTAACATTTCACTTCATACTCACTAGAATGTCTAAAATTTAAAAGGATCAAAAATACCAAATATGGCCTAGGATGTAGAGCAATTATAATTTAATATTATTGCTGGCGCTAATTTAAAATGGTAACATAACTTTGGTCAACATTTTGATAGTTTCTTATAAATAAAAACATACTACAAAATAATTGTACAAGAATGGCCATAGCATCTTTTTTCATAATAATAAAAATTGTAAAAAAAAAAATGCTAGTCAACAGATGACTGGATTAGTAAGTTTTGGTATACATATAAAATTTAATACTCCTCAACAATAAACATAATAAACTACTGATACATGCAGTAACATGGGTGAAGCTTGCTTTCCCTCAGCATTGTACGTGTAAAACACACAAAAAGCACATGCTGTAGAATTTCATTTGTATGCATCTCTAGAAAAGGTACATCTAATCTATAGTGATACAAAGAAAGATCAGTTGTTGCCTGAAACCTGGGATGGGGATTGACTTGACTGAGAAGAGGCTTAAGGAAACTATCTGATATAAAACAACACTGATATAACAATACTAAAGTTTACTTTCCTGTATTCCTGACACATATCAAATTTGACCACATGTTGGGTCATAAAGAAAGCCTCAACAAATAATAGTACATTTTTGAAATCATTCAGAGCATGTTCTCTAATTACAATAGTATTTTAGGTAGAAAATAAAAAGAAAACTGGTAAATCCTCTCTTACCAGAAAATTCAAAAAAATAAGTATCTAGTCCATGAGGTAACTAAGAAATCAATGCTTAAATATTGAAAACATTCTCTGAGATGGAAGATGAATAAAATAATACCTGGTATCACCACTTCTGTACTGGTGTTTCTACCTAGTGTAATAATACAAGGGAAAAAAAGAGAAAATAAAAAAGAAGAAATATAATTGTCAGTATTCATAGATGACATGCTTTGTATACTAAGAAAATCCAAAAATCTGGAAAAATATTTAAGAATTATTAAGTGCATTTTGCAACGTCTCTAGATGCAGGTTAGTATAAACATATAAGAATATGCTCAGCTTCATTAGTTATCAGGGAAGTGCCAATTAAAATCTTAAATATAAACCTGACAAAATGGCTAATGTGAAAAAGATGGGGAAAAAGGCATAGGTGAAAATGTGTTGCAACTGGAACTCTCATATATTGCTGGTGGGAGTGTAAATTTGCAACAGCACTTTGGAAGTCTGTGGATATGCATTTTTATGACTCTGCAATTGCACTCTCAGGTATCTACCCAACAAAATTTCATATATTTGTTCACCAAAATATACATGCCAGAATAGTTATAAATTGCTATTCATAACAGCCCCCAAATATGTAAAAGTCCATCAACAGAAAAATGGCTAAATAAACTATATACTCTTTATGTAATGGAATAGGATAGCAGAATGAGAATTAATTGATCTTAGAAATGAAATGATTGAAAGAAACCAAATATACAAGATTACACATTAAATTACTTAACATGTGTTATATATTTAACACATATGTAATGTTAGATATTATATATTTTAATTATATATTAAACTGTATATATTTAATATGTGTATCTATCTATCAGTATCTAGTAGAAAAAAAGGGAAAACGTACTAAGAGTTTGACTGCTTGAGAATAAGTGAGAAGTGAAGAAAATATTGTCAGGGAGTATAGAAAACCTTTCAAAAAGTCTGGCTATATTTTAAGATAGGGTTTCATGAACATTTAAATACTACAGTGAAGGTGGAGAGAGATCAAGATGGAGGAGTAGGAGGATACTGGGCTCACCTCCCCTCAAAAACACATCAAAACTACAACTACATGTACAGCAACTCTTGATGAAATCAACCTGGGGCCTAGTAGAACTGCTCTTCTACAACCGAAGCTATAAAGAAAGATCCACATGGAGTCTGGTAGGAAGGGAGGAGAAGTGATCTGGTTGAGAGACACATCCCTAGTGGGAGACAAAGAAGAGGAGGGATATCACAGACTAGGGGATCTTCCCAGGGGAAAACATGGTTCAAGCCACATATTAGGCACTCCATCCCTGGGATGTGACACTGGCAAGACGAGCCCCCTTAGCTGGTTTGAAAACCAGTGGGGATTGATTACTGGAGGGCTGTAAGAAACCAAGACTCTACTCTTGAAGAATACACACACAGACTTGCTTATTCTCAGTCACAGCACAGACACAGCAAATTTAAAACTGCCTGGGGCTCTGGGCCCCTCAGCCTACACCAGGCTCCTACTCCAGACCCTCTTGCTTCAGTGCTGCTCCCCACTAGTGCAAGGCAACCATTGCCAACAGAGTGCACAAACTTGGAGAGAATGGAGGCAGCTACTCCCAACTCTCTCATCTGTCCCTGCACACACTTTGGAGGGAGCAATGATAGCTCCAGGCAGAAACCACCATCACAGGAGCATGTGTCTCTTGCCCACTTGGGAGGGGTGGGGCCAGCTCAGTGGTGTGGCATCAACCTCTCCAAACATGATCCAGTCGCCAGCCAAGGAATACACACAGGGAAAAATGAAACAAGCACAGAAGTGTAGCCTCAAGCTCCTAGGCCCCGGCCGCATCTGAAACCAAGTCAGAGACTGCCACCACACCCAGGAGAAACCCAGCTCTCTCAGGGCCTCAGCTCCAGCTCCTTGGGTCTCACTTCCAACCCCAACAGGGCTGTGATGGCCATTGAGCATAGGAGAAGCCACAGTGTGCACCTGGCTCAGGCTCCAGCCCCTCCAGCTCTAGCCCTATATCCCAAAAAGATTTTAAGAAAATTGAAATCATATCAAGCATCTTTTCCAACCAAAGCTCTATGAGACTAGAAATCAATGACAAGAAAAAAAAAAAAAAAAACTGCAAAAAAACACAAACATGGGGAGGCTAAACAATATGCTACTAAACAACCAATGGATCACTGAAGAAATCAAAGAAGAGATCAAAAAATACCTGGAGAGAAATAAAAGCAAAACACAATGATACAAAATCTATGGGATGCAGCAAAAGCAGTTCTAAGAGGAAAGTTTATAGTGATACAAGACCAATTCAGGAAACAAGAAAAGTCTCCAATAAAAAACCTAACCTTACAACTAAAGGAACAAGAAAAAGAAGAAAAAAAACAAAACCCAAAGGTGGTAGAAGTAAAGAAATCATGAAGCTCAGAGGAGAAATAAATGAAATAGAGAATATTAAAAAAGATCAATAAAACTAAGAGCCGATTCTTTAAAAAATAAACAAAATTGGTAAACCTTTAGTCAGACTCATCAAGAAAAATAGAGTGAGGTCCCAAATCAGTAAAATGAGAAATGGAAAAGGAGAAGTTATGACCGACACCACAGAAAAACAGAGGATCATATGAGATCACTAAGAACAACTATATGCCAATAAAATGGACAACCTAGAAGAAACAGACAAATTCCTAGACATGTGCAGTCTCACAAGACTGAATCAGGAAGAAATAGAAAGCATGAACACAGCAATTATTAGTAATGACATGGAATCAGGAAAAAAAAGAAGAAAATCCCAACAAACAAAAGTCCAGGACCATATGGTTTTACAAGTGAATTCTACCAAACTTTTAGAGAAGAGTTAACACGTATCTTTCTTAGAGGAAAGAATGCTTTCAAACTCATTCTATGAGGACAACATTAGCTTGATATCAAAATCAGACAAAGATATCACTAAAAAGAAAATTACAGGCCAGTATCACTGATGAACATAATGCAAAAATCCTCAACAAAATATTAGCAAATCAAATCCAACAATATATTAAAGGGATCATACATCATGATCAAGGGGGATTTATTCTAAGGATGCAAGGATGTTTCAATATCCACAAATCAGTGTGGATAACAAAAGGAACCATAAAAAAATCACATGATGCATAAAAAGCTTTTGACAAAATTCTACATTCATTCATGTTAAAAACTCTCCACAAAGTGGGTAGAGAGTGAACATACCTCAACATAATAAAGGGCATTTATGATAAACCCACAGCTAACGCTATACTAAGTGGTGAAAAACTGAAAGCATTTCCTCTAAGATCAGGAACAAGACAAGGATGCATACTATCACCACTTTTATTCAACACAGTATTGAAGTCCTGGCCACAGCAATCAGAGAAGAAAAGAAATAAAAGGCATCCAAATTGGAAGGGAAGAAGTAAAAGCGTCACTATTTGCAGATGACATGATATATAGAAAACCCTAAAGTCTCCACCAAAAAGCTGTTAGAACAAAAAAAAATGATTTCAGTAAAGTTGTAGGATACAAGATTAATATACAGAAATCTGTTGGTTTTCTATATACAAATAATGAGCTATCAGAAAGAGAAGTCAAGAAAACAATCCCATTTACAATCACATCAAAAAGTATAAAATACTTAGGAATAAATTTAACCAAAGAGGTGAAAGATCTATATTCTGAAAACTATAAGACATTGGTGAAAGAAACTGAAGATGATATAAATAAATGGAAAGATCCCATGTTTATGAATTGGAAAAATGAATATTGTTAAAAATATCCATACTACCCAAAGCAATCTACAGATTTAATACAATCCCTATCAAAATACCCACAACGTTTTGCACAGAGCTAGAACAAATAATCCTGAAATTTATTTGGAACTACAAAAGACCTCAAATAGCCAAAGCAATCTTGAGACAAAAGAAGAAAGCTGCAAGTTATCATGCTTCCTGACTTCAGACTATACTACAAAGCTACAGCACTCAAAACAGTGTGGTACTGGCACAAAAACAGACACATAGATCAATGGAACAGAATAGAGAGCCCAAAAATAAACTCACGAACTTATGGTCAATTAATCTATGACAAAGGAGGCAAAAATATACAACAGGGAAAGAAAGTCTCTTCAAGAATTGGTGCTGGGAAAACTGGACAGCTACATGTAAAAGCATGAAATTGCAAAAACAGAAACAGACTCACAGACATAGAAAACAAACTTATGGTTACCAAAGGGGAAAGCTGGTGGGGAGGGATAAATTAGGAGGTTGGGATAAATATATGCACACTACTTATATAAAATAAATAATCAACAAGCACCTACTGTATAGCACAGGGAACTCTACTCAATACTCTGTAATAACCTATATGGGAAAAGAATCTGAAAAAGAATAGATATACATATATGTATAACTGAATCACTTTGCTGTACACCTGAAACTAACAACATTGTAAATCAACTATATTTCAATATAAAATAAAAATTTTTTTAAAGTATGAAATTATAACATTTTCTCACACCATATACAGAAATAAATTCAAAATGGATTAAAGACCTAATAGAAGACCTGAAACCGTAAAACTCCTAAGACAAGACATAGGCAGTATACTTTTTGACATAAGCCTTAGACGTATTTTTCTGGATCTGTGTCCTCAGGCAAGATAAACAAAAGCAAAAATAAACAAATGGGACCTAATCAAACTTAAAAGCTTTTGCACAGTAAAGGAAGCCAACAATAAAATGAAAACACAACCTACTGAACTGGAGAAGATATCTGCAAATGATATGTCATATAAGAGATTAATTTCCAAAACAAATAAACATCTCATACAGCTCAGTATCCAAAAAACGAACAATCCATATTAAAAAATGGGCAGGAGATCTGAATAGACATTTTTACAAAGAAGATATACCAATGGTAAACAGGTACATGAAAAGATGCTCAACATTTCTAATCATCAGGGAAATGCAAATCAAGACCACAATGAGATATCACCTCACACCGGTCAGAATGGCTACCATCAAAAAGACAAGAAATGAAAAAAAAAAAGACAAGAAATGATAAATGTTGGTGAGTATGTAGAGAAAGAGAACCCTAGTTCAGTGTTATTGGGAATGTAAATTGGTTTGTGGAAAACAGTATGGAGGCTCCTCAAAAAATTAAAAATAGAACTACTACATGATCCAGCAGTTCCACTCCTGGGTATATATCCAAAGAAAATGAAAACATTAATTTGAAAAGATTTATGCAGCCCAATGTTCATAGCAGCATTATTTACAGTAGCCAAGATATGGAAGCAACTAAACATCTATCAAAAGATAAATGGATAAAGTAGAGGTGGGGGGTGTGTGTGTGTGTGTCAGGAAAACAGAACATTACTCAGCCATAAAAAAGAATGAAATTTTGCCATTTGCAATAACATGGATGGACCTGTACCATATTATGCTTAGTGAAGTAAGTCAAACAGAGAAAGACAAACACTGTATTTTTTCACTTATATGTGGAATCTAAAAATACAACAAATGTCAGTATAACAAAACAGAAATAGACTCACAGATATAGAGAATAAACTAGTGATTAACAGTGGGGAGACACAAGATAGGGGTATGGGATTAAGAGATACAAACTGCTATGTATGAATAAATAAGACACAGGATGTAATGTACAGCACAGGGAATATAGCCAATATTTTATAAAAGCTTTAAATGTATTATGATCTATATCACTGTGTTGTACACCTGAAACTAACATTGTAAATCAACTATACTTCAATAAAAATATAAAAAATAAACAAATACTACAGTGAAAAAGCCAATAGAAAGGAATAGAAGGAAGATGCATTGGTAGAAAATAATTAGTAATTGTGCAAAATCTCCAAGAAGGCAGAGAAGGAATAGAATCTAGGGTATAATTAGAAGTATCATTTACAGAGAGAAAAAGAGATAACTTTCATTTTAATAAAAATGGACAAGAATTAAGGACCAGTTCAGGCAGTTTCATTTTGCTGCTTCTGTTTTCGTTACTGTTTTGTTGTTTGTTTGCGTTCTTGTTTGTTTTATATTTTAAGTGAAGTAATCTGCAGAACAAGTGAGAATGTGAGGTGACAAAGGTTTGATGAGAGTGGAAGTTTGAAACAGTGTTTGGGTAGAATGGGTGCAGTAATTGGCTGAAGACACAAAAGCGTTGTCTGTCACCTTCAGGTTGGTGGCCACCAATTTATCTAGAAACCCATCTGGCCAGTGAGGGGATTCTCTAAGAGACAGTAACCTATGGATCAGTGCTGGGAACATGGACATCTGTCTTCTACTGGTTGTTTGCAGCAGACAGAAGCAAGCTAAGAAATGTTTACTACTGCAACTAGAGGGGTTAAAATGGCAGAATGATGACAATCAAGACAGGTTGAAAAATAGTACTGAGGAACGTGAAAAGGTCTATGAAATGGAAGTCCTTACATGGATTGGAGAACCAATGCTATTTGGATTTTTAGCTTCACACAACCTAGTTTTTCCTTACCTACGGTCATGCAAGAGATGAGTGTACGATCTAGGACCAACAACGGTGCTTTCTTACTCTCAGCACAGAGTTCTTGCAACGTCATTAAGATGTCAGGTTGAGTATTATCAGTAGATGTCTGTGAAGAGGGCAGAACTCAGAGCGCTGCCTGATGCTGGAGAGAAGAACAGCACAGGCTGAAACACAGAGGGTCAGAGAACCATGCCAAACCCAGCCCCTCCTGCTAGCCCTACTTAGTAAAGAATCTGTGTAACTAGTAGCTGGGGTATAATTGTTATAGAAAAGTAGTTCTTCAGCTAATCATCTGCCTTTAAGCCAACATGGCTATAGGATAGCTAATCACTAACATTACCAATAGTATTTCTAAAATAGGCCATTTCAAATAGAATTAAAAAGCATTCTGAGTAGCCACCTGAATTGGTGTTATGTTTTTTATTATTTCATCTACATAAAATGTTTTTGGCCTGGAATATGTGCTTTAGAAAACAGTAAGATCTGAAAATGCTTTTTGACAGGACAATATATTACAACTGAATAAATGTCATATTTCATTTCACGTATGGCCCTTTCAGCAGTGTTAAATTTCTTTAGTTATTCCATACATTGATTTTCCCCCTTTCAACTTAAGTTGTCCTTTTCTGTTGTCATGATCTAATGGAGAGCTGGCAAAGGACAAATTTACAAGATGAATCCTATCAGTGGCCCACTGGAATAACTCTTCATATTCAAAGAAGGCACCACCTTCTCAATTTAATTATAAGCTTGACAATTTCAATTTGGATGTATAACTCCATTTTGACTAGCCTTAACAAAGCCCCTTATTTGATTTTCCCATTAAGCCAGCCTGGCTCTTTAACATTTTTGAATGCAACCTAAAAAGGAGAATGTTTTCAATACAGGCCATTCTTCTAAAAATCTGTTCAGAAACAAAAGTATGTGTTAAGCAAGTATTTGGATAAAACTAGGTCCTCAAGAAAAGTTCAGGGTGGATACTAAAAACATGTTGAATTAGATGATGTATTTTTGCTAACAAATGTGTATTTAAATATTTCCTATGGTGTACAACTACCATTATTAGATCAATTATAAGTTAGGAAGACTATAACAGTGTTTACTTTTAAGAAATATTTAAGCTGTCACTTGTTATCTACCAACACACATATGTAATGCCCTTTAACGTTACCTATGTTGACCTTATTTCCAAATACTTTAACTGAGCATTTTAAAACTAAGTGCAGGTTAACTAGAAACTCCAGGATCTGGGGACAAAATCCTGGTTTCTACTGCAAAACCAAGGCAAACAAATTTATTTAATTTTGTTTGAGAATCAGAAAAAAAGTTTGCTTTGTATTTACAGTATGACACATTTTAAAGATGAAGTAAATGTTATACAATTCCACGTCCTAGAAACTATAATATGATTTGTTTATGGTTTATCTTTGCCTTATTGATATGTTTACTGAGCTGTACATTTTAAAATTTTAAAAGGTTTTGTTAGAAAATATCTTTAATCTGAAAGTCTTCAAACTGGGGCTTATAAGGATGACTGAGTATTTCTATTTACTATTTCAAAAAAATGCTGCTTGGAAAATAATGGAGTATAAACACTATCAAACCATCATCCTAACAAAATACATTGGGGCAAGTAAGATACCCTCATTTTTCTTAGTACCAACATGCATGCAAAAATTCTATAACCTTTCTAAAAACAGTTATTGAATAGTCATTTTTTAAAATTTTAGACATTGTATTAATGTTGGTGCACCTTCTTCAACTGTACAATATCTGAAAATAAATACACATTGGAAGTGACATATTACTGAGAGGCAGGGTTGTGTAATGGGTAAAAGTACCAGGTACTTGAACAACACTGCCTTGGCTCCAATTCCAACTCTACCATTTAATAGCTGGGTCGCCTTGAGATAGCTACCAAACCTTCTGGTTCCTTTGTTTCCTCATCTTTAAAATGGAGATAATAATAGTACTCACCGCATAGGATTGCTGTGAGTTAACTTATGTCAACTGTTTAGAACAGCGCCAACACATAGGAAACACACAATAGATATTAGCAATTATTACAAGCTGTTATTATACTTGGAGCCAGACCACACACATTTGCCTTTCAAGTACTACTTTTGTGTAGGTGCTACATCCACCAGGGTTCTTTAAGTTCAGGTAAACATTGAGACTTACAAGAATATCATAGGCTACCCTTGGCACCAGTTTACCTAGAAGGTTATAGGACAGGAAATATATTTTTCCAGGCAACACCAGGCTTTTCTCTCCACAGGAGTCCCAGCGACTGTAGTTGCCATGGCAGTTCACACAGGGGTTGGGGAGCTATCTATGCTTTCCCCAGGTGACAGCCCAGGTGCACGGGTATGGGATCTACATCAGTGGGAGTTAGCAACCTCATGCAAAACACATTTCTGACGAAGGTCTTGTATCCAGAATGTGGAGAGTTAGAGTAGTATAGTACAAGACATTCTGGTGTTCTGACATAACGTAGATGAGGAACTTACAAAATTAAAAGAAGGAATAATTAGCATGTCTTTCTTGAATATTCCTCTTAACTATCAACAATTACAGTAAGATTTGAACAAAGATTTGCCAGCAAACATTCCACCCTGATGTAGTTGTTGAGGACTTTTATCACAGGTATTTAACTTCGAGTTTTGTAAAAAGATCCAGCCATTTTATGTATACATGAACAAAATTTTGACATTTTATGAGGAAAAAGAACATACCTTTTATTGTTGTTATAATCCTTTTCCACAGCAAAGGCTTGCAGACACATGTCGAACTAGGACCAAGCCTTTTGTCTGAGAACATTCTTAGAACTGGACAGATTTGTACTGTAGCTTAACTGAAATCACAGATTACACACCACAAAGCACAAAAGAGACATTACAATAAAATGAACTAAGATCTGTAGAATGATAATATTGAGAAGGACCCTATTTAGACGGTCTTAATTTGGATTATTTGCAAAATACATCTTTCAGTTAGAGCCAGCACTGAGCACCATCTCTATATTCATGTAGATCCTCAAAAAAAAGAGGCAGAACTTATGAACTATGTCTGATTTACTTTTGAACATAGACAATATTGAAGATCTTATTGTGACATTAATAGACCCATAAGTTCAGTTACTTTGAAACCATATCAGTATTGTAAGAATAAGCACAAGTCACTACCATGAGAAGGATGGCTATATTCCTATTTACTATGGTAGGAGAACAGACTTCCAATTTATATAGATCATAGGCCTTTAATTTGGATCAAGATCTTCTTTATTTTTTTTAACCTCATCCACTTTTATGGAAAGAAGGCAACAGGAAGCTGCTTATATGTACTTGCATGCAAATATTTACATATAACCTTAGAAGGTTTCAGGGCCTTAGAAGCCATTTCATTTCTCAGTTGATACCTTGATCCAAGAACACTTCATCCAAATCAGAGAGGACTGTCACCAGATGTTAGGAAAAATAGCTCGTTTTATGGCAAACATTTCAAGTTACATCTACTTAGAAGCCTTTTCAGTTGATGAAAGTGATTTGTAATGGTAAGAGAATTTTTGGACCTGAGTTTTATAGTCTGATTGGTTTACGCTACCAGGCCTTTAGAGTAAAATAACATTCTCACTTGCACAGGTACACTTGTGAAATTCAGAAAACCTTGTTCAAGAAATTGAACAAAGAGATCCCAAAGTGGTACATTACCCTACTCAAATATGCTTTGTTTCCACAAAGGGAATTCTTTTGAATTCTTCCCTTGGAGGATTTTTCATTAAACTAAGCCTGGTAAGAGGACTTATAATACTTTTTGGAGACATGAAATTGTGCAGTTATTCTCTACGAGTAGGCCTGAGGCACTGCTTAGGCCTCAAACAAAATTTCCTACCATTTGCTTGGCTTGTCTGTGCCCCTTGCTTGTGTGGCCTGTGATTTGGCTAATAGCAAAAAGTCAGGCATCTTAGGGAATATAGCTCTTGGACCTCAAAGATCCTCATAGAATGTCTTACAAGCTTTCCTCATGAAATAACAGTATTCTTGCAGCAACTGTCCTAATCTGTCTGCAAAACTAGTTTTCATGCTCTCCTGAAGGGAGAGGGATAATTTGTCCTATGGTTTTCTTCAGTCTACTGGAGGAGAAGTCCTGCTACAGTCATTTAGGATTTTAAAATAAAAAGATTTGTCAGAGGCCAGAATAAGAAATCACAATGGTACAGACAGGGCTTTGCTGATTCAGTGAGGAAAGAAGACAAGTCAATTTCTACAGTTTAAGTCATGAATTTAACTTAAACAACCTTTCAAGACTATAGGTTTATGTATAAAACCCACTTGTATGGGTGGGTTCATTTGCTTCAAAAGCAAATGAAATAAATACAATCTATACATGACAAGATTACAGAGTCAAAAGGAGAAGAGAATGTAAGTTTTAGGGTGGGAAGGCCAGAGGCCCTGGTGAAATCCTGAATGACAGCAGGTCACTAGGACCTTCTTCTCCAGAAGATTTAATGGCAGCACAGAGCCCTCAGAATACACCAAATAGTTTCATGTTTGAAAGAGAAGATTACCAAGGATCCTCAATACTATTCAGGTTAATTCATCATTTAGAAAAACTTTCTTCTTACTACAGTGAGATTGGAAACTACTTTCAGAATCTAACTAGCTCTAGGAGGTCTTTAATGAAAATTGCTAATTATTAAACAGCAGACTTTAGCGTGCAGTTTGTCCACAGAGTAACATTAATAACAAAGTGTGTTATTCTATTCAAAGTCTGTCTTTTTTTTTTTAAGTTGTGTACAGATTCAGAAGTTCTAAGTGTTCTCTGAAATACATGTGAGTGCTTCATGAAATCCTGTTTAATGTTTGTAAAAAAAATTTGTCATTCCTGACACAAAGATTTTACATTTCTGGCTTCAATAAGTAAAAAGACTCAAAGATGTGTAGTTTTCAAGTATTACTGCCTTTCAAATTACATATTTTTTGGTGTTACCTTTTCAAGGATTTCAGGGTTGGCATATAATGGAGCTAATTAAATTTTCCACCGAGGAAGGAGCCAGCTAGACCACTGCCCCAGGCACATAACCTGAGCTTACTACTTTCCTTCGCTCATTTATTCTGTGTGTGAGATGAGACTCCTCGAACTGCAAAGGTGGAGTACTCACGCCAGTCAGCTGCTGATGGATTTCAGTAACTACAGAGGCAGTGTCTGAGCCTCAACCTGACAGCACACACCACAGCCAGGTGACAGTGGAAGCGCATCTTCCCGTATGAGTTGGCTGTGGATGACAATCTGCCAAACTAAAATAATGGAAGAGGCATTAGTTATATAAAAATGAACCAACTGGGCTTAGCTCTGAAGTATTTTGCAAGATTCTAGGAATATCACCTCATTTTGCCCTGAGATGGTTTTAGTGAACAACCCAGAAAACGTAACAACAATTACAAAATAGAATTATGTGGGAAAAGGTGTCTTTTAGTAATTTCATTGGTATATCTTTATAATTAAGCAATTTTGTCAGCCTTCATAAGAAACAAAGGAAATATTTAATAACAACTATGTGGCAGTCTACTAGGCTCTTTACACGTGTTATTTACCTTCAATAAGTACTCTTTTCCTATTTTATATCTGAGGAAACTAGGATGAAAATAGTTAAATGATTTGTTTATGTTACTAAATGGCAGATCTGGAATTTAACCAACTTTGACTGAAAAGATCTGTTTTAACACACTGCCTGATAGGTGTAAGAATTACGTGTTTTTAAAAAAGAGACTCTTGTAGGTGGAATTGTTTGGGAAATATTCACGAAAATGAGTGGTATACATGCATGTGTATATGCATATGTGTGTATGATATTTATCGTAGACTACGAATTCCCTGAGAAGATTTTTCAGTTGTTGTTTTATTAAGTTACTTATATATGATATAGCTTTTACTGTAGACAGTCATTTCTTATAAAAGGGGTGAACATTAACCCTGGAAGTATGGAGATCCATTACAAAGAAAGCAGTGACCATCTGGTTCTTATGATATGATATAGAAGGTACAGAATTGATTTCACTGAAAACCAAGAAAAAAAATCTAAGCTATCATCTTAGAAAATAGAATATGGATCTACTTATGCATCAGATGACTAGATAAATGATTAAATATAGATTGATGTGATAATTTACTTAGGTATATAAAATGAGGAATAACTCATTCGTGTCTGGGATAAAAACAAAGTGGCACATTTCATTTTCTGTAACATTAAATCTCTTTAAATTCCTGATTACATTCTCTGAATAATAGTTTGTTTTTTGTTTTTTTCCTACAGTTGGACAGTGTCACCTCCCTGATCCAAGCAGCCAAAAATTTAATGAATGCTGTAGTGCAAACAGTGAAAATGTCTTACATTGCCTCAACCAAGATCATCCGAATTCAGAGTCCTGCTGGGCCCCGGCACCCAGTTGTTATGTGGAGAATGAAGGCTCCTGCAAAAAAACCCTTGATTAAAAGAGAGAAACCAGAGGAAACATATGCAGCTGTCAGACGAGGCTCAGCAAAGAAAAAAATACACCCAGTGCAAGTGATGAGTGAATTTAGAGGAAGACATATCTACTGAAACCACTCTTCTACTCTAGTGTTTATATTACAAAGTCCTGGCTAAACACACTGCTTTATTTTTACACTTGATTAGTTCTGTAAGTTCACTAACTTAGAATTTAACCCACAAATAATGTAAAACATTGAAAGCCTAACCAACATGAGCAACATATATTTGGGATCATGCCATTGTCATTTCTGTATGGCCAGCACCTAATAAGTAATCAACAGATGCTTGTTGAATGAATGAAATCTTCAGGTGTCATTCAGCCTTTCCCATCACAGAGAATATCTTATATTCATTACTAAATGAACACAGGAGACTCAAATGAGTCCTGTTCATCTGTAACAGCTTAAGTATACTCACCCTTTTCATTTTGAGTTAAAATAGTGATATGAGCTCTTGACTTGGTTTTCAATGGAAACAAAAGATTTCATAAAATACTTTCCCATTTAATCTCCATACTTCCTTTATCTGATGTAACCTGACAGACATGTGTGATTCCTTCTACAGGAAAAAAAAAAAAATTCAATCTCTAGATATTTGTGACAACTGTCAACTGATTGGGCTAATATCCATCAGAAACTAACCAAGCTTGAGCAATCAAGTTACTTTCTGGATTTTCAAGGTCCACCTTAATTATTTATGAAACAATTTATTAACATCATAAAGTTTACAATGAGTTTTCATGCCACAAATGTGCATTTCAGGACTCCACTGTGTTCAGCAGTTCTGCACGTTGAGTTTTGGAGTTAAAAAGGCCCACCAGAATACTACATATATGGCGGAAGAGTTATCAATCATCCATTGGGGAAGTGGGCATTTAACTCTATCCCCAAGCGAGTTAGGATTGATAACAGAAATGCAAGGAGTTCTGCATGACTCCATTTGTATCACCTTGCAAGTGTAATTAAAAGGAAAAGGCCAGTTGGAAAAACATTTTGTCATTGAGTAAAATATAACTCAAAAAATGTGTGTGAATTGTACCACTGAACTCTGAAGTAGAGTTAGTGGCAAAGAAGCTGGAGTGATTTTAATAACATTTTTTAAAATAAAAGTCACTGAGGTCATTTTATAACTGCAGTCATTGTGCTCGTCCCGAACTGAGTTCATAATGGACTTTATAACAGTTTCAGAGTCTAGTGCATTGCTTTTCTCTTTCTACTTCTTTCTCTCTGTCTGTCTCTGGAGGAGTTAAGTTTCAGTTTTACCTTTTCTCATGCATAGAGTTCCCATTCACAGGATTTTAAACATGAATTTCCTATTCTACTTTATCAAAATTATACCAAAATCGTGACTTCACTTTGTAAAACATTTCCATCAATGAATTGTTTCAACAACCATGTCATCTTAGTTTGACTAGGTAAAGTTTAGACATGCAACATCAGTTGACGTTTGGAGAGCCAGTTTGGGTAAAAGAATGTGTGAAACATAAGAAGGCATATAGGTTGAGAGCATGATGTGTGTGGTATCTTGAACGAAATGGTATGGGAAAGGGATTTAATCGGTCAATATGTTAATAAATTATGGGGAAAATGTAAACTTTTCATTGTAATATGTTATATTGTTCTTCCGAAACGCTAGGTTACCTGGGCTAAGTATTGATACATACGCTTTCTAAGAGTGAAAGCAATAAGCTCCTGCCTGCCTTGCGGTGTGCACTGGCCCACGATCAATATTATTCTGGACAGAGTCCACTCCCTAAAAGAAAAGACAGTGCAGAAAGGAATTAGAGAATCCAGATAATTATATTGTCCAGAACTAGCTAGCTAACTGAGGCAAAACAGGGAATTTCTTTTGTTGACATGCTACCATCATTTTCTGTTCTAAGAGTAGACATTACAAGAGTTACATCTATGACACTTCCTTTTCTCAGGTAGAAGTGTGAATTTATAATTTAGTTGAGAAAATAATTTTTTTAAAAAATTACCAAACTACTAGTATATCTTAGTTCCTAAAGCCACATGCTCAAGAACCATAAGAGTCTCATTTACAAAATCTAATGTCTGTTTAATTCTACATCAGCTTTCCACAGGTTAGAGTTTAGAATGCAGCACTGGATGCCAAAAGAACATAACTAATTTGAAATTATACACTTATCAAATAACCTCTGTATCTATCTTAAGAAAATGACTCTTTAAAAATGAGATGTGAACAAGTCCTCCTCTTCAAAGTAGAGGGATTTCCAGCTTAGATCAAAGCAAAAAACTATAATTAAGCAAAACTTAATAAAAAAAAAATTAACTTGGAGAATGTCCCAGGAGTAAAGTCTGGTGCAATAATCAAAGGTGCAATAAGAACAAGATGCACAGAGCTGAGAAGGACATCTGTCCACCTGACTCAATTCCTGCAGTGGGCAGCATTTCAGCATTTAATTCAATTCAAACCCGCTAATAGTATAATACTTAGAAGAAAAATTAGCAGCAAATATATTAACAAATCCTCACATTATAAAACATAGTTAAATGAATCTAATCAGTAAGTATGAAGGTGGTGTATATATTTATAACTAAGCCCTTCTTCTGCAGGGGAATGACAGAAATTTCTTAATGAGAGTGATTGCTTGGTGGCCCATCTATGCATCTTTTGAAATTGCATCACAGAGATCGGTGCTTCTTCTAATGATACTTTTGCTTTATCTTGCTAATCAAAACTCACCTTTTTCTTTTAGTGAAATTGAGTTATGTTAATTTATGAAGGAAAAAAATCTTTGAGAGGGAGGAGAGGGTTTCTGTCACCTTTGAAGGACCGTTCCATCCTGGTTACCCACCAGCATCACTGGCAAACATTAGCCTGAAATCAGAATGAGAAGTTAGAAAATATCTGTCAAATCATAATCCACTCAAGGTTTTTTAGTTAGAAAAACTGGAAGGTTTTCATTAAATAGGAAAGGTGATAAATATAAATCTTTCCCTTTTACTTATCACAAGTGGAAATTAATGGCTTAAAATATTTCCTTCTTTCTAATGGACTAAATGAATGAGTCTGGAAAAAAATTCGAACACTAAACTTCTAAGGAAATTTGTTAATTATTCCCTTTCTGCTTGTCTTATGACATGAACAAAAACTGTGAATGTATTAGAAAATACAATATTCTTAAAATTGCCCTCTGGTCTTTGCAAATCTCTGAATTTATCAGTATTAGTATACGTTCCCCATAAAATTCCTTCTGTATGAGGAGTAAGTACCTCCACAACTCTACAGAAAGGCCCACTTTGTCAGGCTGACATCCTTGCAGACTTAACATCTTCAGAGAGGTCAGTTTTCAAGTCACAGTAAAGCAAGATATTTAAAATTGTGAACACACAGTTAAGTGCCCAATGTGGGCCTCAAACCTAATAATTAGTGCTCCTCAAATTTAATGAGTGACTGAAAAGACTAATGTCTGACAACAGAGAAAGTATTTCCAGTGACTTCCTACACCTTCACATTCAGGGTGGTCTTTTCATCTCACCATCCCTGAGCTCCGTATCTTCCTATAACCTGCTGACAGTTTGCTACCAGAATGATGCAGCAGGCCTGCTCATCCCAATCAATTACCCCCAAATAATGTCCTTTCCTCTTAGTCCATGCACCAAAATCTCTCTCGCTCATCTCTCATCCCCTTAGGAGACCATCCCACACATCAATTGATTAATACAGTCTGTAGCATTCTAGTTAAAATTATTAATTTTAATTCCCAATGCCATTATTTTTTTCTTTTCTTTTCTATTCCAGAAAACATTCTTATCTTTTTTGCTGTCAAATGGACACTTCCATGCTAGGGACTGTGGTTCCCATCGATACATATTTCTGTATAGTGGCAGAATGAGTAGAGTGAGATCGAGACTTTTCCTGGCGATATTTACCTTTCTCTAGTGAACTCACTGCAGAGCTGCCAGCCTGTTTCACCTTCATTGTAAGTAATTCTCTAGGTTAGCAAAGCAAGCGCCAGAATATCAAGTTGAGTAAAGTCTGTACTTTCTTTTGTCAGCCTGTCTTTTGTTAAGACAGTCTGCTTATTGCATATTTAGGTATCAAACAGCCATTTTTTCTTTTTGGAAAGTCAGAAATACTTCTGTTTGACTTCATCAGAAAATTTAGGGGCATCCAGTTAAAAGACTGTAACTTCCATATTATTTTAATAATTCTCTTTAAGTCAACTAGAAAAATGTCTGCAACCTGAAAAATTTATATTTGTTTATCATTTTCATTTATATATCACATACCAGAAAACAACACTTAATCGGACAAAAACCCTATAGCATTTTTTTGTCATAACTCTCTTTCCCTATCATTATAATATCTTTAATATTAGTAAATATTTTGCATATTCCTGCCAAATAAACAAGCCAGGCCTAATGACAGAAGAGTCTACACACAAAGTAGTTTAAAGTTTTCATTTTGGTTCTTTGGGTCTTTCAGGATAGAAAAATGTGGATGTTGCTAAAACCAGGTGTATGCAACTAAAGATGTTGTAATCAAGGTTTTAACACTATCCTAGACATCTGAGAGAAGGATTAAAATTTTTAATGCATTTTTTTTGCCATTTTAACTAATTTACATGAACAAGAAACATTTTCTATTAAAGCAAAAGAAAGAATAATTTCCTATATTAATCATTTTACATGTGAATTTTCTTCCCCAAGATAGATAGGACTTATTCCTGAACACTTCAAAAGAAGATAATACTAATTGAGAGAACCGCTTCCAAATGGAACCCAACCTTACCAGAATCCCACCTACAGACAATCAATCGATGGTTTGTAGGGCTGGCCTTTATGTAGATCCTGGGACGAGATGTCTCATGGCTGCAGGCTGGCTTCTGGAATCCAACAGTCCCCACTAGTTTAGGAGAACAAAACCCAAGGAATAACCTTCAAAATGAATTTAACAAGTTGGAGGGGAAAAAAAGCAGTGAATACAGAGCAGTTCTAAAAGAAAGTGGGTAAGAAAGTGACAGAGGTAGAGGAGGGAATAAGAAAGGTAGTTGCAGAAGCAGGTAACTTTTGTACCAGAGAGAGGAAGAGTTTTGAGTTCTATGAAGATTAGGCAGCCTTCTCCTGAGGAAGATTTTAAGGATAGGATAGGGCACTTGTCTTTGGCAGTTTGGGTGAAGTCATGTCAGGGCAGAGAACAAACTATATAACTTTTGAGGATCATTTAGTGATACTGTTTGCAAGATGAGAAACAGAAATTAAGCCAGTTTTTTAGCATGTTGATGGGTGAAATTCTTCCCAGTATCAGAGTTAATCGGGATATTATATATTCAACAAATATTTGTTGAGCAACTTTGATGTTCCAGGCACTGCTCTAGGTTCTTAGGATATACCAGATAACAAAACAAACAGTGATTCTTGCCCTTATGGGCAGACTCTGTGTTGAATGCTATTACCTTATTTAATTTTTTCAATAACCCTATGGGATAAACATTATCAGCTCTATTCCTTAGAAAAGACACTAAGGATACGGATCTTGCTCAAAAACTCACTGGCCTTAAAATCTGGTTGTACTCTAGGGTCTGAACTTTTAGCCACCGCACCATCCAGATTTCCTGGAAAATGGGATTGGATTTTTTAGTTGAAAATGAGATGCACATTTCAAATGCTGGCTGGCTTCCTATATAAGAGCAAAAGGATCAAAACTTAAATATATATGGTATATAAATCCATACCTACATCACTGAAAGCAAATAAAAAGCAGGTACATAAGTAATTAGCTGAATGTTATAACCTCTAATAATTGAATAAAAATATCAGATATATGAGGAGTGAATATTTCATCTACATGATCTGAAATCAGATGAAAACACTTACCAAATTACTTTCACTTCCACAGAGGTGAAATCTTCCATGGAGATGCCTGTTTAAAATCCATCTTTAGCACTGACTGGTGAAAACAATTTGTTGACACCATTTCTTTCCTTCTTTACTGCTAATGTGTGTTTAAAGTTATATATCCCAGGGAGGATGGGCCAAGGATTATTGAAATAAGCTAAAGTTTCTTTGTATTCCACACTGACTGAACCAGAGGAAATGTATGTTTCCTTCTCTATAGAGGTAACAATGTATACAGTATGTGTCTGACTGTAAGCAAGTTTAGTCCTTTAAACTTTACATGGTCCTTCTTCCTAGAGACAACTGAAGTCTAGACTCTCCCTCTTGCCCATGTTGCTGGATAGACCTCCCTATCTCAGGCCTGGGGTAGTTAAATGACTTTCTGATCTTTCTTAAAGTGGAGACAGAAATGTTTCCTTAAACTGGGAATATATTTATTTGGGGTCTTCAATTTTGGGTACCTGGCAGTCATGACGGTGCCTGCTCCCAACTATCATAAAAGGAAGCCTGGAGGGAAACTCTTTCTGAAAGAGGCTCAGATTTCTAACAACCATCTCTAAAAATCTCTTCAATGTAGGATATATACGACAGCCACTTAAATGGTATTAGCAGAATACTAATTCTACTTACGTCCTGTGTTTTCATTCCAAATGAGGTATTTTTTAGTTCTAAAGTTTCCTTTCCTTTGCATTTTCAAGAAGAATGCTTATTTTTTGTTCTGGGTATTTGGTCTTAAAGATATGTAGCATCTCTAAACATCTTAAAGCCCCCTTTCAATAATTATATCAATAGTTCAAAGCCAGCAGATAACTTTTTCTATTCAGACAACCATGTATTACGTAGTCCCAGGCCAGCCCTCAACATGTCCATCAGTTTCCCATCTTTACGAATTATCTGAACCTCTCTGTGATATTCAGTGCTAGTCTAGCTAAGACTGACAAGTCTGGGCTTCTAACATCAAATCTGGATTGGAATGTTTATTCATAAAGCAAAGGGGCAAGTCTGAGAGGTTAGTTCACACTCTCAGTTACACAGAACTTTTCTTCTTCCTTAAGCTTTAAACATAAAATTAATTTTGAAAATACTGTAGAAATAGTATTCCATTGCTTGCTGAATCTTATGGCATTATAACTCTCTATTTTTATGTGCTGGTATACAACGAGATATAAATATGAGAATTTCAGCAACTGTCTTGCAGGGTTAAGCTGTGCTTCTGACTGATTTTGAAAATTGTCCTTGTGTGGTAAAATTCCTCCAAAGAAAATTTCATTGGACCTGAATGACAGCATAATAATTTTTCTTTGATATCCATGACTAACAACTCCCTGAAAACAGAAGTAGACATATGTCATGCCCAATTTAGTACCTAATAGTTGGGACTTTAAAACAAAATTTTCTTGAGCAAGTTTTTGGATGATTAAATATGAATTAAAACTTCCAGTGAAAGATTTCCAGATGCTCCTGCTTTCCATTTTGATTATGTTTTAGTTCCATACTGACTTGGCCAAAAAAAAAAAAAAATTCACTTAACTTTACCTTATGTACTTTTACAGGCAACAACTTTGACATTTTAAACTTAGTGACATTTCCGAAGGTAACACGCACATTGTAAATCAGGATGAAGGCAGATTTAAGCTGACAGTCTGAGATTAAATAAAAGCAAGCAGTTGATAATAGTCATGTTTATTGTAACAATATCTTGAGAACTTTAGTGGCATTTGAGGTGTTTCAAACTATCAGTACCTTTCTTCTACACCTCACCCTGCTGTGCAGAAGGCAGAATAGGGCTGAGTTAAGCACCCACTATAGTAACTGCCAATTCAAAGTAGGTTTATGGTTTGGCCATAGATAAACTTTGACAAAAGCACTTGTAGAGCTTTCTGGTCATTATTTATCCTTAAAGTCAATTTCACCAATCAATAAAAATGAATTATTTATCCAGGAATAGATAAAGCTCTTTAATACCCTCACAACATTGACATAGAAGGTCAGATATTCCTTGTTTGGGATTCTGCATGTCTTTTGTGCTTAACTGAATCATTTTTTTTTCATTGTGTTCTCAATTTTTTCACGCATGTAACACTGGGTTTGTTTCAAAATTATGCAGTATTATTTGAAACAATATTTATTTCAACTCATGTCACTGTAGCTTGTTAATAATTTGCTCAACTGATAATTAAACTATGTATGTTAAAGCAATAACACTGAAAGAACTGTTTATGCATTTGGCGTTTATCTTTGGTGGTATGTGTCTTGAGTCGGAACAAAAAAGGGAAGGTAATGAATTGCTGAGTAGTCTAACCACTAGTCTAGGTATTACCTTCATTCCCACTCTCTTTCAATTATATGTACTACAATTTGGGAGGGTACTTTCACAAACTACCGTATGAACACAAGTAACACAGACCATATGTGATAGAATTAAATTTTCAGTTTAAATGGCATTTTTTTGTTCAATATGGACATTAGGTTTTTTAAATAATGTCTGTGTAGATAAAGAACTGTTCTCTAGCTTAGGACTTTATGAAAAGAACCAATAATTTTTCTAAGACTGAACACATACTACAGGGTGGGCATGGAATACCATTGGCTCTACTGATGTTTCTGCATCTGAATATTAATAGGTTCTGAACATCTGTCTTAGCTTACTAATCTGCACGCTGGTGATCATCTTTTTCAGCATGAACCTCATGGAGATAGTCTCTGGATACCCTTCCAGTGTTTATACACCACTGTTGTCTGTTCTGGGACATCATTTTCTCCCTTCAGGGCTCCCACTGCTTCAGGCGCTTATTGCTAAGTCTCAGTCAGCTTCTGCACTTTCTTCAAACACAGTCTGTAAGTTTAGAGTATTTATCACTTAATTCCTATGAAAAACCATGACTCCCCTCATTCAGTTCTGCCAGACATGGGCCACCTCCTTGTTAATGAACGTGCTAGCAAGGGGTTGCCTTCCTGTGTCAGACTGTCCTGGGCCCCAGGAGCCCATCTTTGCTCTGGCAGCAGCAGTCCCTCCACCTTGATCTGCCGTCGTGCTCGCTCTGGGGGTGGAAGTGGAACTAAAAGCATTCTTGGCAAGAAGAGCCTGCTTCTGCCTGGAGGCTGAGCTGATGCCCTGACACTTCCTGGGCAACACCATGAAACATTCCATCCAGGAGCAGTAACTCACAGATGTAACTTCCAGCCACCACATGTCCAAAATCCTGTGGCTTGCGAGGGAAAAGCTGCTGTACTTCGTTGTCAAGTAACTGGTCCCCTGTTCTGTCGGAATCCCCCGGTTTTGGAAGAGAGATTCCTGAGGTATAGGCCCAGAGAAAGGAGTTCTCATGAAGTCAACAGGGAATGTCAAAGCCAAGGGCAATGGCAAAGGGAGGGACTTGGGGAGAGTAAATCACAGCCAGGTTTATACTAAATCACCTTTTGTCCCTGAGGATCCTGGAGGCCTGATCTGCTACTCTGAGCACCACAGAGAGTTGAAGAAATCCCCTTGTCCCTGCCACTTTTCCTGCCTTCTCATTACCCCTTCTAGCTGGTGGTGGTGACAGAATGTTAGGTGTGCTGATGAAGTCTACATGTCACCCTTTGTAACAATGGAAAGGACAAACCCCAAGGAACACAGTGAGCTGCCCTCTGGAACACAGATCTCCCTCACTTGGTGGGATGCCCTCTGCAGCCACTGATTCACAGCAGATGTGGGCAGAGAACTGATAGGTTTGTTGTTGTTGTTTCTTTTTATTTGACTTCAGAGGAAGCCTCTGCGACAGTGCCGGGAATCCACAGCTGGGTTCTGGAATGTCTCCATCCTTCCGTTAAGTGCTCATAGCGTCTCCTATCCACCAGGCTCATCCATTTTGTGGCAGTCACTTTGAGGCTTATTGCTCTGAGGGCTAAATTTGGAAGAAGAAGACCTGCATGCTGTAACAGACCCTGATGCCAGAGAAATGTGTGCACTCCTCAGCTCTATTATACCATAAACTCTTGGAAGCAATGATAATATTGTGTTCATTCTGTTTCTCCAATGCTATAGCACAGTGACTGACATACGAGTAGCTCAATTGATATTTTTGGAAGGAAGGAGTGAATTCATGAATGAGTTTATTTCAAATGAATGAATCCAGAACTCCACTGATCTGTGATTTGGGCCCTCTCTGAACCATCTAATCTGAAATTCTGAGAGTTTGGTAATCCTCAAGTTTACAGAGACAGTAACTAGTGTCAAGGACAGGATTTGAAAACTCCTAATTCTGTTACTCTTCCAAAACCATCCCTGCCGCCTTAGATAAATGAAAGTCACTGATGAGGAAAAGCCATGGGCTGTTTTTCACTCATTTGTTTATTCAACAGTCAAAAATATTTCTTGAGGGACTGTTATATGCAAAGGTGCTATGGGTGAAAGAAAGAAGCACGAATATTTTGGAATCAAGACATGGACTCATCAAGTTAATTAAAGTAAATAGCAGAGGAAGGGAAATAAAAACGCAGCTCGTGGCAATCTCCCTCAGGGTACAAGAAAGCAATGCAAGTTTCAGGACTCAAGGGGGACCTTTATAGAGGTTTTAATAGGAGAGTATGGTTTTGCAGGATGAAGAAAGATAACATTCCAGGAGGATGGACATGACCCAAGGCACAAAGACAGGAATGAGAACGTCACATATGGGGGTCAACTGGCTGAAGCGAAGAGTTCTAGATGGCCCCATTAGGATAGGAGCTCAGAAAGACACGAATGGGTTAAGTCACAGAGGATCTCAATGTCAGGCAAAGGTGCTAAAGCTTTAATCTGTAAATGGGGACAATACTAATATCTCCTAGCAAACAAGTTCTCTAATACAAGCAGAGTTATAAGATGACTAGTTAGACAGTGAAATGCAGGGTTGGTATTCAGAGTAAGGAAAATGAATAGGAAAAATCAGTTGCAATAATCCTGTGTGATATAAACAAGTGCCTGGGTGAAATGATAGCATTAGGAATTAAAAGAGTATTTTCAAAATAAACTATAAAGCATCAAACATAAAGAATCACAGGTTTTAAGTTCTATCTAAAACATGATGGATACATTTTGTATTCTACTATTTAATATATCCTTGTTTATTTTAATAAAGTATATTTTACTATAAAGGCAATTTAACATTTTCCTGTCAAATAGTGATAGTCAAGTAGGTGGCACCGTGTTTATCCTGTGACTTCACGTGGCCTCTGAGATCCACTGGGATGGCTGTATCTGATTTAAGAAATGCAGAAACAGCCCAGATGTGTGACTCTTTGTGTGGCAATATGGCCCATGGTGAAAAGCACGGCCTCTGGCATTGCCTTATCCCATCTGCACCATGGCTCCATCTTTTTTAGCATCAGCCTTTCTTGGGCAAGTTGCTAAACCTTTCATTATCCTGAAATTCTCATTTGTAAGAGAGAGATGACGTTTCAGAGTTCGACTGACAAAACAATGATGTGTTTTACAATCAATGTCCCTCATATTCAACGAAATGAGATAGAACCTACCACACAGGATTGTTATGAGTATTGAATGAATGAATGTAAGTAAAATACTTTTGAAGGATGCCTGGCACAAGGTAAACACAATATAAAATTTAACCATTATTATTATATATACAATTTATAAGCTTCAAGATTAAACACACACAAAACAGACTTCTGAAAGTTTCTTTACAGGAGGACCAGGGAGAAAGAAAAGCCTGGAGCAGGAGAGCATAAGCATGCCAGGGAATGGCAGAGAGTAGCTGACATACTAATTCAGCCAACAGATATAGTATACCCGTGGGTTGGATATTTTTCTAGGTACTAGGGATGAATGACTAGGTACTGGTCAGTAAAAACAATCTTTCTTCATCAAGGATTTAAAGATTAGCAGAGACAATAGGAGTTAATTAAATAATGGGTCCAAAAGTGTAAACCTGTATCTTTGACAATGGCCACAGAAGAGACACACAGGTGCTACGAGCCTAAAATGAAGGGCTTTTGGCAGAATTAGGACAATCGGGAAAGGCTGGTCTGAGGAAGTGAGCCTTAAGCTGAAATCAAAGGAATAAGTAGAGTTTCACCAGGTGAAGTGGGATGGGAAGAGCGTTGAAAACATTTAACAGTAGGTGCGAAGCGCCTGTCTGTGGGCCGGGGCCCCCGCGCACAGCCTGTGAAAGCAGGCTAGTGGAGAACGTGCAGGTTGGTTTGGGGGGAGAGGAAGTCAGAGACGTAGCCAGGTTCCAGGTGGAAATGGTGGGGGGGACAATGAAGGGACAAGACAGATCCTGCCCTCACGATTCCCCAAAGGGCAAGCAAGGCAAGAGCCCGGCTCCGTGGCTGCCCTCCTCAAGGCAGCTCAGAGCCCCTCTTCCACCCCCAGGCCGCTGGCCCTCATGCCAACTTGACACGTTCTCCTCCTGGGAGAGAGGGAGAGTACGACCCTAAGCTGCATTTTTACAAATGGACAAAGTACACGGGCTTCTATTTCTGCCATCCATTTTACTGAATATGACGGAAATACTTCAAACCAAATAGAAGGCACAACTCCTCAGCTACAAATTGTGTCTGTGAGTCACAGCCTCTGCTCTGGACTCCTTCCTCTGCTCAGGGCTCTGTCCTGTCTAAGCCATCTCCCCATCTCACCCCTGCACAAGGGCTCTTCCTCTCACAGGTGGGTTAGAAATGTGATTTCTAGTTCCTCTGTGAAAGTAACACATTACAGGAGGAATTCGAGGTCGAGTTATTCATCCTCAGGAAGAATTTACAGTGGGAGGTCCAAAAGGGAATGGCTCCTTTGTCATTTATTATGAGGTATTTTAGAGGAAAAGAGACAAGAGAGGAGGAGGAGGAGGAAGAGAAGATGCAGGAAATTTGTAATTACATATATATACATAATAACTCCATTTATATGCATATAATCCTTCTATATACAACGTCCATCATATATGTAAAATATCATTTCTATATGCAGATATTAAAATCTCCATTAGTTCATATATAGATACATATATATATATACATACACACACACACACAACCCATCTGTGTATGTATGATCTCCATTGATTACTAAAGTGAAGATATCAAATAGTTCATAGATACCTGGTTAGTACCTGGTTAGAGGGTCTCTCCTGGATGGGCTTTCACTGGAGTAGACAGGAAGACGATCAGATGTGACAGATGCTTTCCCCACAGGGACTCTGAGGAAGGGCTGTACAACGGTTAGAAGTGAGAACTCTGAGTGTGACAACCCAAGTTTGAATTATTTAATATCTCTGTACCTATGTTACCTCATCTGTAAATTGAGTACTTATTGCTTAGATTTGTAAAAGAATTAAACAAATAATATATATAAAAGCACTTAAAGCAATGCTTTATATATAGAAAGCTCTATATATCCATTCACTTTTCCCATTATTTTTAAAATTAATTTTTATTGGAGTATGGGTGCTTTACCATGTTGTGTTAGCCTCCACTGCACAACAAAATGAATCAGCTATACACATACAGATAGATAGCTCCTCCCTTTTGGACTTCCCTCCCACTTAGGTTACCATAGTGCACTAGGTGAGTTCCCTGTGCTATACAGCATGTTCCCATTACTTGTCTATTTTATACATAATATCAATAATGTATATGTGTCAATCCCAGTCTCCCAATTCCTGCTACCCCACCCCTTTCCCCCTTGGTATCCACACATTTGTCTCTATGTCTGTGTCTCTATTTCTGCTTTGCAACTAAGATCATCTATACCATTTTTCTAGATTCCACATATATGCGTTATTATGACATTTGCTTTTCTCTTTCTGACTTACTTCACTCTGTATGACACTCTCTAGGTCCATCCATGTCTCTACAAATGACTCTATTTCATTCCTTTTTATGGCTGAGTAATATTCCATTGTATATATGTACCACATCTTCTTTATCCGTTCCTCTGTCAATGAACATTTAGGTTGCTTCCATGACCTGGCTATTGTAAATAGTGCTGCAATGAACATTGGGGTGCGTTTTTTTGAATTATGGTTTTCTCAGGGTATATGCCCAGTAGTGGGATTGCTGGGTCATATGGTAATTCTATTTTTAGTTTTTTAAGGAACCTCCATACTGTTTTCCATAGTGGCTGTATCAATTTACATTCCCACCAACAGTGCAAGAGGGTTCCCTTTTCTCCACACCCACTCCAGCACTTATTGTTTGTAGATTTTTTGATGATGGCCATTCTGACTGGTGTGAGGTGATACCTCATTGTAGTTTTGATTTACATTTCTCTAATAGTGATGTTGAGCATCTTTTCATGTGTTTGTGGGCCATCTGTATGTCTTCTCTGGAGAAATGTCTATTTAAGTCTTTCACCCATTTTTTGATTGGGTAGTTTGTTTTTTTTGATATTGAGCTGTATGACCTGCTTATATATTTTGAAGATTAATGCTTTGTCAGTTGCTTCATTTGCAAATATTTTCTCCCATTCTGAGGGTTGTCTTTTCATCTTGTTTATGATCCCCTTTGCTCTGCAAAAGCTTTTAAGTTTAATTAGGTCCCATTTGTTTATTTTTGCTTTAATTTTCATTACTCTAGGAGGCGGATCAAAAAAGATGTTGCTGTGGTTTATGTCAAACAGTGTTCTGCCTATGCTTTCCTCTAAGAGTTTGATAGTGTCTGGCCTTACATTTAGGTCTTTAATCCATTTTGAGTTTATTTTTGTGTATGGTGTTAGGGAGTGGTCTAATTTCTTTCTTTTACATGTCGCTGTCCAGTTTTCCAGCACCACTTATTGAAGAGGCTGTCTTTTCTCCATTGTATAGTCTTGTCTCCTTTGTCATAACTTTTCCCATTATTATGGCTCAACCACAGGTACCATGGGCTCAACAAGCAGGCCGTCTTTTGTTTTATAGCTGCAGGTTGCTTTGTTTCATTCTTATAACACAGTTTTCTAATAATCTACATCAATGAAGAGAAAGTATTCAATTAGCATATCTCAGTTTAGGAATATCTGCTGTCATATGCACTAAATACAGATCATTAAGTTAGATGCTCTTACAAACAAGACTTCATTGAATAATCGCTCTTTAAAGTGGGTATTATCATCATCTTCACTTTACAGTTGAGAAAACTAAGGCCAGAATTTAAATAAATTGTGGAAGAAAGACAGATGATAAGGGGCAGAAGAGTCAGGTTTTACACACAGATCTGAACATAATAAGCACCTTTAAAAGACACTGTGTAGCACTGATGATGAAGTGTTCCGAGTCAGGTTAACTGGGTTCACATAGCAGCTCCTCAAATTACTGATGTGAAGACAGGAAATTTATTAAATGTCTCTGAACCTCATTTTCTTCATCTGTAAAATGGGGATAACAACTGTCTCATAGGGTTGTTTTAAGTATTAACTGCAATTATGCATATAAAATATTTAGTGCAGTGCCTGGTCCATGATAAGTGCACAATGAAAAACAATTAACATGATTGTCAAATAAATATTATATAATACATATTATAATATATATGGGATGTATATGTGTGGGGGGGGGGATGTGTGCACCATAAACCTATTTCATCCTCTTCCACTTTACTGACATCTCGTGTTGTCTGGGTAGAGTAGTGGTTCTTTGGCTCTCAGGAGGCTTCTAAAGTTATTGTGATTAGCAACCCTTTGCACATCATCTACTATTACATAATCAAAACCCCTCAAAAATGGAGTCCAAGTTTTAGGTGACCTTTGAAGAGAACCTGGTAGATAAAATTATGTTGTTATCATTGAATAGTTGGTACCTCACTCCTCTGCTCCCTCCACTGCTGGTTGTCTTTTCACATTCACGTAAAGGAAAGACAACAGGAGGTAACATTGTTATAATCATCATCATCATCATCAATAGCATTCCTACACCAACCAATAGTGAATAGTTACTCCACACCAGGCGTTGTGCTGCATGTTTTACATGCTTTATCCTTCTCCTCACAAAATTCCCATAAAGCAACTCAGGCACACCAGATGGTGAGAAAATTGAGGCTAAGAGAAAGAACAAACTTATCCTATATGGTTATGTCTAGTGAGGTTATAGCAGCAAGATTCCAGTGCATGTATTTTAACTGTCAAATGCTGAAGTAAGTCTACATAAACATATATATATATATATATATATATATATATATTCATATACATTTATATATTATATATTCATATACATTTATATTTCCAATAGATATGTTTCTGTAGAGCAAAAACTCTTTGTGAATCTCAACGGTAGTGCTGGATATTAAATTACTGAAGGTGGCACTTACATGTTTGAACTACCCATTTTCTAATGGTTTATGACTTATGTTGTGTTTACTTGCTGGGATTGGTTGGATGGTTCCAATTCTCCCACTACTGCAGAGGACACCTGCAGTTAAGGCAGAACATTTTCAGTGTTCACTGAATGTTAATTGAACAAATGAGTAAATGGATTAAATTAAATTCCAGCTGCACTGATGTAGCTGCAGGGTCTGTATATAAATGACACTTTTAAATAATTGGTGCCATTGAGAATGAAATAGCCAATTCTACAGACATGTTTTTCCCCATTACATCAAGACATAAGGAGAAAACACAATTCATGTACCATTAGATCTTTTAACATTAGATCTCATAATTTTTCTCAGATGTGCCGAGATCTGGCAAAAAGGGTGGGAAGCGGAAGAGCCGTGGAAGCATCTCTATTTACGAGAACACGTTTAAGTTGTAAATCACAACATTATAGCAAGAAAATAATTTCAGTGGATTTTACTAGCCAGGAACATGGTGATTGCAGAGGCCTCTGTGAAAGTCCATGTCCCTGAAACACTGATTTCACATTCCATGTTCCCAACCCAAATCCATTTTTCCTGGTCAGAATGAGCCTGTTAGAAACTTAGCAAAAACCACTGACTGTGAAGAAAATAGTAATCTCTCTTTCACCATTCAAAAAAATGATCAAGTTTTATTCTATTCACTGAAAATTATATGTGGCTATATTCTTGATCACCAATATTCAAGTCATATGCTTTCCTCACTAGGTTCTTAAGAGGGTCATTGAAAGACTGTATGTGGAAGTGCTTTGGGAAAAGTGTAGTCTTCACTTACTATAAATCTGATGAGAGAGTCTTGGAAATCTGCATAAAAGAGCATCACAGTCTAAATGTCCTTTTTAGCCACAGAGCCCTGTTTTCAAATAATATCTTGTGTAACCTCAATGTGAATGAGAGATGCAACGTAAAGCTGCTTGAGTTCAAAACAGAAAGTCTTCACACCTTGGGTCTTCCAACCCATGTTTCCTCAGAGGCAAGAGGATTCTGAGAAGATAAGAAACCCCAGATGTAGGCTGGGGTCTGTAACCTGACAACTATCTGCCTTCATTTATATTTCACTTTGCTTGAGTTATAAGCAATTTGAATTTGAATTCCTTTATGTTCAAACAAACCTCAGTCCTATCAACTCACTACTTACTATTGTCTTGCCCAAGGATGATGCTAATATTTATCAATATATTTGAATTTGGGCCCTTTTGTAGACCTTTTATGACTCCTAATGCTTTTAACTGGAATTCCCTTTAGATTGGCTGCTTCCTATTTTTTCCTTCCAGAAAGGATTCAAAAGAAGGAAGAAGGTGAGACTGGATGGAAATCCAGATCTACTTGGACAGAAATGGTGCAGAAGCAGAAGAAAATCCAGGGAGTACACCTGCTCACTAAGACTGTTCAAGGACTAGTCTGTCTTCAGCACCTTGGTTGAGAGAAAACTAAAAATAACCATAGGGCATCCTGTGATCCAGCCAGGTTCCAGAAAAGATTCTATCCCTTACCAGTAACAAAACTTACCTCTACATTTTATTCTCTTACTGTTCCTTTACCAACCATCATCTCCTGAGGAATTCAGGACATTAGATGCTAGAACAACATGGAAATCTTTGTACTGACCTTCCTCATTGCTTTTAACCTAAAGCTCTGGGGGGGAATAGGTGGGTGGGTAACGTTTGTTGAGTATCTACCATATGGTAGACAGAATGACAGACCTTTACATATTTTATTTTATTTGATCTTCATACCAATATCGTTATCTCCAATTTACTGAGGTTCCTGGACTAACTTGACTAAGACACACAGCTAATATGCAACAAGACAAGGATTTAAATTCCCTTCTCTTTGGCTCCAAAGGTCATGATTTTCTTGCCACCGAAGTATGTGTATCTTCCTGGTCCCTTAGCACAAACACTCCCCAAACTAATTTCAGATCTCCTCTTGCCATCTCTCAATACCCATTTTCCCAATCAACTATTTTATTTCTTCTCATATCAATCACTTCTTTACTTTCTACTTGTATGGGTATTTTCCTTCATTTTGACAAATTAGCATCTAAACGCCTTTTGATATTTAGGGTTTTCACACTTTCAGAGTCTGATTTGACATGGGAAAAGCTGTCTCTCTTTAAAGAGTGAGTTGCCAGGCACTTGCTTATTAGACTTTCCTGCAGTTAGGCCCAGGCATTATCTTTGGCTATAGCACTCGATACATGCATTCTGGTCTTTCTCTCAGGAGCTAAATGCAGCAAAAACCAAGGGCTTAGGTGGTTGCTTCCTGGCAGAGGTAGTGAAGGGAGAAGAATTTTCCACATCAACCCAGGTCTGAGATGTGGTTTTGGCCATTTCTCCTGGTATTCCAGCTCTCCCATTGATTTTAGCTGCCCAATATACTTACAATAAACTTGTCAATGTTTTTAGGCTTCATCCATCCTAAGTCAGTTTCTGTTTCTCAAAATGTTTAACTTGGAAGAGAGAGGAGATGAAGATGGCAGAATAGGAAAAGGTGGAACTCACCTCCCCATAGGAACATATCAAAAATACATCTGCATATGGAACAAATCCCACTGAAAACTAACTGGAAACTGGCAGAAAAACTCTGTACACCAAGGTAATAAGAAGGATTCACACACAATCAGCAGGAATGGAAGAGAAGCAATCAGGTCAGGACCTGTGCCCCTGTGAGGGGACACAGAGGAAAAGGGGAATTACACAGGTGGAGATCCTCCCTAGGGAATGGGCGGTTCCAGCCACATATTGGGCACCCCAGTCCTGGGGTCCAACACAGGGAAGGCTGGTCCCCTTGGCCGCTTGGAGGGTCAGTGGGACTAACAGGAGGGCTGTAGGAATCCCGGACTCCACTCATGAGGAGCACACAGGAGTTGCTTTGCTCCCAAAACAGCGCAAAGAGGACAGACTGAAACTGCTGAGGAGGCTGACTGGTTTCCCATGACATCCCCAGCGTGAGCCCTAACCTGAGCCAAGGGAATGCTCCAGCCCGTTTACTTCACATCACAGCTCTACGACTGAGGAAAAGCGCTCGACCACGTGACACAGAGGCAGCTCAGCTCTGAAGCAGCATCTGAGCAGGGCTGGGGCAGCCACTACTGGTGCTTTCACAAGCAGTGCATCAGAAGTAGCCCAAACTCTGTCTGTGGCCAAACCGCCACAGCCTGTGCCTCAATACATACAAGGAGCCCACACGGGCCCTGCCTGCACTGCAGTGCAGCTCCAAACCAGGGCAGGGGTGGCAGAGGCAAAGGGGAGAGATCAGCTGTGAGGGACAAAGGAGACTCAGACCCAAAGTAGCACCCGAGTGGAGCAGGGCATAGGCAGCTGGCCCAGGCAGTGACACTTGCACAGGCAGTGCATCACATGCAGCTCAGACTTCTGTATGTGGTTGGAGCACCACAGCCCATGCCCCAACACACACCAAGTGCTTCCATGGGCCCCACTTGCCCCAGCACTTCTCCCCTATGGGGCAAGTTTGCTGGTGCTAGGAGGGGGCAGATCACGCATTTAAAGAGAACAGAGAAAGTTTAGACCTGCCACTCAGGGCTTCTGCTCCAGCAACGAGGGATGGGCCCCTGCCCCCGATAGGGTGATGATGGCCACTGAGCAGAGGGCAGAGGGGAAGCCCCAGCTCACATCTAGTTCAAGCCCTGGATCCCCCTTCTCCAACCTCACCTCCCACCAAGATGATAGCTGCCAGCAAAACAGGAAAGACATGGCTTATGTTCATATCAAATCCAACTCTCCCACCAAAGCCAAAGGACACACACAGACTGTACAGGGAGGCTCCCACATAAGGGCACACTTTCAAGATCTCAAACAGGGAACTGTTTCACCAAATTTGCTAGAGACAAAAAAAGTTGAGCAAAATAAGAAGACAGAGAAATTGGTCTCATTTGAAAAAGCGAGAGAAAAATCCCTGAAACAAATATTGAGAAATAATGTACCAGATAAAGAATTCAAAGCATTAGTAATAAGAATGCTAACTGAATTAGCAAAAAGAATAGAGGAACACAGTGGAATTTTAATCAGTCAGAACTGAAGAATACAATAACTGAAATAAAAAATACACGAGAAAGGATTAATACCAGAGAAGGTGATACAGATTAATGCATAAGTGATCAGAAGATAGAATAATGGAAATCATCCAATCAGAACAGCAAAAGGAATTTTTTTTTTAATGAGAACAATTTAAGAGATCTCTGGAATAACAGCAAGTATACCAACATTTACATTATAGGGGTCCCAGAAGGTGAAGAGAGAGAGAAGGGGATTGAAAATATATTTGATGAAAATATGGCTGAAAATTTCACAAAACTTTGGAAGAAAACAGCTATGCAATCCAGGAAGCACAGAGGATCCCAAACAAGATGAGTCCAAACAGATCCACACTAAGGCACATCATACTTAAAATAACAAAAGTTAAAGATACAGAGAATTTAAAGGCAGCAAGAGAAAAACAAAGAGTCATATATAAGGGAACCCCCATAAGGCTATAAGCTGATTTTTCTGCAGAAACTTTGCAGGCTGGAAGGGACAGGCATCATTATCGAAAGCGCTAAAAGGGAAAAACCTGGTTTTCCTGTGGGACACGGTGGTGGCGGTTGGGTCGGAAGAGTGAGCGACTCTTCGGCTAGTTTTTCTTGCTTGTTTTTGCCTCCCTTTTTTTCGTCGGTAGAGCGCAGTTATGGGTCACAAGAAGCAGCAGCAGCTGAAGCCATGGTGCTGGTATTGTAATAGAGATTTTGATGATGAGAAGATCCTTATACAGCACCAAAAAGCAAAGCATCTTAAATGTCATATATGTCATAAGAAATTGTATACAGGACCTGGCTTAGCTATTCATTGCATGCAGGTGCATAAAGAGACAATAGATGCAGTACCAAATGCAATACCTGGGAGAACAGACATAGAGTTGGAAATATATGGTATGGCAGGTATTCCAGAAAAAGACATGGATGAAAGAAGACGACTTCTTGAACAGAAAACACAAGCAGAGAGTCAAAAAAAGAAGCAACCAGAGGATTCTGATGAATATGATGATGATGACTCTGCAGCTTCAACTTCATTTCAACCACAGCCTGTTCAACCTCAACAAGGTTATATCCCCCCAATGGCACAACCAGGACTACCACCAGTTCCAGAAGCACCAGGAATGCCTCCAGGCATACCTCCATTAATGCCAGGTGTTCCTCCTCTGATGCCAAGAATGCCACCAGTTATGCCAGGAATGCCACCTGGAATGATGCCAATGGGTGGAATGATGCCACCTGGACCAGGAATACCACCTCTGATGCCTGGTATGCCACTAGGTATGCCCCCTCCTGTTCCACGTCCTGGAATTCCCCAATGACTCAAGCACAGGCTGTTTCAGTGCCAGGTATTCTTAACAGACCACCTGCAGGAACAACAACAGTTCCAGCTCCACAGCCTCCAGGTACTAAGCCTCTTTTCCCCAGTGCAGGACAGGCTCAGGCAGCTGCCCAAGGACCTGTTGGTACAGATTTCAAGTCCTTAAATAGTACCCCTGCAACAACTACAGAACCCCCAAAGCCTACATTCCCTGCATATACACAGTCTACAGCTTCAACCACTAGTACAACAAACAGCACTGCAGCTAAACCAGCAGCTTCAATAACAAGTAAGCCTGCTACACTTATGACGACAGTGCAACCAGTAAGTTGATCCATCCAGATGAGGATATATTGCTGGAAGAGAGAAGAGCACAGTTACCTAAATATCAACGTAATCTTCCTTGACCAGGAGGGGCTCCCATTGGTAATCCACCCATTGGACCAATTGGAGCTACGATGCCACCACAGCCAGGCATCCCACAGCAACAAGGAATGAGACCCCCAATGCCACCTCATGGTCAGTATGGTGGTCATCATCAAGGGATGCCAGGTTATCTTCCTGGTGCCATGCCGCTGTATGGGCAGGGACCGCCAATGGTGCCCCCTTACCAAGGTGGGCCTCCTTGACCTCCGATGGGAATGAGACCTCCTGTAGTGTCGCAAGGTGGCAATTACTTATCTTACTTCATCCAGTCTAATAGGTTTGGAGATTAAACCTTTTCTCAATTTGTGCTGTTTATATAGCCAAGCTTCCGTCAATAAGGCTTCATTGTGACTTTAACAAACACTATCTTCCCACATACCAGGAACTATTGGACATTTATTTTACATGCAAAAATTTATTTGGAATAATAAAGCAGGAACTTTTCCTGAAGTTGCAATTAAAAAAAATAAAAATAAAAGGGAAAAACCTGCAACCTAGGATACTCTACCCAGCAAAATTATCATTTAGAACTAAAGGAGAGATAAACTTCTCAGACAAGCAAAAACTAAAAGAGTTAATCGATGTTAAACCTACTTTAGAGAAAAGTTAAAGGGTCTTCTCTAAGTGGAAAATAAAAGGCATTAACAAGAAGAAAGAATCCACAGGAACAGAAAAATCCCACTAGTAAAGAATAACATATAGTAAAGGCTGAGGATTAACCACTTAAATAAGCTAGTACAAAGAATGAAAGAAAAAAATTGTAAAAGCAACTATAACTAAAATACATAGTAAAGGGATAAAAAGAAAGATGTAAAATATGACATCAAAAGCACAAAATGTGGGGAAGGGAAATAAAACATGTAGATCTTATACTGTTTACAAGAGACTCACTTCAGAACTAAAGACACACACAGACTAAAAGTAAGAGAATGGAAAAAGATATTTCACGCAAATAGAAATGACAAGAAGTTGGGGATAGCGATATTCATCTCAGATAAAATAGACTAAAACAAAGTCTGTAACAAAAGACAAAGAAGGGCATTATATGATGATAAAAGGATCGATACAAGAAGAGGATATTATACTCAATAACATATATGCACCTAATAGTGGAGGACTTATATATATAAAGCAAATACAAAAACACAAAAAGGGAGAAGTTAACAGTTACATAATAATAGTGGGGGAATTCAACACCCCCACTGACATCAGTGGAAAGATTATCCAGACAGAAAATCAAAAAGGCAACTAAAGTTTTAGATGACACAATAGAGTAGTTGGACTGAATAGGTATTTGAGGACATTCTATCTAAAAACAGCAGAATACACATTCTCTTCAAGTGCAGATGGAATGTTCTCTAGGATAGATCACATGCTAGGCCTATCTATCATCTAAAGGAATTAGAAAAAGAAGAACAAACAAAGCCCAAACCCAGCAGAAGGGAGAAATAATGAAGATTGGAAAGTAAATAAATAGAGACAGAAATATTTTTAAAAATCAATGAAATCAAACTTTTGTTTTTGAAAAGGCAAACAAAATAAACCTTTAGCCAGCCTAAAGAAGAAAAGAGAGGAAATCCAAACAAACAAAATAAGAAATAAAAGAGGAAAAATAACAACTGATGCCACAGAGATACCAAAAAAACATAAGGGATTACTACAAATAGTTATACGCCAACAAACTGGACAACCTAGAAGAAACGGACAAATTTCTAGAAATTGTACCACCTGCCAAGACTGAATCAGGAAGAAAGAGACAGTCTGAACAGACTGATAACTAGACATGAAATTGAATTAATAATTTAAAAGACTCGTAGAAAAAAAATAGTCCAGAGGAATTTTACCAAATTTATAAAGAGGAGCTAATAACTTTTCATCTCAAACTACTCCAAAAAATTGAAGAGGGTGGAACACTCCCAAATTCAGTTTATGAGGCTACGTCACCTTGATTACAAGACCGGACAAAGACACTACAAAAAAGGAAATTACAGGCCAATATCTCTGATGAATACAGATGTAAAAATCCTCAACAAAATATTAGCAAACCAAATCCAGTGCTATATAAAAGGATCACATACCATATTCAAGTGGGATTTATTCTATGGATGGTTCAACACTCACAAATCAATCAATGTGATACATCACATGAACAAATCTAAGGGAAAAACTCACATCAGCAACCCAACAAATACAAAAAGAAAAAAAAAATGCATTTGTCAGAATTCAACATCCATTCATGATTAAAACTCTCATCAAAAAGACACAGATGTAGAGAATGGACTTGAGGACCCAGGGAGGGGGAAGGGTAAACTGGGACGAAGTGAGAGAGTGGCACTGACATATATACACTACCAAATGTAAAATAGCTAGCTAGTGGGAAGCAGCTGCATAGCACAGGGAGATCAGCTCAGTGCTTTGTGACCACCTAGAGGGGTGGGATAGAGCGGATGGGAGGGAGACACAAAGGGGAGGGGATATGGGGATATATGTATACGTATAGCTGATTCACTTTGTTATACAGCAGAAAATAACACACCACTGTAAAGCAATTATACTCCAATAAAGATGTTTAAAAAAAAAAAACTCTCATCAAGATGGGTAAAGAGGGAACATATCTCAGTATAATAAAAGCCATTTATGACAAACTCAGAGCTGATATCATACTCAACAGTGAAAAGCTGAAAGCCTTTCTTCTAAAATCAGGAACAAGATAAAGACGCATATTCTCTCCACTTCCACTTAACATAGTATTGTATTTCCTTGCCACAGAAATCAGACAACAAAAGGAAATAAATACTATCCAAATTGGAAGGGAAGAAAACTGTCAATATTTGCAGATGACATGATACTCTATATCAAAAACCCTAAAGTATCTACCAGAAAACTATTAGAATAAATGTATTCAGTAAAGTTGAGGATACAAGATTAATATACAGAAATCTTTTGGTTTCTATAACTAAAAATGAACTAACAGAAAGAGAATGAAAGAAAACAATCCCATATAAAATTACATCAAAAAGAATAGAATAGGGCTTCCCTGGTGGCGCAGTGGTTGAGAATCTGCCTGCCAGTGCAGGGGACATGGGTTCGAGCCCTGGTCTGGGAAGATCCCATATGCCACAGAGCAACTAGGCCCGTGAGCCACAACTACTGAGCCTGCGTGTCTGGAGCCTGTGCTCCGCAGCAAGAGAGGCCGCGACAGTGAAAGGCCCGCGCACCACGATGAAGAGTGGCCCCCACTTGCCACAACTAGAGAAAGCCCTCGCACAGAAACGAAGACCCAACACAGCCATAAATAAATAAATAAAAATAAAGTACAGAATGTAAAAAAAAAAAAAAAAAAAAAAGAATAGAATATCCGGGAATAAACTTAACCAAAGAGGTGAAAGACATACTCTGAAAACTATGAAGTATCGATGAAGGAGTTTGAAAATTTTACAAAGAAATGGAAGGATAAGATACACTGTGCTCTTAGATTGGAAGAATTAATGTTGTTAAAAATATCCATACTACCAAAGCTATCTACAGATGTAATGCAATCCCTATCAAAATATTCAGAACATTTTTCACAGAACTACAAAAAATAATCTTAAAATTGATATGGAATGACAAAAGACCCTGAATGTCAAAACAATCTTGAGAAAAAAGAACAAAGCTGGAGGTATAACTCTTCCTGACTTCTGAATATATTTGAAAGTTACAGTAACCTAACCAGTATGGTACTGGCACAAAAACAGACAAATAGATCAATGGAACAGAATAGAGAGACCAGAAATAAACCCACACACCTATGGTCAACTAATCTATGACAAAGGAGGCAAGAATATACAATGGAGAAAAGACAGTCTCTTCAGCAAGTGGTGCTGGGAAAGCCAGACAACCGCATGTAAATCAATGAGTTTAAAATATTTCCTCATACCATATACAAAATAAACTCAAAATGGATAAAAGGCCTAAATGTAAGACCTGAAACCATAAAACTTCTAGACGAGAACATAGGCAGAACGCTCTGACATAAATTATGGCTATATTTCTCTGTGGTGTACAATATATCCTTGTTGCTTATATGTTTTATACAGTGTTTGTATCTCTTAATCCCATACCCCTATCTTGCCCCTCACCCCTTCTCTCTTCCCATTGGTAACCACCAGTTTGTTCTCTATATCTGTGAGTCTGTTTCTGTTTTGTTATATACATGTTTGTTTTATTTTTTAGATTCCACATATAAGTGATAACAGAGTATGTGTCTTTCTCTGGCAGACATAATAATTTTATATGGATTATAACCTATGGAAAGACTGAATCACTATGTTGTACACTGAAACGAATATAATATTGTAAATCAACTATACTTCCTTAAAAAAAAGAAAAAATGCAAAAAAATGAAAGATAAAAAACCTTTTAACTTAGACAGGGAGAGTATTTTTATAGTCATAGCAGTCACTCAGTGGTAGTTATCCATCACAAAACTCCAAGTAAACACACATCACATTTGCAGAAGTACATACATCCAAAGACAAACACAGCATGCTGGAAGTCACCAGCTGATAAATAAGCACCTTAACTTCACTACCTATACTCACTCAACGTTAGATGCCTACATCATAGTGCTATTTTAAAATTACATCAGCTCAATACACAAAAGATTATTGTGGTCCATTTTTTTTTCTGTGTGAAATCTACTGCTAACCTTTAAGTCCTTACCAGTCCCATTTCCTTTACTAACAATCTCAACCACCTAATTTTCATAACCTAGAGAGTCACATGCCATGAAAAACTCTCTACTTTGGCCTCCTTCCCATACTTTCTCTTCCCCTGCCTTTATGTGTGACCCTTTATATCATAACTTAGTGATTCCTGTTAAAAACCCTACTCCAAGCTCATCTCCATTAGAACTCCATTTCTGATTTATTTTCCTAAACTTCAGATATTTTCCTAGACTTGGGATAAGTGATAAGTTATAAAGCAATGAACATTTATTGTTTCTTTCTGTACAAGTATAATACATCCCCATCTTATTGAACTTGTAAGTTGTCATTTGACTTACTTTGGTAATAGAATGAGAGCCCCAATGACATGTGTTATTTCCAGGTAGAAATTTTAAGAAAAAGCCTGATGTGTTTCACCATGTTTCTTTGTTTCTTGGGGTTTTATTTTTTTGGCTGTGCCGTGCAGCTTGTGGGATCTTAGTTCCCTGACCAGGAATCGAACCTGTGCCCTCGGCAGTGAAAGTGTGGAGTCCTAACCACTGGAACTCCAGGAAATTCCGCACCATGTTTCTTTTAACACAAGTCCAGCCATATTCCAGATAAGGGCTTCCTCCTCAAGTTGGATACTAGAATGAAGACAACATATAGCAGTATATATATACACATACATAAGTTGACCTTTGAACAACACCAGGGTTAGGGCAACCCACCCTCTGCACACTCAAAAATCTGTGTATACAAATGTAAAATAGATAGCTAGTGGGAAGCAGCCGCATAGCACAGGGAGATCAGCTCGGTGCTTTGTGACCACCTAGAGGGGTGGGATAGGGAGGGTGGGAGGGAGGGAGATGCAAGAGGGAAGAGATATGGGAACATATGTATATGCATAACTGATTCACTTTGTTATAAAGCAGAAACTAACACACCATTGTAAAGCAATTATACTCCAATAAAGATGTTTAAAAAAATAAAATAAAAACCCAGCAGGTACTCAAAAAAAAAAAAAAAATCTGTGTATAACTCTACAGTTGACCCTCCATATCCATGGTTCCACATCTGCAGATTCAACTAACCAGGGATCGTATAAGTACACATTTATTGAAAAAAAATTTGCACAAAAGTGGACCTATGCAGTCCAAACCTCTGTTGTTCAAGGGTCAACAGGATAAATACCCTGAACAAGAAATGATCCTTTGCTGTTATAGGTCTGATATTTTAGCTTCATTCATTACCTAACTAGTCCCTACAGTTTCAAGTGATGAACGCCAAAGTGCTTCAATGCTCGAGAAAGACAAAAGTGTAGTCAAACAAATAAAACCACAGAAAAAAAGGATTTCTTACTGACATAAAAACAAAGATGTAAAATTGTGAGGCAAAATGCAAAAAGCAAGGTATGAAAAGAGAGGGAAAGTAAATATTACAGAGAAATGCTGAAAAGGGAAAAAAAATGCCACCCAGAAAATACTCATTAGTTAATATGAGATCCATGCTAATGACAGTTAAATTTACTTTCATATTGTTTTAAAATTAAAAGTGAATTGTAAATAAATCTAATCTAATCTAATAATCTAAGAACAAAAGAGATGGCAGTTGTTTTCTGTATTACTGTTCAAGCAAGCTGGGTTCTCAAAAAATATTTAGAGATGAATTATTTCTCCGGCATGATCAGGCTCTGCCTTGACAAGTATTGAGGCTTTAAAAACAGTGTTTCTCAGAAAGCTATTTGTGACTTTATTATGGATTTTTCCTTTTTTGTGGGAGGTTTCTGTGTGTTTGTTTGTTTAGTTTTTTGGAGGGGCAAACTATGGAATGGACAAGAAACACAACTGTTCCGATAGTAATTAAGTAAGTAGAGAGAAGGAGTAAAAGTCTTAATCTCCGATCCCTAAAGAAGTATTATCAACTTCCACCAAAAGCAGAATGTAGAAGAAAATGTATAAGTGGGTGAAGGTGAGGATCCAACAAGAATTTCTAAAGGAAGGAAAAGTTAAAAGAGTCTGTTTTCAGTTTATTTTAAGAATAAGGCCCTATTCAACTAGCTATTCCTTCGACTTTGTTTAAATAAGAAAAATGGTAGTCCAAACACAAGAAGTCATGATCTCTTTCAGTATGAAGCTTTAGCTTTTCCACATTTTTCCTGATTAACATTGCTCATTATAAAATGTATAAAAAATGGAAAATTGGGAAAAAAAGAAGTAAATGACTTTACCACCCATAGATAATTTCTGATAACATGTTGGTCTATAGTCTTCAAATGGCTTATTTATTTCCTTCCTCCTTTCTACTCCATTCATCAAAGAAAAATGGCTGTATATAATCTTTTATAATCACCATTTTTTCTTTAACAAAAATCATGGAAAATATTTAATATATAATAGAGATTTACAGTATCAATTTATATAACTGCATAAGTTATTATATACTTAAAATATAATCTATAGATTGTCTTGCCCTAGGATTTTGGAAAGAAATGATTAAATTGCAAAGAGGCAGATGTATTCATCCGTTATGTTTCCAAGTAGTTGTTCGAATGTATTCTGAGGACAGTCCAGTCATGGTTCTCCTTCTACCTAGTATTAGGAACACAAGGAAAAACTGAGCAAATATGTTGTTTCAATCATTTTTTCATTTATTCTTTCATTCAAGGAAAGTTTATTGAGTGCCTTCTGTTTGTTGTGTACTATTCTAGGTGTTAGGTATAATAAATATCATTACTTACTTGCAATAAATAAAACAATACAAACAAAAAGTTCTATTTTCATGTGGTGATCAGGTAGAGACAGACAATACCAAATATTGTAAATGGTGATGTTTGGGAGGGAAGACAAGAAAGAAGGGGAGAGAGCTATGTCTCTCTGAGAGAACAGTATTCTAGGAAAATGAAAAAGCCATGCAAAGGCTCTGAAGTAGAAGTTATTTGAAATGGAAGCCAGTAAGTCTGAGGAGGAATGAGTGAGAAAAGTAGAAGGAGATGAGGTCAAGGAGGTTAGACTATACTGGGCCTTATAGGACTTTGGATTAAGAAAGAATTTACTGAAGGGTTTCAAAGATGAAAAATTCCCTAACCTGGCTTATATTAAAAGAATCTCTCTGACTACTGTGTTGAAAACAAACTGAACGGAGATAATGGCAGAAGCAGAAAGACAAGTTGAAGGATTAATGCTATATCCACAGTAAACATTATAGTGTTTGGACAGGTGAGAAAAGAGGTGAGCTGACCAGATTTCATGATGGATCACTGTACATTGTGAATGAAACACATATGGCAAGGATCATCTCAAGGTTTTTGGCCTAAGCAACCAGAAGGTAAAACTGCCAGTTTGTTGCTTTCAAAAAGACAATAGGAGAAGAATGCTTCAGGATGAAGATCAGGAGTTCAGATGACTATTTGGGGTCTGAAGTACGGTTTGGGCTAGAAATAGAAATGTGATATTCATCAAAATATAGATAAAATTTAATATATTGAGATAGGATGAGTCTCCCAAAGAAACGAATGTAGGTAGAGAATGTAGAATCTTCAATCCACCACCTTGGAAGCTGTAGCGATGAATCAAAACCAATAAAAATTATAGCCAGTGAGAGTAACAAAAAAACAAGAAATCGTGTTGTCCTGAAAGCCAAATGAACAAAGTGTTCCAAACAGGGAAAAATAATCCAATGTGTTAATGTTGTTAACAGATTAAAAATATGACTACTGAGAATAGACAAGACCATGTAATAATATGAAGACATTAATTAAACCAACATGATTTGAGCACCTGCTGAATAACTATGGAAGACCCAGGCATGGATAATACCTGGTTCTTGCTCTTGAAAATCTCAAAATTGAGAACTGGGAATTGATACATAGGGTAAAACGTGACGGAAATTAGTAGAAAGTGAGGAAACAAAGCTGTCGCTCAACCTAGGAAAGAATGCGTAATTCCTAATAGATTGGTTCGAGAAACCTATATTAAAATACTGAATTATCAGGAGGGATGAAGATGGTAGAAAAGGAAGACAAGGAACTCACCTCCTCCCATGAACACATCAAAGATACATCTACATGTGGAACAATTCTCACTGAAAACTAACAGGAGACTGGAAAAAAGACTCCTATACAATCAAGGCTATAAGAAGGATCCCCACAGAATCAGTAGGAAGGGAAGAGAAGCAGTCAGGTCAGGACATGTGCCCCTAAGAAGGGACACAGAGGAAAAGGAAGATTACATGGGTGGAGACCCTCTTTGGGGAGGGTTCAAGCCATATATTGGGCGCCCCAGAACTAGGGTCCAACACAGGGGAGACAAGCCCCTTGGTTGGTTGGCGGGCCACTGGAATAGCAGGTGGGCTCTGGAAGCCTGGATTCCACCCGTAAGGAGCACATGCTTGCTTGCATCCTTACTCCCGAGTCAGGTGGGGGTAGTGGATTGAAGCCTGCATGAGTGGCTGTTCAGTTTCCTGCAGCCACTCCGGGGCATACATCAGCCTGAGGTGAGCAAATTCTCCAACCCTGCTTGGGAATGCTGCTGTGAGATACAGACACGGCTGGTCCCAAAGTGGTGTCTGAGCAGAGCGGGAGCTGGCACTGACACAGGCAGCTCATCAGAAGCATTCCTATGTCCGTCTGTGGCCAGACCTCCACAGCCTGCACCCTGACACACTGAGAGCCCACACAGGCCCAGCCTGACATGCGGCACGGCCCACACTAGGGCAAGAACAGTACCAGAGGCTGGGGGGAAGAGTCCAGCTGAGAAAAGCAAAAGAGACTCAGGCCCAAGGTGGCATCTGAGAAGGGTGGAGGCAGCCATGGCTGGTACTTACACAGGCAGCATATCAGCAGCAATCCAGATTTTTGTCCCAGGCTGGATTGCCAAAGCCTGCACCCAGACACAAGCTGAGTGCCCATGCGAGCCCTATGGCTCCAGCACTGCCCCCGTGGTGTGGAGGTGCAGGTACTTGGAGGGGGGAAACGTACCATAAAAGGGACTTGACACTCAGGGATTCTGCTGCAGTAACTTGAGACCTGCCCACGTCCCCTGATAGGGCTATGACAGCCAGCGAGCAAAGGGGAAGTTTCGGCTCACACCTGGCTCCAGCCAAGCCCTTGCATCACCAGCCCCACTGCCTACCAAGGAGACAGCCACCAGCACACCCTGAAGAAAGACATGACTTGTGTTCAAATCGAATTCAGCTCTTAAAACCAATGGGCACACACAGACTAGATAGGGAAGCTCCCCCATAAGAACACCCCGATAAGACCACAATAGGTTAGTATTTCACATAACTTTATAAAGAAAGAGAAAATGAAGGAAAATGAGAAGCCAGAGGAACTTGTCTCAAATGAAACACTATGAGAAAATCCCTGAAAAATATCTAATTAAACAGAAATAAACAATTTACCAGATAAAAAATTCAAAGCATCGGTAATAAGAATGCTAGCTGATTTAGGGAAAAGAATAGATGAACACAGGGAGATGTCAACCAGGAACTAGAATACATAAAAAAGAACCAGTCAGAAATGAAGAGTACCATAACTGAAATGAAAAACACACTAGAATAAATAAATAGCAAACTAGGTGATATAGAAGAATGCATAGATGATCTGGAAGACAATAATGAAAATCACCCAATCAGTAACAGCAAAAAGAAAAACAAATTTAAAAAATTAAAATTAAAATAAATAATTTTATAAGGTTGAAATTAATTAACCTTTACCCAGGCTCACCTAGAATAAGACAGAGAAGACCCAAATAAAATAAGAAATGAACAAGGAGAAATAACAATCAATATCACAGAGATATAAAAAATCATAATAGAAAACTATAAACAGTTATATTCCAACAAACTGGACAACCTAGTAGATACGGACAAATTTCTAGAAACATACAGTCTGACGACTGAATCAAGAAGAAAAACACAATTTGAAAAGAGTGATCACTAGAAATGAAACTGAATTTGCAATTTAAAAAATTCCCAGCAAACAAAAGTCCAAGACCAGATGGCTTCACAGACGAATTCTACCAAACAAAGAAGAGCTAATACCTATCCTTCTTGAACTATTCCAAGAAAATTGAAATGGAAGGAACATTCCCAAGCTCATTCTAGGTGGCCATAATTACCCTGATACCAAAATCAGACAAAGACACTACAAAAAAAAAAAAAAAAAAAAAAATTATAGGCTGATTTCTCTGATAAATCTAGATGCAAAAATCCTAAACAAAATACTAGCAAACCAAATCCAACAATACGTAAAAAGGATCATACACCATATTCAAGCAGGATTCATTCCAGGAATGAAAGGATAGTTCAAAATTTGCAAAAGCAATGTGATAGACCATACTAAAAAAAGGAAGGATAAAAATTACATGATCATCTCAGCAGATGCAGAAAAAGCATTTGATAAAATTCAACATCCATTCGTGGTAAAAAGTCTTATCAAAGTGGTTACAGAGGGAACATACCTCAACATAATAAAGGCCATTTATGACAAACCCACAACTAACATACTCAACTAGGAAAGGCTTAAAGCCTTTCCTCTAAAATCAGGAACAAGACAAAGATACCCACTCTCACCGCTTCTATTTAACATGGTAGTCAAAGTCCTAGCTACGGCAATCAGACAAGAAATGAAAGTAAAAAGCATCCAAATCAGATGGGAAGAAGTAAAACAGTCACTATTTGCAGGAGACATGATACTTTATATAGAAAACCCTAAAGTCTCCACCAGAAAACTAGTACTAGTAAATGAATTTAGTAAAGTTGCAGGATACATGATTAAAATACAGAAATCTGTTGCTCTTCTATAACTAATAATGAACTACCAGAAAGAGAAAGTAAAAACGATATCCCATTTAAAATTGCATCTAAAACTATAATACCTAGGAAAAAAAACTTAACCTAAGCGATAAAATACTTATACTCTGAAAACTATAAAAATATTAATAAAGGAAATTGAAGGTGATATAAAGAAATGAAAATATATCCTATGTTCTTAGATGGGAAGAATTAACATTGTTAAAATGTCCATACTACCCAAAGCTATCAACAAATTTAATACAATCTTATTAAAATACCCATGACATTTTTCACAGAATTACAGCAAATAATCCTAAACTTTATGAAACCACAAAATACCTTGAATAGACAAGCAATCTTGAGAGAGAACAAAGCTGGAGGTATTATGCTCCCTGACTTCAGACTATACGACAATGCTTCAGTAATAAAAGCTGTGTGGTACTGGCACAAAAACAGAAACATACATCAAGGGAACAGAATAGAGAGCCCAGAAATAAACTCACACACTTATGGTTGATTGATCTATGACAAAGGAGGTAAGGATACACAACCAAGAAAAGACAGTTTCTTCAGTAAGTGGTGCTGGGAAAACGGGAGAGCTACACGTGAAAGAATGAGCTTAGAACATGTTCACACACCATATACAAAACTAAACTCAAAATGGATTAAAGACCTAACTGTAATACGTGAAACCATAAAACTCCTAGAAGAGAACATAAGCACACCACTCTCTGATGTAACTCATAGCAATATTTTTTTTTGATCTGTCTCCAAGGCAAAAGAAACAAAAGCAAAAATAAACAAATGGATCTTAATTAAACTTACAAGCTTTTGCACAGCAAAGGAAACCATCAATAAAATTAAATGACAACCTACTAAATAGGAGAAGATGTTTGCAAATGATATGACTTAAGGGGCTAATATCCAAATAATATAAACAGCTCGTACAATTCAATATCAAAAAAAACACAACACAATAAAAAACGGGCAGAAGACCTAAGTAGACATTTTTCCAAAGAAGACATGCAGATGGCCAACAGGCACATGAAAATATGCTTAACATTACTAATCATCAGGGAAATGCAAATCAAAACCACAGTGAGATATCACCTCACACCTGATAGAATGGCTATCATCAAAAAGACCACAAATAACAAATTCTGGTGAGGATGTGGAGAAAAGGGACCCCTCACACACTGTTAATGGGAATGTAAATTGGTGTAGCCACTGTGGAAAACAGTATAGAGTTTTCTCAAAAAAACTAAAACTAGAACTACCATATGACCTAGCCACTCCACTCCTGGGTACATAACTGAAAAAAAACAAAAACACTAATTCGAAAAGATTCATGCACCCCAATGTTCGTAGCACTATTTATAATAGCCAAAATATGGAAGCAACCTAAGTGTCCATCAACAGATGAATGGAGAAAGAAGATTTTGTGTATTATATGTATAACGGAATATTACTCAGCCACAAAAAGCATGAATTTCTGCCATTTGCAACAACATGATCATCTGGAGAGTATTATGCTTAGTTAAGTAAGTCCAACAAAGAAAGACAAATACTGTTAGCATTCATATGTGGAATCTAAAAAAAGGAAACAAACAAGTGTATATATAAACAAAGGAACAGATTCACAGATATAGAGATTCACAGATATACAGATATATATCTGTCCTATACAGATATATAGAACAAACTAGGGGTTACCAGTTGGGACAGAGAAGTGTGGAGAAGCAAGACAAGGGTAGGGGTCTAAGAGATACAAACCACTATGTAAAAAATAGATAAACAACAAGGATATATTGTACAGCACAGAGAAAAATAAGCATTGTTTTTCAGTAATTTTAAATGGATTATAACCTATAAAAATACTGAGTCACTATGTTGTATACTGAAACTAATAAAATACTGTAAATCAACTATACTTCATAAAAAATAAAGTGGAAAAAAATATAAAATTATAACTTATGGTATGAGCTGACTTTAGCCTGTTGGAAGTAGAAAGAATATGACTTCAGTCTTAGGGATCAGGATAAGCAAAGGCAAAGACTGTAAAAGCACACAACATATTCACAGAACAGGTGCAAAGGAGCTACACAAAACATTCCCCAGTTTTCATTCTTGATTCACAGTTGATTCATTCTTCATTTGTCACAAGCCACCTTTAAGGTAATGGTAATGAAGCAGGCTGTTAACCAAGAAGAAAATGATATAGTAACAGTCATTCTGGAAGTTAGCAATTGTGTTATCAGAGTTAATGGACATGATGTAACTGTAACAAAATCAGGGAACAGAACTCATCCACCACAAGAACAGGTGTATTTTACAATAGTGTCTTTGGGTCTTCAATTTCCTCAAATATTTTTAACTTGTGGTATGGGATTTCTGATTTCAAAAAACCTAATTATCATCAAAACGTTATCATCTAAGCAGTATTCACACCAAATGTAGCTGAAGCATAGAAACATGGATCTAAATGAGACTTCCCATGAGGCTTCACTAAAGAAATGATCTCCTTCAGAGTTTGGATTTGCAAGATAATTCAAAGATTGCTGTCTCCATTTCCCATTCTGGGTTTTTTGTCTTTTTTTTTTTTTTCTGGTTTATTCATACCTCTCTCCATATAAGGAGATTATACTTAACCTTCTTGCTATGGAGAAGATACCACATGTGGGTGATGCCAAGAGGGACAGATACCTCCTGAGGGAAGGCCCTGCTACTGAGCAGCTGAAACTCCACAAATCATCGATTTGACCATTGGATGTCATCAGTGTTCTATGGAGCACCTGCTGAATAAGTTCTGTGTCAGGGAACATCTTGCATTAAAGGCAGCAATTCGTTTATTGCTTTGATGGCATAGTGGCCTACCTCTCAGTTAAATAGTGTGAAGAGAGTAACAAAATTCATTTTTATTAGGCAGTATTTTAAGGTATCTAGTAATAATGTTTTCTAGAAAAAGAACTACATACCCTGAGACAGAATATATGAATTTGACAGACTCAGTCTTGAGATTAAGCCAGTTGCTAATGCAAATAGATCTAATAACCAAATATTGTAGCCAGAGCTTTTATTATTTTATTTCTGGTGATTGAATTGACCTGGGATGTATGATGACTTTTTTTCCTGCTACTTCCAGGAATGTAATTCTTAATGTTGGACATTTTGGGACATGCAGGTACATCCAAATTTTGTTGTTGTTGTTAGTTTTCAGCTTACACAAAGGTATACCAGAAAAGAAGAAAAAATATAAACATCTAGGATTAATGGGTACTGTATTTCAAGTACAAATTTTAATCAACTTACGGAGATTTTTTTGAACGATTTGAGAATGTTAGTTTTTTTCAAAGGTTATTGCTTTACATTATTTTTAAATTGTACAAAATGATGCATTGATATAATATTACAATAAAAGAATCCAAAAATACTGAAATATTTTAACTAATAATTAAAATTCCCCTTTAATCAGACACAACCACCATCTCCTTCTTCCCACGACACACTTTACTTCTTTTTTTAAAGGGGGCAGCCACTGTTAAATGTTTTTGTGAGCCCTTAAGGACCTTTTGGTGTATATTTATACAAGTTTCTATGTACTTTTAAGGTTACTGTTTCAGGCATTTGAAGGTTTAAAATACTAGCTTGGAACAGATCTACAGCGGTGTAAGTGCAGCAGGTCTGTATTGTTAAAAGAGTGAGTGGGAAAACAATTTTAAGTCTATCCTCATGTCATGCCTTGGTTACTTAGGGTTAGAAGTAAGATTTAGAGTGTTATTAGACTTTATTCTACATAGTAACACACAAATTATTCCTTCAAGTCTCCCAAGGTCTTTATAGGTACCAGGGACATATATAAATACAGGAGATTCAAGTTGACATTGACCTTTAGTTGGCCAGGAAGAGTTTGTCTTCATTAGGGAGTGCTAGCACATTAACAGAGTAATAAATTTTGATTTCTTTTCTTCACTTCCATTGTTATCAGATTTCTTTTTATTATTACACTTTTGTTGAGCCAACAGGCTTTAATGAAGACTAAATATCTCTGATCTGTATTTGTTCAGTAAATAAACCATTAGATTACACACAGAAGGTCAAGAGGGACAGAAGTTAAACAATCCTGCTCTACTTTAAGCAGTATCCATTGCAAGAGATTAATAACATAACCAGTGATATTTTTGGCTAGGGAAAAAATAATACTAATGTATAAACAACAAAAATACAATATTTTTTAGTTTGAATATTCTGAAAGTAAAGCAAAATAACATTTAAGCTACTTCTTCCCACATAGCATTGAGGAATTAATTGGATATATTAATTGTATGTTTATAACATTTGGCTTTGTTCACTCATAGACTGTTATTTCTGGATGTCTCATACAAAGAGAAGATGACAAATGCATGGAAAAGAAAGCCCTAGAGGAAAGATGAAAGAAATTGAATTTATTCATTTTGGAGAGAAGCAACTTGAAGGGCAAAGTAATAATGTTCTTCACGTAAGTGGAGACTTCCCAGAGAGAGAACAGTGACTCTTGGGGTGTGCTTTCCTCCAACACAATCCCTGCTGGACAGGAGGGCACTTAAAGGAAGAGAAGTACTTATTTTACAATTAACTAAGGGCAAAGGATCCACTTTAAAATCTTGCTTGGAGACTTGCAGCGAAAATTCTCCACTGTCTGCACTGATAACAGAATAAGAGGAAACCCAATAGGAAGAATTCTGGTTATAGACCATGGTTTTAAAATTTATCTGAGTAAGAGAGAGAAAGCTGTTACTGGTGAAATTGGACAAGGACATGAAAAACTGAATGACTGCATCAGTCTAGGATGGTTTGGTAGTAAGGATGGATTTTTTTCCCCCAAGTTCTACCATGCCAATAACTTGATACTAATATCTTAAATAACTAAAAATGGGAAACTAGTAGTTAATTATGGGAAAAAAAATGGGTGGGGTGGGCTAAGGATTAATATCTGTGGAGTCTCTTCTCAGTGTTTTTTCCATTGTGATACATGTAAATAAGTTGCACCCTGACATGGTTCGTCAGCTTGCCTGAGTCCCACTACATGACTTTGTGGACCTCCTGTCACCATATACCTGGACTGCAGGTAAGAGTCATATTTCTGAGTCTACTGGAAAAATCAGTAAGGCTGAGTAACTGGGCTCTCTTTTGATAGTAGAATAAAGGCAAAATGTGCATATGGATATTCCCACTTTACAGGAGAGAAAACTGTGATCTAGAAAGTGGACTGCTGTGAATTCACTACACAAATTTTCCAGAGGGCTTAAAATAAATAGTACTTGCTACTAGTCACAGCATGATATTGGAAGAAATGACATTTTCCATTTACTCATTGAATGACCAAAGAACTTATCAACCCACAACAGTTTACCAGTTGTCCCTGTTCCCCCATTATAATAGTATTTAGCATAATAATAATGGCCAGTTAGTCTTTAGCCCATGCAGTCAAAAACGTCAGATTGGAAAGTTATAAAAGTGTACCACTCCGCTGTCCCTACACTTTGCCCAAACATATGGTTCAAAATTGAAGTAGCTTTAACATGAAAAACAAAATTACGGATACCTTGGGAACAAATGTGCCAACTTTATTCTTGAAGTTTCTTTTCAGATTAAATGCTTTGTTGGTTAATATTTTAATGAGACATTAACAGACATATTTTCTGAAAATAATGTTATCTATAATCAACTGCCTCCATTGAAAAATATCTCAAAGTTTTATTCTTTTGCTTTGCTAGAACAGATGGCTAAGCCAACTCTCAGCAACACTTTTTTTAAAGCACAGAAATGGAAGCAGGAAGAAGAATAAAGGATGCTTGTTCTTTGTTAGATGTCTAAATTGTATTTCCAAAGTAATTCTTTTAATGTTAGAAAAGATAGCATTCTAGGATCCCTGGAACTCAAAATGAGAAATAGGCACAATTCAGCAGAATTGAAGATGAACTTGCTAACCATTTGAAGAGTGTAATTTAACTAATTACTAATTTTTGCAGCTGTTTACGTTTTCCTTCAATTTCAAAGTCAATTTTAACTTTAAAACGTTTCCCCCCCCACAGGAATAACCTAAGCCTCAAAATTTTAAGATAAAATTTCTCATGATTTTCCCTGACTGTTAAGATATGGCTCAGTATTCCCCTTTTATAATGGTCTATCCCAATTTTCACTTTCAAGTGATTCCCAATGATTGTATGCACCCTAACGTTTGATAATCACTATGACTCCAATCTTCTGGATCAACAGTTTTCAATTTGAGTTTCTCAAAGACCTAAAGTTTAATGAACGATTCTCAGGACTACAACAGAGTACAGGAGGGAGACCAAGAAGAAGGAGAAGCTCTAGATAACTTGACGTTAATGAGAGAAATCCATTTCTATATATTTTACAAATTTTGATGAAATTCAAATTTGAAAAAAATACAAACTGATCAGCTGTATCCTGTTTAACTTTTTGTTGCTGTCAATTTCCCCTTTGGTTTCCCATGGACCGTACATCTTTTATTTGATGAGGGAAAAACAAGGAGCATTTAGTTTTTTGCCCATTTGAAGAAACAGAGAAAGGGACAACAATATTCTACTAAGGCTGGCATGGTATTGGGAAGAGGAATCAGAATGGAGACTCCCTCAGGCAGAGAGTCTAAAACTAAGGAGTAGAGTGCCTAAGACTGCATTTCAGCCATCAGGTGCTAGAATTTGACCTCCCGAAAAGACAAGCCTTAGAAAATGTTTACACTACCTTCTGTTTAAAAAGGCCCAGGGTAAAGGGATATGTTATGATTTGAGGTATGGGGATGGATGAAATGCATTTTTAAAATAAAGCCTATGTAATAAAATGTAAAATTTCTTAATAGATTGTTCAAATTTTTTTTTTAATTTTTTTAATTTTTAAAACTTTACAGAAGGGAAAGGACAAAGAAGCTTGAAATAGTAGAAGAGTTTTACAACTGGCTTGTAAGAGAGAACGAATAAGGGTGGACAGAGAAGAATGTTAAAGGAAAATCCATGTACAGGCTGAAGGACTCTCTCCCCTTGTCATATTAGAGAATTCCTTCATAGCTGCTGGGAAGCATAGAATGATTCTATCTGTAATCATCAGTGCTTTGTGCCGTTCTCAGAAAAGCATGAAGCACTGACCCAGACCCTAGAAATTGCCAAATTCCTACAACCATGATAATGCTTATTTATCCTGCTTTCACTAGTTTCTAAACTTTCTTCTGGGATCTTGTATTTGGTCATTCATTGTACCAGACAGGTTAAACAGGCAAGGAAAACTGTATTCAATATATTGCAATAAAGGAGAAAGAATGAACTCAGCTCCTCTGAAACAAAAAGTGGGAGAGTTGTTAAATGCTGGGGTGAGCTACTGGATAAATACTGGAAGATTTTAATGGAAGGTGTTGGTCAATATGATTAGGCCATCTGTGTTGGCTAATTGGTGTTGATCTAAGATAGACTCGGACTCCCCTATGATAGAACCCCCACTGGGAGGTGGGGGTTCTATCTTCCTTGATGATTACATTTCAAAGGGATGGTGCCCAGGTCCTTGACAAAGACATACCTGGGTTGTAAAATGGCTGTGAGAATATTTACACCTTGTAGGGACAGAAAAAGGATTTACAATCATGAGTTTTCTAAAGTAAATACACTAAGAAAAAGGAAGTCAGGGGCTTATAGTCAGGAAGAAAGCTGTCTTAAATTTATTCAAGCTGAAGGGAACATTAAGGCACTCTTGGTTACCCTCAAAACTAACATAGTAAGCAATGGTGCTCCTTTTCTAACCCATAACATCTCAAACTTACTTTTCTAGGTTAAAAATATCTGTTTATATGTCTGTCTTTCCAACAAGACTAACACTTCTACTCCCAGTAATTACTCCAATATTAAATGGTGAAATTCTGGTGTGGGGTAATACCTCATTGTAGTTTCGATTTGCATTTCTCTAATAATTAGTGATGTTGCGCATCTTTTCATGTGCCTCTTGGCCATCTGTATGTCTTATTTGGAGAAATGTCTCTTTAGAGCTTCTTCACATTTTTCGACTGGGTTGTTTTTTTGATATTGAGATGCATGAACTCTTTGTGTATTTTGGAGATTAATCCCTTGTCAGTCGCTTCATTTGCAAATATTTTCTCCCATTCTGTGAGGTGTCTTTTCGTTTTGTTTATAGTTTCCTTTGTTGTGCAAAAGCTTTTAAGTTTAACTAGGTCCCATTTGTTTATTTTTATTTTTATTTTCATTACTCTACGAGGTAGATCCAAAAAGACATTCCTCCAGTTTATGTCAAAGAGTTTTCTGCCTATGTTTTCCTTTAAAGGTTTTATAGTATCCGGCTTTACATTTAGGTCTTTAATCCATTTTGAGTTTATTTTTGTGTATGGTGTTAGAGAATGTTCTAGTTTCATTCTTTTACATGTAGCTATCCAGTTTCCCCAGCACCACTTATTGAAGAGACTGCCATTTCTCCATTGTATATTCTTGCCTCCTTTGTCATAGATTAATTGACCATAGCTGTGTGGGTTTATTTCTGGGCTTTCTATTCTGTTCCATTGATCTATATTTCTGTTTCTGTGCCAGTACCATATTGTTTTGATGACTGCAGCTTTGCAGTATAGTCTGAAGTGAGGAAGCCTGATGTTTCCAGCTTTGTTTATCTTTCTCAGGATTGCTTTGCTTATTCAGGGTCTTTTGTGTTTCCATACAAATTGTAAAATTTTTTGTACTAGTTCTGTGAAAAATGCCATTGGTAATTTGATAGGGATTGCATTGAATCTGTAGACTGCCTTAGGTGGTATAGTCATTTTTGCCAAAACTCAAATGAAAAGATGTTCAACATCACTAATTATTAGAAAAATGCAAATCCAAACTACAGTGAGGTATCACCTCACGCCAGTCAGAATGGCCATCATCAAAAAGTCTACAAACAATAAATGCTGGAGACATATATACACTACCAAATGTAAAATAGATAGCTAGTGGGAAGCAGCCGCATAGACAGGGAGATCAGCTCGGTGCTTTGTGACCACCTAGAGGGGTGGGATAGGGAGGGTGGGAGGAAGAAGATGCAAGAGGGAAGAGATATGGGGATATATGTATATGTATAGCTGATTCACTTGGTTATAAAGCAGAAACTAACACACCACTGTAAAGCAATTATACTCCAATAAAGATGTTAAAATAAATTAATTAATTAATTAATGCTGGAGAGAGTGTGAAGAAAAGGGAACCCTCTACACTACTGGTAGGAATGTCACTGGAGCAACCATTACGGAGAACAGTATGGAGGTTCCTTAAAAAACTAAAAATAGAATTACCATATGATCTAGCAATCCCACTTCTGGGCATATATCCAGAACAAAACATGATTAGGAAAGATATATGCACCCCAATGTTCACTGCAGCACTATTTACTATAGCCAAGACACAGAAGCAACCTAAATGTCCATCGATAGAGGAGTGGATAAATAAGATGTGGTACATATATACAATGGAATATTACTCAGCCATTAAAAAGAATGAAATAATGCCATTTGCAGCAACATGGATGGACCTAGAGATTGTCATACTGAGTGAAGTAAGTCAGACAGAGAAAGACAAATATCCTATGATATCACTTATATGTGGAATATAAAAATGATATAAATGAACTTATTTACAAAACAGAGAAAGACTCACAGACTTAGAAAACAAACTCACAGTTACCAAAGGGAAAAGGTGGGGGGAGGGATAAATTAGGAGTTTGGGAACATATACACACTACTGTATATAAAACAGATAATCAACAAGGACCTACTGTATAGCACAGGGAACTCTACTCAATATTCGGTAATAACCTATCTGGGAAAAGAATCTAAAAAAGAATGTATATATGTGTGTGTGTGTGTGTGTATGTGTATGTATATATATATATATATATATATATAAAACTGAATCTTTTTGCTGTATACCTGAAACTAACAACATTGCAAATCAACTATACTCTAATATAAAACAAAATTTAAAAAATAAAAGGAAAAAAAGTGACCTTCCATTTCTCAAAAATATATTGACCGATTATGAGCATTTGGACTTCATTAAGTAATGAGGTAAGGATGAAGGACTTGACTTCTTAGAGAGCTCCAGAGCACCAGCAATGAGGTGATGACAAAGGCCAAGAACTCCATCATTACTCAGCAATTCTCAGCTAGACTGTGTTGAACAACACATGTTGTGGACAGGGAAGCTCAGCCCAAATAAGAATTAGCAGTTATTGTTCCCCTAACAGTTTCATTTTTATGTTTTTTTTTTCTTCCTAAATATAAATGTGCAACGTGACTGCCATAAACTTTCACACAGGTGAAACCACAAAGATATCATCTTAGGACACAAAAAATTGTTAAAGACATCATCTAGAGACTTTCCTACAAATGCTTCCCTTGTAGAAAAATAAATACACAAAGTTCTTTGTCCGTGTATGTAAGAGCAAATTGCTCTTTATGGAATAAACTATAATCCTGATATTTATCAGTTCAGAAGAGAGTCTAATTTAGAAACTTGAAAGAGGGGAGTATGGAGAGGTAAGTAGTGAGTTGGTATGGAGTGAGAGAATGGGCAGTTGAGTAGGTAGAAGATACAGCTTTTAAAACATAGTTTAGCAGAGAGTTCTTGATTTATATATTGTAAGACATTTTCTTGCACAGATTTTTTTAACATATTGAATAATGAAAATATTTAAGATGTGAATTGAATAAATTATTAAACCTGGTTATGGTTGAACTTTAATTTTCCAATTACTAAATCTGTTAAAAATGACTTTCATAATGGAACTGAGGTCATGAAATTTGGTGATAATTCAAGTTTACAACAAAAAATGATTCTACTTCCAAAAATATTTTTTCCTTGACATGTCTTTTTAATGTTATCATAAGTGGAATCACTGAATACTCTATTCAGTAATAAGTATAACTGGCTTCCGTACAAAAATATGGAATTGATTTGTCTGTTGGGTCCACCATAACAGAAGCCTAAATCCAGTTTCCCCATAATATGGTGGCCTCAAGTATCTCAGGTATTCTGTGGAAACACTGGTCCATGACAGTGGCTTTCTGCTTCATTTGGATGAGCTGTGAGACATCTTATATAGAAACTCAGTGATTAACCTTTACATCTTGAAGATCAGAAAATATAGGACTATATGACCTTATGAGTTTTTCTTCAATAATGATGTTTATCATACAAATATTTCCACCTACATATTTTCAAAAACATGTGGGTTGAGTCCTTACTGTAATTGTAGAATCACTGTAATTCTATAAGATTGCTTATCCTATTCTGCTCTGATTCTCAAAAAAATCTGTGTGAACCTAGATGGCATAGTAGCAATATGATTTTCCAGTTGTAAAGTTTTGTTATGTTCAGAGGGAATATCAAAAGTGTATAAACTCATTTCAGATATATAGGTAATCATGCACTTGAGATGGATTAATGAACAAAGGAGTGGGTGATTTTTTTCACTCAAAGGGTATTTGGTAATTACATTTTCAGAGGTGTTATTCTACGTCAAAGTGAGCTGTGGGGTGAAAAAATATTTTTTTCTCTTAATGATGAGTAGGGTTAATTTCAATTAGGAATCACTAAAAGCCTGTATTAGAGGCTATCAACAGATTCAAAGTAGATAAAAATAAACACCTATCAAAACCATATTTGATATAATATTATAAAATAAACAAAACCTTATTTTCTCTTATTTCTATGCTAAATATCTCACTACAGACATTCCCTGACTCTTCTGATTGGAAGAGCAGAAACTGAGTTAGATTAGAGGGAGTGATATCAGCAAGATGGCAGAATAGGAAGTCCCAGCCTTCATCCCCCAACAGAAGCACTAATTTAACAACACTTTAAGGAACAAAATGCCTTTATGAAAACTCCAGAATCCAGTTAAGAAGTTGCAGTACATTAGATGAGTTCAAAACTGAGAATAGTCACCCTGAAATAGTTAAGAGCAGTTTCATTTTACCTGTGTCAGCTCTTCTACTAAACCAGCATAACTTAGGAGGCAGATAGATGCCCTCAGCCATCAATTTCTCCATGAGTGGAAAGAGTTAGCTGTGCAACAAGTCTCAAGGCATTTCAGAGAGACCTGTTACTGTATAATCTCACCCAGAATGCTGAGGGAACTGGCATAGGTGCAACACTTGGAGACAAAGAACAAAGCAAAGGGGCAGACAGCTTTCAGCAGCTGGCATGGCCCTGCAAAATTGGGAGAAGGTACATAATCTTGAGACTTTTCCTTCAGGAGAAAGAGAAGTGGAGCTTCCACTCAATGTCCCAGAATTTCAGTGCACTGACCCAGGGAAAAGGAACGAGTGGCTCCCAGCAGCCAGTATGGTTCTGTGACACTGGGAGAAGATGCTCAATGCTGAGACTTGGTCATCAGGAGGGAGGGAGAGGAGTTGAGTGTGCATCCACTGTTCCTGTCTTTTAGTGTACTGCCTCAGGAAAGGGGCAGGAGGCTTACTGTGACCAGCACATCTCTGAGACTAAGAAAAGTTACACCTTTTATCTCCCAGGAGGAAAGAAGAGGAATAAAATGCATACAATCATAGAAAAGTTTCAAGAGTTTCCCAGAATCTCTAGCCAGTCTGACTGGTGAAGGTCTTTCCTTGATGAAGCAATTCCGTAAAGACTCAGAGAGGTGACTGTTCTTCCAATGCAAAGGCATCAATGCAAAGCCACAAGTAACATGAAGAATTAGGAAATATGACCCGAAAAAGGGAACAAAATAAATCTCCAGTAAATGATCCTTTAAAAATGGAGGCCTAAGAATTGTCTGAGAAAGAATTCAAAGTAATCATCTTAAAAAAGCTCAGTGAGTTATAAGAGAACACAGAGAGATAACTAAATGAAATCAAGATGACAATACATTATCAAGTCAGATTTATGCCTGGGATGCAAGGACGGTTCAATATATATAAACCAATTAGTGCAATATGCCACATTAACAGAACAGAGGATAAAAATCACATGATTATCTTAATAGATGCAGACAAGGCATTTGATAAAATTAAATACACTTTCATGATAAAAGCTCTCCAGAAACTGGGTATAGAAGAAATGTACCTCAACATAATAAAGGCCATAAATGACAAGCCAATAGCTAACATCATACTCAGTGGTGAAACACTGAAAACTTTGCTAAAATCAAGAACAAGTCAGGGATGTCCACTCTCCACACTTCTCTTCAACACAGTATTGGAATTCCTAGACAGAACAAATGGACAAAATAAATAAATAAAAGACATTAAATTTGGAAAAGGAAAATTATCTGTTTGCAGATGACACAGTAGTAGAAAACCCTAAAGACTCCACAAAAACTGTTAATTAAATGCGTGGATGGGAAGAAGGAAGAGAAAAAAGAAAATGAGATGAAAGAAGCAAACACTCTATCTCACTTTTTCATAAGTCTGAATACCTTTCAAAACACTGTTAAACACTTTAGAATGGAAAATGGCATATTTTGCATCAATTCCAAACTAGAGACATTAACAAAAAATAATAAAAATAATGTCATCAAAATAAAGTGAATGGAATTTCTGAGCTACCACTCAGGTCTTCTAAACAGTTTTCATTGCTGTGTAATGCTAAATTCCCATGACTGGTGATTTTTTTTTTTTTTTTTTTAATTCTAGTCTCCTTTGCACTGCAAACTCCTTCTCTTTTCTTTACATTCCCCCTACCATTCTCTTGACTTTGTGGAGAGAGCATACATGACCCTTTGAGATAGAAAAGGGGAAGAAGGCAGTTAGGACACCCTAAAGGTTTTACTTGGTTTCACATATGTGGGGTTTACTGGTGGCATCTTTCACAAATTTGCTTCAGATATTTGTCAATGAACTTAAATTGCTTTCAATAGTATGTGATAGGCTACATTAAAAGGAGTAGCCCACAAAACTCTATTTGTAATCATAGCCCTCTTCAATACAGTCTACTGATTATGGTGGCATTTTCTTTTCTTTTCTTTTCTTCTTAAATAGTAGAAGCACCTTTTTTCCCCATACAGGGCATAAACAGAAAAACACTATTACAATTATTACTACTGCTACTACTACTATACTAGTACTACTACTACTACTATAACACATACACACATATAGTTATCTTAGATACCCTTGAAGGTTTTATTAACCCACAGACTACAATTTCAATATTGTATTATAAAATTCTAACCATACTGGAAACAACATAATATCTTAAGAGACTTTACAAAAAATAGGATTAGCATATTCAATTTTAGAATGTCCACAGGGACAACATAACATTCAGAAAAAGATTGCGTATCTTCAGGTAGGACTCTGATTGACATCAGAAATAATATTCCTAAAAAAAAAAAAAGAATATTCCTTGATGTTCAGAAGTCATGTTTTGTAGAGGCATAGGATTTTCACAATAACCAGAAATAATAATGACAATAGTGCTTTTATATGCCTCTTACTGTGCTAAGCACTTTATATGAATATAGTCACTTAATAATAGCAATCACAATAGGAATGTTTACTATTTTTATTCTCTAACACATAGATAAGAAAACTGAAACTTATTCAGAATAATGAGTCTAAGTGATAAGGGATAAAGTAGAGTCCACAGACGTGACTGAAACTTATCCAGAATAATGAGTCTAAGTGATAAGGGATAAAGTAGAGTCCACAGACGTGACTGAAACTTATCCAGAATAATGAGTCTAAGTGATAAGGGATAAAGTAGAGTCCACAGAGGTGACAGGCCTCAATAGCAATAGTAAATGTTCACAATTATAATTTTTTTTAAAAGAGCTTTCCTCTAAGATGAACTCTAGATATCTTAAGATGGTCCACAGACCCCCAAATTCAATCAGCCAATGTGATTATGCTGAAGGCCTAGAACTGAGCATATTTCCTCAGAGTGTGAAGGTAGATCAGATGCCAGGGTTTTCTTTTTTTTCCTTTCTAAATATAATGGAAAATATAGTAGTTATTGGGGTGTGGTAATAAAAAATGATTGCTGGATTTCCCCCAATCTCCCCATTACTCATTATCACTACCACCTCCTCTGTCCCATCACTGTTTGCTAGACTCTGGCAAATTCAACTGTTGCCCATGCAGTAGGCTAAAGATTGTTACATAATTCAAGTTTCTCCTAAGTTCTGTAAATTATCTGTAACTTTTTAGAATAATACCAATAATGAAACTATGACTTTAGCCGGCACATGTGATAATTAGTGACAATGTTTGGGTTGACTTATGTTCCTCACAGATCTTTCTGTGACTTTGACTTCTAACAGATCTTTCTTTACATGGGCTGCTGCACTACTTTCTAATGTTCTAAATCCCTTTTGAAGATGCTGAGACATCTGTTCAAGATGGGGCCTGAATAGTAAGATGCAAACATAACTAATATAACTTTAGTGCCCCTTTGTGCCACTGTCCATCCATTGGTTAAGGTTCTACTTGTGTCAAAGGCTATAAAAAGAAAAGAGCAGACAGTTAAATTCTCCCCTCTTTGCTCATCTACTAATGTTTGAAGAGATAATAAAATGGACATTTATTCTCAACTGCAGCTTAAATGAAATGTTATGATGTTTTTGGTGACTTCTGAAGGGTAACGGAAAATGAATGCCACCTGTTTGTGATGTGCCGTCAGGGAGATGGTGCTTCTTAGATGAATTCTACTTAAAACGTCACATTCTTTATTTGGTCGTGGGTTGTTCTCTGGGAGAACAGCTGATGCCTAACTGCATAAAACAAACAGACCATGGCTCACACAATTCATTTGTTTCATCTGTCTTCACAGTTAGTGCATGGAAGCCCATTCTGTTTGGCCCAGAGATTGCAGATAATGAAGAAAACTAAAATGAAGGGATTGGTTGTATCGCTGATTGGTCAATTGTGTTAAGGAGAGATGCCTTTCTGACTCCTCCTCTCTTTCTCTTTCCCAGTGGACTTTTGATTAGGCTGTTTGTGGATTTCCCCTTACTCCTTTAGCTTATTTCACTTCCATCTCTTTGTTGGGGAATGAGAGAGGTGTACATATTTTTAATTAATATGTTCTTTGTGCTGAACACTGCTAGGCTATTAAGTATGTATTTAGTTATTTATTCCTCAAAATGCTTATATGAATCATGTTATTGGTCTCATTATATTAATATGGTAAGTATTGGGGCTCCTGGATCCTTATATTTCCAAATTTTGAATGAATAGGAAGGAATAGACAGAGGTATTCAACTTTTCTCACTGTATCACATTTTTGTAACAGATATAACTTGGATACCTACACATGGGATAGATTTTTATCTTTGTCTATTTTGGGGTGGGAATGATTCTAACTAATTCAGCCCAAATAAGAAAAATAAAGCATACAGAATAATGAACACAATTGAAGAGTGGTAAAGCAGAACCAGCAGCGGTGACAGACCATGTTTTTCCATTTTAACAACAATTATTCCCTCTGGGTGTCTTGCATTCATTCCTGCTTAAGGAAAATCGTCACTCAGGAGAATTCAGATAGGCTTACAAAACTATGTCCAGGGAGAGGTTACTAGAAGTGAATGATTAATCAGTGATAACAGCTGTGTGTGGGATGCCTTCTTTAGACAGCAATCAGAATGGCAGATAGCAGAGCTCTTCCACAGAGAAAACTTCTAGGGATCTCAATGATGACAGATTATCCTAAAGCAAAGGCTTGGTTCTCATGCATGTCCCTGGTGGTGAGCATGGATGGACAAAGGAAACTCAGACCTGAAGAGACATCTGAGCAGGGCAGGGTCAGCCATTAGTTGCAGTTAACAGGCAGGATGTGAGAAGTAGTGTAGATCTCCAACCCCAGCTGGACCACGTAAGCATGTGCCCTGACATACTCCAAGTGCCCACACCAGCCCCTCTTGCTGTAGCACCACTCCCCTCTGGAGTGAAGGTACTGTGGCTGGGAGCAGGGAGAGGATAAACCTGAAGCAAACAGAGTCAGCTTGGACCTGACCCTCAGGGCTACTGCTCCAGGTACTTGAGACTCTCTCACGCTACCAATAGGGGAGTGACAAACACCGAGCAGAAGAGAAATCCTGGTTCACACCTGGCTATAGCCCTAGCTTCTCTATCTCCAACCCTACCTCCTACCAACATGACAGCTGCCAGCACACGCTGATCAAGATGTGACTTGTGTTCACAACAGATCCAGCTCTGTAACCGAAGTCACTGGGCACATGCAGACTGTAGAGGAACTTTCCCACAGAAGTACACCCCTTCAAGACCACAATAGGGAGTTTTTTTCACTTAATTTCATAGAGAAAGAGAAAGTTAAGCAAAATGAGAAGACAGAAGAATTGGTCCCATTTGAAAAAACAAGAGAAGGCCCCTAGAAAACATGAATAATGAAACAGAAATAAAAATTTACCAGAGAAATAATTGATAGCATTAGTAATAAGAATATAACTGAATTAGGGAAAAAGAATAGATGAACACAGTGATAATTTTAACAAGGAAAAAGAAAATATAAAAAAGAGCCAGTAGAACTCAAGAATATAATAACTGAAACAAAAAAACACACAAAAAGAAATTCATAGCAAACCAAGTGATACAGAAGAACGTATAAGGGATCTGGCAGATAGAATAATGGAAATCATGCAATCAAAAAGCAAAAAGAAAAAGTTTTTAAATAAAAACAATTTATGGGACCTGTGGGATAACATTAAGTGGACTAACATATGCATCATAGTGTCCCAGAAGGAGAAGACAGATAGAAGGTCAAAAATGTATTTGAGGAAATTGTGGCTGAAAAATTCCAAAACCTGTAAAAGGAAACAGATATCCAGGTACAAGAAGCACAGAGAGTCCCAAACAAGATGAGCCCTGAAAGAAAAAAACATCAAGACATATAATTAAAATGGCAAAGTTAAAGAGAGAATTCTAAAGGCAACAAGTGAAAACCAAAGAGTTATATATAAGGGAACCCGTGTAAGGCTGTCAGCCGATTTTTCTGAGAAACTTCACAGGCCAGAAGGGAGTGGCCTATTATCTTCAAAGTGCTGAAAGGGAAAAACCTACAACCTAGGGTACTCTACCCAGCAACATTATTATTCAGAATTGAAGGAGAAATAAAGAACTTCTCAGACAAGAAAAAAACAAAAAGAGTTCATCAATAGTAAACCTACCTATAAAGAAACGTTAAAGGTCTTCTCTAAGTGGAAAAGAAAAAGGCTACCAGAGAATGAATCCATAGAAAATAAAATATCCCACTAGTAAAGGCAAATACATAGTAAAGGCTGAAGATCAATAACTTAAATTAGCTAGACCAAAGATCAAAGACAAAAAATTGTAAAATCAAATATAACTTCAATAATCAGGAAAGGGAAAAACATGAAGATGTAGAATACAGCATCAAAAAAAGAAACGTGGAGGAGGGAAATTAAAATTGTAGATATTTTAGAATGTGTTTGAAATTAAAGTGCTACCTGTTTAAAGCAAGTAGATATAGTGAGAGGTCGATATATATAAACCCCATGGTAACCACAATCAAAAACCCTCAATACATACACAAAAACTAGTGAGAAAGGAACATAAGCATACTACTGAAGAAAATAATCCAAAAAAGTGGAAGAAATAAGAAGAAAAAAGAACTACAAAAAATGACCAGGAAAATGAATATTAAAATGGCAATAAGGACATATCTGTTAATAATTACTTTGAATGTCAATGGACTAAATGCTCCAATCAGAAGACATAAGGTGGTGGTGATTTGATTAAAAAATAGGACTTATCTATATGCTACTTATAACAGACTCACTTCAGAGCAAAAGACACACACAGACCAAAAGTGAGTAATGGTAAAAGATATTTCATGTAAATGGAAATGACAAGAAAGTAGGGTTAACAATACTTACAAAGTCTATAACAAAAGACAAAAAAAAAGGCATTATACAGTGATGAAAGAATCAATACAAGAAGAAATTACACTCATTAATATATATACACCCAAAAGAGGGACTCCTAAATATGTAAAACAAATATTAAACCTAAAGGGAGAAATTGACAACAAAATAATAACAATAGGGGACTTTAACACCACACATCAATGGACAGATCATCCTGTCAAAATCAATAACACAACAATGGTCTGAAATGACACAGTTGGACTTAACTGACATCTACATGACCTTCCATCCCAAAACAGCCTTATACATGTTATTTCATGTGCACATGGAACATTCTCCAGGATAGATCACATGCTAGGCCAGAAACAAGTCTCAACAAATTCAGGAAGATAGAAATTATGTCAAGCATATTTTCTGACAACAACAGTATGAAACCAGAAATAAATTATATATATAGGAAGACAACTGGGAAAAGCATAAACACATGAGGACTAAACAACATGTAACTAAAAAAGGAAGGGATCAATGAAGAAATCAAAGAGGTAATCAGAAAATACCTTAAGACAAATGAAAATGGAAATATAACTTTCCAAAACTGTGGGATGCAGTGAAAGCAGTTTTAAAAGGGAAGTTTATATCAATGCAGGCCTAGCTCAAGAAACAAGAAAAATCTCAAATAAACTACTTAACTGACTGTCTAAAGGAGTTAGAAAGAGAAGAACAAACAAACCCAAAGTTGACAGAAGGAAGGAAATAATAAATACCAGAGTGGAAAAAAAAATAAAGATCAAAAAAGTAATAGAAAAGATCAATGAAACCAAGAGTTTTTTTTAAAGATAAGCAAAATTAATAAGCATTTAGTCAGACTCATTAAAAAAAGAGAGAGATAGAGAAGACCCAAATAAACAAAGTAAGACATGAACATGAGAAATTACAACTGAGATCACAAAAACACAAAAAAAAAATCAAAAGAGAATATTATGAACAGTTAAATGTCAACAAATTAGAAAACCTAGAATAAATGGACAAATTTCTAGAAAGATGCAATCTTACAAGACTGAATCGGAAAAAATAGACAATCTGAACAGACTGATCACTAGTAGTAAAATTGAATTTATAATTTAAAAACTTACAGTAAACAGAAGTCCAGGATCAGACAGATTCACAGGTGATGTCTACCAAACATATAAATAAGAGTTAATACCTTTCCTCCTCAAACTATTCTAAAAAAATAAAGAGGAGGGAACACTTCCAAGATTATTCTATGATGCACAATTACTCTCATACCAAAACCAAAGACACTACAAAAAAGAAAATTACAGGCCAATACCTCTAATGAATAGGGATGCAAAAATCCTCAACAAAATACTATCAAACTGAATTCAACAATATATAAAAAGGATTATAAACCACAATCAAACAGTATTTATTCCAAGGACACAAGGATTGCTCAACATTTGCAATTCAATGTGATTTACCACATTAACAAAATGAAGGATAAAAATTACATAATAATCTCAATAGATGCAGAAAAAGCATTTGACAAAATTCAATATCCATTCATGCTAAAACTCTCATCAAATTTGGTATTGAGGGAACATGTTTCAACATAATAAAGGCCATTTATGACACAACCACAGCTAACACCATACTCAATGGAGAAAAGATGAAATTCTTTCCTACAATATCAGGAACAAGAAAAGGATGCCCATGCTCACCATTTCTATTTAACAGAATATTGGATACCCTAGGCACAGCAATCAGAGAAGGATAAAAGACATCCAAATTGGAAAGGAAGAAGTAAAACTGTCACTATTTGCAGATGACATGATACAACATATAGAAAACCCTAAAGTTTCCATCAAAAGACTAAGAAATCAATTCAGTAAAGTTGCAGGATAAAGATTAGTATACAGAAATCTGTTGCTTTTCTGTACATTAATAATAAACTATCAGAAAAAGAAAGCAAAAAAAATCTCATTTAAAATTGTATCAAAAAGGAATACCTAGGAATAAACTTAACCAAACAGGTAAAAACCTGGTATTATGAAAACGGTAAAACACTGATGAAGAAATTTGAAAATGATACAAAGAAATGGAAAGATATCCTGTATTCTTGGATTGGAAGAGTTAATATTGTTAAAATGTCCATACTACCCAAAGCTATCTACAGATTTAATGCAATCTCTATTAAAATATCCATGACATTTTTCAAAGAATTAGAACAAATAATACTAAAATTTGTATGGAACCACAAAAGACCCTGAATAACCAAAGCAATCTTGAGGGAGAAAAAAAAAAAACACCAAAAGACAAAGCTGGGCATATCACACTCCCTAACTTCAGACTATACAACAAAGCTACAGAAATCAAAACATCACGGTACTGGCACAAAAGCAGACACATAGATCAATGGAACAGAATAAAGAGCCCAGAATTGAACTCACACACTTATGGTCAATTAATTTTTGAGAAAGAAGGCAAGATTTGCAATGGAGAAATACAGACAAATAAGTGGTACTAGGAAAACTGGACCGCTATGTGTAAAAGATTAATATTAGAACATTACCTCACACCAAATACAAAAATTAACTCAAAGTGCATTAAAGACCTAAATGTAAAACCTGAAACCACAAATTCCTAGAAGAGTACATAGGCGGAACACCCTCTGACATTAATCATAGCAGTATTTTTTGGATCTGTTTCATAAGACAAAATAAATAAAAGCAAAAATAAACAAATGAGACATAATTAAACTTAAAAGTTTTTGCATAGCAAAGGAAACCATTGACAAAACAAAAAGACAAGCTACTAAATGGAAGAGAATATTTGCAAATTATATGACCATTAAGGGGTTAATGTCCAAGATACATAACAGTTCATATAACTCAATATCCAAAATAACCAAACAACCCAATTAAAAAATGGACAGACTTGAATATACATTTTTCTAAAGAAGACATACAGATGGCCAACAAACACATGAAAAGATATTCAACATTGCTAATCATCAGAGTAATGCAAATCAAAACCACCAGATAGAACCTCCCAACTGTCATAATGGCTATCATCAAAAAAACCCACAAATAACAAATGATGGAGAGCATGCAGAGATAAGGAAATGCTCATGCACTGTTTGTGAGAATGTAAACTGATGTAGTCACTATGAAAAACAGTATGGATGTTCCTCAAAGAACTAAAAATAGAACGACCATATGATCCACTGATTCCACTTCTGGTCATATATCCAAAGAAAACAAAAACACTATTTCAAAAAGATACATGCACTCAAATGTTCATAGCAGCATTATTTACATTAGCCATGGTATGGAAGCAAGCTAAGTGTCCATCAGCAGATGAATAAATAAAGTGGTATACATATACCATGGCATATTACTAAGCCATATAAAAGAATGAAAATTTGCCATTTGTAACAACATGGATGGACCTAGAGAGAATTATGCTTAGTGAGATAAGTCAGGCAGAGAAAGACAAATACTCTATATTATCACTTATATGTGGAAATATAAAGAATAAAACAAATGAAGGTAGGAAAAAACTAAACAGACTCACAGATACAGAGAACAAACTAGTGGTTATCAGTGGGGAGAGGGAAGGGGGGCAAGATACGGGTATGGAATTAAGAGGTACAAACTACTATGTATAAAATAAACTACAAGGATATATTGTACAGCACACGAAAATATAACCATTATTTTATAATAATTTTAAATGGAGTATAATCTCTAAAAATATTGACTCACTATGTTGTACACATTAAACAAATATCATATTGTAAATCAACTATACCTCTACAAAAACAAGCACACAAAAAATTCCCTGTAAGTAAACTGTGGCTTTCACTCTTTTCATGTCTGAAATGGTCCCTTGGATCTTAAAGTCTAATGATGAAAATTAAATTTTTTTCTCCTTGTCTTCCTCCTATGTAAAAAAAAATAAAAAATTCTGAGCCCTTGATGCTATGTGGGGAATGCAATAGGAAAGGGTGGCAAACAGGAAAGTTTTAAAAACGGTTTATCAATATATTTTAAAATAATATTTTCATACAGTCTTAATGTTTACCTAGGTAAAATTTACCTCTTTCTAAACTTAATGCTACATTTATCATCAGTTTAAAACATACTGATATACTATATTCTCTAAAATGTTTACATCACTGTCTCAGTGTCTCTTTTTGTTTTTTTTCTTCAATCCTAAGTCTTATATTCCAAACTGAGTGTAAACATTTAGAAGACTAGAGCAAAAACTTGCCTAGGTCTTCCATGAAATACAAGCTCTACTCACTGATCTCTAAAAACTACCCATCAACGTCTTTGTAGAACTGAGAGACAATGGCAGTTTAGATGATATCTACTGTGCCAAATAATTTATTAAAAAATATTAGGTACAAACTATATGCCAGACTGAGGCTCTAAGATACAATGGTAATTAGGCCTGGAGTTTAGACCTTGAACTTTATAGTCTGATATAAGGTATTTCTGAAATGTCATAGGTGGCGCCTTCGTAAGTTTGGAAGTTGTATTACACTGATGCATTGATGTATATACCAAACTAGAACGAAAATTGATGTATATACCAAACTAGATAAAAAATGAAAAGAAACTGTCAAATGCCATAATTTATTTCAAAGTGTAGAAGAGCTTTTACTATTCTGGGTAAAGTGCTAATTGAAAGGAACTCCTACAGCTGGGCCAAAGCAATATCATAATGAATTAGGACTGTAAACAAGGTTTCTTATTTCCCCAATTCCATACAAAAGCTGTAATATCCAAGCACTTGGGGGCTTGAACTTACTAATGCAACGTAGATTCAATTTTCTCTATAAACATTGCCAAGATGTGAATTTAAAACTCAGTATTTCAGCCAGCAATCTACATCTAGACACCAGAGGAAAATCCAGAGCAATTCAGAATCAGGGAAGAGTAAATATTTTAAATAATGAATGGATTTTTGCCAATGTAAACCAATGGTGATTATCTTCCTTGACCTCCTAAATGTTTAACCTATACAATTATGTTTCACTTGGTGCTATAACCACAGAAAAAACTTAGTGAAAAACCAAATGATTATTTGTGGGTTGTGACTATAAAGTAATGGTACTTGTTCAATGTAAGACTTTTGGGAATTTTGACTTGAGTTTCTGTTTATTTTTTTTTAAATATTTATTTATTTAATTTATTTTTTATTTTTGGTTGTGTCGGGTCTTAGTTGCGGCATGCAGGATCTTAGTTGCGGCATGCAGGATCTTTCATTGCAGTGCACAGACTTCTCTCTAGTTGTGGTGTGTAGGTTTTTCTCTCTCTAGTTGCGGCACGTGGGTTTTCTCTCTCTAGTTGTGGCACACAGGCTCCAGAGCTCATGGGCTCTGTAGTCTGCAGCACGCAGGCTCTCTAGTTGAAATGTGCGGGCTCAGTAGTTGTGGCTCATGGGCTTATTAGTTGCCCTGTGGCATGCGGGATCTTAGTTCCCCTGTGGCATGTGGGATCTTAGTTCCCCAACCAGGGATCGAACCCGTATCCCCTGCATTGCAGGATGGATTCTTTACCACTGGACCACCAGGGAAGTCCCAGTTTGTGGTTTTTTTTAAAATAAGAATTAGAATTTATTCAACATGACAGAATGAATTAAGAAAGTTTTGATAATGATCTGTATTTCTCTCATTTCTGAAAAGGCAGGATTTCGGTCTTCTAAAAGAATAACTTCTTTCTGCCATGTTCTAGCTGTATGAATCCAGATAAGTCAGCTACCTTACCTGTGTCTTAATTTATTTAACAGAAAAACAAGGATATATTACTTAGTTCTCCCTTACTGTCACAGATACTAGGATGATTAAAGGTTATGTGAAATGTCATTAGAAATTAGAAATCCTAAAAGGTAGAAAGTGGTGGTAAAGTAAAACTGTATCTCCTTTTGGTGTGGACATGCATTAAATTATGACAATTTGGATATATGCAAACATTAATAAAATGAAATATCTAGATGCAGCTCCAATATGTAAAGAACTTGGAAGTCATTACTCTCATCCTTGAAACCTGATTTTCAAATTTGTTTTAAAGACACTGTAATCAAGACAGCATTATACTGGCAAAAGAATAAACACATTGATCCATGGAACAGAACTGAGAGCCCAAAACAGACTCACTAATATAGTCAACTAACTATTGATAATAGCACAGAGGCAATTCAACAGAAAGAGAATGATATTTTCAAAAACTGGACTTCCATATGCAAAAAAATAAGCCTATACAGAGACCTCACACTTCACACAAAACTTGACTCAAAATGGATCAGAGGCCCAAACGAAAAAGGCAAAACTATGAAACTTCTAAAATGAAACGTAGGTGAAGATAGGCATAAACTTGGTTTGGAAGATGAGTTACTGGTACAACACCAAAAGATCTAGAAGAACTAAAGAACAAACAGAGATGAAAAATACAATAACTGAAATGAAAAATACACTAGAAGGAATCAATAGCAGAATAACTGAGGCAGAAGAATGGGTAAGTGAGCTGGAAGACAGAATCATGGAAATCACTGCTGTGGAACAGAATAAAGAAAAAAGGATGAAAAGAAATGAGGACAGTTTCAGAGACCTCTGGAACAAGATTAAACATACCAACATTCGAATTATAGGGGTGACAGAAGAAGAAGAGAGAAAGAAAGGGCCTGAGAAAATATTTGAAGAGATAATAGCTGAAAAATTCCCTAACACGGGAAAGGAAATAGTCATCCAAGTCCAGGAAGTGCAGAGAGTCCCATACAGGATAAACCCAAGGAGAAACATGCTGAGACAGAAATTAATCAAACCAGCAAAAATTAAATACAAAGAAAAAATATTAAAAGCAACAAAGGAAAAGCAACAAATAACATACAAGGAAATCCCCATAAGGGTATCAGCTGATTTTTCAGCAGAAACTCTGCAGGCCAGAAGGGAGTGGCATGATATATTTAAAGTGACGAAAGGGAAAAACCTACAACCAAGAATATTCTACCCAGCAAGGCTCTCATTCAGATTCTACAGAGAGATCACAAGCTTTACAGATAAGCAAAAGCTAAGAGAATTCAGCACCATCAAACCAGCTTTACAAAAAATACTACAGGAACTTCTCTAGGCAAGGGGGAAAAGAAGAGGCCACAACTAGAAACATGAAAATCACAAATGGGAAAGCTCACTGGTAAAGGCAAACATACAGTAAAAGCAGATGTGATATCAAAACCAGCAACTGTGAGAAGAGAAGATGCAGGAAATAGGAATTGCACTTGAAGTTAAGAGACCAGCAACTTAAAACAACTTTGTGTGTGTGTGTGTGTATATATGTGTGTGTGTGTGTGTGTATATATATATATATATATATATATATATATATACACACACACATACATACTTTTATCAAAACCTCATGGGAAGTGCAAACCAAAAAGCTACAATAGCTACACACACACAAAAGAAAAAGCAACTCAAACACAACACTAAAGATGGTCATCAAACCACAAGAGAAGAGAACAAAAAAGGAAGGGAAGAAAAAAGACCTACAAAAATAAACCCACAACAATTAAGAAAATGGCACTAGGAACATACATATCAATAACTACCTTAAATGTAAATGGATTAAATGCTCCTACCAGAAGACACAGACTGGCTGAATGGATATAAAAACAAGCACTGTATATATGCTGTCTACAAGAGACCCACTTCAGATCTAGGGACACATACAGACTGAAAGTGAAGGGATGGAAACAGGTATTCCATGCAAATGGAAATCAGAAGAAAGCTGGAGTAGTGATACTCATATCAAACAAAATAGACTTTAATATAAAGACTACTGCAAGAGACAAAGAAGGACACTACATAATGATCAAGGGATCAATCCAAGAAGGAGATATAACAATTGTCAATATATATGCACCCAACATAGGATCACCTCAATATATAAGGCAAAGGCTAACAGCCATAAAAGGGGAAATGGACAGTAACACAATAATAGTGGGGGATTTTAACTCACAGCCACCCCGGAGATGCATAGGCACATCAGCGCATAGGCACTAGAACGGGGCCGGCAAAGCCCTCCAGCCAGAGAACCCAGGACCCATCTCCACCCACCAGTGGGCAGGTATCAGCCCCAGAATCCCTGTGCCCCAGCCCTGCCTGCTAGGGCATCATCTCTAGCCTTGGGTCCAGCCTCATCCACCAGGGGCAGACAGCAGCTGCAAGAAAATGCAGACCCATAGTCTGTGGACCAGGCCTGCCTATGAGCAGGCCAAACCCTGCCTTGGGATCAGCTAGACCCTGGCCCTGCCCAACAGCATGGCTGCTCTACCCTCAGACACAGCTTCACCCACCAGGGAGCAGAAACCAGCCTTAAGAAAACTGCAGCTGTGCATCTTTGGAGGAGCCCTGTCACCAGGGGGCCAGACCTGCCCTAGGACTGGCTGGACCCCGGCCCAGCCCACTAGTATGCCAACACAAGTTTTGGGCCACCCTGGAAACTGCAGCCAACTGTTTCAGGAACCAGTCCCTCCCACCAGCAATACAACACCAATTCTGGGACCCTGGGCCCTGCAACCAGACCCCAGGACTCAGCTCTACCAGTCATTAGGTTGGCACTAGCCCTAGGTACTTATTTCAGCCACCAGTGGGCAGGCAGCAGCCTGAGGGCCACCTGCACCCTGACACTGTCCACCAGTAATGCAGCACTAGCCCCATGGCCCCCCAGGATCCCACAGTCAGCAGCCCTGTGACCCAGTCTTGCCAACCAGCAAAAGACGGCTTCCACACAAGTTAGTGGCTAACTACCAGCTGGACTGGGGCCATGAAATTCCACCAAACCACCCATATAGTCAGCCCAGAAAGACCCACACAGCCCTCATAGGAGGAACCCCTAAAGCAAGTAGTACTGGTGAAGAAAGGGGAGTGCACTGATAGGAGGCATAGGTCATCTCCAACAAAGGGCCACTTCTCCAAGGTCGGGAAATGTAAGCAACCAACCAGATACATAAAAATAAAAACAGCAACTTAGGCAAAAATAGGGTGACAGAGGAACATGTTCGAAATGAAGGAACAAGATAAAACCCCAGAAGAACTAAGTGAAGTGGAAATAAGTAATCTACCTGATAAAGAGTTCAGGGGAGTGAATGTAAAGGTGACGAAAGAACTTGGGAGAAGAATAGATGCTCAGGGTGACAGGTTAGAAGTTTTAACAAAGAGTTAGAATATATAAAGAACAACCAGAGGTGAAGAATACAATAACTGAAATAAAAAAATACACTAGAAGGAATCAAGAGTATACTATGTGAAACACAGGAATGTATCAGCAGGCTGGAAGACAGAGTAGTGGAAATCACTGATGCTGAACAGAAAAAAAGAAGAAAGAATGAAAAGTAATAAAAACAGTTCAAGGGACTTCTGGGACAACATTGAGCACACTAATATTTGCCTTACAGGGGTCCCAGAAGGAGAAAAGAGAGAGAAGGGGGCTGATAACATACTTGAAGACATAATAGCTGAAAAGTTCCTTAACCTGGAAAAGGAAACAGACATCCAAGACCGGGAAGGGCAGAGAGTCCCATACAGGATGAATCCAAAGAGGACCATACCAAGATACATTATAATTAAAATGGCAAAAATTAACGATAAAGAGAGAATATTAAAAGCAGCAAGGGAAAAGCAACACGTTACATACAAGGGAACTCCCATAAGGCTATCATCTGACTTTTCAGCAAAAACTCGGCAGGCCAGCAGGGAGTGGTATAATGTATTTAAAGTGAAGAAAGGCAAAAACCTACAACCAAAAATACTCTATCCAGCAAGGTCTTTGTTCAGATTTGTTGGAGAACTCCAAAGCTTTACAGACAAGCAAAAGCTAAAAGAGTTAGGCACCATCAAACCAGGTTTACAAGAAATATTAAAGGAACTTCTCTAAGTGGAAAAGAAAAGGCCGCAACTAGAAATTTTAAAAAATTACAAAAGAAAAAAGCTCATTGGTAAAGGCAAACATACTGTAAAAGTAAGAAATCAGCCACACACAAAGCTAGTAGAAAGGTTAAAAAACAAAAGTAGTAAAATTATCTATATCCACAATTAGCCGTTGAGGGCTACACAAAACAATTAGAGATAAAATATGATGTCAAAAACAGTAATTGTAAGGGGTAGAGAATACAAATGCAGGGTTGTTAAAATACAGTTGAAATTAAGAGATCAGCAACCTAAAACAATCACATATATACATATATGGATTGCTATATATAAACCTCCTGGTGACCAAAACCCAAAAATCTATAATAGATACACACACACAAAAGAGGAAGGAATACAAACATAACACTAAAGATAGACATCAAACCACAAGCAAAGAGAACAAAAGAAGAAGAAACGAACAAAAACAAACTACAAAAACAACCTCAAAACAGTGAACAAAATAGCAACAAGAACATATGGATACATATGGATAATTACTTAAAATGTAAATGGAGTAAATGCTCAAAGACCTAGAGTGGCTAAATTGATACAAAAACAAGCCCCATATATATGCTGCCTACAAAAGACTTACTTCAAATCTAAAGACACACACAGATTGAAAGTGAGGTAATGGAAAAGGTATTCCATGTAAATTGAAATAAAATGAAAGCTGGGGTAGCAATACATATATCAGACAAAATAAACTTTAAAACAAAGACTGTTACAAGAGACAAAGATGGACATTACATAATAACCAAGGGATCAATCATAGAAGAAGACATAAGAATTGTAAACATATATGCACCCAAAAGAAGAGTACCTAAATATATAAAGCAAATATTAACAGACATAAAGGGAGAAATTGATTATCACATAATAATAGTAGGGAACTTCAAAATCCCACTTATACCAATGGACAGATCACCCAGACAGAAAATCAATAAAGAAACACTGGCCTTGGGGGAGGAGAGAAGATGGCGGAAGAGTAAGACGCGGAGATCACCTTCCTTCCCACAGATACAGTAGAAATACATCTACACGTGGAACTACTCCTACAGAACACCCACTGAACGCTGGCAGAAAACGTCCGACCTCCCAAAAGGCAAGAAACTCCCCCCGTACTTGGGTAGGGCAAAAGAAAAAAGAAATAACAGAGACAAAAGAATAGGGACAGCACCTGCACCAGTGGGAGGGAGCTGTGAAGGAGGAAAGGTTTCCACACACTAGGAAGCCCCTTCGCGGGCAGAGACTGCGGGTGGCAGAGGGGGGAAGCTTCGGAGCCACGGAGGAGAGCGCAGCCACAGGGGTAAGGAGGGCAAAGCGGAGAGATTCCCGCACAGAGGATCAGTGCCGAGCAGTGCTCACCAGCCCGAGAGGCTTGTCTGCTCACCCGCCGGGGTGGGCGGGCACTGGGAGCTGAGGCTCTGGCTTCAGTCGGATCGCAGGGAGAGGACTGGGGTTGGCAGCGTGAACACAGCCTGAAGGGGTTAGTGCACCACAGCTGGCTGGGAGGGAGTCCAGGAAAAAGTCTGCAGCTGCCGAAGAGGCAAGAGACTTTTTCTTGCCTCTTTGTTTCACGGCGCGCAAGGAGAGGGGATTCAGAGCGCCGCCTAAACGAACTCCAGAGACTGACGCGAGCCGCGGTTATCAGCGCGGACCCCAGAGATGGGCGTGAGACGCTGGGGCTGCTGCTGCCGCCTCCAAAAATCCTGTGTGCGAGCACAGGTCACTCTCCACACCGCCCCTCCCGGGAGCCTGTGCAGCCCGCCACTGCCAGGGTCCCGTGATCCGGGGACAACTTCCCCGGGAGAACACACGGTGTACCTCAGGCTGGTGCAACGTCACGCTGGCCTCTGACGCCGCAGGCTCGCCCCGCCTCCTCTGTACCCCTCCCTCCCCGCGGCCTGGGTGAGCCAGAGCCCCCGAAGCAGCTGCTCCTTTAACCCCGTCCTGTCTGGGTGGGGAACAGACGCCCTCAGGCGACCTACACGCAGAGGCGGGTCCAAATCCAAAGCTGATCCCCAGGAGCTGTGCTAACAGAGAAGAGAAGGGGAAATCTCTCCCAGCAGCCTCAGAAGCAGTGGATTAAAACTCCACAAACAACTTGATGTGCCTGCATCTGTTGAATACCTGAATAGACAACGAATCATCCCAAATTCAGGAGGTGGACTTTGGGAGCAGGATATATTAATTCTTCCCCTTTTCCTTTTTTTGTGAGTGTATATGTATATGCTTCTGGGTGAGATTTTGTCTGTATAGCTTTGCTTTATAATAGCTTTATTTTACTTCACTATATTATAGCCTCTTTCTTTCTTTCTTTCTATTTTTTCTCCCTTTTACTCTGAGCCGTGTGGACGAAAGGCTCTTGGTGCTCCAGCCAGGCATCAGGGCCGTACCTCTGAGGTGGGAGAGCCAACTACAGGACACTGGTCCACAAGAGACCTCCCAGCTCCACGTAATACCAAACGGCAAAAATCTCTCAGAGATCACCATCTCAACATCAAGACCCAGCATCACTCAATGACCAGCAAGCTACAGTGCTGAACACCCTATGCCAAACAACTAGCAAGACAGGAACACAGCCCCATCCATTAGCAGAGAGGCTGCCTAAAATCATAATAAGGCCACAGACACCCCCAAATACACCACCAGACGTGGATGTGCCCACCAGAAAGACAAGATCCAGCCTCATCCACCAGAACTCAGGCACTAGTCCCCTCCACCAGGAAGCCTACACAACCCACTGAACCAACCTTAGCCACTGGGGACAGATACCAAAAACAACGGGAACTACGAACCTGCAGCCTGTGAAAAGGAGACCCCAAACACAGTAAGATAAGCAAAATGAGACAACAGAAAAACACACAGCAGATGAAGGAGCAGGGTCAAAACACACCAGACTTAACAAATGAAGAGGAAATAGGTAGTCTACCTGAAAAAGAATTCAGAATAATGATAGTAAGGATGATCCAAAATCTTGGAAATAGAATAGACAAAATGCAAGAAACATTTAACAAGGACGTAGAAGAACTAAAGAGGAACCAAGCAATGATGAAAAACACAATAAATGAAATTAAAAATACTCTAGATGGGATCAATAGCAGAATAACTGAGGCAGAAGAAAGGATAAGTGACTTGGAAGATAAAATGGTGGAAATAACTACTGCAGAGCAGAAGAAAGAAAAAAGAATGAAAAGAACTGAGGACAGTCTCAGAGACCTCTGGGACAACATTAAACGCACCAACATTCGAATTATAGGGGTCCCAGAAGAAGAAGAGAAAAAGAAAGGGACTGAGAAAATATTTGAAGAGATTATAGATGAAAACTTCCCTAATATGGGAAAGGAAATAGTTAATCAAGTCCTGGAAGCACAGAGAGTCCCATACAGGATAAACCCAAGGAGAAACACGCCAAGACACATATTAATCAAACTGTCAAAAATTAAATATAAGGAAAACATATTAAAGGCAGCAAGGGAAAAACAACAAATAACACACAAGGGAATCCCCATAAGGTTAACATCTGATCTTTCAGCAGAAACTCTGCAAGCCAGAAGGGAGTGGCAGGATATACTTAAAGTGATGAAGGAGAAAAACCTACAACCAAGATTACACTACCCAGCAAGGATCTCATTCAGATGTGATGGAGAAATTAAAACCTTTACAGACAAGCAAAAGCTGAGAGAGTTCAGCACCACCAAACCAGCTTTACAACAAATGCTAAAGGAACTTCTCTAGGCAAGAAACACAAGAGAAGGAAAACACCTACAATAACAAACCCAAAACATTTAAGAAAATGGGAATAGGAACATACATATTGATAATTACCTTGAATGTAAATGGATTAAATGCTCCCACCAAAAGACACAGGCTGGCTGAATGGATACAAAAACAAGACCCATATATATGCTGTCTACAAGAGACCCACTTCAGACCTAGAGACACATACAGATTGAAAGTGAGGGGATGGAAAAAGATATCCCATGCAAATGGAAATCAAAAGAAAGCTGGAGTAGCAATTCTCATATCAGACAAAACAGACTTTAAAATAAAGGCTATTACAAGAGACAAAGAAGGACACTATATAATGATCAAGGGATCGATCCAAGAGGAAGGTATAACAATTGTAAATATTTATGCACCCAACATAGGAGCACCTCAATACATAAGGCAAATACTAACAGCCATAAAACGGGAAATCGACAGCAACACAATCATAGTAGGGGACGTTAACACCCCACTTTCACCAATGGACAGATCATCCAAAATGAAAATAAATAAGGAAACACAAGCTTTAAATGATACATTAAACAAGATGGACTTAATAGATATTTATAGGACATTCCACCCAAAAACAACAGAATACACATTTTTCTCAAGTGCTCATGGAACATTCTCCAGGATAGATCATATCTTGGGTCACAAATCAAGCCTTGGTAAATTTAAGAAAACTGAAATCGTATCAAGTATCTTTTCCGACCACAACGCTATGAGACTAGATATCAATTACAGGGAAAGATCTGTAAAAAATACAAACACATGGAGGCTACACAATACACTACTTAATAATGAAGTGATCACTGAAGAAATCAACGGGGAAATCAAAAAATACCTAGAAACAAATGACAATGGAGATATGACGACCCAAAATCTATGGGATGCAGCAAAAGCACTTCTAAGAGGGAAGTTTATAGCAATACAATCCTACCTCAAGAAACAGGAAACATCTCGAATAAACAACCTAACCTTGCACCTAAAGCAATTAGAGAAAGAAGAACAAAAAAACCCCAAAGCCAGCAGAAGGAAAGAAATCATAAAGGTGAGGTCAGAAATAAATGAAAAAGAAATGAAGGAAACAATAGCAAAAATCAATGAAACTAAAAGCTGGTTCTTTGAGAAGATAAACAAAATTGATATACCATTAGCCAGACTCATCAAGAGAAAAAGGGAGAAGACTCAAATCAAAAGAATTAGAAATGAAAAAGGAGAAGTAACCACTGACACTGCAGAAATACAAAAGATCATGAGAGATTACTACAAGCAACTCTATGCCAATAAAATGGACAACCTGGAAGAAATGGACAGATTCTTAGAAATGCACAAACTGCCGAGACTGAACCAGGAAGAAATAGAAAATACGAACAGACCAATCACAAGCACTGAAATTGAGACTGTTATTAAAAACCTTCCAACAAACAAAAGCCCAGGACCAGATGGCTTCACAGGTGAATTCTATCAAACATTTAGAGAAGAGCTAACACCTATCCTTCTCAAACTCTTCCAAAATATTGCAGAGGGAGGAACACTCCCAAACTCATTCTACGAGGCCACCATCACCCTGATACCAAAACCAGACAAAGAAGTCACAAAGAAAGAAAACTACAGGCCAATATCACTGATGAACATAGATGCAAAAATCCTCAACAAAATACTAGCAAACAGAATCCAACAGCACATTAAAAGGATCATACACCATGATCAAGTGGGGTTTATCCCAGGAATGCAAGGATTCTTCAACATACACAAATCAATCAGTGTGATACACCATATTAACAAATTGAAGGAGAAAAACCATATGATCATCTCAATAGATGCAGAGAAAGCTTTCGACAAAATTCAACACCCATTTATGATAAAAGCCCTGCAGAAAGTAGGCATAGAGGGAGCTTTCCTCAACATAATAAAGGCCATATATGACAAACCCACAGCCAACATTGTCCTCAATGGTGAAAAACTGAAACCATTTCCACTAAGATCAGGAACAAGACAAGGTTGCCCACTCTCACCACTATTATTCAACATAGTTTTGGAAGTGTTAGCCACAGCAATCAGAGAAGAAAAAGAAAGAAAAGGAATCCAAATCGGAAAAGAAGAAGTAAAGCTGTCACTATTTGCAGATGACATGATACTATACATAGAGAATCCTAAAGATGCTACCAGAAAACTCCTAGAGCTAATCAATGAATTTGGTAAAGTAGCAGGATACAAAATTAATGCACAGAAATCTCTTGCATTTCTATACACTAATGACGAAAAATCTGAAAGTGAAATTAAGAAAACACTCCCGTTTACCATTGCAACAAAAGGAATAAAATATCTAGGAATAAACCTACCTAAGGAGACAAAAGACCTGTATGCAGAAAATTATAAGACACTGATGAAAGAAATTAAAGATGATACAAATAGATGGAGAGATATACCATGTTCCTGGATTGGAAGAATCAACATTGTGAAAATGACTTTACTACCCAAAGCAATCTACAGATTCAATGCAATCCCTATCAAACTACCACTGGCATTTTTCACAGAACTAGAACAAAAAATTTCACAATTTGTACGGAAACAGAAAAGACCCTGAATAGCCAAAGCAATCTTGAGAACGAAAAATGGAGCTGGGGGAATCAGGCTCCCCGACTTCAGAGTATATTACAAAGCTTCAGTAATCAAGACAGTTTGGTACTGGCACAAAAACAGAAATATAGATCAATGGAACAGGATAGAAAGCCCAGAGATAAACCCACACATATATGGTCACCTTATCTTTGATAAAGGAGGCAAGCATATACAGTGGAGAAAAGACAGCCTCTTCAATAAGTGGTGCTGGGAAAATTGGACAGGTACATGTAAAAGTATGAAATTAGAACACTCCCTGACACCATGCACAAAAATAAACTCAAAATGGATTAAAGACCTAAGTGTAAGGGCAGACACTATCAAACTCTTAGAGGAAAATATAGGAAGAACACTCTATGACATACATCACAGCAAGATTCTTTTTGACCCAGCTCCCAGAGAAATGGAAATAAGAACACAAATAAACAAATGGGACCTAATGAAACTTAAAAGCTTTTGCACAGCAAAGGAAACCATAAACAAGACCAAAAGACAACCATCAGAATGGGAGAAAATATTTGCAAGAAGCAACTGACAAAGGATTAATCTCCAAGATTTACAAGCAGCTCATGCAGCTCAATAACAAGAAAACCAATAACCCAATCCAAAAATGGGCAGAAGACCTAAATAGACATTTCTCCAAAGAAGATATACAGATGGCCTACAGACACATGAAAGAATGCTCAACATCATTAATCATTAGAGAAATGCAAATCAAAACTACAATGAGATATCATCTCACACCGGTCAGAATGGCCATCATCAAAAAATCTAGAAACAATAAATGCTGGAGAGGGTGTGGAGGAAAGGGAACACTCTTGCACTGTTGGTGGGAATGTAAATTGATACAGCCACTATGGAGAACAGTATGGAGGTTCCTTAAAAAACTACAAATAGAACTACCATACGACCCAGCAATCCCACTACTGGGCATACACCCTGAGAAAACCATAGGTCAAAAAGAGTCATGTACCAAAATGTTCATTGCAGCTCTATTTACAATAGCCAGGACATGGAAGCAACCTAAATGTCCATCGACAGATGAATGGATAAAGAAGATGTGGCACATATATACAATGGAATATTACTCAGCCATAAAAAGAAATGAAATGGAGGTATTTGTAATGAGATGGATGGAGTTAGAGTCTGTCATACAGAGTGAAGTAAGTCAGAAAGAGAAAAACAAATACAGTATGCTAACACATATATACGGAATCTAAGGGGAAAAAAAAAAAAAGGCCATGAAGAACCTAGTGGCAAGATGGGAATAAAGACTCAGACCTACTAGAGAATGGACTTGAGGATATGGGGAGGGGGTGGGGTGAGATGTGACAGGGTAAGAGAGTGTCATGGACATATATACACTACCAAATGTAAAATAGATAACTAGTGGGAAGCAGCCGCATAGCACAGGGAGATCAGCTCGGTGCTTTGTGACCACCTAGAGGGGTGGGATGGGGAGGGTGGGAGGGAGGGAGATGCAAGAGGGAAGACAAATGGGAACATATTGTATATGTATAACTGATTCACTTTGTTATAAAGCAGAAGCTAACACACCATTGTAAGGCAATTATACTTCAATAAAGATGTTAAAAAAAAAAAAAAAAGAAACACTGGCCTTAAATGACACTTCAGACCACATGAAATTAATAGGTATATATGAATATTTCATCCAAAAGAAGCAGTATACATGTTCTTTTCAAGAGCACATAGAACATTCTCCACCACAGATCAGATACTAGACCACAAAACAAGCCTTGGTAAATTTAAGAAAATAGAAATCATATCAAGCATTATTTCTGACCAATGCTATGAGACTAGAAATCAAATACAGGAAAAAAAACTGCAAAAAACACAAACATGTGGAGGCTAAACAATATGCTACTAAACAACCAGTGGATCACTGAATAATCAAAGAAGAAATAAAAAAATACATGGAGACAAATGAAAATGAAAACACAATGATCCAAAATCTATGCGATGCACCAAAAGCATTTCCAAGAGGAAGTTTATAAAGATACAAGCTTACCTCAGGAAACAAAAACAAACAAACAAAAAATCCCAAACAACCTTAAATCTAAAATAACTAGGAAAAGAACAAACAAAACTCAAAGTTAGTAGAAGGAAAGAAATAATAAAAACCAGTGCAGAAATAAAATAGAGACTCAAAAACAATAGAAAAGATCAATGAAACTAAGAGCTGGTACTCAGATGAGATAAACAAAATTAATAAACCTTTAGCAAGATGTATCAAGAAAAAGAGAGAGGGCCCAAATCAATAAAATCAGAAATGAAAAAGGCAAAGTTACAACTGACAGCATGGAAATACAAAGGATCATAAGACATTACCATTAACAACTATATGCCAATAAAATGGGCAACCTAGAAAAAATAGATGAAATGCTAGAAATGTACAATCTCCCAAGACTTAACCAGGAAGAAATTGAAAATATGAACAGACTAATGACCAGTAATGAAATTAAATCGGTAGCAAAACAAAAACAGAAACAAAACCAAAAACCAAAAATCCAGTACCAGATGGTTTCAAAGGTCAATTCTAAGCCAAACATTTAGAGAAGAATTCATATCTATTCTTCTCAAACTATTCCAAAAATTCAGAAGGCCAGTGTTTCTGAACTTATTCTACGAGGCCAGTATCACCCTGATACCAAAACAAGACAAAGATATCAAAAAAAACAAAATTACAGGTCAATATCACTGATGAACATATATGCAAAAATCCTCAACAAAATATTGGCAAACCAAATCCAACAATACATTAAAAGGATCATACACTATGATCAAGTGGAATTTATTCCATTGATGCAAGACTTTTTCAATATCTGCAAATCAATGTGCTACACCAGTTTAACAAACTGAAGAATAAAAATCGTGATACACCACTTTAACAAACTGAAGAATAAAAATCATTTCAATAGATGCAAAAAAATCTGTTGACAAAATTCAACATCCACTTATGATAAAAACTCTCCAGAAAGTGGGCATAGAGGAAATATATCTCATTATAATAAAGGCTGTAGATGACAAGCCCACAGCTAACATCATACTCAATGGTGAAAACCTGAAAGCATCTCTTCTAAGATCAGGCACAAGACAAGAATGCCCACTTTTGCCACTATTTTATTCAATATAGTATTGGAAGTTCTAGCCACAGAAATAAGGCAAGAAAAATAAAACACACCCAAATTAGAAAGAAAAAAGTAAAATTGTCACTGTTTGCAGAGGACATGATACTATACATGGAAAATACTAAAGATGCCACCAAAAAACCAGTTTAGCTCATCAATGAATTTGATGAAGTTGCAGGATATAAAATTAATACTACTCAAGGAAATCTACAGATTCAATGTCCTTTGTATAGGATATTTTCACAGAGCCTGAACAAATAATTTTAAAATTTGTATGGAAAAACAAAAGACCCCAAATATCCAAAACAATCATGAGAAAGAAGTACAGAGCAGGAGGAATTATGCTCCCTGACTTTAGACTATACTATAAAGCTACAGTAATCAAAATAGTATGGTATTGCCACAAAAGCAGGCACATAGATTAATGGAACAGAATAGAGAGCCCAGAAATAAACCCACACACTTACAGTCAATTAACATATGTCAAAGGAGACAAGAATGGAGAAAAGACAGTTTCGTCAATAAGTGGTTTTGGGAAAACTGGACGGTTACATGTAAAAGAATCAAATCAGAACATTCTCTAACATCGTATACAAAAATAAACTCAAAATGGATTAAAGACCTAAATGTAAGACCAGACACTATAAAACTCCTAGAGGAAAACATAGGCAGAACATTCTTTGACATAAATCGCAACAATATCTTTTTTGGATCCATCTCCTAAAGTAATAGAAATAAAAACAAATTAAACAAATGGGACCTAATTAAACTTAACATTTTTTGCACAGCAAAGGAAATCATCAACAAAACAAAAAGCCTACTGAATGGGAGAAAATATCTTCAAATTACATGACTGATAAAGGGCTAATATCCAAAATATATAAACAGCTCATACAATTCAATATAAAAAAAAGCAACCTAATTAAAAAATGGAAGAAGGCCTAAATAGACATTTTGCCAAAGAAGACATACAGATGACCAACAGGCACATGAAAAGATGATCAACATTGTTAATCATCAGAGAAATGCAAATACTAACCACAACAGAATATCACCTCACACCTGTCAGAATGGTTATCATCAATGAGTACAAATAACAAATGTTGGCGAGGATATGGAGCTAAGGGAACACTCCTACATTGTTGGTGGGAATGTAAATTGATGCATCACCGTGGGAAACAGTATAGAGATTTCTCAATAAACTAAAACTACCATATAACCCAGCAATTCCACTCCTGGGTGTACATCTGAAAAAAACTAAAACATTAATTTGAAAAGATATATGCACCCCAATGTTTACAGCAGCATTATTTATAGTTGCCAAGATATTGAAGCAACCTAAGTGTTCATCAACAGATGAATGAATAAAGAAGATGTGTTATAATGTCTTATATTATAAATATATACAAGGTACTACTACTCATTCATATAAAATAATGAAATTTTGCCATTTGCAACACATTGATTAACCTGGAGTGTATTATGCTTAGTGAAGTAATTCATACAGAGAAAGACAAATACTATAGTTTTTCAATTATATGTGCAACTAAAAATACAACAAACATGTGACTATAACAAAAAAGAAACAGACTCAAGATATAGAGAACTAGTGGTTACCTGTGGGGAGAGGGAAGGGAGGAGGGGCAAGATAGGGGTAGATGATTAAGAGATACAAACTATTATGTATAAAATAAATAATCTACAAGGGTATATTGTACAGCACAGGGACTATAGCCAATATTTTTATAATAACTACAAATGGAATATAACTTTAAAAAATTGTGAATCACTCTTGTACAACTGAAAGTTATATTGTACGTGACTCTACCTCAATAAAAAAATACAAGAAACCATTAAGAGAATAAAAATACAATGCACTAAGTGGGAGAAAGTATTTGCAAAACACATATTTGATAAAAGTTTTACATCTACAATATATAAGAACTCTTAATATTCAACTATAATAAAATAAACAACCCAAGTAGTAAATGAGCAAAGTGAGGTGTCTCTAAAGAGATGCCTCAGGAAAGAAGATATACAGATGGGCAAATGATCATATAAAAATATGTACAATATCATGTGTTACTATGGATATGCAAATTAAAGCAACAAGGAATAGGGAAGAGATCAAGACGACAGAGTTGGAGGATGCTGAGCTCTTCCCCCCACTCACCCCCTGCCCAGACACATCAAAAATACATCCAGATGTGGAGCGATTCTCACAGGAAACAAACTGGAGACTGGCAGAAAGACTCTTCTACAACCAAGGTTGTAGAATCAAATGGAGTCAGGTAGGAAGAGAAGTGATCAAATCGGGACCTGTGCCACTAGGAGGAAACATAGAAGAAGAAAGGGATTACATGAGCTCAGAGATTCCCCTCTCCCCCCGGGGATTGAGTAGTTCAAATTACATTTTGGGCACCCTGGCCCTGAGGTCTGACACTTGGAAGACCAGTCCCCTTAGCTGGTTGAAAACCAGTGGGACTAACAAGATGTCTGTAAAAAAACCTTAGATTCAGCTCATGAAGAGCACGCACTGGCTTGCTTACTACCCACAGTAAGGCAGAGGGTACAGATTTTAACTGCCTGGGACTATGGGTGGTTTCCCGCGACAGCCCCAGCACACTTTGGCCCACACTAAGTGCCCACTCAAGCCCCTCTTGCTCCAGTGCAACTCCCTACTAGGGTGGAGACCGCCATTGCTGAGGAGGGTGTGCAGTTGTTGGGGACAGAGCTGGCTAGAACCCATCAAGGCATCTAAATAACCCAAGGGCAGCTGTTACTGGCACTTGTGGAGGGGGCTTATTGGGAGCTGTCTTGAACAAGAGTTTACTGTTATGGTGGGAGAGTCCCAGCATGAGTTCTGTCCTGTACTGGGTGCCCGCTTTGGCCCCGCTTGTTCCAGGGCTAATCCCTTCAGGGGCAAAGTTGCCATTGTTGGGAAGTAAGAAAACACAAAATTAGAGAGTACAAAACCAGCTTGGACCCGACCTTCAGGGCTTCAGCTCTAGCACCTTGGGGCCAGATTCTGCCCCCCATAGGGCAGCTGGCCACTGAACATAGGAAAAGCCCTAACACATGGCTCTGGCTCTAGCCCCTCAAACTCCAGCCCCACCTAGTACCAAGGTGATAGTTAGCAGCATTACTGGGGAAGGACGAGATGCACACTCATCTCAGAACCAGCTCTCCCACCAAAGCCACTGGGTACATGCAGACTACATAGTGATGCTCCAACACAAGGACATTCCTTCAAGACCAAGTTAGGTAAGTGTTTTACATAATTTCATAGGAACAGAGAAAGTTAAGCAAAATGAGAAGACAGAGGAATTTATTTCAAACAGAAGAACAAGAAAAAATAATCCTGGAGAAACAACTAATGAAACAGAAATAAAGAGTTCAGAGCATTAGTAATAATAACTGAACTAGAGAAAAGAATAGATGAACACAATGGCAATTTTAACAATGACCTAGAAAATATTAAAAGAACCACTTAGAACTGAAGAATACAATAACTGAAATAAAAAACACAGTAGAAAGAATTAACAGCAGACTAGGTGATACAGAAGAACACTTAAGTGATCTGGAAGACAGAATAATGGAAATCACCCAATCAAAAGAGCAAAAAGAAAAAAAAAATGACAACAGTTTAAGGGACCTCTAGGACAACATCAAATGTACTAACATTCACAATACAGAGGTCCCAGAAGGAGAAGAGAGAGAGAAAAGGGTCAAAAATGTATTTGATGAATTTATGGCTAAAATTTCCCCAAATCTAAAGAAGGAAGAGATATCCAGGTACAGGAAGCACAGAGTCCAAAACAAAATGAACCCAAAGTGACCCAAAACCAGACATATCATAATTAAAATGGCAAAAGTTAAAGAGAGAATTCTAAAGGCAGCAAGAGAAAAACAAAGAGTCACATACAAGACAACTGCTGTAAGGCTATCAGCTGATTTTTCTGCAGAAATTTTGCAGTCCAGAAGAGAACAGCATGTTATATTTAAAGTGCTGAAAGAAAAAAAAAATTCTACAACCTAGGATACTCTGCCTAGCGAGATTATCATTGAGAACTGAAGGAGAGAAAAATAACTTCTCAGATAAGCAAAACATAAAAGAGTTCATCAACACTAAATTAACCCTAAAAAGAAATGTTAGAGGGTCTTCTCTATGTGGAAAAGAAAACCTACAAGGAGTAAAAATCTATAGAAAAGGAAAAAAATCACTAGTAAACACAAATATGTAGTAAAGGTTGTGGATTGACCACTTAAATAACCTAGTAAGAAGATTAAAAGACAAAAAACTGTAAAAAGCAACTATAACTACATTAACCAGTGAAGGAATAAACATGAAGATGTAAAATAGGACATTGAAAAGACAAAATATGGGGGAGGGGAGAAGAATGTAGATCTTTTAGAATGTGTTTGAACCTGAATGACTATCAGTTTAAAACAAGTAGATACAGTTATACATCAACACATATAAACCCCATGATAATCAGAATTCAAAAACCAGTAATAAATGCTTGAAAACTAGAGAGAAAGGAACACAAGCCTCTACTAAAGGAAATCATCAAACCAGAAATTAAGAAACTGAGAAAAGACAAGAACATAGAAGAACTATAAAAACAACCATAGAGCAAAAGGTCCAACCAAAAGATGGCAATGACAGACCTATCAATAATCACTTTAAATGTCATTGGACTAAATGCTACCATCAAAAGACACAAGTGTTTGGGATAAAAAAAAAAAAGACCTATCTACACGCAGTTTACAAGAGACTCACTTCAGAGCTAAAGACACACAAAGACTGAAAGTGAGGGGATGGAAAAAGACTTTTCATGCAAATGGAAATTATAAGAAAGTGGGGATAGCAATACTCATACCAGAAAGTAAACTTTAAAATAAAGTGTATAAAAAGACATGGAAGGTCATTATATAGGGATAAAGAGATCAATATAAGAAGAGACTATAACATTCACTAACTTACAGGCACTTAATATAGGAGCACTTAAATATGCAAATATTAAGTGACATAAAGGGAGAAATTGAGAAGAATGCAAAAATAGTAGGGGACTTTAGCATCCCACTTACATCAATGGACAGATCATCCTGTCAGAAAAATCAATAAGGCAACAGTAGTTTAAATGACACATTACAGGAGTCATACTTAATATCTACAGGACATTCAATTCAAAAAACAGCAGAATATACACTCTTTTCAAGTTCACATGGAACATTCTTCAGGATAGATAACATACGAGGCTACGAACAAGTCTCAACAAATTTAGGAGTATAGAAATTATGTCAAGAATTTTTTCTGGCCTCATCAGTATGAAATTATAATTACAGGAAAAAAATGGGAAAAACACAAACAGGTAGAGACTAAACAACATGTAACTAAAAAATGAGTTAGTGAAGAAATAAAAGAGGAAATCAGAAAATACCTTGAGACAAAAGAAAACTGAAACACAACTTTCCAAAATCTGTGGGATGTAGCAAAAGCAGTTCTAAAAGGGAAGTATACAGTGACACAGGCCTAGCTCAAGAAACAAGAATAACCTCAAATAATCTAAGCTACCTTCTAAGGGAATTAGAAAAAGAAAAAACAAAGGCCAAAGTCAGCTGAAGGAAGGAAGGAATTATTATCAGATAGATAATAAATAAAAGAGATCAGAAAACAATAGAAAAGATCAATGAAACCAAGAGCTGATATTTTGAAAAGATAAAATTGACAAAACTTTAACAGGCTCATCAAGAAAAGAGAGTACCCAAATAAACAAGATAAGAAATGACAGAGGAGAAATTGCAATTGATATCCCAGAGATACAAAAAAAAATCATAAAAGCATAGTATAAACAATTATAGGTCAACAAATTAGACAACTTACAAGAAAATAGATAAACTTCTAGAAACAAAAAATCTTCCAAGGGTTAATCAGGAAGAAATATATCTGAACAGACCAATCACTAGTACTGAAACTGAATTAGTTAAAAAACAAAACAAAACAAAACAACTCCCTGCAAACAAAAGTCCAGGACTGGATGGTTTCATAGGGGAATTCTACCAAACATATAATGAAAAGATAATACCTATCCTTCTCAAACGATTCCAAAAAATTGAAGATGCAGGAACACTTCTAACACTCATTCTACAAGACCATCTTTACCCTGATACCAAAACCAGACAAAAACACTAAAAATAAATAAAATTACAGGCCAATAATTCTGACAAATAAAGATGCAAAAATCCTTAAGAAAATATTACCAAACGGAATTCAACAAGATATAAAAAGGATCATACACCATGATCAATTGGGATTTATTACCAGAATGCAGGATGGTTCAATATCCACAAATCAATGTGATAGTCCACATTAACAAAAGGAAGGATAAAATCCCATGATTCTTAGAAGATTCAACATCCATTCATGATAAAAATCTCATCAAAGTTGGTATAAATGGGAAAATATCTCAACGTAATAAAGCCTATTTATGACAAACCCACAGATAACATCATATTCACTGGTGAAAAGATGAAATCTTTTCCTCTAGAATTGAAAACAAGTCAAGGATCCTGACTCTTTCCAGTTCTGTTTCACATAGTATTGGACTTCCTAGTCAAGCAACCAGATAAGAAAAAGAAAAGGAATCCATATTGAAAGGGAAGAAGTAAAACTATTTGCAGATAACCTGATACTACATATAAACACCCTTAAAGGCTCCCTCCAAAAACTATTAGAATAAATGAATTCAGTAAAGTTGCAGGATTCAAGATTAATATACAGAAATGTGTTGCTTTTCTATACATTAATAATGAACTATCAGAAATAGAAAACAAAATATCCTTGTAGCTTATTTTATTCCTAATATTTTGTACCTCTTAATCCCCTATCACTATAGTGCTCCTCCCTGAGAACATAGCAAATATTTTGTAATAACTATAAAGGGAGTACAAACGTCAAAAATTGTTAATCACTATATTGTACACCTGTTACTTATATACTATTAGACATCAACTACACGTCAATAAAAAATTTTTTTAAAGGGAAATAGAAAACAAGAAAACAATTCTTTGAAAAATCACAGCAGATGATAAAATACGTAGGTATAAACTTAATCAGAGGTGAAAAAGAAACCATGAAAACTATGAAACACTGATGAAGGATACTGAAGATGATACAAAGAAATGGAAAGACATTCCATGTTCATAGATTGAGATAATTAACATTGTTAAAACGTCCATACGTACATGCCACTCTCTCACTTTGTCCAAAGGTAAAACCTACAGTTAGTGGGAAGCAGCCACAGAGCACAGGGAGATCAGCTCGGTGCTTTGTGACCACCTAGAGGGGTGGGATAGGGAGCGTGGGAGGGAGGGAGATGCAAGAGGGAAGAGATATGGGGATATATGTATATGTATAGCCGATTCACTTTGTTATAAAGCAGAAACTAACACACAATTGTAAAGCAATTATACTCCAATGAAGATGTTAAAAAAAATTAAAAATTAAAAAATTAAAAAATAAAAATAAAGAAATCAGCAAAGCAAAAAAAAAGTCCATACTACGCAAAGCAATCTACAGATTTACTGCAATAGCTATCAAAATACCTATGACATTTTTCACAGAACTAAAACATATAATCCTGAAATTTACATGGAACCACAAAAGACCCCGAACTGTCAAAGCAATCTTGAGAATAAAGAACAATGTTGGAGGTATCACACTCCCTGACTTCAGACTATATACTACAAAACTACAATAATCAAAACAGTATGGTATTGGCACAAAAACAGACACAGAGATCAATGGAACAGAATAGAGAGCCCACAAATAAACCTACATACTTAGGATCAATTAATCTATGACAAAGGAAGAATATACAATGGAGAAAAGACAACCTCTCAATCAGTGGTGCTGGGAAAACTGGACAGCTACATGTAAAAGAATGAAATTAGAACATTTTTTTACACCATATACAAAAATAAACTCAAAATGGATTAAAGACCTAAATGCAATAACATAAACAGTAAAACTCCTAAAAGAAAACATAGGCAGAACACTCTGACATAAATTGTAGCAACGTATTTTTGTATCAGTCTCCTAAGACAAAGGAAACAAAAGCAAAATAAACTGGACTTAATTAAACTCAAAACTTTTGCACATTAAGGGAAACCACTGACAAAAACAAAAAGACAACCTGTTAATGGGAGAAAATATTTGCAAATGATATGAATGATAAAGGGTTAATACCCCAAATACATAAACAGCTCATTCAATAAAAAAAAAATTGTAAAAATTAGAAGACCTGAATAAACATTTTTCCAAAGAAGGCATACAGATGGCCATAAGGCACATGAATAAAATGTACAACATTGCTTATCACCAGAAAAATGCAAATCAAAACTACAAGATATCACTTCATACCTGTTAGAACTGCTATCATCAAAAAGACCACAAATAACAAATGTTGATCAGGATGTGGAGAAAAGGGAACCCTCCTACACTGCTGGTGGGAATGTAAATTGGTGCAGCCACTATGGAAAACAGTATGAAGCAAAAAACTACATATAGAACTACCATATGATCCATTAATTCCACTCCTGGGTATATATCCAAAAAAGACAAAACACTAATTCAAAGAGATTCATGCACTCCAATGTTCATAGCAGCATTAGTTACAATAGCTAAGATATGAAAGCAAGCTAAGTGTCCATCAACAGACGAATGGAAAAAGTGGTGATACACACACACACACACAATGAGATATTACTCAGCCATAAAAAAAGAACGAAATTTTGCCATTTTCAACAACATGGATGGACCTAGAGAGTATTATATGTAGTGAAATAAGTCAGACAGAGAAAGACAAATACCTATGTCATCACTTATATGTGGAATATAAAAAGTGAAACAAATCAATGAATATAACAGAGCAAAAACAGACTCACAGATATAGAGAACAAACTAGTGATTACTAGTGGGGAGAGGAAAGGGGGGAGGGGCAAGATAGAGGTATGGGATTAAGAGGTCCAAACTACTATGTATAAAATAAATAAGATACATGGATATATTGTACAGCACAGGAATGTAGCCAATATTTTATAATATCTTTAAATCCAAAACTATTAAATCATTTTGTTGTACACCTGAAACTACTATAGTATTGTAAATCAATCATACTTCAATTTAAAATTGTGTCAACCAGCCAATTCCATGTTGAAAAAATGAATAGAACTACAAGCCTATTAGAATGTTAAAATCCAAAATTTTGACAATATTCAGTTGCAGACTAGGATACAAAGAAACAAGAATTCTCATTCATTAGTAGTGGGAATGAAAAACGGTACAGACATTCTAGAAGACATTTTGGCAATGTCTTACAATGATAAGCAGTCTTACCATATGATTAAACATTTTCCCTCCTAGGAATTTGTTCATCTGAATACAAAACTGATGTTCCCAGGAAACCCTGCATGCCAATACTTATAGCAGCTTTATCCAGGCTTGCCAAAACGTGGAAGCAATGACAATGTCCTTTAATAGTTGAATGGGTAAATACTGTGGAACCTCCATACAACGGAATATTATTCAGTTATAAAAGGGGATCAGCTTTCGATCCACAAAACATCATGTGCGAATCTTAAATGTGTATTTCTAAGTGAAAGAAGCCAACTTGAAAAGACTCTATACTATATGATTTCATTTATATCACATACTGAAAATGGAAAACTGGTAGAGATGGGAAATAGGTCTATGGTTGCCAGGGATTGGAAGTTTGGGGAAGGTTGAATTGGAGAAGCACAGGGGATATTTAGGGTTGTAAAATTATTCTGTATGTTATCAAGGTGGATACATGACACTATGAGTTTGTCAAAACACATAGAATCTTACAGCATAAAGAGTGAGCTTTAATGTGTACTAATTGGGAAAAAATAAGTTAGGAGATTGAGGAACCCCAAGACGGAATGTAGATTGTAATAAAAAGATCTAACTGTATCACAAATGTTTGACATCACCTCACGAAGGGAGTTAGGGAAAAAGATGCTGATCTCATCAGTAATTTTGAAAATAATTGGAAACTGTAAGATTAAAGACAAAAAGAACTGTACTCTAGTTGATAAACTCTCCTCACCCTGCCCCAAGAATGGGACACAGGTAAACAGCTCTGAAATCACTCTGCATGGATTCTGGGGTTGGATGGTGGCTAAAGGGAAGTAGGTTTCTCACTGTTGGAGTAGGGGTTACCAATAAGCAAAGGCTAAAGCTTAGAAAGAAATATATGATAATGGATTGGAGTTAGAAATATCGGTATGAATACTTGGATAGATTTATATCCAAAAGTATAAACGTGTGTGTGTGTGTGTGTGTGTGTGTGTGTGTGTGTGTGTGTGAGAGAGAGAGAGAGAGAGAGAGAGAGAGAGAGAGAGAGAGAGAGAGAGGGAGGCAGTAATCAGTATCAAGGCTGCAAAGAAGAAATCTTTATTTGGGTCTAGCAGGAATTATAATTCACTCTGGCACAGGAAAGGTAATATTTGTCCTTAAGGGATAGGCTGTCATGAGTTATTTTAGGGCAAGGGCCCAATAAGTATCTTGAGTTTCTGGAACATTTGGTAGATGTTCTGAATGCCTATGTTAAGACAAAAAGTGGTCAAAAGGTCAGATTCCATTCAGGCTAAGACATGTGTAAGTCACACTTCCTGACACTTCCTGGTTTCATTTTAGAGAGCTCTCTTAGCAACACTGACTCCATTTTGATATTCCTTTCACAATATATACAGATGGATACATACAGAAATATTCATAGATACATGTGTATACACAAGTTGGTACACACATATTTAACTAGTTTAACTAGTTTTGCTCACTGAGAGTTTCGAAGCAATGATACACTGGTGGCAACAAACACACCCTTCACCCATATCTTGGTTTCTAGTATTCTCCAATAAAAGGAATCAAAGATCCTTGGAGAAATGGCTGATTCTAGGGTTGAGGCAGAGAATATACAAAATGAACCTGGAGTATCTTGTAGTGCCAGAAAATAAGGAAGCGCTTAAAAACACAAAATGATGGAGATCTGTCAAAGAGCACAGGAACCAACTGAAATAGCCCCCAATGGCCAAAGAATTTGAGCAACAAAATAAATAGCATAGTATTAGATTATAGCCCAAAGTACAAAATAAATATCTATGAGCCCATATGGATATACATAAATGTATAAATAACTAAATAGAAAAAACAAATCTCTCATACAGAAAAATACCAAATAATTTATATAGATTCTTCTCCCTAAAAGATATAGCAAATTACTCCCCATTCCGGAGTGTGGATTGTTCATAGTGACTTCTTTCTAAAGAGTACAGTATGGAGAGGCCGCAATAGTGAGAGGCCCGGGCACCGCGATGAAGAGTGGCCCCCGCTCGCCGCAACTAGAGAAAGCCCTCGCACAGAAACGAAGACCCAACACAGGCAAAAATAAATAAATAAATTTAAAGAGTACAGTATGGAAAGAAGGAAAATGAGTAACTTTATGGTAGAAAACTCTGACAAATACTACCTCAGCCAGGTGAACCAAGTTAACACTATATGAGTAATGGTTCACATTGATAGTATGCACTTTTGATATAATGCAAATTATACTTTACCTTTGTGCTTTTCCTCTGAAAACCACATAACCCTGGTTAACCATGAAGAAAACTTGAGACAAACCAAACTGAGGAACATTCAGTAAAATATCTGACCAGTACTCCTCAAAACTGTCAAGGTCATAAAAAAACAATGCACTTCTGAAAAGCTTTCACAGTCTAGAGAAGGCTAAGGAGACTTGACAACTACATGTAATGTAGTATCTTGGGTGGGAATCTAGAACATGGGAAGGATATTAGCAAAAATCTAAAGATATCTCAATAATAATAATTATTGCATTTGGAAGACACAGATGTGGGTAAAATTCAAAGACTGCTAATGGGGAAGGGAGTCAAAGCCTTATAAAGGCCCTTCAGATCATAATCATGTATGAATATTGGTTTATTAGTGTGACAAATGCACCATAGTAATATTAACAATAGGAAAACTGGTTTTTGGGAACTCTCTGTAATATTCTTGTAACTTTTCTGTAAGTGCAAAAGTATTCTCAAATAAAAATAGATCAATGACTTTTAAAAATAGTTAACGTGATGGGAGGAACATCAGTTAACAAGTCATGTTTAACACTACCACAGCCTTTATATTGATGCTAACTCTTGAGTGAATTAAAAAGCCTTTCATTATAAAACACAGACTCCAGGCAAAGAAACCTGGCCTGATGCGATGGGGAAATACTGAATTCTGAAATGTGATTCTCCCACAGTGCTTCGTCCTTGCCCTTAGCAGCCTCTGCATTTCATGCGAATGACTGTAAACTCTCTCTCTATATCACCAATGTTTGCAGATCATCAAAAATAGAAAGGTGTGGTTCCATGCCACTGTTGCTTGCCCTCTTTTCAGGCCACTGCTGTATTTTGTGAAGCCAGAGGGCTCCCTATCCTCCAAGAGGCTGTCAGCACTAAATGCCATATAGCTCTCACCTGTGTTCCTTTTGTCATCACTCTAACATAATCTCTCAAAATTACTGCCTAGAAAATCCTAAACATATTTAATGATTTTCAATTTTTGTCAGTGCTCCTTTAGGAGGAAATGTACTCTGTGGCAGAAATGTCGAGGCTGATACCACATTTTGTAAATTCACATACTTGATTAAAACGACACTTGTTTAGAGTGTGAAAGAACTGTCACATGTAAAGAGTATATTTGGCTGCAAAATTCTCCAAAGAGTTCTGTTAAAAATAGTCTAAAGGGAAATTCTTTTGATCTTGTCTGTCATAAAAATTTTCAAAGTTGCTGTTAGTTAGAAACATGAAGTTTGCTATGAAAAACTGCAGAAAGACGTGTTTGTTTTTACTTTGGAATTTCAGCACGTTGTGGTTTTATGTGAAACGTTTCTCAATGGATTTTTAAAGAATTATTCATAGACAAATACTTTGCTCCCTTTTAGGTGAACAAAAAGATAGCAAACACTTGTGGCCATGGCCCCGGGCCATGGGTCAGAGAAGCCTGCTACCATCTGCCATTCTCTTGGTATGTTTCACAGAAAAATCTTTCACATACATTACTGATAGGGCCCCAGGACACTTGGGAATGGTGACACATTAACTCCATGATTCAGACTTTGTTCAAATTTGCCTCTTTTTATTTCTAATGATGAAGATTCACAGCAAATAGGACATATCAAAAAGTCATCCATATAATGTTTTAAAAATGCCTTACATTTGAATAATACACAATACATTGCAAATCATTTTCATACACATAGCTTGATTCATTTTTTACAAAATCATCCGGTGAGGTAATTTACACTGTAATTTATAACTTCACAATTAAAAGAAGTTAAACAGGGCCCCTTACCCCTATCTAGAAAAAAAGTTTTTCTAGCCCTCCCACCCTTCTTATCCCACCCCTCTAGGTTGTCACAGAGCACTGAGCTGATCTCCCTGAAGCACAATCATTCTTATCCAGCTTCTATGGTGTGATAAAATTTTATGCCCTTAAGGAATCCTGAAGCAACTGACACAAGTGGGTTAGTTATCAACTTACCAGAGAGCAAACAGTGTTTAAGATGATGTCAATGTATTTCATTTTCCCTTAAGTGTTTAAAAATGGGCCCTTGATACATGATGAAAATCCAATATTTGAATAAGCAGAAAATTCTAACTCCCTTGTCCCTGCCTCCACTTCTCCAAATAAGAGTTAAGAGTGTTTATTGCATTACTGAAAATATCTTTCGACAAAAGATCTAAGAATTCCATTAGTGAACAATCCTTGGATGAAGAATCCATGAACATTATACTATTGAGATTATTCAGTATATTTCTCAGCTTGGTAAATTTGTTTTGGGGGTGTAAAATTTCATGACCAAACAAATAGCTTTAATATCTTATTGGCAAAAGCTTAGTGAATAAATTACAAGTGCACATGCTCAGTTCAATTTTGTTTTTAGTATTGAAACTTCAAGAAATATAATCATTGAATTGCTTCCCTGGACCTCAGTACTTGAACAGGATATAAACATAGGGTAGCATAAAAGCACTATCAATGAAGCTAGGAAAACTTGTTTTGAATGTTCCTGCATCATTTCATACAAAAATAAGTACAGCAGAATCCTGTATTCTTTTACAGATCATTGACTCTATGCCCCTAAAACTAATGGCCAAATTTTAAAAATACCACAAACATCATTCTCATATTTATTACCTAACAATTGAATAATAATCACACCTCACAATTTCATTACAATTTTTAGATCTAAAATAAGGCTCTAACTAAAACTCTTGTTTTAAGCTTGAAAATTTGAAACAAAATCATTTATATCCTGCAGATTTTCTTCTGATCCTTAATTTAACATAAATTGTGTGACATTGGTTTATCCACTTAGAAACTCAATTTATATATGAAGACATACTGTCACTATGTAGTTTTATTTCATGAAAAGTAATGCTACCAGACTTCCCCGGTGGCACAGTGGTTGAGAATCTGCCTGCCAATGCAGGGGACAAGGGTTCAATCCCTGGTGCAAGAAGATCCCACATGCCACGGAGCAACTAAGCTCGTGCACCACAACGGCTGAGCCCGCGTGCTGCAACTACCAAAGCCCACGTGCCTAGAGCCCGTGTGCCGCAACAAGAGAAGCCACCGCAATGAAAGCCCGCGCACTGCAATGAAGAGTAGCCCCCGCTCACCGCAACTAGAGAAAGCCCACGCGCAGCAATGAAGACCCAACGCAGCCAAAAAAAAAAAAAAAAAAGTAATGGTACCTCAGCAGCAAAGTTATGAGCAATACCCCTGCATGGCACCCCTTCCTTATTCTGATTCCTTATCACACTCCCATATCTACTCTTTGAAACCTTTTTCTCTAGGCTTCATGTCCATAACCTCATTCACCACATGCTAGCTTAGTACATGATATGTCTTGTCTTCTTGTCTTCCTTGCCACCCACTTCAAAAAAGAGATTAATGTCACCTATAAATGTTATGCATAATCTCATTTCTAATTAGCCCATTTCCCCTATACCTCTAAGTTCTAAAATGAGATTTACTGAACTCAAGTTCTGTGGTGTATAACTTGGGGAAAATGCTGGATTAACAGTACGGAATTGGCTTTTTTCCTTAACTGTGGGATTTCTCAGGCTTTTTGATATTCTACACTACATTTTGAATTAGAAAGAGAATATAGAGGAGACAATTTCCCCAAGTCATTTTAATATCTGAACTATTTCAAGTAGCATATTAATGTTCCATAGAACATGTTTAGGAAATGTGCTTTATGTTTGTGCTTCTCAATCTTGGCTACCGATTGGAATCACTTTGGTAATTTTAAAATCACTGATTCCTGTTCCCACTCCCACAAGTTCTGATGTAGTTGGGCAGAAGTGTGACTTGAGTATCAGAATTTTAAAACTCTCTGCTGATGATTCTTGTGTGCACCAAAGGTTGAGAACTACAGCTCTGAATCTATCTTCTCATCCTTCCCTTAAGTTTAAGAAGGTCTTCCCTCATCCCCTCTAAAGACTACTGCACCCAGACACCATCCCTTCTTGGCATTTTCATTTCTACAATTAACTATTTTAACTTTCAGTAGTTGGGGAACCAGGTAGATTTTTGATAAGGTTAAGTATACAGGACCAAATCAAGAAGCCTCTTCTCACTGAGTACCCCTTTCATCCTTTCTGCAGGACCTAGGTAGTTTTACTAATTCTTTACTGGATCCTTCTGTCTTTGTAAGCATGTGTAATTCTGTCCAATCATGTAAACATCTTCACTATGTCCCTCATTCCCTTGCTCTACCAAACTTTTAAATGACGGATGTGCTTTCTTTGTCTCCATTTAGTCCCTCACTTGCCATCTGGTTTCTGCTTCCAGTTTTGTTTCCAATTATGTTCCCTGTGCAAACATAATCCTGTAGCCTTGCCTCCATCTTCTTTCTTCCCATTCTCTCTCTTTTAATTACATTAATGTATTTTGATCATACTTTTTCCTTGACATCTTTTAAAAAATATTACTGAAATCATTTTTTTACTTCTCTAACCTATTCATTTTTTGACAATTTTACTAATTGTGGATGTTCATGAAAAAGATGACCCTTAGACCATCAACCCTTCCATCTAAACACTGGAATGCACTAGGACCCATCTATGTCATGTTCACATTTTGTGACTTTTCTTTCTCCCCCACAAGGGTGTATTATCAGAATAAATGCTTTTAGCCTCTCTTTCCATCTAATTAACTCATTCTTCTTACAGGGAGATAAGAGATTTACTCTTATTACTGAGCATCTAACATTTATACTAGGAGTTAAGGATTGCTGCATTAAGACAGTGTGTGACCCTTTCTCCCTCCTTTCTGCTCAGTGTCTTGCCAACAATTATGTGATGAAGTAAGTCTAAAATCTTCAATGTCAACAGCTATAATATCTCTGCAGACCCAGTTCTTTCCATCAATGATAACTGAGTTCTAAATGTGGGGAGATAGTAAGGAGCCCTCCAGTTTGATTATTGATTCAAGCTGCATTTTACAATCTAACTTTATTAGATGGCCTTATTCTTTCAGAGTACTGAGCTACTGGGAACCTTCCTGACCAGTTATTAAAACTAACATATTGATCCCCAATTTAAATCCATTCTAGGCCTAGTTCATTGGGTCTATTCTTCATTGGTTATACTCCAAAGCAAGGAGGAATGAGTATTAGGCTTACTCTTATATCTCCCCATGCCACTGCAAATATTGAGAGATTAACAAGAAATCCTTATGAATAAATATGGACACTGGTTTGGGTTTTATCAAAGTACTGTATAGTGAATCAGGCTTTAGGTGCCAGTGCTGTAACTGGCTTTAGCAGATCTAGGGCAAGCAAGAAATAAACTGCACATTCAGTAGCTTCTTATACTGTGACCATGGATATTCCTAAAGGCCTAGATGGTCTAGATACTAGATTATCAGGAATTTTTTTTTGTTAATTTCCAGATAAGGCTCACCTCAAAGAAAGAATAACATCACTATATAGGCTATTTAAGTATAGTTGGGTTGGCTAGGGAAGTGTGTTTTGTTTTGCATTCTCTTCTTTTATTATGCCATCACCAGAATGCAGACAATTATTTTCAATCACATGTAGACAGTATAAATTTTGCTCTATTTTATAAGCTCTGATTATTGTTGTTTAATTCAGAGACATAGCTTGTAGGTTAATTATGCTCAAACATCTCATTAAATAACAGAGAAAAATGAGGATCCTTATTATATGGAAATATGTCATTTTCTTAGATTGAAGTAGAGGAATAATTTAATGTAATTTTACAAAAATAAAATCTTGGAAGGAAATTAAAAAGACTTACTTAGGGACTTCCCTGGTGGCACAGTTGTTAAGAATCCACCTGCCAATGCAGGGGACACGGTTCAAGCCCTGGTCCAGGAAGATCCCACATGCCACAGAGCAACTAAGCCCGTGCACCACAACTACTGAGCCTGTGCTCTAGAGCCCGCGAGCCACAACTACTGAGCCCTCATGCCACAGCTACTGAAGCCTGCTTGCCTAGAGCCTGTGCTCCACAACAAGAGAAGCCACTGCAATGAGAAACCCACGCACCGCAATGAAGAGTAACCCCCGCTCGCCACAACTAGAGAAAGCCCATGCACAGCAACAAAGACCCAACGCAGCCAAAAATAAATAAATAAATAAACTTAAAAAAAAAAAAAGACTTACTTAAACCCAGATCTTCTAGTTGCCATGTTTGTTCAGCAGAAGAATGAATGGTATAAATTGAAATCCAAAATGATCTTACAGTTCAAATAGAAACATGGAAAAAAGACACATGGTTTGCCTGATGGAAAGAAGTGATTTTATTTTGAGAAAGATTGAGATCTTAGAGACCAAGCTATTAGTCTATCTACCTGTCTATCTACCTATCTATCGATCAATTGATTGATCACTCTATCATCTATCTATCAAATGGGAAGAGAAGGCCTACCTTATAGATAGAACTAAGAAGAATAGGAGAAAATTGAGCTGTTATTGGTTAGGAGGGTCACTAGAGCTGAAAATAAAACAAACAAAAACAAAAATAGAAAAACCAAGAAAACAACAAAACAAGAGGAAAACAACAAAACAAAGAGGAGATCTCAGATGCCTAATTGATTCCTCCAGAGGAACCAAGACCCCCGAAATCTATAATAAGGACTCCTTTTTAAGCTGTTAATCAAAAATCAATTATGAAAGCAATTGAGAAACAGCTCCATAATGATTAAATTACCTATGAGATGATTCAACATTTGGATGAATTTGAATGAAGGAGTCCTGAGAAAATTAATGTACAATACTTTTGAAAGTATGAAATGCATTTTAAAGTAATAGAGTTAATATGAAGGATGGATTGGGAAATTTAAATAGATTCTAAATAAAAGCACAGAGAGATGAAAAATCAAAATCAAGTATTCATGAGAGAGAAGGTGATGTGAATTTACTTAAATGGTGTATGCTTTTGAAAAATTCAAAACTCACTGTTTTTATATGTCTCACTACAGGAGATTCTGCAAGACAGAATCTGGAGTACAAGATAGACGGTAAAGGTTGGACCTGAAAGCAAGAAGAAGGAGGGTCTCTAAGTCCAGTGAAAAGTATGAGTGAGGTGGGGAAGGAAAGAACTAAAATAAGTAGTCTGAAATGATAAACATATAGCTGGACTTATTTACAATAACTGGGAGGGCGGAAGTAAGACATTAGAATTATAGATAATTATTTGAAGAGAAGATGTATAAAGAAAGTATGTTTTGGGTAAAAATTCAATAGCTGAGGGACAGCGAATGTGAGTGATGTTGACCTGTCACGGATGATTTATTTTCTAGCATCACCAGTTGTTTCAATTCAACAATTTATTATGGAGATCCTCCAACTGAGGCAAAAATAATCTATGCATTTGAAAAATTACAGAAAAGGAAGAATCTTCAGGTATGGAGCAACTAAAAATGTATTAAGATCACTCTGGGCACAAAGAGGAACAGCATATTGTATCTGTGCAAAATGCATGACAATAAACTGTGCTTATGGTGTTTCCTGTTATAAATATCGGACATTCTACTTGGAATGAGGAAAGGGGACGAAGCCTGTATATAGAGAAGGTCAGATATCTAAGACTCAAAGGCAAAATGTTAAGTGGTTTTAAATATGTGGGATGAGTATTAAAGGGAAAGGGGAGTCTCAGAAGATGGGAAGCTGGAGGAGGTGGGTGTCACCACTGTAGATACGTTTAAAATTTTCAAGAAAATGCAAAAGATTTCAAATGCTGCCCTCTGACAATAGAGGGTGTATGCTTATTTAGAACTACCTCCTCCAACATCACGTGGCAAGCTTAGTATTTCAATTAACTTCTTGATATGAAGAGGCTGAAAAAGATAATGAAATCTCTTTAGTGATTTTTTTTTTTCTCTCTAGCTTCTTTTCAAGTCTCTACCATAACCCCTGATTTGCAGACACTGGAGATTTGTCTTGTACTCTATACTGCGTCCAAGAAAAATTATTTCTTGGAATGATTATTATATGACTTGAAAAATTATGTGTTTTCAAAATTTTATAGATGTGTGTAGGTATTATGATAATATATAGACATACCCATGACCCTTGAAGTATTAAGGAAATTTGGAATAAGCAAAAAGATTACTGGGTATCTCCAATGGAAGAATGTACATTGTTGGGGCATAGCCTTACGGGTTATCCATTCTAGCCATTAAATTCCTTTGAGCTATTTTACAATTTTGTAAATCACAGATAAGGGGCAGCAATGTAAAATTAATTTTGTTTGTAGGTATTCAAAAGAATCCTGTCTGGTAGTGGGAAAACTCTTTTCCCACCTTGAAAAAGTCACTTTTATATCCATTTACAAGTTTATTTCAATATTTCTAATCTATAAGTGTGTTTTTTTTGGATTCTCCTTTGAGCTAGTTGTAATAAGTACCTGGTTCACTCATTAGTGTGAGTAATATAAAGATTTTAATGTGTTCATTTTATGTGAGAATCCTGATTTTATCCTCTTTTAATATTAAATCCATTAACAGTATCTATGGAAAAGGAAGACAAGCCAGGATCAGGCTGGAATTGGATTTATTCAAATTTGGAGCATTCAGAGAAGCCAAATTTATTCTACTGGGAAAAAAATGAAGGAAAATGAAACAAGGAACTGGGCTTTCATCTGCTAAGATACGTTGGAGGAAACTGAACAAACAAATGAATAGGAAAAGTGTTTGGCTTTTAATGTCTTTGAACTTCAGCTTAAGGTTATTTTATTTTATTACTTTAGTTTTTCTGTGGAAATTGAATAATATGAGTTTGATAGTGTTCAAATTCGAGTTTTTGTTCATTATGTACTAGAGTTCATTGTATAATCTCTGGTGAGTTACACTGAAAAACATGGTTGGTATAATTTGAAACACATAACAGAAAAGGCAGTAAATAACTGACCTGTGGCACAATATGACTTGACAGAATTTGGATATTTCTTGGGGCATAAACTAAATTCTCTACCAATTATCCCAGAGAAATCCCAAGGAATATTGTTAGAAATCACAGGAATGGCCTTAATGAGACCCAAGTTTCTAATTAATACCATGCTTGGTTGTTAAGATAAAGAGAACAAACATGGGGAGTGTTGGAGGGTGAAGAAGGGTATTCTCACTTTACCCTCATGTTTCTACCAAGCAGTAGTTCTCAGTGTGTGGTCCTCTAAGAACAATATCACATCACCCAGGGACTTGTTAGAAATGCACATTTTGGGCCCCCACTCCAAACCCACAGAATCAAAGTCAGAGGGTTGGGACCCAGAAATCTGTATTTTAACAAGCCTTCAGGGTGGTTCTAATACACTCAATTTTGAGAAGCTCTGCTGTCGATGACTCTTTAGCTTCTTTCATCAGAGTCTGCTCATGTGTAATATTCATTATCATTGTTTCTACCTTATAGAATTACTGTGATAAGAGGGACAGTGTGTATATTAAATGCTTTGTACAATGAAGCACATAATAAGTGCTCAATAAAGTCACCTAGAAAAGGAGAATGTTGGAATTAGTATACATGTTCTTTTCGCCCCTCTTCTGAGGAATAGGAGTAAATAAACTAATTTGTGAGAGCTTGATATCCAGCAGCTCTTGTTTCGCTTGCTGGTGGGATTAATTAAAAGATCACACACAGTTCATGCCTTGGCTTTACAGTCCCTTGAGTCCACCTGCACCTAATCACAATGAACACCTGCACTTCCTCTCTCCCTATGGTAAGCAGACTGAGCTAATTCTGCATATTTACCATCCTTTTCCTTTCCATATTTTCTAGTGATAATAAAATAAGGTAGGTGTTTAAGGGTGTATAGATGTGACTGTTTTTCATTCCAAGGGGATGTACAATGCTTACACCTTGGCTTCAGGTCCAAACTAGCCTCACTAATTCAACTCTACTGAAGAGCTGTGGATATCGTTAGATCCTTGCCTGATCCCATTTATCAAATACACCCCAATCTGTCCCAGGAAGTTTCACTGTATCAGAACATGAAAGCACCTGTCAGTGAAGCACTTGCCTATGTGTCGGATACCGTTCTGAGCATTTTACAAGTTCTAAATCTTTTAATCAAAGCTTTGGAAAAAATGGTTTTAAATGTAAAAGAACCAGGGGAATTCTGCACCCCTGAGTCTTTCTTAAAGAAACTACTAGAGAATGAGCTTCATCCAACCTTCAGCAAAACGACTGATGGTAAACACTTTAACATATATGTGTAGACCCAAGACTAAAACAAAGGTGGAAATGAGAGTAGATGAATACACAAATAACAAAATTAATGGATACTCTAACATAATATATTTCATTAATAAATCAACGTCTACCTTCACATATCCTGTAAGGTACTTACAACCTGTAATTTAAAATTCTCCACCAATCATTTGTGGTATCTAGTCATACCTTTACATTTTGCATATACGGTAAGAACACAGCACATAGCTACTATTTTTGCTTTAGACAGTTATCTTTTAGAACTATTGAATATAAGGACAATGTAAGTGTTTTATTTACCTTCATCTATGCCATTTACAACACCTTCATTTCCTTAGATATACGTTTGATTTAAATATATTACTTTCACCTGAAGAATCCTTCAACAATTATTTAGTTGAAGTCTGCTGGCAATTAATTATCTGTTTTTGTTTATACGAAAAAATATCCATTTCTCCTTTATTTTGTAAAGTTATTTTCACTTAGTATGGAATTCTGATTGACAGTTGTTTTTTTCCAATTTCAGTACTTTAAAGATTTACTCCATTTTCTTCTGGCTTGCATGGTTTTTGATTAGCAACCTACTGTTACTATTATATTTTTTATTTGTATGTCATTTTTTTCTGGTTGCTAAGATTTTTTGTCTGTGTTTGGTTTTCATCAGCTTGAACATGATATGTTTAGTTTTGTGTGTGTGTGCACTTTTGTTGGCATTTATCCTGCTTTGGTGACTTATGAGTGTCTTTGATCTGTGATTTGGTATTCGTCATTAATTTTGGACAATTCTCAAACAGTATCTTCTAAAATATTTCTTCTGTTCTGATTTCCCTCTCTTCTCTTTCTAGATTCCATGATCTACAAATGAACCTAACTGCATTACAGATTCATGACATAATCACAGTGAAGAATGTTGAATAGAAAATAACTCATCTAAGTAACTTTGAAAAAGGAATTTTGACTCTATAATGGAAAGTTAAAAACAAAAAGAAGTATACAAAATACTCCATTTAGCCAATACATTTTTCAGAGGGTTAAATAGGTTAACAATTTTGAAGGTATTTAACAAAAAATATAAAGTACTCCAGGATTGAGTAAATAAGGAAATACCTGAGGAAATGAGAGTCAGGTTTCTCATCTTCCATACAGGAGTTATAAATAAATAAAGGTTAGAATAAACCCTATGGAGTTAGACTGCACTCAGAGCTATCAGTATGAACTCATGTCTTGTACAGATAGATAGATAGATAAATAGATTTAGTTATATGTACGTACATCTGCTTAGAGGGCCTGGAGGCAAAATATACATGAGTGGTAATGAGAATATCTAGTGTTCATGTCTTATTTTCTAAATATAACTGACTAATATAAAGACTGCTGGGACAGGGAAAACACAAGGTGATCCTGGAATATCTTGTAGTCATGGAAAGTAAGAAATGCTCAAAAAATGGTGTTATGTCAATAGCCAACAACTTGAAGGGGCTGCCAATGGAGAAATCTGAGATAATGTAAACAAAATACCCATGATTTCATTCTAATATAAATAGAATAAAATAATACTAGTATAAATAATTGAATTGAGAGGAGAAAACTCTTCTTAATAGTAAAAATTCAATTTCATAAATATGGAAAGAATGTCAGAAATTGAAAAAGTGTCTTTTGGCAAACAGTACAGTAATAATTGTTTCCACCAAGAATCATCACTGTATTCTAAAACTGGTGAGCAAAAATATGATAAGCAGGATGTTTGCATAGTCTCAAAATATCTTCCCATAATATACTTAATAATACAGGGCAAAATAGTAACTTGACAGTGGAGAAAACTGGACACACATCCCCTTAACCAAATTACTAAGGTTAGCATCACCAATACTGATGCATATTGATGTTATGTGCCTTCCGATGCGATGTACTGAGAAGGTGACAGCTCAGAACATCACTTGGTGGCATTTCTGCTAAAAACACATTACCTGAATTTAGTCATGAAGAAAAAAAATCAGTCAAACCCAAACTGTGGGACATTCTACAAAATAATTGGGCAATATTCTTCAAAAGTGTTCATGTCATGAATGAAAAAAGACTGAGGAAATGCCACAGACTGGGAAAGGGACTAAACGGACATGACAATGAAATATCAGAAAGGGAATGTAAACAAACAATCCCTTTTAAAATCGAATCAAGGAAAAAAAAAAAAAAACTTAGGAATAAACCTCACCAAGGAGGTGAAAGACGTATGCTGAGAACAACAAAACATTAATAAAGGAAACTGAAATTGATTCAAGGAAATGGAAAGATATCCCATGCTCTTGGATTGGAAGAATTAATATTGTTAAAGTGGCCATACTGCCCATAGCAATCTACAGATTTAATGTGATTCCTATTAAACTACCCATGACATTTTTCACAGAACTAGAACAAAGAACCCTAAAGTTTATATGGACTCATAAAAGACCCAGAATTGCCAAAACAATACTGAGGAAAAAGAACAAAGCAGGAGGTATAACCCTCCCACAATTCAGATAGTACTACAAAGCTACAGTAATCAAAACAACATTTGTTACTGGCACAAAAAACAGACATACGGATCAATGAAACAGAATAAAGAGTCCAGAAATAAACCCATACACCTGTATCAATTAATCTCTGACCAAGGAGCCAAGAATATGCAATGGGGAAAAGTCTCTTCAGCAAGTGGTGCTGGGAAAGTTGGGCAGCCTCATGCAAGTCAATGAAGTTAGAACACATCCTCACACCATACACAAAAATAAGCTCAAAATGGTTTAAAGACTTAAACATAAGACACAATACGACAAAACCCCTAGAAGGGAACATAGGCAAAACATTCTCTGCCATAAATCGTACCAATGTTTTCTTAGGTCAATCTCCCAAGGCAATAGAATAAAAGCGAAACTAAACGGGCCTTAATTAACTTAAAAGCTTTTGCACAGCAAAGGAAACCATCAACAAAATGAAAAGACAACCTACAGACCGGGAGAAAATATTTGCAAAATGATGCGACCGACAAGGGCTTAATTTCCAAAATACGCAAACAGCTCATTCAACTCAACAACAAAAAATATAGGACTAAAAAGCAACTGAAGGGTGTTCGTCAGAGAAATCATAACATTAGATTTAAGTACTCCTTAGGGAGTGCTGGTGGAATTAGAAAAAATAAAAGCAGCGTTTAAAAGCTATGACTCATTGGAACTCACCTGGAAGCCACCATGAGTCTCAGGACTTTAGAGGGAGACGCTGAAGGCTGAAGACAGTCTCAACCTCATGCTAGAATGAAGATGGTAAATCTTAGCTTCACCAGTCCAGAGACAACCAGGTTTGTTTTGCCTAACGCGCAGCAAGCCAGGATACTGCAACCTTTGGCGTCTCAAAGGTAAGGGGCCTGGGCTACCTACGGCATAAAGAAGAAAGAAAAAAGACGTTCTGACACGTAGGCAGCGTAGGGAACGTGGGATACGTGGGGAGCGTGGGGAAAGATGATTGGGAGAATGTAATCACCGTTCTGCGCAGGCGTAACTAAGTGACAAGGCCTCCACGTTCAATTTCAATCTTAACCAGCTCAGCTCAAAGTAGGCACAGCTGACTCCAAATTGCTGAAACACACACCTCAGGCAAACATCTTATTGTTTAGGCTACGAGCCTCTTGGAGGGCATGCAAGTCTTTTGTAGCAATAATTAAAACGATCTTGATCAGTGAAAGCAGGTGAAATGGATTTGACTAATGATTACCCACAGTTTCAACAACGTGAAGCTCTAGGCATGCAAGAGTGGCCACCACTGCCACAGATTTTATTTGCCCACATCCTTAAGGGAGATGATGCTCAAGAGCTCAAACTCTGCCTATGGGTGAGTCTTTCTAAATTGTCATCAGAATTTACCCACTTGAGTGCTTCTTAATTGAAGCCTCTAAACAAGGAAAAGTGCATAGAAGGAGATTCTACAAAATTTAGTTCCAGGATTCTCATGAATACAGGTGAGCATTTACAACAGATAATCAAGTAAAAGTCCGTTAATGTTTCTATGTATGATTCATTTTCTTATCATGATATATTTAATCTAATTATTATGTATTTAATGTTGTTTACACTGATATCATGACCCAGAGTTTGATAAACACTGGATTAATGACTGAAATTATCTGATTATGCAAAAACAGAAATTTCAATATGGCTTTATTCTCCATAAATTTTATATTTAACCTTATAAACCTCTTATGAAACGAGAAAGGTCAAAATGTGGCCATAAGAGGACAGCTGCTTGTACTGATGATGGAAATGAAGGGGAAGGGGAAGGGGAAAAAAAAGAGGAAGAGGAAGAAGAAGACAACAGATGATTAAGTGATAAGCTTTACCCATCCTCACCCAAAGATATTTCGTTTGTCTGTTTTTAAATAATTTAAGAATTGGAAAGTCAGTCCCTTGTGGCCATGTCTGTGACGTCAATAAAGATACCACTCAGTTCTTTGGCAATTAAAGAAATGTGATTCATAAAAAGATAGAAGAGCTCCAGAAAATGCAGACATTTCCCATCCCATTAAAGATAGAATTTTAGCTAGGTTGAAAACTGAGGTAACCTGTTTTATAGGACTCAGCAAAGTTTCTCATATGACTCACAATAAAAATTTTAAATAAAACCAAAGGCCTCTACAGAAATGTTTGTGACACATTAATAAATTCACTAATGCAACTATAGAATAAGGATGTTTGCTCTATTGGTCACTATGAGAATTTTATGAAGCATTTTTCTCTCTCTAAAATGAAGTTAACAGGTAAGATGACTTCAGCTTAACAAGTTTCCTGCAATGTATTTCCTCACAATCTAAAGATGGTTTTGACTTGGACAAGTGTGAAAACATACTGAAGCAAAAAAATGGCCAAATTTAGACAGACTAACGTGTTTGTGAAAGTTTTATTGTTGTGTCAGGTTTGTTCTATAAACCTGTGAAAAAAAACACTTTTAACGCAAGAATAAAACCATGTTGGCCATATTTGAACAGTTCAATAAAAAGGTGATGCTGAGTTAATTTTATAGGTGGATTTTACCAGGGAAAAAGAAACATATTTTCCTTGACTATCACTTACTCTTTCTCACTCTGTTCCTTGATTCCCTAGATGTTATTGACTTACAACCAGATTCACGTTTTCATATTCTCATAGGTTTTTTCTCTCCAAGAAATATCTACACTCCTTTCCCTGGGGCATCTCACATAAAGGATGGTTGAGAGTATATTTATTAATGTTTTATTCCTCTTTAAATTTATCACCTGAGGAAACTGCACCTAGTGCTCAATAAAATATCAAGCCACCTCACCTGGTTTAAATAATCAGATTAAAGTAAAAGAAGTTAAGAAATAGTTTAACATCGTTTTCATTTAACGTAATTTTCTATAGGGGAAACAATGTTGTTATCATAAAAAAATCAAACTATTATATTGTGTCCATGTGTTTCTAAGAACAATGGGATTGCTCTTAATGCCTTTGATTAATAATAAACAATTTTTACTGAGCAATCACTATGTTCTTGGAACTGTCATTAGTATATTACTTAAATTATTTCATGTAATCACAAAAAACATACTGATTTCTATTTACAAATAATGTAACAGACACGGTGACATAAATAACTTGTTAAGGTTGATGACTGTCATCTTCCATAAAAAGACCACCAGAAAAACTATTGATCAATCAAATTTAGTGCTTACTTTCTTAACTTACTTATTTTAAAGGGGAAAAAAATCATAATTGGGCGACATTTGTAATATAATAGTTTAGGGTTGGTAGACACAGCAAACTGAGAACTGAAATGAATCCATGTAAGTAAACTATTCTGTGAAAAGTAAATTGTTTTCTCAGATGAGTAAACTCTTTGTTCAGATAAATCGTTTTGCAGTGAAGTTACGTATTGGTTTAACTGCCTTCTTCTTGATCACAAAATCCCTAGAAAATGTTGGTCTCTACTCTCAATCCTGATAATTAAGCCATGTGCGCAGAGCTTAACATCACAAAGGAAGCTTCTTGGAAATAAAAATGTTAATGAAAAACAATAATACTAAGATATACCTTCATTATTTCTGCCTTAGATATTTGAGAAGTGTTAGGACTTCGTATAACGTCAACCTACAAACACAAAGAATATAATTGCTAAATTATGTTTATAAAAAATAGCTCAAAAGACAAAAAGCAGCTGTGTGGTATGAAAGATAAGTCATGAACTATGTGTTGAATTAGACTAGAAACTTTGGTAGACCATCAGCCTAACACTAGACTACAACCAATATGTTCTTGGTCTAACAAGAGAATGTGAATTTGACAATGAACATGTTTCTGCTCCATTTTCACAGGATAATTTTTATAATCTATATGATACAAATAAACATATTTTCAGCCATTTATCTTGGGAGCATTTTTCTTGGAGGAATTTAATTATGGAATCCATTGAAATTGATATTGTAAAATGTTTCAAACAAATAAAGCAAATCTAAAAAAGGTAAATTGTACCTTGTAAAATATAAAACTGGTACAACCACACTTTGCTGCAAGATAGGTTATTTCAGCCCAGTCAGGTAAATGTGTGTCACTTGTCATGGACCAATCACACTTTAAGGACATTTAACCAGTCAAAACCCAGCAATTCTTTGGTCTTTTGCCAATAATCAAACTCCATATTTAAACAAGTAATGTGAGGTATCCTTCTTTACAATGTAATCTACCTATGAGCTAAGACAAAATAGCCTTTATCAGCTATTGGTAAAATCAAGTTATCTTTAACCTTTCACCTATACCTCAGCCCCATGTCATACCTTGTGATAGCCTGACACAATCCCTCAATTATGCATTTTCCCGTCAAAGCTTACTTCTCTCCCTCTGAGCAGTTCCTTCCATGTGGATTTTTGTACCATGTCTAAAAGACATAAAATGCTCAGCTTTTTCAACTTCATTAGCCTCTGGAAAGAATTCAATCGCATAATGGTTGCATGGGATTCATAACATATATTGAACATAAAAGAAAAAAATAAAACAGTTTATTAGAAATTTCTATTCTGTGAAATATTCTTTATTCACATGTACCCAGTGGCTGCTCTCTTCATCTTTCCACAGCAGCCAAGAGCACATGCTTTCATAGCCCCGCTGTCATCTCTTGTTTTCTGTCATCTTTTCTAATCTCAACACTATCCCTCCTCCTAGGAGAAAACAATACCGAGTCAGCAAGCTAAAATGCATGTCTTTATTTATTTATAAACCATTTTCTCTGATGCTTTACTGGCAGCCGTCCCTCAGGCATTCAGGGTATAATTTTCTATCTTAATCACTCATTGATGAATTTCTGAAAGCAAAGACAATTCCCTCCCTAGGAGGAATTCTGGAATTGAATTTCTAATATTGTTTACATTGCAGAGCTCAAAACACAAATTAATGGGAAAAGGTGAATTATCCAATTATTTGACCAATATCATAAAAGTTTTAACCCGCTCAGAGTGCAAGCTTTAGATGCAAATAAGAATGTTGAAACACAAAAAGTCTAAAAGTCCATTCTTTAGAAAAAGATATCTTGTCCTTAAAGGGGGGGAGGGGCACACCCGCTCTAGAACTCGGCCATAAGCTATACCTAGCATATTCCTTTTTCAGTCATGTCTCTAGAGGCCCAGGTGTTTTGTGCTGGTTTTGTTACCTGAAAACTGGGTTCACCTCTTGGTGGGTATCTAGTCAGAGGGCACAACCAAGTTAAAGAGCAAGAGAAGAGAGGATTTTATTCCTTGAAACAAGTAAGGGGAACACCAGGGATATTTCCCAAAGTAGTGTCTCACCAAATAGCAAGATCAGGGAACTTTTAAGCTAAGGGTGCATGCATATACTATATGAAGGAAAGGTATAGTCGTTCCAGGTAGAGAGACAGAGTCCTAGGGGTGCTTGCCTGGTGGAGACGAGATTTCATCATAGAATTGGGGCAAAGGTCATTCTAGGTTGACAGAGTCCAGGCTCTGATTGAAGTCATGAGGGCCAGTAAGGGTTGGCCTCATTGATTCTCAGGCTCCAGTTAGTCTGGTGGTTGAGGGCTCAAGGGGTTTGAAATCCACAAAAGAGCTCAAGAATGTGCAATGTGCATCAGGCTGATCTGTACTTTGAAACAGAACTGGGAGTCTTTGGGACTGACTTATTGTCTCAGATATGGTCAAACTATTTTCCTAGTCTGGTAATAGATGCTTGTTCTTGCATTCTTTGTTCCTTTAAAATCATTAACTACTGAGGCCTCTTCTTCTACAGTTTCAACCAGGAAGTTTTGCAAGAAATGTGCTTGGGCAAGTATTGAGATCAGGCATAGATCACAGAATGGCTTGGGGCCTAAAATGGCTTCTCTTATGTCAAGAAAGCTATGTCTTTTCCTTCTTTTTCTGGGAACTCCTAACCCTAGCCTACAGTCTCAGCATATGAATAACCTGTGTTGTGGCTTGACCAACCCTTGTTCTTATGATTACAAGATACCCTCAGCAATAACCATTTGAAAACTTTTAAAGAGACAAGGTTTCTTATTTACAGGGTCTGGGGCCACACAGTGAGGTCACAGAGAGCGAGACAGAGAGAACACACAGGCCTGAAGTTCCGTTTTTATTGGGTTGAATGGTGGAGGCCTAGGGTGTCAAAGAAAAATGCACAACATAAGAGTTGTGAGTTTAGGTTTTACTCAGGATCTTACCTAGGACTATAGCCCAGGAGATAGCCTCTCAGTAGCTCTGAGGAAATTGCTCCAGAGAAGTAGGGGAGAAACCAGTATATAATTTTTGGCTAGGGAATATGTGCAGTCCAGCATACATCTTGGTAAAAGATTACGGCTAGTCACAAAGAATGGATATCCCAAGTTAACGATTTTAGTGCTTTTCTATGTATGGGAAGATGCAAGAATCTGGGTTCATTAGAATTCTTTCTGAGATATGCATCTAAATATCCATATGGCCTGTTTATCCAAAGCACAGAGTGCCTCATCCTGGTTTTCATTCTGAATTCTTCTCAGGGTGCACTGTTGGTTGGTGACTGCAGTGACTAATGACTCAATCCTTGTAGAACTAGTTGGTAAGCAATGCTCTTTTATTTCCCTTGTTTTATAAGGGTTTTGTGGGCTCACTTTTTATTGGTGAATTTAAAATATAAGAGTGGAAAGTTAAAGCTTAGAAAGAGAAAAACAAGAGGCCCAAATGGTCAGTTGTTAAAATCAACCAAGATCTCTAAAACCAAGAGTCTGGGTATGTATGTGGGGGAGAGGGGAGTGCAGCGGGCACATCCTGGCTCTTTATCTAGCCATGTGGTTGACAATGTGTTTATTCAGAGAGCCCTCTTTGAAGTGGATGCCACAGCAATCAAAGCTTAAGTCAGGTAACTTCATAAAAAAAAAAAAAAAATCAATCGTTAAGACTTATACTACACCTAGGTCATGCCCCTAATATGGCCAATAAATTATACAAAAACAGAAAGTTTAAGATGTACAATGTGATGATTTGGTACATACATGCATAGATTGTCAAATGATACATGCAATCAAGTTAATTAACTCATCCTTCGCCTCACATAGTCACTTTTTCTGTTTGTTTTTGTTTCGGTGAGAACACTTAGGATCTACTCTCTTAGCAATTTTCACCTATACAATATTGTATTATTAACTATAGTCACTATGCTGTACATTAGAATTAATGATATGCTTTTCGACTCAGGGACTTGTGCTCATCCTGCCAACCCACCTACTTTGTCACTTACGCTTTCAATGACAACCCCATTTACTACGTAATCTTGGCCTTTTTCTTCATTTTGCTTTTGCAGTTTAAATTTCAAACCTGAATTAATCCAGTTTTTTTGATAAGCAATTTGTTTGTACTTGGATTGGCCTCTCAATTTATTCCATGAAATTGATGGTTTGCTTTTGGACAATTTCCCAGTAACGTTCAGGGTCCCTGACTGATGCTACTCTAGATAGCTATTTCTTGGTCTCTCTATTACATACCTTTGGGTACAAGACCCCCGACCATTCCTTTTCCGTCACAGGCCTCTCCTCTGTCTCCCCATTCTTGGTGTACTCCTCTTCCTTCTCTACACGTTCATTGAGCAATTTCAGTCCCTTTTATGCTTCTGAGTTCTAAATTTGTGTGCTAATGAATCCCAGCTCTATACCTCTAACCCTTTCAACTTCAGCCTATATACTCAATTGTCCGTTGCAAATATCCCGCTAGGTTATTATAGGCATTCATCCTTCATCAAGATTCACATCAGGCCTCAGCTCTTAGACAAGCTTTTATTCAATCCTGAATCTTTGTTAACTACCCTCCTCTATATTCCTACTGTGTCCTACAAACACCTCTATCAAAAATTTTGTGTCCTGAGTCATGATTATCTGTTTTACCTGTTAATCTCCTACTGGACTGCAAGTTCTCTGGGAGCAGGAATTTTGCCTAAATCAACCTTGCATTTCCAGCATCAAATAGAGTTTCTGCAACATTAGAGGTGATAGATAGTGTAAGTAGTTTAATTTTTTTTGTTTTGTTTTTGTGTTTGTTTTTAATGTTCAGGCCCTTCAACAATGGCCTAGTTTTCCTTGGAAAGTAATAATGTATGTTGCAATACCTTTTAAGCAGCTACTTTCCTGGGAAAATGTAGACCTGGTATATGCCTCAGGTTGGCAGTTGGACTATATAGCCTCTAAGATCTACAAGCCTGAAATTATATAAATCTAGTCTCCTGTAATGCTTCAAAAATAAATTACATAAGAAGGAAAAGATAACTTTTTTGGCACATTGTCCAAAGTTTCTAATTAATCATTTTGCCAGTACTAAATGTATTGCTTAATTGCTCAGAAATCAAATAACATTAACACTACCAAAAGCTATTGAAAATTGGCACAAATACCATTAACAGATGAAGTATCATTTAAATTAAATGCTTCATTTATTTCATTATTTTAAAGTCATCACATGAGTTTAGAGTAAATGAGCACACAACTTACGGCAATTTACTTTTGGCAAGTATTTGGGTCTTCTAGGGACAGAATCTGTATGTTCTCACTCAGAAACAATGAAGAGTGACCTCCAATTTGGCTTTATTCTTAATGAGTTTTTCTATGTTGACAAAGAAGTATATTTGAGCTTATTGCAAAATGAGAGAAGTGAGATGCACATATTTTCATGCTGAGGCAGAATGCAAGCTCACCTTCAATAACTAGAGTATTTTTTTTAAAAAAAATCATGACTGTATTCTTTTGCAATGGTGCCAATCAGTCATCTTCAGAAAAAAAACACATTGCAAGAGAGAAAGGTGTGGAAAAATCTGGAGGTGTTTTTGAATCAGTTGTACAAATGTATAGTTTACATCTATTTTAAAGAAGAAAAAAAATAGACTCAGAAATTAAGTGACTTGCTTAAGGTTCCAACAAGAACAGAATAAGAGTTCACGTTATTCTTTCTTGTGTTTATCAGTTTATGACTACTTCTCTTCTGCTGAATGTTTATTTCTAAAAGGTCTTGTAGAGCCCATAGAGCCACAATGGAGACTACACCCTTGTGGCTTTCTGCACTTGTGTTTTGTGGGGGTGGAGGCAGGAAGTGATTATGATGAGGTGGAGATAGCAAGTTGAGATGGCAGAGATAATAAATTGGGGGATTAGATAAGATGCTCAGAGTTTGACTCTTTTAGAGAAGACTAGTGTTTGTTCTCATGTTAATAGGTTAGCTTCTTGTTTTCCTCTATCCATTCTCAGCAACATAAAATATTGGCTACCAATCACAACACTAAAAGTGTAACAGAGAAAAAATTCCCACGCTCAAGGTAGAGAGTGAAGGACTAGGCCCTGAGAAACATTTCTAGACCCTCAAATTTTCTCTGAGCTTAATTGCCTTGGACATATAGCTACCTTCATAGGCCATTTTTAAAGTTTCTATGTACTTCAAGAGCAATCCGGTAACTGTAACTTAATATTTAATTTTCTGAAGCTTCAGAGGTTTGAACTTTGTCCAATGGCAATGGTTCTGGAACCAACAGACAATCCTGAGCTCAGTAAAATTCCACTTAATGAGGGTAAAATTAGCCAAAATATTCTTCGGAAAGTATTTTAATTGTCACTGGATTATTCGATAGTTTATCATTTTCCATCCACAAATACCTATATACCAGCAATTTAGGCATTCTAAACAATGTGTTTTCTCTATTTAACTGCAAGAAAGGCATATTTTCCCAATTTAATTAATCAAGCTGAGTTCCATTTCAAGGGGCTGAATTGTATGATCATGAGGCTTTAATAAATTATAAACTTTTCAATGGGTAAAGGCAACACTTCTCAGACTTAACATAATGGAATTGGGCTAATTCATTCAGAGCTTTATTCACCAGGACTGAGATATGCTTGCCTCCAGGCAAGTGGCATGAATTTCTCAAGACATTTCTTACAAAGAAAGTACATGGTGGAATTAGAAATCTCTTTCCAAGATCCAACACAATGTTTAGTCACTTCCTAGCATCCCCTCATGATGTGGCTTTAGATCTTTCATTATTGCTTATTAAGAACTGAAGAAGTATCTTGAATTTTCAGTTTACTAAGTTTAAATTTTTCTTATTGTACTTAATGGGAGAAATTATATTTGATAATTTGAGAATTGCTGAACAATATTCATATCAAATTCAAGGGTTTAGTATATAATAGTTTTTTATCAATATCAAGATATTCAGTATCAAAATATTATGGACAGAACATTAGGTAGGTAAAAGAGGACCATGATTCATCTCAGCTCCAGCACTCTTAAAATGTGTTCCTTGGAACAAATTCTAGTTCTTCCAGAGGGTAGGAACCTGAATGCCATTTCCTGACCTGTCTTTCTTATCTCCTACATCGTTGTTAAGTCCTGAAAATTTTTTCTTTTCCAGCTTTTTTGAGATGTAACTGACATGTAATGTTGTGTGACATATTCCAACAAGGTGTAAAATGTGTTGATTTGAAGAAATGTCTGTTTAGGTCTTCCACCCATTTTTTGATTGGGTTATTTGTTTTTTTGATATTGAATTGCCTGAGTTGTTTGTATATTTTGGAGATTAATCCTTTGTCAGTTGCTTCGCTTGCAAGTATTTTCTCCCATTCTGAGGGTTGTCTTTTGGTCTTGTTTATGTTTTCCTTTGCTGTTCAAAAGCTTTTAAGTTTAATTAGGTCCTGTTTATTTTTGTTTTTATTTCATTAGACATACAGATGGCCAAGAGGCACATTAAAGGATGTTCAACATCACTAAGTATTAGAGAAATGCAAATCAAAACTACAATAAGGTATCACCTCACACCAGTCAGAATGGCCATCATCAAAAAATCTACAAACAATAAATGCTGGAGAGGGTATGGAGAAAAGGGAACCCTCTTTCACTGCTGGTGGGAATGCAGATTGATACAGCCACTATGGAGACAGTAGGAAGGTTCCTTAAAAAACTAAAACTAGAACTACCATATGACCCAGCAATCCCACTACTAGGCATATACCCTGAGAAAACCATAATTCAAAAAACACATATACCCCAATGTTCATTTCAGCACTATTTACAATAGCCAGGACATGGAAGCAACTTAAACGTCCATCGACAGATGAATGGATAAAGAAAACGTGGTACATACATACAATGGAATATTACTCAGCCATAAAAAGGAATGAAATTGGGTCATTTGTAGAAATGTGGTTGGACCTAGAGTCTGTCATACAGAGTGAAGTAAGTCAGAAAGAGAAAAACAAATATCGTATATTAACGCATATATGTGGAACCTAGAAAAATGGTACAGATGAACATATTTGCAGGGCAGGAATAGAGACGTAGATGTAGAGAATGGACAGGTGGACACGGGGGGGAAGGGGAGGGTGGGAAGAATTGGGAGATTAGGATTAACATATATATAATAGTGAAGTAAGTCAGAAAGAGAAAAACAAATATCATATGTTACCGCATATATGTGGAATCTAGAAAAATGGTATAGATGATCTTATTGGCAAAGCAGAAATAGAGACACAGATGTAGAGAACAAACGTATGGACACCAAGGGGGTAAGGGGGGTGGGATGAATTGGGAGATGGGGATCAACATATATACACTATTGATACTATGTATCAAATAGATAACTAATGCGAACCTACTGTATAGCACAGGGAACTCAATGCTCTGTGGTGACCTAAATAGGAAGGAAATCCAAAAAAGAGGGGATATATTTATACGTATAGCTGATTCACTTTGCTGTACAGTAGAAACTAACACAACATTGTAAAGCAACTATACTCCAATAAAAATTTTTTTAAAATACCATGTATAAAATAGATAGCAAGTGGGAACCTGCAGTATAGCACAGGGAGCTCAGCTCCGTGCATGGTGATGACCTAAATGAGTTGGAATCGGTTGTGGGGGGGGGCGGTGGGAGGAAGGTCCAAGAGGGAGGGGATATATGTATATATATAGCTGATTCACTTTACTGTACAGCAGAAACTAACACAACATTGTAAAGCAATGGTTTTATACACCAATAAAAAAAGTGTTGATTTGATACACCTATATATTGCAAAATGATTACAACCATAGCTAGCTTTAGCTAACATCTCCATCATGTCACCTAATTACCATTTTTTTTATAGTGAGGACACTGAAGATTCACTCTTACCAACATTCAAGTATTTAATTCAGAATTATTAACTGTAATCATCATGCTGTACATTAGATCCCCAGAATGTATTTATCTAATACTGGAAGTTTGTACTCTTGAATCCATAGCTTTCGATTCCCCTTACCCTCCCAGCCTCCATAACCAACATTCTAGTCTCTATGATTTCAACTATATTAGATTCCACATGTAAGTGATACCATAAAGAATTTGTCTTATTTCACTCAGCATAATGCCCTCAAGTTTCATCCATGTTTTTGCAGATTACAGGATTTCCTTCTTTCTCATGGTTAAATAATATTTGTAATATTTAAATATATGTGAGATATATATCTGTATCTATATTAGATAGATAGATAGATTCTTTATACATTCATCTATTGACATTAACATTGTTTCCATAATCTGGCTATTGTGAAAAATGCTGCAATAAACATGAGTGCAGATGTCTCATCAAGATACTGTTCATTTTCCTTTGGGAACATAACCAGAGGTGAGATCACTGAATCCTATGGTAGTTCTATTTTTAATTTTTGAGGAACCTCCATACTGGTTAATCCCTTACATGATTTGCAAATATTTACTACATTCCATAGGTTGGCTTTTCATTTTGTTGATGGTTTCCTTTTGTTGTGTAGAAAGTTCTTAGTTTCTTGAAGTCACACTTGTTTGTTTTTGGTTTTGTTGCTTTGCTTTTGGTGTCAAATCCAAAAAAATTTGTCAAGACTGATGTAAAGAAGTTTACCACTACTAGGATCTCTTCTAGGATTTTTATAGTTTTAGGACTTACGTTCAAGTCTTCAATACTTTTTGAGTTAATTTTTGTGTATGGTGTAAGATGAGGGTCCAGTTTCATTTTTCTGCATGTGGTTATCCATAGATAATCCATTATGCCTCACCAATTAATCCTCCCTTCACATATAATCCCTGTTTATTGTCCTTACAGGTTTGCCTTTTCCACAATGGAAAAGTGTAGTATGTAGACCTTTCAGGCTATCTATCTTCTTTTACTTAAGAGTATTTACCAATATTCATCCATGTCTTCTTGTGGCTTGATACATCATTTCTTTTTATTACTTAATAATATTTCATTGTATGAATGTGCCACATTTGGTTCATCCATTCAACCACTGAAGGATATATAAGTTGCTTCCAATTTTCAGTGATTACGAATAAAGCTGCCATAAACATTTATAGATAGGTATTACAGCTTTTAATTTTCCTTTCTTGTAATATCTTTATCTGGTTCTGGTGTAGGGTAATTCTGGCCTCATAGAATGAATTAGGAAATGCTACCTCTGCTTTTATTTTTTTTGGAAGAAATTTAGAGAATTTGTGTCATGTCTTCCTTTATCGTTTGATAGAATTCACCAGTAATGAAAGTCATCTGGACCTGATTTTTTCCTATTTGGAGGTTATAAAAATCATTTAGGTGTGTCTTTCAAGAAATTGTTTTATTTGATGTATATTATCAAATTTGTGGGCCTTAAATTGTTCATGATGTTACTTATTATCATTTTAATGTCCACTGGAACAGGTTCATCAACTTCCCTGCTTTTTTCAAAGAACTAGATTTTGGTGTCATGATTTTTATATTATTTTCCTTTTTTTTGAATTTCAATAATTTCTGTGCTAGTGTTATTTTTTCTCCTTCTTGATTTAAATTTAATTTGCTCTTTTATCTCCAGTTTTCTAATGTAGAAAATTTGGTTATTTCATTTTTATTTCATTTCTGACATGCGTATTTAAAGCTATAAACTTCTTTTTAAGCACTCCCTTTACTCCATCCCACAAATTTTGATGAATCATACTGCAATTGTATTTAGTTCAAAATATTTTTTAAAAATCCTCTTGAGATTTCTTTTATCCATAGGTTTAGGTTAGATGAGTGTTATTTATTTTCAAAGATTGGAAGATTTCCCAGCTATATTTCTGTTATTGATTTTTAGTTTAAGTGGACTGCAGTATGAGAACATACTTTGTATTATTTATATCCTTTTAAATATGTGAATGTGTGTTTTATGACCCAGAATATGTTCTACCTTGGTGAATGTTTCATGCAAGCTACAGAAGAATGCTTTAATTGGATGGAGTATCCCATACATGACAATTACATCAATTTGACTGTTATTGCTGGTCAGGTCATGTTTATGCTTACTGAATTTCTACCTGCTTGATCTGTCAATTAATAATAGTGGATTTGTCTGTTCTTCCTCAGAGATCTATCAGTTTTTGCCTCATGCATTTTTACACTGTGTCATTAGATACACGTGTTATGGATTTTTATGTCTCTTTGAGAATTGAGTCCTTTAAGTAGCATCCCTCTTTATTCTTTATAATTTTACTTATTCTGAATTATGCTTTGTCTGAAATTAATATAGCTAGCTATTCCATTAGCTTTTGATTAGTTAACATGATATGTCTTTCTCCATCCCTTTATTTTTATGTATCAGAAACTTTAAATTAGGTTTCTTGTAGACAATGTATACTTGGGCCTTTTTAAATGTATTTTAACAAAATTTGTCTTTTACTTGATGTATTTAGGCCATTCACATTTAAATTTATTATTTGCTGTATTTGAATTGATATCAACCATGTCTGCAACTGTTTTATATTGTTGCCACAGGCTTCTTTTTCTGCTTTTTCTGATTTAATTGAGTATTTTATATGATTCCATTGTATCTCCTCTCTTAACGTATCAATTATATTCCTTTAAAAAAAACAGTGGTTTCCCTAGAGTTTACTATATACATTTAAAAATAATCTAATTCCATCTTCAAAAAATACTGTGACACTTCACGTACAGCACAGGTACCTTATAACAGGGCATTCCCAATTCCTCCACTTGTTCCTTGTGATATTGCTGTCATTTTTTTTTTACTTATTACTTTACTATAATCACTTAACACATTGTGCCCAAACTTCCCCTTGTTTTCTAGGCATACTGCTTGATCAGTTTTCAGACATCCTAAGCTTCTTTGTGATTCAGATTTTTCCACTTGAGCTATTTCCACTCGTACACTCTTCTGTCTCCTGTTAGCCTGGTAGAATATTTATCTTTTAGCTTAAATACCACTCCTTTCAATATCAGGAGGCTTTCCTGATCTTCCAGACCATCCTAGATCACGCTTTTATATACATTCATAGCACTTTCTTATTTTTACCTTTGCGATTCTTATTGAAATTGTAATCAATTAAGTATTTACTTAAGGTCTATATCCAACACTACGCTTTAATACCCATAAGAAGAGTTATCATTTCTCTCTTGTTACTTGCTCACCCCAGAATTGGTCTGGCACTTATTAAGTACTGAACAAATATGGAATAGATAAATGTTCAAGGATGATTTATGGTTTGGTTTAAGATGTTTAGGAAATAGTATCTTCTTGGGATATATTTTGGAGTATCTAGTATGCTAGACCTTTACTAAAGAATAAAATTGGTGAAATCTTCAAATAATTTAACCAAACAAAATTTATTTTGAGTAACATAAGATAGCAACTGATAGGTCACTACTGTTGTGAAGCATATCTTTTGAGAAATGCTCCCTTAGCCAATAAAAGCTCCTTAAGCAGGTCTAAGGTAGGAATTGGCTAACTATGGCCTGTAGGCCAAATTCGGTTTATCACCTTTTTTTGTACAGTCTGTAAGCTAAGAGTCATTTTTACATTTCTAAATGATAAAACAATTCCAAAAAAGAATATTTGAAAATTATATGACATTTAAATTTCAGTGTCCACAAATAAAGACTTTGGAACACAACAATGCCTATTCATTAGGCATTGTCTATTGCTGATTTTTGTGATAAAACAGCTGATTTGAGTAGTTGTGACAGAGACTATATGGTCCATAACTCTAAAATATTTATTGTTTGGTCTTTCACAGAATAAGTTTATCAACCCTGGCCTAAGCCATAAATAAAGATGAGGTGTTTGAGGGATATTATGCAGTTCTGATGTCACTACCATCCAATAACACCATTCCAACTAAACATAAAAAATACACTTGTGTACAATGAGTGTATTTGTTGGAAACTTAAAGTAAGTAAAATGGTGTGTAGAAAGAGTACACTTCTGTAGAAAGAGTATAAAATACTCCCTGTTAGAGTCTTAGTTTTCCCCCTAACTTAGTAATTCTGGGGGAGATGCAGAGCCTTTATTTCTTTATTTTTCACTGTCTTTAATTCATGTAAATATTCTTTAAACAGAAAGGAAGTAATGTCTTCAGAAGGAAAAATGCTTATTATAAGTCACTGTTAACAGTCCTAGGTTGTTGTGTTTGTTTTTTACAAAAACACAAAGAAAAGAAATAGCCTTACTCAAATTTCCATATAAGAGAAAGATTCCCAAGCTGTCAATCTGGAAGCATAATGAAGTCTGTCATGGCTTGTCCCCACTATTGATTATGAGACTGGACAACAGCAGTAGTGTTCAGCCATGTTCACGTTCAAATACCTCACCCGTGAAATGCCAGTAAGGCCCTGTAGTGAACGTGGCTATTGGATTCTTCCTCACTTTGGGCTAGATCTTATCCAAAGGAATGCCAGCAAAGTCTGCAGTAGACAGGCATGGCAGTGTCTTCTCTTTTTTGTTTCTGTTTGTTTGTTTGTTTGTTTTTGTCTTTTCATACTTCATTTGATCATGAGGTTTCAGAAGTTCCTTTCTTAGGAAGGCAACAGGGGTAGTGCATGTATGTGCATGGGATGGGGATGTTTATTCATAAAATAGGAAATGTTTTCAGTGAAGCCAAATTGTAGAGTAGATAAAAGGCATTAAAGGAAGCATCTCCTAGTTCAAATCTGTCTATGCCACTTCCAATGTGACTTAGATTATGTCCATTCCAGTTTTCTGAATTTTTCTCAACTGCAAAATATGGATCCAGGGCTGTATATTTAAAGGCCCTTCTTATTCTGATTTTAAGCCATGAAACAAAAGAACAGTGGTAGGATGATAGAATAATGTGTTGTGATTTTTTGAGACAATGGAGCCAAAATTCCATATAATACAAATTAACCTGTAAATGAGAGATTTTTAAAAAGAAAGCCTTATCTTGGAACAAAATTCTAATTAGCATCTATTTGTTTCTCAATGGAAGGAAAAGCGTCTGAGCCTCTCAGGGGAGGAATAGAAAAATCTGCTGCTGCTGTGAAGCCTGCCCTCTCATGGAGAGAGAGTTCATGTAAGCAATATGCTTTGGCATCCCTGAACAAGCAAACAAACACACAAACACAAGAGTTGCATAGGGAAATTTAGTAGCATTGTTTGAAATGATATATCTAAATATCAAAATTTAAGTGAAATATAAAGGGAATTGAGGATGTTTTCCCAGACATGGCAACATAGAGCTAGGGGTTTTACATATGGGATTTCAGTGAATTCTCACAACATCTTGATTTAATAGGTACAATTATCTCCATTTTACAGATTCAAACAGTAAGTTTAAGGATAATTAACTTCTCTGTGGCAGAACTGGGATTAAAATCCAAGTCTGTCCAATGTATAAAACTCTTCTTTGGAACTATAGTCATGGGAAACCCTCAGGTTTGTAGCTGAATAAATAAGAATCTCACTTGAAATATCATTGAGACCAATTTTGACTTTCAGATCAAACAGAACTTCTGTTAAATTAAACGGAATGTGCTAAGGACACATATACTATTAATAGATATATTTTGGTTTCCAGGTGGTAAGGTGTGGTATGAGGAGGTGGAAAGTGAGGGCAGGAAATATAATTGAGGAATTAAGAAAACAATTTCAACACCTTTAGAATGTAAGTGCAAACCCTGTGCTAGGAAGGAGAGCGTCACACTGACATACTAACACATGAAATGTCAAGAAAACTGATGGATAAACTATTTCTCAGAAAATGTGAATCTCTGAAAATTAACCAAACAATTAGGTATGTTTAAGAATAAGATCCGGACTTCCCTCATGGCACAGTGGTTAAGAATCCACCTGCCAATGCCGGGGACACGGGTTTGAGCCCTGGTCCGGGAAGATCCCACATACCGTGGAGCAACTGAGCCCGTGCGCCACAACTACTGAGCCTGCGCTCTAGACCCCACGAGCCACAACTACTGAAGCCGGCGCACCCAGAGCCCATGCTCTGCAAGAAGCCACCGCAATGAGAAGCCTGCGCCTGCAACGAAGAGTAGCCCCTGCTCACCACAGCCAGAGAAAGCCTGCGCACAGCAGTGAAGACCCGATGAAGCCAAAAATAAATTTTAAAAAAATAAATAAAAATTTTAAAAAAGAATAAGATCCATATGCAATTCATATCTCAGACCTCTGTTGAGTTGAACTAAAGTGGCAGAACTATTTAATCACTAGATGAGGGTACTCCAGGGACAACTTCTTAAGCTGATCTGGAATTTAATTGCTATGTAGGTACACTTATACTATTTTAATCAAGCACAACTTTTGTTTCATGTGTGCTTTTACAAATGGCTTGCATTTTACATAAGTAATGTAAATTATATAATCATCCTTAACAATATTACTGCCAAATAATTTTACAAATATTTTTAAATAATTGTATTTTAATTAAGCTTAAATTAAAAGCCATATGCCTTTGATTAAACTACACTTAAGCCATATTGCTAAATGATTGTACTTATAAAAATGTGCTCGATACTTACTTAAGAGTTATGAAAAGGCACCTAGTTTTGTTTGCTGGCATTTCAATCTCTGTGTACATATACACACATTTAAGGACTGTAAAAGAGAAACCACAAATTTGTGATATGCAAGTAAGACATAAATTATTTTCATTGTAAGCTATAACTGCAACAACAAAAAGTTTTATGTTACATTTTTGTCAGTAATATGAATGTTAAAGAGTTGAAAATTTATGTGTTAGGAAGCACCTTCAAATAGACTGTGAAACAACAGATCTTTGAAGAAGCTACTAGAGTGGATTGTGTCAAAAGTATGCATTCTAAAAAGTTCCTAAACATGTATTTATATAATTGAAGCTATTATAGTTTATTATATCATTTATCCATGTACTAAAGAAGAAAGAATCAACAGCTTAAAACACTCTTATTAGAGAGCCTGACAGTTAGATGCAAGCAACCCAATCTTGAGCTTTCCAGGAGGTTAAGGAAAACAATTTAGATATTCTTGTGAGGTTCTCTGTTATATCCCTAAACACAACTTCTGTTTGATAATAAAAGTACAGTATATACTTGTGATGACTATCAAATAAGAATTATAGTACTGTCATAGAAATCAAATCATATACCACAAATTGTGTCAAGCTGTTTTGGAATAGAAAGACATGAAAGTAGGAGATGTAATCAGAGCTTTTATAAATACTGACAACGAACAGCTCTCTGATTTCATTGAATTGATATCTATATATGAAGACGCAAAGGAGACATTATTTTCATGCTGTAGGGAGATCTGAAGACTAATGGGTAGCCTTTGCCCTCCAGTGGTGTTGTTACTGTTGATGTTGCTCTTGCTCTTGTTGTTTAGTGTATTTATTCTAGACTGGGAGAGAAAGGACTTCTACAGAGGAAATGCTAATTACCTATACGGAACAAAAGCACAATAAATGTAATACTGCCTTAATTGCTAAATGAGTGGTAAATCATAAATGCTACCACTTCAGAGAATGTGTAAATACATTTGCAAGAGTTTGACTGATGTTGTCAGTTTTCATTCAATGTCAATTTCCAGAGGATTTCAATGGAAAAAGAGTTTTCATTTGCAGAGACACAGGGTAAAGTTAATGCTAGTTCAGGAGACAATTTATGAACTAGCGGGCTGAATTATTACAACAAATCCCACTTGACTAAAGATGATAATGATTTGATAAATACTGTCTCTTTCCCTAACCTTCTCTAGAAAGAGACCTTAGTCGAAATGACTTAGCAGTTGTTTCAACAAACACATAGGAAATCTATTATTTTCTTTCCAGTCAGGGATGGCTGATATGAATAAGAGGATGTGAGGTCTGCACCTAACTTTGCTAGTGTAGAGATAACTAATATAGCCTAGACAATTACAGTTAGCCCATAAACTATTCTTAGCCATTTTCATCCCCTGGTCCATTTTCAGACACTGAAGTTCTCCCTAATGCAATATAAAAAGGTTATGATACATGGTTCCGAATTAAGAATTGATTTTTTAAAAAACATGTTCTATGTCATGACTACTTTTTGAACCACTGTATTTTTGGCTTTTATCAATATCCTTATGTAGCCCACTGATTCAATATATATTCTTAGCAAATTAGCATGAAAATTAAAATTATGTAGGAATGTTGGACATTCAATACGGAGAAAGGAAGAATTCAATAGGAGAAACCTGTCACCTACCATTATTCAACTAATTGAGTAAATAAAAAATGTTAATAATGTACATAATGCTAGTATAATTTTAGCTGAAGATTTGCCCTGACAAATATTAAAATCCTTGTCAAATTTACTTTGGTAAAAGTTTTTATATTTTTATATTTTTTAATTTAACAAAATAATAACAATGCTAAATATATACAAGTAAATGTTTATTGAGTGCTGTGCTCACTACTTTATATGAAATTACCCTTTACTCTCAAAGTAATAGGAGGAAAAAACCTAGAGGAGCTCATAGAAGTTAAGCAACAAACCTTCAATACACAGCTGGGAAATGATGAAACAAACAATTCTATTTGATAACGAAAAACATTATTAATCTAAATTTGATTACTCTGCTTATATATGTTGGTTCACTCTGCCCAGAATCTCCCTCAATCCCATTCCACTTTTGTATCTGCTTATAAAGGTCTTATCTATTATTCCAGAGAAAGCTAATCTATAGTTCCCTTGAGAAGTCTTCTAGAGCCCTTAACTCAGAAGCATTTCCATCACTCCAAACTCCTATTATATGAAAATACATTTTTTAAAAATTTTATTTTTATTTATTTTATTTACTTATGGCTGTGTTGGGTCTTTGTTTCTGTGCGAGGGCTTTCTCTAGTTGCGGCAAGCGAGGGCCACTCTTCATCGCGGTGCGTGGGTCTCTCACTATCGCGGCCTCTCTTGTTGCGGAGCACAGGCTCCAGACGCGCAGGCTCAGTAATTGTGGCTCACGGGCCTAGGTGCTCCGCGGCATGTGGGATCTTCCCAGACCAGGGCTCGAACCCGTGTCCCCTGTACTGGCAGGCAGATTCTCAACCACTGCGCCACCAGGGAAGCCCCTGAAAATACATTTTTATTGAGCATTTATAACACTCTACCCTGTTATTAAATTATCCTTACAAGTATTTGTTCACCCTAATTGGATTATGAATACTGAGAAGTCAGGAATTATGATCTGGTCATATTAAATTCTGCACAGACCCTACTAAATTGAGCATTTGTTGCATTTATGCTATCTTCCTGCCTCTTAGAAATATACCTTAGAGTTCAGTAAAATTTAAATTGCACCTTCATGATAACATGTAAAACAATAAAAACCTATGCACTATAGAAAAATATAATGGTTCTACTCTAAGAGAACAGTTAAATGGGAAAAATGTTAATATAGATACCATGATGAACAATAATGTCAGTTAAGCACCATGATAATATAAAACAGATTTATAAAATTGAAAAAATTTTTACTTGGCTTGTTTCTCCAGTATTGCATCATTCAGAAAAACATAGTTGACAACCTTGTATGATATTTACTGCAATAGTAGAAGAATTCAGATAATGGCTGTGATTTTATTTTTTTGTGTGCCTGTTCCATTAATTGAAAAATCATTCAAAGATAAAAGCATAAGCTTTAGCAGGAAAGATTTTGAAAATGCCCAGAATGTAAACCATCCATGTCAAAGAAATGACATAAAAGTTATATATAGGAAGACGTCTAATTGGGGATGGAGGATCGGTGTCTTAAAAAAACAGTGATTAAAATATTTAATATATTTCTTTCTTTTGTTTATTTAGATAGTGACTACTTTTAAAAGCAATGATTAGTAGATTCCACTTTATTTCTGATAAATACTAGAAAGAGAGCAGAAATCATAGAAATGATTTCAAATACCTAAATGCCATCTCTTCAAAAAAAGCAAATGGAATTTACTTGTTACTTGTTAAACTGTTTCTGACATTTGTAACAAGTCTTGTTGTTCAGATTGTTTTTATTAAAGTATTTGCACTTTCTTTGTGAAACAAAATTTAATACAACAGAAAGCTGTTTCTACCATTATCTCTTGAGAGCTTAAGGAGAGAGAATGTCCATCGCATAGCTCTCCTTCAACTCTTCTTTTGTATAACTATTGCAAAAAATGAGCATATATTTGGAACGTAAAACCAAAGAGAAGAAGAAAAAGCCATATTGTTGTTGTTATTGCTGTCAATAATGATGATGCTAAAGATGGCAAATTAATTGCACTGAGATATTTGTATCTTTTAAAAATATTCCAGCCAGAGCATTCTGTTATAATCTTTCCATATTTAAAGTATAAGGTTGAATACAATGTCAATTCAAAAATACATGTGTGGCTCAAAACAGACACTAAATGCAGAAGCAAATGTCTTAAGTGTTGAAAGGTATCTCAGTAAGTGGCACATGGGTAGCTTGTCTTTGAGGTTGGTAATCTGAGACAGGCAAAGCAGATCACCAGGGTGTAGTTAAACTATAACACCCACATAACTTGTGTGTAATTAAATTATTGCTGGTAGGTACTTCTCTATTTATAACACTACTAAATGAATTTAAAATCATATTATATTTATCTACCAAGGTTCTTTAAGCCTCTGAAAAGTGTTTTCTGCACAGTTTAAGAAAGCAACAAAGAATTCAAGGCATAATATAGTGCCATGAGTGTGAAAGGTGGAGACCGACTTCTTTGAATATCATATTGCCCATTTTCTTCAAATTTTCCATAAAATTGTCTATAAAAATGAATGTTTAGTAAAGAAAAATCAGATGTAGTACTAACTAATAAATATATGGTATGATTTAATTCTTCCTATGGAATTAGTGTTTAGTACTTACACGATATCTAATATTTATCTGTCATATGGAGGAAGTTTTTATATGTTAGCCCAATAATAGGTCAACATTTTAAATGAATTAAGAGCTAACATAAGATCTACTGGTTGAAACAAAATGGTATAACTGAGAGATGGCTGTGAGAGAGACTCAGATAATTCCACTGAAAACTTCATTCTTAAAAAATTTTTATCAGAGTATAGTTGACTTACAATGTTGTGTTAGTTTCAGGTATACAGCAGAGTGATTCACTTATACATATATCCACTCTTTTTTAGATTACTTTCCCATATATGCCATTATAGAGTATTGAGTAGAGTTCCCTGTGCTATACTGTAGGTCCTTATTAGTTATCTATTTTATATATAGTTCCACTGAGAACTTCTAATTTCAGAATGGCCAAGAGATCTGTTTATATGAGGAGAGCTGCCTCTTAGGAAGTGGATGGATGGCGCTAGATGAAGTGAATCTTCGGATGCAGAATATTGATACAAACGTAGGAAAATAATAAAAATTCAGAAGAGCTCAGATTTGTTAAGTATCTATTATGTGCACATTTGATATTTCCCTTAAAGGGCTGTACATCTGATATGAAAGGAAACTAATAAATATCACTATAATATGGTGAGTATAATGACAGAGATAAGGCTTTAAATGCAACGGGAGTGCCAGAGCCTTAGATTGAGAACTTCTATGGCTTAGCTTAAGTTAGAAATCTTAAAAGCAAAACCTAAAGGATCAAATTGTTTCCAAGTAACTTGGCAGCATTCCAGAACAAAGCTCAAGAGTATGTAAAAGGACATGCACCCCTATGTTCATAGCAGCATTATTCACAATAGCCAGGACATGGAAACAACCTAAATGTCCATCGACAGATGAATGGATAAAGAAGATGTGGTACATATATATACAATGGAATACTACTTGGTCATAAAAAAGAATGAAATAATGCCATTTACAGTAACATGGATGCAACTAGAGATTATCATACTAAGTGAAGTAAGTCAGAAAGAGAAAGATAAACACCATATGATATCACTTATATGTGGAATCTAAAATATGGCACAAATGAACCTATCTACAAAACAGAAACAAACACATAGACATAGAGAACAGACTTGTGGTTGCCAAGTCGGGGGGAGCAGAGGGATGGACTGGGAGTCTGGGGTAAGTAGATGCAAAATATTACATTGAGATTGGATAAACAACAAGGTCCCACTCTATAGCACAGAGAACTATACCCAATCTCCTGGGATAAACCATAATATAAAAGAATATAAAAAAAGAATGTATATATGTGTAAAAAAATGTGTATGTATAGAGATATAAAATTATTCAGTACCCAATGAGATAAAAATCAGTGTCAGAATTCAATCAAAAATTACCAGGGATACTAAGAAGAAGGCAAATGAAGCCTAAAATGAAACAATAAATCAATTGAAACTAATCTAGAACTGACACAGATTTTAGAATTAGTAGATAAGGATATTAAACTAATTATGATAACTGTCAAGAACCATGAAGGGTCTGAAATTTTACACTAGTTGCAAGCTAACAAGTTAGACTACCATGGTTTTATGGATACTCTCAGAAGACATGGGACACTTGGGTCAGGGACCAAGGAGTTTGTTACTCACAGCAAAAAACCATGAACTTATGTTGACATCTATACCTCTTGCCTCCAAATTCCGGAGTCACACAAAAGGGCCTACGTGAATGTTGTACTTACAGTGGGTTTTATCACAGCTGAGGAACCTTAAAGACAATCAGAATCGTTTATAATGAAGTGCAAATAAACCTGCCCTTTGCCCCAGAGGAAAACATTACATTTGCTATATTAAAATAAACAATTCTGCTCTTTACTCCACAGGGAGACACTATCTCTATTTTCCAAGCCTGTTTGCTCTACAACCATCCTTGAAGACATAAAGACAGTCAGTCCGGGCTTCCCTGGTGGCGCAGTGGTTGAGAATCTGCCTGCCAATGCAGGGGACACGGGTTCGAGCCCTGGTCTGGGAAGATCCCACATGCCACGGAGCAACTGGGCCCGTGAGCCACAATTGCTGAGCCTGTGCGTCTGGAGCCTGTGCTCCGCAACAAGAGAGGCGGCGATGGTGAGAGGCCCGCGCACCGCGATGAAGAGTGGTCCCCACTTGCCACAGCTAGAGAAAGCCCTCACACAGAAACTAAGACCCAACACAGTCATAAATAAATAAATAAATAAAAAGAACGTGAATTTCTTTAAAAAAAAAAAAAAAAGACAGTCAGTCCTTCTGCTGGCAAGATATGTAGAAACAGTTCATAAAGAATTGTCTCTCACCAATGACTATACTCATCAGATCAAAAATTTAAGTTGCAAATTTTAAAACTGTAATGTGTGAGATGAAAAATACACTAGATGAGATCAACTTCTGATTAGACATTGCAGAAAAAGAGATTTGTAAATTTGAAAAATTTAGCAATAGAAATTATCCAAAATAAAAGAGAGAAAAGAGAATGATATGATGATGATGTTAAAAAAAAAATAAAGTATCAGTGAGCTGTGAGAGAGGTTAAAGTGACCTAATATACATGTGATTGGAATCCAAGAAGAGGAGAGAGGAGGAGACAGAAAATATTAGAAGAAATGTTTGAAAAAATTCCAAATTTGAGGAAAACAAAACTCCTTGTTGCCAAGAATCCTAACAGACCTCTGTTAAGTAAGAAACTGAAGGGTCTGACATCTTACTTTACTTACAGGCTAATGAATACTGACAGAATACAAAAGATCCCTGGGTCAGAAGAATAGACCGTTTATTGCTCACAGCCAGAAGAGTACACTGAGAGCTTCTCATGTTCCCCGTGAACATTTCATGAGTTCCTCATGGCCAAAGCCACACAGGGTGATGTGATGTGGGCCAGATGTGATCTGAATTTGCAGTGTGATACGCTAAAGAGGAACTTTAAGGTTTATCAGCTGTCTAGGAGGCTCCACAGGAGGTCCCTTAAGAGCCATTATAAACCTGCTGTCTGACTGAAGAATGATTTACCTAGTGGCTCCAACAATAATAAACAATATTTTTTTTCTAATAAAAGCACCATCTATCCCTGGAATTATACTTGTCAGGAGACCAGGCATTGGCCTGCCTTCCTCCTGAAAACATGGTGTCTTGCCCCTTGGAGGTACTTATAAGAAACCGTCATGTATTCAGGGAAACACTACACAGACTATGTAGGGCCCAGAGAACTCTGGAGAAAATCAACAAGGATATAAAAAAATACTGACATATTAACATTTCTACACTCTCTCCTGACCCCCAAAACAACAGAATACAAATTCTTCTTACACATGTACACAACATATTCTGGGCTGTAAAACAAATCTCAATCAATTTTAAAGGATTCAAGTATGTTCTCTGAAAACAATGACATTAAATTGGAAGTCAATAGAAAGCTCTCTGGAGGGATAAATTGGGAGACTGGGAATGACACATACACACTACTATATATAAGACAGCTAACTAATAAGGACCTACTGTAGAGCACAGGGAACTCTTCTCAATACTCTGTAATGATCCATATGGGAAAAGAATCTAAAAAAGAGTGACTATATATATATATATATATATATATATGTACACACACACACACACATATACATATATATGGGATTTACTTTGCTGTACAGCAGAAACTAACACAACATTTTAAATCAACTACACTCAAATAAAAATTTTTAAAAAAATAGAAAGATTTCTGGAAAATGTCCAAATATTCAGGGGGAAAAAATTCCATAATAGCATGGTCAAAAAAAAAAAAAAAATACAGAGGGAAATAGAACGAGTTTTGAACTGAATGAAAATGAAAACATATCACAAGAAAATTTGTGAGTTGCCACTAGAGCAATACTTAGGGAATATTTATAGCATTATACTTATTGTATTAGAAAAGAAGAAAGATCTCAAAGCAATGAATCTAACTTCCACCTTAAGAAGCTAGACAAAAAAGAGCAAATGAAACCAAGTTATGTAGATAAAAACAAATAAAATGAATCAGATAAAAAATTAATGAAATATTAAAGCAGAAACAATAGAGAAAAATAGTTTAAAGCATGAAAACTGGTTTATAAACGTCTAGCCAGATAGATTAAAAAAAAAGAAGAGAGAGTAAGAGAGAGAAAAGACACAGATCACCATTAACAGGGATGAAAAAGGTGTGATATTCACCAGATATCAAAAAGATAATGAAGAAATATTATTATCAACTTTATGTCAATAAATTTGAAGATTTAGGTGAAATAGACAAATTTTTAAAAAGACACAAGGTACCAAAGTTCACTCAAGAAAAATTCATAATGTGAAGAGTCCTATATCCCCTAAGGAAATTAACTTTAGGGTTAAAAATCTTCCTAAAGTGAAAATTCCCGGCCCAAATGCCTTCATTGGCAAATTCAACCAATATTTAAGAAAGAACTAATACCAATTATACACAAACTGTTCTATAAAATTGAAGAAGAAGGAATACTTTCCAACTGATTCTATCAGATTGAAAAAGGATAAAGAGGGGAAAAAGAAATGTTCAAATCGATGTCTTCATGAATGTAGATAAAAAGATTAAAAATAGCATTTGAACAAAGAAATTCAACAATATGTAAAAAAGAACATTGTATCATGAGCAAGTGGGAGATTCTCCAAGGAATATAAATTTGGTTTAACATTCAAAAATCAATCAAGATAATTCACCACATTAGCAAGCTAAAAAAAAATTCATATGATTAACTCAGTAAATGCAGGAAGAACATTAGACAAATCCATCATTCCTTTGTGATAAAACAACCAACAAACCAAACCTACCCTTAGCAACTTAGGCATAGAAGGCAACTTCCTCAACCTGAAAATCGATATCTTTGAAAATCCTTTAACTAACATAATACTGATAGAAAAACTCAATGATTTTCCTCTAAGAGCAAGAGCAAGACAAGAATATCCACTCTTGCCACTTCTATTCAACACTGTACTGGAGTTCCTAGCCTGTGTAATCAGGTAGAAAAATATTGGGTTGGCCAAAAGGTTCCTTCCTTTTTTTTTACCATAAGATGGCTCTAGTAGTACTTATTTGTCTTTTACTTCATTCAAAACAATTTTGTTAGATTATGACAGCTGTCATAGCATGTATTTAAAAAAAGATTTATCAAAAATGGTGAATTTTTGTGTAGACATTTTAATATTGAAGATGGAAGAAAAAAAGCAACAGTTTCAGCATATTATGCTTTATTTTTTCAAGAAAGGTAAAAACACAACTGAAATGCAAAAAAAGATTTGCGCAGTGTATGAAGAAGGTGCTGTGACTGATCGAACATGTCAAAAGTGGTTTGCGAAGTTTCATGCTGGAGATTTCTCACTGGACAATGCTCCACGGTAGGGTAGACAAGTTGAAGTTGCTAGCAATCAAATAGAGACATTAACTGAGAACAATCAACATTATACCACACGGGAGATAGCCGACATACTCAAAATATCCAAATCAAGCATTGAAAATCATTTGCACCAGCTTGGTTATGTTAATCACTTTGATGTTTGGGTTCCACATAAGTTAAGCAAAAAAAAAAAAAAAACACTTCTTTACCCTATCTCCGCATCCAATTCTCTACTTAAATGTAATAAAAACATTCCGTTTTTAAAACAAATTTTGACAGGTAATGAAAAGTGGATACTGTACACTAATGTGGAATGGAAGAGATTGCGAGGCAAGCGAAATGAACCAACCACACCAAAGGTCGGTCTTCATACAAAGAAGGTGATGTTGTGTATATGGTGGGATTAGGAGTCCTCTATTATGAGCTCCTTCCTGAAAACCAAACGATTAACTCCAACAAGTACTGCTCCCAATTAGACCAACTGAAAGCAGCCTTGACAAAAAGCGTCCAGAATTAGTTAACAGAAAATGCATAATCTTCCATCAGGATAATGCAAGACTACAAGTTTCTTTGATGACCAGGCAAAAACTGTTACAGCTTGGCTGGGAAGTTCTGATTCATCAACCGTATTCACCAGACATTGCACCTTTGGATTTGCATTTATTTCAGTCTTTACAAAATTCTCTTAATGGAAAAAAATTTCAATTCCCTGGAAGACTGTAAAAGGCACCTGGACCAGTTCTTTGCTCAAAAAGATAAAAAAGTTTTGGGAAGATGGAATTATGAACTTGCCTGAAAAATGGCAGAAGGTAGTGGCACAAAAGGGTGAATACGTTGTTCCATAAAGTTCTTGGTGAAAATGAAAAATGTGTCTTTCATTTTTGCTTAAAAACCGAAGGCACTTTTTGGCCAACCCAATATATGAAACGCATCCTGATTGGAAAGCAAGAAATAAAATGGTCTTTATCTACAGATGGCACTAAAGTTTATGGAGAAAATTAGATAAAATCTATAAAATAGTTATTAGAAATAATAAGTGTGTTTACCAATATTGCAGGATACAAGATCAAAATAAAAAGTATTTCTATTTGCTATATTGAACAATAAGAAGTTGAAATAAAATATTACAATACCACCAAAATATGAAACATTTAGAAATAATTCTAACAAAAGATATGAAAGATTTGTACACTGAAAACTACAAAACGTTGCTTAGAGAAATTAAGGATGCAAATGAATGGAGAGCTGTATCTTGTTTCTGGATTGGCTCAATACTGTTATGTCAATTCTTTCCAAATTGATCCATAGTTTGATCAAATCACACTTAAAATCTTAGCTAGGGAATTCCCTGGCAGTCCAGTGGTTCAGATTCTGCACTTTCACTGTTGAGGGTCTGGGTTCAATCCCTGGCTGGGGAACTAAGATCCCACAAGCTGCATGGCGTGACCAAAATAAATAAATAAATAAATAGAATAAAAATACTTTAAAAAATTAAAAAAAATAAAATCTCAGCTAGATTTTTGTAGAAACTGACAGGCTGATCCTAAAATTCAAAGAACCTAGAGTCAATCAATATAATTCATCATCAAAAAAGAAAAAAAATATTATCATCTAAATACATGTGTAAAATACATTTAATAAAATGTTTCTCCCTTTTAAAATAAAAACTCTGAGCAAAGTAAAAATAATTTTGGCATATTCATACAGTGGAATATGGCACAGAAATAAAAAAAGAAATACAGCTATACAAAAGAACATGACACCAGTATGTTGAGTGAAGCCACATACAAAAATTACATCTATTTGACAACCCTTATAAGCAGCCAAAGAACAAGCAAAATTTATCTGTGATAATAAGAATTAGAACGGCAGTTGCCTCTGTGGAAGAATGGATCAACTTGAAGCAGGTCCAGGGCAACTTCTGGGGTAACAGAAATATTATTTATATATTTATTATATAAATTACATTTACTTACATTATATGTCACCACTACTTTAGTATGCATGAACAAAGACATTAGCAGTTTTCTCTCATAGCAGTATCATTATCATATCTCCAAATCACAGTAGTGCCTAAATATCATCTGATGTTCAATCATATTCACTTTTCTTCAATTGTCCCTGAAGTATCTTTCTACAATGAATTGTTGAGAGTTGAATATTATGTCGTTTTAACCTCTTTTAACCTAGAAACGCCACTGCTCTTCCCTTGTATTTTACTCCATGAACTTGTTGGGAGAAAATCAGTTTTCTTTTTGGATTTATCTAATTCATCCTGGTAGTGCCTTTTACATATCCCTCTATCCCCTACATTTCTTATAAAGAGACTTAACTGAATTCAGATTTAGAAATTAGTCAAGAATACTTTAGAGATGAAGCTGTATATTACATATTGGATCACATCAGTGTACACATGTGTCTTATTTATCTTTCTATTAGTTTGGATAAAATTAACTTGGGGTTCAGGTGATTATACTCTAATTCCTCCATTACAAATCTTTATATTACTCCAGATGACACTTTGGACACTATAAATATTCAATTCCTAAAAACTTTTTTTTAATATAATGGTTTTAGCTTGAGGAAATTATTTAGTAAGAAAAGTGGTGAATTTTAAAATTTTCTTTCACTGTATATTAGATGGGGTTATTTTGTAAAGAAGAGTTTTTCCTTATCACTTACAGTTATTTGGTTACCTTGAAATATAGGTCCTACTAGAAAGGACAGAAAAAAATACTTAAATAACCAACTCTCAGATTAAAGACTTGGTACAAGAGCTACTTCCAAAACAAATGCAGAACCCTCTGGCCTACTTACTTATTTATTTCAAATAACCTAAAATATACAATGAATAATAATGATTGAGTCATTTTTAATCATCAGGATCTGAATTTTGTACAAAAAAGAAGAGTAAGCAGAGGTTTGCATCCTTACCCAGACTTCCTACAAAGATGGTAATATTTTCTATTTCCCCAGAAACTTAGAGGAATTTCTCTGTAAAAATAAAATAATTCAAAATAAAAAAGACAAGAACAATGAGAATTTGCCATCCTGATAGGAAATAGCATGTCCTAGTGGAAAGTAGAGAGGAGCCATTTTTAGGACCCTCCAGGGTCCTAAAATCAGCCTGGGGAAGCTCTCATTAGAATTGAACTAAAAAAGAAAATAATGTGATTAGGATAATACTGATTGTATTTATTGCAACACATATATTGTATGAAACTACATAAGGTACTAAAGAATTTATGAGTAAAATATGATGCTTGGGATTTTCTTCTTAGAAATAATTCAGTAGTGGGAGGGTATAATGTTTGAGGTGACACAAAATTGTACTTGTATTAGTATTGGTGAGGTGAAGTATGCAGTACATGAGGTTTTGTTACACTGCTCTCTTTACTTTTGTGTATTTATCTTTTTTCATTAAGAAATTTATGAATTCATAATGATTAATAAAAAATGGAAAACTGCATAAAGTGTATATGTCACTTTTGGAGGTAGCTATTTATTGTGGATCTGACTTTTGACAGATTCTATTACTTAAATATTTCAAAACAATGGTTTGTTTCTATAGGAAATCATTAAAATGTCTGTTAAAGCATTAAAATTTCTATCAGTATTTTTCTCTCCTCTTTGACAGATACAGATGAAATAATCTCTTTCAGTAATTTAATGGAGTGAATTATTCTATCTGAAAACAGACCTGGAAGTGGTGAATCTACTTAGGCAAATCAGTAACACTTGACAATATGAATTGATTGTTTCTTTTAATAATTTTGAAAGGAGTATCTCATGAGAATTTTGAAACATGAGATCAAGGGGTAGACAGAAATGTGTCATCAAAGATTGTATATGAAGACCCACTGTTGGTGAGTTGAGATCCAGGTTGTAGTCCAAACTCTGTTATAAGAGCACAATTATTGAATGGCCTTGTTCTTTCAGATGTAAAATAGAATTTTGAATAGAGAAGATCTCCATTTCTACAGGTGATGGTTGGGTTAAGAGGTGTGAGTCAGTGTGAAGCACACTTCACTAACAAAAGAATAATCAAAAAATCCTGCATTCACTATATCCTGTTAAATATAGTTTAGCAAACAGCTAAACTATATTTTTAAACATAAAATGGTAAATAACAAAGGTAAATTTTTAGAGAAATAATGTTAAAGCATAACACAAATGACCTATTAGCTTGACTTTACTTTTTATATTAACATATGTTTTCTTTAATTTTTAAAAATTAATTCAGTATTTCCAATAGTTTATTCCATGGAATCAGAGCTCCATTAGAGTCCTTGGAAAAACACAGGGATAGGATCCTTTGGTAAAATCAGTTTGGGAAACATATGCCTTCTTTTGAAAACTTACAAAACATGTTTACATTTGTGAGAAGACTTCAGGAAAGACTTGGTTAAGCTTCATTTAATCCAGAATTTCCCAAGCACATCTGACTATAGAACTCTTTGTAGGTATGTAATGCCACTGTGGAAGTAGTGCTGTTTCTCTTTCTTTTTAACAAGACAAATGTATTATACAATTACTCTATCACATACACTGTGCTAGGCCCAGGAACCACAAAGGTGAAGTTTTGGGGGTAAATCAGTCTTATATCTCTTCTTTTATGGCTCTCTATCCTTATGTTATTGTTTTCCTACCTGTGGGAGAAAATATATAACAGGGATTTCTAAATTGTTTGGGGATATTTGTCAAAATGCACATGCCTACTCCACTCATCTCCAATATTCTTCTTCCCAATATGCGAATAATTTTCAAGGAGGAAAAGAAATGTGCATTAAAATAATACCTACTTTGATTCTAAAACTGATCATCCCATTTTATAACTACTGCCCTAGTTGCCAGAACCCCTGAAACTGAACCATGATACCAGTATTCTATATGCTAAATCAGCTTTTCCATATCTTTTTCTCCCACTTGCCTTGCTTTTACAAACATCAGCAAGCATAGCCCTTTGTTTTAATCCCTCTCTGATAGTGATAATGGGTGGTCATGAATTTTAATCAGATAGAAGAATCCTCCTAATAGTCAGCTATTAAATCACAATGCCAATAAACCTATTATAAAACACTTTACTAAGAAATATAGATGCCTTCTCTTTGTACAAAGCATAATAGAGAATGTAAAGAACCTTAAGTCTGGGAACCACCACCTGAAAGGCTTGAGATGTTTACTTATGGACAGTTAGATAAGAGGGAAGACGTTCATTCAGTCAAGTACAAATAGAAACTGAGAATGCAGCAAGAGTCACTGAGCAGGAGTTCTCTCTGGACAATCACTGTCAACTTTCATGCAATGAGAAGGGCTTCCAAAATGAGAGTACAAGATAAATAAAGTCACATAGGATAGAAAGAAAGAGGCACATTTAGAATAAAGTAATATTTATAATATATTTGACTAGATCAGAACATTAAAGTGGGAAAATTTGGCAAGATATTTTAGGATTGGATTATAAAGGGGGAGGTCAATAGTGTCACAAGCAGAATGAAGATTAAGTCAGAAAAAGAGAGATTGCTTCAAGATGGCAGAGTAGAAGAACATGTTCTCACTCCCTCTTGTAAGAGCACTGGAATCACAACTAACTGCTGAACAATCATCAACAGGAAGATACTGGAACTCACCAAAGAAGATACCCCATATCCAAAGACAAAGAAGAAGCTGTAATGAGACAGTAGGAGGGGTGCAAATACAATAAAATCAAATCCCAAAACTGCTGGGTGGGTGACTCAAAAACTAGAGAACACTTACACCCAGAAGTCCACCCACTGGAGTGAAGGTTCTGAGCCCCACGTCGGGGGTGGGGTGGGGGGGGTCCGGCAATGGAAGGAGGAATGCCTAGAGAATCAGACTTTGAAGCCTAGTGGGATTTGATTGCAGGAGTTCCACAGAACTGGGGGAAACAGAGACTCCACTCTTGGAGGGCACAGATAAAGTAATGTGTGCATCGGGACCCAAGGGAAGGAGCAGTGACCCCATAGGAGAAGGAACCAGACCTACCTGCTAGTGTTGGAGGGTCTCCTGCAGAGTCAGGGGGTGGCTGTGGCTTACCACGTGGACAAAGACACTGGCAGCAGAAGTTCTGGGAAGTACTCCTTGGCGTGAGCCCTCACAGAGTCCACCATTAGCTCCACCAAAGAGCTGGGTAGGCTCCAGTGCTGGGATGCTTCAGGCCAAATAACCAACAGGGAAGGAACTCAGCCCCACCCATCAGCAGAGAAGCAGATTAAAGTTTTACTGAGCTCTGCCCACCAGAGCAACCCCCGGTTCTACCCACCACCAGTCCCTCCCATCAGGAAGCTTGCAAAAGCCTCTTAGATAGCCTCATCCACCAGAGGGCAGACAGCAGAACCAAGAAGAACTACAATCCTGCAGCCTGTGGAACGAAAACCACATTCACAGAAAGACAGACAAAATGAAAAGGCAGAGGACTTTGTACCAGATGAAGGAACAAGATAAAACCCTAGAAAAACAATTAAATGAAGTGGAGATAGGCAACCTTCCTGAAAAAAAATTCGGAATAATGATAGTGAAGATGATCGAGGACCTCGGAAAAAGAATGGAGGCAAAGATCCAGAAGATGCAAGGAATGTTCAACAAAGACCTAGAAGAATTAAAGAACAAACACCTAGAAGAATTAAAGAAGAAACAAACAGAGATGAACAATACAGTGACTGAAATGAAAAATACACTAGAAGGAATCAATAGCAGAATAACTGAGGCAGAAGAACGGATAAGTGACCTGGAAGACAGAATGGTGGAATTCACTGCTGTGTAACAGAATAAAGAAAAACGAATGAAAAGAAATGAAGACAGCCTAAGACACCTCTGGGACAATATTAAATTCACCAACATTCACATGACAGGGGTCCCAGCAGGAGAAGAGAGAGAGAAAGGACCCGAGAAAATATTTGAAGAGATTATAGTCAAAAACTTCCCTAACGTGGGAAAGGAAATAGCCACCCAAGTCTAGTTAGCGCAGCGAGTCCCATATAGGATAAACCCAAGGAGAAACATGCCGAGACACATAGTAATCAAACTGGCAAAAATTAAAGACAAAGAAAAATTACTGAAAGCAACAAGGGAAAAACGACAAATAACATACAAGGGAATTCCCATAAGGTTAACAACTGATTTCTCACCTGAAACGCTACAAGCCAGAAAGGAGTGGCACGATATATTTAAAGTGATGAAACGGAAGAACCTACAACCAAGAATACTGTACCTGGCAAGGATCTCATTCAGATTCGATGGAGAAATCAAAAGCTTTACAGACAAGCAAAAGCTAAGAGAATTCAGCACCACCAAACCAGCACTACAGTAAATGCTAAAGGAACTTCTCTAAGTGGAAAACACAAGAGAAGAAAAGGACATACAAAAACAAACCCAAAACAGTTAAGAAAATTGGCATAGGAACATACAGATCGATAATTACCTTAAACATGAATGGATTAAATGCTCCAACGAAAAGACACAGGTTCGCTGAATGGACACAAAAACAAGAGCCATATGTATGCTGTCTACAAGAGACCCACTTCAGACCTAGGGATATATACAGACTGAAAGTAGGGGATGGAAAAAGATATTCCGTGCAAATGGAAATCAAAAGAAACCTGGAGGAACAATTCTCATATCAGATAAAGTAGACTTAAAATAAAGAATGTTAAAAGAGACAAGGAAGGACACTACATAATGATCAAGGGATCAATCCAAGAAGAAGATATAACAATTATAAATATATATGCACCCAACATAGGAGCACGTCAGTACATAAGGCAACTGCTAACAGCTATAAAAGAGGAAATTGACAGTAACACAATAATAGTGGGGGACTTTAACACCTCACTTACACCAATGGACAGATCATCCAGACAGAAAATTAATAAGGAAACACAGGCTTTAAATGACACAATAGACCAGATAGATTTAACTGATATTTATTGGACATACCATCCAAAACCAGTAGATTACACTTTCTTCTCAAGTGCACATGGAACATTCTCCAGAATAGATTACATCTTAGGATACTAATCAAGCCTCAGTAAATTTAAGAAAATTGAAATCATATCAAGCATCTTTTCCAACCACAAGGCTATGAGATTAGAAATCAATTACAGGGAAAAATCGTAAAAAACACAAACACACGGAGACTAAACAATATGTTACTAAATAACCAAGAAATCAAAGAGGAAATCAAAAAATACCAGAGACAAATGGCAATGAAAACACAATGATCAAAACTTATGGGATGCAGCAAAAGCAGTTCTAAGAAGGAAGTTTATAGCAATACAATCCTACCTCAAGAAACAAGAAAAATCTCAAATAAACAATCTAAACTTACACCTAAAGGAACTAGAGAAAGAAGAAAAAACAAAACCCAAAGTTAGGAGAAGGAAAGAAATCATAAAGATCAGAGCAGAAATAAATGAAATAGAAAAAAAACAATAGCAAAGATCAATAAAACTAAAAGCTGGTTATTTGAGAAGATAAACAAAATTGATAAGCCATTAGCCAGACTCATCAAGAAAAAGAGGGTGAAGACTCAAATCAATAAAATTAGAAATGAAAAAGGAGAAGATACAATGGACACCGCAGAAATACAAGGCATCATAAGAGACTACTACAAGCAACTCTATGCCAATAAAGTGGACAACCTGGAAGAAATGGACAAATTCTTAAGAAGGGGGGCTTCCCTGGTGGCGCAGTGGTTGAGAGTCTGCCTGCCAATGCAGGGGACACGGGTTCAAGCCCCGGTCTGGGAAGATCCCACATGCCGCGGAGCAACTAAGCCCGTGAGCCACAATTGCTGAGCCTGTGCGTCTGGAGCCTGTGCTCCGCAACAAGAGAGGCCGCGATAGTGAGAGGCCCGCGCACCGCGATGAAGAGTGGCCCCCACTTGCCGCAACTAGAGAAAGCCCTTGCACAGAAACGAAGACCCAACACAGCCATAAATAAATAAATAAATAAAATTAAAAAAAAAAAAAAAAAATTCTTAAGAAGGTATAAGCTTCCAAGTCTGAACCAGGAAGAAATAGAAAATATGAACAGACCAATCATAAGTAATGAAATTGGAACTGTGATTAAATATCTTCCAACAAACAAAAGTCCAGGACCAGATGGCTTCACAGGTGAATTCTATTAAACATTTAGAGAAGAGCTAACACACATCCTTCTCAAACTCTTCCAAAAAATTGCAGAGGAAGGAGCACTGCCAAACTCATTCTATGAGGCCACCATCAACCTGATACCAAAACTAGACAGAGATACTACAAAAGAAGAAAATTACAGACCAATATCACTGATGAATAAAGATGCAAAAATCCTCATCAAATACTAGCATCAGAATCCAACAACACATTAAAAGGATCATACACCATGATCAAGTGGGATTGTCCCAGGGATGCGAGGATTCTTCAATATATGCATATCAATCAATGTGATACACCATATTAATAAACAGAAGAATAAAAACTATATGATCATCTCAATAGATGCAGAAAAGCTTTTGACAAAATTCAACACCCATTTATGATAAAAACTCTCCAGAAAATGGGCACAGAGGGAACTTACCTCAACATAATAAAGTCCATATATGTCAAACCCACAGCAAACAATCCTCTCAATGGTGAAAAACTGAAAGCACTTCCTCTAAGATCAGGAAAAAGACAAGGATGTCCACTCTCGCCACTATTAGTCAACATAGTCTTGGAAGTCCTAGACATGGCAATCAGAGAAGAGAAAGAAATAAAAGGAATACAAACTGGAAAAGACGAAGTAAAACTGTCACTGTTTGCAGATGACATGAGACTATACATAGATAATCCTAAAGATGCCACCAGGGCTTCCCTGGTGGCACAGTGGTTAAGAATCTGCCTGCCACTGCAGGGCACATGGGTTCAAGCCCTGGTCTGGGAGGATACCACAGGCTGTGGAGTAACTAAGCCCATTCGCCACAGCTGCTGAGCCTGCATGCCACAACTACTGAAACCTGTATGCCTGGAGCCCGTGCTCCACTACAAAAGAAGCCACCACAATGAGAAGCCTGCGCACCACAACAAAGAGTGGCCCCCGCTCACCACAACTAGAGAAAGCCCGTGGACAGCAATGAAGACCCAACACAGCCAAAAATATAAATAAATAAATAAATAAATAAATAAAGATGCCACCAGAAAAATACTAGAGCTAATCAATGAATTTGGTAAAGTTGCACAATACAAAATTAATGCACAGAAATCCCTTGCATTCCTATACACTAACAATGAAAGATCAGAAAGAGAAATTAAGGAAACAATCCCATTAGCCATTGCAACAAAAAGAATAAAATACCTAGGAATAAATGTATCTAAGGAGGTAAAAGACCTGTACTTAGAAAACTATAAGACACTGATGAAAGAAATCAAAGATAACACAAACAGATGGAGAGATATACCATGTTCTTGGATTGGAAAAATCAATATTGTGAAAATGCCTATACTACCCAAAGCAATCTACAGGTTCAATGCAATCCCTATCAAATTACCAGTGGCATTTTTTACAGAACTAGAACAAAAAATCTTTAAATTTCTATGCAGACACAAAAGACCCCGAATAGCCAAAGTAGTGTTGAGAAAGAAAAACAGAGCTGGAGGAATCAGACTCCCTGACTTCAGACTATACTACAAAGCTGCAGTAATCAAGACAATATCGTACTGGCACAAAAGCAGAAATATAGATCAATGGAACAGGATAGAAAGCCCAGAGATAAACCCATGCACATATGGTCACCTTATTTTTGATAAAGGAGGCAAGAATATACAATGGAGAAAAGACAGCCTCTTCAATAAGTGGTGCTGGGAAAAATGGACAGCTGCATGGAAAAGAATGAACACTCCCTAACACCATACACAAAAATAAACTCAAAATGGATTAAAGACCTAAATGTAAGACTGGATACTATAAAACTCTTAGAGGAAAATATAGGAAGAACACTCTTTGACATAAATCACAGCAAGATCTTTTTGACCCACCTCTTAGAGTAATGGAAATAAAAACAAAAATAAACAAATAGGGCCTAATGAAACTTAAAAGCTTTTGCACAGCAAAGGAACCATAAAAAAGACAAAAAGACGACCCTCAGAATGGGAGAAAATATTTGCAAAAAATCAACGGACAAAAGATTAATCTCCAAAATATATAAACAGCTCATGCAGCTCAATATTAAAAAACAAACAAACAACTCAATCAAAAAATGGGCAGAAGACCTAAGTAGACATTTCTACAAAGAAGACATACAGATGGCCAAGAGGCACATGAAAAGCTGCTCAACATCACTAATTATTAGAGAAATGCAAATCAAAACTACAATGAGGTATCACCTCACACTGTTTAGAATGGGCATCATCAGAAAATCTACAAACAACAAATGCTGGAGAGGGTGTGGAGAAAAGGGAACCCTCTTGCACTGTTGGTGGGAATGTAAATTGATACAGCCACTATGGAAAACAGTATGGAGGTTCCTTAAAAACTAAAAATAGAACTACCATATGACACAGCAATCCCATTACTGGGCATGTACCCAGAGAAAACCATAATCCAAAAAGACACAGGCACCCCAATGTTCATTGCAGCACTATTTACAATAGCCAGGACATGGAAGCAACCTAAATGTCCATCGACAGATGAATAGATAAAGAAGATGTGGTACATATATACAGTGGAATATTACTCAGCCATAAAAAGGAAAGAAACTGGGTCATTTGTAGAGATGCAGATGGATGTGGAGACTGTCATACAGAGTGAAGTAAGTCAGAAAGAGAAAAACAAATATCGTATATTAACGCATATATGTGGAATCTAGAAAAATGGTACAGATAAACCAGTTTGCAAGGCAGAAATAGAGACATAGATATAGAGAATAAACGTATGGACACCAAGGGGGGAAAGTGGCCAGAGGCGGGGTGGTGGTGGGATGAACTGGGAGATTGGGGTTAACATATATACACTAATATGTATAAAATAGATAACTAATAAGAATCTGCTGTATAAAAAATAAATAAAATAAAATTCAAAAAATCAAAAAAAAAAAAGAAACAGAGAAACACCATTAGTTTTCCTATTTTTCTCCTTTCACTACTCTTTCCATTTTTTTTTTTTTTTTGTAGTTTAAATAAGATAGTTTATTTCTTACACAAATAATAGTCCAGAGATGGGCAGACAGTCCAGCTTGGCAAGACAGCTGAGCTTATAAACTCATATTTCCATTTATTATTGCCAGATCACTTTGCTTAAACCTGTAAAATTCCTATGATCTCTACCTGGGAAAACAAAGATTATACAAAGCTCTAGCACTCTCATAATAGTACTTCTTATTCTGAGAAGGAACATGTATAGCCTATTTTTGATACTGTAGTTATAAAAAGATAATTTTTCTGTAGTCTTGTGGTGACTGTGTATTTATCAAACCTATTATTTTACTTCAGAAATTTTCCTTTTCAGTAATTATGACATGAAACTCCAGACAGCCATCATCTGCGCATGAATGAGCTGATTGCCTGGGGTGCCACCTTTGATAGGTTATTCATAAGTAGAAGCAGACAGCAGTCCTTCAGCTCAGCTTTCTACCATTATTCTGGGAACACCTCCAGTTCACCTCCCTGTTATGACAGCAATGGCACCTTTTGGAATATATTTGCATATGACTTGGTGATGGGCTTTGAGAGGTACATATGCATGCCCTCAGCAAGATATGAGAGTTTACAAGAGAATTCCCTTTATCCTTAAATGTGGCATGTTCGAGAAAGGTTCAATGTCAGGAAAAACCTAGAAGCATCAGCTTTGTACCTATCTTGTGGCTGGAGAAGCTAAGATGATGAGACTGTCAGCTTGTCAGTTTTAGGAATACAAAAGAAATTTCAACCAAGAGTCAACCTAAAAATGTCATTGTTTGTACAAGCACCCCTTAGACTTCATTTTCAAAGTGGATGTATTTTTGCCCTCTTGCCAAAATGCAATTACATGCACACTTGCACAGGCAAATACATGGGAATATTTTCATAAGAGTAATTTACAGTAAACAACAAGTGCAATTAGAAACTGAAAAGGTTTTTCCTCCACACAGTTATGTGACTAATAGAACAGAAAATGGTATTATAGAGAATTTAGAGAACAGAGGAAAGTGTTTTGCCAGCACAATCACTGCCAATCAGTGTCTTCATGACATCAACATATTTGGTTCCACCTATTCATTAACCTCAGTGAGGTCCCCAATAGTTTTTAAATCAGTGCACAGAACACCTTCAAAACACAAAGGAAAATGGAAAAGCAGAGAAGATATATTGACAAAAATATGAAGTAGATTTATATTTATTAACAGGATCTTCAGCTTCCAAGTTCAGAGATGTTCCTCCAGACACAGTCCATGTCTGTCAAGAATTCTAATGGCTCTCATGTAGACAATTCTCTGTCTCAGAGCAAAATTTACCCTAAGCAATCTGTGACAAATAGTTTGCTTGTTGACTAAACATTTTCTAGGAGAAGAATCCAGAAAAAAAAATGAGCACTTGAATTCATTTCCTCTCATTAATTTTTCTGGGAAAATGGAAACGAGTAGATTTTTCAACCAACAGTCCTTCCCAATGGGCTAAAAAATTCAAATTTCATTCAGGGATAGTTATATTTGGTGTCATTCTCATCTATAATGTGGTGACAAATTGGTAACAAAAGAAAATGCTCTAACAAAACCAACTGAAAAGTCTGTAGGTTCCAACAGATTCATGATGGGACAATGAAAAAAAGTGACAAATATTAATTAATGTAAATGCAAGGAAATACACACTATACCAGTCTTTGCTTGAAGATTTACTATGCATACCTGGAGGAATTGCTAGGCTTATTACACTTATGTATATGTAAAAATTCACAAATGTTATTATAAAAGGTGAACTTTATCTCTCTGCATGACTGTGATTATTAAGCACACTTTGGTATGTAGGCATTACAGACTCCCACTCTCCATCCTAGCTTTTCCAGCTTCAGTGTTAAAAATATTGTCTAAAGACCTAAGGTAAAAATGTGGGTGGGGAATGGATCTTGTTTGTAAGGGAGGGAGAAAATCAGCCTTGTATAATATGGGTAGTTAGTGCCATTTCTCCACAGCTAAAAAACCCAAAAAATAAGTCACATGAGCCTTCTGTAAGGACTATCGCCTCTAATTCAGAGTTCTGCTTTCTCTGCAGACTCTGTACTACTTCTGAATGTAAAATGCAATTTATATATGCAACTGGAAGGAAATACATTAATCACAAGAAACAATATTTGGTTTAGTAATGGAAGTTAGAAATATGATTGCTGACCTAACAACATGAGTATCTTCAATATCATCCTGAAAAAAAAACAAAACCAAAAAAACTGTTCAAATTCTATGAGTCTTAAGTTGACTGGTAGCAAATGAAGGGTATTGAAAAATACAGGCAATTCAGAATTCATAAAAATTAATAACACTGAATCTGACAGGGAAATATATATATGTAGACATACAAAGATAAACAATGGTATAAGCTAAGCTAGACATTTAAAATATATGTTTTCAAACAGAACTTTCTATGAAGTTTTAAAGAAGAAAGAAGACATTAGGTGCTGGAGAAATGCTTTGTATTTTCATGGGATGTCAAAAAATATGACAAGAGAAAGACTTCCCAGAATTAACAGTAATGAGTACAAATAAACCTCCAGATTCTTGATCATAAAACTTTTATATTAGTTCTAGAATAATGACAAATAATAACATATTTATATATTGTGTGGAGCAGGAAAGAAGGGTGCATGGCAGAGAGGACAGCTAACAAGGAAACCTAAAAAGCCTTTAGTCATAAATAAAATATAAATATATTTGTTTGCTCTGCATTCTAAATTTTAGGACAGAAATTTGTCTGAGTCTTAATTTCAATTATTAAAATGCAATAAATAAATAAATAGAGTAATGCTCTTTCTTAGCTGGCCTTTGTTTCTTTATTGCTGTTACCTAGGATTGAATTTCCCAACATGTGATAAAAAGTGTTGGTTTAGTGTGAATGCATCAGAATTACCTGGTAGACTTGGTAACCCACAGGTTGCTGAGCCCCACCCCCAAACTGTCTGATTCAAAAGGTCTGGGTGGGGCCTGAAAACTTTATTTCTAACAAGTTCCCATTTGGTGCTGATATTGCTGGTTTTTGAACCATGCTTTGAAGAAAACTACCGGTATAATGGAATCTGTATTAACAAATAAAAGTTTTCATTGTGCTATGAATTGGGAACATTCGGTTAGGAACCTCAGGTAGGCTGGTTTCTTTTCTGCAGTATTCCTGAAAACATTTAATATAAAATGTATTTTATAAATATTGCCAAAGAAATACTGCAACAGGTGGCGTTCAACAGGCAGGGAAAAGTATTCAAGACTATTGAAATAGGGGAGAGAGATTGAACTCCTCTCTATTGAAACAAAAGTTAGGAGTTTTTAAGCCGTGAGGTGAGCTAGTGGAAAAGTACTAGATGACTTTAGATGGAAGGGTGGTGACTGTGCAGGCCATCTGTATTTGCTAGCGATACCTGCCCCAGAGACAGGGAGACGGGCACTTTATCTTTCCTGATGAGTACATTTCACAGGAATGGCTCCCAGATGCTTGAGAGAGACCTTCCTGGTTTGTAAAACTGGTAAGAGACTGAGGGAAGATTTACATCTCAAAGGGACAGAGAAAGAACTTACAATTGCAAGTTTTCTATAGTAATTGTTCTAAGAAAAAGGGAACTGAAGATTCCTAGAATTTGACCAGTTTTTTTTTTTTTTTGGATGATATTGAAGATAATCATGTTGTTAGGTCAGCAATCATATTTCTAACTGCCATTGTTCTAAGAAAAAGGGGACTAGATTCAGGAATAAACCTATCTAATGTGTAGTCAAACTGAGGAAAACATTAAGGCTATATGGGTCAAAATCCAAAATGAAAGTGTAATATGTTGTTTCCAAAATAATTTGTCTTGGAACTACTCTTTTGAAGGAGCACCTTCTGGTATTATTTCTCTGAAGAATATCTAAGAAACTTTGCTCTATGAGAAGGCTTCTGTCCAAGGCTAAAAAGTTCTCAACAAATGCCACTTAAGCTCTTTATGCTGTTAATTGCCAAACCAAACTGAATATTCCTCTGAGTAGCAATTGCTTAAAGGAATAAATGGCACAATAAGGTCTTGAAGCCTGGACATGGGAAACACATAAGGTAAAATCTGGTATTTATTTTTAGAATGATAACACATTAATTAACTTCGATGTGAATATGTTGCATATATATGGCAGTAGAAATGCTTAGCATTTAGATGTATGTATGCATTTTTAGCTCCGTATGTGCTGTCAAAAGTAAGTGCTATATCGTATTCATATGCACAAATGCAACCTGGTCTTTATTCTTTCACATTCTTTGTCTTTCTTCCCACTGTTTTATTTAAGATACAGACAAGTAGAGGTTTTATCTTTGAAACAATTTATTTTTTAATTTAGTCACAGTGTCCAAACATTATTCTAAGTTTATGATAAAATACTAAACAATTTTTTTTTTTTTTTTGGCTGCACCATATGACGTGTGGGATTTAGTTCCCTGACCAGGGATCGAACCCAGGCGCTGGCAGTGAAAGTGCCAAGTCCTAACCACTGGACCACCAGAGAATTCCTGAAAAACTAGACAGCTTTTAAAAATTATATTTATCATCTCTTTCTTTCTTGATTTAAAAATATGTTTTTATTGTTTAGATTCATTGTATAAGTCAGCAGTCCCCACCTTCCATCCTCCAATCTCCTTTGCTCACTCACAGAGAGAAACACATTTCTAACTATTTTGGGAGGTATTTGCACTGTATGTTTAAATTACACACTTATAATACAATGTATTTATTTTTCAGTTACACATGTTACCTACTGCCTTCCTAATCAGTAAAATGAGGGTTTAGCATTCTTAAAAAGCTCCTTCCACCTTAAAGGTGTTCTTCCAATGTATTCATATCAAAATTTGGGGGCAAATTGTATTATATATTTTCATTATTATGAAATATAATAATTCATAGTATTATTCACAATTGAGATACAGACCATAATGATTACATTTCCTTTCTTATGCATCTCCCCTCCTTCCACCTCAGTTTAGTTAATGCCTCATTAGGTGCTTACCTATCCATATTTTCCCCTAAAGATACTGAAAATAAAAAGGAATCTAAAACACCTTGCTCTATGGTCAAACACTTCACGTGATTTTTCAGGGGCTGGGTTTTCTTGGAAATAGATTTTCTGGACCATATCATCCTCCTTCTTCAATCTCCCTGTCACCTATCTGGAGCCTTTTAACTACATAAAATAATTTATGTAGTTATTTTAACCCATCGTGGAAAAAAATCCTTAAAATAGAGATTTTTTTCAAAAATATCTATGAGGAGAAAACCTTGAGGGGAGAGGGTTCCATTTTTGAAGCTCCATCCCAGAGAAAAAAGTTCCAGACAATAAAAGTAAAATGCTCTCATATCACTTATTCTCTCATGGCCTCTGCCCAACCTAACCATCCCCTGCTGATATATACAGCTGTTTTCCTAAAACACACACACACACCAGCAACAGCAACAAAAAACAACAATCATTCTCTTTTTTGAGATTTAAGGATTTCTTGGGAGCAAGCTGCTCTATTATCCTACTTTTTCTCCTTTAATGTTATTTTGTAGGTTATGTTTTTCCAGCTTTTGAATATAAAAGAGAAAATTATTTAATCAAAGTGAAAACTTTTGCTGCCAGTACTAATGAAACCAACACCAGAAACTGACTTCTAATTTTAATCCTCTACTATATGTCAACTGTTATGGTAGTTGTTCTTAGATACATTTTCTCCCTCTCAGACCCTCAGCAATCCTGCAAGTCACAATTGTCTTGAACTTGACAAAATATGAGTTATACAAACAAATACTCACATACATACAGAATATGTGTTTGAAACTTTGGAAAGCTCCTATGCATGAGTCCTCATCAACTAATTTATGCAGTTTCCAATAATCTCTTCCTTTGTATTTTCTTACCACCTCCTTTTTTCCAGTAGTAGGAGACTTAATGTGGACTTAAGCTTCAAATAGGATGACAGATTAAAATTGCCTTTATTCTTACATTTATTCTTCAGAGTGTATTTTAGTTAGAATTGTTCTCTTCCCTGATCTGAATCTTATTTCATGGTTCTCACCTCAGACTTATTTCCATGTTCTGCTATTTCTTCAAGCTTGGGGTGCCCTTCTTTCTTATGACTTTTTCTCACTTATGTAGTGAATGCGACACATTTTCAAGAACAAAAGAAATGAATAAATAGTAAAATAAAAATCATATTTTATGTTATCTAGCTTTCATTATATCTGTTTCTATATCTTTCCACCTACTAAGGGAAAAGCAATCTGTGCTCTTTAGGATACATTATTATTAGCATAAAAATTAGACTAAAGTGGACTCAGTCACACTTATTCTCTTATTTTCTGTTACTTATAGATAGCAGAATACACATTTTTGTATTAAACATGCTGTGCTTTCAAAACCCCTTAATACCTCTGTATATAGTACATAAGTTATGACTTATTGAGAAGGTCAATTGTCTGTTTTGGAAAAAAAGACACAGGGTTACACCTCAGACCTGACAGATTTGCTACTTGTGATCTTTGATTTTTGCTGACTGGATATCTCTTTGATTTGAAACACATACAAAAAAGGCCTGCTATGCTCTTGGGCTCTCCAAAGTCTTTTATACAAAGAAATAGGAAGTGAAATGGAAGAACTGGAGAGGAGGAGAGTGAAAAAGAGATTGTGCTTATATATACTCAGTTCTTCACCCTAAATCCTCTTAAGAGAAAGGGAGAAAAGGATCAAAGAACTCATCCATCAGACAAATGCCTACGCTTGGAATTTAACACTCCACCTTCTGTGCTCTAAACTTTGAAGGTAGTCTTTTGGATTCATTCACAAGGTACTTCTAGTCAACCTCCATAAATTGCTATCAGGAGTATAGAAAATAAAATTAGTCCTTATGATTAGCAAAGTATACCTAACCGTTTCTTGTCAGTATTTTATAATAAGATAAATGTATTAAGTCTCAGAGTTGGGGTCCACCTGAGGCACTTGGCAAATAATGCAACAGTTTATTTATTGAGTATTGTTATGGATTGAATTGTGTCCCCCCAAAAATTCATATGCTGAAGTCCTAACCCCTAGTACCTGAGAATGTGATCTTATTTGGAAATAGGGTCATTGGAATGTAATTAGTTAAGATAAAGTAATACTGTAGTAGGGTTGGCCCCTAATCTAACATGACAGATATCCTTATAAAAAGGAGAAATGTGGACACAGATATGCATAGGTGATGAACGCCATATGAAGATGAAGGCAGATATTGGAGGGGAGGCATCTATAAGCCAAATATTGCCAACAAAGCACCAGAAGCTAGAGGAGGCATGGAACAGATTCCTTCCCATAGTCCTCAGAAGGAACCAATCTGGCGGCACGTTGATCTCAGACTTCCAGACTCCAGAACTGTGAAATAATGTATTTCTGTTGTGGTGGTACTATTTTACAGCAGCCTTAGCAAAACAATTCATGTATCTGTTCACTTAGTGTTGTTGATGAAACTTCCCATTTGGGGAATCTTAATCCTAAACCCATCCTGCTATCTCATGCCATCCATAATTGCTAAAGATTTCCACTATTTGTAATGTTGAACCCATATACAACCATCTCTATCTAAATGGATATATTCTGTGGCCTCTTTCCCCCACTCTTTTCTAGGTGTTTAGATAAACTATAATTTGGCCAGTGTCATTCTATCTTTTCTTCAAATATCCCAAGTTCTTTCCTACTCTAGACTTTCGTACATTTCATTTTCTCTGTTAGAAATACACTTCCACAGACAAGCAAAAGCTGAGAGAGTTCAGCACTACCAAACCAGCTTTACAACAAATGCTAAAGGAACTTCTCTAGGCAAGAAACACAAGAGAAGGAAAACACCTACAATAACAAACCCAAAATATTTAAGAAAATGGGACTAGGAACATACATATCGATAATTACCTTGAATGTAAACGGATTAAATGCTCCCACCAAAAGACACAGGCTGGCTGAATGGATACAAAAACAAGACCCATATATATGCTGTCTACAAGAGACCCACTTCAGACCTAGAGACACATACAGACTGAAAGTGAGGGGATGGAAAAAGATATTCCATGCAAATGGAAATCAAAAGAAAGCTGGAGTAGCAATTCTCATATCAGACAAAATAGACTTTAAAATAAAGGCTATTACAAGAGACAAAGAAGGACACTATATAATGATCAAGGGATCGATCCAAGAGGAAGGTATAACAATTGTAAATATTTATGCACCCAACATAGGAGCACCTCAATACATAAGGCAAATACTAACAGCCATAAAAGGGGAAATCGACAGCAACACAATCATAGTAGGGGACTTTAACACCCCACTTTCACCAATGGACAGATCATCCAAAATGAAAATAAATAAGGAAACACAAGCTTTAAATGATACATTAAACAAGATGGACTTAATTGATATTTATAGGACATTCCATCCAAAAACAACAGAATACACATTTTTCTCAAGTGCTCATGGAACATTCTCCAGGATAGATCATATCTTGGGTCACAAATCAAGCCTTGGTAAATTTAAGAAAATTGAAATCGTATCAAGTATCTTTTCTGACCACAACGCTATGAGACTAGATATCAATTACAGGAAAAGATCTGTAAAAAATACAAACACATGGAGGCTACACAATACACTACTTAATAACGAAGTGATCACTGAAGAAATCAAAGGGGAAATCAAAAAATACCTAGAAACAAATGACAATGGAGATACGACGAACCAAAACCTATGGGAAGCAGCAAAAGCAGTGCTAAGGGGGAAGTTAATAGCAAAACAAGCCTACCTCAAGAAACAGGAAACATCTCGAATAAACAACCTAACCTTGCACCTAAAGCAATTAGAGAAAGAAGAACAAAAAACCCCCAAAGCCAGCAGAAGGAAAGAAATCATAAAGATTAGGTCACAAATAAATGAAAAAGAAATGAAGGAAACAATAGCAAAAATCAATGAAACTAAAAGCTGGTTCTTTGAGAAGATAAACAAAATTGATAAACCATTAGCCAGACTCATCAAGAGAAAAAGGGAGAAGACTCAAATCAATAGAATTAGAAATGAAAAAGGAGAAGTAACCACTGACACTGCAGAAATACAAACGATCATGAGAGATTACTACAAGCAACTCTATGCCAATAAAATGGACAACCTGGAAGAAATGGACAGATTCTTAGAAATGCACAAACTGCCGAGACTGAACCAGGAAGAAATAGAAAATATGAACAGACCAATCACAAGCACTGAAATTGAAACTGTGATTAAAAACCTTCCAACAAACAAAAGCCCAGGACCAGATGGCTTCACAGGCGAATTCTATCAAACATTTAGAGAAGAGCTAACACCTATCCTTCTCAAACTCTTCCAAAATATTGCAGAGGGAGGAACACTCCCAAACTCATTCTACGAGGCCACCATCACCCTGATACCAAAACCAGACAAAGATGTCACAAAGAAAGAAAACTACAGGCCAATATCACTGATGAACATAGATGCAAAAATCCTCAACAAAATACTAGCAAACAGAATCCAACAGCACATTAAAAGGATCATATACCATGATCAAGTGGGGTTTATCCCAGGAATGCAAGGATTCTTCAACATACGCAAATCAATCAATGTGATACACCATATTAACAAATTGAAGGAGAAAAACCATATGATCATCTCAATAGATGCAGAGAAAGCTTTTGACAAAATTCAACACCCATTTATGATAAAAGCCCTGCAGAAAGTAGGCATAGAGGGAACTTTCCTCAACATAATAAAGGCCATATATGACAAACCCACAGCCAACATTGTCCTCAATGGTGAAAAACTGAAACCATTTCCACTAAGATCAGGAACAAGACAAGGTTGCCCACTCTCACCACTATTATTCAACATAGTTTTGGAAGTGTTAGCCACAGCAATCAGAGAAGACAAAGAAATAAAAGGAATCCAAATCGGAAAAGAAGTAGTAAAGCTGTCACTATTTGCAGATGACATGATACTATACATAGAGAATCCTAAAGATGCTACCAGAAAACTCCTAGAGCTAATCAATGAATTTGGTAAAGTAGCAGGATACAAAATTAATGCACAGAAATCTCTTGCATTTCTATACACTAATGATGAAAAATCTGAAAGTGAAATTAAGAAAACACTCCTGTTTACCATTGCAACAAAAAGAATAAAATATCTAGGAATAAACCTACCTAAGGAGACAAAAGACCTGTATGCAGAAAATTATAAGACACTGATGAAAGAAATTAAAGATGATACAAATAGATGGAGAGATATACCATGTTCCTGGATTGGAAGAATCAACATTGTGAAAATGACTCTACTACCCAAAGCAATCTACAGATTCAATGCAATCCCTATCAAACTACCACTGGCATTTTTCACAGAACTAGAACAAAAAATTTCACAATTTGAATGGAAACACAAAAGACCCGAATAGCCAAAGCAATCTTGAGAACGAAAAATGCAGCTGGGGGAATCAGGCTCCCTGACTTCAGACTATATTACAAAGCTTCAGTAATCAAGACAGTTTGGTACTGGCACAAAAACAGAAATATAGATCAATGGAATAGGATAGAAAGCCCAGAGATAAACCCACACACATATGGTCACCTTATCTTTGATAAAGGAGGCAAACATATACAGTGGAGAAAAGACAGCCTCTTCAATAAGTGGTGCTGGGAAAATTGGACAGGTACATGTAAAAGTATGAAATTAGAAAACCCCCTGACACCATGCACAAAAATAAACTCAAAATGGATTAAAGACCTAAGTGTAAGGGCAGACACTATCAAACTCTTAGAGGAAAACATAGGCAGAACACTCTACGACATACATCACAGCAAGATTCTTTTTGACCCAGCTCCCAGAGAAATGGAAATAAGAACACAAGTAAACAAATGGGACCTAATGAAACTTAAAAGCTTTTGCACAGCAAAGGAAACCATAAAAAAGACCAAAAGACAACCCTCAGAATGGGAGAAAATATTTGCAAATGAAGCAACTGACAAAGGATTAATCTCCAAGATTTACAAGCAGCTCATGCAGCTCAATAACAAAAAAACGAACAACCCAATCCAAAAATGGGCAGAAGACCTAAATAGACATTTCTCCAAAGAAGATATACAGATGGCCTACAGACACATGAAAGAATGCTCAACATCATTAATCATTAGAGAAATGCAAATCAAAACTACAATGAGATATCATCTCACACCGGTCAGAATGGCCATCATCAAAAAATCTAGAAACAATAAATGCTGGAGAGGGTGTGGAGGAAAGGGAACACTCTTGCACTGTTGGTGGGAATGTAAATTGATACAGCCACTATGGAGAACATTATGGAGGTTCCTTAAAAAACTACAAATAGAACTACCATACGACCCAGCAATCCCAATACTGGGCATATACCCTGAGAAAACCATAGGTCAAAAAGAGTCATGTACCAAAATGTTCATTGCAGCTCTATTTACAATAGCCAGGATATGGAAGCAACCTAAATGTCCATTGACAGATGAATGGATAAAGAAGATGTGGCACATATATACAATGGAATATTACTCAGCCATAAAAAGAAATGAAATGGATGTATTTGTAATGAGGTGGATGGAGTTAGAGTCTGTCATACAGAGTGAAGTAAGTCAGAAAGAGAAAAACAAATACAGTATGCTAACACATATATACGGAATCTAAGGAAAAAAAAAAAAAAAAAAAGGCCATGAAGAACCTAGTGGCAAGACGGGAATAAAGACACAGACCTACTAGAGAATGGACTTGAGGATATGGGGAGGGGGTGGGGTGAGATGTGACAGGGTAAGAGAGTGTCATGGACATATATACACTACCAAATGTAAAATAGATAACTAGTGGGAAGCAGCCGCATAGCACAGGGAGATCAGCTCGGTGCTTTGTGACCACCTAGAGGGGTGGGACGGGGAGGGTGGGAGGGAGGGAGATGCAAGAGGGAAGAGAAATGGGAACATATTGTATATGTATAACTGATTCACTTTGTTATAAAGCAGAAGCTAACACACCATTGTAAGGCAATTATACTTCAATAAAGATGTTTAAAAAAAAAATCTAGAAACAATAAATGCTGGAGAGGATGTGGAGGAAAGGGAACACTCTTGCACTGTTGGTGGGAATGTAAATTGATACAGCCACTATGGAGAACAGTATGGAGGTTCCTTAAAAAACTACAAATAGAACTACCATACGACCCAGCAATCCCACTACTGGGCATATACCCTGAGAAAACCATAGGTCAAAAAAGACATGTACCAAAATGTTCATTGCAGCTCTATTTACAATAGCCAGGACATGGAAGCAACCTAAATGTCCATCGACAGATGAATGGATAAAGAAGATGTGGCACATATATACAATGGAATATTACTCAGCCATAAAAAGAAATGAAATGGATGTATTTGTAATGAGGTGGATGGAGTTAGAGTCTGTCATACAGAGTGAAGTAAGTCAGAAAGAGAAAAACAAATACAGTATGCTAACACATATATACGGAATCTAAGGAAAAAAAAAAAAAAAAAAAAGGCCATGAAGAACCTAGTGGCAAGACAGGAATAAAGACACAGACCTACTAGAGAATGGACTTGAGGATATGGGGAGGGGGTGGGGTGAGATGTGACAGGGTAAGAGAGTGTCATGGACATATATACACTACCAAATGTAAAATAGATAACTAGTGGGAAGCAGCCGCATAGCACAGGGAGATCAGCTTGGTGCTTTGTGACCACCTAGAGGGGTGGGATGGGGAGGGTGGGAGGGAGGGAGATGCAAGAGGGAAGAGAAATGGGAACATATTGTATATGTATAACTGATTCACTTCGTTATAAAGCAGAAGCTAACACACCATTGTAAGGCAATTATACTTCAATAAAGATATTTTAAAAACAAACAAACAAACAAACAAAAAAACACTTCCACTCCCTCTTCACCTGCTTAACTCATACAAAGTCTTCAGTTTTTAGCTTAACGATCATCATTATATAAACACTAGTTCTTCCTGCTAATTAATTGCTGAACACCTATATAGTTCACTTGTATTAATATCTTTATCACCAAATTAATTATTGGTATAACTGATATAATTGTTGGTATAATAATATCTGCCACCCTTCTAAACAGTAATTTCTAAGAAGATAGAAGTGCAAGATAGTGAAGGTGTTAATCATGTAGACTGTTTGGAATCAAACTCTCTGACTGCAGATCCAGTTTTCTCATTTAACAGCTTTGGGTAACTTTGGGAACATTTTCTAAGGTAACTTAGATAAACCTCAAATTTCCTAAGCTTACTCATTTGAAACAGGATGTGCTTCACAGAGTCACTGAGAGAATCAACAGTGATAATTCATATAAATCACTTGCACTAGTGTTCATGACACACATTGAGTCATGTTCATTTCATCAGGTCAGTGCCAGGTACATACTAAGCATTTAAACAAATATGCTGGATTAAATTTTTCTGGATTCATTATCTTGTTTTAGAGTGGTTAATAATATGATTTTAGACACCAAAATTAGTGGGGCAAAAAGATCAGACAGTTTGTCCACTCAAGACATAGCACTTTGGTGGCCAGACTTTCCACTTATATATGAACATGTGAACTTGTATAACAAATCCAAGAGAAATACTGATTTTCAGTGAGGAAGGAAATCTGACATCACATTGGGCTATTACTGTGTATGCGTGTGCGTGTGTGTTAGCCTGGGTCCTACTGGAAACAGATGGCACACTCAAACTGGAAAGTTCAGGGTCAATTTAATAAGGAGATGCTCTACAAAGGTGTGAGCAGCATTTGGGGAATAATGTGGCACCTGAAACGGCTACGACCCTACTTCTTAAGGGACAAAGAAAGGAAATAAATATTAGAATCTGTAGACAGGAGCCTTATAGAAGGAACATCCTGGCAGGAGCTGTGGCGTGGCAAAGAGGCATCAAGAAGAATAACTACCTTGACCTGTCTTGTCTTCTGATCTCATGCTAGTGTCTCTCAATGTTCAAACCTAGAAAGAAGCTTGAGGTAAAGGAAATCTATCGATGATATAATTCCATGCAGCTATCCTCTCAGGGCAAAGAGTACGGTGAAGAATGGTGCAAATTGGATCTGATAGAGATTTTATATCATTGTTAAATTCAGCTACATCTAAAATTTCTCTCATGCTTCTTTCTTTTTTTTCCCTCTCTCCCTCTGTTTTTGTACATTTTCTTCTCATCTCACACTTATCACGAAAATGAAATGTTAGACTGAATATGGAATTTCCTTGTTTCCTGATCCTTCACCTACCTCATCAATTCCTTTTCTCTCTTATCCAGTTTAGGGAAGATGATGTGTCATTTCAATCAATTAATTTCACCATCAGTACTTGAGCTTTTTCTTTCTACCCCATCAGTCCTACTCAACTCCAACCCACGTTTCTCCACTTATTACTCAGGTTTCTGAGATCTGCTGGAGAAAACCATACAGCCTTACGCACAAGTGCCATTACAAATGTGTGTTCTTCAAACTCAGTTGGGCACTTGATGCCTTCCTGAATACCTCCTTCATATCAGTTATAACACATCACACTTTTGTACCTCCATGTTTAATTTATCCTAATCTCATGGACCAGCAAGCCAGCCAAAAAATATCCTGCTTTAAAATAATATATCACAGATCCCTGTTTTCATTTCAGCCTTTCCTTTGATTCTGTGTGAAGTGGTTCAATATTATCTGAAGGCAGATTGGAAAATTTAAAAATGCATAATGTCAACTCATGAGTAACCACCAAAAAAAAAAAGGCAAGGCATAGCTAATAACAGGATATGCAGCCAATGTGGTGTTTTGAGGGAGACTTAAAGCTCCAAATGCATATATTAGGAAAGAAGAATGATCTTAAAGCATTGTTTTTATCAAGACAATAAAGGAGAAAAACCTGTGACTGAGGAGTCTGGCTCCATTCCCAAATCCTATGTGGAATCCTTGAGCCCAACTATAGGCAATTACCAAGCTTTGCCTGACAGGCCTCATGAGTGAAAGCTGCTTTCCCCTCACCAGATTTGGTGCACAACGTTACTCTGCAATTTTCTGAAGAAAGTTGCAGTCAAGGACTCAGATTTCCCCCACCCCACTCATCAGCATCCTCATAGGCATATGGGCATTCCTAGCCCTGACCATCTCTTTCGAGGCCTCCTTCTCAGTGCCCGTGGCTGAGGCACTCTACTTCAACTCAGTACCTTCCAACTCCTACCCCTTCCTTCTTTCCTCGCCTTCAGCCCATGGTCCATGAAGAGACAAGAGCCTTTTGTTAAGTCTCTCCTCAGAGACAGCTACCCCTTTCTGCGCTGCATCCATCTGACCCTCTCCTGCCATTCTATGAAGAAAAACAAAATAGCAGGGAGCCAGAGCTTCCGTTAACCTCTTGCATTATTCACTGTCCTAGTAAGTGAATAAAGGCTTGATTAGTACTTTCAGTCTTTCTGTCCAATTGACCACCTCAATACCTATTTTGTTGATAATTGTTGCAGAAAAAAGCACTTGAAAAATTCAGCATTCATGCATGATAAAAACACTCAGCAAACTTGGATCAAAAAGGACTTTTTTTTCCCACTCTGATAATAGACATCAATACAAATACTACAGCTAGGGTGGGGGTCGGTGTGGAGATTCAGTCATGACGTCGGGATAGGGACTTCTGCCGCAGCAACGTGCTGGCCAGCCTATCTGTGTTGTGGCGTCAGGCTTCCAGGTGACTTTACGGCCAGATGCTGCTCTCCATCGGGATGCTCATGCTGTCGGCCACACAAGTCTATACCATCTTGACTGTGCAGCTCTTTGCATTCCTAAACCTACCGCCTGTAGAAGCGGACATTTTAGCATATAATTTTGAAACCGCGTCTCAGACATTGATGACCTTCCAGCAAGATTTGGTTATAGACTTCCAGCTGAAGGTTTAAAGGGTTTTTTGATTAACTCAAAACCAGAGAATGCCTGTGAACCCATAGTGCCTCCGCCACTAAGAGACAATTCATCTGGCGCTTTCATCGTGTTAATTAGAAGACTTGATTGTAATTTTGATGAAAAGGTTTTAAATGCACAGAGAGCAGGATACAAAGCAGCCATAGTTCACAATGGTGATTCTGATGACCTCATTAGCGTGGGATCCAATGACAGTAAGTACAGATCACAAAATTTGTCCAGGATAGACATAGAGCTGGAAGAAACTGACTTTGTAAAGATCAACTTAAGAAACTCCCTATACATAAATTCAAAAAAGGAGATGAGTATGATGTATGTGCCATTTGTTTGGATGAATATGAAGATGGAGACAAGCTCAGAATCCTTCCGTGTTCCCATGCTTATCATTGCAAGTGTGTAGATCCTTGGCTAACTAAAACCAAAAAAACCTGTCCAGTCTGCAAGCAAGAAGTTGTTCCTTCTCAAGGTGATTCAGACCCTGACACAGATAGTAGTCAAGAAGAAAATGAAGTGTCAGAACATACCCCTTTACTCAGACCTTTGGCTTCTGTCAGCACCCAGTCATTTGGGGCTTTGTCGGAATCCCGCTCACATCAGAACATGACAGAATCTTCAGACTATGAGGAAGAGGACAATGAAGATACCGACAGCAGTGATGCAGAGAACGAAATTAATGAACGTAGTGTTGTGGTCCAACCGCAGCCTGATGGTGAACAGGATTACAACATAGCAAACACTGTTTGACCTTCAGAGGGTACTGGGTTATTTCCCTTTAAAATGTTTATTTAGGCAGATAGTGTTTTTGCTCCCTTCAGAGATTTCTGTAGAAATAACTTATTTTTTAGTATTCTACAGGTTAATCAGATTACTGAAACAGGTTTTTTTGATCTGGTATTTATCTGCAGGAGTGTACTTCGTTTCACTAATAGCTAATACAGACTGGTGCTGTAACTCAAGCATCAAATCAGCTCTTCTTTTGGAATGAAATACAGCCAAAACATTAAAAAAAAAATTCCTCAGTATAGCTTACAATTAAGACCTAGATCACAGTATGCAAATGTTTCATGTTTTTACATACAAGGTCAGTTCTGTGGCCACCTAGCATGAGCTAAGCCAACTCCCACCTCCATAAAGTTACCTAGAGTTGCTGAGCTGGAATATGCTTGTTCTGGTATTTCTGCCATCATTAGTGAGAGGTGACAAGGTAAGTTAGCATTTTTCTTCCTATCAGCACCACAGAGACTCAAAGCTGTCTTTTTCCCTTCTATTGCCAAGTAGTCTTATTCTGATAGGAACAGTGTGTACTAGGGCAGATTGCAAAAGGTTTTTTTTTTTTCTTTTTAAGGTTTTTAATACTATAGTGTTATTCATGAACTTGACCTATTGGCTAATGTCTCTGGACTTTAGTTACTGAATTTCAGTATCCTTAAGGATTTTTTGTGTTATTGTGATCAAAGCAAAAAGAAAATGCTGTATAAAAATACCAAACTTCAGTAATTGTTAATACTCAGATCATATACCTCTTAAAAAAGATCATCTTATGCTAATTAGCCCTGCTAAACTATGTACAGAGGAAATTGTTCAAGTATTGGATTTGTAAATATTGCTTATGTTTAACAGAACTAATGATGTATTTAAACAATGCATTATGAAAAGCTAAATTATACATTATTGTAACTATGTAGAAAATATAGACTTATGTATAGTCAAAATGTTAAGAATTTTTATATGGCCTTGTATGAAGGGAGTTTGAATGTTAATAAACACGTTTTCCACTTTAAGAACTGGCAAAAAATAAATAAATAAATGAATAACTAAAAATACTACCAGTAACATCATACTTAATGAAAGCTTCCCTGGTAAGATTTGTAAGATGGAAGAAAGACAATTCTTCCCACTTCTATTCAATGTTGTATTGATACTAGTCAGTGCAATACAATCAAACAAACAAAAAATAACAGGCATACAGATTGGACAGGAAGAAACAAAACTGTCTTTTCTGGCAGGTGACAATTTTATATGATATAAATCTCACAAAATTTGCAAAGAATTTATTAGAATAAGTGAGATTAGTAAGTTTCCCAGATGCAAAATAAATATACAAAATGCATTTGGTTTCTCATTGCCTAGCAATAAACAATTGGAAATGGAAAGCAAAATAACATTTATAAAACATAAAAATACCTAAAATAGTTAGAGATAAATTATTTCAAAATATTTAAAGACCTATTCAATGAAAAACTCAAAAAAAAATTGCAGAGAAATTAAAGAACATATAGCAAATGAGGAAATACTATGTTTGTGGACGGGAAGACTCAATACTTTTTAAGATTATCCACCATTTGAATCTATGGATTTAATATAATCCTGCTCAAAATCCCAGCATACTTATTTGGCTGGAATTGACAAGGCAATTCTAAAATTTATGTGAAATTGCAAAGGACCAATAAACAATTTAAAAAGAAAATAACAACATTGGAGAACATAATATTGTCAGATTTTAAGACAGTACAAATACACACATAATATGAAAAATTGACAATTGGACTTAAAAAAATTAAAATTTTCTGCTTTTTCAAAGACAGCACTAAAAAAATAAAAAAGCATATCACAGACTTCAAAGAAATATATATGACATATGAATATGTATATTTATATGTAATTCTGATAAATAAATATATATGTGTATTTACTTGATAAAAGAACTGTATGCCGAATGTATAAAGAACACTAACAATTCAATAATAAGATTAAAACTCCAATAAAAAATGGACAAACTATTTAAACCAGACACTTCACAAAAGAAGATATATAGACAAACACATGAAAAGATATTTAGCCACTGTGGAAATTCAAACTAAATCACAAGCAGATAATACTACATATCAATAGATGGGCTAAGTTTACAAGAATTGGCTATACCAGTTTTGGTAAGGATATCAGCAACTGGAATTCTTATATACTGCTGGTAGAAATACAAAATGATACAACCACTTTGGAACAGTTTGGAGTTTCTTATTAATTTCAACTTACAATTACCATATGACCCAACAACTTCACTCCTAGATGTGTTTCTAGGAGAAATTAAGCTTTACATCAACACAAAGACTTTACCTGATTGTTCCTATCAGTTTTATTTGCTGTAGTCACAAACTGTAAATAGCTCAAATCTACCAACAGTTAAATGAATAAACAAATTGTGGTATAGTCAAAGAATAGATTACTTCTCAAAATAACATGAAACGAACTACTAAGGAACACAAAAGGATTGTAAATATTACAAACACTATGAGACAAAGAAGCTAGACTCCAAAGAACTATGTACCTTATTATTCTACTCACAGAAAATATAAATTGAATGTATAGTGACAGAAGGATTGTCAGTGGTTGCCTGGAGCCATTGTTGGGAGGAGATGATTGCCAGGGAAAGGCAAATTTTGGGTGGATGAAAATACTGTGTCTTGACTGAGGTGGTGATTACTCAAAAACTTAAATTTGTCAAAACTAGAATGCTTACCTAAATGTCCATCGGCAGATAAATGGATAAAGACATATATACAATGGAATATTACTCAACCATAAAAAGGAATGAAATTTAGTTATGTGTAGTGAGGTGGATGGGCCTAGAGTCTGTCATGCAGAGTGAAATAAGTCAGAAAGAGAAAAACAAATACCGTATGCTAACACACATATATGGAATCTAAAAAAAACAGTACTGATGAACTTAGTGGCAGGGCAGGAATAAAGATGCAGATGTAGAGAATGGACTTGAGGACATGGAGGGGAAGGGGAGGGGTAGCTGGGATGAAGGGAGAAAATAGCAGTGACATATATACACTACCAAATGTAAAATGGATGGCTAGTGGGAAGCTGCTGCATAGCACAGGGAGATCAGCTCGGTGCTTTGTGACGACATAGAGGGGTGGGATGGGAGGGTGGGAGGGAGATGCAAGAAGGTGGGGATATGGGGATATAGGTATACATATAGCTGATTCACTTTGTTGTACAGCAGAAACACAACACTGTAAAGCAATTATACTTCAATAAAGTTGTAAAAAAAATAAATAAAAAATAAAAAACAACAACAAAAAACTAGCATGGTTAAAATGGTTGTATTTTACTGTATACAAATCATATCTCAATAAACTTAATTTTATAAATTACAAAAAATCAACCCCACTATAGAAATCAAAAAGTCTTCCATGATTTTAGAAAGTTCCAAGAGTTCTTTGTATTAAAACACTAGGATGTAAAATTGAATACTTCTGAGAAAGACAACATCATGCTTCTAGATTCTAAAATGGCCTTAACTATAAAAAGATCCAATGACTTTCTATTGACATTAAAAAATACACATATTTTAATATTTACTTTCATATTGGAAAGGTTAAAAATGATTAAAAAAACAGTCAGAGACAAAGCATTTGATTAAGCATGAAACATTTAACTCTCACTGTGAATTTCTATGGTTTCAGGCTTAAAAGTCTTTAAGAGAACAGAAAAAAAGAACTGATCAACAATGTAAGAGAACAAATGAATAATGTAAGAGACAAAAGGCTTAGAGGACCAGGTCAGGTTAAGCACACAAGGTGTATCCACAAGGTCAATCCCACAGAGGAGCTGAACCCCACTTTCATCAAACCTACAATAATAAGGTCCATAGGGGACTCAGAGCCTCTCAAAATCATTGCAACTTTTCTACCCTGAAACATTTCTCACAATTTTTTTATTTTTATTTTTTTCTTTCTTTATTTTTATACAGCTGGCTCTTATTAGTTATCTATTTTATGCATATTAGTGAATATATGTCAATCCCAATCTCCCAATTCATCCTCTCTCCTGCTTTCCCCCCTTGGTGTCCATACGTTTGTTCTCTACATCTGTGTCTCTATTTCTTCCTTGCAAACCAGTTCATCTGTACCATTTTTCTAGATTCCACATATATGCGTTAATATACGATATTTGTTTTTCTCTTTCTGACTTACTCCACTCTGTATGACAGTCTCTAGGTCCATCCACATCTCTGCAAATGACCCAATTTTGTTCCTTTTTATGGCTGAGTAATATTCCATTGTATATATGTACCACAACTTCTTTATCCATTCGCCTGTTGATGGGCATTTAGGTTGCTTCCATGACCTGGCTATTGTAAATAGTGCTGCAATGAACATTGGGGTGCATGTGTCTTTTTTAATTATGGTTTTCTCTGGGTATATGCCCAGTAGTGGGATTGCTGGGTCATATGGTAATTCTATTTTTAGTGTTTTAAGGAACCTCCATACTGTTTTCCATAGTGGGTGTATCAATTTACATTCCCACCAACAGTGCAAGAGGGTTCCCTTTTCTCCACACTCTCTCCAGCATTTGTTGTTTGTAGATTTTCTGATGATGTCCATTCTTACCTGTGTGAGGTGATGCCTCATTGTAGTTTTGATATGCATTTCTCTATTAATTAATGGTATTGAGCAGCTTTTCATGTGCCTCTTGGCCATCTGTATGTCTTCCTTGGAGAAATGTCTATTTAGGTCTTCTGCCCATTTTTTGATTGGGTTGTCTTCTTAATATTGATTTCTCATACAGTTTTTGTGAAAATGTTTTTTTTTTCTTCTTTGCCTCTTAACGACATGTTTAAGCATCTTTAGCATTCAAACTTCTTTTGAGCAGTTTTCTCACAAAATATCAAATGCCATTTTCACTTTCTTATAAACTCAAAGAGAATACATTTCACATTATTATCACATTTCTTTACTCATATAATACATGCATTGATGTTGTTCCTGAGCATATTTGAATTCTCTAGCTCATAGTCAGAAAAGACAAATCAAAATCATGGTCCCACCAAATCTATCATAGGAAAGTCATGGAGTCCAGAGAGACTTGGGTCTTTTGCTTAGAATTGAAGACAATCCTAATTGGCTCTTGTCTACCTAATATCAAATTCATTCCCCCCCACCCCTCACCCCAGATCTTTTGTATAATGTAAGTTTGTAGAGAGCTATATGAATTACTAGCCATCCAATTTATCACCTTACAAGTCATCATATTAGACTTGGGGGCACTCTTTCTAACCTTTCCTTGTTCAGTTCAGATAGAAAATATCCCTGATATTTTCTACCAGGGATAGAGGTTAAGACAAAGCTTGACATGTTTTAATCAAACAAATCTTTGCTTTATAATGACCTTTAACCTAAACTGCTGCTCAAGGTTAATTTTGTTTCTTTCATAATAAAACTTCTAATCTAAACACTGCATTTTGGAAAAATAACCTCAGTTCATCTTTGATTCTACAGTCTTTGAAAACTCATTCTCAGGGAAAGCTAAATGCCCGAAGTGCCTCTTTCCTTGCAATAAAAGATCCAGCATATTCATATTTTAAAGCATAGAGTGCAGAAATTTCTGTGGTTTCTAGTCTTCAGTGATTGTTAGAGTACTTTACTTGTTTAATTCTGTTTTGTGTTAAGTAGATTAAAGTAAGAAGGTCTTAGTTTTAATTTTGAAAATAAACTGTTTCATTTATCAAGAGAAATATTTGTTCAAATAGGTATAATAATTATCTCCATAGAAACTGTGGGAACATTTCCAAACTATCAAATGTTTATTAATTTTAAAATGTACTTTAATTATTCATTTAGAATATGGCCACAGTAACACTTGTCATGAGTAGTTCAAAGAGGTTTTTTTTTTAATTTTTATTTTTTTACTGACATTGACCCTGTTACAGAAACTGAGGAAATATGTTGAGGTGTGATATTCTGTGATTTCAAACATTCAAAGCTGAGGTATCAACCTTTATTTATATCTTTTAGTGTAACATTTTTCTTATTATTATATGAAATTGTACAATGTATAAAAACAATAATAAGCATCACCTATTCTGCTACACCCTCTCCAAAGCAAACAATGCTGATAATACTGTAGTAGATGTTCTTCAGATTATTTTGCATGAGCATTGTTTAACCTAGCTGAGATCTTACTATATTTTTAATTGTGTCTGTATTTCACTTCATCTTATAAGCATGCCTCCCCGTCATTAAAAAACTCATAGATATTTTAAAATAATCCTTATATATTAGAAAATTTTTAGATTTGAAGATTTATTGCAAAATAGTACAGAGAATTCCCAAATAACTTGCAGTTTCCCCTGTTATTAACATCTTACATTAGAATGGTGCATGTTACAGTTAATGAAACAGTATTGATATACTATTATTAACTAAAGTCCACACTTTATTCAGAGTTACTTAATTTTCTCCTGATACACGTTTTGTTTCAGTATTGGGATAGCACATTACATTTAGTCATCATATCCCCTCGGGATCCTCTTAGTTATGACAACTTCTCAGACTTTTTTTTTTTTTTTTTTTAATGATGTTGATAGTGTGAGGATCCCTGGTCAGGTATTGGATAGAATGCCCCTAAATTGAAATATGTCTGATACTTCTCTTATTATTAGATTAGTGTAAGTGATTTGCGGAAGGAGACCACAGAAGAGGCCATTTTCATCCTACTGTATTAAGGGTACAAGCTATCAACATGACTTACACCTGTTGATGTTAACCTTGATCACCTAACTGAAGTGGTATTTATCAACTTTTGCATTGTATAGTTACTCCCCTTCCCCCACTTTCCAAACTGTACTCTTTGGAAGAAAATCACTTTGTGTAGCCACCATTTAAGGAGTGGAGATTGATGTTCCATCTCCTTGAGGGAGTAGTGTATATGATCATATGATTTTTCCTCTTAAAACTATGGATGTGGTCGGGTATGGTGTATAATTCCTTTTATACATTGTTGGAGTCCACTTGCTAATATATTGTTGAGAATCTTTTCATCTATGAGATATCTGTCTGTGGTTTTCCTTTCTTGTAATGGTTTTATCTGGTTATAATGGTATTTAATGGTAGTAGGGTAATATTGGCCTTATAGAAGGAGGTAGGAAATGTTTTACTTGCTTCTATTTTCTGAAATATATTGTGGAGAGTGGATAACATTTTGTCTTTAAATGTTTGGTAGAATCCAGCAGTGAAACAATCTGGGCCTGGTGTTTTCTCTTTTGTAAGGTTATTAAGTATTGATTCCATTTCTTTAATAGAAAGAGGGAAACTCAGGTTACCTAGTTCTGGTGGTTTGGTCTTTGAAGGAATTGATACTTTGTGTGTAATTTATTAAATTGATAGAACTTTTTATAGTATTTCTCTGTTATAATTTTAATGATAGTGGGATCAGCAGGGATGACCCCTCTTTCATATCTGATATTGGTAAGTTTTGTCTTCTCTATCTTTTTCTTGGTTAACCCACCTACATGTGTATCAATTATATTTATCTTTTCCAAGAACTAGCTTTTGATTTCATTGATTTTCTCTATTGATTTCCTCCTTTCAATTTCATTGATTTTTGCTCTGTTTTTTATTATTTATTTACTTCTGCTTGATTTAGACTTAAATTCTTCTTTCTCTGGTGTTCTAAAAGACTTCCTAAGATGGAAGTTTAAGATAGTTTTTAGATCATTTTTGTTCTCTGACATATTTCTTTAACACTATAAATTCCCTTTCAAGTGCTGTTTTCATTGCATTCCACGTATTTTGCTAAGATGTAGTTTCATTTTCATTTAGTTAAAAATATTGTTTTATTACTTTGAGATTTCTTTTTTCTCCATGTATTATTTAAAAGTGTATTGTTTAATTTTCAAGTAATTGGTGATTTTCCAGCTATCTTTGTTATTGATTTTGAATATAGGCCCATTATGGTCTGAGAACATACTTTATAGGATTTCTGTTTTTAAAATTTATTAAGCTGTGTTTTATAGACCAGGAGTGGTATATCTTCCTGAATGTTCATGTTTCTTAAGAAGAATGTGTATTTTGATGATGAATTCAGTACTGTATAAATGCCAGTTAGATCTAGTTGATTTATAGTCCTGTTAAGGTCAACTATTATCTTTACTGATTTTCTGCCTGCTTGATGTATCAATTATTGAAAGAGGGCTGTTGCAGTCTTCAATTGTAATAGTGAATTTACCTAGTGCTCCTTTTATTTCCAGCAGTTTGTGCCTCATATTCTGATGCTTTCTTGTTAAGAGCATATATGTTAAGAATGTTATATCTCCTTGGATAAGTGATTCCTTTATCATTATGTACTTCCTTTCTTTATATACATCATTGGTTTACTTGATCTGAGGTGTACTTTGTCTGAAATTAATATAAGTACTCCAACTTTTTTTGAATAGCATTAGTGTGACATATCTTATCCATCCGTTAAGTTTTAATTTATCTATCTGTCATCTATCTCTCTCTCTCTCTCTCTATATATATATCTATCCATCCATATATTGATCCATTATTGTATGTAACATATACCTGGGTCGTTTTATTTACTTATCCATTCTAGCAGTTTCTTTCTTTTATTTGGTGTGTTTAGCTCATTCACATTTAAAATGATTATTGATATAATGCCTTTTCTATTTTCTCCTGAAGTTCACAAGTGAAAACACTGACTAGGAGACCAAAGTCATAACATCACTGTACATTTCAACTGAGAAGACTTAGAAACAATTTAACCTATGCATGAATTCTTCTCTGCAACATCCATATAGAATGCGTCTGCCCTTATTTTCCATTAGTGATGTGAAATTTACCTTGAGTGAGACTTTCTTCCCATAGGAATATAAAAAGTTTGATAATAATACTTACCATTTATTTAACATTTACCACATACCAGACTTTGGGGTAAGATCTTTATATGCATAACCTCATTTAAATCAATTTGAAGTATTATAAACTCATTTTAAGGATGAAGTAATGAAGACATAGTTTAGGAAACTTCCACAAGGACACAGAGCTGCTTAGTTCTGTCTGATTCTAAAGACTGTGTTCCAAATCGCTATGGAATGCCACCTCCTTGAAATATACACACATTTTGTTTTAGTCTTACAGAATAAACTGATTCCATAGAGTTATCATAAAAAAGTGATTATCGATATAGCAGGATTAATATATATCACATTGGTAACTGGTTTTTAATCATTGCATTTGTTCTTTGTTTTCTCTTTTTCTCCTTTCTCTGTTTATAACTGAGCATTTTTATTGAGCATTTTATTCCATTTTACTTCCTCTCTTAGCATAGCAATTATACTTTAAAAAATGTTTTAGAGATTGCCCTAAAATTTCCAGTTGCACGTTTGTAAGTAATATATGTCCACCTTGAAATAACACTATACCATTTTACATGAAGTTTCAGTTCCTCCCTTCTCTCCCTTTGATGTTACTATCATTCCTTTTACTTATCATATGCTATAATCACTGCATGAAATATTACTATTATAACTTTAAACAGTTAACTTTTAGACTAATTAAGAACAAGAAAAGTAAAAAAGTTTATTTTATCTTCATTTGGGTTTTGAGTGTGTGTTTCTAGGTTTGAGTTTCATTTTTCTCTTCTTCAAACATGTTCTTTTAACATTCCTTGCAGGACAGATCTTCTGGTGAATAATTTCTTCAGTTTTGGTCTGTCTGAGAAAGTATTTCTTTTTCACTTTTGAAGAGTAATATTATTGGATATAGAATTCTCATTTGTTAGGGCTTTATCTTTCAGCACCTAAGTATTTCACACAACTCTTCTTGCTATTATGGTTTCTGATGAAAAATCCACTTTAATTCCTATCCTTATTCTTAACCTATTGCTTCTTTCAAGATTTTTTTCTTTGTCTTTAATTTTCTACAATGTAAATAAGATAAACATATGTTTATATTTTAGCATTTATCTTGTTTAGTGTTTTCTGAGCTTCCTAGGTCTGTGGTTTGGTGTCTGCCATTAATTTTGCATAGTCATTGGTTAATACTACTTTAAGTATTTCTTTCATTTGTTCTCTCTTCACTTTCTAGTATTCCAGTTATGCATTTTTGCACTTTTTGAAATTGTTCTTGGATATTCTGTTCTGTTTTGTCAGTCATTTTTTTTTTTCTTTGCATTTATGTCTGGGAAGTTTCTGTTGATTTATCTCAAGCTTACTGATTGTTTCTTCAGTCATGTCCAGTCTACCAATGAGCTTATCAAAGATTGCTTTCATTTCTAGTAAGGTGTTTTTATTTCCAGCATTTTCTTTTGATTCTTTCTTAGAATGTCCATCTTTCTAATAACATTACAATCTGTTCCTGCATATTGTCTATTAGTTCCATTAGAACCCTTACCATAGTAATTATAGTGTTTTAAAATTCCTGTGTGTAAAAATATCTGTGTCATACCTGGATCTGGCTCTAATATCTGCTTTGTCTCTTCCATTGTGCTTTTTAAAAAGTCTGGCTAAGAGTTGTGCCATGTTTAATGTTTGCAGTAGCTGTACCCCCTAGGGATTTCAAAATCCTGTAGTGTTTTTGCTTTTGTCTCCTGTCTTGACTTTGGTCTTCCTTATATACCCTTCCTCAGAGATACTAGCTATCTACTATCTCTGATAATCCACTATTACACTGGAGCCCTCTTGGTGTGGTGGTAAGGTGTGGGAGTTGGAAGCATTCTAGGTAAATCTGTCTTTTAGTGTGTTCATGTCTGTGACCTGTGACCTTTACAAGTGTTTATTCTCGTAGAGTTTCCCACCCCAGTCCTGTACTTGGGTAAGATAGGAAGGATAGAAGGGGCTGCAGTGAGATGAACACCCTTCCTCCATGACTCTAGAACAAGACTCTGGTAAAGTCTTTATCCTGGAGAGAAGGCCTTTGTTATAGAGAATGCGGTGGTAATATTTCAGAATGATTTTTCTTTCTTTCTAGTTGATTGAATCAAAAGGTGCCCTTTCTTAGATATTCAACCATGAGAACCTAGTGGAGTTCCTGGAGGTAAAGCTCATGAACATTTTGCTGCCCACATTCCACCAAGACTGTGACCTCCAGGAGTTTCTTCCTCTCATGTTAGTCTATATTCAATCTAAAGCAATTAATCAAAATTACCATTCAGTGCTCCTACCATTTTATGATTCCAATGACTTTTGCTCCAGGTAATCAGATCTCTGCTGTGACTTTCTGGATTCACCTGTCTCTCTAAATTTCATGAAAATAATGTGCCCTGAAATCTCAGTTCTCTGACGAGTCAAAGAGACATTTCTAAATTGTTGTTGTAATGATGGGAGTGACTATTTCTCTGGAGCTAAAACTGCCTCATAACTATTTTAATGGTTGAACTATTTTATCTGAATATAGTTTGTTTCACTTATTTCTTGTTAAGCATTTAGTTTTTGTTTTCTAATTACAAGAGATAATACAGAGATAAACAGTATTTTTATATCATGACAAATTAAATCCATATAATTTAAATTACTGAGTTCAAGTTTATGAATTTATTGCTTTGATACCTAAAGCCATATTGCTTTCAAAAAACTTATCATATCCTCGGGTCCTATGAGAGTGAATAAAAGTACCCTTTTATTATTGTACTTTTTGAACAATGCATATTATCATTTAAAAGATTGATGTTTTCCAAGTGAAATATGATGCTTTTAATTGTATTTATTTTATTACAAAAATGTTGAGGAATGTGTACATATATTTATATTTGTACAAGCTATTTCAGCATCTTCTTTCTTGATTCTAATTATGCTCTTTACCCATCTATATATTGAGATCTTAAAAGGCTATCAATTTGAAAGCATTTTTGATACATTAAGAATATTAATCCTTTGTCATATTTATTGAAAATATTTTAAGTACCATATTATTTGCCTTTAATTGTGATGTGATGTTTACTTTGATATATATTAGTTTCAAGTGTTATATATTTTAATATGCCTATACCTTTGTTTGTAATTTCTTCTATTACTTCTAAGTTTGAATAGTTCTTCCCAATCTAGGCTAATGGCTTTTTAATAACAATGGTGATACATATTACTTGTGATGGTTGTTCACCATTTCAAGAATTATCATGCTACTGGAACTTCGGTGAGGATATTTTGTTAGTATTTTCATGCTCTTTAATAATCTCCATTCTGTTGACACCACTTGACACTATTCTGGTGATTTGATTTGCCTTCAGCAGTTCCATAAGAAATGTCCTTATCTTCTGAATTATAACCATTGGCATTTACTTTGTTATTACAGCATTAAAAATAAGAGTCAGCACAGGATCACAGTATACAGAGTTCTAATCTCTCATCAAACAAATGACATAATCTTCTCTGGAATCCCCACGTAGTCTGTAAATGACTCAGTTTGGTGACACTAAGACAAAAATCTTACTTCTGGTGATTATCTTTTATGTCAACTCTAAAACTGTCAAGTTTATCCTGTACAGTCTGATTAATATAAGGGAAGATTCCATACCCTACAGTAACATATTTTTATCTTTTTATTCCCATGATACATAGATGTGTATTATGAAAATTAACTTCAAATAGAAAAGAATGAGTCCTCTCACAATCTTTACTTTTTATATTAGATTAACATGGAGACTGCCAAATATTGAGTTTGAAAAGAGCCAAAATGTGTAATATGTTCTATCTCCTGATGTATTAAAAATGTATACAAGATGGTTATACATGTGAAGGCTACTAATTTCTCAACACTCTTTTTATGTTTTGGGAATTCTTCCTTACCTAGGTCCCACCTCCTACAACAAGTGAGAAAGAGGCAAGATGTTTTCAGTCCCTGCTCCCCATCAGGCAGGGTCAACTAGAGATTTGACTTCTTCAGAACTGAGTCAAAGGTATAGCAAAGTTGAGAAATTATTCACATCAGTGTCAAAGGCTGTCAGTGGCAATAACCTAGAGAGTGGTGGTGAAGTCTGTTCCTTTTCTAGACCTGATTATCTAGCCTATAATGTAATTCTGTAAGACCTGATATTCTTCCAAAAATTTTCTATTATGCTTAAGCAAAGTTTATTTCTGATGATTGCAATAAAGCAATCTGACTATATAGAGAAATGCATTGATGTCTACTTGATTTCTTGTATCAGAAATAACACTCCAAAGGAGAATCTAATATTTTATTATTTTTCTTTAACATCAAGAGGGAAAAAACTAACTTGTTACACTATGAACATTAAAAAAATCACTTTTATAGCTGCATACCAAGAAGAAACATATTATGAAAGCTCTACTCTTTTAAACGATGTTATACATATCTCTTTTCTCAGTTACCATATTTTACATGTCTTTTCAATCCCTCAAATTATTAATTTTTAGTTTACAAAAGGAAAATGCCAACCTACATCAATGAAAACACATTTACTGGCCAAACACTGTTAGAATCATGTTTATCTTTGCCTGGGAAAAGATGATCTAAAATGACATTTTGAACCAAAGCATTTTTGCAGCATATTTGCTATGGTTTCTTTTATTTGACCAAAATACATGCTACAAAATATTATTATTAGAATTACTTTTCACATTTATTGTAAGAACCTATGTAATTCTGAGGTTTTACCCTGGGATTCAGTAATGCATATGCATTCCAAGAAGAACATATGGAGATTAATTTGTTGTTTTGTCAAGTTTCTTCAAAATCGAAGTTTCATGGGATTGAAAGCCAGTGCACTCTACATTTAAAATCTGAGTGTGATATTATATCATTCTTTTAATCATTTAAAAATATTTCCTGTTATTTTTCCTTGGAGATGTATATAAGGTGTGGTCTTTACCATCAAGGGGTTCACAATATAGTAGGGGTGAACTGTCAGGAGCTAAGAATTATTGGGAAATGTTTCATTGAAGAGTTAGGCTTGCACTGAATCTTAGTACTTGATTTCTGAGGGAACACAGAAAGGATAGGGGAGTCCAGGATTAAGAAAGACAACAAATGAAGGCATGATAATATGGAAGAACAAAACAGTTTCAGGGAATAGCAAATAATGTGACTGAAGGTAAAGTGTAACAGAAATAACAGTGAGAAATAAGGTAGTAAGACAGTGGTTTTTAATTTTTTTTGGATACTGAATTCCACTAATAAGCTGAGGGAAAATGTCTTAATCAGAAAAGACACATACTCTATTTTGTGAAGAATTTTTCATCAATATTATGTCCATCCATGGACTCAAGATCACAGAGGACTTTTTATATTATGCTATGATGTTTACTTTTTATTCTATATGCACTTTAAGATGTGAGTGATTTAAACGAAACCAGATGCATGAATGGGACCAGATACACTAGAAGACATGAGTGATTTAAATCAGAACAGGGATTAGTATGATGTCTTTCTGCATCCAATCACAGTGACACAAGCATTCACCAACATTATTTCCTAGGTTACAGCTTTTCATGAGATTAGGAACTGTTAATTGATGTAACCTTGTTACTGTCTGTATTATAGATAACATTTGCCTTATTGCAATGCCTTGGTTGGGCTATTTCCTTTTACAGATCACCCCTAATACTTCCTCCCTAGTCTTTGGGCAAAGGGCACTGCTTTTTCCTTTGTATCATTTCATCTCAATTATGGACATAGACCCTTTCCTCTCTCCAGAGAGCAGAACAAATACCAGGCTGTAATTTTAGTCAGAGTTTAATGAAAGGGTAGGGACAATGAATGGAAATTATGGCACAAGAGTAAAGTAAAACTTCTAGCCAAGCCTTGGGTCTCTTAATCAATTTCAGCCAATCTTTCTAACAACTCTAGAACTGCTTCAGGCCTCCAGAGGGCTTGGAATCTGGACATTTATTCTATTGCCCAGAAAAAAAAAGAAGCTTCTCTCTTGAGTTTGTATAATGTCTCTTTCATGAAATTTATTCCCTATCCAGGATTAATCTTCGTAGGTTGCTTGACATTGGGAACACTAATTCATTTTAGGTGTGTGATAGAAAGCACTCAAAGAAAGAACTCATCGATTCCTTCCTGGGGGTGGGGGAAAAGGGGAGATATTAATCAAAGAGCACAAACTTTCCGTTGTAAGATGGATAAGTTCTGGAGACCTAATGTACAGCATGGTGATTATAGTTAATAATACTGTATTATATACTTGAAATTTGCTAAAAGAGTAGATCTCATGTTAATAACACACCAAAAACAAAAGGCCGGGTAACTACAGAATGCTATGTTAATTCATTTGCTTGTTGTTATCATTTTGCAATGTATACATATATCAAAACATCACATTGTATAACTTAAATATATACAATATTTATTTGTCAAAAATAAATAAAAACTTAAAAAAAGTAATTCCTTTCTTCCTTACGTATGTGTGCCCTTGCACCCATGAAGAAGGAAGAGTCCATATCTCCACTCCTCCCACTCTGAATCTGGGCTGAATTGTTAATTACCTTGATTAATACAGTGTTACAGAAATAATGCTCTATCAGTTTCTGGCCTAATCATCAAGAAAGAGACCTCAAAGCTTCTATTTTCTTGAAAGCCAGCACCATATAGGATGTCTGACTATCTTGAGACCACCATGCTGTAGGAAATCCCAAGCTAGCCATAGTGAGAAGCCTTTTGGAGAGAGAAGAATATCCAACCAGCCTCCAGATGTTCCAACCATCCCAACTGAGGAATTAGAACAGGTGAGTAATAAAGCCACCGTTTTGGACTGAATTGTGTGCCACCCCTCACCCCCACCCCTGGATTCATGTTGAAGATCTAACCCTCCAGGGTGACTATATTTAGAAATACAGCCTTTAAAGGCGGTAATTACGGTTAAACGAGGTCATAAGAGTAGGATCATAATCCAATAGGCCTGGATTTTTATAAAAAGAGGAAGAACGAGAAATGCATAAACACAAAGAAAAAGCCACCTGAGGACACACTGAGAAGGCCTCTTGTCTGCAAGCCAAAGAGAGAGGTCTCAGGTGAAACCAAACCTGCTGGCATCTTGATCCTGTACTTCTAGTCTCCAGAACGGTGAGAAAATAAATTTAGGTTGTTTAAACTACCTATTCTGTGGGATTTTGTTATGGCAGCCCTAGAGAACTAATACAGCCATCCTGGAAGTTCTATCCCTAACACACTCCATGTAGCAGATAAACTACCCAGCTGAGCGACGCACAAATGGCAGAATCATGAGAAATAGAAAGTTAGTTTCCTGTTAAATTTTGGGATAGTTTCTCAGCAGGGATAGATGGCTGAAACAAAGGTAAAGCCTATTCCTACCCACAGGGGTGTTTGTTGATAAAATGACACTGACAGATATTTCTTGTTCATAGATAGTCACCAAGATCAGGGTCATTCAGTGCTACTCATGAATACCTAATTATATCCTCCTACCTCCAGACTTTCCCATAGTCACTCCCTATTCAAATAACCACATTTGACAACGTGATAAATTATAAAAATAATTCTTCATTTGTAACATCCTTGAAACTTTTGGAGGGATAATGCCTTCTAAAATAGGACAAAGTATGAATTGAAGAACTGTTGAATGTTATTTGCTAACATTTTATTTATGATTTTTTAATTCAATTTAGTAAATGAAATTGGAACAAACTTTTTGTGATGAGAAAAACAGCTGTGGAGAAAAACAACTTTTGTTTTTCTGAGTTGCCGCCTAGGCATTGTACAATATGATAACCTTGCTCACACCCAGAGTCTGGACATTTAGATAAGAACTTGAATTTAGGATGCCTATCATAAATTCTTGCTTTCCTTTTTCCTGAGCACTTTTAAAAATAGTAACCACTCAGAGTTAAGCCTGGGAACAGTTAGTAACCCTCACCCCAACCATCTTTGCTTTCTATTCTGCTCCTTATCTTCTGCTCACTTCTGACCTTGGAGGGAAGACTCAGCTCATTGAGTCTCTTTGCTTCTGGGATCTTGTGACTATTTCTTTTGTGTCAGTGTATTGAAAAATGTGACTTGAATCAAAATGATCCTATGGGTTTCACTTCCCCAAAGGGGGAGCTTGGATGCTGAGGGAGCTACCCGCTGACCACGTGTGGGTGGCTTGTACCACCTTCTTCAGCAGATCAGAATCTGCATATTCTTAATGTAATACACCAGATGTGGGCCCCCCAGTACACTTCTTCTGGGGGCTAACATTAATCATTGTATTATCAATGTAATTTAGTGTCATAAAATGAATTTGGAGTTTTCCAATTTTTTTCTGTACTAAGAGACAAAGAGTACATTAACTATATGTTCCTTGGATATTACAGAGAGATCTTTAATTGACTTTTCAATTAACTTGATGATTTTTTTTTTTTTTAGATTTTTTGGGTCAATAGCAGTAATATTTATTTTCCCCAAAACATTTATTTCACATGGATATTCAAATTAATTGACATAAGCTGTGTGGGCTATTTTCTTTTGTTTTCAGTTTTACCGGCATACGTCTGTTTCTTCTCTTCTTTTATTTTCCCCTTTTTTTCCAACTTTATTGAGGAAAAATTGATAAATATAATTGAATATATTTAAAGCATACAATGTGTTGATTTGATATACAAGTATGTTGTGCAATAATTACCAAAATTAAGATAATTAACACATTCACCACCTCACATAATTAACTTTTACATTTTTTTGTGTGGTGAGAATGCTTAAGAGCTAGTCTCAGCATCTTTCAAGTATATAATACTGTATCACTAACTACAGTCACCATGCTGTACATTAGATCCCCAGAACTTATTCTTATTACTGAAAGCTTGTACTTTTTGAGACCTACAAATTTCCCCTCCCTCCTTTTTTCCCTTCGCACCATTCTATTCTCTATTTCTATGAAATTTGCTTCTTCTTTTTTTTTTCTTAATAGATTCCCACATAAGAGTGAGATCATACAGTATTTGTCTTTCTCTGTCAGGCTTATTTCACTTAGCATAATACCCTCCAGGTTCAACCATGTTGTCACAAATGGTAGGATTTCCTTGTTTTATATAGCTGAATGATAGTCCATTACATATTTATATCTAGATAGATAAATAGATAGGGGTAGACAGATAGATACATGTCCATTTATCCATCAAAGGACATTTAGGCTGTTTCCATATCTTGGTCATTGTGAATAATGCTACAATGAACATGGGAGTGAAAATGCACACTCTAATTGAGATTTGAACTCAACTATTGCTCCAAAGATTCTGATTTTCCTGGGCAATCTCTTCTAGCAAACAGAGTAAAATTAACTCTCAAAGCAGAGGTGCTTCCCAATCTTCTTGTAAGTGACATTGTCATCTGAGGTACATTTTATTTGTAAGGATTTTAAATTTCTCATTTCTACGAAATGCCAAATGTCCTTACCTGAAAACTCTTTAAACTCTAAGAGACAGGCTGCAATCTCGCATTCAGGGACTTGGGGCTTAAAGTGGGCTTTTCATCCAGCACGGCAACACTGATCTGCAAGCAGAATGTGTCAATGCATCAGTCAGATTTGGTTCCTGGAATGAGGTTTCCTGATGAAAATCAGTATCATAAAATTACTCTTACTTTGTGCTGACCTATTGTGGTATCTTCCTAAATCTTTTTAATTAAAAAATAATGTTTTAGATGCCACTGACTCCCGAGGTTTATAATCCAGCCCTCTTCACAAACAAAATGTGGTATGTATACACAATTTAGAAGAAAACTGATGAGAATACATAGCCCTCAAATAAAAATATATTACATCCAGATATTACTATGAAAGCTTGCCAACAAGATCAAAAATGTAAGAGTCAGGGAGATGGAAAGGGAGAATTAAGAACACTAAATGCAATCTTAAGAAATTGTTAACTAGCAGAAAGAGTTTAAGATACTGAAATAAGATAGAATGGGACTAGAATTCTACCATTTATCAGTAGCCTGACTTTGGGTGAATTATAAAATTTGTTTTCCATATTTATAAAATTGGGATAATAATATCTATCCCCCATGGTTTATAGAAGGTATATTTAAATTACGTGCATCTATATTTGCTCAATCTGAGTGAAAAAATGAACGTTCAGAGAACTGAGAGCAAGCCAGATAACACTAGTTAAAAAGAAAAAAAATTACCAGGAACAGGAGAGACTTATATTCACTAGCCAGGTGGGGACAGGGCCCAGTCTTAAATTAGCCAAATATCTCCAAGAAAACTGCTGAAAACAGACTAAACATCCCTTGCTTCAGGGATAAGAAATCTCTGATATCCCTACCAATTGGGAAATACTGAATATGGAGGTAGGGCAGCAAAGTATCAGAAGAGGAGATGGAAGCAGGAAAGGAGAGGAGAGTGAATGTCTCTATTCTACATAAAACAGATCCCATCAGAGAAATGGAATTAACCCTGCCTGAAGCTGGTCCGCTGGCTCTCCTGAGGGCAAAGAGTCACAAATGGAGTTAAACTGAAGATGGTTGATGTTCACAAGCTGATATGACTAGAGTTCCCTAATGCTGGGTAGTACACAACTTCTGGAAATATATGCAGGGGGCCTGACTTCCTGGGGGATAACTGGGAAACAATAATCCTTAATGTCAATCTTGATTTGCTGCTAATGATTTGGGATCTTGAGGTTTCCAGTATTGCCTGGCTAGATATTGATACTTGGGGTTTGGGTTATTAGTAGGTGCTCAAATAATGTTTTTTCATTCCTTTTTAAATTACTGGTGATCTAAATTCTGTGGCTTCACAAATTAATCAGGTGGAAGTAAGATAAATCCTAAGAAACATCCCTTAGGTATTTGGCCACATATCTTAAAGAGTAGGTCCACTTAAAATAGGATTAATGATCACTCACAAATTATATGAAAATATTAATAAAAGTATTTTCATATATATGTGCATATATACATATATATAGAGAGATACACACACACTCACACACACACACACACACACACTCACATACACACACACACAAACATATAGCACTCCCATCATCATTTATTAGCTTAGAATGTAGGAAGACCAAAACCCTTGATCAATGTTATTAAATTGCTTATCATCTGTAAAAAAAGGAAATGACTTATTATATGGAATACCTGCAGCCAAGTTGAGATATATATGAGTCATTATAAAGAGCTTGTTTTCATAAGTGGGAATCAAAATTGTGATTGATAGAATTCAACTTACAAAGGAAATGACATATGGTTAAGCTGACATATCAAAAATGTTTGCTCAGCCGCATAGCACAGGGAGATCAGCTCTGTGCTTTGTGACCACCAGAGGGGTGGGATAGGGAGGGTGGGAGGGAGGGAGACACAAGAGGGAAGAGATATGGGAACATATGTATATGTATAACTGATTCACTTTGTTATAAAGCAGAAACTAACACACCATTGTAAAGCAATTATACTCCAATAAAGATGTTAAAAAAAAAATGTTTGCTCAAGTATTGAGTGTGGAATGTGGAGTTTCATCAAAAGTAAAAGATTTCTGCTTTGCCACACTAATTGGTCCAAGCTCAGCAGTCCCCAAATTGCAAATTAAACAAATACTTTCTGCATGTTCACTGTAGCAGTAAATTACATAATGCATTATAAATTATAGTTAAAAGGGCAGTTTTCCTTTGAAAGTGTGATACAAGGCCAGAAAGGATGAGAAACAATCAGCATCCTACTGTTTCCTCTTTGCAGAAGAAATGTGTTTAGAACAGTTAGTGAAGGAAATGGATCTCACTAGTATAATGGCCAAACCACCTGCTATTCAACAATTTCAGGTTTCTTTGATTTGCTAAAATTCCTAATGTTTTTTAGTAACATGTTATCTTCATGTAAACATGCCAGTATTATATAATCTTTTTCAGGTTTGTGTTTGGGAGTATTAAATTTGTCTTTTTCTTTTGCCAGCTGCATTTTCCTGTTTCCCATTAGTTTGAGAGAGGTAGTTGCATTATCAGAAGTCCAAGCGGGACTAAAGATTAGAAACAATAAATCTAAGTCCCATCCAACCCAATTAGAAATTTGTAAAATGAATTCTGATGTGGTGACCCAAGCTCTATACATGGCATGCAGTGTTCATCCCATGCATAGAATTTCCTCAAATGAATTATTGAAGAGTAACACAAATTCATTGCTTACATGAACGTTGATAAAACATATGTTGTCTCTGGTCGAAGGATAAATCAACATGTTATAAAATACGTAGTGTGCTCTAAATTATATATTCTTACTAATATTTTTATTCACGTGGAGTAAAAAAAGACACATGTTGCTGTTCTTCACCACAGAATAAATCATGAGAAAGATACCAAGGGGAGATCACAGTTGACATTTAAGTTGTGTGCTACCCGAAGCCTGGACCTTAAAACTGAAATAGAAAATTAAGAAAACCCAGAATTCTAAGTATAAAGGTTAATATAACAAAATCTGAAGTATATACTTTCTATCCTTTCTTTTTTCAGCTTCTTTAAAATACATAAAATTATAGAAAGTAATAATTATAACTATATATTGTTGGGTGTGTAATATAAATAGATATCATATGCATAACCATAATAGCACAAAAATGTGGACGAGATAACAGAACTTTATGAATAATGTTTCTATATCTCATTGGAATAAAGGTGATGTAAATATGAAGTAGGTTCTGATAAATTAAGTTGTATATTGTTAGCCTTAGAGCAATTACTAAAAAAAAAGTTTTAAATGTAGTGTATATCATTAAGGAATTAAAATATTACACTAAAAGATACTCCATTAATGCAAAAGGAAAACAACATAAAAGAGGAACAAAGGAACAAAAATAAATAAGATATAATTAAAAAAAAAAAAGCAACAGATGCAAATTCAGCTATTTTAATAATAGTATTAAATGTGAATGGATTAAACAATCCAAAGAAAAGAGAGTCAGATTGGATTAAAAAGAAAACATACACAATGCTAGGTCCAATATACCATCTAAGAGAGACATGCTTGCTATTCAAGGGTACAAGTAGGTTGAAAATAAAAAGATGAATAAAGATATACCATGGAAACAGCAACCATAAGTGAGGTGGAGTGGCATTACTAACATGAGACAAAATGACTTTTAAACAAATAAATGTTACTAGAGATAAAGAAGAACATTTAATAATAATAATTAGGTTAATACATGAGGAATATTTAATACAAACATACAATAATATTTATAGTTAGAAACATTATAAACAACCATTATAAATAATAATTATAAGCAAGCACCTACAACAGAGACTTAAAATACGTGAAGCAAAAATTGACAGAATCTAGCTGAGACATATATAATTCAATAATAATGGCTCAAGATTTCAGTACCCTACTTTCAAATGGATAGAATAACTACTACACAGAAATAAATGAAATGCTTGAATAGAATTATAAGCCAACTAAACCTAACAGATCTTTGTATAACACTCAACAAAGCAATAGCCTAATATACATTATTTTCAAGTGTACATGAAACATTTTGCAGGATAGACTGTATACTAGGCCATAAAAATATTAACTATTAAAAAGATTGATATCATATAAAGTATGTTCTCTGACCACCATGGAGTGAAACTAGAGATCAGTAACAGAAAGAACTTTAGGAAATTTGCTAATATGTTGAAAGCAATCAAGATACTTCCCAATAACAGATAAATCAAGGAAGAAATCACAAAACACATTAGAAAATACTTTGAGATGAATGAAAATAAAAATAATAAACATATTGTGTGTAGCTAAAGCAGTGCTTAGAAAGGAATTTGTAAGTATAAATACCTATATTACAAAGAAGATCCCAAATCAATCACCTAACCTTCCACCTTAATACACTGAAGATAGAAGAGTAAACTAAATATAAAGCAAGCAAAAAGTGGGAATAATGAATACTGGAGCAAAAATTAATTAGAGTAGAAAAACATTTGAGAAAATCAATGAAACAAAAAAATTTGATCTCTGACAAGATCAACAAATTAACAAACTTTCAGCTAGATTAACCTAGAGAAAAGAGAAAAAGGCTCAAATTACTAAAAGGGGAATGAAAGAGAGGATATCACTATCAACCTTACAGAAATTGAAAAATCACAAGGGAATACTATGAACAACTGGATGTCAAAAAATAAATAATTTAAATAAAATGGAAAAATTTCTACAAAGACATAAACCACTGAAACTGACTCAAAAGGGAAGTGAAAATCTGAATGGAGCTTTAACAAGGAAAGAGGCTGAATTCGTAATGAAAAAGCATCCCGCAAAGTAAAGTTCCAAAAGAAAAGGACCAAATGGCTTCACTGGTGAATTCTACAAAATATTTAATTAAGAATTTATACAATTTTTTAACATACTCTTCCCAGAAAAAACCAAGAGGAAACCCTTATCAATTCATTCTCTGAGGCCAGTGTTATCTTTATATCAATAACAAGGAAAATAACGTTTTGTTTTGTTTTTTACCTCACAGGGAAAAAAACTATTTACCAATATCTCATAAACATAGACACAAAAATCCTTAGCAAAATACCAAAACCAGCAACATATTAAAAGGATTATACACCCTGAGGAAGTGGGATTTATCCCAAGAATGCAAGATTATTTTAACAGATGAAACTAATGAATGTTATATATAGCATCAGTAGATAAAAGTACAAAAACCACATGATCATCTCAATAGATGCAGAAAAACATTTGAAAAAAACTAACACCCTTTCATGATGAAAACGCTGAAAAAATTAGGAATAGAAAGTATATTTATGTAATTGTTAGAGGGCATTAACATGATAAAGGCCACTTATGAAAATACACAGCTAACAGTATACTTAATGGTGAAAGACCAAATATTTTCCCTTTGCAATCAAAAAGAAGACAAGGATTTCTGTTTTTATCACTTATGTTAACCACTTCTATTAATCATTATACTGGAGTTTCCAGCCAGAGCAATTTGGCAAGAAAAGCAAATAAAAGGCATAAAGATTGTATAGGAAGAAGTAAGACAATTTCTATTGGCAGATAAGATTATGTTGCATACAGAAAATCCTGAGGAATCCACTAAAAAATATTAGAAAAAAGTGAGCTCCATAAAGTTGCAGGGTACAAGATCAGTGTACAAAAATTAATAATTTTATATCTAAACAAAGCTATAAATAATCAGAATATGAAATTTTAAAAAAACAATTCAATTTGCGATAATACCAAAAAAATTAAATACGTAGGGACAAACATAACAGAAGAAATGTAAAATTTGTACTGTGAAAACTATAAAATATTGTTGAAATAAATTAAAGATCAAACTATGTGGAAACGCCTCCCACATTTATGAATTAAAATATTTAATACTGCTAAGATGGCAATATTCCCTAAATTGATCCATAGATTCAACAAAATCCTTATCAAAATCTTACTTGCTTCTTTTTCAGAAATTGACAAGCTGCTACTAAAATTCATATGGAAATGCAAGGGACCCTGAATAACTAAAGCAACATAGAAAAAAAAGAACAAAGAGGATTCATATTTCCTGATTTCAAAACTTACTGCAGAAGTATGTAATCATAATCAAAACAGTGTGGTATTGGCACATAGATAGATATATAGAACAACTGAACAGAACTGAGAGTCCAGAAATAAATCTAAACTATTACAGTCATTTGATTTTCAACAAGGGTTCCAAGGCCATTCAATGGAAGAATAATTTATTTTGCATCACATTTCACAATAAACATTTAAAATAATGCTACAGTATACATGGAATTCAAGAATCAGTCAGTTTGAAAGATAAGTGGAAAAATGAAAAGGAGAAGAGAGTAAAAATGTTTTGCATGCGTTTGGCAGAAATGCATTTTTCTTTAATCTGTCATGGGAAGAATTACTGAAAATTACTGCAAATCTATATATGAGAAATAAGTCTCCTAGTAGACTACTGAAAAAATCTACTCATGGAGTTAAAAGTGAAGCCAAATACTAAAATATTACTCTGCTGAAAGAGAGTGGAAAGTTTAAAAAATTAAGTATTATGGTCATATTTTTATTTTAATTTTTAGATGTGGCCCTTTGTGATGGCAGCCTCTTTAATCAGTGGTCTGCAAATTAGTTTGATTATATTATGTCTGTCTAAAATAATTTAGAGTACTCACTCCTTATATATACCTGAACTAATATTCCATGTGTATTATAAAGAATATAAAATATAAAAGTAAACATTTGAGATATAATAATTTTAAATGTCTTGTTAATTGTTATAGTATTGTAGTATCAATAGATAAAACCTTAAAGCATTATACATAATTATAGCAAGCTAGTTAATGTTATTGGATGAAAATCTATTATTTCACATAATCTATTTTATAACTATCATTTTTATTGGGGGTACATATTTGAGCTCATCAGGGCTAAAAATATTATGACACTCAGATCCAGTATATCCTGCTTATAAACTTTTACCTTTCCATATCCTTTCTCTGAATCTGCTGTTTAGAGCCAAGGAGGCCTATGCTGTTTCAATGACCAAAGGCATGTTCTGATCCTGATTATCTGGGAAAACTATACAGTTTTAATTTAGAGCATGGTCTTTAAATTTCCAAAGATGTTTTTTGCTTCTTGAACTCAAGTCCACCTCTTACAAGTTGTGAACATTATCCAGGATCTTTATGATTCAGATTCCTCACCTATAAAATGGGGATGATAGTAAGCAGTGCCTTCCTATAAGGAATTAGTTGCAACTATATAAAATAATGCCTCCCAACTACTTATCTTAGCCCATAGCACTTAATTCAACTTTATGTGTTGTAGCTGTAATTATTTTTGTTATAACTATCTCTAGTGTAAAAGATACAAATTAAACTCCATTCTCAACTCCACATTTTAAATCTAATTCACCTCACTTAAATGTAACTCCTTTCAAATAGTGTCCCAACCTCACAATCCAAATATTCCCTTAATCCTTCTTGAAGTCCCCCTACAGAAGGTAATAACATCTTCATGCAAAATCCTTCTAATATTTTGGAACATTTTACGTATTCTGCATACATTATATTCATGTTCCTACCTAATCTCAGGATTGTTCTCTCACCAAACCAGCCACCATACTGAAATATCTTTCAAAGCAGAGACTGTGTTTTTAGATATTTCAAACACAATGACTGCCTTGCACACAATAGTTTTGCAAAAACACTGTAAGAATTAAGAGAAAAAATGGTTTTCAGTTACACTGTGAACTAGAAGCTGATCATTTATACCGGTAATTTCACATTTTGTTCGAAATTATTGTATTTCTCTATGAGCTGCAGCAACCTTCAGATTTTCTCTAAAAGCAAGTATCATTTAAAGATTTTTAGAAAAGAATGTTAGTAGAATTATCTTTCTGACATCTATTGTTATGTACAATAAGCTGGTACAAATTACACAAAGAAATACAAACATTTCCTTAAGAAGTTACAGTGTATGAAGCTTTCTTTTTCTGGTACACACTTGTTTAGCTTTTCAAAACACTCACATGTGTGCTACATGCACACACACACACACTCACATCCTTCTAGATGTTTTGAATGAAATCATTAACAGCAATACCTTAAAACTCCTATTAAACTTTTAAAAAATACCCAGATAGTTTTATTATTTATGTTAAATATATAGCTATGTTATCAAGATTTTCTAAATGGTTAAAACAGTGTTATATGTATCTAGTAACCATTAGTAGATTATCAATTATTTGATTGCTATAGATAAATCAGTGTTCCAAAATGAAAAATAGCAGTAATCTTGTAGTTGGGACTATTTTGCATAATTTTATGTTTTTCAACTATTCACAGATTTCTATAATGTACAAATAATGCAATTTTTATTTGTGATTTTCATTTTGCAAACATAATACACTATATCATTATCTTCAAACTGCTATACAACAGTTGCTATAGATAATAAATAATCCAGACCTTAGGAAATTATCAACTTTGGAATGTGTTATGATATTTTGGCAGGACCATAAAGCAAGCATGCATAATGGGAGGGTGGACATTTGCCTTCATGGAATGTGCGGTCCTGGTGCCAATCATCTTGGAAAAAACAGAAGGGGCAAAAAATAAGAAATTCTGGAAGCAAGCCTTAAAAATCTGCTTAAAATAAAAATATTGCCTCTATCTAGAACCTGAGGTCAATTTATCCAAATTTCCAAGCCTTGGTGTAAGATGTAATGAGCAACATAGGGAAATAAGATTAAGGCCTCTTAAAGTAGTGTGGGTTTATGTGGCAAATTTAGGTTACTTTGTAAAAAATGTGTGTGTGTGTGTGTGTGTGTGTGTGTGTGTGGTGTGACATGCTTTGGTTTATCCTCAAATCCTTAGTAAGGTCTTATTAATTGTATATCCAAACTTCTTTTGTAGAAGTTAGGTCTACACCAATTTTTAGGTGATGAGGAGATGAGTGCACCATCTCACCACAAACACACTCTCACTACCCTCGAAACAATTGAGAAGAGTGTGAGGGATAGCAGTAGTCACTAATGAGGGACAGCTCTGGGCAGCAAGATGATAGCATCTCAAGGATTCTGAATTGCAAAGTCAATATTGTCAAGGTAAGAATCAGAAGGTCTTCTTCTGAGAAACTCAGACATAAATGAAAAACCCATTAAGTGGGGGCTAAATTCCAGAAAATTTGTTGGTAGGATATTTTGACATAATGGTTCAGGTATAATTTTTTTTAAAAAAGAAAGAAGTTATATTTTTAGTAAATATTATAGGATGAACTACAACTATGAGTTTTGCTTTTATAACAGCTACAAGTATTGACATGCATTTAAGCACTACTAGGTAGACAACGAATTGAGTTACTTTTTCCATTAAAAAATAGAAGCTGTTATGAATTCAGTAAGTACTAGTAAATATGTACTCTTTTCCAAAATGCAAAAGAAATCTTTTCCCATTTGCTCACAAGCCTCACAATGGGCAAGATCAAGTTGCCTTAGACTACCACAAACATCCCACAAACTTGAACTTGCTTTCCCACTTTAAAACTGGAAACTTGAAAATGCCAAGGAGATAACGTACTTCATAAAGAAGAAAGTGAAATACTGAATTTTCTGGAGAATTTTAATCAGTAAACGTTATAATGTATTTGTATTTACATTTAGTGATTATTTCACAGTTCAAAGATTATGCTATGTAACTTACATTTACTTATTAAATCTCACATGTAGGAGGCAATGTAGTTAGGGTTAACCAATACATGCATTCTTTAGCTCTTTCTTAGCTTTGTCAGTTGTTTCATTTAGTCCATACTTTTTCTTACTTATTCTTTGAGTGGGGAAGCAAATTATAAGAGAGAGGAAAGTTCAGTCATTTCAAAACATAGTTACATGAGATGTGAATCAATTTCTTTAATAGAACAGGACTCTAAAAATAGGTGTATGAAGCATATATTTAAAAAAGTAATTCAAATGAACTCATGTCCTGTAGAAAAACACATTAATTTGAAAAGAGAGAGCAGGTGTTTGAGGAGATGCTTTACACTGGGCTGTGTTTACATCATCTGAAATCTAATTGAAGCACTTTCTCTGGTTACACACTAGTTTTCAGCTTTGAAGCTCTTTACAAATAGCAGCTAACTCCCTCTATCACATCACATAAGTGAAAAATGAGATGGAAGCAAAGAGGTTAACTTCCTTTTCCAATGCAGCACATAAAAGTAGCAGCAAGCAGGCAAGTTTCCAGTATTTCCTGCATCGTTTTAATTCTCTGTGCTTCTGTATGTGTATTAAAAGCTTCAGTAGATGGGAGAGGGATAACTACCATTTAAGATTTGCACTTTTAACTGATATGTCAAATCAGTGTGTAATAAAAGATTATTTCCAAATTGCAAAGTTCAAAGAAATGGTTTTAATTTTCTTTTCCTCTACAGCCCATCAACAAGTACAAGATATATATATATCTGATTAGCTATTGAATCTCAGTGAGAAGAAATTTTTTTTAACTGAACATTACCTCAGGCATGAAAAAATGAGGAAATTTGTATTACCCCAGTTGAGTATACTAGACATTTTGTCATAATATTTGGTGTAACTTATTGGCATTAACACAGTACAAGAGATTGGCATGCTAGAAAAATAAAATAGATCCTGTGGAACATATCAAAATATACTAAGACCTAAGGGCCATGTCACCCTCCAGTACAAAAGCAGAGTGGCTGGTTTCTTCCAGTGCATAACTTAAATGTCATTTGTCCTTAAGGCTCTCTTCATGTTACCACAAATATATGAAGAACTAACACTGCATCTAGTACAAAGAAATATGCATCCCAGGTTGAGGGATCTATGTATAATCTTATATATAGATTATATATAGTTGTGCTAGTTACATCTCAATATCTATTATTTTAATTTTCCTTTAGTTATGGATATCCCAAATTTTCTTGGATACATTGAAAGGTAAGTAATGTAATAGACACACACACACACACCCCCTCTACAAAAAGCATACACACAATATTTACTTCTTCGGTTAAAAAGTTAATTTCCATTAGAGTTAAAATAATTGTTCTCTAAAAATTTAAATATCCATCTGAAACAGATATTTCAGAAAATATTTTATATATTTCATCTAATATTAACTGTGATGTCAATCAAATTGGCTAATTTAAGGGATAACACCTTTAATGCCTAAATATAACAGATCATTCTTTGCATGGACCATTTTATAGCTCACACCCAAAATAAAAGAAAAAATGGTCAAGAAAGGAAAATTTTAATATTTTTGAAAGGCATACAACTAAATGAATCTATTTATGTTTAATATAAACTAATTAAAACTGTGAAGTGTAGGTGTGAAAATCCTTGATGTAATAATAGCATATAGAAATGAAGAGTATATTTAAAGGTGATCCTCTAGGTAGGGTTTACCCAAATACACAAGGAACATTGGGATATATAGTAGTAAAGTGTATGATTTTGAAAGGTCAGATAAAATAATTAATGCATCAATCTTATTCTTAAATGTTTGATAAAATCCAATACTCATATTATACAATTATTAGAGAAGAAAGAGGTAAACATTTTAGTGTGCTAAAGTATGTTTACTTGCAATTACCATTCATTATTATAATTAAGAAGTCAGCACATGTTATTTACATTAACAATTTTATTCATGTATTCATTCAGCTTTCTCTAATTCATCGATCCTACAAATATTCAGTGTGTTATAGTCTGTTTTAGGTTCTAAAAATTCTTGGCCTCATAGGTTTTGCATTCTACTGAGGGGGAGAAATACTACAGTAAGTGCTCTGACGAATATAAAAGCCAGTGGTGGGACAGAGAGTGCATGGACAGATACACTGGACAAAGGGGTCCATGAACTTGTGTCTCAGGAAGTGATATTTCAGCAAAGACCTTTGTAGTAAGATGCTGAAGAGTGGTTATAGATGAGATTTTGGGGTAGGTCACAATCAGTTCAGGTAACATTTTCAGAAAATGAATAAGAGGAAAACAAAATGCCCACTGGTAATTTAATATTGGGATAAGATATCTGTTCAATGAAGCAATATTTAAAACAGAAAAATGTTGTCAATATTAGAAACAAGTTAATCAATCAAAATGTAAGCAAAATGTAGTTCCAATACACAAGGTCAACTATAATTGGAACCAGTGGAGGAACAAGCTCTCTGTTTTGAGAAAAAAAATCTCAGCCCTCTTCAGTGGTATAATGACTAGACACTCACTCAGCAGCTACTATCTCCTTTCACAAGAGGATAATAGACCATGTTATTTATTCATATAATTGTAAAGTATATAAATTTTCTTTAATGAACAACATAGACCAGGCCAAAGATTGTGATTTCAAAGTGTTTGATTTTTAACTTTTGTTAAAGGTCAGGTTGAAAGAATTGATATATTTGTAAGGCAGCTTGCGATTCACAGTTCATCTACTCTATATCTTCTTGTTATTATCTTGAATCAAGGCAAATGATTAGAAAGCTGGGTGCTTTGGCCATTCCGTTTTGCTCCCCACCCAAAATCGTGATAACAGACCTATACTTTAACACCATCACATTGACCAATATTGAAGATTGCGGTAACAATCTGTACAGCTTTGGTTATTCCATTTATTAAACGGATATAGGCGCCAACACTTCTCACATCGTCAATTTTGCCTGCACGATGAGATTCATGTCCGAAATTTCTTCCTTAACAAAAGCCTGGGAAATGATCCTTTTCCTCTGAGAAATCAGTATGTGTGGGCCTGATGAACAAAGTGAGTCACATAGCTGAAAGTGTATCTATTTTATTTGAGCCGGATTTGCAGTTCAACCTTAATTCTGTAGAACTTTGGTTTTATATATATATATATATATATATAAATAAATTTCATACTGCTCCTCACTTTTGATCATTTCCTCCTTTTGTATTTTTCCTGATCCTGATTTTTATCAAATTTTCCTCCTAAATTACTTTAATTCATTCAAGACTCCTCATATCTTATGCAAAATCAAGTGGAACAATAATTGAATAAATAAAGTGGAAAACTATTGCAACTTCCCTTTTTAATTTTTCTGGCATAAAGGAGAATGCATGAATTATAGCTCTCATGGGAAAAATACAAATAAATATTATGAAGATAATGTTTCCAATACCAAGGCTTCTTTTGAAGGACCTGAGTATTATGTAGAATTCAAATCTCACTTTTGTGGAGAAGGATCCTGAAATATAATATACTAATGCAACTAGGGGAAGAACTTCTCCCAGCTAACTTAGAAACTGACACTCTTAACAGTGTTTATAGAGAAAGAAGATACAGTCTTTCCTCCCCTTGCAAATTTTCACAGTCCACTCTCCTCCCATGATTGCCAAAATGTGGGAAAATATATGACACTCTTATGACAGGAAAAGTAAGCCTTGTACTGTGAACCTTGCTTTTTGCTCATTAATGTTTTTGCAACATTCAGTACTACATCCCAGTGCTTAATTGTTCCTCATGTCCAGCATCATGACTAGTGAAATCATAGGGGATGACTAGTGAAAGTCTCATAATTCCTACATATTGGAATATTCACAGGGACTGAATGGTAACATTTAATAAATAAGAAATGCTGAATTACATGGATTAACAGTAATATTTATAAATCTTGGAGGACAATGGTGAAGAAATATTGAACAAATTAGTTTTGACTACTAATCCTCATAAACTCAGTGATGAATTCAGAATAGCTTCCTTAATTTGAGTTGAAGCCACTTTTAGACAAATTTTAACTCCTATTCACTAATGGATTTAATTCAATTCTATAAAAAAACAGTAGAACTTATTTTGGAGTTTTGACCAAATGATTTTGAAGCTTATCAAGAAAAATAAGCAGACAAGACTAGTAAAAAGAATTCTAATATAGAAGGGCAATGAGAGGGCACTAGCCATTTTATGCCTGATTTTAATAGTATGAAACAACATAAAATTAGAGAAACAGCAATAAAACAGAGTTGACAGCCAGGAAACAGGACCTATTACATATCAGCTTATTATATGATAAAAGAGAAAGCATAAATCAAGGAGGGATGGAATTTATATTAAACAGTGTAGAGACAATTGATAAACCACTTGGAAAAATGATAGAGTCCTATCTTACAACACAAACCAAAACATTCTAAATGGATAAATATATAGTTATTTTGGATAGATTAATTTTTATTAAAATAATAGGAGATATTATAAAGCAGAAGATGGATAGATTTTAACTTTACAAAATTTTGAAAATTGGATATGTAAAATAGTAACCAGAAGCCACAGATCAAAAATAGGGAATACATTTATTGTCATTATGACATATATTTATATTTTACTAAATAAGAAATGTATACAGCAATAAGATGCAACATTGTGACCCTAATTAAAAAGTAAGTAAAGATAAGGAACTGATAATCCCTTTGGCATACAAGTATGAGGTAAATGTGTAAAAATTGTCTGCCTCCTTAGTAATAAGAGAAATACAGTTTAAAACAAAATTAGAAAAAAATTACCTAGGCTGGTAAGTATTCATAAGATCTTTTATTGAGAGTGTCAAGTGAGTTTATTTTTTTATAAAGCAGTTTGGCAATATATACCCTTGTATCAACCCACTTAAAATGTTTATGTGTCTATCCCAGAAATTTTACAGCTGTTTATTCTAGAAATAATTATGAATTGGAAACACTGATAAGCACAAAGATACTAAAGGTAGTGTTTTTTTTATAACTGTACAATTCTGAAATAACTTACATTTCCAAACATAGGGGAAAGGCTAAGTAAATGGTGATGAATCACTTAAAATTGTATGTGGCCATTGAAAATGTTATTAGGTAATATTATTGGAATACACTGGGAAAATATTTATTAGTTGAAGATAAGAGAAGAAAAAATCAGCATTAAAATCATATTTAGTATCTCAATTGTCTACAAAAAGAAAACTTGAAGGAACTACACACATCATAGAGAATAGTTGTGACTGAATAGTTATACTTCAGATAGCATAGTTTTTAATATTTATGTTTATCTTTTAATTAATATAATCAAAATTTACTTTAGAAAGAAAAAAAATATGGAATCTACAGCATTTCTATATTACCTCTGAATATTTTTGTAAAACAATAATGAATTTTTCAAAATGTCACCTCTATTTGTTGCTGTTTGTTATTCAGTTATAGATGTCAGTGCATTTATTTCATAAAAGACATGTTTTTGGTACTTTGAAAGTATCAAGCTATTCTGCACACATTATTATAAAGAAGATAATGCCGTAGCAATCCAGAGCACCAATTAGTGTCAGTTATAACCTATCTTAACTGTCACCCTAGCATCCTTATGAGAATAGCTACAGAACTTCGCTTCTTTTTATGTCCTAGAATTGAGGGATTTCATTGTTATGTGAGTTTGAACCCAGTCATTACATGAACATAAATGTTAAATGAGGGCTGTACAAATTAAGACATCATAGATCACGGTGTTTTCTAAAATTCCTTTTACCACTAAATTTTCAATATGTGACATTGAAAAATATACATATAAATTACATTTATGGGCACCTGTAAAGGTTTAGAAATGTGCCAACTCTAAAGGGAAGTGTAATTTAATGTTTTTTAGATGTTGATGTTTGAATAAAATTTTCTATAAATGAATTCTGACTGTGTTTATACAGGTTTTCATAGCATGTTCTCAATTGAACTGATGCTGCTTTTGAAAAAAAATTAGATAAAGTCACTTTTCCATGCAAAGATACCATCTTTCACAAGATATTTTTATGAAACTTGTTTTAATGAAAGCAATAATAGTCATTTACTCTGAATTGTGATAGAATATTTGTCTACTCATTTAAATTTCTTTTTTGAGACATGTTTCTTTTACTGCTTTTACTTTTGAAGAAATAAAAGATAAATTAGTGAATATTGTAGATATACACATATTCTAAGGGGAGAAAACAAATTATTTCAAGTCTAAAAACATTAAAAAATAAACAGACACATCTATTAAATCAAACTAAACAGCAATGATACCGTCTGTGTATCCAGTACTATACTGTCTCAAAGGGCCTCAAAAACATTCCTTTTGTGTGTGTGTGTGTGTGTGTGTGTGTGTGTGTGCACGTTTGGCCAAGCCTCTTGAACATGATTTTCTTTGTAGTCCCATTACATTTGTCAATGCTCATATTTCCTATTTTCCAAAATTCTCTTTTCTTAAATTTATTGGACATTGCCCTTCTCTGGATGTTTTTCTGTCTGCCCGACATGCATCAGCTGAGATTCAGGGCACCCAGACTGAAACAAGGAGTAAGCCAAGAGTCACTTTCAAGAGAGCTATAAGCTAGTCCGTGAGGATCACGGACAACATAATACAGAGTCAAATTCACAGAGATGACAGGTGTCAAAATCACCCAGCTCTAACCTTCCTGTCTCACCTAAGGTAAGAAGAAGAGGGGAAAAAAAAAAAAAAAGTAAGGGAAACTCGTGAAGGTCACAGCTCTTAGGAAGAGGCCCACTTAAAGACTGAGGTTTAATCGTAAGGCCATAGAACACTTTCCCTCTACTACTCTTTAACACCTCTGAGGAGTGCTCAGAGGGAGACTTATAACTATGAATGCCTACATTATGAGAGAAGAAAGATGGCAAATCAATAACCTAACTTTATATCTTAAAGAACTAGAAAAATAACAAACCAAACCCAAAGCAAGCAGAAGGAAGAATATAATAAAGATTAGAATGAAGATAAATGAAATAAAATAGAAAAACAATAGAAGGAATGAAACCAAAGTTAGTTCTTTGGGAAGAGCAACAAAATTGACAAACATTAGAGTAGACTCACTATTACAAAAAGAAGGAAGATAGAAGTAACTGAAATCTGAAATGAAAGTGAAGATATTACTATTAACCCTACAAAAATAAAAACAATATTAAAAGAATACCATAAACAACTGCATGTTAACAAATTAGAAAAAACTACGTAAATGGAAAAATTACTAGAGACATACTAATTACTAAAACTAATTCAAGAATAAATAGTAAATCTTAGCAGACTTATAAAGAGACAGATTTATTCATCAAAACCTCCCAACAAAGAAATAACTAGGACTAGATTACTTCACTAGTGAATTCTATCAGAGATTTTTAAAAGATTTAACATCCATGCTTCTCAAATTTCTTCCAACAAACAGAAAGGGAGGAAACATTCCCTAAATCATTCTATAAGGTCAAAATTATCCTGATACCAAGCTAGACAAAGATTCCACAAGAAAAGAAAACAACAGACCACATAGGAAGATAGATGTGAAAATTCTCAACAAAATAGTAGCAAACCAAATGCAAAGTATTCAAAGGATTTTTCCTCATGGCCAAATGGGATTTATCTCAAGAATGCAAGGGTGGCTCAAGATATGAAAATCAATAAATATAATATACTACATTAATGGAATGAAGGGAAAACTGACACAATTCCCTCAATTGACATAGAAAAAAGCTTTGGACAAAATCCAACATCCTTTCATAATAAAAAAGAGGGAAGTTGGAATATACAGGAATTTTCTCAACATGATAAAGAACATTTATGAATAACCCACAGCTAACATACTACTAAATGGTAAAAGACTGAAAGTTGTACCCCTAAGATCAGGACCAAGAAAAGCATCACATTTTCACACTGTTATTCAATGTTCTACTGGAAGTTCTAGTGAAAGAAATTAGGCAAGGAAAAGAAACAAACAGCATCCAAGTTGGAAAGGAAAAAGTAAATTTTTTTCTATTTGCAGAAAACATGACCTTATTTATAGAAATTCCTAAAGAATCATGAAAAAACTATTACAGCTAATAGAATTCATCAAAGATGCTGAGTACAATACAACATGAAAAATTTAGTTGTATTTCTATACACAATGAAAGAAAACAATTCCATTTATAATTAGTATCAAACAGAATAAAATACTTAGAATAAATTTATCTATGGAGCTACAAAATATGTACACTGAAAACTACAAAATATCCTTGGAAGAAATGAAAATAAACAAATGGAAAGACATCTGTATTTATGAATTGGCAGATATAACACTGTTAAAATGGTGCTACCACTCAAAGCTATCTATGTTTTCAATGTACTCTCCATCAAAATCCCAACAGCCCCTGCTCTTTTCTTTTGCAGAAATGGAAACGCCTATTCTAAAATTTGTATGGAATTGCAAAGGTCCCCAAATAGCCAAAACAATCTTGAAAAAGGATAATGTTAGGGGACTCACACTTTCCAATTTCGAAAGTACCTATAAAGCTACCATAATTATAACAGTTTGATATTACAGAAGGATATACATATAGGTCAATAAAAGAGAAGTGACTGTACAGAAATAAACCCATACATTTATGATCAAGTAATTTCTGGCAAGGGTGTGAAGACCATTCAATGGGGAAAGAACTGTCTTTTTAACAAATTGCCCTGGGAACATGCAAGGGAATGAGGCTGGATCCTTACTTCAAACCATATACAAGAATTAACTCAAAATGGATCAGAGTCCTGAATATAATAGTTAAAACCCTAAACCTTTTAGAAGAAGATATTAGGGGTAAATATTCACAACCTTGGGATTGGTAATGGTTAATTATACATGACATAAAAAACACAGGTAAAAAAGAAAAAGAAATATATCTGGCTCTATTAAAATTAAAAATTTCATGCACCAGAGAACACTATAAACAAAGTGAAAAGACAACCCATGGAATGGGAGAATATATTTGTGAATCATATATATGATAAGGAATTAGTATCCAGAATATAAAAAGAGCTATTACGACTCAACAACAAAAAGGAAAGCAACCCAATTTTTAATAAATGGATGAAGGATATAGCTGAACATTTCTCCCAAGAAGATTTACAAGTCACAAGCAAGCACATGAAAAGATACTCAACATCATTAGTCATTAGGAAAATGCAAATCAAGCCATAATGGGATATCAATTTACACCCATCACAAACGCTATTGTAAAAGAAAAAGTGTTGACCAAATTACGGAGAAATTGTATGTTGCTGATGCAATGTAAAATGGTACAAGCACTCTGGAGAATAGTTTAGCAGTTCCTCAAAAGTTAAACATAGAATTACCATATAACCATTTGAGTCTACTCCTGGGTAAATACCTAAAAGAATGGTAAACAGGAACTCAAACAAAAACTTATACACAAGTGTTCAGAGAAGCACTATTCCCAATGGCCAAAAGGGGAAACAACCCAAATGTTCATCAACTGATGAAACGATATATACTGTGAAATCTTATTTGGCAATACAAATGAAGTACGCGTACATGCTACTACTTGGATGAACCTTGAAAATATGCTAAGTGAAAGAACTCAGACACAATAGGTCACATATTAAATGATTTCATCTCTATGATACATTCAGATTAGACTATCCATGGAGACAGAAAGCAAATTAGTGGATTTGAGGAGCTAGTAGGAGGCGGGAATGGAGAGTGACTTCATAATGGGCCTGAGATTTCCTTTTGGGATGATTAAAATGTTTTCAAACTCAACAGTGGTAATTGTTGCACAACATTGTGAATGCACTAAATATAACAAATGGTAACTTTTGTTATGTGTATCTTATTCCAAAATACCCAAAAAACAAAAACAGGCAATGGACCAGAGCAATTCATGTTCTCAGACAAGAAAAAAAAAAATATGTATGCAAACATGTGGGGAATTTTATAGCATCAAAAAAACTAGAAGAAGTAAATTAAGACTTCTTATCTGCTTAGTCATCTCATAAAGGTACTCTCTATTAGGAGCTCTAGAAAGGAATTTAAATAAATTTTTTTTTTTTTTTTTAGGAATTCCTTTATTTTTATTATTTATTTATTTATTTATTTATTTATTTATTTATTTATTTTTGGCTGTGTTGGGTCTTCGTTTCTGTGCGAGGGCTTTCTCTAGTTGTGGAGAGCAGGGGCCACTCTTCATCGCGGTGCACGGGCCTCTCACTATCGCGGCCTCTCTTGTTGCAGAGCACAGGCTCCAGATGCGCAGGCTCAGTAGTTGTGGCTCATGGGCCTAGTTGCTCCGTGGCATGTGGGATCTTCCCAGACCAGGGCTCGAACCCGTGTCCCCTGCATTGGCAGGCAGATTCTCAACCACTGCGCCACCAGGGAAGCCCAATAAAATATTTTTATTTTCAAAGATATTATCATACTTCGTTCCCTTCTCAATTCTTACTTGCTCTCACATTGCCCTTAAAATGTGAAAAATCTGATTATGTTAGTAAGTAATACCCTAGAAAGCAGTATCACTTCATGTTGTATTAAAAGACTGACACTTACCAACAGACTCCTAGATTTCCGGCCCATGTATTTATTGAACGATTCTAATTAGCACAGCTGTATTATCCCACCATCGGAGTTTTTCAGAACAGCAATTTACTTAGAGCTTTCCTAGTGGTCTGAAATAGTTAATGCATTGAGCCTAAGCAAGTAGGCAATTTTGCTGGTTCCATCTGTTCTCAGTTCTGCGCCAACTGGGAGTTTTCTTTAAATAAAATATGTTTGTGCTCATCATCTGAAGATAATAATTTTGTTCTCTACTCACATCATGAGTCCAGCCTTTATATACATAACAAGGTTCAGAATAGATTTACTTGGCAGAACAGCTCTTGGGAAATTCCATGAATTACATATATGTATGAATTATGATTGGCTGGGAATACAGGCCCAGAAATGTTCTAGGCTGATCTCAAGCTTTGGACAAATCCTGATGATAAAGAATCAAAAACAGTAAAATCATAGAAGATTGTTCCATAAAGTGGCTCAAAGGGCTTCACTTAACAGTTAAGGACTTCCCTGGTGGCACAGTGGTTAAGAATCCGCCTGCAAATGCAGAGGACACGGGTTCGAGCCCTGGTCCAGGAAGATCCCACATGCCACGGAGCAACTAAGCCCATGTGCCACAACTACTGAGCCTGCACTCTAGAGCCTGTGAACCACAACTACTGAGCCTGTGTGCCTAGAGCCCGTGCTTCGTAACAAGAGAAGCCACTGCAAAGAGAAGCCCACGCACCACAACGAAGAGTAGCCCCCACTCGCCGCAACTAGAGAACCTGTGTGCAGCAACAAAGACCCAACGCAGCCAAAAAATAAATAAATAAATAAATTCATTAAAAAATAACAAAACCAGTTAAAAAGCTGAGACATCTCAGTGCAGTGAAACTCTCATTACATTTGTAAGCAGCACATTTTCAATTATTCTTTTTCAAACTGGAAATATTAGAATTTGGTCAAAATACAGCTTCTTGTTCTGTATACACAACATGTAGCTATGCTTTCTCCAGTTCTTAATTTTGGGCTGCATTAAACCCTTTGAGAAATATTTACTACCTGCAAATTAGTGTTTATTTCCAAGCCTATAAAATCACTCCATGAGAGAAAGGCAAGTTACCTTGCAAAAAGAAAAAAAAAAAAAAAAGGACAAGGTTATCATTATGCTTGCTGCAACCTTAGACTTTACTGGTTTAAATACAGTACTGTATCTTTCTCCCGTTTACTTCAGGCCTTCTTTCTACCTTTAGGTCTGTGTGAAGACATTTCGAGAAGTCATTCAGAGATGTCAGGAGTTAAGGCTGATGATCTTGCCCAAGATATTTTTAAAACCCAGATAAAGTCACAAGAGATCCTTGACTTACTGATTTTAGTCCTAGAAGTTGCTAAGGTTTGGCTTCACCATATAACTTGCCATTGGCATGATGGAAATTGTGAAAAAAAAAGTTAAAAAATAAGTTACTGGCAGATGTGGATATCTAAGACAGATGAGCCTAAGCAGATTCTGTTGTGTTTCATTCTGAAATCAGTGTTCTTTTAGGAAAATGCCAAGACATTAGAATTATATTCTTATTAATATCTCTCAGATGTAGGTTTGTTTTCTATACCTGAAGATACTGCATAGTTACTATCTTTGAGCATCTGAATTTCTTTTCTGGGTGTTTACAGTTAATCTAATTTCCTTGTTCAAAATCCCATATTAATAATGTTTGTAGAATATAAATGAACTACAATTTATATCATATACAAAGATCCTCAGAAAATGAAGAATGCCATATTAATGTGTTTATGTTTGTCCTTGAGATAAGTAGTTTGAAAGTATCTTTCGTATTTTTATTGTAACATAGGCACAAATAAATTATTTTTGAAATTACTTGTCATTGGTAAGACCTGCCATCAAATAGCCTGAATAAAGACTTAATGTGTGTGCGCTTAGGTGTGTGTTTGTACATGTGCATGTTGCATTATTGAACATGTGGTATGTTGTTATGTATGATTGACTGAAGGTGTCTACGACTGTTTATAAAGGATTATCTCCTAAGAATCATAGCTGCAATGAAAGAAAGAAATTGAAATTGAAAAGAGGTGTCATCATTTTTATTTATAATGTAGTCAAGTAGAGAAGCCAAATATTAAGTTGATATAAATCTATTTCATTCAAATTAAGATTCTTCTTTTGAATTGTGATAATAGAATGTTGCCAAATCTCTGTGTGGCCACTGCAATCATCTAGACATGCATTTCACAGACTTTGGTGTGTGTCAGAATCACCTAGAGCCTTGTTAAAAACAACATTGCTGGGCTCCACCTCCAGAGACTCAGAATTACTAAATCTGAGGTGAGGCTCGAGATTTTTCTAACGACTTCCCAGATGTTCCTGATGCTTCTGGTTCAGGGAATGCACTTGGAAAACCACAGATCTATGCTAAAAGAGAAATTATAACTTATCTGTGCTAAAACAGAAACTCAGGAATATAGATAAGTTTACAAAATATTTTTGTGCAACGTTCATGTATTTGCACGATACACAGTCAAAAAAAAGTGTCTGTGGGAAATATATCAGAGCTCATTGTAGAAAAGTTATTAAGACACCTATATTTTCACTATTTTATGTATGCATACATACACCTATATAATTGTCTATCAACCATCTATCATCTATTTACAGTCAATTCTCCTTATTAATAGTAACTATAATCTATAGGCTCTGTAAAATCTCAATTAATGAAATCTGAACAATTGCCCTAAGATAAAGTTTAGAGTCTCACAAGGTTAGAGTCCTGTGAGCCTCTGGTCACCACATCTTCCTCAACTGATTTATAAGTAGCCTTGTTCTATGTGTGTTTCTGTTTAAAGACACTTTATATAATATAAATAAATACATAAATATGAATATAAATATAGGTGATTAACAATGAACTCACAGCCAACTGGCTCTATACCTCATACCTGAACTAAGTTTACCTAACACACATTTCTCCGTAAGGCACATCACAGCTTCTTGTGCTTAGAACACCGGAGAGCACTTTCGCACTATGCTTGTGGGCCACTTTAAACAGTAGAATCATCAACCAAGCAAAAGCACAAAAATGTGAAAAATGCAGCACTAAGCAGACTATGGAAAAAAACCACATTTGTTTATAATATGAAAGCTATAAAACTAAGACAGAGCATCGTCTTGTTTGACCTCAGCTGGGAACATGTACGTTAGGTGACTTAAATTTTTTACCACTCTGCATGTCCATGAGTGACTGCAGAAGTACTGCCAAGTATCACAAATAAATTTCCCAAGTAGAAAAATGTATGAATATGAGATCAGCAAATAATGAGGATATCTATCTATATATCTCTTTATATATATATATATACACACACATACATACATACATAGATATATATATATATATACATGCAGATGATATGAGTCTGACATGCATTGTCATATCAATAGTGAATCGGACAATATTAGTTCTGGAGAATGATTATATGTTTAAATACTTAAGTTTATACTCACTTTGCTTACTTCATCTCAGTTAACATTGTTTACTACATGCTTAGATCTCAGGAATTAGTCTTCCAAATTTAAACATCACCTGCATATGATTTATAAACTTTATGTTTAAGTGAACATGCAATAATGAATACAACACATTATAGATTCGGTCACTGGTAACAATTAAACAGTATTGACTTTTTCATATATAAGACTATACAATTAGTACTTAATAAATATGAAATGACTTTGAGTAATCACCAAAAATTTAGTCTGGGCACACTCAGTGATAACCACATGTTGTATGTAGTATTTCACAAAGGAAATATGCAAATGTGGAGAAATTAGCAAAAAAGGAAAAATTAGAAAATATTAATTTCTATAACATATGATTTCAGAATTGTTGGGAAAATAATTCTGTGAGGAGAGGAATTACCTTGAAAGTTACATTTTTAATATTTACCTATAGACAAATGAAGGATAAGACAGACACAGAACAATACTAATGTGATCTGAGAAAGCTCCCTTTCAGATTTCCTTTTTCATACAATTTTGCCTATAGCAATGACACAGTTTATTTGATTCATAGCATTAATATGTATGAATAAACAGACTATTTATGAATATCAGAATAAACAGATTACCATGATAACATTCAAATATAATCCTTAGGCAAACATAAGACAATTAGAGTAGAGCAAGGAATTTGATTCATCAAATAAATTCACACAGTAGATTCATCAAGAACTAGCATCATATTTAAGTAATAATTTTCCTTAAATCTACAAGAAAATTCAATTGTTGGTTTGCTCAAAGATAAAAAATTCTGACAGATTTTAGGCTTTGGAAGTCAAAATATGCTTCTTTAGAAAGGCAATCTTACTCCAGAGTTAGTTCATACTTTTTACTTTATCTGACTCTACTTAACTGTCAATAATTAATTAGAAATTATCTTGGCTCCCACCAATTATCTTTAAATGACATTAATTATTTCTCAGGTTTCAACAGATTTCTACCATTCTTTATCTCATGAGTTATCATGATACATTATAATTTTTAAAATAGCATATGATTATTTTCTACTGCTTTTCCTTCATAACCCTATCTTAAACCTTAGCAACTTTTCTCAACTATCAACAAGGAAAGCCAATTAAAGTAAAAAAAAAAAAAAATGAATGATGAAAATAAGGAACTATAAAAGGAAAGTAAAACATGAAAAATAAAATAATAGGAGAAATTTTTTCCATTGTGTGTTAATCTATATTGCAACCAATATCTTACAAGAATAAAGACTGACCAATATTGTATTATATCACGAGGACTTTTATTTATTTGTTTTGGTCATATACGCCACTTTGTTGATTACACATTTTTTCAGAGAATATGCAATAGAGCTACTGTGGGTTCCTATAGTTTTCAGAGAAGGAATTCTCTGAGCAACTGTGTGGCACAGTAAGAAGAAAGATGAAAAGTCTTCTAGGGAAACAAAATTGCTTGAGGCTAAAGGGTTTTGATCCTCTAGTTTGCCATTTCAGAAAATTGATTTGTCCTCTCCAGGTAAGATTCACAAGAGACTGACATATAAACTACAAGTCCAATATGTTGGTTGCAAGGAGAAAAGCAATACTACCAAAGAGGTTGGAATACTCATGGCAGCAGGACTGATATCTCCCCATAGTCACATCTACCAAGGAAGAAAATGCACAGAGTTGCTTTCAGAGCATGAAATTGAAGAGGAAAGAAGGGTGGGTTGTATTTTATATTAGAATCATTGATCTGTGATGTTAAATGCAATCATCTCAACCCAAGTATATTCTTGCCCATGAACAAAATTATGAAAATTTACTTTGCATTGAGGCAAAAAGCGTATCTCAAAAAAGTTCAAAAAATGGTATCATGCAGAACATGTTGGAATGGATGTAAAAATTGTGGAATATCCAACCAATGGAATACTGATAACATTAAAAAAAATCAAGTAGATCTGTGTGAAATAACATAGATAAATATTAAATAACAATGTTGAGTGAAAGAAGAAAATGGCAATAATACATTTAGTATAATCTTATTAATATAAATTTTTAAGAATACAAAGTATAACAGTTTCATATTTAAAAACACATCCACTTGCATTAAAACTATTGTGAAAAGCAAAAGAGTGATAAGCATAAAATTGAGAAATGTATTTGATACTAGAGGGAAATGAGGAGGCTTCAAAGGGTATTTCAGTTTTGAAAGTTATTTGTAATGTTCTACTTCTTCAACTGAGTTGTGAATCACAAGTGTTAGTTTTATGTGTCTATATTTCTTATTTATTTGCATGTCCATAGATAGATGATACTGGATAGAGATTAGATAGATAGATAGATAGACCGGGAGATAATTCCAAAGATGGCCAGTAGGGCTAGGATTCAGTTAACATTCTGATCATCCATATTCCAATGAAGCCAGTTTTATTCAATGCAATATACTAGAAATTGGAAAACAGGAGCTTCCATCTTTGATTTTATTTTCTTGAGTAGTTTCATTTTAAAATGAGACTATTTTTATATACTGATGCATGCCTTTTTAATTCTCAAGAATTTTTTCCTGACTTTTGCCCTCTTCCCTTCATTCATAATGATTAATTGGTCTATGCAGTAAAAGATACTACATAAAAATACGAAGAACAAAACTTATCAAGTATTGGCTTTTGAGTTTCAGAATGGGATTTTAAGATCACCAGAGAAGTATAATCTCTCAAGGAAAATTACTTTTGTATTACAAAAGCCACAACCCATAATAACTGTAGACATAAATGTACATTATAAACTAATACTGAGCATAGAAGAAAGCTTCCTTAGTAGTAGCCAGTTTTCTCCCCCATTTAGAGAAAGGGCAGAAAAAATGAAGTCTGATGGCAAGAAAGGAGTTAATCACCTGTATATTTTCCTGAGAAAAAAGGCTTCTGACCTGCCATACTACAAGGACTGCTTCCTGGGGTAGAGATGGATGAGCTGAAGAACAGATTCTCTAGGAGTTATGAGAATTGATGAGTATGGAGTTTGTGACCGGTTTCCCAAGTGGATTTTCAAAGAGCAAAGCTCTTAACTCTCTGGGAACAGAAGAGTAGAAAGGACAATATAAGGGTTTAAAATATGGGAGGTCGTATTTATTTGTTGGTTTGTTTATTGAAAGGCAAGAATACCATAGCTGGTTATTGGCTAGTTGGGTAGTGGGTTTATGGGAATTCATTATATAAATAAATGCATCCATAAATGCACACACGAGCAAATCAAAATGCATAAAATGAGAGAATATGCACAGGCTAAATGATGGTGGTGTGTTCTTAACAATATACAAGTGTTCACAGCAGTACTGCACATCATGACAAAAATTTTGGAAAACTGTATCAAATTAAATCATTTTGTAAATAATTTCCTCTTCTTCATTTTCTCTTTCTTGACCAATTATTTGACCATCGGATCTCCTGGATTGATCTTCTACCTTTTATTTCTCTTCTACTTTCTATTCTTGTGTCTCTTGTTCCATTTTTCTGGGAGATTTCCTTCACTTTAGTTTCCATCTCTTCATTTCTACTGTCATGTTTTTAATTTCCAAAAGCTCATTTCTTACACTGAATGTTCCTTTTCTATGGTATCCTTTCCAGCTTTCCAACTTATGCTCTAAGATTCAGCTTTCTTGAGTCTGTTGCATCACTTACCACTTGTCCATCTACTTATTGTCTTCTTTACCATTCTCCAATTTTTGGGATATATATCTTTTAAAAATCTTTTGCCATCATTTTATTGGTTTTTCAGAAATTTCTCTACCCTTAAAATTTTAATACAAATATTTAGAACTATATTTATATAAGCACCTCTAGAGTTTAATCAGAATCTATATCATAATCTTTAAAAAAGACAAGGAATATTTTACTCTTTTTCTTCTCTCCCTGTTTCTCCTCTTCTACCTACCTTCCAGGAAATAATCAGAGATTCTCATTTCAAAATTTTCTTTTCTTTTTTGTTGCTCAGTAATACTGCACCATATTTACTTTTGTTGTTGCTGTTTTTCTTTACCTTTTAACTCCCTTTACCCATTTTCCCCAGTCCCTCCCCTGCCTCTGGCAACAACCAACCTGTATTCTGTATACAAGAGCTTTTGTTGTGGTTGTTATTTTGCAGAATCCACATATAATTGAGATCATACAGTACTTGTCTTTCTCTGACTTATTTTACTTAGCATAATACCCTTGAAGTCCATCTATGTTGTTGTAAATAGCAAGATTTCATCTTTTTTATGGTGGAATAATATTCCATACATATAAATATATATCTCACAGTTTAACTACTCATCCACTGATGAACACCTGGGTTGTTTCCATATCTTGACTATTGTATATAATGCTGCAAAAAACATGGAGGTGCATATATCTTTTCAAGTTAGTGTTTTCATTTTCTTCAGATAAATACCCAGAACTGGAATTGCTTCATAATATGGTAGTTCTATTTTTAATATTTTTAGGAACCTCCATACTGTTTTCCATAGTGGCTGTACTAATTTACATTCCCACCAACTGTGTAAAAGGATTTTTCTTTCACATCCTCACCACTTGTTATTTCCTGTCTTTTAGATAATAGCCATTCTAATAGGTGTGAAGTGATGTCTCATTGTGGTTTTGATTTGCATTTTCCTGATTATTAATGATGCTGATCATCTTTACATGTACCTGTTGGCCATCTGCATGTCTTCTTTGGAAAAAATATATTTTTAGATCTTTTGCCAATTTTTAAATAGATTGTTTATTTGCTATTGTGTTGTTTGAGTTCTTTATGTATTTTGGATATTAGCTGCTTTTTGGATATAAGACTTGCAAATATTTTTTCCCACTCAGTAGGTTGCTTTATTTTGTTGATGGATTCCTTTGCTTTGCAGAAGCTTTTTTAGTATGATATAGTCCCACGTATTTATTTTTGCTTCTGTTACTTTTTGTCAGATTCAAAAAATCATCACCAAAACCTATGTCAAGGAGTTTACTGCCTATATTTTCTTTAGGAGTCTTACGATTTCAGGTCCTAAGTTCACATCTTTAATCCATTTTGAGTTAATTATTGTGTATGGTGTCAGATAGTGGTCGACCATTCTTTTGCATGTAGCTGTCCAGTTTTCCCATCTCCATTTACTGAAGAGACTATTCTTTCCCCAGGAGCTGGTAATTTTAAGAGAGTTTTTCCATAGCCCCAGAGATGTGCAGGAGGGCATGAAATCATTTCTTATGTCTTCTCTGGGCCATGAAAATAACTGAAAAATGTAGGATCTAAAATGCTCATGCAGTTGGAGGTCAAAAGATTATAGCTGTGATCTTCCTGGACCTTGTGAATTGTGAGAACTAATGGGAATCTGGGTGCCCAAGTCATATCACCATGGATAATGATATTAAACAAAATGCCCGATTTATACACAACTCCCATCAGGAAATTAGATTTGATCCGTAGAAGACCAGATGTCATGAAAGTGGATCCTTGTGTACACAGAAAATAACTCAATTTACTTAGATTAAGTTATTTTCTTCTAGTGGACTAAAGGCTTGAATTACAAATAAATTTCAGTCAACCAAGAGAAAAGAAACAACGTTTCTTGAAAGCTGAGTTTTTTGCTTGGGAAAATTTATCCCCAGTATAAAGGTACTTGATGCATAGAAAATTGTTTGTTAATCTTTTCATCTGTAAACAAAGCCTGATAATAATTTCCTCTTCCTGTGCCCTTAGGTTGTTTTAAAGAGTCATAAGAAAAATAAACTAAGAACACAGGAAAGTCATTGGGCTAGACAATGACCTCTGCTTATCCACACTGTGCCTTTAACAGATAGAATATGACTACTGGATGTGTTTGCACTACAGTTTTTGTCACAACAAAATTGAGGGTTGGGAGTGGGATGTAATTAATTTCCCCGAGACTCTTGTGCTGACACAAATTCCTGAGCTTCACCTGCCCCTAATTTTCAAATGGGCTTGTAGTCACTCCCAAATCTCGGAGAGAACAGCATTTTTGTGATTAGATTTTAACCCAGGGGCTACAATTTAGATGTTTTCATCAATAAGTAACATGGTACTCCTTTCATGTTAAAAAAAAAAAAGTTTTTATCTAAGTCTGTTGGTAAGCCTGCTTGAGCAATACAAATTTATTTTACATTTATTGCATTTAGAAACTAGAAAGTGACAGTAATATTATTTTTAATTGATGCCAACATCATTTTAAGATCTATAAATCTTGTAAAGTGTTTTCTGATTAAAATGTACTAAGAGAGCTAGCAGTGACAGGTTTATTCTCCTCCAAATCACTATTGAAATAAGCATGGAAGTACTGAAAATGTTATTAAATTTTAACATTTTGTATGGAGAGAAGTATACTTGGTTTGTCACTAGTATACTAAGAAGGCAGGAATGACTAGAGAAGAATGAGAGAAATGGATAATTAAGTCAAAAACTACGGCCAGGGGGCTTCCCTGCTGGTGCAGTGGTTGAGAATCTGCCTGCCAATGCAGGGGACACGGGTTCGAGCCCTGGTCTGGGAAGATCCCACATGCCGCGGAGCAACTGGGCCCGTGAGCCACAGATACTGAGCCTGCGCGTCTGGAGCCTGTGCTCCGCAACAAGAGAGGCCGCGATAATGAGAGAGGCACGCGCACTGCGATGAAGAGTGGCCCCCACTTGCCGCAACTAGAGAAAGCCCTCGCACAGAAACGTAGACCCAACACAGCCATAAATAAATAAATAAAAATAAACCCAAAGTTTAAAAAAACAAACAAACAAACAAAAACTACGGCCAGGGTGAGGAGGTCAGGTGCTATGGAGATGTGCAATCCATGATTAGTTTAAATTTAAAAATGAAATAAAAGCTGCTTACAATGAGAAATGATGTGATTGACTTATTTGAGATTTACTCTGACTGCTACGTGGTGAATTGATGATGGAGGGCAGTGATGAAGTAGATAAACCAGTGAGGATGTCATTGTAATCATCCAAGAAATTGATGATGCTACTACATTTGTAGGAGTAGAGATTAGTACAAAAGTTGATAGATAAGCCAGTGATTTAGAAATCAATAGGGTAAGAAATGATAGAGGAAATAATGGAAAAGAATGACAGCCCAGAAATTGACCATTGTATATATAATATACATGCATAAGTTTTGAAATACCCAAATTAATTAAAAAGAGTAAATATACAAACATTGCTGGAAATTTAAGAAATAATTTTGAAAAAAGTGACATCCTTATCTTACATGTGACAAAAACATATACTTTTAGGTATAATGAGAACTTATGATTTTAAAAATATGAAGAGAAGGAAAAAAGGTGCCTACATATAAGGCACTTTGTGGTGAAAACTATCTCCTAAACATATTAAAAAAATTTTAACACCACGTAGACTTATGAAGAATCTAAAAAAGTTTTAGGTTAAAAATAAACTTAGAAGGTATCTGTAGACTAATAAAACATTTAAACAAATATGACAGAGAATCCCTTTTTCTTTTTTTTTACAGAAAATTATCTTACCAAACACTAAAACAAATGCTAATATAGCTATAGGAAGATCATCAAAAGAAATAAAAACTGTTTATCAGAAAGAATATAAAATTCCATTACTTATTAAATGTATACAAATTAAAACAGCACTATTATACAATCAGAATGTGTCAAATTTTCAAAATGCTTGTTTTCTCATAAACAGCTAGGAAGAGAATGAGTTGATAAAGACCCTTTAGAGAGTAATTAGACAGAATGTTTAAAAATTGTGTTTTTATGTTTTACCATTATCAGATTTCTAAAAATTTACCTTAGGAAAGTAATGGTTACTTTCAAGGGTGTTTCTGAAACACTATTATATTAAGACATTGGAAATTAAAATTTAAGTTTTTTATATAAAGTATGGCACAGACAGGATAAAATACTATGCAACCATTAATATGTATATTTTCAGAAGGTAATAATGACACAGACTGTTTCCCTAAATGCGATATTACATATAAAATGCAGGATATAATATAATTATAGCTACATTAAAATTATGCATGTGCTTAGATAATGCCCTGGGCACAGAGGGTCTATAATCATGTGGTTAAGAGCATTTGCTCTACAGTCAAATTACCAAGATTTGGATCCCAGTTCTGAAACTTGCTAGCTGTGTTATTTTGGATAATCCACTCTGTGCAACTTTGGCCAGGTTAATGTGTGCTTAAGTTTGCCTTTACATAAAGTAGGATAATAGTAATATACGATAAATTGTGAAAATTCCATGAGACAATGCTCAAGAAAAGAGAGGCAATAGAAGTGGTTTACATTTTGTACATAACAAACATTCCTGTTTCTACCAAACCAAGTTTAAAAATTGAATATTTACTGTATTTTGGAAAACTTTTTCTAGCCATCATTCACCATACCCTTCAAAACTGCTCCCTTAAATTGCTCTTCTTAAATTCATGTTAATTGTCCTTTCGAATTATATTACTTAGTACTATCTGCTTTTGAACTAAAGTTTCAAAAGTAACTTGCTTCCTTTTCTTCGTATTACATTTTTAGGGTTCATCATATCTGACGCATATGGCTTATTGATTCATTTTTACTGTGCATATGATTCACTGAATGAATAAATAATAATTAATTTGTTCAGCCTAATATTGGTGACATTTAGGTTGATTCCCTTTTTCTTTATATTACAAAAATTCTTGTACATGCCTCCTATGCCAGAGTGTCCGTAGTTATCTACGTAGAATTGGAATTGCTGGGTTGTAGGTAAGGTGTGTATTTATTTTACTGATCACAGTGTCTCCTTTGAATTTTGGCTCCACTGATTCCTTCGGTTTCAATACTCTGTTGATATCCCTAATAATCATCATCATTTGATTGGCTAGCCCTCAATAACCACTTCCGCTCCCCAACACACACACACACACACACACACACACACACACACACACACCACCACCACCACCACTTAAAGGAGAGGTACTAAACAATAATTTTCAAAACAGAGACACTCTTGCAGGGATGGAGATCTCTCTCTAGTGCTAAGTACTTCACATAAACACATCACCACCACAAAATGGAACGTTCTAACTATACTTCTGTAGAACCCAAGTGTTCTATCTGGCTGACACAGTTCACATTTGAGTTTCAGATGTAACAATATCTCTTTTCATGGGTAATTTTTTTCTTACCCATATCCGTGTTTTAGGCATGAAGTGAAAGAAAAATGATTTCTCAAATAGGAAATCTTTTAGGCAAGCCCTTTTCTTTGTTTAAGCATAACATCATCAATTCATTATCAGCATGATCGTTGATGATATATACTCCATTAGTTCATAAAATTCAACCCACTATCAATAGTTCAAACACCATCAGCATTTCCTTGACTGCTTTATGATATGGATTGAGTGAGCTGGGTCTTAATTCCAGTTTTGTTTTAATGATACTGGGAGACGTGCTCAGGCTTTTAAATTACTGCAGCAACATAGCTGGAAAAATTAAAGCAATTTTACCTCGGACCAAGGTAAACAATCATTTCACCCCCTGCTTTTAGCTTTCATTCCTTCAAAAAAAATATAGTACAGCAGTCGTTCTTTATGGCATATTAGGATATTAATTATTCTCTGGATGAAAATAGGAACAAAGAATAAAGTGAGTAAGGTATTTTTAACTGGATTTGAACATGGATAATTAACAGGCAAGAGACAATGTGTCTAATTATATCTAATTTATATTGTGATTTCTTTTGTTGGGAAATGTGCAATATTTTAGTTTCTCTGCTTCTCTGAATGGCTGCCATTTATTCCTTAAGCTAAGGGGAAAATCTTCATGAAACTTCTGGAAAATTACTTTCTTTGGACCTGTGTTCATTGTAGAAAAAAGAAAAACATCACATGAAAGCAAATTCATCTGTACCTAAAAATAGCTATGCTATGTTGGTTTAGCTGAATTATAGCCAGAAATAAGTTTTAACAGGAGAACAGATGAGAACAAAATACATCATTTCAGACTCTAAAAAAGAGACAGAGGACTATTCCTGTTATAAATTATAAAAATGTTTATATGATTTTATGAATCTTTTCTCAAGGGGATACCACAGGAATAAGTCTAGGTATGCCTTGAACATGCAGGAGGACATACTCTGTGAAATCTTTTCCTGATTTACCAGAGGGACTTGATGCATGACTTGCAGTGGGCTCAAGTATCTTAAGGGACAAACTAGGTGAGGAAGTAGTGGGAACAACTGATCACAGTTGTGCTTACTAAATAAGATAAATGAGACAACACTTTCTTTCTACATTAGTTGGGAATAAACCTGAGTGTAACAGAATATCTAACTAATGAGTGTATCTAAATCAGTTTTAAGTTTTTCCCATCTAACAAGAACTAAAAAGATATTTGATCTGGAGCTGATATGGTGGTTTGAGAATGTGGTCAGTGAAACAATACTGTCAAAACTTCTACTTAGTCATCTTGGGAAGGTGGTTTATAGCCTCCATCTTATTACCTCGTGGTTGCATAATAGTTGCTTACTAACACCATCTCATCGGCATTTCAGATAGAAATAAGTGAAAGGAAATGGCAGGAAAGCCCCTTCATTTAAAATAATTTTTCCAGAAGTCTTTTCAATGACTTCCACTTTCATCTCCTTGTTCTAAAGATTTTATCATGCCAGACACTCTCACCCCCATCTTTTTTTTTTGTATGTATGTACATATTTATTTATTTATTTTTATTTTTTAGGAAAAATCATTTTTTATTTTTTATACAGTTTTAAAGGTTACACTCCATTTACAGCAGTTACAAAATATTGTCTATATTCCCCATGTTGTACAATACATCCTTGTAGCCTGTCTTATACCCAGTATTCTGTACCTCCTTCTCCCCCATCCTTATATTGTCCCTTCCCCCCCTCTCTCCACTGGTAACTACTAGTTTGTTCTCTATATCTGTGAGTCTGCTTCTTTTTTTGTTATATTCACTAGTTTGTTGTATTTCCTAGATTCCACATATAAGTAATATCATACAATGTGTGTCTTTCTCTGACTTATTTCACTTAACATAATGTCCTCCAAGTCCATTCATCTGTTAATGGACACAGGTTGCATCCATATCTTGGCAATTGAAAACAATGCTGCTATGAACATTGGAGTGCATATATGTTTTTGAATTAGCATGTTTCTTTTTCCGGATATATACCCAGGAGTGGAATTGCTGGGTCACATGATAGTTCTATTTTTAGTTTTTTGAGAAAACTATACTGTTTTCCACAGTGGCTACAACAATTTACATTCCCACCAACATAAGATTCTCCTTGTCTTTGCCATAATTTGTTATTTGTGTTCATTTTGGTGACAGCCATTTTGACAGGTGTGAGGTGATATCTCATTGTGGTTTTGATTTGCTTTTCCCTGATGATTAGTGACGTTGAACATCTTTTTGCATGCCTGTTGGCCATCTGTGTTTCCACTTTGATAAAATTTTTATTCATTTCTTCTAACCATTTTTTAATTGGGTTGTTTGATTTTTTTTGATGTTGAGTTGTATGAGCTATTTATATATATTGGATATTAATCCTTTATTGGTCATGTCATTTGCAAATATTTTCTCCCACTCAGTAGGGTGTCTTTTCATTTTGCCGATGATTTCTTTTGCTGTGCAAAAATCTTTTATGTTTAACTAGGTCTTATTTGTTTATTTTTGCTTTTATTTCCTTTCCTTTAGGAGACAGATCCAAAAAAATACTGCTGTGATTTATGTCAAAGAGTGTTCTTCCTATGTTTTCCTCTAGGAGTTTTATGGTATCTGGTCTTACATGTAGGCCTTTGATCCATTTTGAGTTTACTTTTGTATATGGTGTTAGAGAATGTTCTAATTTTTTAAAAAATTTATTTATTTAATTTATATTATTTTTGGCTGCATTGGGTCTTTGTTGCTGTGTGCTGACTTTTTTTTTCTCTGGTTGCGGCAAGCAGAGGCTACTTTTCATTGCGGTGCATGGGCTTCTCATTGCAGTGGCTTCTCTTGTTACGGAACACAGGCTCTAGACATGTGGGCTTCAGTAGTTGTGGCTCGCAGGCTCTAGAGCGCAGGCTCAGTAGTTGTGGTTCATGGGCTTAGTTACTCTGCGGCATGTGGGATCTTTCCAGACCAGGGATCTAACCTATGTCCTCTGTATTGGCAGGTGTATTCTTAACCACTGCACCACCACGGAAGACCCTAATTTCATTTTTTTTTTTTTACATGTAGTTGTCCAGTTTTTCTATCACCACTTATTGAAGAGACTGTCCTTTCTCCACTGTATAGTCTTACCTCCTTGGTCATAGATCAAATGACCATAAGTGTGTGGGTTTATTTCAGGACTGCCTACTCTGTTCTGTTGACCTGTGTCTGTTTTTGCACTAGTACCATGCTGTTCTGATTACTGCAGCTTTGTAGTGCAGTCTGAAGTCAGGGAGCATGATTCCTCCAGTTCTGTACTTTTTTCTGGCTATTCAGGGTCTTTTGTGTTTCCATACAAATTTTTAAATTATTTGTTCTAGTTCTGTAAAAAAAAAAAAAAGCATTTGTATTTTGATAAGGATTGCATTATATCTGTAGATTTACTTGGGTTGTATGGTCATTTTAACAATATTAATTCTTCTAATCCATGAACATGGATTTCCATCTGTTTGTGTCATCTTCAGTTCTTTCATCAGTGTTTTATTGTTTTCCAAGAACATGTCTTTTATCTCCTTAGGTAGGTTTATTCCTAGGTATTTTATTCTTTTTGATGAGATTTTAAATGGGATTGTTCCCTTAATTTATCTTTCTGATAGCTTGTTGTTAAGTGTATAGAAATGGAATAGATGTATGTATAGTAATTTTGTATACTGCAACTTTACCAATGAAAGTTTTTTGGTGGCATCCTTAGGATTTTCTATGTATTGTATCATGTCATCTGCAAACAGTGAGAGTTTTACTGCTTCCTTTCCAGTTTTGATTCCTTTTATTTCTTTTTCCTGATTACTGTGGCTAGGACTATGCTGAAAAAATGTGGTAAGAGTGGGCATCTTTGTCTTGTTCCTGATCTTAGAGGAAATCCTTTTAGCTTTTCACTGTTGAGTATGATGTTAGCTGTGGGCTTATCATATATAGACTTTACTATGTTGAGGTATGTTTGCTCTATACTCACTTTCTGGAGAGTTTTTATCATAAATGGATGTTGAATTTTGTCAAAAGCTTTTTTTTGCATCTGTTGAGATAATCATATAACTTTATCATTCAATTTGTTACCATGGTGTATCACACTGATTGATTTGTGGATATTGAATTATTATTCATCCCTGGGATAAATCCCACTTGATCATGGTGTATGATCCTTTTAATGTATTGTTGGATTTGGTTTGCTAATATTTTGCTGAGGATTTTTGCATCCATTTTCATCAGTAATATTGACCTGTAACTTTCTTTTTTTGTGTGATATCTTTGTCTGGTTTTGATATCAGGCCTCATGGTTTCAGAAGCCTTCCTTCCCCTGCATTTTTTGGCATAGTTTACGAATGATATGTGTTATCTCTTCTCTAAATATTTGGTAGAATTCACCTGTGAAGACTTTTGGTCCTGGACTTTTTTTGGGGGGGAGCTTTTTTATTACCAGTCCCATTTCATTACTAGTAATTGGTCTGTTCATATTTTCTATTTCTTCCTGGTTCATTCTCAGGAGATGGTACATTTCTAGGAATTTGTCCGTTTCTTCTAGGTTGTGCATTTTATTGGCATATAGTTGTTCACAGTAATCTCTTGTGATCCTTTGTATTTCTGTGGTGCCAATTGTAACTTCTTTTTTATTTCTTTTATTGATTTGGGCCTTCTCTCTTTTTTCTTGATGAATATTGTCTGCAGCGTCTCTGCTGAGCAGTCATCTGATTTCCTTATGGGAGTTCTCTTGTATGGAACATGTTGCTTTTCCTTTGTTGCTTTTAATATTCTCTCTTTACCTTTACTTTTTGCCATTTTAACTATAACGTGTCTTGTTGTGTTACTCTTTGGGTTGATCCAATTTGGGATTCTCTGTGCTTCCTGATCTTGGATGTCTGTTTCTCTACACAGGTTAGGGAAGTTTTCAGCTATTATGTCTTCAAAAGTGTTCTCAGCCCCTTTCTCTCTTCTCCTTCTGGGAACCCTATAATGTGAGTGGTAGTATGCTTGATGTTTTCTCAAAGGTCTCTTAAATTGTCCTCAGTTTTTAAAATTCTCTTTTTTCTTTTTTTCTGTTCAGCATCAGTGATTTCCACTACTCTGTCTTCCAGCTTACTGATCCATTCCTCTGTATCATTTAGCCTACCATTGATTCCTTCTAGTGTATTTTTCATTTTAGTTATTGTAGTCTTTATCACTATTTGTAGTTCTTTATATTTTCTAACATTTTGTTAAAAACTTCTGATTTCTTATTCTGTATATTCATTCTTCTCCCGATTTCTTTGATCATCTTTAAGATTGTTACCTTGAACATTTTCTTGGGTAGATTGCCTATCTCCACTTAACTTAGTTTCTCTGGGGTTTTATTGTGTAGCTTCATTTGGAACATGTTCCTTTGTTGCCTCATTCTGACTAACTTGCTGTTTTTAGTTCTATGCATCTAGTAGGCTGGTTACATTTCCTGACCTTAGAGAAGTGGCCTTTGGTAGGACATGCCCTGTGTGTCCCAGCAGCACACTCCCTGTTAGTCATCAGAGCTATACGCTCCAGGCATGCCCTTATGTGGTCTCTATGGGTCCTTTTATTGTGGAGGGCTGACTACCGTGGGCGATGTGGTAGGTTTGGTTGGCCCATGGTCTGGTTGGTTGCCAGGCTCTTGTGTAGAGGCTACAGGCCATAGGTTGGCAGGGCTGAGTCACAAGGTAGCTGGAACCCCAGGGTACCCTGGGTATAGTACTGGCTTACTGTTAGTCAGTCAGTGTCCAGGGCACCCCAGGGCTGGTGCTTTCCCACCAGCAGGTGAAGCCCAGTTTTAGGTCTAGTACCAGCCTACTGACGGGCAGAGCCAGGTCATGAGGTCTAGCTGCAGGGCCCAGGTGTCCCAGAGCTGGTGTCGGACCACTGGTGGGTGGGGCTTATTCCTGACACAGCTGACCTCAGGGTCTGAAGTGTCCTGAATCTTGTGTTGGCCTGCTGGTGGGTGATGCCAGGGTGCAGCCAGTCCCAGGGCTGGTGCTGCCTGCTGGGTGGTAGAAGGGTCCACAGGCTATGGGGCTGCAGTCTCAACCATTTTCTTGTTTCCAGGCAACTACCTAACCACATTTTATCCAGATTGATGTTTTTGATGTTCATCAGTGATGAGAGTATCTGTAGTTTCTTCAATACATTGCTCATGATGGACATTTCTATCCCCAGCTTATGGTTATTTTAAATAAAGTTTCAGAGAAATTCATGTAAAAATATTTGTTTGAAAAGTGTTTTAATTTATTTTTGGAAAATATGTAGAAGTGGAATTGGTGTCTCATATAAGTGTGTTTCAACTTTGCTAAATCTGCCAAACTTCATTTCCAGAGTGTTTGTACCATTTTACACTCTAAACACCAATTTGTTCCACATCCTCACTGATATTTGGTATTGTCAGCCTTCTTAAATTTATCCAATCCAGTGGGTGTTTTGAGGTATCTCAAAGTCATTCTCTGATTACTAATTATGTAAGCTTCTTTGAATGAGTTTATTGGATATTCATAAATCTTTTATGAAACGTCTTTCAACATTTTTTACACATCTCAGGGTTAGTTGATTTTATTATTGAATTATTAGAATTCTTCATATGTTATGTTTAAAACTTTTTGTTTGATATAGTAACTGTTAATGTATCCTCCCAGTCTGTGGCTTACTTTTTCCCTTCTCTATTGTGTTTTTTGAGGAGTAGACAATTTAAATCACAATTTGATCCAATTTATCAGCTTTTCTTTTATGGGGTGTGTGCACATGTTTGTGTGTGTGTGTGTGATCTAAGAAATCTTTACCAATCCCAAGGTTACTAAGATTTTTTTCCTGTTTTCCTGTAGATGTTTTATTATTCTAGTTTTTACCTTTAAGACTATAATTTCTTCTGAGTATTTTTTTAATGTGATATTAGGCAAGGGTCAAGGTTAGTTTCTTTCCATAGATATATATCCAGTTGTCCAACATGATTTATTGAAAATACTAAGCTTTAACCATTAAATCACATTGGTGCCTTTGTTGAAGATCAAATGACTACCTATGTGTCAGTCTATTTCTTGACTTTATATTCTTCTGTTCTTTTGATTACACATATCAATTTCTTTACTGTACATCTTAAAATCAAATAGTTTTTTCCTATCATTGTTATTTTTCAAAATTGGCTTGAATATTGCATATCCTTTGCATCTCCATATACATTATTGAATTAGCATGTGAATTTCCACACATGTGCAAGTGGAAACACACCCAAACACACACACACACACACACACACACACACACACACCTGTTGGTCTCCTCTAGAGAAATGCCTATTCAAGTCGTTTGCCCATATCTAAGTGCCCATTTTTTTTGCTATTGATTTTTATATTTGGTAAATCTTTTTCATATTTTTCATTTTTGCACATGTATATGCAAAAAATACAGCTTGAAAATATTTTTGATGCTGTGATGCATTTCATAAGACTACGTAGCTGTTAAAGTTTATAGATTGAAAAATTTTAGTTGGCTTAACAGTGCATTTTGCAAATATAATCTTAAAAATTATTTCAATAAAGTAATTGCATATTCTGTTGTTCTTGTTTATCATTTAGATTCTTGTCATCTTTCTTTCTTGGATTTTCACTCTCTTAAGAGATACTGATCCATTTTAACCTAGATTTTTTAGTAAATGCATAAACTTTATAAATCCCGGGTAAAGCATTAAAAATCTGCCTAAGGGATCAGTGGGAGGGTAGTTAGGATTTCTGAATTCTCTTAATGCTAAAGATATTCTGTACTTTATCATCATGAACTGTGAAGTTTTCTACAAGAAAATAAGGTGGTTTTAAATCATGATTTGGAAAGCATGTTCTGAATCCTTCAGTAAGTCATCTGGGCCTCTATAAAATAAAGAATTTGAACTGAATGGTATAAGAATTCAGCTGTACAATTTTTTTGTTTCTTAAACTTCTTTCAGAGGCAAAAAATTTAAAGGTACTTTATTGCTAATTACTGTAATTAGCAAAATAGAATAAGAAGGAGAGAGTAGATGGCCATTCATCACAGCTCCTGAGATCAACATCTAACTGAGGCTTTATTTGGCTTTTTAAAATTTCTATCATATTGTGTAAATAAACTTGAAATCACAAAATGTCCTCATAGTGAAAGGGTCTCAGTTATTCCAGACACAAGCAAGTCATATATATGACTTCACTCAATTTATATGTGCTTTTAAATTATTTGATTTCCCAGATATATTTATAATGTTCTTTTTTAATGTTTGTTTTACTAGTTCTTGGGTTGAAATCTGGCTCTGTTACTGTTCTCTCTCTTCCTGTTATTAGCATCACTTATATCCCAGGCAAACTTGAAATTAACTTTACTCCAACTTCACCTTCCTTTAATGCATATTTAGTTAATCATTATGTCCTGGAGATTCCATTGCTTAGAAGCATGTACCATCCATTTCCTTCTTTATCAAATGAAATCTAAAATAATTATCATAGTACTAATGTCAGCACAGATCTATGTCAGTTTGTCTTTACAACTTTCTTCAAAGGAAGTTCCAGACATTCGGCAAACATACCTAATTTCTTTTCCCTAATGTGTCTTTCTCTCTACCCACAACTCTTATACCTTTATTCACATATTCACCTACACTTGAAATGTGTTTCATTGACTTCTACTTAGAACAGTCCACAGGGCAATGCCCATTTCTTACACCACCTCCTTTTTGGGAAGCACCCTTAGTTAAAGATAATGTTTCCTTTTCTATACCCTTTGACATTTTATTTGCTATTTTTTTACTTGTTAGTTTTTCATGTGTTTATTTGTTAATTTGTGCTTGTGGTGTCTATTTGGAACATGGTGACATGCTAAATTTTCCCTCCTCCTGTGCACTTTCATTATCTCACTTAATCTTCACAGTGATATTGAAAAGCTGGTTCTGTTATTATCATTTAAAGATGAGGAATAGCCAAAGCAATCTTGAGAAAGAAAAATGGAGCTGGAGGAATCTGACCCCCTGACTTCAGACTATAGTACAAAGCTACAGTAATCGAGACAACATGGTACTGACACAAAAACAGAAATTTAGATCAATGGAACAGGATAGAAAGCCCAGAGATAAACCCACCCACATATAGTCACCTAATTTATGACAAAGGAGGCAAGAACATACAATGGAGAAAAGACAGTCTCTTCAATAAGTGGTGCTGGGAAAACTGGACAGATACATGTAAAAGAATGAAATTAGAACATTCTCTAATACCATATACAAAAATAAACTCAAAATGGATTAAACACCTGAATGTAAGACTGAATACTATATCAATAAAACTCTTAGAGGAAAACATAGGCAGAACACTCTCTGACATAAATTGCAGCAAGATCTTTTTTGATCCACCTCCTAGAGTAATGAAAATAAAAACAAAAGTAAACAAATGAGACCTAAGTAAACTTAAAAGCTTTTGCACAGCAAAGGAAACCATAAACAAAATGAAAAGACAAACCACAGAGTGGGACAAAATATTTGCAAACTAAGCCACAGACAAGGGGTTAATCTCCAAAATATATAAACAGCTCACACAGCTCAATGTCAAAAAAGACAAACAACCCAATCAAAAAATGGGCAGAAGATCTAAATTAACATTTCTCCCAAGAAGACATACAGATGCTCAAGAGGAACACGAAAAGGTTCTCAACATCACTAATTATCAGAGAAATGCAAATCAAAACTACAATGAGTTATCACCTCACACTGGTCAGAATGGCCATCATCAAAAAATCTACAAACAATTAATGTTGGAGAGGGTGTGGAGAAAAGGGAACCCTTCTATACTGTTGGTGGGAATATAAATTGGTACAGCCACTGTGGAAAATAGTATGGAGGTCCCTTAAAAAACTAAAGCTAGGGCTACCATATGAACCAGCAATCCCATTCCTGGGCATATATCTGGAGAAAACCATAATTTGAAAAGATATGTAGCCCAATGTTCATTGTAGCACTATTTACAATAGCTAGGACATGGAAGCAACCTAAATGTCCATTGATAGAGGACTGGATAAAGAAGATATGGTACATACATACAATGGAATATTACTCAGCCATAAAAAAGAACAAAATAATGCCATTTGCAGCAACATGGATGAACCTAGAGATTGTCATACTGAGTGAAGTCAGACAGAGAAAGACAAATATCATATGATACTGCTTATATGTGGAATGTAAAAAAATGGTACAAATGAACCTATTTACAAAACAGAAATAGAGTCACAGATGTAGAAAACAAACTCATGGTTACCAGGGGGAAAGGGAGTGAGGAATAAATTGGGAGACTGGGATTGACATATACACACTACTATATATAAAATAGATAACTAATAAGAACCTACTGTATAGCACAGGGAACTCTAGTCAATACTCTGTAATGACCTATATGGAAATAGAATCTAAAAAAGAATGGATATATGTATATGTATATATATAACTGACTCACTCTGCTGTACAGCAGAAACTAACACAATATTGTAAATCAACTATATTCCAATAAAAATTAAAACAAATTTTCAAAAAATGAGGAAAATGAGGCTCAGGCTAGTTAACTAAGTTGTTATAATGATACTATTAGTAACCACAATGGCAGAAACTTAAACTCATGTTCCCTGGACATATATCTTATGCTTTTCCCATGTTAGTTCTAATATTATAATATACACCAACACTTTATTATAAAAATTGCTTTTTATGAAGATTGCTTTTTCTAAATAAAAATTCCTAAGGAATATGAGCCATAGGAAAGCCTCATCAGTTGCACCCTGAGGAAGTTTAATCACTCCATCAATCTACCTGATACCCAGCATAATATTATATCCTATGGAAGATATTAGAAAAATGGAACATGATTTCTGTATTCCAAGAACTTAAAATTAACTGGGAATATTCGACAGACATTAATAGAAATGATATCTATCACATCTATCCCTCAATTTAATGATTTTAATCCTTTCTTCTGCAAATAAAAAAACCACTAATAGAAAAATATTATCAATTTTAAGTGAAAATGATACATTTCATCCTAACCAAGGAAATTCAAACAATTTTCACAAAAGGAAAAGCATATCAATTGAACAGATAAAGAATTTATATTCACTGTATAGAAATATAAAATCACTATGTTGTGTAACAGGAACTAACAGTGTTGTAGGTCAATTATACTTCAAAAATAAGCAAACAAACAAACTCATAGAAAAAGACAGATTTATGGTTACTAGAGGCAGGGATGAGGGAAGGGAGAATTTGCTGAAGGTGGTCAAAAGGCAAAAACTTCCAGTTATAAGATAAATAAGTATTAGGGATGTAGTGTACAACATGATAAATATAAATAACACTGCTTATGTTATATATGAAAGTTAAGAGAGTAAATCCTAAGAGTTCTCATTATAAGAAAAAAAATTTTTTTCTATTTCCTTAATTTTGTTATCTACATGAGATAATGGATGTTCACTAAACTTACTGTGATAATCAGTTCTTGATGTATGTAAGTTAAATCTCTATGCTGTACACCTTAAACTTATTCAGTGCTATATGTCAAGTATATTTCAATAAAAGTAGGAGAAACAAACAAAAAGACAAAAAAAGGATTTATATTCGTAAAGAACAATTTAAACATAAACATAGAGTTTATACATAATATACAATACAATGATGCTCTGTTGTAATCACCAAAGAAGAACAGACAAGCTGACATTGGGCAGTGGTTGGTGGATGATGAATATAGAAGAATCATAAGAGAGTGCAGTTTATTTTTTGTCATCCTTGATAAAGTAGGCAAGGCAAACTGTGGTGGATTTATCCAAATATGGTGTACATTCACATTTATTTCGTATGATGTTCTGTGAATGAAGAGGGTTGTGTTGAAAAAATTGTGACTGCATCTTTACTTGAATTTTTAATGTCCATGTGTTGTATTTTACACATTAATGTCTTTTGCATAAGATGTGATTATATATATTTTTTTCTTCCAGTTTTATTGATATAATTGATATATATCACTGCATAAGTTTAAGGTGTACAGCATAATGAGTGGACTTACATACATCATGAAATGATTATCACAGTAAGTTTAGCGAATATCCATCATCTCATATAGAGACAAAATTAAAGAAATAGAAAAAAATTTTTCCCTTGGGATGAGCACTCTTAGGAATTATTCTCTTAACAAGTTTCATATATAACATTACAGCAGTGTTAACTATATTTTTCATCTTGTACATTACATCCTTAGTTCTTATTTATCTTATAACTGGTAGTGTATACCTTTTGACTGCCTTTATCCAATTCCCTGTCCACGCCCCCTCCCCCACACCCCCCCCCCCCGCCTCTGGTAACCACAAATCTGATCTCTTTTTCTATGAGTTTATTTTTTTTTGTTTTTGAAGTATATTTGACCTACAAAACTATGTTAGTTCCTGTTGCACAACATAGTGATTCAATATTTCTGTACATTTCAAAATGATCACAATAAGCTAGTTATGATCTGTCACCATCCTAAAATATTACATAGTTATTGACTATATTCCCCACACTGTACATTATATACCCATGACTCATTTATTTTGCAAATGAAAGTTTGTACCTCTTATTATTCCTCATCTATTTTTTTAAGTTGTTTTCTAAAAGTGGAATACTTTCAAAAGAGTCATTATAACAAAAATTATTAAGGAGTTATATGAGATAGGTCTGTTTGAAATTATGTATTAAAGCAATTAGAAGTCTGCGGATTGAGTTAACAAAAGGAAAATTTATTTAAATATTCTGGGTATGCTTTCATGAATTCACATTACTTTTAATATTAATAAACTTGTTTTCACTTACAGACTGCAGTGGAAAAAATGTCTGAACGTTGTATTACTCAAATGGCCAAGAGCATTATAATGTAGAAATGCTAATTGTATGGAAATCTTTGACAGGTTAGAATGGTTATACTTCTCTTTGTGAAGTTTTCATGAGTAGTAGGATGACAACACTGTCATTTTACATTTCTTCTATGTTATCTTAATTCCAAACCTTCCTTAAAGGCAAAGATTTATATGACATATATTGTGAGGTAACTCACAGCTTTCTTAAGATGGATACTTACCAAATCTATAAAGAAACAACAACATCAACAAAAAACCTAAAATAACATTTTAAATAACTGAACAAATCACCACCTACTCCCTCACAAACTAAAGTTAATTTTCTTACAAACTGTGTCCCACAAAAAACTATTCATTGAGAAATGTTTTGTTAAAAACAAAAAAAGAATACTAAAGAAGGAGGCTCACACATAAAATAAATTTAGAAAAACTCTCCTGCCCCTTTTGAAGATTCATGGTGCACTTTGTTATATTAAAAATTACCATAACTCTTGCTCCAAAAAAGCCTATTACATTTTTTTAAATCGAGCATAATTTTAAACCACAAAATTACTAATAGCCTAATAATATTGCATGGAAATACTATTTTTTTTCAGTAAAGGCTTGGGTAAATAGGAAGCTGGTGAAATGAGGGGAGTGCCTTTCCTTCAAGGAAAATCCCATGACTAATACTGTTCACAATAGATTATTCGGTAACTTGTATATTAAGATTTCAGAATAATTTTTGTCTATCAAAACTGTAGATGTTGTTATTCTATCAAGAGTCAAGCTACAGCCCATTCAGCCACTATCAGTTTCATAAATAAAGTTCTGTTGGAATACAGCCACACTTCCCAAGCTTTTTCTGCAGGCCCAAGATATGATCCCAGAAAAAAAATTCTGAGATCTAACATTCTTACCACTCTCAATCATAGACAATTACACATGGCTATGATAATTTTAGAATGGGAAAATTTCAGACACAATTCTCAATTGTCTCCATGGCCATTAAAATTTTTCAATAATGCAATTGTAAAATGCCTAGTTTAAATTTTATCGGGTGTTAATCTTAGTAAGCAATCACATCATCCATCCTGACCTTTTCAAATAGATGTCGTTTGTGTGGTTGTGCATCATGACAAATGAGAAGTAATATTAGCTATATCACTTATGCATCTTGGTATGAGATTGTTAGCCTTGCTTCAAAAGGTCATCTTGTAATTTTTTTAAAAATATGACATTTGTTTTGTCTTCATGACATAAGTTTAAATAAATTTTTATTATGCCTGTCTATCAAGAAGCCTATTATAATGTAGCTTCCTAGCCCATCAAATTGGAAGATATTTTCCTAGAAAAAATACTGCACAGATTTCTGGGAGAAATGATACAATGGATAAAAATATAGAGATAAGCTTCTAATACGAGTGACCTAAAATGAATTATGAGGTGTCTTCAAGTAGACCTTTAACGCATACAAACCATGCCATATACAGCAAGGCAAAGTTATATTTGCCAGATTTTTTTTCAATAAACATTTCTGAAAGACCTTTCTACTTTTTTACAACATAATAGCTTGACAAATTATACACAAAAGCCTTTTTTTTTCTTATATTGCACCTACTATGTTGTTGCTAGTATATATAAATCCTCTCAAATCATCATAACACCCTCTTATTTAAGAACAGTATGAATAATACATCATTTTTTCATGACCCAAGTGGAATTAATAAAGATGTAAGGTCGGTTTTTGGGGGTTTTTTTTTTTCCTGATATGGGACGTTATCTGTAGGAGTCGCAAGGAGAAAAGAAACCTGGATTTTTGTCCAGGCTCTATAAAGTGCTAGTTCACTCACAAATTCCAGAATCTCAGTTTGCTCGTCTAAAAAAGGGATAGAATATTTATCTTGAGTGCAACGGTACTGTTAATACAAAGATCAAATGGTACCTTCCAAGTAAATATTCCTCTCTGATAAAAAGAAAAATGATCAAGATGGAGTAGTGTGCCTGTATATACATATTTTTTTCAAACAGACGATAAGATGATTAGTAGACTTCCCGCCCTGCCCCCGGCTTTAGTGAGGTATTAACTAACAAATAAAAATCATGTACATGATATAATGTTTTGATATATTATTACTGTGAAATAATCACCACAATCAAGATAATTAACACATCCTCATTTCATAGAGTTAACTTTTTTTTTGCAAGAGCAATAAAGATTTACTCTTTTATTCTGCAAATTTCAAGTGTACAGTACGGTATCATTAACTATAGTTATGATGCTGCGCATTAGATCTCCAGAACTCATTCATCCTGCATATCTGAAACTTTGTACCCTTTGACCAACACTTCCGCATTTTTCCCACCCCTCAAACGCCTGGCAACCACTATTCTGCTCTCTGCTTCTAAGAATGGGCTAAGGACCTGAGTAGACATTTCTTAAAAGAAGACATACAAATAGCCAACACGTATATCAACAGGGAAGCAGAATCACTAATCAACAGGGAAATGCAAATCCAAACCCCAATGAGATATCACCTCATACCTGTTAGAATGGCCGTTATCAAAAAGATGAAAGATAGCAAGTGTTGGTGAGGATGTGGAAAACAGGGAACCTTTATATGCTGTTGGTGGAAATATATATTTATGCAGCTATTATAAAAAAAAGTATGGAGGTTCCTCAAAAAAGTAAAAATAGAACCACCATATGACCCAGAAATGTCACTTCTGTGCATGTCTTAGTCTGTTGAGGTTCTAAAACAAAATGTCACAGACTGGATGGCTTAGAAACAGCAATTTATTTCTCACAATTCTGGAAGCTAGAAGTGTGAGATCAAGGTGCCAGTATGGAGGGCCCTCTTCTGGATTGAAGACTTCTCATTTTATCCTCATATAAAACGGAAGGGGTTAAGGATCTCTGTGAGGTCTCTTTCATAATGGCACTAATCCCATTCATGAGGGCTCTTCCCTCATAACCTAATCACCTCCCAAAGGCTCCACCTAATAATATCATCAACTTTAGGGGTTAGGATTTCAACACAGGAATTTGGGGGTTTAGTAACATTCAGAATATAGTAGAGTATGTATCCACAGAAAATGAGATCACTATCTCAAAGAGATATCTATACTCTCACGTTGATTATAGCTTATTCATTTGTGACAACATGGATGATCCTGGAGGACAATCTGATGAGTGAAGTAAGCCTGTCACAGAAAGACAAATTCTACATGATCTCACTTTTATGTGATTGACTTTTCATGATGCCAATGTATGTAATTTCTGAGCATCTCTTGGCATAAAGAAACTGCACAAAATTTAAATAACAAAGTCCTTGGTCATCAGTGTTAATAATTTACATTAAGCAGATCTGGAGGCAGGCACAGGTCAGGGACCAAGATTCAACAGCCTCAGTGGGGCTCAGTCAGCTGCTTCTCAGAGCAGCAACCAGTCAAGACAAGGAGTATAGGGAGTCATCAGTCCATGTGATAAATTTAAGATCGTAGATCTGAGGTTTATATCTGGGGAGTCCGGGAAGGGAAAATTCCAACAGGTAAGATTGCTTCAAACCAACACTAGACAACCGATAATTCAGAGAGAATGTGAGTCTAACCAAAAAAAAAAGGGGGGGGGGGAGAATAGCAGTTGCCCTCTCACTCGCAGTTTATTTTCTTGTAGATCAAGAAAGCCCAAGTTACCAAGTTTCTGTGTGAGGCAGCCACATGAGAGAGGAGATTAGAAGTCAACAGGAGTCCCATTAGCTATAATAACTGTAATTCACACGTGTTCTCTACTATTTTACTGATGCAGTCAAAAAACATTTACTTTACATATACTCTGAGCTAGATGCTGGATAACATCCTGGGGATATGCATTTATATAAATAGGATTACTGTTCTCAAAGAGCTTTCAGTACAAAGAAGATGCAAGCCAGTATACAAAAATTACAAAATAATTCAATAAATAGTTTTATAAGGTTATTTAGGCAGACAAAAAAATGGGGTACCTAACCCGCCTTGAAAAATCAGGCCAGAGGAAACCACACTGAAATTATCACTATCTCTAATAGGGCTCAGTGATACAAGAAATACAAAGTACGATTCTTTTTTAGAGTTGTATTATGTCCATATTTATTCAGCCTAAACAAATGGACTATTTTTGAGCAAATATGTTAATTTTAGTGTGGTGTTTGCAATCCAGCTACCTGTACATACAGAAATAATAGTGTAGGATTCTCAGTTGACTGTTCAGCATATTATCTGCAAACTGAGTTATCTTATTTTGTGGACCCAAAGCCAATCCATAGGGATTAGTCTGGCCTATAAAAAAAAGACATTCCAATGAACTTTCCTGGAAGGCCATCAACTTAAACTCTGCCTCACAAATCAAGAGAGGAGGAAATGTCCCTGTGATATGTTTGAAGAGGCATAAGGAAGACTGCAGTCTTCTCACTGTCCTAGTTCTCCACACCTACTTAACAGATGAGATCAATGAATTAAGCTTCGACCTTTCAGCGCCATCTCTGCATCCATTTATTTCAAAGGCACTCATGGAGCACTTTACTAAGAGTTTTCTAGCGCCCTGAAAGCCCACTTCAAAATATCATCTGTGTGCCTAGACTTGATTGAGTGTAACCTTCCAATAATTTTGTTAAAGGTTATGGCAGGTCGACAATAGCTTCAACCCTGTGAACACTCAGTGCACAATGGAATATTAAACATGCCCTGGAAACTAGTGTACGTTTTTAAACTGCAATGATTTTTCTTGCAAGTAGAATTTTAGAGCACATTCTACTGCAGCACTTGTTTGTGTCTATCTTATATGTGTTCCTGTCCTGTTCAGGTTCAGTGTGCCAATTTTACTCCTCTGTCAAACTGGTTCTGTTTCTCATTGACAGTGCTGCTGTCATACTAAAATATTTCTGTGGTTGGTTAGACTCAGTTGCCAAGGTAACCGTCCTTCTGTCTACTGCCTTTAGGAGTTTATCATTAGATACCTGAAAACCTTGACTGCGAGTAAATAATAAAAGCAATCAAGGTAATGTGTCTTTGTGCTTCACATGGTATTTCCTAGAGACTCAATAAATATGCGATAATGCTGAGCTATTTACATTTTTAGTCAGTTATTAGCAAAGGTCTTGATAAGGTTATACTTATTCATCTTTACTATATTCTTAAAAGTTTTAGTTTATAAATAGGGAATTCAATTTAAAACATTTCATTTTTATTATTTTATGTCAAACTTCATGCAAAAATAATTTTTGGAAATATTTGACACTGGTTAGGGCAATTCCAAAGGGAAAAAGAATAGTTGAGAAATTCTCTCAGGCCTCTACATTTTCCTTCTCTTTCTTTCTATTGAATCTCTGCTCCCAACTCCTGGGTATACTAGTAGAGGCATCAGCAGTATCTTCTCTTCCCAGATCTCCTCCTTTTTTTCCCCCAGGAAGACAGAAACACAGCCTTCATATATATTTTGGCCGATGGCTTTGCTTTGCTTCATTATTTATCTACCTATCTATTATCTATCTATTCATTCATTCATCTTTTCTGAGCTTCAGTTTTCTTATCTATAAAGTTAAATAGAGATTGCCCCATAAGTGGATTAGTTATAATAAATGTACATAATTTAATACAGTATCTGAGACAGTGTTGGTTTTAAAATAATTATAAATACTATCAGCAGTGAAATCACTTGTCTTTCAGAGAGAATTTGATGTTTTATCTTTCTATCTGCATTGGTAAAATGGTTGATAAAGATTGAGTCACCTACTAAAGAGGTCCCTTAAAATGAACCTAGGAAGACTTTCCTGCCCTCCAAACAGGTGCAAAAACTTCTGCACTACTAAGTTATGAGAATTCTAGCATTACAAGCTGACTGTTTGCAGGTAAAGGCTTTGTGTTTTAAAGGGTTTCTTCTTTGCCTACAATGCACCCAGAGCATTCTGTATTCAGCTGTTATTTGCTAGCAATACTTTAATAGGAATTTGTTGACATTACATGTTGGAGGGCTTAGCATACAGTAAGATGAAGTTTGGGGTACATAGTATTTATTAGATATCAAGACTTGTGGGGAAAAAATGTGAAGAAGCAGGATTGGACAGAAGAAGTTTGTCTGATGTAGGCCCTACAAAGACTTGGTAAACCTGCAGGAGGGGTCTGGAGCAAGTATTATCCATTAGAGTTGTTGTATTTTGAGCTGAAATGACTGTGCATTTATACCCCAGCCTTCTCATTCTTCCCGTATGAACTTCCCAGGGAGTTGCAACCTCTGATGAAGCTGTTGTCTGCAGCTGAAACTGATCATAATAGAGCTGACTGTTGGAAGCTCTCTGCTGACAATACTCCTGCAGGGTGTATACTCCTCCTTTCTTGAGGGGGATCTGGGTGGCACTCACTGTGTCTATCACACTTAGATTAACTAGCTGCATTTGAAAAGAAGTGAACTGAGCCTAGATTCAATGAGACAATGACAGACACAGTTTGCTGAAGGACTTGAAACAGATCTTGCTTTTGGTGAGTTATATCACGTGTGTCCTTCTTACCCACTAGGGAAGCCCAGGTTCCTCAATTCATAGAATAGGAATAGTGGGATAACAAGAGAAAAGAAAGAAACCCCAAAATGAAAAGATGAGAGAATCAGCAGTACATTTCACTTGTATCAGGTCAACATAGACATTTATCTACTTAGAGGCAACCAATTCTTTAATTATTTGATCTTTCCCCTATGTGGCATTTTGTCTGACCAGAATTTCCCTTATATTCATATCTGTATTTATTCTTTCATTTTTTTAACCTCCCTACTTTCACTCTTACACGGAAAAAGAAAATGTCTTCCTGTTGATTGTTCTGCTGTGTTTTCTAGAATGAGGGAAGTCACCATACAAGAATATTGGTCATCACCAAAATGATTTATTGCCATGGAGCTTTGTGGCAGGTGGGGAGGTCATGGTTACGGTGAATTATAGAAACCTCATGTGAAAGGTATGGGAAAGATTAAACGTGAATACTCCTGCCCCAGTGCTCTGTGGATGCTTATATGACCGCACACGGAGCTAGTTCTTTCAGCCTCTTTCTACTCCTTGAAAAAAAGAAAGAAAAGGATGTGCCACAATTTTCTCCACCCCAAATCTCTTTTGATTCTAAAAACTTTGTTTAACCTTATGCAATGCTGATGTACAGTGACTTAAAATATGGAATTAGGTATCAATAAACTCAAGGGAATAAAAAGCACACACAACTACAACTTATAGTACCCTAATGGGCCGTTATATAGGAATTGGCAAGCTTTAAAAAAAAAGCACAGTGGTTAGACAAAATAATTTGCATTGCTCAATATCTTGTAAACACAGCTGAATATTTTGTTTCACTAACTTCCTTCTTAGGTTACGCCTCAATGATTTTCACTTATTAAGTAGCATCATTGAGCCATAAAAATGTTGTCCCCAGGCGCACAAAACTCACTAGAAGTTTTGTTCACAAAATATTGATTTCATGATTAAACTTTTCATCAGTTAAGAACTCAAGGTCTGAGCTTTAGACTTTTCACACTGGGTTGCATTTATGGCTTGAAAATATTTGAAAATTGTCTATTTTCATTAATAAGATACAGAAATAATGTTCTGCATGGAGAATATTAGATTTACTCCCAAATCCCATTGCTCACAAGAGGCTAGTATTTTGTCAAATTTATGATTACATTTAAATACTTAAACTTCATTGTGGCCACATGTCATTATTTTTCACACCTGAAAAGTAAGGATGGAAGTTATCAGGGAACAAGATTGATGTGTGGCTACTTAGGAAAACACACATTTATATATATTGGACTACTTTTGGTTATTGTTTCTTTTCCCCACAGAGATGCTTATACAGGGATGAATTTTCTAAGTTTGGTTTATATTGGCCAACACAATTTAAATGACAATGTGAGGTACTTAAACTATGCTAGGTTCTGCAGATAGTCCTTCCACCAATCAGATACTTTGAAATACTGGATTTCCTTTTTAAGTTCCTCCATTATTTGGTTGATAAACTTTTGAAAGCACTCAGGTGACTCTTAAAATTGTGACACATTAAAACTTTAGTAGAGTGATTCTAAGTTATCTTAAGCACTCCAATATTGTTTTTAAATTTAGGAGATTTCAACTTAAAATCTAAACTCCCAATTATTTATATTTGAAATTGGAGTCACATATTGAAGTCATTGCCCTAAAAGTCATATTGTCTTAAATAGCTAAAATATAAACATATATGCTTAGATTTCCTAATATAAAATAATATAAAGTCAATTTTATTTTTTTTATAAGTGATTCTAAGCCTTCATAAGTTTTAAAATGTTTACCACTCACACCACAATTACATAAGCCAACATAACTTGAAGGGCTGCTTTCCTAAACCAACATGTTTGGAGCTGCTCTTTTGATTTTCTGAGTAATTAAGAACTGGAACTACTGGCTAGGATGCAGCTGAACCCTTGATGTTAGGACTGAGGATACATGTGAACTCTATTTATAATTGTCAGTGACTCTATCACAAAAAGGTGTAAGTGGTGATTCTGAACATGTCCCTTAGATTTAAAAATTATATTTTAAGTTAGATTAAAATATATAACTGGTGCCTGATGGCTCTGCCTCTCAGTTGGATATTATTTTTATTGCTTTTAAGTTATACAGTTGACGTTCCCCTGCAACTCTAAAGATTTTTGAACATGATGGAATCCTGCATTCTTATAAGATATATCTTATCTCTTAGAACCACATAATGCTTTCAAATAGTGAAAATGATAGCCAATTGAAAATTTTCTGCTTCTCATGGCTTCTATTTATTTGGTATTATCAAAATTTATTATTTTTAGCAATGACAGTTTCTTCATCCTCTAAAGAGACTGAATTACTCTAGGCTATTTCTGTTGTTTATGTTATGATAGAATTTCAAAGTTGAAATGTATTTTAAAGTATATCTAGTCCATTTATTCATCAGATGAAAAAGAATCACTTTTTAAAAAGGAAAGAAATCTGTTCAGTACATTGTGAGCCGTTATGTAAATGTTAACCTCTTATTATTATCATCATCATAATTTATTCATAATGCCATTATACTCAACTTTTTATTGGGGTTACCACATAATTTATTATCCAAACTGGGCAACTTTTGAGAGCAAAAAAAGGGAACAATTACTAATTAAGTAATCAGGCCTGCGAAAGCTAGCATATTTTCCACCCTAGCTTTGCTCAACTATAGTTAACTGAAATGTTTAGTACATTTCCATTCACAAGGAATTCTCTAGTGCACTAGTTTTATATCCCATGCCCCTTTGGAGATTTTTAGTCAGCTAAATTTAAATGCCACTGTAATATGTAAAAATATTCATGTAGGGTCACACTGATTGAATAGGAGACTGTAGACCTGGAGCTCTGGACCTTTAGCATCTTCTCAGAGGTATACTGTGATCCCTGAGGCACCCCTATGGGAACATGGAGCTCCACAGGCTTATTTGAAAACTGCTGCATTAGTGGAGGGAAAGTAACACTTATCAAACATCCATGAGGTGCCAGACCATATACATGTAATTGGCTGGGAACAGTGGAGCTGGGATTTAAATCCATGTCTAATTGATTGCAAAGCCTTACTCCCATTCCTCAGAAGAAAGTGCATTGCCTTTTTGCATACTTCTTATTTCAGAAAGCTCCTCATTGTCTCAGCCAGGTCACCCTAGGTTATGCTACACTCGTAGCAAACAACCTCCAAATTTCAGAGGCTTAAAAGAAGGAAACAAATGAACAATTAAAAAAAAATGGTTCTTAAAACAAAAACGTTTCCTGTTCACATTATATGTCCATTGCAGGATACTTATTATATACTCTGAGGTACACAGGCTACGGGAAGCTCTGTCTTGACCTATATTTCTATGATCCCAGAAGCAAGGAAAGGAAAAATGGTGAAATATTCCATGTGGAAAGTTCTTAAAGATTCCACATGGAGACAACAAATGTCTTTTTCTTTCACATTTCATTGGCCAGAACAAGTTATATGGCTGTGCCTAAGTTAAACAGAATGAGGATGTATAATTCTTCTATAGAGAGGGTCACCAAACAATACAGTGGGTTGATCATGATCTTATTTCAACAAAATCTATATTCTTGAACTTGTATTTAATATTTCTTCTTCTTTCCTAAGGGGCCAGTAATATCATGAGAGCCCTCATATAGTTAGATTTTAAAAATGTATTTTGACTCACCTCCAATATTCATCTCAACATTTCTTCTTTTCCAAATTAAATATTTCCAGTGTTTCAACTGTCTCTGAAAAGGAACTGTTTAAAGCAGTGCTTCTCAAACTTGAATGTACGTTGGCAGGTTGTGGAGATATTAAAATGCAGATTCGGATTCAATAGGCCTGGATAAGTCCTATAATATAGGTTTTTGTTTGCTGTAGTTGTTTTTTAAAGGATGTCTTAACCTAGTTTTGAGGTCCTAGCTGGAGGTTAGTCAGCTCCCCTTCTTGAGCAGCTAATTTAGTCTATATTCTAACTACTTCCATTACTGAACTTTCACACTTTGGGCTGTTGTGCACCTGCAATAATGGACCAGGGCCAGTTATCAAATGACTAGGAGCAGCCCCCTTGTCCCAGGGCCTGGGAAATTATTCAAATATGCTAATCCACAGGAAGGCCAAGAAATATGGATACCCCACTTAACTTGTCATATAGAAGGGGCCCCATACAGCTCCAACTTTATGTTACCCTGTCTCCATGTACAGCCACTATGTGACCGTGCTGGCAGCCTTCTCTCATTTGAAGCTATAGGTAACAAAGAGTTCTGCCTTTCATCTATCCCAGTGTCAGTGTGTTGTGGCCCACCATCAAAGGAACCTTGAAATCTTATAAAACTTACTGTGTCTGTTAGTGGCTCCCATGTCTTTCTTTACCCAAATCTCCTTCGTGTTGGAATATTCAAAATATTGTCTAAACTCAGGGGGGGTTAGATTCCGGCCCATGTGGGGGCATCCCTTAGAGCAGTAGAAATAATGGGTCACTTGAGCTGTACTTTCTGGTGTGTTTCTGGTCATAATCTGTGTTTGGCAGAGGGTTATTTCAGGGGCTTGTCACTTCTTCAGTGTCACTGTTTATTATTATTACTATTTGGAGCAGAATTTTGGTTTGTCCATGTGTTTCGGGTGACCCCTGAGGAAGGTGTTGACTGGACTTCCTTACAGTGGAAAAATGGCACCCCGTTCTGTTGTTAATGTTCCTCCGGTGGCGGTGGTCTCTCTTCTCTGCTAGTACATCCCTTGCTGCTCTTACCAGCTAACTTCATACTTCCAAGATCCCGAGGGGTATTGTGGGTTGCACTTTTGGAGATCAGTAGCCAGATGGTTAAAGAAAGTGGGGCCCCTTGGAAAAGGGGATAAATATCTCATCCCTGTACTATCCATACACCTGCCAAAGTTACCCAATAGCTTAAATAATGAATAAACACTAGCCAGCATAACTGAGCCTTGGTAAGTGCCACTGCATTTGAACTGACAGATACTTTGCACATACTTTGCTCCCCTTTCCCGTAACCACATAGAAGGTCCACATATGACTTGTCAGACAGAAACAGAAACTAAAACTGTGGCTTTAGGCTGCTAGAAGTTTAAAATGGTAGAGAAAAGGTGGATTAAAAAAAAAAAAAGGAAAAAACAGGATGTGTGGGCAGGAAACAACAAAACAAACACACAGGTACATATACAATTAAATTAAAACAAAGCTTAATTATTTGACCCAACTGAAAATCCACAATTTACTAATAAAAATGTATATAATAAAAAGATACAAGGACACTGACTAGTTTTTGTGCCTCCACAACATAGATTTTAAATTAACTTCAACATTTGCTAAAATGCACCAATGACAAAGCTTTATGGACTTAATTAATACTGGGCCTTAAATTATAGTTATACCTGAGGATTCTACTAAGTTGAAACATGGTATCCCCTATAATCTTAGGAAAATAAATATAATGAGAGAAAAAATAGCTATGCCTCAGTTTAATTATATCCTTGGCTAAATTTTCCATTGTCATAGTACCTTTTGCCCTAAAATATCCTATATTAGACATAAATACTCTGACATAGTGAATAATAAATTTAAATTAAGTTTTCGACACTTACAACTTGTATGAAATAGGACCTCGTGGACTCCCTAGTTAGAATGGTTCAGCCCAACACAAATTTAAAAAGGGTCTTCAAAGATTGAAACTTATAAGAACAAATTAATGAATAGGTGATTCATTCATTGTGAAGCATTCAAGGTTCTTCTCCATTTGACACCCCACTGCCTGTTCTTAAACATGGAAAGAATAAACGGTGCATCATGGTAAATTACTACCACCTTAATGCTGTGCTCACATCTGTTAAGTCCCCAATACCCAATAGTATTTAATTTACTAACTCCATCCAATCAGCAGCTAGTAAATATTTTGCCATTATAGATTCAACTAATGTGTTCTATTCCATGCTTATTTCAACAACCCCTCAGCTACAGTTCACTCTCACCTCCAAAGGACACAACACACCTTTACTAGACTCCACATAAGTTACCTCGACAGCTTTGCCATTGCACACATCTTTGCAGACAAGATCTTAACTACACCAACCTTTCTCCAGTACCACAGGCATGACATTACATTGCCAATATCCTCCTCTGAGGAGATTCATTTGGCACACGCATTAAAAACATACAAATCCAACATCTTTTAGTTCTTTTTGAGTTCTAGAGGCAGCATATTCCTCATTTACAGATTTTACTTTGTTTCACTGATGCTGCTACTAACACACCAGCCTACCTTACAAGAAAGCCTCTACAATTGGTCCAAGTCAAAATTAACAGGCACTCTTGTTAGTGCTCTCAGAGACTCCTTCACTGTAAAGACTTTAGCAGCCTTTTCTCATGCCTCCTGGAGTCTCTGGACCACCTATGATGGTCATAAATTACCCATGGGCTTCTCATGCAAAAAACTGCCCTTCTCACACTTATGCTATACACCATTAGAGTAAAAATTGCTGGCCACAGACTAGGCTCTTCTGTGACCCTCCATACCTAGCTTTCCATTATTGCTTGGGTCATGAAAGCAGCACACCACAAGCTTGGCAGGTCTACTGAGGCCTCCTTAATGAACGCTGGAGGCAAACCTGGAGCTTGTGGTATACTCCACCTGCAGGAGGGAGTGGCCTCTCCTGTCCTTAGTCCTTGCCAGATGTAATGGTGCTGGAGGAGGTCTCTCCATCCCCAGACCCCTTAACTGCCTGGGAAGGCCCTTAGGATAAACTGAGAGAACAGCAATGAGTCCATACACTGTACCAATAGCATTGCCACCGACATAAATGCTGGAGCTCAGTAGAATGTTGTTGCTTTCCAACGAATAACTGAGATGTCCGTGATAAAAGATGGGACTTAAGGGTCAGCATTTTTGGCCAAAGTTCAAGCAGTCATCTTAAGGCTGGAGGCTCTGGTTAGCAAATGGTTCAATCTGTACATTTCTACAAACTCTTGGGCTATAACTTAAGAGGAGTTTACCCCTTCCGGGTAAGGAATTCTGGGAATCTCTTGCCTAATAGTTGCCCCAAATATAAATCAAAGTCACAAATGTCTCCATATTTAATAAGATTACAATACAAGGCTTTACCAGGACTCTTCTTATCCCCCTTGGAGTTTGACATTACTGATAGTGACCAAAGCTCACATTTCACTTCTCAAAATACATGTTACTGGGCTCTTAAAAAAGGCATTCTATAGAACTTTCATCTCTCTGGTAGGTTCTAGGTAGCTGGTTTAATTAGAATGCTTAATTGGGTTTCCAAAGAACAACAATATAAGATCAGAAAATGAAAAACAGGGACTTCCCTGGTGGCACAGTGGTTAAGAATCCACCTGCCAATGCAGGGGACACAGATTTGAGCCCTGGTCCAGGAAGATCCCCACATGCCGCGGAGCAACTAAGCCTGTGCGCCACAACTACTGAGCCCGTGCACCATAACTACTGAAGTCCATGTGCCCTAGAGCCCGTGCTCTGCAACAAGAGAAGCCACTGCAATGAGAAGCCCGCACACTGCAATGAAGAGTAGCCCCCGCTCGCCACAACTAGAGAAAAGCTCACGCACAGCAACGAAGGCCCAGTGCAGCCAAAAAGATAAAAGAGAAAAAGAAAAAAAAAAAGAAAATGAAAAACAAAGTCCTAAATAGGTCTTAGTCTCTCTTAATTCAAGACTGCTTCTCCTAAGGCACTGACAAATTGGACACAGGGAATTCATTTCTTCTCTTTTTTTGATATGAAAAAATAAACAGAAACCTCAATTAAATAGATCAGAGAGACCAGAATGGGGAGCTCTGATGCCCTTCAATGATAGCACAGCCCAACTGGAAGAAGAAAGACTCCTCTTCTTTCCTGGCAAGGGCTCAACCAAGGAAAAGCCATGGACTCTATGTTTACTGTAACCCTCCCAACTTCCGTTTCCTCTCTATAGAAGTGTTCTCCTTCCCTTGCTTTTCAGGGACTTAACAGGTGGCTCACCATGGTTGCAGACATCTAATTGCAATTTTCTGATGATTCTGAATAAACCCATCTTTGCTGGAGAAAGATCTGGCAGTATATTTGTTTTAGGTCAACAGATATTAGGGATTCTATTACATTTCCTGAGCTTATTGCTTGCTTAGCCCATGATCCTTTCACATCTCTTGTTCTCTGCCAAAACTGCACTCTAATCCATCCCTAAGGGGAAATCTTATAGAGGTTGCTACTAAATGTGTCATTCTAAAAACAAGTGAAAATTATTGTTTTCCTCATAGGCAACTGCCTCATATAAGTACACCTCTTGACCTCTTGAGGGTAGGACCTACCATTTCCCAGGACTTCTCCTAATCCCCTTCAGCTTGCTACCACGACATCCTGTCCTTGGTCTCAAGAGTGCTCCTTGCCCTTGGTTACAAATACTACTAACTTTTACATATACCTTACTAAACTGTCAGTTCATACCTTCCAACAATGAAGCTGGGAAACCTCCAACTTTATTCAAGGACTACACTAATATGTTACTGTCATAAAAAATATAACTCATACTTTAAACACACTTTACAACCCCACCAAGACAGTGCTAGAGACTCCCAAAATTTACATCTGTTTTCTAATGCCATATAAATGGAAAACTTGGTAGTGGGCTGGACTACAAGGACTCTTTATACTTCTACTGTGTTCTTCTCCTTTTTATAATAAAATGTTTTCTATACTGTTTAAGGCGACTTATGCCTTACTCTCAAAAAGTCTCCTCTACTATTTGGGCAGCTCAGATATCCCAAATACTCAGCCCTAAAATTGACTTCAAGACATCAACGGGTCAATTGTAACATAGTTTGTTGTTGTTGTGCGTGTGTTTGCTTTATGCTATCTTGACTCAGTTTTGAGGCACTGGTTAGAAGCTGGTGGGTTCCCCTTCTTGAGCAGTTAATTAGGTCCACATCCCAAAGACTTTCATTAATGGGCTCTCATATTCTGGGCCATTAGGCATCTGCCCTTAATTACCCTGGGGCCAGGTTTCATACAACTAGGGACAGCCTCTATGCCCTGGAGACAGTGGAAATTATTCAAATAAACCAATTCAAAGGGAACCTAGCTAACTCCATCTTACTTGTCACATATAAACTGCTCCCTACAGCTCCAGTTTTCTATAATCCTTTCTCCTGGGTACAACCCCCTGTGTGGTCCTGCCTGGAGCCTTTTCTCCTTTGAAATTGTAAGCAATACAGAGTTCTGCCTTCCATGTACCCCACTGTCTCTGTGCTGTGTCCTGCAGTAAAAAGAATCTTTGAATCTTATAAAACAGGGCCTGAGCTTCGGAATTTTTAACAAGCTCCCAGGTGATGTTACTGATGCTGGCCCTCGGACTATGATTTCAGTAGCAGGGGTGTACAGTCTCTAGGCCATATTTGGTGATTTTTCTCTAATTTCCCTTTTAAGTGTAACACCCAGAGGTTAGAGCTAAGCTGAATAATATAGTTATCATTTGACCAGTGCCCACACATTATGGGAAACTTCCCTTCACCTGAACAGTGTTTCTCTTTTAAAATAACCTAAGATCAAATTAGTCTTTTTGGTCAGACACTATGAATCTGGGAGTAATCTATAATTCCAACATCTTCTTTATAAATGCTACCATTAAATCATACATTTCATATACCATACTTTAGCCTTTGTGCTCTGTGCATTATGCATGATTTTTAAATTGAAATATAATATACACACAATGATTCACCCTTTTAAAATGTGCAATTTTATGTGCTTTGACAATATACACATTCATGTAACTGTCACCAATAACAAAATATAGAACATTTCTATTACAGCAAAAATTCCCTTATGCCCACTTGAATTCTATCCTAGCCCTGGTAAAGAGTGATTTGTTTTCTGACCCTATAATTTTGTCTTTTCTAGAATGCCTTAAAAATGAAATCATACAGTAGGTTTATCTTATATAACAAGTATTAAAGTTTTTAAAATGTGAATATTTATTGATTTAAATTGATTTCTATAGAAAAATGTTGCTTACAATTTGTCTGAAGTCAGACCTGCTTTAATAATATGATCAATGATCATTGTTGAATCAAAGTAAACTTTAGGAGGCATATTAAAGAGTTTCAATGTTTTGTGGAAAACTCCCACCAGATAGAAAAACTAATGAAAATCAGTTTAACAAACCAGATGTCTTAGAGAATTCATGAGAGTTACCATGGCAGTTTCAAACAATAAGCTAGAACTTTGGCTTGTTTTCTATCACAAAAATATATGTGATTAATGCTGGGTTGAGTGTCTTGAGAAGTGGCACCTTCTGGAGGAGGAGATAACAAAATCTATGTGTCAAGCAAGGTCAGTGACTTCTCCCCCTTAACTCCCACCCCCATAAAGGACTGAGCTTATTGAAAATGTAAAATAAAACTCACATTTGGAACTTAGAGATTAATACAGATTTTTGGAAGTTTTTAAATAGAAATTTAAATCTAAAAAATCTGTTTTTCATTACATAATTAGTTTTTAATGTTGAGTTAAAAATAGACATAACCAAAAAGTTAATAAATACAGGAACAAAGGAAGCTAACCATATTACAATGAATAACATCACCATATCATATGTGGTGAGGCAGAAAATAACTAACCTAAGTAACATCAGAAAATAGTATTTTCACTAGCTACTGTAGGGTTTAAGACACAAGAAACTGTACATACATACTGTAATATAATTAGTAAGTCTGTTTCTCCCAGGGGTATGAGTAAATAATTCTGAGATGACTGTATGTGTACAAGAGGATTAAACAAATAAGTACATACGTTGTAGTTAATGAGATCCAGGATTATCAGTGTTGGAGGATAAAAAGTTAAAATATGGAATTGGGAAGGTTAAGATGAACTGATGGTGTTGGACTAAAATCAGAAGTATAAGTATGAACTCATTCAGATAGATAGATAGATAGACAGACAGACAGACTAGTTGTGTGTGTGCATGGGGCTAGTATACATACATATATTTTTGAGGTCTATTCACTGAGAGGCAGTGATTTCCCAGTAGCAATGAACACACCTAGCACCCAGATCTTGATTTCTAAGTATTGTCCAATAAAAGGAATTAATACTCTCTGGTGATTAATTGTATGTGTCAAAAGTGCCAGATATTTGGCCAAACACCAGTCTAGACATCACTGTGCAGGTAATTTGTTAGGTGAGATTAATATTTAAATCAGTAGACTTTAAGTAAAACAGATTACTCTCCACCTTGTGGGTGACCCTCATCCAATAAATTGAAGATCTTTATATATTTGTAGATGTATTTCAAAAAAATCATTATAGGAATTGACTCTACCAAAACAAAACCACCAGCACATATAAATATACAGTAGCTAAAGATTGAAAATATTTTAAATATTAATCAGTAGGTGGATAAATAAACTATAATAAATTCATTATATGAAATGGTATAATTTCAGTCATTAAAAACAGTGCAAAATGAATTGACATAGATAAATGCCTAACAGTACTTTCAGGTTAAAAAAAAAAAGCAATTTATAGATCAATATTTAGAGCATGAGTGTGTGTTTATATTCATAAATGAATTACATCAATATGAATTTAAGAAAAATTCATATATGACACACACAAAATAAAGTTAACAATTAAGGCCATGATGTTATGAGTGAAAAGGGAATATATGTACATACATGGAAACACGAGCATATGTATGCATGCATATATGTACACATGTATATGTTTATATATTTCTAATGTGAAACAACATATGGGTAAAATTGAACTATCTTAGTTTTTCCATTGTATTTCTAAGCAAAATTTTAAAAGAGAAAAAGAAAAACATAAAATTACTAGAAAAATATATATAAATACATAAGTTTGGTAAAGAAAAAGTTTTAACTATAAAATAAACATCAAGGGCTTCCCTGGTGGTGCAGTGGTTAAGAATCTGCCTGCCAATGCACGGGTTCGAGCCCTGGTCCGGAAAGATCTCACATGCCACAGAGCAACTAAGCCTGTGCACCACAACTACTGAAGCCTGCATGCCTAGAGCCCATGCTCTGCAACAAGCGAAGCCACCACAATGAGAGGCCCACACACCACAAAGAAGAGTAGCTCCTGCTCGCCGCAACTAGAGAAAAGCCCGTGCTCAGCAACGAAGACCCAACACAGCCAAAAATAAATTAAATAAATTAATTAAAAATAAATAAATAAAATACCTAAAAACATTTAAAAAAGAGAGACTAAAGAGATGAAAATAAATAAATAAAATAAATGTCAAAAAAAGAGTAAAATATCTCTTCATCATGGAAATTAATTGTGGCCAAAATCATCCAGAGGAAAAACAAACAATAACAATAAAACAGAAGTTAGTAAACAAAGTTAAATGACATACTCAGAGAAACATATTTGCAAAGTTTGACAGTATTTTTTTTTTTTTCACACACACACACTGTATTTTATTTTTACAAGAGATAAATAGACTGACACCAAGCATTGTACATGGATGACCACAACAAAAGCAACAATGATTGCAATTACCAAACATGAAACACACTCATACTATGTCCTAATATTGACATTCAGTCCAGTATGACAGTATTTTTATACTATTAATATTTATATGCTTTTCCTTTAAGTCAATAGAAGCAATATTTATTTTTTCTTATACAAAAATCAAATTAGGGTCAGAACAGATATTAAGTAAAGAAGTTGATAGCTAACATAGGAAAAATAATCAAACCCAATAATACTCAAAGAGATGCAAAATAAAAAGATGAGACATGATTTTTCATCCTTAGGGATAAATTAGAGAATTGTGAATAATAAAATTCTTGAATATTGCTTATGAATTCTAACTGGTATTACCTTTCTAAATGGAAAACTGGCAATATAAATACAATGTCTTAAAACTTATGAATGGCTTTTAGAACTTTATCCCAAGGAAATACACACACACACACAGCTGCACATCAGCATTGAGTAGAAAACTAAATATTTGAAAACCTAACTATGTCCACGTATAAAGAAATTGGGTATAAAAATTATGGCACTTCTATAAAATACAATACTATGTAGCCATTAAAAATGAGGATATAGAATGATATGTGGCATAGAACAATATCTATGTTTAGGTATGCATTCTAAGATAGCATTTATATTTTAAAAATTGACAGATTTCATGTACACTTAGAAAAATGTCTGACAGATTGTAAACAAATATGTTAACTGTGTTTATCTTCAATAAAAGTAATAGGACAGTTTTAAACATATGTTTGTTTCATTAAAAGCATTTTACCTGAAATTAACATGAATTACTTTAGTAATAAATAATAAATTTATACAACTCATAAATATTTAAAGAAACGCCCAACTGTGACTTTAATGTACAGTTGATTCTTGAACAACACAAGTTTGAACTGCATAGGTCTACTTATTCTCAGATTTTTTCAATAACTATATACTACAGTACTACAGGATCTGCACTTGGTTGAATCCTGGATGCAAAACCCCAGATATGAAAGGCTGGTTGTAAAGTAATACATGGATTTTCAACTGTGCTGGGGTTCAGCACCCCTAGCCCCCCACATTATTCAACAGTCAACTATAAACAAAAACAGATTATTCTTGGTGGGCCTGACATAATTAGGTGAACCATTTAAAAGATGTTCTAGAGGCCAGAGACTCTAAAACCAAAGAGACTCTTTCTCTTCATTACTGGCTTAAAGAAGCAAGCCTCCGTGAATTCTTTAGCTACAAGGGCATGAATTCTGCCAGCAACCAGAAGGAGGGTGAAGTTAGATCCTTTTCCATTTGAGCTTCTAGATGAGAATACATCTGGGCCAACACTTTGATATCACTATTTTGAGATTCTGAATAGAAACTTGGGTCCGGAATTCTGACCTAGACTAACTTTGAGATAATAAATGGGTGTTTTAAGCTACAAAATTTGTGATAATTTGTTACCAGCAAAGTGAAAATGAATACATGCATAGGAAAAAAAATACTACAATAACAATAGCTTTTTCTGAGTAGAAGAAGTGCCAGGGTAAAGTGGGATGTCATTAGTGAGAATGTAGGTAGTTAGATGGAACTTTCACTTTTTACTTCATAATTTTATAGCTTTTGATGCTAATTTTGTATATGTCGTTTCTTAATTTCTTAAGTTTTTCATTGAGAAGCAAAGCCTAAGAAACTAAGAAAATATACACGTGAACATATGTGGTGGTAGATGAAAACTTATTTTTTTCTCTTTATTTCAAGAGGTAGTCCCTGAATTTTTGTTTTTTCAGCACCCTGTTGTGTTAGTCAGTGTCATGACAATAGATAGTAGACTTCCGTGAGAGATACTCAAAGGTGTGTGAAAGATTACTGGAAACCAACAAGAGATAGTGAAACACCTCAGGGCTAACAAAAGTAAAGAGCTGTTACTTCCAGTATGGCAAAGTTACCAGAATTCAGAATAATTGTTCTCCCGCTGTCCAGTAGGAGTTGTGGCCTTTGGTTAAGGGATACAACTATAGCCCAGCAGAGAGGAAATGGATAATAAATATTCTGATCTTACTCTCATTTCTTTTTCTAATCTCCTATAATTGCCTTCCATTGAACAAATTCAACCAGAAGGCAGACCTCAAAGGAATTACTTGATGCAGTACATAAAAAATAACTTGCAGAGGCCCAATGAACATGAAAAATGGATCAAGAGGGGCAAAAATGAGGAATAAGTAGAAGAGGAGGAGATATGATATCGGCTCTCTACATATGTAACAACATATGCATTAAGATTTGAAAGACATATCCTCCTGCCGAAGAATATCTTATTGATTAGTCTGCTGTTTTTATCAGAAATTCATATTGGTGATCTCCAGAGAAAGCTTTGACGTTCTCTAAAAAAGTACATATGCTGCCACAGGAGTATAATATTTGAGTTTGTTCTTAAAAATGAGTATTATATTATTTTTTTCTTTTTCACACATAGGAGATATAGGATAAACAAGTACTGATAATGTTGTTTCTGTTGAGAGATACACCAAAACAGTTACTGTAGCATTAAGTCACAAGCCGCCAGAGTAGCATAAGGGGCGGGAAGAGCGTGCCTAGAACCCGTGCTCCGCAACAAGAGAAGCCACCGCAATGAGAAGCCTGCGCACTGCAAAGAAGAGTAGGCCCTGCTCGCCGCAACTAGAGAAAGCCCACACGCAGCAACAAAGACCCAATGCAGCCAAAAATAAAAAAGTAAAATTAAAAAAAAATGAATAGAATCTACCTTAAAAAAAAAAAGTAATTTGCCAGAGAATTTAATCGTGTGTGTGTGTGTGTGTGTGTGTGTGTGTGTGTGTGTGTGTGTGTGTGTATGTAAAATGTCAGGGGAATAGTAGGAAAATATAACAGCACATCTTTTTATTTATTTTCTTAATTTTGTGTTTTGTAAAAACAATGGAAAAACAGAACTGTACCTCTGGATACAAGTCTACTAGTCCCAAGAACAAGATACCTGTAAGACCTAAATTGGCTTTCTGGCTGAATGCATCCCTTCAGTTCTAAATTGAAACGAAAAGTTAAACCCCAGCTAGTTGAATAGTTCTATTCAAGTCTTGTTCTCAAAGATAGGTAGCTCTAAAGTTAATACCCCATTGAGTAGAATAAGAGATGCCCACTATTTTCTTGTGTAGTTTCAAGAAAAGACACCAAATGGCCAATGTCACATTTACCTGAAACATAGAAACAAGTAAAGTAAATGATTGTGCCTATTTTTTAGAATGCCCTATTATCTGGCTTGAAATAACCATTGACTTTTTCTTACTGTGCTAATAGTTTTTAGGTGGTGAAAAAATTAATTCTTTGAGATAGAGAATGTTTCATGAGATTGTACCTCTTTATTTATGTTTGTTTTGTTAGATGTGTGAGGAAATTAATAACACTATTTTATAATAAATTTATAGTTTTGAAAATAGTTCATTTAATATTTGGGCCCTTCACAATGAAAAATACTCTTGATAAATGTTGTTGTTGTTTTTGCACATAAAACATTTGTGGCAAGGATGAACTTACATAATTTGTTGGTTCTTGACTTAGTGAAAATTTGGGAGAGTTAAATGATGCTTAAATATTAAAAAATTAAACGTTTTAAGACATGCATGAATAAAAACAGCTCATTGAAAAATAGTTTGTATAAATGCAAAGCATTTTATAACATACAATTAAATGTACAATTTTAAATGGGCAGTTATGTAGCTAAGTTCATATCCTGAATAATAACATTATATATTTCTATAGCAGTTTAGAGTTCACAAGGTCACTTTCTCATATATTACCACATTTGACCATCACGTCATCATAACCATATATTAAAGTATCATTATCCTTTTTACCCATATGAGAAAAATTAGCCCATGTTATATAGCTTGAAGTGGCAGAGCTGGACTTGAATGCAGATGTTTTAAGTCCATGCAACTTTTATGAAGTGCTAATAGAATACATTTAACATACCATTCCCATTCTGTGTGTAGCATCACTCTCTGTATTTGTAGCACAGCAAAGAAGCTGCTCTTGGCATAATTGCAGAAACATCTTGTAAGAGAAAGCATAACTGGTACATGTAGCAAAGAAGCATGAAGTCTATCAGCAGCCCTATCCACTGGTCCCTTCCAAAAGAAGAATCTTATCTATTATATGAATTCGTACATTTTTTTTCCCTTATAAAGTGTAGTTGGTGGAGCATTGCTCAATATACCCATTCAAAGAGCAGACTGAGAACACTGATGTATTATCTTTGAGGGACTAGTACTATCCAATTTGAAAAACCAAGGTGTGTTAAGTTGCAATGGTGGAAATAGCTATGGAACAAAGAATTGGCTTGAACTTCTTTATTAGTATTTTTATAGTGTTCATTCTGTCAGAAGAAACACACAAAAGACACAACTGTCTATTTCACTGGCATGAACTTGTAACATGTAGCAGAAGTGAAAATGTATGTCACTTTCCCCAGATGCAGCATAGAAAATTTTGACATATCCTTATTCACCAAGCAGAAATAAATATTTACGTCAACCATAGAAGCCACTTCAGGGAATTTAGACCCTATGGCTATTTTGTTTTGTGCTGTAACATACGTTTTACTCCATCCTTCTTTGTAAAACTAATCCGATTTTTCATACTAGGTACCCAAATGGTTTTCCTATTTATTTAAATTGCATTCCTATGGCTATTACTCCTAAGTGTCTTAATAGGTTAGTCGATTTATAGTCACTGAGTATTTATTTCATCCCACTTTGTACTTCTCTAAAGATGAAATTATGAAGGAAAAACAGATATGATATATTACCTGCTGATTTTTACCTTTATATTACTGAGTTCAAACCCTACAACCTGTAGTATCACATCATGAATGAATTACCATTTTGAATCAAAGTATTCCATTTCCATTGCTTTATGCTGTGTGGAATAATCTGTAATCTAAGTAAGAGACTAATTGGCCATTTACCATATGACATATTATCCTAGAAAGACCAATGCCTGTCTCACACTGCAATTTAAATTGCTTAGAAATTGTGATGCTCAATTTCTCATTTTCCTCTAGAAGCCACACATAAATATGTCCAAACTACATAAGTAGTATCCAAAACACAAATTTGAACCTTTGACAGACAAATATGCATAAAATTTTGGTTAGTTATGTTTGTCACACCACATTTCTAGCAAGTTGAACACAATTTCAAGTAAATAGCTATATAAAATTTATAGGGGAAAACCAAAAAAAAAAAAAAAAAAGAGAAGAAACATGTTTCTCCACCTGCAGGATTTCAAAATGGAAAGCCAAATAATATAGTTTGGCATAGTTTAGAATATAAAATAACGTATGCAGCATAGATAGTCTTTTACAAAAACAATTTCGGTGATGTTATTTCCTCAAAACCTTTTTTTTGTTCTATACAAAAGTAACTAGATGAAAAATAATATTGATGCATTGTCTTACATAGAGGCAGGACCTGTCAGCTGCTAAAATGATTTAGAAAATATGGTGTATGATACAATCTGAGCCACTCATTCTGATTAGAGTATTAAAAAAAGAAAATCCACTTACATTTTAATAAAGGATATTCGTGGGCTCATTGAAGAAAAAAATTTATAAGAACTTGTTGAGATGAGTTTACATGGATAATGACTCCTTTAAATCTATCATCAAGTTTTAGCGGAGTGTAAGACCAAGCTTTAATTAGGAGGAATGGCTTGTGACTATGGGTCAGCTATAGGCTAAGAATTGTGAATCTGAACGTACATTCTCTGTTTAAATTAGTTTAACTATACACTGATTTGTAACAAATGGTTTGGGTCAACTGTGTTTTGAACCACCTATTAATACATCAACAATGAAAATATTTTGATTATTATGAATATATCTAAAATGTAAAGTGTCTGTCCCAACAGTTTTGCTTGAGGTGCATGTGAGCATTAAGTGGAGCTTAGGAGAATAGTTGAAACTCTTAGTCTCAAACAAAAACAAAACAAAATGAAATCTTTATGGAAGTGTTAATTTATGTTTTACAATGTCCAAGTCCTTGTCTATACTGTCATAACAGTCAATAAGTCTTGGGGTAACTATGGCCCTTTTAATAGTAAATATCTGACTGTACACTTTTGTCCTTTTCATACTGATATTGGGATCTTCCAGTTAGAATGCAGAAATAACAAGAAACCAATGCGGTCTTACTCAATTTTCCATCCAACCAATGTAAAATTTAGCCCCTTACACATTATAGCAATTAAATATATGTTATTTCATGTATTAAAAATAACCAAAATTTCTTTAACCAATTTTTAAAATAGCTGAAGTAAGTTGATAGGTAATGTTTGAGTAGAGATGACTTACTGGATTTGTGACTTAACAATGGTTTTGAAAAGCTATCCAACTGGATGCATAGTATAATACAGTGGTATGAACCCAGATTCTGAATCCATTTTTCCAAGGTTCAAATCTTGGTTCTGCCACTTACTGATCTCAAGTATATTAGATAGTTTATGCCTCCGATTCCTCAAGTGAACAAGGAAACAGCAATAGTATATAACTTGCAAGGCTGTGGTGAGATTATCTGAGTTAATATATGTAAAATTCTTAGAACAGTACCTGCACATAATCATTGCTTTTTATTAACTACTGTTATTAACACAAATTAGATATAGTGAACATTATTATGTCTTATCTAAGGTTCAACATTGTGCTTTATCAAAGTTCTTTATTCACTCTCATTTTGGGGTTAAATGACTATATGATACTTGAGATTCTGACTTCTGATCCTTTTATTTGTAGTTCTATTATTCAGTTTACATATTGGCAAAGTGGCAATTCTACTAGCTGCCTATTTCAAGACTTTTTTAATATGGTATAAGAGCTAATAAAATATAAAAGGCACTTTCCAAGTAAAGAAATATATGTCTTCCAGTAAATCAGTAGAGAATTGCATTTAAACATGTCTATCATTCATCTGAGTATCTTAAAATTGACTTACAGACAAGTATGATTCTATTTAAGAGCCAGAGAAAATGAGATCTGAAATTACTTTTTCAAAAGGTCAAAAGGCAGAAAGTCAGTAACAAAATTGAGGTTTCTGAATTTCTACTAGAGCAGCCTAATCACTAAGCCTACCCGAGTCTTCCCAAGTCACTCTAATGACCCAGATGGTGAACAGTTAATTTTCCACATGAGTGCCTAAGACATAGGGGCACTTTACTCCATCACTTCCTCTCGCTCCTCACTGTCTTTCCCACACTGATTTCCAAAAAGCCTGTACCTCTCTTTGATGTGAAATTTCCTTGTAAAGCTGAAATAAGCTGAACAACTTTTGCTAGTGTATGGTGGAATTGTCCAGGTTTTTGCACAGACACGTCTGGTTAGTAAAAAAAATACTCAACAAAAGATTTTTCAACATTCACTGTGTGTTGGTTGCTATGCCAGACAAAAAGAAAAATGAGGGCTGATATTCATATTAATCTCTTGCAGCAAACATCTCCAATAGACCTCTTTTGATATGCCAAGGAGTTAGTAGTCTTGGAAAATCTTCACTGATAGTTCATTATTATTGGCCGCTTACATTAGCCTGCCAAATGTTGAACACAAAGTTGGAATCCGCCAACTTGGCCCAATATAAAGAAACAAAGAGTTGATTACATATGCTAACCTCTCACTGCAATAAGTTACCTTCCTTCACATACAAACATTCCCAAACACTGTCCATCTCCCTTGGTGGGCATCCATGATGGACCCCTCTTTTACTTTGTACCTCCATCACAAGCAAGGTAGAAATATATCTTTTCTTAAATGTATCTTAAACTTTTCTACAATATTATATGCCCTTGCTATGTCTTCATGTTCTGATATATCCCTTAGCTTACAAGACTTCAGCTGCCCTCCTTTCAAGCTAATATTTGTTCCACTTTTCTTTTCTAAGTTGACTTTACATTGAGTTTCTGAGTGTTTTATACAATATCTACATTTTTCTGTAATTTTGAGGAAAGGGAAATTGGAATATTCTAATGCAGAATCGGCTGTGTGCCAGTTTAAGATTTCTACATATACAGAGATTTCACAATATTTAAGACTGGTTTCATGGACCCCTAGATGACATCTAGATGGACTAGAGATGTGATGTAGGCTATGTACTCCCATGAAATTGGGTGCAATAAATCATATATGTGTACAAACATGTATATAAATATACATATGTATGAAAAAATATTTATCATATATATGACATGTTTTCAGGAAATATTTTGTAGATTTTCTCATATTCTCAACAAGAACTGAGACACAAAAGAAGAATAAAATCTTTAAAAATTATAATATAGAGGAACAGGTAAATGTATTTGGGAACAGTAATTATTCTAATAAAGAGGAAAGACTTTTAAAAGTGTAAAGTACGTAGCATTGATAATACCAACTCACAGGGCTGATCAGAGAGATATTCATTGGAGAAGCTGGAAACATTTGCATGAGTGGAGAGGAGTAGAAAAGCATTCAAGGAAACCATTTCTACTGTACCATGAGTATAGAGGAAAGTATTTAAAAAGGATGCACTATGGGATAAAGGCACTAATGACTTCCATCTTTATGATTATTAACTACAAAACTATTCCTGTGCAAATCATTTTACATGAATTGTTTAGTGCCCACTACAACTTTATGAAACAGGTACTAGAGTGCATTTTATTATCCCATTTTATGCATAAGAAAACTGATGATCAGTGAGGATAAGAAACTTGGTACTAATCGTGTAGCTAATAAGTGGATGACAAGGTGTAAACCTTAACCATTAAAAACTCACTAATCAGTGCTGGCTGGAGCAGATGGTTGATTTTGAGATGAAAATAGAAATGAGACTTTGTAGGAGAAGGAATTAATTGGCACATGAATAAAATCCTATCAATCTCTCATTCAAATTTAGGTACGGTTTGTTAATGAGTCCACATTCTAAATGACTTCTTGCTCTGCAGCAACTACAAAAAACTCCTCTTACAACTGATTTCAAATGTATAAGGTTATCATTTAATAATCTATTTTAATCCTTCTTTTCTTTCAGATGATGAAAAGGGTTCTTCAACAATGGGGATTCTTGCTAGCTATTGTCTTCTTTACTATGCAGTTGCTTTATAAGATACCCTTATTATAACGCCAATTAAAGTTCTGATAAAAGATGAAAAATGTTGCAGTTCATTTTGACTAAGAATAGATATTAACACCTTTCACTTTGTGATTATGTGCCTTGTTCTCACTAAATTATAAAAAGCTTCTTTCTTTTTTCATATTTAATGAAATGAATTGGAGACAAGTTGCTGACCTTTCAGAAAGAATCTTACTAGAACATTGAGCCAAAAAGCAAATTGAATAAGTAAGCAATTACTAAGGATTATTCTTTGCCTTGGACTTTGATCAATGAGAATGGAATGTGCAGCTGCCATAGATATAGTTGGAGTTGAAAAGAGGAATTTGTACTTCTAGTGACCTAACAGAATATTTGTGTGTTCCGTGAACTGGAAGACATCCTCCAGTCTTATAAGAAACTCTTAGAAATAAACCAGATGATTGAATGCCTAAATACAAAATACTTTTTAAAAAATGAATCCATTCAAAATTTTGATCATATACTAATAAATTCAGAATAGAAAATTCTAATGTCCCAGATCATTTTAAATACCTTTATCTTCCTTGTGATAAACAAACTAACAAAAATAACCCAAGGAATGATTAAAAAAAAAACCAAAAAACTCTATACACAGTGGGAATAGAGGGAATGTAGTCAACATAATAAATGCCATATATGACAAACCCACAACTAACATATACTCAACAGTGAAAAGCTGAAACTTTTTCCCCTAAGATCAGGAACAAGACAAAGATGCTTACTCTCAACACTTTTATTCACATGGTATTGGAAATCCCAGCTACAGGAATTAGGCAAAAAATAAACAAACAAAAGATATCCAAATTGGAAAGGAAAAAAGAAATTGTCACTATTTGCATGTGACATGACACTATATATAGTAAACCCTAAAGACGTCATCAAAAAACTTGCCTAATAAATGAATCCAGTAAAGTTTCAGGATATAAAATTAATGTTCAGAAGTCTGTTGCATTTCTATACTCTAAAAACAAACTATCAGGAATAGAAATCAAGAAAACAATCCCATTTACAACTGCATTAAAAAGAATAAAATACCTTGGAGTAAATTTAACCAAGGTGGTGAAAGACCGGTACTTGGAAAACCATAAGATACTGATGAAAGAAAGTGAAGATAACACAAATAGATGGAAAGATATACTGTGCTCATGGGTTGGAAAAATTAATATTGTTATTATGACCATACTATCCAAAGTAAACTGCAGATTCAGTGCAATCCCCAACAAAATTCCAGTGGCATTTTTCACAGAAATAGAACAAATATTTCTAACATTTATATAGAACCACAAAAGACCACAAATAGCCAAAGCAATCTTAAGAAAGAAGAGCAAAGCTAGATGTATCATGCTCCCTAATTTCAAGTTTTACTACAAAGTTATAGTAATCAAAACAGTATGGTATTGGCATAAAAATAGACACATAGATCAATGTAACAAAATAAAGAGCCCAGAAATAAATCCCCCAGCACATATGGTTAATTAATTTATGATAAAGAAGTCAAGAATTTATAATAGGGAAAGGACACTCTCTTCAATAAATTGTGTTGGGAAAACTGGACAGCCACATGCAAAAGAATGAAACTGGACCACTGTTTCACACCATACACACAAATTAATTTAATATGATTAAAGACTTGAAGGTAAGACCTGAAACCATAAAAATCCTGGAAGAAAACATAGGCAGTAAAATCTCTCACATCAGTCTTGGCATTGAATTTATGTATCTGACTCCAAAAACAAAGGCAACAAGAGCAAAAATAAACAAGTGGAACAATATCAAACTAAAAGTTTTGCATGACAAAGGAAACCATCAACAAAATGAAAAGTCAACCTTGTAAATCAACTATACTCCAGTAAAAATTAAAAATTAAAAAAAATGAAAAAACTGAAAAGGCAACCTGTGGGAGAAAATATTTGCAAATCATACATCTGATAATGGGTTAATACCCAAAATATGTAAAGAACTCAACTCAATAGAAAAATAACAAACAATTTGATTAAAAAAGGTACATTTTTTTCCAAAGGAGACATACAAATGGCCAACAGGCACATGAAAAGATATTCAACATCACTAATCATTAGGGAAATGCAAATTAAAACCACAATGAGTCATCACCTCATACTTGCTAGAATGGCTATTATCAAAAAGGCAAGAAATAACAAGTGTTGGAGAGAATGTGAAGAAAGGGAACACTTGTACACTGCTGGTGGGAATGTAAATTCGTTTTGCCACTATAGGAAACAGAATGGAGGTCCCTCAAGAAATTAAAAATAGAAATACCATATGATCCAGCTGTTTTACTTCTGGTCATTTATCTGAAGCCCAAAAAATACAAATTTTTTTTTTTTTTGTAAAAACATGTACAAAGTTTATTATTAGAGACATAGCACAACAACAAGTGGGAGATCACACAGAGAAACAGTTTGCTTAGTTAAGACAGAAGCAAGGCAGAGATGCACACAAAGAGAGAAAGGCTGTGGGCGTCCTCCCTAATGAGGAGGAGTGCAGTAAAGAGGCCGTTAAGTCACTTACATAGGGCAGTTCTTCTGGATCTTTGTTTACCTTTGGCCAATTATCTGGTTTCTTTTTCTATACCTGACCTGCCTTAGGACCCTCCCCAACATGCAAGCGCAACTTTTTTCCAAGATGAATTACAGGACAGAGGCCTATGGGACAGCCTTAGCATCACATATTATAGGGTGGTGCCCCCTCCTTTTTGACTCCCAAGGAGCCTTTCTGTTCATGTGCGATGTTTCCCTTGCCCCAAGGATGGGACATGTATGACCTCTTGATCTTTTAACAGTGTTTAGCCCCTCTCTGTCCCTGCTATAAAAGTGTCCAATGTCCGGTTATCTACCCTATTCCTCTTGCCATTTCTTATATCGAAGTGCAGATCTCGAAATATAGAAAGGAGTCCAATCATAAATATGTAGTCTGACGCCCGTTTGCCTCTTGCCTCAGGAAATGTAAACAGGGGGCTGATAATGCATGTCTGGCCTGGACCTCATCTATCTCCTGCCTCAATACTATCTTCAGTATATAAAGGGAAGATATTATTGCTACAGATATTTCATAAGGTTCTTGGTGGCTTCCCAGAATCTTTACGACAACTACCCTGGGCGAATGCCCCTGGATATCCACATTTGTAGACCTGAGCTTCAGAGCTTAAATTCTTCCTCTAATAGTTTTTACCCCCTTTATAGTACAATGGAAAATGTTAAATATTTGCTGTCTAGAGCAAGTTCTTTAATTAAAAATACAAATTTGAAAAGATATATGCACCTCTATGTTCATTGCAGCATTATTTACAATAGTCAATATATGGAAACAATCTAGATGTCCATAGATGGATGAATGGATAGAGAAGATGTGATACACATACACACACACACACACACACACACACACACACACACACACAACTTAATACTACTCAGCCATAAAAAAGAAGGAAATCTTGCCATTTGTGACAACCTGAGGGTATTATACTAAGTGAAATCTTGAGGGTATTATATTAAGTGAAATAAGTCAGACAGAGAAAGACAAATACTGTATGATTTCATCAATATGTGGACTTAAAAATAAATACACAAACAAAACAAGACAAAACTCATAGGTACAGGAAACAGATTTGTGGTTTCCAGAGGAGAATGGGGCTGGGGGGGTGGGTGAAGGGAGTCAATTGCATGATGACAAATAGTAAGGAGACATACTGTGGTGATCATGCTGCAGTGTATACAAATATCAAATTATTACTTTGTATACCTGAAACTAATATAATGTTATATACCAATTTTACTTAAAAAAACGCAGGAATTTTATAGTAAAGATGACTTATTTTACGTATTATTTTATGAAAACTTACCTTTTGTGGTATTAACCAAAAGCACTCTCCTGCAGAATATCATCTTGGGATTTTTCAAAGCAGCCGCTGGTTCAATGCTCTGTAAATATCGAGTCACTTCTAGCTTTGCCTAAACCAAATGAACAGACCAATTAACCACAATTAGTAGGTAATGATTATATTTACATGCTTAAAGATTTTTGCTGTGAAATGTTTCAGTGATTAAAAGAAAAGCATCGGTTACTTCTTGATTTACAAGATTTTACACAAATGACAAGATATATTAGGTGCTTATTTTTCCCTACTAATTTTTAAAAAGTGCTATTTTTAACTGAATTATATAATCAGTTTTCATTGTATTAGTATTCCATAGTACTACACAAAACTTGAAACAATTACAGAAACATGTTTTAGGTGTATTTACTTAAACAAAGGAATTGTGTCATATATACTCTGGATGCTTAGCTTTCCATATCATAATGTGATGTAGAGATTTTTCTATGTTAGAATAAAAAAGATCTACCTTATGTTTTTTTCCTAATTGAGATATAGTTGACACACAATATTATATTAGTTTCAGGTGTACAACATAATGATTCGCTATTGGTATATATTGCAAAATGATCATCATACTAAATCTAGTTAACATACATCAGAACACGTAGTTCTAACTGTTACATAGCAGTCTACAGTATAGATAGAGCATAATTTATTTAACTATATCCATATTGATGTTGTTTCACCAGTACTGCAACAATCCCATTTGCTAAGTCTCTTTGTATACCATTGATTACTTTTATAGCAGATATATAGAGGAATGAAATAATATTAATGTGTCATATAACTTTTAATTTAACTAATACTGTCAAATTATCTGCACATAATTGTACTAATTTGAAATATCAAAAGTAGGAAAAGTTCCCTTAATCCAGGAGTTTATCATCCTTTTTTATTTTATCCATCAAATGAGTGAAGGATATTATCTTATTATTATAATTTGTATTTTCATGATGATTGATAAGGTTGAGCATATTTTTTCTTAAAATTTTGTGACCATTTTTTGCTGTAAATTACCTTCTCACATTTTCCATTTTTTTCTATTAGTAGCCTTTTTCTTATTTATTTATATAAGTAAATGATATAGAGATTGGTTCTTTGTCTTCATATAGGTTGTTAATGTTTTCTCCAGGTCTTACATTTTCATTTTAACTATCTGTGAAGCATTTTATCATATTGATATCTTAATACTTGAGGTAGTAAACATATTTTTCCTTATATTATTATTTTGTGGGAACTTCCAGAACCATAATGTTATTAATCACCCTTTTATGTATGATTTTCCATTTTTGTACACTTAGTTCCTTACTATATTGAGAATTTGTTTCATGAAAATATAAGACAGAGTTGTAACTTGTTCATTTATAAATTTTTTCTATTTTTGCACTGTTTGTAACATGTTTAGTTGTCTTTCAAATTAGGCCCTTGCTATTATTGCTCCATGTCTTCCCCCAAGTTCTCAGCTATTCTTAAATATTTTATGTTGAAGGTAAATTTGTCAACTGCTTATAAAAACCTGGTTGAGATTTTTATTGATGAGTTTTTTTTTCTTTTTGGCCGTGCCAGGCAGCATGCAGGATCTTAGTTCCCCGACCAGGGATCGAACCCATGTCCCTTGCACTGGAAAGGCAGAATCCTAACCACTGGGCCTCCAGGGAATTCCCTGATTGATTTCAATCAGGGTTTCAATTGGTTTCAATTTAAGTGATAAGTTAAATTTCAGTGATAAATTTAAGAAGAATGTGCATGTTTCCTACAAGACATTGCCACCAAAACAAGGTATATTTTACCACTGTTTACATCTTACATCCATTAGTAAAGTTACATATTTTTATATAATTTTTGCGTGTCTTACATTTGCTTCAAGGGTTTTAAAAATTGTTATTATGAAATTTTAAAATTTCTCCAGTAATTAGTAATTGCTGCAATTTAAAAATATCCATTAGTTTTAATATATGCATCTTGCTGCCTTTTCTTGTCAGTTTTGTTCAGACAGACCCTTGGTAAAACTCTTCTTTATTGGCCTGAAGTCCAATCCGTATAATTTCCTCTACATTTTATTGGGAAAACACTAATATTACAAATGTAGCTTACTAAATATTGTCTCTAGTTAAGTAACTAGATCTTTGGACACATTTCTCAGTCAAATACTTATCACATTCTTAAACAAATGAACCTGAAACCACTTGTCACGGTTGTGAGAGAAGCTTTCTTCTAAAATTATTCCATCTTGATGACTTAGGCTGCAACTAAAGAAGAGCAAGAGGTTTCCTTATTAATCTTGTCTTTAAAGAAATGTGAAAAAAGTGAAATAACAATTTGATGTTGTTACTATTTATCTACACCAGGAGAGGTGATAACAAGATCTATTGATAGAATCCTTTGGAAGACATTCTATTGATGGCAAAATCAATATTCTATTGATGGAGCTCTCACTCCATCTCCTTAAAGCAATAGTGGGTAAATTATGAGGCCAGTCACCTGCTTTTGTAAGTAAAGTATTATTGAAACACAGCTGTGCCCATCATTTACATACTGCCTAAGGCTGCTTTCATGCTATAATAGTAGGGCTGAATATTTACAACAGAGACCTACTGGCCTGTGAAAATTAAAATATTTATATTCTGGCCCTTTACAGAAAAAAAAAATGTAGATACCTGATCTAAAGGTTTGGAATTCAGATCTACTTAGATATTTGAAAAAGGAAAAAATGATCTCCATCTGCACAAACAGTGGATTAAACACATACAAGCAAAGGGTTGAAATCACTGGAGTAATATTACCTGAATACTGTGCAAGAGTTTTGGTGAAGAAAGTAAGGCAGCTGTAGAATAACACTTTGGTTCCTAGGTTTCATGGTATCATAAAATTTCTGTCTCATAGTTTATTTTAGAATAACTTAACCAAAATTAAGGTCTGTGCTAGAGGAAACAGTCCTGATTTTGACAATAACCTGATTCAGTTCTAACAGTTTAGGGACTGATCCTCTTTCGTGTTGTTTTTGTTCTCTATTAAGGAGGAAATCTTATTGCCTGAAACAAGAAGAGAATTGTCTTTTCAAATACTTATGCCACATTACTAATTTTTCTTTCTTTCTCTTCTTTCTTTCTTTCCTTTCTTTTCTTTCTTCTCTTTTTCTTGTTTCTTTTAGTGTTGACTAGAAGTCTATTATTAGCATGGTAAAGGGTAACAGTGATAGACATATGTATATACTACAGAGATTTTTTTTAAACTGTGAAATCCAAGACCTTAGAGATATTTTAATAAAATTTAATTCTAACTTAAATTTACGCATATTTAATCTACTTGGTAGTTAATCATATAAGATATTATGATACCTCTCTAGATAATAGCTAATTATTTTTAATATGATAATGCCTAGTAAGATTATTTGATATTTTTAAAATCTAGCATTACAGATTATATTCACATGTAAATTAGGTTTCAGTATAAGTCAATTCTCTGAGGTACTTTGGTTTGTTAGAAACTATAAGACTAATGCACCTGTATAAGTAGCTCAAAAAAGTGTTAGGTATAAATGTGATGATCCTCATGGTCCTCACATTCCAAGAGCTACAATACTTAATAACTAACATAACACAGTACCCACCTGAGCAACACAAAATTTGGTTTTCATAATTTCAACTTATATTATTTTCTTAAAAGTGGCCTGATATGTTTATAAGCAATTCATTTGCCAAAATGGAATTTAGAATTTAATGAAATTATTAAAGACAAGTGACTATTTAATATATAAACAGTTTGAAGAGCACCCCACTAATATATATATTTATTAAATACATATGTTTCTTTATTGTCCTCCAGGAAATACCCTTTCCTGAGTTATATGAGGTAATTCCTCTAATTTCTATGCTTCTGATCAACTCAATTATCTCAGTGAGATAGTAAAGTATTTTCTCAGTTGCTTCAGTCTGTTCTTTATTCAAAATACTTACGGCCTCCCAAAGGAAATCCAGATACTTAATTCGGAATCTTTACAATCTATTTTTTAACAGACATATCTTTTGATTAGTGATTATTAATATTATGTGTTCTCATGTTATTGAACTTAATAAATACAATAATATTTAAATGGTTTCCAAATGGTGGGGTGCCCCGTGGTGAATTGACGCGTTCATGGATAACAATGATAGAATCTGGACAAAATATAAAAACGCATATTTGAAAGCACTGAAGAATGAACAAAAGCAGGCAGAAACTAGAGGGAAGATGACCACCTAAAGAAAGGTGTTGCACCAGGTAGATTTGCATTTATACGGCTTAATGCCTTAAGATATACCCCAGCATTCACAATGAGAGAAGGCTGGAATTAATGAAAAAAAAAAAAAGAAAAAGAATATAAGTAGCTGGAGTTGTCAGGGACCGAGTTGTAGGCTACCAGCATAGTCGCAGAATGCAGGTGGGGAAGAAAAGACAGAGCCACAGAAGAGTGAGTCCCATAATTGGTTTATACTCACACTAAATCCTCAAATGACCCCTAAAGTATTCATGCAAGTAAAAGTCACAGCTGGAAGTCTCAAAGAACAGAATTTTGCAGCTGCTGTGCATCACATGAATATACTAATATACTCAGCTCACACACACACACACACACGCACACATAAGCACACAAAATTTATTAACTAAAAATTAATGTCACAATAGAAAATCAATTCAACTCACTTTGTATGTCATTTAACACAAAGTGTAATGTCCTAGACATTACAGTCCAAATGAGTTAGAATATAATCTCTTTGGGGGAGTGACTGGTTTTAGCAACATTTAGATGCTGAAAATAGAAATATGGATCAAGATAAAAAGTATTAAGTTCTGCTCTCCCTAGCAGTTGGCTTCAGTTTTCACATGGCTTCTCCCTAGGGACTTCTGTATATCATAACATCTGAGAACCAAGTCCAAGGCCAGGGGTGGAAGGTGGGGTATTGGGTCTGTAAAGTTGACTACTCACCACGGTCTTGTTTTTAATTGATCAACTTTAACTCTTTTCATTATATTCTTAAGCTTTATAGCAATATGTAATTTTTGGAAATATGTTTATGGGGCAAAGTCAAGCCCCATGACCAAGTATAGTCTATACCGTGGGTGTTCCCTATATAAGGAATAAAGAATAAATCCCATTCTCATTAAGCAATTGTAGTTAAGTACACAAACTGGATGCAAATTAGACACAAAGAGGAGAAACAACACACACAGACAAAAAAACCACAAAAATTGATATAAACACAATCCTGTCATTAGGCCCATAGCAACTAAAAATAAATGTAGATACAGTTGCTTATCTGAAAATAGACACAATTACTAATTGATTAGTAACATGCTAAAAATTTACACAATTTGACTTCCAGACCTGTTCTCCCTCTTTCCTCTGATTTCTATATTTCTTCCCCTTAGAGTCACGTTCTCCAGAAGCAGCCCCTGAGAGGGGGATTTAAGTTCAGATGGGTTAATAAGTAATTGCTCCCAGGGAAGATTAGTAAGGGATGGAAGAGGTAAGATGGGGAAAGATAGAAAGAAAGCTAAGCAAGCTATCAATTTTATGTCCCAGCCAGAGTGAAACAATGACTTCGTCTGCCAGATACCATCCATGCATGGTTTCCCAAGGCTGCAAAGACCCTATTACTTTGTTTGGGAGGTAACTGTATCCTCATTGGGAATACTCAGGTCTCTTTCAGAATACTCTGTGCATGAATCCTCAACCATTCCTTATGTTAATATTGCTAGCCATTCTTAGCATGTGTCATGACATTTTTTATGACAAAATCTCCCCTCCCATTAGAGGTGATAATGTAAAGAGAAAGACATTGTTTCTCACGAAACAAATTAGTACACAATTCATAAAAGCAAGAGTAGGCTTTCTTCCTTAGATAATGATTTACTGGAAAAACAAAGATCTGATGCCACTAAGCTGATTTTATACTACATAGAGGCAACCAATGAGCTATCTTAACTTAGTTTGTTTTGTACATAATTTAAAAGATCATATTAATAAACAGAAAATTCTGTTTTGTTTACCTTCATTATTATTGATACATGTGAGTACAAATATTAAAAATGTAAGTATATAAAATTACAAATTATATATCAATATAAATCACAAATTATAACCTGTCTCAAAAACATCTGGAGAGAGGTCCAGTATCTTTTGTTGACAGCAATTTTCATTGTTTATTTTATAAGACAATATAGAAAGAGTTAAAAGCACTTATTTGTAGAACATTTAAAAACTTTTATTCAATAGAACCTCCTAATCTAAAATATACTATTATCTTGACTGAGATTCAGATAGGAGAGTATTAGGAATCAGTTTCTGCCATTTAAGTCAAAATATGTGTCAAGATAAGCCAACTTCAATCCTTTGAGGAAAATATTGGAAGACTGATTAGGATTAGTTTGCCATTAGTTTAAAACATTCTATGATAATAAATTTGAGATTTATCGTCTATATATTGGGTGATACCAAGGGTAGAGGAGTGTTATGACTGAACTAATAGTCTAAAAATAACTCTGAGTTGTGAGTGAAGATTGAACTTTGTAGGAGATAGAAAAGAAGAAAACAAATTAGGAGTCTATTCAGTAGGTCATGGAATAGTCCTGGACCAGGCAGTGGCCCTGATCATGCCAATAATGGGATGGATTACTTCCCTCATTTCATTTTTGCAAGTCTTTTCTTTATGACTTCTCTGGAAATTTCTTATGCGAACAAAAAAAAAAATCACTATTTTCTAAGTTCTCTAACATCCAAACAGTTTACTTGTTTCAATAGGCTAGGAGATATGGTATTCTTCTTGTAACCTCAAATACTTAATCCATTGCCTGAAACACCACTGGTGCTCAATAAATATGATTTTTGAATGAATGAATGCATAACTGTATGAGAAAACTTGGATTTCAGTGTGATTTCATGTGACTGTCTGTCAATTTCTTAACTATTCTGAGTTTTTGATTTCTAATGTATTAAAGGAGAAAAGAAAAATAATACCTACATTGCAGACATTTTATGGTAAACTATAGAGTAATTTTCTAAACTATAAAATAGTTTAAATTTTTGATGTTATTCTCTATTATTATGATATTTTGGTTGTAAATAATGTTATACTTGTAGAATTTTATTTTTAAAAAGTCATTTAGTTTGCTATATCTTAAGGGTTGTTTTTCCTTAGGTACTACATATATATACTTATTTATAGAACAAAGTACTATGCCAATGTAAGAAGTGGAAATTAAATTTTAGAAGTTTCACAATGCAAAATAATTGTGTTCTCTTTTTATATACATGAAAATATACCTTACGTGTATTTTGCTTAATTTAAAACCTACATGAACTTTAGCTTTCATATTTTAAACCCAGAAAGTAGCTTGATGGGTAACTGGAAGCAATTAATTATCTTTTTTGAGCTTATTATCATTTTATTGTGGCTTTTCACAAATTCACCCAAACTGCCTATATCTTAGTTTTGTTAATTTTAAAAAGGAAAATAATTTTTGAATTGACTATGGCTTAACAAGAAAAGGGGAAATCTAACATATGGATTTTAGGATTTATAACATAAACAAAAATTCCATTACAAGGAGAACTGATACAATGTGTATTCCTGTCTCAAAAACAAAACAAACAAACAAACTAAAAACCCCCTCAGTGGGATTAGTAAAGCTCTAATAGAGTTTTCAAGACACCAACTAGCTCTTTAAAAGCACATCATTTCTTAAGTGAAAAGTAGTCAGAAACATTCTGGGTTCCTCTCAAAATTGAGGTAAGGTAAAAAAAAAAATTTAACACAATAAGAGAAATATAAAAAGATTTAAGAAATTTGGGTCAAACTTAAATGTCACCATATCTCTCCTATTTGTCAGGAACATAAAGGATGAAAATGTTCAGATTTTATTTAACTTAAAATAAAAATAACAATGCTTTACCACTTAGAATCTTTACTCTTTTACTCTATATCATTTTAGGGAATAACAGAATCTCAGAATTGGAAGGGGCATTAGGGTCATCTATTCCAGTGCCGCCTCCAATGGCTTAACCCCCTTAATTGTATTTCACTCAAATGTTGGCTTATTTCTCTATCTACTTCCCTTCACAAATTATTGCAATTTGGAAAATTTCTACTGGCTAACTATTGTTTATATTGACCCAATTTACTTCCCATAAATGTTTTCTATTCTGGGTTTAAACAAAGCAAGAACAGGAGAAAATATACCTACAGCTGCAGGGAAGAATATATCCTTGTATCACATAGGGAAAGAAACACAAACACAATGAGAAAACAAAAAATGAAGAAGCCCAAAAGGGCAATTGCTCATGGTGCTTTCAAAGTCCAACTCTAATAAGAGGCTTTGTAATTTGAAAAAAGGTATCAGCAAGGAAACATTTAGTATGTGATTCTAAATAGTACATAGTTCACATAAAGCCAAGTAGAAAGAAAACACCCCTCCCCATATGCAATACATAGATAGAAAATAAATAAATGAATTTAGATAGAGATATAGCAATCTCTGCGTTTAAATTTCTATTGATTTATAACTATATCTACAATTATTTCAATATTATAGCCATAGAGATCTCCCAAGAGAACACAATGACATTTGAAATGCTTTAAAGTATCTGCTTCTCAGGACTAGGGCTCTCACAGTCCATTCCCCCATCTTCCAAACTCATGATATAAAGCAAATATGCACTGATAACAGAGTTCAGAAGCAGAGTTTCAGAGAGAAACATGGGAAAGCATGGCAATGGGCAGTAAGTCACCAGGATCTGAACTCCAGGCCTGTGAAAAGGGAATGTTCAATGCTAGTCGTGGTTACAATTTTTAGGAAGTAAAAGAACTTAGCATGTTCCCCAGGTAAAGACTCTAGAACCAGGGGAAAAGGCAGGGAGAAAGGGTTACCTACAAGCTGAGTTGAGATGCAGATTTGTATTTGTATGATTAATTGAGGGAGTGCCCTATGGAGAAGGGGAGGTGAGGTAACAGAATAGAGCAGGGAAAAATACTTAGGTGAGAGCATATTCTCATTTAGAGACTAATTTCAACCTAATTCATTAGGGACTCAGGAGTACAAATTGCTCCAAAGAGTCGGTCAGATCACGAGGAAAGAGGTTGGCATTTGCTACCTACCCTAAGGCCATCATTAGCTTAGGGCTACCTGGGGTCACATTGGGAGTTGGGCTTAAATTCCATGCAAAACATAGAGCATTTTAGACAAAGCCAAAGATGTATTAGCTGCAGGGAGTATGACATGGAGTCTCAAAGTATTGAATGAGAAATGCTCAAACACTTCCAGCTAAAACTCAGCGTTAAGGGTTTGGCCTTCAGTTCTGGTGGGCAGGGTTCACCAAAAGTGTTCGGTGTGTACAACTGTTCTTCAAATATGCACCGTTTTGAAGAGATGAAAGCCACACTGAGCCTGGTAATTTTGGAAATCTCTTAACCTATCATTATACTTAATGAATGCTTAAATACTGCTTTATTTTTTTCAGAATTGTTTCTCACAGATTACTTGAAGATCACACCTCTAATAGAAATATGTCTCTTTGGTATGGTAATCTCTGAGATGTGTCCTATCGCTGAGTTTTTAGCTCATTTGACAGAATTTAAGGTTAATCTGGACCAAAATCTTTTCATTCTGTACCAATTACATTAAACTTCAAGTATCATAATGTCAAAAGCATTAAAACTGGAAGAGGCCTTGAGGATTACTATATCAGAATTAATTCAATTGCAAGAATTACAACTGATAGGAAGACAAATTCAACTGGCTTAAAAAACAAAGGGCAGTCATTGGTGCAGAAGCAGGGAGGGTTCTACATGCAGTTGTTGTTGTTTTTTTAATATGGATTAATATTTATTAAACTCTAACTCTGACCTAGACACAGTTTATTTTTTTAACAATTTTATTAGAGTATAATTGCTTTACAATGGTGCGTTAGTTTCTGCTGTATAATAAAGTGAATCAGCTATATGTATACATATATCCCCATATCCCCTCCCTCTTCCATCTCCCTCCCACCCTCCCTTATCCCACCTCTCAAGGTGGTCACAAAGCACTGAGCTGATCTCCCTGTGCTATGTGGCTACTTCCCACTAGCTATCTATTTTACATTTGGTAGTGTATATATGTCCATGCCACTCTCTCACTTCATCCTAGCTTACCCTTCCCACTCCCCATGTCCTCAAGTCCATTCTCTATGTCTGCATCTTTATTCCTGTCCTGCCCCTAGGTTCTTCAGAACCCCCCCTTTTTTTTTTTTTTTAGATTCCATATGTGTTAGCATACAGTATTTGTTTTTCTCTTTCTGACTTACTTCACTCTCTACGACACACTCTAGGTCCATCCACCTCACTACAAATAACTCAATTTCGTTTCCTTTTATAGCCGAGTAATATTCCGTTTATATATGTGCCACATCTTCTTTATCAATTCATCTTTCGATGGACACTTAGGTTGCTTCCATGTCCTGGCTATTATAAATAGAGCTGCAATGAACATTGTGGTGCATGACTCTTTTTGAATTATGGTTTTCTCAGGGTATATGCCCAGTAATGGGATTGTAGGGTCTTATGGTAATGTTCTCAGGGTATATGCCTAGTAATAGGATTGTCGGGTCTTATGGTCTATTTTTAGTTTTTAAGGAACCTCCATACTGTTCTCCATAGAGACTGGAACAATTTATATTCCCACCAACAGTGCAAGAGGGTTCCCTTTTCTCCACACCCTCTTCAGCCTTTATTGTTGTAGATTTTTTGATGATGGCCATTCTAACTGGTTTGAGGTGATATCTCATTGTAGTTTTGATTTGCAGTTCTCTAATGATTAGTGATTTTCAGCATCCTTTCATGTTTTTGTTGGCAATTTGTATATCTTATTGGAGAAATGTCTGTTTAGGTCTTCTGCCCATTTTTGGATTGGGTAGTTTGTTTTTTTGATATTGAGCTGCATGAGCTGCTTGTAAATTTCAGAGATTAATCCTTTGTCAGTTGCTTCTTTTGTAAATATTTTCTCCCATTATGAGGGTTGTCTTTTCATCTTGTTTATAGTTTCCTTTGCTGTGCAAAAGCTTTTAAGTTTCATCAGGACCCATTTGTTTATTTTTGTTTTTATTTCCATTTCTCTAGGAGGTGGGTCAAAAAGGATCTTGCTGTGATTTATGTCATAGAGTGTTCTGCCTATGTTTTCCTCTAAGAGTTTGATAGTGTCTGGCCCTACATTTAGGTCTTTAATCCATTTTGAGTTTATTTTTGGGTATGGTGTTAGGGAGTGTTCTAATTTCATTCTTTTACATGTAGCTGTCCAGTTTTCCCAGCACCAATTATTGAAGATGCTGTCTTTCTCCATTGTATATTCCTGCCTCCTTTAACAAAGATAAGGTGACCATATGTGCATGAGTTTATCTCTGGGCTTTCTATTCTGTTCCATTGATCTATATTTCTGTTTTTGTTCAAGTACCATAATGTCTTGATTACTGTAGTTTTGTAGTATAGTCTGAAGTCAGGGAGCCTGATTCCTCCAGCTCCATTTTTCTTTCTCAAGATTGCTTTGGCTATTCGGGGTCTTTTGTGTTTCCATACAAACTGTGAAATTTTTTGTTCCAGTTCTGTGAAAAATGCCATTGGTAGTTTGATAGGGATTGCATTGAATCTGTAGATTGTTTGGGTACAATAGTCATTTTCACAAAGTGGATTCTTCCAATCCAAGAACATGGTATATCTCTCCATCTCTCTGTATCATCTTTAATTTCTTTCATCAGTGTCTTATAGCTGCATACAGGTCTTTTGTCTCCTTAGGTAGGTTTATTCCTAGGTATTTTAATCTTTTTGTTACAATGGTAAATGGGAGTGTTTCCTTAATTTTCAGATTTTTCATCATTAGTGTATAGGAATGCAAGAGATTTCTGTGCATTAATTTTGTATCCTGCTACTTTATCAAATGCATTGATTAGTTCTAGTAGTTTTCTGGTAGCATCCTGAGGATTCTCTATGTATAGCATCATGTCACCTGCAAACAGTGACAGTTTTACTTCTTCTTTTATGATTTGGATTCCTTTTATTTCTTTTTCTTCTCTGATTGCTGTGGCTAAAACTTCCAAAACTATGTTGAACAATAGTGGTGAGAGTGGGGAACCTTGTCTTCTTCCTGATCTTAGTGGAAATGGTTTCATTTTCTCACCCTTGAGAACAATGATGGCTGTAGGTTTATCATATATGGTCTTTATCATGTTGAGGTAAGTTCCCTCTATGCGTACTTTTGGGAGGATTTTTATCATAAATATGTGTTGAATTTTGTCAAAAGCTTTTTCTGCATCTATTGAGATGATCATAATTTTTTTCTACTTCAAATTGTCACTATGGTGTATCACACTGATTGATTTGTGTATATTGAAGAAACCTTGCATTCCTGACATAAACCCCACTTGATCATGGTGTATGATCCTTTTAATGTGCTGCTGGATTCTGTTTGCTGGTATTTTGTTGAGGATTTCTGTATCTATGTTCATCAGTGATATTGGCCTGTACTTTTCTTTTTTTGTGACATCTTTGTCTAGTTTTGGTATCAGGGTGATGGTGGCCTCGTAGAATGAGATTGGGAATGTTCCTCCCTCTGCTATATTTTGGAAGAGTTTGAGAAGGATAGGTGTTCGCTCTTCTCTAAATGTTGGATAGAATTCGCCTGTGAAGCCATCTGGCCCTGGGCTTTTGATTGTTGGAAGATTTTTAATCACAGTTTCAATTTCAGTGCTTGTGATTGGTCTGTTCATATTTTCTATTTCTTCGTGTTTCACTCACAGAAGTTTGTGCATTTCTAAGAATTTGTCCATTTCTTCCAGGTTGTCCATTTTATTGGCATATAGTAGCTTGTAGTAATCTTTCATGATCCTTTGTATTTCTGCAGTGTCAGTTGTTACTTCTCCTTTCTCATTTCTAATTCTAATGATTTGAGTCTTCTCTTTTTTTCTTTTTTTCTTGATGAGTCTGGCTAATGGTTTACCAATTTTGTTTATCTTCTCAAAGAACCAGCTTTTAGATTTTTTGAACTTTGCTATCGTTTCCTTCATTTCTTTTTAATTTATTTCTGATATGATCTTTATTATTTCTTTTCTTCTGCTAACTTTAGGGTTTTTTTTGTTCTTCTTTCTCTAATTTCTGTAGGTGTAAGGATAAGTTGTTTATTTGAGATGTTTCCTGTTTATTAAGGTAGGATTGTATTGCTATAAACTTCCCTCTTAGAACTGCTTTTGCTCCATCCCATAGGTTTTCAGTCGTCATGTTTTCATTGTCATTTGTTTCTAGTATTTTTTGATTTCCTCTTTGATTTCTTCAGTGATTGGTTATTAAGTAGTGTGTTGTTTAGCCTGCATGTGTGTGTATTTTTTACAGATTTTTTCCTGTAATTGATATCTAGTCTCATAGCATTGTGGTCCGAAAAGTTACTTGATAACAATTTCAATTTTCTTAAATTTACCAAGGCTTGATTTGTGACCCAAGATGTGATCTATCCTGGAGAATGTTCCATGAGCACTTGAGAAAAATGTGTATTCTGTTGTTTTTGGGTGGAATGTCCTATAAATATCAATTAAGTCCATCTTGTTTAATGTATCATTTAAAGCTTGTGTTTCCTTATTTATTTTCATTTTGGATGATCTGTCCAAATGTTCTATAAATATCAATTAAGTCCATCTTGTTTAATGTATCATTTAAAGCTTGTGTTTCCTTATTTATTTTCATTTTGGATGATCTGTCCATTAATGAAATTGGGGTGTTAAAATCCCCTACTATGATTGTGTTACTGTTGATTTCCCCTTTTATGGCTGTTAGAATTTGCCTTATGTATTGAGGTGCTGCTATGTTTGGGTGCATAAATATTTACAATTGTTATATCTTCTTCTTGGATTGATCCCTTGACCATTATGTAGTGTCTTTCTTTGTCTCTTGTAATAGTCTTTATTTTAAAGTCTATTTTGTCTGATATGAGATTTGCTACTCCAGCTTTCTTTCGATTTCCATTTGCATGGAATATCTTTTTCCACCCCCTCACTTTCAGTCACTATATGTCCCTAGGTCTGAAGTGGGTCTCTAGTAGACAGCATATATATGGGTCTTGTTTTTGTATCCATTCACCCAGTCTATGTCTTTTGGTTGAAGCATTTAATCCATTTACATTTAAGGTAGTTATCGCTATGTATGTTCCTATTACCATTTTCTTAATTGTTTTGGGTTTGTTATTGTAGGTCTTTTCCTTCTCTTGTGTTTCCTGCCTAGAGAAGTTACTTTAGCATTTGTTATAAAGCTGGTTTGGTGGTGCTAAATTCTCTTAGCTTTTGCTTGTCTGTAAAGGTTTTAATTTCTCTGTCGAATCTGAGTGAGATCCTTGCTGAGTACTTTTTTTTTTTTTTTATAAGATTTCTTAGGGCACATAATGGACTCCTTATAGCAGTTTATTTCTCCTTGCTTAATTTCTTTTGACCTTTTATTTTTATTTTTTTATTATTTATTATTTTTGGCTGTGTTGGGTCTTCGTTTCTGCGCGAGGGCTTTCTCCAGTTGCGGCGAGCGGGGTCACTCTTCATCGCGGTGCGTGGGCCTCTCACTGTCGCGGCCTCTCCCGTTGCGGAGCAAAGGCTCCAGACGCACAGGCTCAGTAGTTGTGGCTCACGGGCCTAGCCACTCCGCGGCATGTGGGATCTTCCCGGACCGGGGCACGAACCCGTGTCCTCTGCATTGGCAGGCGGATTCCTAACCACTGCGCCACCAGGGAAGCCCCTTGTTGAGTACTCTTGGTTGTAGGTTTTTTCCCTTTCATCAATTTAAATACGTCCTGCCACTCCCTTATGGCTTGCAGAGTTTCTGCTGTTAGATAAGTTGTTAACCTTATGGGGATTCCCTTATATGTTATTTGTTGCTTTTCCCTTGCTGCTTTTAATATTTTTTCTTTGTATTTAAGTTTTGGTAGTTTGATTAATATGTGTCTTGGTGTGTTTCTCCTTGGATTTATCCTGTATGGGACTGTCTGTGATTCCTGAACTTGATTGATTATTTCCTTTCCCATATTAGGGAAGTTTTCCACTATAATCTCTCGAAATATTTTCTCAGTCCCTTTCTTTATCTCTTTTTCTTTGGGACCCCTATAATTCAAATGTTGGTGTGTTTAATGTTGTCCCAGAGGTCTCTGAGACTGTCCTCAATTCTTTTCATTCTTTTTTCTTTATTCTGCTCTGCGATAATTATTTCCACTATTTTATTTTCTAGGTCACTTATCCGTTCTTCTGCGTCAGTTATTCTGCTATTGATTCCTTCTAGAGAATTTTAAATTTCACTTATTGTGCTGTTCATCACTCTTTGTTTACTCTTTAGTTCTTCTGGGTCCTTGTTTAACGTTTCTTGTATTTTCTTCATTCTATTTCCAAGATTTTGGATCATCTTTACTATCATTACTCTGAATTCTTTTTCAGGTAGCCTGCCTATTTCCTCTTCATTTGTTTGGTCTGGTGGGTTTTTACCTTGCTCCTTCATCTGCTGTGTATTTCTCTGTCTTCTCATTTTGCTTAACTTACTGTGTTTGGGGTCTCTTTTTCGCAGGCTGCAGGTTCATAGTTCCCATTGTTTTTGGTGTCTGCCCCCAGTGGGTAAGTTTGGTTTGGTGGGTAGGCTTCCTGGTGGAGGGGACTGGTGCCTGTGTTCTGGTGGATGAGACTGGATCCTGTCTTTCTGGTGGGCAGGGTCGTGTCTGGTGGTGTGTTTTGTGGTGCCTGTGACCTTATTATGATTTTAGGCAGCCTCTCTGCTAATGGGTGGGGTTGTGTTCCTGTCTTGCTAGTTGTTTGGCATAGGGTGTCCACCTCTGTAGCTTGCTGGTCTTTGAGTGGAGCTGCGTCTTAGCATTGAGATGGAGATCTCTGTGAGAGTTTTCGCCATTTGATATTACATGGGGCCGGGAGCTCTCTGGTGGACTAGTGTACCGAACTTGGCTCTCCCAACTCAGAGGCTCAGGCCTGACACCCGGCTGTTCCCCAAACCCTGTCAGCCACTTGGCTCAGAATAAAAGGGAGAAAATACAAGAAAAAAGAAAGGAAAAGAAAAGAAAAGGAAAGAAAAGAAAAGAAAAGAAAGAAGGAAGGAAGGAAGGAAGAAAATAAAGTTATAAATTCAAAAAATTAAAAAATTATTAAAAATTAAAAAATTAAAAAGCAATAAAAAAAGAAAGAAAGAACAACCGAACCAAAAAACAAATCCACCAATGATAACAAGTGCTAAAAACTATACAAAAAAAAAACCCCAAAAACGGACAGACAGAACCATAGGACAAATGGGAAAAGCAAAGCTATATAGACAAAATCACACAAAGAAGCATACACATACACACTCACAAAAAGATAAAAAGGAAAAAAGAAATATATATATTAAAAAAAAAAGGAAGAGAGCAAACATATCAATTATCTACCAGTGATAATAAGCTCTAAATACTAAACTAAAATAAACATAAAACCAGAAACAAATTAGATGCAGAAAGCAAACCCCAAGTCTACAGTTGCTCCCAGAGTCCACCGTCTCAGTTTTGGGATGATTCGTTGTCTATTCAGGTATTCCACTGATGCAGGGTACATCAAGGTGATTGTGAATATTTAATCCACTGCTCCTGAGGCTGCTGGGAGAAATTTCCTTTTCTCTTCTTTGTTTGCACAGCTCCTGGGGTTCAGCTTTGGATTAGCCCTGCCTCTGCATGTAGGTCACCTGAGGGCACCTGTTCCCACCCAGACAGGATGGGGTTAAAGGAGCAGCTGATTAGGGGGTTCTGGCTCACTCAGGCCGGGAGGAGGGAGGGGTATGGAATGCGTGGCGAGCCTGCAGCGCCAGAGGCTGGTGTGACATTGCAACAGCCTGAGGTGTGCCGTGTGTTCTCCGTGGGAAGTTGTCTCTGGATCACGAGACCCTGGCAGTGGCAGGCTGCACAGGCTCTGGGAAGGGGTGGTGTGGATTGTGACCTGTGCTTGCACACAGGCTTCTTGGTGGCTGCAGCAGCAGCCTTAGTGTTTCATGCCTGTCTTTGGTGTCTGCCCAGATAGCCGTGGCTCGCGTCCATCTCTGGAGCTCATTTAGGCACTGCTCTTAATACCCTCTCCTTGTGCACCTCAAAACAATGGTCCCATGCCTCTTAGGCAGGTCCAGACTTTTTCCCGGACTCCCTCCTGGCTAGCTGTGGCGCACTAGCCCCCTTCAGGCTGTGTTCATGCAGCCAATCCCAGTCCTCTCCCTGGATCTGACCTCTGAAGCCTGAGCCTCAGCTCCCAGTCCCCACCCACCCAGGCAGGTGAGCAGACAAGCCTCTCAGGCTGTTGAATGCTGGTTGGCAGCGATCCTCTGTGCGGGAATCTCTCTGCTTTGCCCTCTGCACCCCTGTTGCTGCACCCTCCTCCATGGCTCTGAAGCTTCCCCCCTCCCCCTGCCCACCCCCCCCTTTGTGTCGACCAGTGAAGGGGCTTCCTAGTGTGTGGTAACTTTTCCTCTTGCACAGCTCCCTCCCAGAGGTGCAGGTCCCATCTCTATTCTTTTGTCTCTGTTTTTCCTTTTTTCATTTACTGTATCCAGGTACGTGGGAAGTTTCTTGCCTTTTGGGAAGTCTGAGGTCTTCTGCCAGCATTCAGTAGGTGTTCTTTAGGAGTTGTTCCACATGTAGATGTATTTTTGATATATTTGTGGAAAGGAAGGTGATCTCCACGTCTTACTCCTCTGCCATCCTGAAGGTCCCTCTCACATACCGTTTTACACAGAGGCCTACTGTACCAACAATACTATTTTTATATAATTCTTTTGGTCTTGCCCTTCTTTGTGCTTTGGCTTTCTTCTCCAGTTGCCTTCTCTTTTGGTAGTGTTACTAACAAACCAACAGGATCAAAATGGAGTCACTTACGCTAAGCCCCACATCACCAAACAGAAACATATAGTTTTCACTCTGCCAGAAACAGAATCTTCAACCAGTCAGGAATTGCCTGATCAGCACTAGTTAGCTAATCTGCCTAATAACCCTTGCCATCGCTTAAAGGAAAGTGACCTTGCCACAGCACACTGACTTTTTGCTTGTATAACTTCCTTGCTCCTGCTTCATTCTACCTATATAGGTCTTTCTATACAACTCCTCAAGGCTCTTTTCTGTCTCCTAGGCTGGATGCTGCTAGATTCAAAAATCATTGAATAAAGCCAATAAGACCTTTAAAATTTTCTCAGTTGAATTTTGTTTTTTAACAGTGGCAATAGTACCTGACACAATTCCTGGCCCTACGTACATATACTACACTCTCCAACAAATAGAGAACGTCCTTTTCCCTAAAATTCCAAGCAAAATGTTAAATATTGATCCTGATTGGTCTTGCTTGAGTTTTATGCCCATACCTGTGGCCAGGAGAGATGAATATACTGATGGTCTTTGAAAGGACAACATGCCATGCCTCTTGAGCTGGTATTAGGAGCAACTTCCCCATAACTATGTGGATTGTCAAAGAGAAGACTAGAGCTGTTGGAAAACGGAAAGGAAAAATGGAAATGAGGAGGCAAGAACATGTCTGCTACAATTATCTTATATACTCTTGTGTTTATGGGTCAGGATATAGAGTCAAAGCAGAACTAGGCTCAATGGGAAAGAAAACTTTCAGTCCTCTGACTCTCATTCCAGTGCTCTATCATACCAGTTTCTTCACACTCACTCTACTTTATTTCTTCTAAGCCTTTCTAATAAAATTACAGGTAATTTTTAACTAGATTTATAAAATGGTAGTAAGAAATGCATTCTTAGCTGTATTGTTACTCATTTTCTTGCGTTAATCACAGCCCTGCATTAGAATCACCTGCTAACAGAGTTTTAAAGAAATTTAGACACCTGGGAATCATTGTCATAGAATCCAATTAAAGTGATTCAGGTTTCAGTATGAATGCTTATATTATTTAAAGCACTCTTCAAGTGCTTGCAGAGGTTGGGGAAAACTCTATGTTTGAATATTATTAAAATGAAGACACTTTCATAGACAGATCAAGCTGATTTTCTGTTAAATTCCAGATCAGTTCCCTTGAGATGAGTGTTTTATTCAGCAATTATATATTCTCAAGTTTTGATTCAACTCACAGAGAAATCCCACAGGGCAGTTAACATTGACCAGCACATTATCAGCCTCAGGGAAGACATTCTTGGCCACCACTCCCTTGCCTACAATGCCTCACTCTTCAAAACCAAGGTTAGAGAAAACTTATTTCTTTCTAATAATATTTCTCTTATGTATAATGTGAGAAAGTAATTTATAAGATTATAGGCTTGAAACAGAATAATTCTACAGTGGAAATTCTTTTTTCTTTGAATTTCCACTGTGTAATCATTCTGTTTTAAAGGCAGAACTGCTAGAAATGTCATGAAACAATAAAACTCAAAATCAAAGTTCTATTCTACAACATACTGGATTCTAAAACATAGAAAATATTTTCATGCAATTGAAGGCTATAATAAACTGTTCATTGTTTATAATTAATAATTATAATTTTCTTAGTGTTAATTATTTTTGCTTAAATTAATATAGTAAAGACTATAACATTTTAAATATTCATAAAATATGAACAAGATATTTCACATTAAAGTGCATAGTACTACTATAGAAGGGGGAAAACTGTGCTTATCTGAGCACAACTATTCAAAAAAAATAAAGGCCAATTAACTTCTCTGATAAAAGATATACACAAAACAGATTATTTTACTTAATTGATTAAATGATTTTTGTTTTGGTTAGCTAATTGCTATAGATAAAGTTAAAGGAATTAAATCTTCTGAAATATGTTAAAATATAAATAAATGGAATAATTCATTAATAAATATTAATTTCATGACTGGAAAGGAAAATTAGTTTTTGAAAGGTACTAATTAGAAGGTATTTGTTTCAAAACTTTTAAGTGTAAGTCTAAATTGATGTTATGAGTGATTTAAAGAACTCACTTATATAGGCAAACATAAGACTGTTTATCAGAAGTTACACAGTTTAACAGCAAATCTACTTATGAACATGAACATTCTCCAAAAATGTTGCATAAATGAATGCTTTCTCTTCGTTAAAAGGAATAAAATACCTTGGAGTAAATTTAAGCAGGGTGACTAAAGGCCTGCACTTGGAAAACCATAAGACACTGATGAAAGAAAGTGAAGACAACACAAATAAATGGAAAGATATACTGTGTTAATGGGTTGGAAAAATTAATATTGTTAATATGACCATACTATACAAAGCAAACTGCAGATTCAATGCAATTCTCAACAAAATTCCTATGGCATTTTTCACAGAAATAGAACAAATATTTCTAAAACTTATATAGAACCACAAAAGACCACAAATAGCCAAAGCAACCTTAAGAAAGAAGAGCAAAGCTGGCTTTAATCTTCTCAACATTGCCTATTTTAATTTTTTACTTTTTATAAATAACAAATAGTACATTAAAGACTGTAAATATAGTCAATTAATCAAGTTACTTCAAATTTTTCCATTTTCAGTTATTTGTTCCATTAATACAGCCTTTACTGAAAATTACATTGAAGAAAATTATGTACACACACACATATATACACACAGTTCAAAGAACATTCATTTCCTCAAAATGATAAAGTAGTGAACAAATAGAATCAATGATACAGAACAGATTATTTAGGAGTAGCCTTAGTATGTATAAAAGATTCATATAAATAAAATGTAGAAATAAAACTCAGTGACTAAAAGGTAGATTACTCAACATATTGAGTTAAGAGAATTGGGTAGGTATTTGATAATCAATTAACATTGGTTAGTTAAGATTTACATTTCATATCATGCATTTTACAAGCCAAGTGAATGGGAAAATTTAAGATGGAAAGAGAAAGCTTATGTAAGCATTAATGAGGACATTTTTTCTAGACGTTGGTAAAATAATATAAATATAATAATTTATTCATAAGTAATAAATATTAAAATAATAAAAAACAAAGACAATAGCTATGACTTCATAAACTTTTAGTACCTGGGCACAGAAGATATGCATTTTAAAGTATAATTAAAGGTAAATAGCAAGTTAGAAACAAATATTTGATCTAAATATAATTGTTAAAACATGTAGGTACACATAAAAATTGATAAGAAAAGTCTTCAACAAAAAAAATGACCAAAGGTCCTAAAACATGTTCCCAGGAAAAGATACACAATTTGCAATAAACTATATAACGTGTTGTCATTAGTGATTATTTTGTCCTTGTAGTTCATGAACCTATTCTCTATTCATTCCCAAAACCTCTCTAAATAATTGCATCTGTATTCACGCTTTCAATTAACATACAAATGGCCCTCATTTTTGTATCTCCAGCTGAGAAGTTTCTTTTGTGCTTCAAATTGTGCATGGATATAAACAAGCACACTTGAAACTTGTCTTTTTTTTACCCCCAGTTCTCAAAGGCAACTCACATTTAACACATCCAAATAAATTCTATGATGCTATCACTTACAAAACTTGTCCTCCTCCTTACCTCCATACATCTCTTGATAAAATCTAGAAAACAGTCATCCTCGACTCAATCCCCTTCCTCATCCTGAATGTCCAAGACTTCACCAAATCCCATAAAATGTACGTCCAAATATTTCCATCGTTTACATCAAATAAGGGAATTTAAAATATTGTGTGCAAACTTATTCCAACAAAACGTACATATAAAAACAAATCAGCAATTTATATACTCTTATATACCATAAGATTATGGTATGTAAGATACCGTACTGTATGGTTAAGATATCCTAACTAAAAAAAAAAAAAAATCTTAAAAATGAAAACAAGCCAGCAACTTATGTAATCTTATACTTAATATAGATATCAAGTTAGTAATTATATAGTTTACCAGAGTGAAAACTCCTTGATCAGAGGTCTTCACTAGGGAAATCTACCAAGTACTTAAAGAGAATATAATTCAAATCTTAAGCAAATTATTCCAGAGATCAGAATGGGGACCCAACCCTTAACTTATTTTATATGGCAATCATGACCTGGATACTAAGACTGACAAGTAATGTACAATTATAAATTAATTATATAAAGAACTATTAGATATAAAATCCTAAATATTAGCAAATATAATGCACCTGTATATAAATAGCATTCAACAACATTACTAAGTTCTCTACTAGAAAAGGCAATGTTTAACTTATGATACTTCAACAACTTGTATCATATTACCAGACTAAAGAAGAAAAATTATATGTTCCTCTAAATAGATTCTTTTAAATGTTTTGTAAAATTCTTACTACCATAGAATGGAACTTTCTTAACTGGATAAAGACTATTTCCCCAAAATAACAACAATGAAACAAAGAAAGAATAACAACAACAACAACAAACTATAGAAAACTTCATACTAAAAGTGACACATTGAAATCCATATGCAATCAGGGACAAGAAAAGATACTCAAAATTACCAATTTTATTCAATATTGGAAAATTCTGTAAAGAACTAAGATAAATTAAAAGTATAGAGACTGGGAATAGAGACAAAAATCCCTAAACATTCATAGATGATAGAATTATGTGTATATTTGAAAATTATGAATGAAATATTCAGAAATGAAGGACAAAGAAAAATGTATAATTTATAATAATATGAACATATTAAGTAGAAATAAATTTAACAAAAGATGTACATGAGTTCAATAATTAAAGCTATAAAAATTTAATGAAAGAATTTTAAAAGGTATAAAGATATAGATTTATGACAAAGGCTACGCTACAGAGCAATGAGTAATCTACAGTCTTTTCAAGTAATGATTCAGAAACATTTATGTACTCATATGAAAATGATCATTCCTCTAATTTATGCTATGAAAAAGTCAATTCCAAATGAGCTATAGACTATATGTGTATTCCACACAATAAAGTTTTTAAAAGAAAACATAGATTATCTTCATGAACTCATAGGGAATTGGTTGAAAAATTATAATTTATACATTTTTTATTACTATAAAAATATCAGAAGGACATTAAACTATTCAAAATTATGATCACTGACTGAGATATTAGCCATGATATATTAAATGGTAAAGGAAAGTAAAAACTATAAAGCCATAGTAATCAATATCATGTGGTACTGGCACTAAGCTGGTGTATAGACTAATGGAACAGAATTAAAAGTCTATAAATTAAATTCATACTTATGGTCAACTGACTTCTGAAAAAGGTGCAAAACAATTTTGATGGAGAAAGGATAGTTATTTTATCAATTGGTGCTGGGAAAATTATTTATCCTTATTCAAATAAAATTTTTAAAAAAAATACCATAAAATAAAAGGGAATTTACACTTGTACCTACCACCATATAGAAAATCAATTAAAAATGGATCAAAGGCCTAAATGTTAGAGGTTTAACTATTAAAAAAAAAAATCTGGGGGAAAAAAGGAGGAAATCTTCATGACCTAGTGTAGGCAAATAATTCTTGGTTATAATAGTAAAAGGAGAATCCATATAAGAAAAAAATGGATAAATTGGACTTTATCAAAAACTTTTGCACCTCAATAACACCATTTTGAAAATGAAAATACAAGTGACAGATTGGCAAAAAATATTTTCAAATCATATATTTGGTAAAGTAGTATCCAGGATATATACTAACTTTCACAACTTTATAGATAAGAGGACAAAACAACCAATTTAAAATTGGGCAAAATATTTGAATATACATGTTACTAAAGAAGATACACAAATGGCCAATATGCACATCAAAAGGGTCTAACCATCATTAGTCATTAAGGAAATGCAAATTAAGACAACAATGAAATACTACTGCTTACCCAACAGAATGACTATAATTAAAAAAAGTCAGATGATAACAAGTATTGGCAAAGAAGTAGAGAAACTAGAACTCAAGTATAGTGTAAAGAGGAAAGTAAAACGAAAAAGCCATTTTGAAAAACAATTTGGCAGTTTTTTAAAAATTTAAACATAAATTTGCCATGTGACCCAGCAATTTTATTCCTAAAATTTAACCAAGAGAAAACATACATCTACACAAGCACATTATATGAATGTATATAGTAGTGTTATTATAATAATCAAAAAATGAAAATGATTCAAATGTTTCCAATGGATCCATAAGTAAATAAAATGTGGTATCCATACAAAAGAATATGATTCAGCAACAGATAGAAATGAAATACTGATGCATGCTAAAACAGTTTTTTGATGTTTTGGTTTTTTATTTTGATGAACCTCAAAAACAGTATGCTAAATGAAAAAAAGACTTAGATGATCATGGATTATATGATTTCATTTATAAAAAATGTACAGAAAAAGCATATTTAGAGAGACACAGAATGGATCTATGTTTACCTAGAGTGGAGGTGGGAGCAGAGATTAACTGCAAAAGAGCATGAGGGAAACTTGTGGGTTGATGAAAATGTTTTAATAAAGGATTGTTGTGATACTAGCATAATTCTATAAATTTACCAAAAATCACAAAATTGTCCACATATATTGGGTAGTTTTATAATATGTAAATTATACCTCAATAAAGCTGTTAACAAAATAAAACAAAAAACAGTGAAATGTAACACATGATTAGCTCATATTTGTAAAAAACAAAAGAAATACACATGTATGAATAAAGGTATGAAAAAATTCACATTGTAAATGTTAGCTTGATGTAGGATTAAGAAAGAATTTCATTAATATTTTCTTTTATGTCTATATTGTTTGGTATGTAAAAATGAGCATTTTTATACATTAAAGATCCAGAAGGTTAAAATACTTAAGTAAATATTTGTCTTAATTTAATAAATCTTGGTAAAACAGTGAAATTCTTTGAAACTGGAGCCAGAACCCACACCTTTCTTCTCCTTTATCCCTTTCAGCCTGATGAAAGAATCCAGGTAGGTATGGCCCCCTCTCTTATTAGGTCTAATCAAAGAATATTAGAATTTAACACTCCCCTCCCCCAGTCCCAGTAGCAGAAGCTAAATTCTGCGTGAGTGTTGCCAAGAGATCGGAGACTCTTTTCTTATACCCGGTCCACACTTACAGGGTAGTGATCCTGGGCATGACATGCCAAGAATGTTGTGGCCTTGATCTCTCCCACCTCAGCTAGCTGTAGGGAAGAGGTCTCATTGAGGGTAAGGAGGCACAGGCAAGCTGAGAAGACAAGATTCTACTGCCTGCATGCAGAACACTAATCACAAAGCAAGGCTATCACTGAGAAAAGTGGACCAATGTCCCTGCCCCAGCTCTGAGGCTGAAGCTCAGAGATTTTGCCCAGAAAAAAGAGACACTCCATAGCAACAGAGAGCTCTGAAGCCTTCTGCAAGGAAACTGGCTTGATTTGATACAGACTATGGGGAGTTTAATCCGCAGGGCACTCTCAAAAGCAATAAAGATTTTGGTGATAAACAATTAACAAGAAACTGGCAACTACAGTAGAGCAACAAGGTAAACCATAGGCAGTTGATTTCCCTGAGAAAATCAGGGAAATAGACAACTAAAAAGAGCTCTTCTAGAGTCAGAATGAACCTCAAAGACTTGCCCCAGCTACCTCTGCAAAGGAGCTCACATTTAATCAGATCAGACTGTGGAGCAATTTATGTCCTATAGTATTGTCAAAATTACAGTTCAATGTTCCTGGAAGTTCTAGCCAGGGCAATCAGGCAAGAAAATAAATTAAACAACATCTGTATTTTAGGGCATAAAAGTATTTATATTTTGTAAATGGCATGATCTGGTACATAGATAATTTACATTTATATATACACAGAATCTTTGTATATTTAGAAAATTCACAGAATGGGAAAAAATATTTGCAAATCATGTATCTGATAAGGGACTTGTATCTGGAATATACATACAACTCAATTAAAAAAGGACTATAACCCTGTTAAAAATAGGCAAAGCCTTTAAATAGACATTTCTCCAAAGAAGATAAACAAATGGTCAATAAGCACATGAAAAGATTTTCAACATCATTAATAATCAGGGAAATGCAAATCAAAACCAGAATATGATAGCATTTCACAACCACTAGGATAAGTAGACTCAAAGAAGTCAGATTATAGTAAGTGTTGGTGAAGACATGGAAAAAGTATAACCCTCATATACTGCTAGTGGGAATGGAAAATGGTGCAGCTGCTTTGGAAAACAGTCTGGCAGTTCCTCTGAAGGTTAAATGTAAAGATATCATATGGTCCAGCAACTCCACTCCTAAGTATATACCCAAGTGTATATCCAATGAAAACATGTCCATTTAAAAACTAATATGTGTATTTGTAAATGATGCAACTGACAAGGAATTAGTTTCTAAAACGCACAAACAGCTCATACAGCTCAATATTAAAAAAAACAAACAACCCAATCAAAAAATGAGCAGAAGATCTAAATCAACATTTCTCCAAAGCAGACATACAGATGGCCAACAGGCACGTGAAAAGATGCTCAACATCACTAATTACTAGAGAAATGCAAATCAAAGCTACAGTGAGGTACCACCCCACACCAGCCAGAATGACCATCATCAAAAAGTCTACAAATAATAAATGCTGAGAGAGTGTGGAGAAAAAGGAACCCTCCTACACTGTTGGTGGGAATGCAAATTGGTGCAGCCATTATGGAGAACAGTATGGAGGTTCCTTAAAAAACTAAAAATAGAGTTACCACGTGATGCAGCTATCCCACTCCTGGGCATATATCTGGAGAAAACCATAATTCAAAATGATACATGCACCCCAATATTCATAGCAGCACTATTTACTTAGCTAAGACATGGAAGCAACCTAAGTGTCCACTGATAGATGAATGGATAAAGAAGATGTGGTATATATATATATATATATATATATACCATATAATATATATATATAATATACATATATATAAAATAGTGTGTTACTCAGCCATAAAACAGAATGAAATAATGCCATTTGCAACAACATGGATGGACCTAGAGATTATCATACTAAGTGAAGTTAGACAAATATCATATGACATGGCTTACATGTGGAATCTTAAAAAATGATACAAATGAACTTATTTACAAAGCAGAAATAGATTCACAGACATAGAAAACAAACATATGGTTACCAAAGGGGAAAGGTGGGGGAGGGATAAATTGGGAGTTTGGGATTAAAATATACACACTACTATATATAAAATAGATAACCAACAAGGACCTACTGTATAGCACAGGGAACTGTACTCAATATCTTATAATAACCTGTAATGGAAAAGAATCTTAAAAAGAATCTTAAAAAGATCAACCAATCGATCAATTGATAGATATTTGAATCACTTTGCTGCACACCTGAAACTAACACAACATTGTAAATCAACTATATTTCAGTAAAAATTAAACAAACACAAACCCTAATATTTGAATATTCATATAAGCATTATTCACAATAGTCAAAAAGTAGGAACAACCTAAATGTTAGTCAGCTGATAAATAAAATATGGCATATCCATATAATAGAATATTATTTAGAAATAAAAGTGAGTGAAATACTGGTATATGATACAACAGGATGGACCTTGAGAGAAGTATGCTAAATGAAAGAAGCCAATCACAGAAGACCACATATTACATAGTTCCATTATAGGAAATGTCCAGTATAGGCAAATCTATAGAGATGGAAAGTAAGTTAGAAGTGGCCTAGGGCTTGGTGGTAGTGGTGGAGGTGGTGGCGTGGGTAGGTGGTGTGGAGGATGAGGGGAAAAGGGTGTGACTGCTAATGTGTGCAGGATTTTTTTGAGGTGTGATTAAATGTTCTGTAATTGATTCTGATGATAGTTGCACAACTGAGTAAATATATGAAAAACCATAAAACTGTATATTTTAAATAGGTAAACTGTATGGTTTGTGGAAATCAAGCTGTTGTTAAAATGTTTTACAATATAAAACAGTTCTAAATGATATGAAATAAGTGCACAGGCAACTTTGTTCCCCACCCTACATTTGTTCTTGGGAAATCAAATCTCTCCGCTTTGAATCCCAACTCAGAATTCCTTGGAATCCAAATATTCAGTGTTCCACTGGTGGGCTTGTCTCACCCTAATCTCCAACTCCCTCAGAGTCCCCTCCTGGTACAACATCAGGGTAACTCATGCAACACTAGGTGGGCTGGGAAAGGCCACCGAGTGTCTCTAGTTGGCCTTTCTGCTCATTTTGTGTTGTTACACTCCTCTTTATTCTTCTGATGTTCAACTCGCTTTCTCTGGCCCTGTTGTATCAATGGACAAAATGGACCCGCTGGTGCATGTGTCCCAGGACCTCTCCAGAAATAGCTTATCCAGAAATCAGAAGGTAGCCTTTTCTCTTTATGGCTCAACTTTTTCAGCTCTGAATAATTCATCAGTCATAGCTACAGTCTGCTTTGTATCGGTCCTGGTATCATTCTTCAAAGATTTGTGTATGTAATAATATAATATTATCATTATCATTATCCTTTATTAAGCACCAATAATGTTCCATGTGCTGTTTTAGGCTCTCAGCATTCCAAAACTAAAGATATTGTTTCTTTCCACCAATCTAAAGGGCAAAAATGTTCAAAATCTTTGTGATTAAAAAAAATGCATGAAGTAATAATGAAACTACAAGAGGCATTTTTAAAGGTTATATACATTGTCTAATTATAAAGGATATTAACAGATTAGCTTAAAGAATAACTGTATGTCTTCATTCCAGGTTTGGATATAGACCATGTTAAAAAATATGAGAGGGGAGGAGCTTCAAGGTGGTGGAGGAGTGAGACGCAGAGATCACCTTCCTCCCCACAAATACATCAGAAATACATCTACATGTGGAACAACTCCTACAGAACACCTACTGAACGCTGGCAGAAAACCTCAGACCTCCCAAAAGGCAAGAAACTCCCCATGTACCTGAGTAGGGCAAAAGAAAAATGAAAAAACAAAGACAAAAGAATAGAGATGGGACCTGCGCCAGTGGGAGGGAGCTGTGAAGGAGGAAAGGTTTCCAAACACTAGAAGCCCCTTCACGGGCAGAGACTGTGGGTGGAGACTGCGGATGGCGGAGGGGAAAATTCGGAGCCACAGCAACAGGGTGCAGAGCGCAACGTGGAGAGGTTCCCGCACGGAGGATCAGTGCCGACCAGCACTCACCAGCCCAAGAGGCTTGTCTGCTCACCTGCTGGGGCGGGCGGGGGCTGGGAGCTGAGGCTCGGGCTTCGGTCGGATCGCAGGGAGAGGACTGGGGTTGGCAGCGTGAACACAGCCTGAAGGGGTTAGCTCACCACAGCTAGCCGGGAGGGAGTCTGGGAAAAAGTCTGCAGCTGCCAAAGAGGGAAGAGACTTTTTCTTGCCTCCTTGTTTCGCGGTGCGCAAGGAGAGGGGATTCAGAGCGCCACTTAAAGGAGCTCCAGAGATGGGAGCGAGCCGTGGCTATCAGCACGGACCCCAGAGATGGGCATGAGACGCTAAGGCTGCTGCTGCCGCCGCCACCAAGAAGCCTGTGTGCGAGCACAGGTCACTCTTCACACTGCCAATCCTGGGAGCCTGTGCAGCCCGCCAGTGCCAGGCTCCCGTGATCCGGGGACAACTTCCCCGGGAGAACACACAGCGTGCCTCAGGCTGCTGCAACGTCACGCTGGCCTCTGCCGCCGCAGGCTCGCCCCACATCCGTACCCCTCCCTACACCCGGCCTGAGTGAGCCAGAGCCCCCGAAGCAGCTGCTCCTTTAACCCCGTCCTGTCTGAGCGAACAACAGACGCCCTCAGGCTACCTACACGCAGAGGCAGGGCCAAATCCAAAGCTGAACCACAGGAGCTGTGCGAACAAAGAAGAGAAAGTGAAATCTCTCCCAGCAGCCTCAGGAGCAGCGGATTAAATTTCCACAATCAACTTGATGCACCTGCATCTGTGAAATACCTGAATAAACAACAAATCATCCCAAATTGAGGAGGTGGACTTTGGAGGCAACGATATATATATATATATTTTCCCCTTTTTCTCTTTTTGTGAGTGTGCATGTGTATGCTTCTGTGTGTGATTTTGTCTGTATAGCTTTGCTTTCACCATTTGTCCTAGGGTTATGCCTGTCCGTTTTTTATTTTTTTTTTTACTTAAAAATTTTTTTTTCCACACAAATTTTTTTCGTAATAATTATTTTTTATTTTAATAACTTCATTTTATTTTACTTGATTTTATTTTATTTTATCTTCTTTCCTTCTCTTTCCTTTCTTCCTTCCTTCCTTCCTCCCTCCCTCCCTCCCTCCCTCCCTCTCTCCCTCTTTCTCTTTCTTTCTTTCTTTCTTTCTTTCTTTCTTTCTTTCTTTCTTTCTTTCTTTCTTTCTTTCTTTCTTTCTTTCTCCCTTATATTCTGAGCCGTGTGGATGACAGGCTCTTGGTGCTCCAGCCAGGTGTCAGGGTTGTGCCTCTGAGGCGGGAGAGCCAACTTCAGGACACTGGTCCACCAGAGACCTCCAAGCTCCACATAATATCAAATGGCAAAAATCTCCCAGAGATCTCCATCTCAACGCCAAGACCCAGCTCCATTCAACAACCAGCAAGCTACAGTGCTGGACACCCTATGCCAAACAACTAGCAAAACAGGAACACAGCCCCATCCATTAGCAGAGAGGCTGCCTAAAATCGTAATAAGGCCACAGACACCCAAAAACACACCACCAGACGTGGACCTGCCCACCAGAAAGACAAGATCCAGCCTCATCCATCAGGACACAGGCACTAGTCCCCTCCACCAGGAAGCCTACACAACCCACTGAACCAACCTTAGCCACTGGGGACAGACACCAAAAACAATGGGAACTACGAACCTGCAGCCTGCGAAAAGGAGACCCCAAACACAGTAAGTTAAGCAAAATGAGAAGACAGAGAAACACACAGCAGATGAAGGAGCAAGGCAAAAACCCACCCGACCTAACAAATGAAGAAGAAATACGCAGGCTACCTGAAAAAGAATTCAGAATAATGATAGTAAAGGTCATCCAAAATCTTGGAAATAAAATGGAGAAAATACAAGAAACGTTAAACAAGGACCTAGAAGAACTAAAGAGCAAACAAAGCGTGATGAACAACACAATAAATGAAATTAAAAATTCTCTAGAAGGGATCAATAGCAGAATAACTGAGGCAGAAGAACGGATAAGTGACCTGGAAGATAAAATAGTGGAAATAACTACTGCAGAGCAGAATAAAGAAAAAAGAATGAAAAGAATTGAGGACAGTCTCAGAAACCTCTGGGACAACATTAAACGCACCAACGTTCGAATTATATGGTTCCCAGAAGAAGAAGAGAAAAAGAAAGGGACTGAGAAAATATCTGAAGAGATTGTAGTTGAAAACTTCCCTAATATAGGAAAGGAAATAGTTAATCAAGTCCAGGAATCACAGAAAGTCCCATACAGGATAAATCCAAGAAGAAACACGCCAAGACACATATTAATGAAACTATCAAAAGTTAAACAAAAAGAAAAAATATTAAAACCAGCAAGGGAAAAGCAACAAATAACATACAAGGGAATCCCCATAAGGTTAACAGCTGATCTTTCAGCAGAAACTCTGCAAGCCAGAAGGGAGTGGCAGGACATATTTAAAGTGACGAAGGAGAAAAACCTACAACCAAGATCACTCTACCCAGCAAGGATCTCATTCAGATTTGACGGAGCAATTAAAACCTTTACAGACAAGCAAAAACTAAGAGAATTCAGCACCACCAAACCAGCTTTACAACAAATGCTAAAGGAACTTCTCTAGGCAGGAAACACAAGAGAAGGAAAAGATGTACCATAGCAAACCCAAAACAATTAAGAAAATGGTAATAGGAACATACATATCAATAATTACCTTAAATGTAAATGGATTAAATGCTCCCACCAAAAGACACAGACTGGTGGAATGGATACAAAAACAAGACCTGTACATATGCTGTCTACAAGAGACCCACTTCATACCTAGGGACACATACAGACTGAAAGTCAGGGGATGGAAAAAGATATTCCACGCAAATGGAAATCAAAAGAAAGCTGGAGTAGCAATTCTCATAGCAGACAAAATAGACTTTAAAACAAAGACTATTACAAGAGACAAAGAAGGACACTATATAATGATCAAGGGATCAATCCAAGAAGAAGATATAACAACTGTAAATATTTATGCACCCAACATAGGAGCATCTCAGTACATAAGGCAAATACTAACAGCCATAAAAGAAGAAATCGACAGTAACACAATCATACTAGGGGACTTTGACACCCCACTTCCACCAATGGACAGATCATCCAAAATGAAAATAAATAAGGAAACACAAGCTTTAAATGATATATTAAACAAGATGGACTTAATTGATATTTATAGGACATTCCACCCAAAAACAACAGAATACACATTTTTCTCAAGTGCTCATGGAACATTCTCCAGGATAGATCACATCTTGGGTCACAAATCAAGCCTTGGTAAATTTAAGAAAATTGAAATTGTTATCAAGTAACTTTTCGGACCACAATGCTATGAGACTAGATATCAATTACAGGAAAAAATCTGTAAAAAATACACACACATGCAGGCTAAACAACACACTACTTAATAACCAATCACTGAAGAAATCAAAGAGGAAATCAAAAAATACTAGAAACAAATGACAATGAAAACATGACGACTGAAAACCTATGGGATGGAGCAAAAGCAGTTCTAAGAGGGAAGTTTATAGCAATACAATCCTACCTTAATAAACAGGAAACATCTCAAATAAACAACTTATCCTTACACCTACAGAAATTAGAGAAAGAAGAACAAAAAAAACCCTAAAGTTAGCAGAAGAAAAGAAATAATAAAGATCATATCAGAAATAAATTAAAAAGAAATGAAGGAAATGATAGCAAAGTTCAAAAAATCTAAAAGCTGGTTCTTTGAGAAGATAAACAAAATTGGTAAACCATTAGCCAGACTCATCAAGAAAAAAAGAAAAAAAGAGAAGACTCAAATCATTAGAATTAGAAATGAGAAAGGAGAAGTAACAACTGACACTGCAGAAATACAAAGGATCATGAAAGATTACTGCAAGCTACTATATGCCAATAAAATGGACAACCTGGAAGAAATGGACAAATTCTTAGAAATGCACAAACTTCTGTGAGTGAAACACGAAGAAATAGAAAATATGAACAGACCAATCACAAGCACTGAAATTGAAACTGTGATTAAAAATCTTTGAACAAACAAAAGCCCAGAACCAGATGGCTTCACAGGCGAATTCTATCAAACATTTAGAGAAGAGCGAACACCTATCCTTCTCAAACTCTTCCAAAATATAGCAGAGGGAGGAACACTCCCAAACTCATTCTACGAGGCCACCATCACCCTGATACCAAAACCAGACAAAGATATCACAAAGAAAGAAAACTACAGGCCAATATCACTGATGAACATAGATGCAAAAATCCTCAACAAAATACTAGCAAACAGAATCCAAGAGCACATTAAAAGGATCATACACCATGATCAAGTGGGGTTTAACCCAGTAATAAAAGGATTCTTCTATATACGCAAATCAATCAATGTGATACACCATATTAACAAATTGAAGGATAAAAACCATATGATCATCTCAATAGATGCAGAAAAAGCTTTTGACAAAATTCAACACCAATTTATGATAAAAACCGTCCAGAATGTAGGCATAGAGGGAACTTTCCTCAACATAATAAAGGCCATATATGACAAACCCACAGCCAACATCATCCTCAATGGTGAAAAACTGAAACCATTTCCACTAAGATCAGGAACAAGACAAGGTTGCCCACTCTCACCACTATTCTTCAACATAGTTTTGGACATTTTAGCAACAGCAATAAGAGAAGATAAAGAAATAAAAGGAATCCAAATTGGGAAAGAAGAAGTAAAGCTGTCACTGTTTGCAGATGACATGATACTATACATAGAGAGTCCTAAAGATGTTACTAGAAAACTACTAGAGCTAATCAATGAATTTGGTAAAGTAGCAGGATACAAAATTAATGCACAGAAATCTCTGGCATTCCTATACACTAATGATGAAAATTCTGAAAGTGAAATTAAGAAAACACTCCCATTTTCCATTGCAACAAACAGAATAAAATATCTAGGAATAAACCTAACTAAGGAGACAAAAGACCTGTATGCAGAAAATTATAAGACACTGATGAAAGAAATTAAGGATGATATAAACAGATGGAGAGATATACCATGTTCTTGGATTGGAAGAATCAACAATGTGGAAATGACTCTACTACCCAAAGCAATCTACAGATTCAATGCAATCCCTATCAAACTGCCACTGTCATTTTTCACAGAAGTAGAACAAAAAATTTCACAATTTGTATGGAAACACAAAAGATCCCGAATAGCCAAAGCAATCTTGAGAAAGAAAAACGGAGCTGGAGGAATCAGGCTGCCTGACTTCAGACTATACTACAAAGCTACAGTAATCAAGACAGTATGGTATTGGCACAAAAAAAGAAATATAGATCAATGGAACAGGATACAAAGCCCAGAGATAAACCCACACACATATGGTCACCTTATCTTTGATAAAGGAGGCAAGCATATACAGTGGAGAAAAGACAGCCTCTTCAATAAGTGGTGCTGGGAAAACTGGACAGTTACATGTAAAAGAATGAAATTAGAACACTCCCTAACAACATACACAAAAATAAACTCAAAATGGATTAAAGACCTAAATGTAAGGCCAGACACTATCAAACTCTTAGAGGAAAACATAGGCAGAACACTCTATGACATAAATCACAGCAAGATCCTTTTGACCCACCTCCTAGAGAAATGGAAATAAAAACAAAAATAAACAAATGGGACCTAATGAAACTTAAAAGCTTTTGTACAGCAAAGGAAACCATAAACAAGATGAAAAGACAACCCTCAGAATGGGAGAAAATATTTGCAAATGAAGCCACTGACAAAGGATTAATCTCCAAAATTTAGAAGCAGCTCATGCAGCTCAATATCAAAAAAACAAACAACCCAATCCAAAAATGGGCAGAAGACCTAAATAGACATTTTTCCAAAGAAGAAATACAGATTGCCAACAAACACATGAAAGAATGCTCAACATCATTAATCATTAGGGAAATGCAAATCAAAACTACAATGAGATATCATCTCACACCAGTCAGAATGGTCATCATCAAAAAATCTAGAAACAATAAATGCTGGAGAGGGTGTGGAGAAAAGGGAACCCTCTTGCACTGTTTGTGGGAATGTAAATTGATACACCCACTATGGAGAACAGTATGGAGGTTCCTTACAAAACTAAAAATAGAACTACCATACGACCCAGCAATCCCACTACTGGGCATATACCCTGAGAAAACCATAATTCAAAAAGTGTCATGTACCAAAATGTTCATTGCAGCTCTATTTACAATAGCCAGGACATGGAAGCAACCTAAGTGTCTATCAACAGCTGAATGGATAAAGAAGATGTGGCACATATATACAATGGAATATTACTCAGCCATAAAAAGAAATGAAATTGAGTTATTTGTAGTGAGGTGGATGGACCTAGAGCCTGTCATAGAGAGTGAAGTAAGTCAGAAAGAGAAAAACAAATACCGTATGCTAACACATATATATGGAATCTAAAAAAAAAAAAGGACATGAAGAACCTAGGGTCAAGACGGGAATAAAGACATAGACCTAGTAGAGAATGGACTTGAGCATACGGGGAGGGGGAAGGGTAAGTTGGGACAAAGTTCGAGAGTGGCATGGACATACATACACTACCAAACGTAGAATAGATAGGTAGTGGGAAACAGCCGCATAGCACAGGGAGATCAGCTCGGTGCTTTGTGACCACCTAGAGGGGTGGGATAGGGAGGGTGGGAGGGAGGGAGACACAAGAGGGAAGAGATATGGGAACATATGTATATGTATAACTGATTCACTTTGTTATAAAGCAGAAACTAACACACCATTGTAAAGCAATTATACTCCAATAAAGATGTTAAAAAATTAAAAAAAAAAAAATATATGAGAGGCCCAGGTCAAATTTACTTGCAGACTTTGAAAATTTTTCCATTTACAAATGGATATTACATGTTCAAACATTTAAAAACAAGTAAATTATTAGATATAACAATAAGTAAAGAGATTTTTAGAAGCATTATTGAACTTAGCCTGAGAGGTGAGAGCTTCACCCAAAGAATCTTCCAGTAAAAGGACACAATTAAGTATTGGAAACACTTAAAACATATAAACTGAGAGTCCCACTTGCCCTCTTCTATAAAACTGTGTTCTTTGACTCAGCTTTCTTAGGCATACTCTTATTCATTCTATTTACCCTCCTTGAAAATTTAAGCTTCTGGTCATTATGTTCTGTGCAAAGTTCTTAATCTTCATGTGTCTGGTCCCAAGGTCTCCTGCACGGGCTGCTGTATGATGAAAGGGTCTTCACGTATTAGTACCAACAGACTCAGGGCACACTAGGCATTTAAGCTTGGTTAAGCCTAGGAAAATTTGGATGATAAAACTGAGCATATATGAAGTTTGCTTAATAAAGTTATTTTTTAAGCTGCCCTTCTATTTGATATAGAATCAATTTATACTGAATGAAACTTATATTAGTATATATAGCTGTCACGTATAGTCTTTTTTCCCCTCTTTGTATTTAATAATGGATGCAGTATAGAGTAATTTAGTATAAGACACACCACTTTTAGAACCAACCCCAGAACGCAATGCCTGAAGTGTTCTTCACTCAGCAAAACCACCTTTGAATAAATAGGGCCACATGCCAGTGTAGCCAAGTATTAGTTGTGTGATATTTGTACATCTTATCTAACCTTTTTGATCTTAACATCTCTGAGTTGTTTACAGGGAATAATGATACCTGTGTCATAAGGTTTGTGTCAATCAAATTTCCATCAGTAAAAGAGAAGCCACCTTATGTATTACAAGTAGGAAGGTTTTTAATGTTTAAGCAATTGTTGGGGTGTCTGAGGAAATGAAGGTCAGGGAAGCCACCATCATCAGTGTCAGTCAACAGCACAGACATAGAGGAGCTTCGCCCAAAGCTATGGCAAATTTCAGCAGCTCTGGGAAAGCTTCTCTAGGTGGTCTCAGACTGCAGCAATGATGCAAGGTCTTCTCAAGAAGCTTATCTAAAAGGTGCCTTGAACCTTACATCTTCCCAAAGGGCAACTGTCTCTGTAGAATAATGGTCTGTCTTTCCTGTTTTTTATGTCTCAGACAAGATTTCTCACTTCAGACACTAGGTCAGAACCACACACATAAGTGAATTCAGTAAAACTTGGTTCTTGTTATTTCTTGAAGCTGAGGAGAATTTAGATGGTGCTGATGTTAACTGTAAGACAACTCAGAACTGGTCATTGAGATATTAGATAAGATTAAAATGTAACATACTTAGTACCTTTTATAGTACATATTTAATAAGTGATATTATTATGAGGTAAAACTCTAATGTATTATATTCTCCCAAAGCAACCTAATATATACTTAATAAGTATATACTTTGAAAGCCTTCCAAAATCCACTCTAACATTTACTGACACTTTTAGACCAGTTCTGTATGCCAAATTTTTTCGGTCTTTTATTAAATAGGCAATTTAGAGCTATAGGAAAAAATGTCCCAGTTATGATTTGGGAGTGCTTTCATATATTAAAAAACCAATGTTTATTCTTTCAACATACCGTAACTACCATTTCTAAATCATAGAAGAAAAAAAAAGATCTTTCAAGTATGTTGAACTTTAGTAGGAAACTGCATATTAATGGTTACATTTATAATGTCTGAGAATAGTTGAAGAGGGCACTTTAAATTCAGTGTTCCCTAATCCTTTCAATATTCTTAATAACCCATTTATTCTTCTGTACCATGAGAATTACATTAATACCAGGACATTGAATTATTTCAGTGAAGTGTTTAAAGCATTTTTAAAATAAAGGCTGACTTCAACTTTTTTAGAGAGATTGCAGCTGACATTGAAAAACTAGAATGGAATGGATAATAGACTACTTCACATAGCACAAATACCTTTAGTGACCCTGTATAATCAGCAATTTAATTGTAACCTGAACTTCAGAAGATATCCAACAAAACCCTATATTCAACTTACAAATAATAAATTGAATTCAAATTACAGAGTGAATTATTGAAACTCACAGAACAACATACTGTGTTTTCACTTAACTTTTGAATAAGTTGATATTAGCCACAATTTATGAAAATGATATGATGAGCAGAGTTTTATGTACACAAATTTAATGTCCAGAAAACCTTATGAGGTATGTACTATTATGATCCTGTCCTTTATGCTGATGAGGAAACTGAGTCAAAGAGGTTGGAAGTAATTTACCGAAGTGTAAAAAGCAATCAAGCAATGGAACTAAGAAATGAATAGAGGCTGTTTGATTCTAGAACCAACCAATCTAAACAGTGTGCTTCCAAATGATATCAGAGCCCAAAATTCTCATTATTAATCTGAATAGACTTAGGCCGTATTTCCAGACTATGAGTCAATAATTCTATGATTTGAGGGCTGTCAAAAGTACTATATTTTTTAGGTATTCTAAGAAAATCTTTAGTACTAAGTATCTCTAGTATCCTTAAGTTAAATTTAATATAAACTCTGTTTACAATGTCAACGAGTAGCAAAATGGGAAAAAGTTGAGGATCTGAAAACTGAGAGAAAGAAAAGGGTGAGAGAACGTTAGAGATTGTTATTTTACTTATAGATAGATATCATTGTTTTGACAGTTTAAAGACTCGTATTATCGAAAGAAGAATCAAAGATGACTTCAAATTGTTGATATTTAAATACGCCGTGACACTGTCTAGCTGATAGCCTAGCCATGGCACAATGAAATCACTGAGCAGCTGTGGACAAGTTACTGGACCTCTGGGATCTTCAAAATCAGCAAACTCCAAGCTATTTCAATTTACCAGTCATCAACTGGAATACACTGGAGGTAATTTCTTCGAAAACCAGAGAAAATTTTTGTAGAACAGCTAAGACAATTTTGAGGATTAAAAAAAATCCTTTATGTGAGCAAAAAAAATGATGGTTATTCTTTTTGTTGGTATTCAGACTTCTGTAGATAAAATTCCTGACATTATGAGAAGTTGCTGTGTCAAGCCTAGTGAACTGACTTCACCATCTGATATTCAACTTCTATATAGTACTGTTATTAAATGACAAAAGACAGCATGGGTTATTAGGATTATCAAGCTCTTGCATAGCTTTTGGAACCCAAGAATTAAAATATTAAGTTAAATGTTTTAATACCAATGGATAAGAAAAGTTTAAGATATACTTAAAGTGTAATTCATTTTTTAAGTTTACTAATGGAATTGCAATGAAGCTTTAATTATATCTAGATTAGTGATTCAGAGCACAGAGCATTTTTAGGGCAGTGAAACTATTCTGTATAATGATGGGTACATGTAATTATACATGCGTCAAGACTCATAGAACGTACAACATCAAGCGTGAAGCCTAATGTAAACTATGGACAGTTGAGTGATGATGATGTGCCACTGTAGGTCATCAATTGTAACAAATGTACTACAGTGGGTGTCCCAGCGGGTAGTAACAATTGTACACTGTCAATACCACACATTGATAGTGGGGGAGGTTGTATTTGTGTGAGGACAGAGGGTATATGGGAACTCTCTACCTTCTTTTCTTTTTTGCTGTGAACCAAAACTGCTTTTAAAATAAACAGTTTATTGATTACAAAAATTTACTAATGGGATTTCAATGTTTTAATTACATTTAGATTACTGATTCTTTCTCAGTTCTGGTTTTCTTTGTGGATTTTAAGTCATAGCATTTTAGAATTAAGAAAGACTTTCAGGGAACAGCTAATTCAGTTTTTCTAACTGTTGCCAACAGACTTTCCGAGATACTATCACTTCAGGTGCTTATTTAATTTGGAGGTACTTAGATTCTATCCAAGACCTAGAGAATCAGAGTTTCCAAGGAAAAGGGGCCTCAGAAAATGCATTTTAACAGGTTTCCTAGATTGATTTATATGCACAGTACACTTTGATAAGCCCAGACATGTAAGTATATAATTTTTTTCTAGAGCATCTTGTTTCTTTTCCTATTTTTCCCTTCTCAGAGGAAACTTAAGTGTGATTTTCTAAATAATCAATGAATAATTAATCACTAGAAACCCAAGGGATCAATCAGTGATAATTTGATAAGATCTCTTATATAAGTCAGTGTGGCAGTAAATCCTAACATTTCTCTGGTTTATATCCTGAATAAGATGGATTTTTCTAGTAAAATAAACATCCCCAGAATATACTATCAACATTTACTTTTTTAAAATAATAAAACTTTATTTATATGTTTATATATGTCTGTAGAAATTACTCCTAAGATAAATGCTTTGAGAATTAAAGATTTACTTTAGAAATTTTAGAAAGAATTATTTGGCAAAAATTAGAACGTTATCACAATAATAACTAGATTCTGAGATAAAGTTTTTTGCAGTATGTGGATGATGAATCCAATGGGATATATCATAACTTAAAATGCTATAAATGTATCATTTTGACAAAATGGTATAGAGAGAACAGTGAGTGTATTATACCTGCTAGTAGTAAGATTTCCTCTTACTCTCAGGTAACAGCTCAGACTTTGGGGGATAACCTCCCGAGAAAAATCCAAGAATGAGGCTGACTTTGCAAACAGACTACAGCAAAAAATATTTCATTAGACCCAAGTCAGAACTTTATATTGCTGTTGACAGATGGCTTTGATTCTTCCCAAGAATAGCTGATATAAGTCAATGGTTGTTAAGTGGAGAGACCTACTCATGATTATTGAGTGGGTCTCAGTAATTATTGGGTGGTCAGATTGAAATCTGTGTTCTGTATTTTAGCTGACACCCAGTGCTGGGCTTTCAGAGTCTTCAGGAGTTGTGCCCTTCCGTTCATTGAAAATGATATAAAAATTCTAAAATTAAGGAGAAAGAAGTAGAGCATAGCATAGATTTAGTATCATTGCAACCACAGAAAATAAAAACATTGAAAAAAACAAAGTACAGGTGACCCCCACTCTCAGAAAGTAGAGTTTTCCTATGAAACTTTTCATAAGCTGAAATGGTATAAAGTAAAGAAGCAATTACCTTTGGACACATCTTGCTAATGGATGCATAAAATAAATCCAGACAAAGCAGAGATGCTCACAGACACAGTTCAAAGCTATGGCAGCTTGATGTTGAGATGCTACTGTAGTTCCTGGGAAGGAGCTTGGAGGAGCTTCTTCGGATTTCTTTCAGTTAGTGAAAACAAGTACTAACGTAGGTCTTTCTTAACGGTGAAGCAGTGTAAAGCAAACTTTCAAAAAGTGGTGGATACCTGTAATATACATCAAATTTAAATAATTTATCACTGTGACTTTGTCTTCTTTATAACTTCCCATAATTTCTAAACTATCTACAATATTATAAGTTGATATATACCTCTTTCCTTGTTATTCAAGAATCTGAATAAAAAGGAGAGTTTTGCCTTTTATTAAGAAGACCAAATAAATTGTATTTGAGTTTGGTGCCTTTTCACCCCACTTTCTCTCCTTCTCCTCTATTTTGTCTACTCGACTTTATTAAGATATAACTTATACAATAAAATGCACCTATTTAAGATAAACCAATGTGTTTTGAAAACTTTTTGCTGGATTATAATCGATATAACCACTCAAACAACCAGTATCCAATGAAGATAGAGAATGTTACCTTTATACCAAAAAGTTCTCTCACGCTCAAAGGGAAAAGGTGTATATGGAAATCTGCAGGCTACTGTGAGGACTTTGCCTTTCTCTCTGCTATGAGAAACCATAGAAAGCCCTGAGCAGAGCAGTAATTTCATTTAACTTAATTGAGAGTTAATGTAATCAGCAGGATGAATGAAATATCATAATGCTCCCTTCTTCTAGTTTATGTGATTAAAAACTTGCTTTGTGTTGGAAGAGAAAATTTGCTGGGAATGTGTAAAGATGATAAACACACTTCATGGAAATGTTAATTAAAGCTCTGCCTTGGGCTTCCCTGGTGTCGCAGCGGTTGAGAATCTGCCTGCTAATGCAGGGGACACGGGTTTGAGCCTTGGTCTGGGAAGATCCCACACGCCATGGAGCAACTAGGCCCGTGAGCCGCAACTACTGAGCCTGCGCGCCTGGAGCCTGTGCTCCGCAACAAGAGAGGCCGCGATAGTGAGAGGCCCGCGCACCATGATGAAGAGTGGCCCACACTTGCCGCAACTAAAGAAAGCCCTCGCACAGAAACGAAGACCCAACACAGCCATATATAATAAATAAATAAAGGGAAAAAGATGGTTCAATTAAAAAAAAAAAAACGCTCTGCCTATAGACTTTTAAAAGAGCCTTTGTAAACAGAATAATTAAAGTCAAGAAAATAATTCAAATATTTTAGTAAGTTGTTTTTTTCTCCCACCCTGCTCATTTTTTAAAGTTCACCTCCCTGTAGACTGTATTTTTCCTTTCCTTTTTGACTAACTTTAATTTTTAGAATAAACTTCAGGTTTTTAATATTTCTGTTTAAATCTTTTATATAATCAGAGTATCACATTTAAGATATTTTCTCACTGTTTATGTGATAGTATCATTTGAATTTCTTTATTTCTTGATACCACTGCTTTATGTTTGTTGACATTGGCTGGGGCTTAGGACCTAACAACTCTGAGTTAAGTCACTACTATAAGAATCTTCGAAGATGAATCCTGGGGTACCAGATACTAGACTTTAACAGAAAGAGCTTTTGTGATTATCAATATACAAAGGAAAATGGAGAACTTACTCAGGAAAATGCTTAAATTTAGATTAGGTAATTATCTTGTAAATATTCAAGGCAAAAATAATTCCCTGGATGATTATAATACTCTCTCCTTCACTGTGTTCAGAAATGTGAAGCATTTACTCTAAAACATACTAAGGTTTAACTTGCAGAGGCATTCAGAATAAGTAATATTAATAATTTACCTTTGAATTGCTTTGTATATATATAATATATATTCATTTATTGATTCTACAAGCACATGTTGAACAAATCTATTACATTTTCTCAAATTTACTATTTGATTTAATTCTCATGTTAAACATGAAGAAAACTAAGGAAATGTTTTAAAATTTGCTTAAGGTCACGAAAAATCATGTCACAGAAAAATCATGAAACAATCAATATACAAACCTATTTCTCCAACTCTAATTTCAGTATTTTTTTTCTTTAAAAGCTCTTAGTAAGTCTATTTTAAATGAAATTGAATCAGTCAGTACTGTTTAAAATGTAATTTTAGATGCACAAATCATGCCAAAGAGTCTTACTTCTGAAGTACATTAAGAGTGATATTTGCCTTATTAAATTTGACTACACAGCCAGTGTTGTCCTTATGCAAGTTTAATACCTACAAATATGCAGAGTAACTTTGATATGTATATAGGATGCTAATTCCTCCACACTGGTATTTCCAATTCCAGCCCAATCTTTTATTACCCTGTGATCTTGAGCAAGGCACAGAAGTTTTAAGGAAAACTAACTCTAGAACTAAAGGTGGCCATGGATAGGATATTCAGAATTGGGCTCTACATTTAGAGGTTGTGAGTAGATGCCATATCAATGAAAAGATGCCATTAGTGTCATTCAAAATACTATATCAATATGGAAATATGATTTAAAGTCTCTGATTTTAAATTGCTTTAGCTTCCGTGGTTTCTAGGCTTTTTTAGCACATAATGCTTTACTATGGAAAAAATTCCAAAAATTTTTTTCTGACACTAAGCTGTAATTCCTGCATTTCTCAGTCTAAACTCTTAGTAGTAAATCCTACCGTTCAGAAAAAGAAAATATTATCTCCAAAGAATGGCTACAAAATTTATTATATTAACATTTAGTTTACATGTTAAAAACCTTGTGAATACTTTACTTATACATCCAATTAAATATTCACCAAATATTTCAGTGCTGGGCTCTGTGCCAGGATCTGGGTATTAAACAATGCATATATCCCAGCCCCTGTCCTTTGGGTGATTCAACATAGAATACATAAAGATGCTTTAAAAAAAATCCAAGTGACATTTGCATCTAGTGCAGAGATTTTAACAATAAAATGAAGAACAGTTGTAGAATTTTAGCCCATTGGTATCTTTCATTCTTCTGATAATTTGAGGGAAAAATAGAATAAAATTATACCTTACTCTGTAATTAGGAAGCTATAGTTCTGGCCAAGAAAAATCAACTGGTATTGACTAACAACTAAACAACTGTAAAACAGACAAAATAGATGAGGTAACTGCTTTCAGGCATTGAAAAATAGGCCAAACTAGGCTGCGATCCTGGATAAAATGGAAACGCACGAGGTGAGCCCTACTACAGGTCAGGTTCCCTGCCCAGGGAAAGTTTCCCAACCAACTGCTGCAATCCTGCTACACTTAGGTGGCAAATATCAGAGGTCAGGCTTGCTGAAGGGGCTGCAATGGGAGGGTAAGCAATGGGAGAGAACGGTGCAGAGACTGGGCCCCAGGAGAATGCGTGAGGGTTCCCCCAGGAATATTTTGCTGAAAGTTGAGCTTCACATGCTCAAGGTGAGACCAGGTGGGAGGTAATCCAGAGCAGGTGCTGTGGGGTCAGGGTAAATTAGAGATATTCAAAGTTGAGCAATGCTAAGAGATATTAAATTTCCATTTCAGTCAGAATGAAGAGAACTTTTTATACAAGACATTCGGGGGAGAGAACAGAAAAGGAGAGCCTTATGAGTAAAGAAAACATCCCGTCTCTCTGAACCCACGTCCACGGTGCCTGAAACCCTGCCTCAGAGTGCTGCTGTGGTGAGGATTAAATAAGGTGTTACTGGAGAGGTTTCAGAAGAGTGCTGGAAAATGCAAGTCAATACAAGAGACAGAGAAAGACAAATATCATATGGCATCACTTATATGTGGAATCTAAAAAAAAAGGGTACGAATGAACGTATTTACAAAACAGAAACAGACTCACAGACTGAGAAGATGAACTTATGGTTACCAGGGGGAAGGGTGAGGGGAGGGATAGATTGGGAGTTTGGGGCTGACACATACACACTGCTATATTTAAAACAGACAACCAACAAGGACCTACTGTATAGCACAGGGAACTCTGCTCAATACTCTGTAAAAACCTAAATGGGAAAATAATTTGAAAAAGAATAGATACATGTATAACTGAATCACTTTGCTGTACACCTGAAACTAACACATTGTCAATCAACTATACTCCAATATAAAATAAAAATTAGACAAATAAAAATTAAACAAACAAAAAAGTGCTTCCCATCAATTTTATTATGCATTTGTGTATAAGGGTAACCTGAAAGAGAAACATTGTCCTTTCTTTTGCATGGATCACAAGAGGTTTTGCCACACCAGATTCTCTTAGGTTTCTCAAATTTTCTTCGGCTCTTTGGGACTCTTAAGGGCACCAGTGTCCATCAGCAGAGGCAAAGCCAGGTGCAAAGCAGCTAGATTCTAGGCACTGAAGTCAGCAAGATTGTCAGGTACATCTTGAAAGTAGGCCAGAGTGGGAGTGGACTTTTTGTGGGAGGCTACAGGCATCATTTATGAGTACATGTAAGACATAGCTTGAGGCTAGAGATCTCACCATATCAGAAGGGAGAAAAGCCTTGGAAATATGGATTATAAATATTAATGTGACTAGATTTTATTTTATTTATTTTTTTTAATCCAGCCATGGAAACTAACACAAGTACATAAATATCTTTTTATTTTGAATTTTATTTATTTTTTTATACAGCAGGTTCTTATGAGTCATCTATTTTATACACATCAGTGGATACATGTCAATCCCAATCTCCCAATTCATCACACCGCCACCACCACCCACCACTGCATTCCCCCCTTGGTGTCCATACATTTGTTATCTACATCTGTGTTTCAATTTCTGCCCTGCAAACCAGTTCATCTGTACCATTTTTCTAGGTTCCACATGTATGCGTTAATAAGCAATATTTCTTTTTCTCTTTCTGACTTCACTCTGTATGACAGCCTCTAGATCCATCCACGTCTCTACAAATGACCCACTTTCTTTCCTTTTTATGGCTGAGTAATATTCCACTGTATATATGTACAGCCATTTCTTTATCCATTTGTCTGTCGATGGGCATTTAGGTTGCTTCCATGACCTGGCTATTGTAAATAGTGCTGCAGTGAACATTGGGGTGCATGTGTCTTTCTGAATTATCGTTTTCTCTGGGTATATGCCCAGTAGTGGGATTGCTGGATCGTATGCTACTTCTATTTTTAGGTTTTTAAGGAACCTCCATACTGTTCTCCATAGTGGCTGTATCAATTTACATTCCCACCAACAGTGCAAGAGGGTTCCCTTTTCTCCACATCCACTCCAGCATTTGTTGTTTGGAGATTTTCGGATGATGCCCATTCTAACTGGTGTGAGGTGATACCTCATTGTAGTTTTGATTTGCATTTCTCTAATAATTAGTGATGTTGAGCAGCATTTCCTGTGCTTCATGGCCATCTGTATGTCTTCTTTGGAGAAATGTCTATTTAGGTCTTCTGCCCATTTTTTGATTGGGTTGTTTTCTTTTTTAATATTGAGCTGCAAGAGCTGTTTATATATTCTGGAGATTAATCCCTTGTCTGATGATTCCTTTGCAAATAATTTTTCCCATTCTGACGGTGGTTTTTTCATCTTGTTTATGGTTTCCTTTGTTGTGCAAAAGCTTTTAAGTTTCATTAGGTCCCATTTGTTTATTTTTGTTTTTATTTCCATTACTCTAGGAGGTGGATCAAAGAAGATCTTGCTGTGATTTATGTCAAAGAGTGTTCTTCCTATGTTTTCCTCTAAGAGTTTTATAGTGTCTGGGCTTACATTCAGGTCTCTAATCCATTTTGAGTTTATTTTTGTGTATGGTGTAAGGGAGTGTTCTAATTTCATTCTTTGACATGTAGCTGTCCAGTTTTCCCAGCACCACTTATTGAAGAGACTGTCTTTTCTCCATTGTATATCCTTGCCTCCTTTTCCATAGATTAGTTGACCATAGGTGCATGGGTTTATCTCTGGGCTTTCTATCCTGTTCCATTGATCTATATCTCTGTTTTTGTGCCAGTACCATATTGTCTTGATTACTGTAGCTTTGTAATATAGTCTGAAGTCAGGGAGTCTGATTCCTCCAGCTCCGTTTTTTTTTCCCTCAAGACTGCTTTGGCTATTCAGAGTCTTTTGTGTCTCCATAAAAATTTTAAGATTTTTTGTTCTAGTTCTGTAAAAAATGCCATTGGTAATTTGATAGGCACTGCATTGAATCTGTAGATTGCTTTGGGTAGTATAGTCATTTGCACAATATTGATTCTTCCAATCCAAGAACATGGTATATCTCTCCATCTGTTGGTATCAGCTTTAATTTCTTTCATCAGTGTCTTATAGTTTTCTGCATACAGGTCTTTTGTCTCCCTAGGTAGGTTTATTCCTAGGTATTTTATTCTTTTTGTTGCAATGGTAAATGGCAGTGTTGCCTTAATTTCTCTTTCATATTTTTCATCATTAGTGTATAGGAATGCAAGAGATTTCTGTGCATTAATTTTGTATCCTGCTACTTTACCAAATTCATTGATTAGCTCTGGTAGTTTTCTTGTGGCATCTTTAGAATTCTCTAGGTATAGTATCATGTCATCTGCAAACAGTGACAGTTTTACTTCTTCTTTTCCAATTTGGATTCTTTTTATTTATTTTTCTTCTTTGATTGCTGTGGCTAGGACTTCCAAAACTATGTTGAATAATAGTGGTGAGAGTGGACATCCTTGTCTTGTTCCTGATCTTAGAGGAAATGCTTTCAGTTTTTCACCATTGAGAATGATGTTTGCTGTGGGTTTGTCATATATGGCCTTTATTATGTTGAGGTAGGTTCCCTCTATGCTCACCTTCTGGAGAGTTTTTATCATAAATGGGTGTTGAATTTTGTCAAAAGCTTTTTCTGCATCTATTGAGATGGTCATATGATTTTTCTTCTTCAGTTTGTTAATATGGTGTATCACATTGATTGATTTGCGTATATTGAAGAATCCTTGCATCTCTGGGATAAATCCCACTTGATCATGGTGTATGATCCTTTTAATGGGTTGTTGGATTCTGTTGGCTAGTATTCTGTTGAGGATTTTTGCATCTATATTCATCAGTGATATTGGTCTGTAACTTTCTTTTTCTGTAGTATCTTTGGTTTTGGTATCAGGGTGATGGTGGCCTCATAGAATGAGTTTGGGAGTGTTCCTTCCTCTGCAATGTTTTGGAAGAGTTTGAGAAGGATGGGTGTTAGCTCTTCTCTAAATGTTTGATAGAATTCACCTGTAAAGCCATTTGGTCCTGGGCTTTTGTTGGAAATTTTTAATCAGTTTCAATTTCATTACTTTTGATGGGTCTGTTCATATTTTCTTTTTCTTCCTGGTTCAGTCTTGGAAGCTTACACCTTTCTAAGAATTTGTCCATTTCTTCCAGATTGTCCATTTTATTGGCATAAGGTTGCTTGTAGTAGTCTCTTAGGATGCTTTGTATTTCTGCAGTGTCTGTTGTAACTTCTCCTTTTTCATTTCTAATTTTATTCATTTGAGTCCTCTCCCTCTTTTGCTTGATAAGTCTGGCTAATGGTTTATCAATTTTGTTTATCTTCTCAAAGAACCAGCTTTTAGTTTTATTGATCTTTGCTATTGTTTTCTTTGTTTCTATTTCATTTATTTCTGCTCTGATCTTTATGATTTCTTTCCTTTTGCTAACTTTGGGTTTTGTTTGTTCTTTTTTCTCTAGTTCCTTTAGGTGTAAAGTTAGATTGTTTATTTGAGATTTTTCTTCTTTCTTGAGGTAGGCTTGTATAGCTATAAACTTCCCTCTTACAACTGTTTTTGCTGTATCCCATAGGTTTTGGATGGTCGTGTTTTCATTGTCATTTGTTTCTATGTATTTTTTGATTTCCTCTTTGATTTCTTCAGTGATCTCTTGGTTATTTAGTAACGTATTGTTTAGCCTTCATGTGTTTGTGTTTTTTACCTTTTTTTCCCTGTAATTCATTTCTAATCTCATAGCGTTGTGGTCAGAAAAGATGCTTGATATGATTTCAATTTTCTCAAATTCACTGAGGCTTGATTTTTGACCCAAGATGTGATGTATCCTGGAAACGTTCCGTGTGCACTTGAGAAGAAAGTGTAATCTGCTGTTTTTGGATGGAATGTCCTATAAATATTAAATCTATCTGGTCTACTGTGTCATTTAAAGCTTGTGCTTCCTTATTAATTTTCTGTTTGGATGATCTGTCCATTGGTGTAAGTGAGGTGTTAAAGTCCCCCACTATTATTGTGTTACTGTCAATTTCCTCTTTTAGAGCTGTTAGCAGTTGCCTTATGTATTGAGGTGCTCCTATGTTGGGTGCATATATATTTATAATTGTTATATCTTCTTCTTGGATTGATCCCTTGATCATTATGTAGTATCCTTCCTTGTCTCTTGTAACATTCTTTATTTTAAAGTCTATTTTATCTGGTATGAGTATTGCTACTCCAGCTTTCTTTTGATTTCCATTTGCATGGAATATCTTTTTCTACCCCCTCACTTTCAGTCTGAATGTTTCCCTACGACTGAAGTGGGTCTCTTGTAGACAGCGTATATATGGGTCTTGCTTTTGTATCCATTCAGCAAGCCTGTGTCTTTTGGTTGGAGCATGTAATCCATTCACATTAAGGTAATTATTGATATGTATGTTCCTATGACCATTTTCTTAATTGTTTTGGGTTTGTTTTTGTAGGTCCTTTTCTTCTCTTGTGTTTCCCACTGAGAAGTTCCTTTAACATTTGTTGTAGTGCTGGTTTGGTGGTGCTGAATTCTCTTAGCTTTTGCTTGTCTGTAAAGCTTCTGATTTCTCCGTCGAATCTGAATGAGATCCTTGCTGGGTAGAGTAATCTTGGTTGTAGTTTCTTCCCTTTCATCACTTTAAATATATCATGCCACTCTCTTCTGGCTTGTAGAGTTTCTGCTGAGAAATCAGCTGTTAACCTTATGGGAGTTCCCTTGTATGTTATTTGTCATTTTTCCCTTGCTGCTTTCAATAATTTTTGTCTTTAATTTTTGCCAGTTTGATTACTATGTGTCTCGGCGTGTTTCTCCTTGGGTTTATCCTGAATGGGACCTGCTGCGTTTCCTGGACTTTGGTGGCTATTTCCTTTCCCACTTTAGGGAAGTTTTCAACTATAATCTCTTCAAATATTTTCTTGGGTCTTTTCTCTCTCTCTTCTCCTTCTGGGACCCCTATAATGCCAATGTTGTTGTGTGTAATGTCCCAGTGGTCTCTTAGACTGTCTTCATTTCTTTTAATTCTTTTTTCTTCATTCTGTTCCACAGCAGTGAATTCCACCATTCTGTCTTCCAGGTCACTTATCCATTCTTTTTCTGCTATTCATTCCTTCTAGTGTATTTTTCATTTCCATTATTGTGTTGTTCATCTCTGTTGGTTCTTTAATTCTTCTAGATCTTTGTTAAACATTTCTTGCATCTTCTAGATATTTGCCTCCATTCTTTTTCTGAGGTCCTGGATCATCTTCACTATCATTATTCTGAATTCTTTTTCTGGAAGGTTTCCTATCTCCACTTCATTTAGTTGTTTTTCTAGGGTTTTATCTTGTTCCATCATCTGGTACATAGCCCTCTGCCATTTCATCTTGTCTATCTTTCTGTGAATGTGGTTTTTGTTCCACAGACGGCAGGATTGTAGTTCTTCTTGCTTCTGCTGTCTGCCCTCTTGTCAATGTGACTAGATTTTAAACCAATCCTGTGATATCCTAGGGAAACAGATTCCTAAATTATTTTCAAAATATTCTTGGATTGTGGGACCCCTCCCCTTTTCTTACTTCTGCTGCCCACAGTATATTTTGGCCTAGACTTTTACACATAAACTTTATAAATGTGTCTGTTAAGTTCCAAATTATGCAGGTACAATAAAGGGCATGTCGAAGACAAAACTGGAGGCATGCGATTATAATGCAAAGCACAGTGTTGTAATCCAGTATACCTGTAACTTTTTGCAGCAAATTTAACTTCTTCCAAAGCCAGTTCTCCCTTGTACCAGTATGTTATCTGAGCTTTAGGGAGGCAAATCTCTTCTTTGAAGCCACTAGGGGAGCATTTATTCCACCACACAAAGGCATTAATTCTTCCCCTCTTGACCTAAAAGGCTGAAAGCAGTTTGCAAAAGCAGCCAGTTTATAAGCCCCTCAGGTTCGGAGCAAATCTGACTTCTCTGCTAGTGCCCTGAAACTCACTTTTAATTATGGGCCTTGAGAAAACGTATCTTGTGAAGCTGAATTAGCAACCCCTTCGTTAGATTTGCAGTGCAGTGTAATTCCCAGTCACTTCTTTATTGGCTCCACATACAATTGGAAATCCTGTGGAAATTTCTCCTCTTTGTTTAAGCACAGTACAGCTAGATTTCTTCCTCTGTCATGCATCACGGCTTGTTTCCATAGCAGCCACTTTGTGGAGAGAAAGGGGTTTACATGATACTCCTTTTGTAGGTGAAATCTGAAGAATAAAGCATTAATGTTCATTTGCACAAGAATAAGAATTGCTTGGATACATTTTCTGTAAAAAAAATAGGGATTATGTTCTCTTTATATAACAAGGTGTTAAGCCATTTAACAAAGGCTTTTACTAGAGCTGTGCTCAGACTCAACTCTATTTCCCCATCAACATTACAATCCTGGGAGGGCAGTTATTATTAGTCTACAAAGGTGCAGAGAATCCTAACCAATATCATGCATTTATATTTACCTTTTACACTGGAGTTCTTGATATCTCCCAAAACTACTTCATCAAAAATCACACATCAGGGTTGCAAAAGAAAAGCCTATTGCATTTGCGCTTCTAGGAAGGTTACTCTTTTGTAGCCTGAAAGCCAAGAGTGTGAGTATGGAAGACAGATTGCAGTCACGTTACCAGCTGCATCACCCAGCTATAAGGAATTTGGGTGATTCCTTAAACTCCATAATTTTAAGGTCTCAGATTTGGAGCTGCTAGTACATGGACCCTGAAACACAGTTCATTAAGAGGTGATGCAAGAAGTTATGGCAAAACAAACAAAAACCAAGGCTAAATCATAGTTTTCACCGCTCTTAATTTACTCTCAATTCATGGAACTCTTGCTTTCTACCAAATTGCTAACAAAGCTGAATATTTTCTCCTGTTTTTATGGTTAAAAACATGATCACTCACTTCTCTCAGAAATCTCTAAAATTAAATTCTTCTCTGAGCTCTATACCTATAAATCCGAAATGACTACCAATAATCATAGGCACATCAAAAACTGTCAGCATCATTATTATGCTTACTATTTTTTCGTATACTCCCTATCTAAGCAATGGCTTTATCATAGAGATTCCCGAACCAGAAACTTGTAAACTTCCTAGCCCTTGTGCCCACCTATCTAATTGCGACTACATTTCACCATATCTAACTGACAACTCAAATTTTTATCTCTACTTCCACTGCCTGATCATTTAAGCTCCTATTACAAAAACAAACAAACACCAACAACACTCAACTGCTTTCCCTGATTCTAGTAATATTATTGCCTTCAAATTCATTCTCCACTCTATCTTAGTGACCTTTACAAAATGCAAACCTAATAATGCCACTCCCTTGCTTTAGATACTTTAGTAGCTCCATTACAACAAACAAACAAACAAAAAAAACAGTGTGAGGAGGAGGTATCAACTCAGATAACAAGAATATATAATTTATACATAATTTCAGCAATAAACATAGATAAACACAATATTGGGAAAGAAAACGAAAATAAGCCCAAATAGTACAGAAGCATTGATGCAAAAAAATTTCCACAAAAGTATTAGATAATGAATGAGCTTTACCTAAGGAAAACAAATAAGATTCAATATAGACAATCCATTAATAGAATTCATTACACTAAAAGACCAAAGAGAAAACTGATACTATAATCTCAAAAGATGCAAAATGCATTCCTTAATGTTCAATAAATATTTATATTAAACATATTAGAAAATACATGACTAAAAACAAACTTCCATAAATAGGAAACATCAAGCACAGAAAGAAAAAAAAAGTCTCTATTTGCTAAGAATACCATTGTTTATTTTTAATTTATTTTTTAATCTTTTAAAAGTTTATTTTATGTATTTATTTTTGGCTGTGTTGGGTCTTCGTTGTTGTGCATGGGCCCTCTCTAGTTGCAGCGAGTGGGGGCTACTCTTCGTTGAGGTGTGCAGGCTTCTCATTGCGGTGGCTTCTCTTGTTGTGGAGCAAGGGCTCTAGGCGCGGAGGCTTCAGTAGTTGTGGCACACGGGATCAGTAGTTGTGGTTCACAGGCTCTAGAACGCAGGCTCAGTAGCTGTGGCACACTGGCTTAGTTGCTCCGTGGCATGTGGGATCTTCCTGGACCAGAGATTGAACCCGTGTCTCCTGCATTGGCAGGCGGATTCTTAAGCACTGCAGCACCAGGGAAGCCCAGCATTGTTTAAATAGAGAATCCCAGGAAGTCTATGAAACAACTCCAAAAACTGATAAATGAATTTAACAAGATCAGAGGGTTCTTTTATATTAGCAGCAAACAAATGGATAATAAAATGAAGAAAACAACTCAATTTACAGTAATGCCTAGAAATACAAAATGTTTAGAAATAAATCTAAGAAAGGCATCAATGACCTCTACCCAAGTGTATCTGGAGAAATATTTTTAAAGACCTAAATAAGTGGAGAGATATATCATGTTTATAGATTGGAAGACTCAATATTTCCTAAGATGTCAATTCTCTTCTAACTGACCTATAGTTTCAAATGTCTATCAAAATTACAGCAGGCTTTTTCAGTAGAAATTTTCAAGCTTTTTAAAAAAAGTATATGAAAATTAAAAGACCTAGAGAATAACCAAAGCAGTTTTTTAAATAAAGAAAAAGTGGAAGGATTTATCCTAATTGATTTTAAGACTGAAAGATACAGGAATTAAAACACTTTGATACTGGTACACAGATATATAGATCAATGTAATAGAAGAGAGAATCCAAAAACAGTTGCCAAGGCAATTCAAAGGGACAAGAAAAATCTTTTAACAAAGGGTGCTGGGTTACCTGAGGAAACTTATGGAAGTAACTAAGCATTTACACCAACTTCACAACAGACATTTTTTATATAAAAGTTAGCCTTAATTAGATACTAATTCATAACTTGAACTAGAACTAAAAATAAAATCTAAAACTATAAAACCATTTTCTTCACGAGTTGGTTATTTCTGGGATAGATGAATGTTTTTGTTTTGGTGTTTTGCAGCCTTGCTAACTCTCATATTAGTACAAATAATATGTCAAGTATGTCTTGTTCCTTGGAAACTCATACTGTACCTCTCTTTCTATGCTATCATCTTATTGTTGACCAAGAATTCCAACATGTTGCTGTACAAGAGAAGAACTTTGATTATAAGCACCTTTGCCTTATTCCTAAATTTAAAAGAATGTCTCAAGTTTTAGCATTAGTGGTAATTTTCATTATAGATTTTGATTAAAAATAAATAAATAAAAAAGCACATCTCAGAGTCTATTTCCCTGTTTATTAGTCACATCAGTCCTCTTATGTGTATGGTTTGCATGGTTTATCATTTTCCATCCATCACATTCAACTTACCTGTATTTCTATATTCAAAATTCGTCTCTTGTAGGCAGCATATAGTAAGGTCCTATTATTATTGAATCCACCCCACCTTTCCCTTCCTTTTAATTGGAGTGTTTAGATAATTACCATTTGATGTGTAACAACTGATGTGGTTGGATTTGAGTATACCATTTTATTCTTTGTGTTCTTTTTGCCCCATTTGTTCTGTGGTTGTTGTCATTGTTGTTCCACTGTTTCCATTTCCCTGGCTTCTTTTGGCTTAAAATTTTATTTATCCCTAATATACATATTTTTAGTTTAGCTTTCTTTGTCATACCTAACCTTCACGAACTATGTCGAGTTAGTATTTATCACTTCACACAAAATGTAGAAAGCTTAGAGACAAGTAGATTCTTTTCTTCTACCAACCATTATGTAATAGTTGTCATGCACATATATGTTAAAACTTGCAAGGCAATATTATATATTTTTAATAATTTATATTAATTTTAAGAGCTTAAGAAGAAAAATGCTTAGTATTTTATATTTCTGTAAATATTCACAATTACTGTTGGGCTTCCCTCATTCTCAAAGATCCAAATTGCCCACTAGCACTATTTCCTTTCAGCCAGAAGAATCCCTTTAGCATCTTTGTATATAGCCGGGCTGCTTGCAGTTGATTTATTTAGTTTTCCTTCATCTGAAAATGTTCTCATTTTTCATTTACATAAGAATAATATTTCCATTAGATATAGATTTCTGTGTTTTTATTTTCTTCTTTTAAAATGTTTCACTGTTTCAACTGACAGTGTTATTTCACTGTCATTCAGTGGTTCTGATAAGAAAACCCATGGTCATTTGAATAATTATTCCCATGTGTTATGCATTCTGTCATTTTTCTTTTGCTGCTTTCAATGTTTTTTCTTTATGTTTTTGTCACTTTTATTATATGTTTAGGAGTGATTTTCTTTGAATTTATTCTGTTGTTGTTCACTGTTATTTATAGAACACACCATAGCAACAGTGAATACATGTTCTTCTGAAGTTTGCATTTAACATTTACCAATATAAATCCCATTTTGGGACACAAACTTTAAGAAATTTAAAAGAATAGAAATCATGCAGTGTGCACTTTATGCAATAGTAAGAGATTTAAGTTAAAAACCAGTAACAGAAAGATAACTGGAAAATTCCTAATTATTTCACATTTGAATAAAAATTTCTAAATATGACATGGGTCAAAAAGGAATTCTCAAAATAAGTTTAAAAATATTTTGAAGTTAATGAAAATAAAAGTGCAAAATATCATGTACAGAATTTAGGTTAAGCATTGCTTAGATGAAATTTTATGGAGGAATTTTTTCTTCTTTTTCTTCTTCTTCTTTTAGAAAAGAGGAAATACTCAAATCAATTATTTAAGCCTTCATTTTAAGAAACTCGAGAAACAATAGAAGGTTAAATCCTAAACAAGTAGAAGGAATAAATTTAAAAGTTGAGATGAAATAAATTAAAACAGAGAAAGAATAGAGAAAATCAGTGAAACTGATTTTTGGAAAAAAAAAGTACAATTAAAAAATCTCTAGCCAGACTGAGCAAGCAAATAAAGAGAAAAGACACAATTAACCAATATCAGAATTAAAAGAGGGAACATAATGCAGACCACATAGACATTAAAAGTATAAGAAGATGTGCTAACTTCCTACTGTGATAAATTACCACAAATTTATTAGCTTGAAACAATAGGAATTGACATATCTAGAGGCCAGAAACCCTAAAACCAGTGTCAAGCAGATTATATTCCTTCTGGGGATTCTAAGGAAGCATCTATTCCCTTACTTTTTCTGCCTTCTAGTAGCTGCTTGCATTCCTTTGGCATTTCCCTCCATTTTCATATTGCCTTCTATCCCTCTGCTTTTATCATCACATCACCTCTAATTCTGACTCTCTTGCCTCCTTCTCTCTCTTTTGAGAGCCTTTAAGATTACACTGGGACCATCTGGATAATCCAGAATAACCTCCTCCTCTCAAAATCCTTAATTTAACCACACTGGTAAAGTTAATTTTTCCTTGTTAAGGTAGCGTATTCACAGAGTCTGAGAATTAGGATGTGGACATTTGGGGAGGGGGGCATTATTCTGTCCATTAAATAAGAGATTCCACAAACTCTGCATCCATATTCAACAAATAGTTAGTATTAATTTCGCAAAAGATGCAAATTATGAAAACTTACTCAGATGACATAGATAACCTGAATAGTCTCACATCTACTAAAAAAAAAATGGAATTTCTAGTAAAATTCTTTCTATCAAGTAACTTCAGGACTAGATGTTTTCAATGGAGAAATCTTTCAAGCATTTAAGAAAAAATAATTCCACATCTTCGTGCAATACTTTTCAGAAAAATTAAAAAGGAGGGAATACTTTCCAACAAATTTTATGAGGTTAGCATTTCATTAATATCAAAATCCACACAGGAACCACAAGAATAGAAAAAAAAAACTATAGAGCAATAATACTCATGAACATAGACTCAAAAATCTTTAGCAAAATGTTAATATATCTATTCTAGTAACATATAAAAAGAATAATCTTGAAAAATAGTTTCACATGAATGTAATTCAACATGTTAACAGAAGAAAATGATATGATCATCTTAATAGATGCAGATGGATTTGGAAAAATTTAATATTCACTCAAAAAACAGCAAAGCTCATATCCAGCATTATATTAAAACTTAAGGCAATAAAAAGAAATAAAATTCATCCAGATTAGAGAGGAAGAAATAAAACTATTTCAGTTCACATACGATATTGTCTACAAAGAAAATCCATAAATCTAGAATAAATTTACAGAAGCTGTATGTGAAGTTTGCAAGTTTGCAGGCTACAAAGTGATATTTAAAAATCAATTGCATTTGTACAGACTAGCAATAAAGCACTGAATCCAAATTGTAAAACAAATATCATTGACAAAGTACCAAAAATAAAATACTTGGGTATAAATTGAACAAAATTCCTATGTGATCTGTATACTGAAAACTAGAAAACACTAATGGAAGACAACCAACAAGGCCTAAATACGGAGACATGTTAATGGATTTTAAGATTCAATATAGTTATATTCAATGTAATCCTAGTCAAAATCCCAGCAGCTTTTGTTTTTTATTTTAAATCTCAGGCTTCCCTGGTGGTGCAGTGGTTGAGAATCCACCTGCCAATGCAGGGGACACGGGTTCGAGCCCTGGTCTGGGAAGATCCCACATGCCGCGGAGCAACTGGGCCCGTGCGCCACAACTACTGAGCCTGCATGTCTGGAGCCTGTGTTCTGCAACGAGAGAGGCCGCGATAGTGAGACGCCCATGCACCGCAATGAAGAGTGGCCCCCGCTCGCCGCAACTAGAGAAAGCCCTCGCACAGAAACGAAGACCCAACACAGCCAAAAATAAATAAATAAATAAATAAATTTATATTTTAAATCTCATACAAATTTCTACAGAAAGGCAAAACAATTTTTAAAAATTTGAAGGACTCACAATAAACTTCTTAAAGGCTCACATAAAGCTATACTAATCAAGACAGTACTGAGGTTTGAATTAAAGTATTTCCTTCTACAGAGTATTTGGCTTTGTTTCTGTCTTGGACTTGATGGTACCACCAATCAGAATTTCTTTATAATTTTTAGTTTGGGTTTTCAGATCATTAAGGAAAGTAGATTTTAACCCCAAATCCAAAATGCAAATTTGTAGTTCAAAATTTTCACAGAAATGTGTTTTCCTGCTCCTCCCAGAGCCAAACCTGGGACATGCATGCATCCCCACTGTCTAGCTCCTCTCACTGAGGGTTTTGTGCCTTTGGAGTCTTAGCTCCACTTCTATGCCCCAAACTTTCAATCCGCTCATAGCCTTGATTTTGTTATTTGACCCCTTTATCTTTACTTGGTAAATCCCAGTCTCTAGATAGTCTGAGATTAGTAGATAAACTCAGGACAAATGCTGTTTTTGGAATCACTTTATCCCTATGGATTCATGAGTTTTAGAAAAAAAAACAGCTTCTGAAAAACTGCATTAATTTTGCATCATCTCAAGTTTAAATATATACATTACAGTAATTCTAAGAAAGTTATATTCGAGAGGTTTCGCTATATTTCCAGTTAATTACATTACTGGGAATGGAAGTCCAAACCCTTACTTTTTGGAAAGATATAATTCCTCTAACGCATACGATGTAAGGGGAGAGGTAGGAATCTGTGTGTGTGTCTGTGTGTGTGTGTGTGTGTGTGTGTGTGTGTGTGTAAAATAATCTTCAATAGTTTTCTATCTTGTATTCTAAAAATCAGGTTACATTAAATTATTGTTGACTTGGGACATGGATTTTACATTCTATAAAGTAATTTTAACAATATTTTTGACTATTAAATGTTAAATAAAGGTGACAGAATAATCTTACTATTGTTCATGAAAGCAGTTGCTTTTTATTTTTTTAAATTGCTTATTAACCCTTCAATAAAATCAGGCAGTTGGAATACAAAATTCTCTATTCCTGAATTGAGTTTTATTTTAAAAAATTTTATACTTGTTAGAAAATACTGCTTATAAATATTATTTTTGAAAATTGCCTCATGTAATGCTAATGAAGAGTACGGAATGTTTTTATTCATTCAAGTAATAGGGAAAAGAAATGAATGTGTCATTTGAAACAAAATGTGTCATTTTATCAAACATAAATGTGTGAAATTTTTAATGCTGTTTTATTTTTTGAAGACATGTATTCCTGTTTTAGGAAAAAATTAATGTAATATAATTTTAGCATGAAAAGAAGAGTTGCTCATTAATAGGGATTTATATCAGAGAAAGAGGTGCTTAGGAGTGGTAAAATACTTTGGGAGGAGCAATGGATTAGCTAGGGCACTTATCTTGAAATTTAGTTCACACATGAAGCATACCTCGTTTACTTGTACATTTATCTGGACCAGTGATGGACTCAGTTTGACAGGCATCATATAATTCACAGTCAACAAAATCTAGAAATAGGCTTTTTTCAACATGAAATGATGTTGTAACATATTAAAATGGCACATATTTACAGCTTGTTTGACAAATGTTTTATATCTCAAATTATTTATTTTCAAATATAAGAAATACATATATTTTTAAAGCAAGATGTTATTTATAGTATACTAAGTGCTGTACCTTTGCTCTTGTATACTTTCAAGTTCTGTAAAGTCCTCAAGTTTGGTATGACATTCAGACGAGTCTCTGTCGTCCAAGGTCAAAGCTTTGGGTTCAGAGCTTGAGGAAACAGCGGTTCCTCATCGCTTCCAACTTCATCCAGGACTTCTTGGTTCTTTGGCTACTTTTTGTCATTCAGCACTCACTGGTGTGCTTCTTACATTCAGACTACATCTCCTCTTGCTCCTCCATTGGATTATCTTTTCCATCTTCTCCATAAATAGAGGCATTCCTGAAATTCTCACTCCTTTTGATTCCTATTCCCTTGATTGTTTCTAATATCACATTTTGGAAGATACTCCCCCCATGTCCATATATTTATATCTATCAATAAAATTTACCTAACCAGACTAGTGTCTTCTTAAACTTAGAGGATTCAAACCAAACTCCCCACCTTCCTTTCAAAATTTGTTTCACTTTACTGTTCCTAATCTTTGTTCATTATTTTATGTCCATGAGCCTATTCTGGATATATTAATCAAAAGTAATATCACTTCATCCTGAACCTAATCAACACTTAATGAAAGAATCATTTTGCACTCCTATCATTTCTCCTATTAACTTTAAGCTTCATATTATGGGAACTATTTACATCCACATCACCTAGAAGAGTAGCTTGAATGCAGAAGAGATGAATTAAAATGTTTATCTTTTAGGAAGGAACCCTTGCTTATGAAAGGTTATTGTAGTTGTTTCTGAACTGTGTGCTTTCTGACCCTTTTGTAGAATTGTTGATTTTTTCAGATGCTTTTCAGTAAAAAAAGAAAACATCATAGCTGTAGTGAAACAACTCATAGGAAAATTTAAACTAACAAAGAATATCAGTGTTATCTCCAAGTCTGACCCCACCTCTCCTGTTCTTTCTTTTTATGTTAGTATGGCTAAATACTAAATCTTGGTACTTAGCAACAAAATACAGGGGCTCCACCTGCATTATATTCTGGAGTCCTGTATTCTCATTCCAGCTTGGCTGCTAACAAGCTACGTGGCCTGGAGCAGTCATCCTGCTCTGTGTCTGGTTGTCCTATCTTTAAAATAAGGGGTTGGGCTATATTATCTCTCAATTGTATTCACACTCAAAATTACACAATTATTTTTAATTATTAAAAGCCATATTTAAATTTCCAGCTTATATCAAATCTCTTAGGAGTTCATCTAAAACTATAACCAAAAACTCTACAATATAGTAAATTCAAGGAATCTCTTCTATCGGGGTACAAGACAGAGTGGTTTATCATAGTCACAGTGAAAGCTGCAACCCTTCTCCAGTTAGGTGGAAGCCACCAAATAACCTGATCTTGCTCAGCCATGGCCAGTGCTGACTCAGGTCTTAATACAGCTAGCAAGTATCAATGCACATGTAAGTTATGATTTAGATCTAGTACAACCATTAAATGCCTTTGAAAGTGATGACTAAGAGCCATTTCAAGAGGCCAATGCAATTCATTCTTGGAAGAGCTTACAAAGCAAAATGTAACGTCCTTTACTTTCAGTCTTTATTGAAACTGAGTTTTAAATCTATGTACAATTAGAACTAAGCCTTTGAGTTTTCTTATAACAATAGCCTGTATAGAGATTTATTTAGTGCTATCTATGTAGAGATCAGAAGATTTTTAGGTAAAAACTTTTCTATATTCATTGCAAGCTCTCCAAACTTCCTTTACAAAATGTTGTGTACACTCTGCTGTAAGATGCCAGGTTTGGGAGAGTGTGAAACATATCCTGACAGTTTAATTGAAATAACTATTGAGCATGAAGGAAAAACACTTGTTGCAAAGGGAAATAAACAACAACAAAAAATCCTTGCTGAATTTTTTAGACAAACTAGAGAAAATCAGAAGGACTCTTTACTCAATGATATTGAATTAATGCATCATATGGGAGAACTGTTATCAGAATTTAGGCATCAAGAATTACTGCTGAACTACTGTCTTTTATTAGGCCCTGGGCCCTGATCCTTTGCCTGACTCATCAGACTGTTATGAGAATCCACCGAGATATAAGAATATAAACCACATACACTCTAAAACACTAGTCATAAAATATCAGCTGTCATTTGGGAGACATATAGAAATCAGAAGACTTCAAATAAGAATCTGAATGCCTATTTCTTTAGAAAATCTAGAGTGTCAGGAGACTGTGTTTCCTTTTCCCTTCATGGCAAAACTCTACTGGAGCTGAGAAGCTAGGTCAACACTTTAGTATGTATTTTTCATCATGCCATACTATCAACCACAGGCCAGCTTTACCTGTTTACCACTGGACCCTTATATATTTATTTGCTCATGTGATGCTCAGGATAGGTACTCTTGGGAATTTTAATTATTTAAAGGCTTATCAAATTACAGGTATCTTAAAATATTTGAAAATAACCTTATATATACCCATGCCACTTTTAAAATCCTCACAGTTGATCAAGCTAGAAGTTTTTACTATGGGTTCACTGATTCCATTCTCTTTTATCACTTAGGGGCCCTTATATTTCCAGGATATAAAGAGCATGTATGTGAGGGAGCAACATATATATTAAAATTAATGTTAGTAAATCGTCATCAAGTAAAAGGAAAAAAATGTTCAAAAATTCACTCTAGAAGATATATATCTTTCACATAGATCTTGACTTTAATACTCACATTTGATTTTACATTAAAACATTAAACAGACAATTGCAAATTCCTACCATCCTGTCTCCGTTGCACGTGTGTACCCTGCCTTATTTTCTGATTTAATTAAGTATACCAAACTCAGCTCTTCAAAGTAGAAGTGAGTGGTGGAACAAAAGGATCCTTTCAGAATATGAAAAAAGAAAGGACAGAACAGTTGTGACTATAATATATGGCTATGATATGGACCCTTGAAATGATGTATACTTCTTATTTGACTAATTTTAATGAGTTTGATTGTAGTGTACCAACTTGCTTAGAAGCCAGTAAGAGGCTTAAAAAATATGTTTTTGAAACCAAAGAATATGTATTACAGGATATCATTTGAGTTCAAAAAGAAAATTATATAGATGTATGTATTTTCTTGGCTGAAAGTGAATAAAGCCTTTTTCTTTTAATATATTAAAAGTAAATTTTTTAAAATTAATTAATTAATTTATTTATGGCTGTGTTGGGTCTTCGTTTCTGTGCAAGGGCTTTCTCTAGTTGCGGCAAGCGGGGGCCACTCTTCATCGCGGTGCACGGACCTCTCACTATCGCGGCCTCTCTTGTTGCGGAGCACAGGCTCCAGACGCGCAGGCTCAGTAGTTGTGGCACACGGGCTTAGTTGCTCCGTGGCATGTGGGATCTTCCCAGCCCAGGGCTCGAACCCCTGTCCCCTGCATTGGCAGGCAGATTCTCAACCACTGCGCCACCAGGGAAGCCCCAAAAGTAAATTTTTAAGAAAATAAAATTTAAAAGAAAGCTTTCTGATCATGGCTAATAAAATAATTATTATGAATGAAAGAGAGAAACAATAAATGCTATTTGCACATAATTTATATTTGGAAAGTAAATTTCTTTTCCCCTTATCTCTATTAACAATGAGACTGCTAGAAGAATACAATTTTTAAAAAATGTTCTGAGACAGATCATTACACTAAGGTATTATAGGCTTAATGAGTGTTTGAGCTATTCTGACTTGAATTTTTATTTTAAGCTGTTTTTCTGTGATGTCTTGAAAAGACGAACCAGAGGCAATATTCTTTATAGTTACTTCGATTGGCTGTGTGTGTGTGTGCGCGCACGCTTCTTGAATGATGGCTGGTGGGTTTCATTACTTTGGGAGATTATCAGCTATTCACGCTTCAAATATGCCTTTAGTCCCATTAACTCTCACTTCTCTAGCCCTTCAATTATGCCTATGCTTGACCTTTTTGCTGAATCTCCTATTTTTCTTTTGCTCTTTTATGTGTTTCCCTTCCCTTTGTCTTTCTAGACCTAGATACATCATACTGACTTATCTTACAGCTCTTCAATTCTTAGTTCAGCTCTGTCAAATTTGCTGTTAAACTAATCAGTGAAGTTCTTAATATTAGATATTGATTTTTTTTGTAGATTTTTCAAATTGCTTCTTTTTTTACAATTCCAAATTGTATGGCAAAAATTTCCATCCTGTCTTTTAGGTTCTTCCACATATTAATCATATTGATTTTATAGCTTGTTTGATAATTCCATCATTTGAACCTCTTGAGGACCTGTTTCTATTGTCTGTTTTTTCTGTCTCCCCTTCTCTGTCTTCCATCATCACTTGCCTTCTATTATGACTAGCTATTTTATATTGGATCGCAAGCATTGTGCATAAAAAAACGTAAAGCTAACTTGAGTATCTGGATGATGACATTTTCCCCACAGAATGTATGCTTTTGCTTCTGGCATTCAGCTAGCAGAGGAGTTCCATCAATTCAGGATCCTTATAAGCCAATTAGAAGTTTAGATGATTGCAAGCTGGGCCACAGTTAGTGCTGGTCTAGTTGTAGCTTATTATTTCTTCTAGAGAAGCCCTCTTTGGTATTCCAATCAGAAGACTGGGATGTTGAATACAGTCCTGCCTCCTTAAATTTCCCTAAACTTCTATTTCGGTCCCTCAGTCTCATAAGATGGGTAAAAACTCTGCTTAACATCTCAGTCTCCTAGACATCATTTTCATAATTGGTAGAAGTCTCTGGAATAAAAACGCTTCTGGAATAAAAGTGAAATAAAAATGGCCAGGCTCATATTCTAGATCTTCCCTTTGTTCCTGATCTCCTCCCTATAACTCCACACTGCCTTGGAAAGATTAATTGTCTGAATTGCCTGGTGGAGTTTCTCTGCTAATTATTTTTTAGTGTTTTGTTTAACATGAAGTAAATAAAAAACACCCAGCATTGGAGCATGTTAACCAACACCAACATTTTTCTCAAATTCTTTCTCTTCCATAAACATGCAAATATAATCATCTAAATAATTTTTCAGCTATTGCAGTACAATTAGTTAAAACTAAAGATATATTAATGAAGATTAATTTTAAAAATAAAACCAATGTATACCTTTTATAGATCAAATGAAAAATGCTTTTTAACAAGTGTGTCTTTGGAGATAAATTAATCTCTTAAAAGCAGCTCCTTAAAATAGGACAAAACAAATTCTAATGTTAATTATTTTCTTAATGAACACTGAAGGAAAATGTTTGCCTAAATTTGAACACACAGATGCATATTTTAAGCCAAAGATATATTAATAGAATAATATATTAATAGACTAACTGGTGGAGGTAGTAGAATGCAGAATTGACAATAGAGAAAATTCAATCAATACATTATATAGATATAAAAGTACTATCACAATATATATTAGATATAAGAAAATAAACATGGAACTTTAATATGGGGACAAAAGAAAATACTGTGGAAGACAGAACAAAAATCATGGCATTTATATGCAAATGTATTATAGAATACATTTTCACTTGGTAGAATAAGTTCTGATTTTAGAAATTAAACTCTCATTGAACTCGAATTAAAATGATCATTGGAAGATCCATGTCTATACATCATTTGTTCTTTCATAATATGTTAAACTATGATTTTATAGGTATGAGTAGATAAAAACAGACATAATACAATTACAAATCAGAGTAGATCCAAGTTCTCAATGTTAACAAGATAAAAATGCAATACAACTGCACTTTTAAAATATCTTGGAGAGGGAAAATTCTGAACCAAGGAAACCTACTTTGGTAAAGAAAAATTAAAAAGCCATTTATTTGAGACGTCTCAAGTATTTGAGTATATACAAGGTAGAAGATTTCATTAAGCAATTTCTGGATAGTGTTTTCAGTTATTCAGATGAACAGTTAAAAGCATATTGCTGCTTAGCTTTGAGATGGGATATTTTCTAATATTGTAACAAATAATATTAAATATTAACAAAAGATAACTCTTTTTTTCTAATTATTGAATGAATATGCGATGCAGAATTTAAATAGAAGAAAAACCCCATAAAGGAGAGAGGTACTAGATTTGGTGCTAAATTAATAGAGATGGGAAATGTAGGTAAAGGAGAGACTCATTGAAGCCCAAAAGGGTACAACTATTTGCCCCTCTTAAATAAAGTAAAATCCAAAGTTATTATGTTTGATTATATGAGACTAGGCAAACACAGAAACTAGTATAAATTATTGTAAGTTTAAACTGTTTTCACCTTACCAACTGATTTAAAAGATAAAAGGAAATCAAATACAATGCTTACCTAAAACCCAATAAAATGAAGTTACAGCAAAACATTAATATTAAAAAAAATTAGGATGACAAAACCTGTAACTGATTGGTTGCAAACGTAACCAATAAAACTGTAGATATAAAAATTGTCCAAATTCCATCATTAAAAGTCAAAAAGGCTATATACATTTAAAAGGATGACCTTTTGTACTTGGGGCAACATAGCCTTGAAAAATCTCAGAATGTTTTATCATAGATCATTAGACAGATAAATACCATACTCAAACATAAGGAAGATGAGAACCATAAAACTTGTTATATGGTATAGAACTCAACATTAAAGCCACTAAAAAATTAATAATATACTATATTTTGGCAAAAACGAAAAAAAAATTGGACAAAAAAATAGAAAAGTGAAACTCCTGAAACAAATAGGATTATAATTACAAATTGACAGATATAAAATTGTAAAATATTTAGATTCTTCATTATCTACATTTGTTAGGTAAAATGGAAAAGAAACTAAGAAAGATATAAAGAATGTAAACATAATTAAAAAATCAGAATTTGTAGGTTTAAATTGGATTTTATGTTCTTCCAAATGAAGATATTCATATTTTCAGCTGTCTATAACTGTCCATAACATTAAAGCTACATTAGACCTCAAACTGTGTTTGCTAGATAAACTACAGGACACCAGTTAAATTTGAATTTTAGATAAACTGAATAATTTTAAGCTACATCCATATATGGGACACAACTTATACCAAAAAATGTGTTGTTTAGCTGAAAGTCATATTACTGAGTAATCTTATTTCTATTTGCAATATCTGGCAATCCAGCTTTAACAAAATAACACTTGCTACATACGAGCAGACTTTTACATCTAATGACAATATAAAAATAAAAATAAGAAATCAAATAATCAAACAAATCAAATCAATATTAATTGAAAATTAAGAAATACTCTCTTAAAATTCAATTGACTAAAGGAGGAATACATTGAGAAAAAACACAATTAAGAGATTACTTCTAAATAAGAATTTAAAAACAGCTTGTTACAGTCTTTGCTATACAAAGTGCAGTCCACAGAATAGTAGAATCACCATGACACTGAAGTTTCTTAGATATGCAGAACCTTAGGCCAAATCTCAGACAGGTAAACCAGTATCTGCATTTAATGCGATTCCCAGATGTTTCATGGACATAGGTAAGTTTGAAAACACTGATCTAGATAACAGTCAATTTATACTTACTTAAATAAATTAAATCTTCAAAGATTTTAATTATCAGAAAAAACTTATTTTCAAGTTAAGTTTGTTTTTAAAAAGCAACATAAAAATAAAGTAAAATTTGAAGAGGAACAAATATAATGCATACATAATTCCAATCATTTTTAAAGACTAATCATTAATGATTTAAAAATCTAATAACAAGGGACTTTAAAAATAGAACAGTATAAAATTATGTCAAATAATAGTAAGGCAATTATATTTTAGAAATAAAAATTGGATAAAATAGCCCATTGAAATAATTTAATGTAATATATAATATGTATAACTTTATCATATATTTTAACTGAAAGATAATGAAAATTATATGCTGAGAAATCTGAAATTTTCTACCCTCTTTTCTTCCTCTTCCTTCTCTTTAGTTTCATTTCCCTGTCCTTTACTTTTTTTGCCTCTCTATCTTTAATATTTTTCCCTTCCTTTCCTTTTACTAACTTCCAATGAAAAGAAAAAAATATAAAAGGTCTACTCAAAGGCTATAGAATTTAAAAGGATGATTTAGAGAGAATTTTAAAGATGATATGTGACATTTCAAATGCAGATTAAAAATATTATTGCAATTTTGAGCAAGTAAAATAGAAGAATTTGTTTTTCTTTTTTTCTTTTTTTAATGAGAAGACCACGAACTCCCGTTGATGAGAGGTAGGAAATGAAATGTCAGACACATGAAGGAAATACAAACACAGTTACACCTTTCTCTGGTTCTTTTACACCATCAAGAAAACACTGACCTGAGCATATTGTAGAGAAATTAATCACCATTTCCATATTATGTCCTTTTTCAACAGACAGTGAATCACAGGCAGGAAACCTATTCAGGTTTAACTCTCACTGAAACCAAAATGGTGCAAACTTGATTCTATTTAAAACGTCTGAATATGGTGATTCCCCTTGCAGGCTTTCCCTTGACTAGGAGCAAAAGTTCAGAGTGACCAAACATATTCAGAGGAAGTTAAGTCGCTCGTAAAGTAGAAGAGGAAAGAGAAAATTGAGAGAAAAAATAAAAACTTTTGCAAAAAATATGATCTCATATGTGTAGGAGCCATGTTGTAAAATAGGGCTTGAGCTGAAATCATTTCTTATTTCTCAACCATAATCATTCACACATGCTGGTTGAGATAAAACAGTGTTTAACTGCTACACAGAAACCACCAGTGCTGATTTTTCTAGGCATTAAAAACAAAAACAAACTTAGATGTTTCCTAGATCTTTTCATCTACTTCAGACAATGCTAATATTTAAATCCTTTCTCAATAGTCTCCCCCAAACACCTTTTATTCTACATTCTTGTTAAGCACAAATGAAAGAGAAAGGAAATTCTGCTTACTGGAAATGGGTTACAAATCAAAATAGCTTTCACAACCCTAAGGTTATGTACAAAGAAGACAATTCAATACGCAGTTATGACTGAATTAATTGGTCTCTTTACTCACAGAAAATGCAAAGTGCAAATCTCATAGGCAAAATAAGGCATATCTATTATCTAATTTTATCTGTAACACCACTTTGGAAGAGATATTAATCTCTTTCAACTTCAGTTTTCTAACAACTAAAAGTGGGATAATAATATTTTCAGTTGCACAGAGTTGTTATGAGTATTTAATGAGGTAAGTAAAAACCTATGTAAAGTGCTTAGGCTATCATATGTGTAAAGTAAATTTTTTACTTTTAGTAACAGTTTGATTAATGATTTTAATAAATTTAATTTAAATTATTAAAATTCCCCAAATACATGAAAGTTAAAAGAACATTATCATTCTTTGAATTCCTGTTGTTCAAAATAAACCACTTCAAAAAATCTAGGTGTATTTGAGTTTTATCATTATGTATTTTTTAATAAAAGTAATATATGCTCATTATACAAAATTCAAACAATATAGAATGGAAAATATAATAATAAAATAAAAGCAATATATATCACAGTAGAGAAATTGGCACTATTTACTTGAGATGAACTCTATTACAAAGAGATGGAGATAGAAGCTTCTATGTTTAGAAAAAGGTTGGTTGAGTTTAAAATCTAGGTCAGCCAATATCTGAGTCTAAGGTTTGTCTTTAAAGAAAGTTTATTCTCAGTTTGTGATTTCTGAGGAAATGTGGTCTTATACTTCCAAGTTGTGATTTTTATTTTTATTTTACACTGCAACATAGCTATTGATAGCACTGATGCCAATCACTGCATTTGGTTTATAGCCCATTATTTTCGATTACATGAGTTGCTTTACTTTATGTCTTAATAAAAGACCTTTTACATCTTTAAATTACTATTTTCTTCTTATAGCCAACAAGTCTGATACTCATAAAATTTAAACACTTTCTGAATCACTTCATTTTAACCATCCAATATAAATATTAGTCACCAAGCCAAGAGTGTGCCTCATTTTATCTTGTATTCGGTACTATGGATGATGCCTTCTCAACATTATATATAATAGAAAGAAACACGTACATTTCCCCAAATCCTATATTGTAATAGATATTTCTGCTTTGTTATGCTTCAATAAAACCTGTGGAATTACTCTGAACATTTCTAGAGATTTTAGAATCTCTCTTATTTCTTGGCCAAAGTGTCACAATGTCGTAACTTTTACGATTAAATTAGCCATGGATTTTCTGCAGATGCCATGTTCTGAACAGAAACAAGAGAAGAGATTGATCTGATTAGGCTGTTTTGTAAACTCATCACAGCTCAACAGGTTTGACCAAAAGTCATGATAATGGTTGAAACCATAATCTAATACTACTATACATATATATACACAAATATATATAACAAAATTACTATCATGATATATATATATCTCATGTAGCTGTTAGATTATATATTACATATGTATGTATAATGTTTATACACATATAATGTTTTATGTAATTATTGTATACATATGTGTGTGTGTATATATATATATATATATATATATATATCTCCTTTGTCATCTTATATATGTCCATAATCATACTGTAGGTTTTAGAAATATAAGGCATCTAAAAGTAAACCAATCAATTTCTCTCACTGTAAATTTAAGACAACTGAGGTCCAAAGAAGCACTTTCCATATGGTCAAGGGCACAACTAGGATAGACAGTTAATGGCACAACTAGAATAAACATCAGTGGATATCTTGACATCTAACCAAGCATTCCTCCTCTCACTCTTGGTTTACTAACCTAACTTCTCATTTTCTTTCCTTATTTTTAGACCCAGGCAAAACTTCTCTTAATCAATATTTATTTATTGATTTACACCACAAACTGTGCTAGTGCTATTTTCTCATGTAGTTCTAGTTATTGAGATTTTTTCATCCTATTAAAGAATTACTGTATATTACTTTTAAACCAACCCCACATGGGTTTTTAATATTTCTTCACTAACAAAATTCCGTGAAGATATAGAAGTCATTTTTGCTAAAGATAATCAACAATTTATTTGAACTGGACAAAAGGATAAACTCTGATGCCAAAACTGAGTTGGATTTTTGCCAAAGTTCCATTGTTTTTGATTTTGACATCCTTTAGTAAATATTACCTAATATACCTATGATGCCATCCGAAGCACTGGAAAAATATGCTAAAATGCTTAAATAAAAATATTTACACCTATTTTAAAGATTTAAGTCTCATACAGGACAAGTTCCTCTGCTGAGATTATGATTAACCTCTATATCCAAAACTTTACTCCCTTGTCCTGCACTTTTTACCCCTCAAGATTGAGAGTATCAAAGAAAAGGGGAGATTGTAACTGAGCAGGACCCCAAGGGGCCTTCTCAGGACAGACACACCCATGTCCTCTGCTTGTCTCTTGTTTGTACAAAAACTTTAGCCTTCTAAGGCCTTCCCCAAGTTCCAAAGAACAAATTTAATCAAAGAAGAAAATGCAGAAACAATGGAAAATAGTCAAGCAAGACAAAATAATAGTTTAGCCACTAAACAAAATCAAGGACTTTTACCTCCTCCTCAAGGGCTATAGATAGTATTCTGAGCCATATCCTTGAGCTATTTTGCAGATACAGAAATCCCCACCAGGTGGAAGAAGTAAACAGTATGCTGACCATAAGCAGCTAGACCCAGACCCATTGGAACCAGAAGGCTGATGACCTTGACTCCCAATTACCTCACTACCAACCAATCAGAAGAATGTCTATAAGCTGATCTCACACCCCACAACCGTCTCCCTCATCTTTTCCTGAAAGCCATCTAGGAGTTCTGTCTTTTGAGCACTAGCCACCTGTACTTCTTGCTTGGCCTTGCAATAAACGCTGCACATTCCTTCACCACAACCCCGCGTCAGACACTTTGGCAAAAGTGCATATTATTAAAATTACTGTCATCATCATCATTATCATCACCATCATCACCAATAGCAGAGGCATCAAACATGATCATGTATGTACCTCCTCTGGACTCAATGATGTTTTATCTTCAGGAATACCTCCTAATGAAAGGTTTGATTTATGGCAAACTCAGCAAATTTCAGCTTAAGTTTTGGTAACATCAGTGAATGTAGAATTGGGAAGAGATATACACACTTGACTCTTGTGAACCATTATGAGCTGGCTCCAGCAAAACACAGTATATACATTATAACTTGACTGTAAATATTATATCAACTTATATAAATATTTAATTCTTTTTCATGCTCTACATAAGAATGATTTGAACTGATTCTTAAAGTCCTTCCAATACACAAATTTAGATTCTGAAAAGAGAAGGTGGTATGCTCTCCCACATTGTATCTGCTAAGTTGAGGGGCTGTGCATAGTAAGATGTAAGTAAAGTTTATTTATTGTCATGAGAAATAGGTACTGTTTCACTGTTAGGTATAAGCTATAATATGAACCCTGAATGTCTGTCAATTAGATGTTCCTTTAAAGGTAGTAGGGGTGAATAGAAACATAAAGGAACCTGTAAGAAATGACGAATTAAGATACAAATGGCCCTGTATTTAATTCACATAATAAGAATGTACCCTCCAAAATATGCTCAATAAGCAAAAATCCCCCCAGAAAACAAATTTCTCTCTGATTCAAAATTTTTTTCTTCGTGCATGTATGGGAGATACTGCAGTCAATAGTGACTTTGCTTTCAATTCCATAGAATACTATCGGCTTTGAGTTGATATTGTTAGAACAATAGTTATCAAAGTGCAGTTTTTGGTCCTCAGATTTCACTGAGACACTTTCAGGCAGTCCAAGAAAATTCTTTTTTTAACAATACTAAGAGAGTATTTGCTTTCATTTGTAGATATTTGTACTGATGGTATAAAAGCAGTGGTGTGTAGATAGCTTATGTCTTAACACAACTCAAGGCAGTGGTGCCAAAATGTACAAAATGTCATAACTTTACCTGCTACACACACATGGAAAAAAAATACTTGTTTTCACCTAAGAATATCTTTGATAATTATTAATTTTATTAAATATTTACTTTGAGAACATGTCTTTTTAATATTCTAAGTGATGAAATGGGAAGTACATACAACAATAAAGCACTTCTGCTGCCCACCCAAGAAATTGTTTGAGTTGTGAGTTGAACTAACCACTTTATTGTTGTTGATAAATACCATTTAACTTAAAAGAATGACTGAAAAACTACTGTTATTTAAAATTTTGTGCTTAGGAAATATTTTCTCAAAAATGAAGGAATACTACTTGTTACTTCAAGGAAAACAAACAGCTAAACTATGTGTTGCCAATGATTTAATTTCAGGGGAAAATTTGAATTTTGGAAAATTTTTATCTACCATCATGAGCACCATTGCTTCTTAAGATGTGAAAAATTTTCTGATGAGCTAAATAATATTAGCATATGATTTTTAAATTTTGTTTTCCTAAAATGTATCAACTTTTGGGAAGTCTACATTGCCCAGTAAAACAATATTTTTCAAATGACCAATGATTTCACACACACACACAAAATCTATTTTAAGTCCGAGACATATTAATGGAATTTAACAGAATATGAGTTCATTGATATGATTTCACATTCCAAATAGCAACTAACCATTAAGAAACTGCCATTTATCAAGGTTTGATATAACATCAAATTAGACTGTCTGCAACTATCTGACAAGGTTACTAAAATACTCCTCCATTTTCCAACTATTTATATATATATACGTATGTGTGAGTTTATATTTTCTTCATATACTTGAACCAAAACAAAATGTCACAGCAGGATGAATGCTGAAGCAGTATGAGTATCCAGATGTCTTAAATTAAGCTATACATGAAAGAGGTATGTCAACATGTGAAACAATGTCATTATTCTCATAAAATTATTTTTGTTGTTTATTATTCTATTTTTTAATAGAAACCCCATTTTTATTGATGTGAAATGGGTTTCTAAATGTTATTTTTAAATTAAATAATAAATATTTTAGCTTCTCAGTCTTAATTTCTATATGGTAAAGGTCATAAAATATAGCCCACAAAATCAAAAGGTACTGTTGATCCATAATGATTTTTAAAGGTGTGAATCTAAAACCACAACTTTGAGAACCTACCCCAAGATAAAATTGTCAATTCAAAATTGAATAGTTTACCATGGTTTGCTAAGGGCTATTTCCATATTTCCACGCGCTAGTCCCCTTTTTCATTATTGGCCTCTTCCCCTTACATGCAAATCTGATACATTTTCTAATTTAGTCTTCTTTCAGTAAAATCCTTTTAGTCTATTCTTTCCCAGTACAATATGTGTGTGTGTGTATACACACAGACAGAAAGCAAAAGAGAGTGGAATCATTACTATAAAATATAACATAACCCTCTGGAATTCCTGGCTTCACTCTCGGTAGAATATGAACCCTGAACTGATTTTTGTGCAGGGCTGAGGCACTTATAGTCTTTGCCTGGTCTCCCTTGTGATAATAAGCAAGGCTTCAGGGCGAGTTTGGGGATTCTGTTGATGACCTTGAAAGAAGAGGATTTTTCTTTACCTGAAAAATACCAGCATTATGATGATCATTCTGTGAAAGAATATGGAATATTAAATATAAAAAGAGCAAAGTATATATATGTATATATTTGTATATACTGCATATTAAATATAGATTATATATACATATATGTGTATATATATGTGTGTGTGTGGAGAGAGAGAGAGAGAGAGAAGGAAAAGGAGAGGGAGAAGGAGAGAGAGATCATATATTATAGCTATGCTAGGCACAAGGAAAATATAAGCTCAACAAATCCTTTCTGAATGATTTAACATGGGCTTATTGCCATAAACTGTACTATTTACAAAATTACAAATGCTGTTACTTCTTCTAGAGTCACTGGTATGAATTTATTTATGCATGAGTTTTAAGACTTCATTTTTTTCTTCATGCATGATGGAGTAAGCTGAGGCTTATAATATGCTAATAGCCAATGTAATGATTTGTAAACTAGATTTCTACAACTCATTGAAAGAAATAATAAATGAAATATTAGAACATTCTGGGCACACTGTCAGAAAACAATTTTATATATTGAATTTATTTGTTGGTTTCCACTGAGTGTAAATCTATATGGTACATTAGATTCTTTTAACACAAGGAAGTTTATTTATTGGGATTGTGAAGCAATAGCTTTGACTGAATTGACCAGTCTCTAGAATGAGACTTAAAATATCAATACATGAGGGCTAAGTATTTTGATTCTCAGGGTGGTTAAAATAGTAAAAATGTTTATGCATAGAACTTGATTAGAATTCAATGAGAATATTAACATCATTTATTGTAGAACTTTACTACATCACCCTTCTAATCCGAACTGATGCTAAGGTAGGGTAAACTTTAATTCAACAAATATTTGTTATACATATCTAATTAGTGGACTAGATGCTGGAACTTGAAATTAGCATTTCAGAAAAACAGTGTCCATAATGTAAACATAAAAGGAAATCTGAGTATATTTTTTACTTATTAATTTAAGGGCAAAAATATACTACAAAATTTCCAAATCACTGGTTTTATTTCTGTTACAGAACTTAAGAATTTTGAGGAAAGCATCAGTTTCACTAGTATGCTACAAGTTTTTTTTTTTGTTTTTTTTTTTTACTTTTTATGACCCATTTGTTCATGCTTATGAAAATTTATTATTAAATTTGAAAATAAAATTCCAAGTGAAATTCAGAAAAGAAGACTGACTTTATCAGTCACTTATTTCTTGTCAAAATGATTCCCTTGCATATTATAATTGATACTTCTTCCCCCTCACAGTGGTGGGGGTACAATAGCAGTTGAATAAATAATTTTATTTTAAAGAGAGTTCCATCCAATAAAGGATGGAATAATGTTTACATTCAATAACTATTATCTCAATAACTAAGTATTGGATTACTTAATATTATTTCTAAATCAGAGTATTTCCCTATGAGAAAACTGGTTTAAAGCTCAATTTTAACCAGTATTTTATGCAGACATTTAGTAAATATTTATTCAGTGACTTTTACGGGCTAGGCACTCTAGGGTGCAAAAATTGGCAGGAACTTGAAATCCTTCCTCATGCAGAGTTAAACATCTAATAAACATGATTCTCTAATTTTTTTCAATAGATTAAAATCATCTTGGATTGATCAACTGCATCAAAAGTGAATTCTTCAAATATAATATAAAATCAGTGCCATTTTATTTACAGATTTTAGCAAAGTATTTATTTCTGAAAAATAGGGAAAATTTCTTCTAACACTGGAGATATTTAGGTCAATAACTATTTTTCTTTTAACCTACTTTAACATTTCCCAAATAGCAAAAGTTGTTCCTAGAAAATCCATTATATTTTTCTGTTCACTGAATTTGTTGAATAATGATAAAGAATTAAATCCACTTTGATTTTTAACTCCCCCTCCCTTTATTTTTGCCAGAGACAAGAAATCATGAATAAATATTTAAGTACCAGAAATAATTCTCTTCTGTTCCAGTATTCCTAACTCTTCTAAATTTACCATTTACCCAATCTTTTTTAAAGTATATTCTCATTTACTTTGGTTAAAATATACAGGAAAACAAGTTTTGTGTTTATTAGGTCAATAAGGAATTATTAATTCCACACCAAAACAGAACAAAACAAACTTCCATGAACCTTAAAACAATTTCAAATGATAGAAGGATCACATACTATTTAGAGAAACAAATTCTTAGCATGAAGACCTAGATGAAATTAGACCTAGCCCTTCAGTATTTATTTTCTATTTGAGAAATAATTCAAATGCTATCCACATAAGGAGTGATAGGACTTATTTCATAAATCCATATTCATTCACTCAACAATTATTGAACAACTACAAATTGGCCAAAAGACTGCAAATTACTTCTAAAAATATTAATATGAATCAACTATATTCAGCCTCATAAAGATGTACATTTATCCAAATGTACTGAAACCATAAATTATGACAGGATTTGGGATGTACAAGCCAGAATTCCAGCACTTAAGGAGTTTATTAACTAGTGAAGAGAGAGATTTAAATGTGTAGAATTACAATATAGTGACACAGTATTGCAAATAGAAGAATGGCACCTAACTTCCATATATTATTGGGGTTTCTAGGGAAGGCTTCCACAAAATGAGAAACTAATTTCTAAATATAATAAGCTGATAGCTATATATACAAAGTAATATGATGGGGGCTTCCCTGGTGGCAGCAGTGATTGAGAATCTGCCTGCTGATGCAGGGGACACGGGTTCGAGCCCTGGTCTGGGAAGATCCCACATGCCACGGAGCAACTGGGCCCGTAAGCCACAATTACTGAGCCTGCGCGTCTGGAGCCTGTGCTCTGCAATGGGAGAGGCCGCGATAGTGAGAGGCCCGCGCACCGCGATGAAGAGTGGCCCCCACTTGCCGCAACCAGAGAAAGCCCTCTCACAGAAGCGAAGACCCAACACAGCCATAAATAAATAAATAAATAAATTTTTTTTAAAAAAAGTAATATGATTAAAGAGAAAGAACTAAATGTCATTAAAAAAAAAAGTATAGTAAATAACCAGCATTTTTGGATTAGAATGACATCAGACAAGTCAGACTGCATGGGTGTGAATATCTATCACATAATTTATTATTCTGTGTGAGCTTGAGCAATCTTGGATACAGTAGGGAAAGCAATAGTACTAATATCAAAGGATTGTTTTAGAGACTGAGGCAATATAGATAAAGTAATCAAAACATTGCCCAGAACTCAGCAACTCCTCAATAAATACTATCCAGCATTATTGCAAGAATTTACATGGGATATCACTTTTAGTGGGGAAAGAGTAGTTGTATCAAATAATGTTCAAATACATAGCATTCCGATCTTAGTTTCCAATACCATTCATCAATAAAATGAATCAGGACTCCTTGGAGAAATGGCAGATTCTAAGACTGGGCAGAGAATGCACAAGATGATCCTAGAGTATCTTGTACTGATGAAAAATAAGAGTTGTGCAAAAAAAACAAAAACAACAACAACGAAAAAACCCACAATTATGGGGGTATATTAAGGAGACAGAGGAGCCAACTGAGAGAGTTCCCAACGGTTAAAACTGGGACAATTTGAGAAACAAAATAAATCAAATGTTACTGGAGTATAACCCAAAGAATAAAATAAATATCTATGAGTCAATACTGACATAAATAAATGAATGAATAAGTGGTGAAAAAGAGATGCTTTTCCCTTGCAGAACAATTTTATATAATTTATTTAGATGCCTTGCCCTCAAGAGGTGGATCGTGAATCTCACTCCTTTAAGCATGGGCTGTAAATAGTAATTTCTTCCCAAAGAATATAGTATAGAAAAGTAAGGGGGAAAAAACCCTAACTTTGAAGTGATTAAACCTGACAAACACTCTCTCAGGTCAATAGGAATCATAATAAGTCATCTCGACAATATGTACTTTGACTAGATGAGAATGGCACTCTACCTCAGTGACTTTCTTCCCAAAACACAAAACTTGAGTCTAATCATGAGAAAAATATCAGACAAATCCCAATAGAGGGACTTTATTAACATCAAACAAATCTGCTAAGATGAGATGTGAAACTAACACCAAACCACTTTCCAAAAAATACTTACTACCTGACTCTAATCACATCTCTATTAATCTTCTTGTAAAACGTGAAACAAGCCCAGATACAGAGTATTCATTGTTTGACTTAAAAAAAAAAAATAAATAAAAAAAATAAAATAAAAACCTCTGAACTTAAGAAATATTCTTTTAAAGATATTTCTGTGCTCTGGGATCATTTGTGAGTCAATTAGAATGAGCTCTATTTATGGGTAATAGAGTGAAAAAAGTAATTCACATTTACAAAAAAGAGAGCAATGGGAAATTAAGAGCATTGGAAAAGAGGACCCAATTAAAAAAAAACACTAAATCAGAAAAACTAGATTAAAATGTGTACAAATGGAAAAAGGGATAACCTGCTATGAATTGTCTTTGTAGTTCCAATCACCTCCTCAATTGTGTGTGTGTGTGGCTTGTCTTGTTTGTTTGTTTGTCATTGACTAAAGAGGGAAGATGTGCCTCTAGTGTTTTCAGTCACCTAATGACAAATCCTAAAAACCTAAAGTGGGCAGCTTTCACAAGTGATTCATGCTACGTATTCTTTAGCACATATTATGCACCAAATGCTGTTCAAAAACTTAAAGGTGAGTGTCCTGAATTACTATACTTTTTACTGAAGTACAAAGATTCCATAAGAACAAAAAAGTAAACAGTGATTTGTACTCCTTGAACCCTAAACTCGTATCCAAGGATTTTCAGTTAATAGTTTGTCAGTGTGCTGCATATTATGCATAAGGTGTATGGCATATCTTAAGGCTTTTGTGAATTTGAAATGTATTAATACAATAGGACTTTTGAAATTCTGTTGACTGCTTGATAAAACCATTTCCAAGAGAGAAACATTTCTCAAAAAGTGTTCTCAGAAAGTAAACATAAAGTGATGTTTCAAAACCAGGGACCTATGTGAAATGCTCTGTCTTCTAGCCCTCTCATGACTCACAAAGCATTTTAGTTTAGGAAAGACTGGGTAAAACCCTACAAGCTAGCTCCATTCTTTAATTGCTACTATGGCTTTTCATGAACTTATTTGACATGGTCTCCAATTTATTTGTAAAAAACAATATTCAGTGGAACTGTGTTCTACTTTCTGTACTTTGAGCAATACTGCTTTAACAGAAACATTACTTTTATTATTAAATAAGAAAAAAAATGAAGGGCTTCCCTGGTGGCACAGTGGTTAAGAATCTGCCTGCCAATGCAGGGGACACGTGTTCAAGCCCTAGTCTGGGAAGATCCTACATGTTGTGGAGCAACTAAGCCTGTGCACCACAACTACTGAGCCTGCGCTCTAGAGCCCGCAAGCCACAACTACTGAGACCGTGTGCCACAACTACTGAAGCCCGCGTGCCTAGAGCTCATGCTCCACAAGAGAAGCCACCGCAATGAGAAGCCCACGCACCACAACGAAGAGTAGCCCCCCCTCACCGCAACTAGAGAAAGCCTGTGTGCAGCAACAAAGACCCAGTGCAGCCAAAAATAAATAAATAAAAATAAATAAATTTTAAAAAAAGAAAAATAAAAGAAAAAAAAATGAGCTGGTAACTACTGTTCTAGGGCCAGAAATGCCTTTATTAAATTGGACAAACTTGCACAAATTCTTTAAGGCGTCTGTGTTGTTTCTTGATCTAGATAATTCTTAAATTATCTTAATACTCTAAAGATATGATTTTATCTTGGAATTTTTTTTCAGAGTTGCATTGTGCAATGTAAACACATTAGAGAGAAAAATTCCAATTACTCCTCATATTATTGGTCACAATGTTTTTGGCTCATATGTACCTTTAATCCTTACTTGTTTATTTATTTTTTAAACAGAGCACCACTATGGATTACCAACTTATACTTTAGAAATATGGAATTAACAGTAATAAGCAAAACCTATCATATCATTGTAATTTTATAAATAAAAATATATTTTAATACCAAATTCTTGAAAGAGTATAAATATAAAAATAAGGAAAAAAAGGATATTGAATAAATACATTGGTTGTAATATTTTTCTATTTGCTAGCAACCAACTTTGTAAGAGAACAATGCTAACAATTAACTACCATGCTTTACATATTAAATCCTTTATGTATTTTGGACCCTATTAGAACTATGTGCTAGCAACAATAAACACTTCGACACTTCAGATACTGTAGCACTAATTATAACCCTCATATGGTTTCTCCTCTCTTCTTTCTCCTCTCCTCCTTCGTCCTCTTCCTCTTTCTCTTCTAAGAGAAGTCACTTTTAGTTGGCACCTGAACCATAGCTGCTAATCCCCTCATAGTTAGTTTCAGCCTCATGACTAAGTGGGAAAACAATACCTTAGGAAAAAGGCACACATGCACTTGCAGGTTCCCTCTTCAAAAATGAAGCCTTTCGTCTTTGACAGATCTTCTTCTAACCTATGGACAGGAATGTGTACACGGCAGTATGCCAGCCTCAACCACTGGGTCAAGGACAGCTCCTTACAAAAATGGCACAGCAACAAAGTAAAAGAAATACAGAACCTTGAATGTGTGTATAGAGCAGAGCTGGGGATTTACTTCTAAAACATGATTATGCAAGTTTGAGACTATAGGAAGGTATTCATGGACAGACGTTTGATGATCTGCTTGAACAAACTGCTTAACTTGAGATTTCTGGGTAAACTATTCCTGGTGGTGGTGAGGCAGGGGGGACACTAGTCTTTTTCAACTGAGTAATGGAGCAATTGGGAAATATACATGGGAACAACATAGAAATCAAAGTGATCTTTATTTCTGGTTGAACTTGACAAAATGTTACCTGCAAAGCCCATTAACAATCCTCAGGGAATAAAAACAGAATCTGGGCAATGAAGTCTAACCTTTTTTTTCTTTTCCTTTGTGTTCAGTTTAGTCTCTCTTGCTCATAGGGTGCCGCATGCAGAGGCCTTGCACCCAGCACAGTACTTCAGACCAGTTTCTAGTGGGAAATGGCCAGCCCGGCCAGATGCAGAGATGCTGTGCCCAGCACTGTGATCTGAAGGGCTGTGATCAATACCCCTGCCCCTGGCTGGCAAGAAATTGGACCCCCTCTGCACTAATAAGAACCCTATAAAGCAGCTCCACCTATAGAGCAGCTTTCAGGGAGAGCATGTAGTCTACAGCACGAGGAGCTCTTTGATCAAAAAGAAAACTTTCCTTTGCTTGTGAACTGAACTAGGTCTCCTTCTATTGGCTCAATAGTCAGGAGGACCCTTGTGGGGGCCTCACTCAAAAGGGTCAGTAACAAATTTTGGCACCCCAGATGGTACGAACCGTGACCTTTTCCTTTTTGCCTGCACCTACCCACTGGGCTCTGGGTTCACCCAGGCTCCAGCAGGAGGATGGCAGAAGCTTTGGGAGGTTTGCATGTGGATGACTGGCTCTGGTCTTGGAGTACACTCTGATGGGGTAGAGTGGCAGCAGCTTTCGGCCAAATTCAGAGCAGCTCTGCCCAGCAACCACTCAGGTGTGGCACACACACAGTGTAGCCCCCAGTCATTTAGACTGTACCCCCATGAGGGGATCAAACTGTGGCATCACTGGGGATCAGAGACTAAAACTCACTTGCGTCTGCCCCCTCCTCTGGCTGTCCTTCCCACAGTACCAGATGCCCAAGCGACAGTGGGGACCTGTGGAAAAGAGGGAGCCACAGCAGTCTTGCCCACTGTCTTGCCAGTAGTGCTGTCTGCTTGACCCCTGTACAAGTCAGTAGCAGCCACGCGAGGGCCTTTCTTCCCTCCTTGTCAATCTCCAGGGGTCAACAGTAGCACTCTCCATAGTCACTTTCGGTTTGGTAAAGGAAAATGCCCAGCCCTGTGAGCCAAGAGGCAAGACTGGGAAAGGCTCAGATAACAAGGACCACCTGACAAAACAGAACAGGAGGCTCAATCCAGTTCAGGAAAAGGCACTGTGGATGCCCAAGTGTGAAAGTGTCCCAAGGTAGGTACATGACTGCTGACTTGACCTCTTCCAATCAGAGCTAATTTCTCTGAAGTGGGCTGGGGAGCCCTGTGAGCTGCTGGAAAGAACAGGAAACATTCATTGCCTGCCCCCCGCCCCCCTCCCCACCACTCTGCTTGTGAGGTGAACCTTGGGTGATTCTTTATTGACCGAGATTCCATGGGATCTCCTCCCAGTATCAGCACAGAATACCAGTTGCCCAGCGACCTGGTGAGTACCCATTGGGAATCCCTTGTGCTTTTAGGTCTCACCCAGTGGGAAGTCTGAAAACTCCTCCTTTTCAGGTAAAAGGAGGAAAAAGACTGCCCCCCCCCCCCACCTCAGACAGCTATGCCACTGCCTAACGGACCAAGTTGGTCAGGAACTAATATGGCTAAGCTGCTCTGGCCTGGAGGTGGTCTCATCTCACCGCCTGTGGGATGTTCTGACTGAGGAGGGGCTGTCTCAAGAATGGGCTGTTACGAATTCAAGGGGGACCCCCAGTCATACCAGAGTCCACGCCATTTGAACACCTCCTATTTCGATCTTTTGAGGAATCCGTTATGAGTTTGGCGCTGGTTCCAAATTTCCTGAACTGGAAATCTTATTTGGGTTAAATCTTGTGACATTTGCAAGCCAACAAATTATTCCAGCCACCCCCTCGGTAGATGGAAACAAATCCAAAACAACATCTAAGGTATGGGGAACCAAATATCTACCATATGGAAAGATAGCCCATTAGGGTATATCCTCCAGAACTGGAAGTTTTTCGGGTATCACTCCTTGATCCCCAAACATTGAATCTTCCTATGGAATACAGCCTGGCCTCAATACCATCTGGGAAATGGGGAAAATTGGCCTGCCAATGGGTCTCTAAATTACAACACCATTTTACAATTGGGCCTGCTATGCCACAGACAAAAAAAATGGGGTGAAATTCAGAAAAAGAACTCCCTTTGAGGCAGGTCCCCAATGGAGAAGGAGGGCTCATCCAGGTATACATCCCCTTTACCACTTCTGATCTGTATAACTGGAAAAGTCATGGTAAAGGGTTGAGGAAAGATCCAGATTAGGAGAATCTTTGAGACCCATGACCCCACCTGGGCTGACATCCAGTGCTTCCTCAATGTACCCCTACCAGAGAAAGAAAAGGCCATGGTCTTTTCAAAAGCCAGAGAGGAAGCAAACAAAGAGAACAGAAATGATTCAGGTCATGCTATGTTCAGATTGGGAAATCAAGAGGTCTCAGATAACAAACTTAACTGGGACCACTGAGACAATGGAGAATGGAGTGCAAGACAGAGGCTGACCCATTATGAAAATATGATCCTAAAGAGAATCCAGGCAGCAGGAAAGAAACCTGTCAACTGGAATAAAATAAGGAAAATCAATCAGGAGCCAAAAGAAAACCCTTCACAGTCCTAGAGAGCCTTAGGGACTGCCTCTGAATTTATACTACCATTGCCTCTGAGTCCTTGGAAGGGAATGCAACCCTGAGGTTGTATTTCATTTCCCAAAGTGCTCCTGACATTAGGCACAGACTTCAGAAACTGGAAATAGAACCAGGTACCTCCTACCTCTTACCTCATCGAGGTTGCCTACCAGGTGTTTAATAACTGAGATATAAAGGAGGAAATGTTAGAGGATGAAAAGGCCCAGAGGCAAGCCCACCCACTGGCTGTTGCCCTCCAGTGTCAACTGGTTGGCATAGGAATCTGGACTAACTGCCCATGGAGATTCTCAACTCTGGAGAGTGACCCCTAGCCCCCACTGAGGGATAGCAAGCCAAGGAAATTAGGACCCAGTCAGTGTGCCATATGTAAACAAGAGGGACACTGGAAGGGAGAATTCCCTATTGCTCCCAAAGGGAGATGGAAATGGCAGTTCCTGGCCACTCCCTTGGAAGGTGGATGGCCCAAATAGATTAAAATTATGGGGTCAGGGGGCTCCTAAGCTGGCACTCCAATGGACCCCAGAGGAGCCCAGCTGACATTGGACATAAGGGCACAGCCTATCAAATTCTTAGTCAACACTTAGTGCCACTTACTTAGTTCTAAACACCAGATCAGGCAAACTTGGTCCCAAGAGCTGTAAAAGTATGGGAGTAAGAGGGAAGGTCCAAGAGCAGGCATTCATAGAGCCAATAGAATGTAAACTGGGTGAACACAAGCTCACCCATTCCTGCCTGTATGTCCCTGAATGCCCTATGCCTCTGCTAGGAAGAGATATCTTATATATATTGGGGGCTACTATCCACCTAATGGGAGACAAACTGGAGATTGGCATCCCCTGGACAAAGGCACAAGATGACAACGTTAGTGACTGAGGACAAACCTCCTCGGACAGAACAAGTCGACCTCCCTGGAGTAAATCCCAAGGTCTGGGCCTGGGGACGGGTGGAGTAAGTGATAGTCCATCTAAATCCCGGACACACATGGCCCAAGAAAAAACAATACTCTCTCTGTCAGGAGGCCTTGTTGGGCACTGCCCCTGCCATACAGAGCCTTACTGACCAGGGTCCTATTAGACCATGCCAGTCAGCTTGCAATACTCCCATTCTCCCCATAAAGAAACCTAATGGGGAATACCATATGGTACAGGACCTCAGGGCAGTCAATGAAGCCACAGAGTATATATATCCACTAGTCCTTAATCCCTACACCTTGCTGGCCATTCTACCATCCATCAGAACCTGGTATTCTGTATTAGATTTAAAATATGCCTTCTTCTGTATTCCATTAGCCCCAGAGTCAGAAGAAGTTTTTGCTTTTGAGTGGCAGGACCCAAACACAACAAAAACAATTCTGCTGGATTGTCCTGCCCCACAAGTTCAAAAATTCCCCCACCATCTTTGGGAAAACTTTAGCTAAAGACCTAAAAGATCTACATCTGGAGAAGGGAATCCTCCTCCAGGATGCACGTGACATTCTGATTGCCAGCCCTACTAAGGAGAACTCTGACTTAAAATACTGTAACTACCCTGAATCACCCAGCCAATAAAGGATGTAAGGTGTCCAAGATAAAGGCTCAAATATCACAAACTAGGGTGATCTACCTAGGTTTCATTCTCAGAGAAGGTCAGAGAAGCCTACCCCACGGAAGAAAAGAAGCCATTTGTAGCATTGCCCCTCCTAAAAATAGAAGACAGCTTAGGGGTTTCCAGGTTTTGCCACATCTGGATCCCTAACTAGGGGTAGCTAGGCCTCTCTATGAAAACTTGAAAGGAAAGGATGATGATTCATTTGAATGGAATCCAGAATGTGAAGGGGCCTTTCGAGAATTAAAAAAGCAATTACTCCAGCCCCCTGCCCTGGCCCTCCCAGATCTGGCTAAACCCTTTGACTTTTACATGCATGAGAGAAGGGGAATTGCCCTTGGAGTATTAGCTTACTTGGGTGGTAGCTTACTTCTCTAAACAATTTGATCAAACTGCTAAGGGATGGCCTCCTTGCCTATGGGCATTGCAGCTGCTGCAACTCTGCTAAAGGAGGCTGAGAGGTTAACATTTGGTCAGCCAATCCCTTATGGACTCCATGTTAGGTTCAGGCTTTAGCAAGTTCTAAGGAGACAGAAAGGCTATCCCCCAGAAGGTTGATTCAAGTTCAGGCTATGCTTTTAGACAACCCAGTGGCTACCATAAAAACCTGTCACATGCTAAATCCTGCCACCCTGCTACCCACAGAAACGGGTCCTTGGAGCATGATTGTATAGAAACCATAAACATGATCTATTCCAGTCGCCCCAACCTAGGAAGTGAGCCTCTCCCAAACATCAAAGAGGAATGGTTCACTGATGGGAGCAGTTTCATTAGAGAGGGAAAAGACTGGTGGGATATGCAGGAACCTCCCAGACCCAAGTCATAGAAGCAAGAAGCCTACCCCCAGGAACTTCTGCCCAAAAGATGGAGCTGATAGCTCTCACCTGAGCCTTAGAGCTTGAGCCAGGGAAGATCTTAAATGTTATGCTTACTGTGGAGAATAAACTGGTGAAACATGGCTTAAGCATATTGAAGCTCTTAGAAGCAGCACACAGCTTCTAAAAAAGGTGGCAGTGATTCATTGTAGGGGGTCACCAAAAGGGGGGTGCAGAGATAATAAAGAGAAACAACAAAGTGGACACAACTGCCAAAAGGGTGGCCCTAGAACCAGTAATTTGGCAACTACTCCTCATGCCTTGAAGACCAGTGTCATCCAATTATTCCCCAATCTACACCAAGGAAGAATTAGACAAATCCCCAAAATGTGGCTTCAAGAGAGATCTAGGAGGCCATGGGTGCCTAGTTAATGAACATGGGCAATACTTCTTTCTCCCAACTGCAGCTTGTCAAGCCATCAGGGAGGCTCATCAAGGAACTCACTACAGGAGGGAAGCCCTATATTACCGGTTAGTTGAGGTCATGTTAGCTCCTGGCATGAAAAGTAACAACCCCAACATGAGAGGCCCCCCGATAAGGCCTATTCAGACCAGAGGGACATATCCTGAGAGGACTGGCAGATTGATTTCACTGTCACACCGAGAGCATCGGGCAATTTCAGGTATCTTTTGGTGCTAGCAGCCACATTTTCTGGGTGGATAGAAGCATTCCCCACTAGAAGTGAAACAGCAGCTGAAGTGGTTGAAGCATTACTAAAAGAAATAATCCCCAGGTTTGGGCGCCCAGGATCCCTAGAAAGAGATAATGGTCCATCATTTGTGTCTCAAGTGACTAAGTGGCTAACGAGTGCCCTGGGCATAAAATGGACTTGGCACTCAGCCTGGAGACCCCAATCATCAGGGAAAGTAGAGAGATCCAGTCAGACCTTGAAATAGGCTTTACCCAAGCTATGTCAGGAAACTCAAGAAAATTGGATTCAGTTACTTCTGACTGCCCTGCTCCACATGCAGTTAGCCCCAAGGGGTTAAAGCTAAGTGCTTTTCAACTCGTGTATGGTAGACTCATTCCCCAAGCCTGAGAGAAGGGACACCTTAACCCCCCTTGAAATGGAACAACTCAGTAATCCCTCCAGGTAGGAGAAACCATGAAAGCTCTCATGGTATACGGTAACAGGGTGCTGGCCCGCACTAACTTGACCTTACATCCCCTCCAGCAAGGAGACTGGGTGAACCTAAAAACCTGGAAAACCAGTGGCCTGCAAGACCAGCTCACTCCTAAGTGGAGCGGACTCCACGTGGTGATCCTAACCACCCACTCTGCCCCGAAGCTGCAGGGGGTCGCTCCGTGGGTGCTTCACGCTTGAGTGAAGAGCATCGCAACCTCCGGAAGACAACCTGGGGCAACAAACCCCCTTGACTACTCTCTCTGCCCTGAAGCTTCTCTTCTGAAAAACAACAAAAGTGTGGCCAGGGAGATTCAGGCCAGGGCAGCGAGCCTCCACATCGGGGCACACTTTCGCCTACAGACAAAAACCCAGAAACCTGCCTGCATTTTTAGCAAAAAATTGACATGTGACCACTATTCTCCTGCTCATATTTGGTCCATGAATCTTAAATTATCTGGTGTCCTTTGTCTCCAGAAGGTTAGCGAAATGGTGGTCGCTCAGCAATAGTCAGGGCTGAGACCCGATGATCATCAAACACATGTAAAGGCAGCTGGGAGAAGTTCCGCTCTACCCACGGCTATGACAACACCATAAATCAGCAGAAAGCAGTTTCAGAAGACGGACCAGTGCCCCTCAGCTCCTCTCAAGGATGACGAGCAGGACAAGAGACCAAGGAGGTAAAGCCCATTAATAATTCCTGGGGAATAAAAATAGAATCTGGGTAATAAAATAAAGTCTAACCTTTTTTTTTTCTCTTCCTTTGTGCTTCATCTAGATTCACTTGCTCCCAGGGTGACACACAGGCCTTGTCTCGGCGCTTCAGACCAGAGCTCCTAGTGTAAAATGGCTGCTCCGTGGGTGCGTGGAGACGTGCTGCGTTCCACACTGGGAGCTGGAGGATCCGGAGCCTTGAGCAGCACAGGTGCGCCCAGCACGAGAAGAACTCGGCCCTGCGGGAACTCCGCCCCTCCCCGCGGGCAAAAACCCTATTAAAGCAGCCCTGCCCACAGCCTTTCAGGGACAGTCTGGCCTCAAGAGGTCAAACTCAAACCTCTCTCTATTTTTTTTTAATATTTTTTATTGGAGTAGCTTTACAATGTTGTGTTAGTTTCACGTGTACAGCAAAGTGAATCGGTTATACACGTACATATATCCACTCTTTTTTAGATTCTTTTCCCCATATAGGTCATTACAGAGAATTGAGCAGAGTTCCCTGTGTTACACAGTAGGCCCTTATTAGTTATCTATTTTATGTATAGTAGTGTGTATATCTCAATTCCAATCTCCCAATTTATCCCTCCCCCGACATTCCTAACCCTAAGGCTCTCTCCGTTCTTTAATCAAAGAATAAAACTTTCCTTTGCTTCTGAACTGAACTAGATCTCATTCTATTGGCTCAAATGACACCGAACAGGAGGACCTTTGTTGGGTAAGAGTTGGTAACAAAAAGAGTGCGACTTCTAATGCCTCTCTTCAGGATAGCTACATGATTTATGGGACTCTATGCAACATGAAAATGCAGCATCATTTGTTTTTAAAGAAATTTAGAAATTCAAAATAATAGTAGAACATTAAACACTGGGCCCTTCTAATCATGGGATCCTCTGCAATTGCACAGGTCACTTATCCATGAAATGGCCCTGTCTTCCCATCCTTTACATGTAAGTTGTGGAATTCATTAATCAGGAGATGGGTTTTTTTTTTTTTTAACTTTTTATTTTATATGGGAGTATAGCTGATTAACAATGTTGTGATAGTTTCAGGTATACAGCAAAGGGACTCAGCCATACATATACATGTATCCATTCTCCCCCAGACTCCAGGAGATGGGGTTTCTAATGCAGCCAGCCACAAAAAGAATCTTGACCTTCTCACTTGTCAATCAAGTGTGCTCTTGAGCCCAAGAGAGTCTGAAGAGACCTAGGCCTTGTCTGGGTCTTGATCTAGGTTTGTATAGGAAGTGAGAGTAAGAGGAGAGCCTCTTCTATGTTCAGAAAACCAAATCATAGAGAACCAAGAAGGGCTTACTCCGCAGGCTCTAAGACCTCTTTCTCTTTCTGACCAAGCAAAATAGTCCCTTGGGCAGATTTGAGTGATGGAACAGCAGCAGCTATCTTCTCAATGCTTCAAATAAAAGTTCCTGCTTTGGGGGCTGCACAGTGTGTGCTGTCAGGAGAGAAATATCTCTTTTGTGTATTTACAGATTTTTGTCCACTTACCACATTGGTTTTACCAAACATTGGGCATTTGGTAGTACAATTCTTCCTTGCCAGGTGTGGGACACAGGAGAGACTCCTGGTCAGCTCCAGGAGTGCTGGGGTTCAAGTGCTGGTGTAGAAGTTAGAGAATGATATTTATTCACTCCTCTCTTCTCTCCAAATTTTCAGTCAACTGAGTAATTTGAGTAAGAATCAATAGGAATCAAAACATCAGTGATTTTGAACATTTCTAGAAATGCTGAATTGAAGGACTTGGTTTGGACTGGAGACTAAAATCAAGTTTAATATTATTTTCCTCAAAAATTAACCTTTGTGCTTGCATGTGGCAAGATTTGGTTTTTCATAGCAGGCATTTATCAAACGAGCCATGTGGAAGATACTATCGTCTCAGACTCTGTGTCCCCAAAAGGGTCAAAGAAACCAAGAGATGTGTGATTTTTAACAAAGAGAAATATGAACAGAGGTGTGGCTGACAAACTATGTCCCTATTACTGACACGTCCAATGAATAATGAATGGAAGAGGTAAAGCTTGTTCCCATTAAAAAGGATGAAGTTCCAATTTTATGGGATGGTAGGAATCTGGAGAGAAAGAAAAAATGTCTGCTGAGTACAGAATGGCTCTATCATTTAGCTTGAGCCACTTAGCCAAGCATCTGTGTCCTACAGAAAAAGGAGACTTGCCTTGCATTGCCTTGCCTTGCCTTTCTTTTCCTGCCCTTCCCTTCCCTTTCCTTCCCTCCCCTCCCCTCTTTTCCCTTTCCTTCCCTTCCACTTCCCTTCCAATTCCCTTCCCCTCCCCTGCCCTCCCTTCCCTTCCCCTCCCCTCCCCTTCCTTCCCTTCCCTCCTTTACCTTCCCTTCTATCCCCTCCCTTCTCCTCCCTTCCATTCTCTCCCTTCCCCTCTCCTCCCTCCCTTTCCCCTCCCCACCCCTCCCTTCCCTTCCCCTCCTTTCCCTTCCTTTCTTTCCTTTCCCTTCCTTTCCATTCCCTTTGTTTATTTCAGCTTTGCCATTGTAGCATGAAAGTAGAGCCTATAGATAATATGTAAACAAATGACGCATTACTTAAATAACAGACTGCAGGCCAGGGTTTGCTGATCCCTGTTCTAGAGCTATCACAGTGACTCAATTTAATCAAAATTTTCTTAGAATTTACAACACAATTGTGAATTTTCTTCACATTCTGTCAGTTTATTTTTTATCATGAAAAACATTATTGAATAATAAAACTGTCATAAATTTTAAAGACTTCTTTTGGAAAAATATTTGATACAGGGTATTTTTTAAAGAATTACCAAAAAATGGGGGTAAAGAAAACAACCAAAATCTAGATTTTCATCATGCCAGGCATTTTGGCTGAGAAACCATTTAGAAAATGACTTTAGCAGAGAAGTTGGTATAATGAATTAATACATTTACACTAAGAGCAGTAGTTTCATGACTAAACTGTTATTTCTCTTGCCATTTGCAAAACTTGCCATTTGCAAAACTTGCTTAGGGCTTCGTTTTTGAGGCAAATGGAAAAAGGATTTAACTCCATGGCTCCCACTGACATTAATGGAACCCTTTCATTTATTTTGCCATACTCTGCTTAGAAATTTACACTTTAAGGCTTATATTTACAACTCTAAGTATGTGCTGCGAGCTTGCCTTAGGGGGAAAGAAAAATCAGACATAAACTGAATTTGCTAACTCTCTGATTATAATTAAAATAATTTCTGTGAAAATTTGATGTATTAATTTCTTCTTCAGAGCCTACATTTCCAGGACATAGTTTCTCTTATTTAGACTTTCTTCTTCAAAGTCAAATGAAAGAAATTTGGGTCAAATTCTCTTTTGGTTCTAATCCCTCAAGAAGAAATACTACTTCTTCCATTTAAAGAATAAGAAGGGTATAAAATTTAAGATACCCTCAGGTTTTAGATAAATTAATTTTTTTAATATGTCAATTATAACAAATATTTGTCAGGAATATCTTGAAATATAAATATTTTAAATCCAAAACTGCACTTTTAAATTAAATTTCTGAATCCATATCAAATCAGCAACATTAGCACAAATTCAAATTAAGTAGGTATTATAAGTTGAGACCTTATAAGTGAATAAACAAAAATCTATACCTCTGAAGTAATACATAAGATACCATTGAAATTGTGCCTACTTAAGAATATTGATTAAGTTGGGGAAAAGTAGCCATGGTAGATTGTTATTATTGGTCAAATATTAATCCCCCTTCATTTGAAAGCATCATACCTACCCATTGACATGTCTTTTGTAGTGCCTCTTTAGGAAGTGGTATACCTCTTTACCTAACTGATATTGGCCTTAGTCACATGATTTATGTTGGCCAATAGTCATGAACACATGTGACATACACAACATTTAAGTAGAAGCATTAAAAGCTACTATGTTTCTATCATCTGCCTTGCACTTTTCCTATGCTACAAAATCAGCATGTACAGTATCAAGGGTGCTGGATTTGCAAATCATATCTACAACTAATCCATAAAATATGACATATTATATGAGTGAGAAATAAACTGTCTTACTAGACACTGAAAATATGAGGTTATTTGTTGCTGAGGCATTACACAAAAAAGACTTATCATATTATCATTTTAACAGGTAAGATATTTCAGTGGAATAAGTCACTGAAATCATATAAACTAAAGAAGAGAAATTATTAATAGTATTAATAATAACTGCCACTTACTGTCTATTCATATTTGTTTATTCTAGGATTTTCCTAGGATCAGATAGAGGACACCCATATTGCTAAACACCCAGTATTCCCTGTAATAAGTGAAAAATCACAATTTTTTTCCTACCATAATTGTACAGGATTTTTATCTTTGAAAATGTGTCTCACTTGGCTTTAAAATAGTGCCTTAGATTGGTAGCTATCCTGATCTACAAGTGTCCTTCCAGAAAGGAAAAGTATTTTATAACAGTATTAAAAATGTCAACATTTATCATAAAAGAAACATATTCCCTATGTGGATTGTTCTTATTCTTATTTTCTACTTATAAAACGATAGTTATAAACTCTCAATTTTATATCATAGGCCTTAGATAATCCACTTCTATCCTATTTAAAGCTGAAGATATAGGAGCTGGGAAGTTAAATGACTTGCCTAAGATTAAGAGTGTCATGCCTAGACTTACATCTTCAAATCACTTTTCAATCATGTTCATGTGTAATTCTTTATTGCCATTAGTAATTTTGTTTCCAAATATTTTTAAAAGTTTTTAAAATATTTATTTGAGAACATTTAAGAGTAGATTTACCCTCTAAGATTTTTAAGTGTATAATATAGTATTGTTATCTATAGGTACAGTGTTATACAACAGATCTCACTTGTTCAACTGAAATTTTATTCACATTGATTAACAACTCCCATTTCTCCTTATCCCCAGTCTCTACCAACCAGCATTCTATTATTTGCTTCAATGGGCTTGACTACTTTAGATGTCACATAAGTGGAATCTGCAGTATTTGTCCTTCTGTGACTCCCTATTTTACTTAGAATAATACCCTTAAATTTCATCCATGTTGTTTTATAGCTGACTGAGGTCAAGGAGTTTTTTCCCCATTTTATTCTGGGAATTTTATGGTTTCAAGTCTTAAGTTTGCCTTTTATTCATTTTGAGTTGATGTTTGTGTATGATATAAGGTATGGGTCTAATTTTATTCTTTGGCACCTGGGTATACAGTTTTCCCAATACCATTTATTGAAAAAACTATCCATTCCCCATTTTGTATTTCTGACATGCTCATCAAAAATTAGTTGACTGGGGACTTTCCTGGTGGCACAGTGGTTGAGAATCTGCCTGCCAATGCAGGGGACACGGGTTCGAGCCCTGGTCTGGGAAGATCCCACATGCCGCAGAGCAACTAGGCCTGTGAGCCACAATTACTGAGCCTGCGCGTCTGGAGCCTGTGCTCCGCAACAAGAGAGGTCGCGATGGTGAGAGGCCCACGCACCGCGATGAAGAGTGGCCCCCGCTTGCCACAACTAGAGAAAGCCCTTGCACAGAAACGAAGACCCAACACAGCCAAAAATAAATAAATAAAAATTAAAAAAAAAAAAAATTAGTTGACTGTATACTTATGGGTTTATTTCTGAGCTGTTTAGTGTGTTCCTTTGTCCTATATGTCTATAATATTATCATACTGTTTGGATTACTATAGCTTCGTGATATAATTTGAAATTAGGAAGTGTGATGTTTCCAGCTTTGTTTTTCTTTCTCAGGATTGCTTTGGATATTTGAGGTCTTTCGTGATTCCATATGAATTTTAGGATTTTTCTATTTCTGTGAAAAATGCCATTAGAATTTTGATAGGAATTGTTTTGAATCTGTAAATCACTTTGGATATTAGAAACATTTTAACAATATTAATTCTTCCAATCCATGAACAAGGAGATATCTTTTCATTTATTTGTGTCTTCTTCAATTTCCTTCATTAAAGTTTTGCAGTTTTCAGTGTATGGATCTTTTACCTTCTTGGGTAAATTCATTCCTAAATAATTTATTCTTTTTTATGCTATTGTAAATGGAATTGTTTTCTAAATTTTTTTTTGGATAAAGGAAATAACTTTATTGGTTACCAGGGAGATCAATATCCTTGAAATAAATACAAAGTAATCAAGAGAAAAGTACTGAGGGAGAGGGAATAGAAAGGAAAAGACTGATAAAAAGGAAGATGAGAGAGCACTAAGGCAAACCTCACTTATTTTAACACCTCACTTAGGGGTGAACTACCTTAATAATAATAATCATACCAACAATTTTTGCATCAGGTATTGTTACAATGACTTTACACCTCTATTAACCACCTAACTGTGCACTGTTATTAACACAATATTATTCATGGTAAAAATTAGAATGAAAAATTTAAATACATTTAATAAATGTTAAATTTTTATACACTTAATAAGCTTTAGAAAGAAGTATCAAAATTGAATTTGTCTAAGACTCCGTAGGTCTTAACGATGAAGTTACTGAACTAAATTCCTTCCTTATAAATGCCAGGGAGAAAAGTCCTTCAAATAATACACTTTTGGAAGCATATCCAAGCCATAAAACTACTAGACTGTTTTCTCTGCCTCTTTGTCCTTCTTTTATTTTCTATTTTACTTAATTTAAGGTAAATTATCAACACATTTCCAATCAAATAAACATATTCTTTTTTAATGTCAAGAGGGCAAGTGAGAAGTTTAATAAGTGAATTACAGCTATGTACTTACTTTCAATCCACGGCTAATTTAAGACTATCTACATTTTTTTCTTACAAACTTTAGTTGAACAACTACATAAAGATTCTTTAGATTAAGGACACTTCTAAGCCAGTTGGTGTGTGAAAGCTGTATGAGCAACACAAGTTCATATGTATTAAGTCACCTAACTTCATATGTCAGGAGACAATCATATATGTAAACAAGCAGTTTGACGAAGAGACCACAGGAATTGCAGAAAGCAAGCTATGAATTACTCTATTGTTCATAAGCACTGTCTGAGACATACATCTCCATGACATTTTCTTGAGCAAAGAAAAGTCTTTTAGAGACATGAGATTTTATAAATCCATTAAAATATCTTGCAAGCCGCTGCCTCCATTTTCCAAACACTTTCTCAGTATTCCTGGGGGCTTACGGTATATTTTTTACCTGACTTCCAGGTGCCTTAAATAATTTGACATTTTCAAATGCAAAGATGAAGCTTTAACTTTCATTTTATAATTCAGATGTAACTTTACAGCTTTATTTTCTTTAAAAAAAAAAAAACTTATTTCTTTGTTCAAATGGCCCATGAATGATAACTATGTATTATCTTGCACATTATCTGGATTTGCATGGTTATATCTCTGCAGCTTGGCATATATGTTTACATTTCACCATCACTGCCTTTTGAACAAATGTCTCTGATTAGTATAGCTAGGTACACAGATGACAGACTACATTGCGGAGGTGAAAAGGAGAACATGATTTTTTCACAATGTACTTAGAACATGTTACATTATCTCTTATTGTTCTACTCTTAAATTTTGCTAACTCATTGAACGGCATTTTTACCAGAGGAACATATCAGTCCCCAAACTTTCAGTCTGGTTATACTGCTGAGACACAATTTTACGCACACTATTTACAGTGTGGTACATTTTAAGATTGATATGTTCCTTTAGAAAAAAAAATCCACCTTCCACCGTGGTTTAAAATGCAAAACTGGATCGAAACTGTGTGTTACTTTTACATACTCATGTACGAAAACAATTGTCTACCAAAGGTATAAAATGGATGGCTAGTCTATGTGTTAAAGCATAGAAATGCATATTCAGTGTTTAAGGGGTCTAATTTACTCTTTTTTTAGAAAATCACTAAAATCATTAAGCAAAAAGTGTCAATTGAAATGCTCACCTAAATGGTAGCAGATGAAATGTTGTTATACATTCGTTTTATGGCTTTGTAATGTTTAAAACATAAACCTTTGCAAATCCCTATGTTCTTTTTGACATGGGTTATTGAAAATTATATATTATTCATTATCCTCAGTTTAGGCACAGTTGTAATTCTATGCAATGATGGTAGTGTAAAGTAAGCCTAATTTCAACATCTAAATGTATATGTTATACTATTAATAGTTTTATTGAGGTATAATTTATATACCATAAAATTTTTCCATTTTAAAAATATAGCTCACATACTTTTAGATTAGGGACGTTTTCTGTTGGCTATTTTTTTTTTTTTTTTGCTGTTTATGTAGCATACTTTCCTGTTTCTTTGGATATCATGTAATTTTTTTTTGAAAACTGGACATTTTTGTAATATATTTTAACAATTCTAGTGTCAGATCCCTTCCTCCAAGGTTTGTTCTTAGATAAATCTTCCCTCAATAATTATCTTTGTTGTTATTATTTTTCTTGTTACTTCTGTTTGTTTAGCCACTCTTCTGTATGAATTCTGTAGATTCTGCATTGTCTGTGGTGCACAACATGGAGTTCTCCTTTTTTTTTTTTTTAATATTTGAGTTTTTTAAATTTTTAAGCCTGGCTTCCTAGGGTTCATTGGGTCACTATAATTTAGTGGTCATTCATTAATTGGTCAGGAAATTTCCTTAAAAGCCTTGATTTCCATCTTTTGCCAAAGAGATCTCTGTGTGAAGGCACACCTTTGAACTTCAGGCAGTTTATAAACCAGCTTTAGCTTTCACTTCTTGCTTGGGTATGGACTCAAGGTCAGCCAGCGGTAAATGACAGTGGTCTTTTCCTATCCCAGTTCTATCCTGGAAATGTATACAACCTTTTGCCTATGTGTAGCCTTCTAGATCTTCAGGAATACGTTGAAGCTTTTTAAAGTCCCCTGTGATTATCTAATTCATTACTACCTTCTTTTAATGCTTGTGGGGGAATGCTGGGTTTTTGTTTACCACAACGGAAATCACAGCCTTAAACATCCGTGATGTTGCAGGGTGATTGCTATACTTTTTAGTAATGCCCAGGGGATAGGGCTTTTTTTCCCTTCCTACTGAAATGAGCTGTGAGTCATGTCAAACAGCCACATATCTTGGAAGTGGAGTTCAATGGAAAAATTCACTGCTAATGGGGGGTGGGTCCTATAACTGAGATCCAAAAGAGGTTAGCACTCCACATTGGCTGTGAGACTACTAGTTTTCCAGAGCTACTGTGCCTCAGAGACGGGGTAGGAGGGAAAGTGAAAGGCCATGGGAATAGACCCAAGTTGAAACACCACAAGCAATGCTCTCTTACAGAGGTTCAGTAGTTTTTCTTGAATAAAGGATTTTTCAGTTTATTCTGTTTCGTTGGTTAATCTCCTGAATGCTGAAATAGTTAATTTGAGTGTTTCGACAGTAATTTCATTATTTTTATGGGAGGACAACTTACTCAGGTCCTCATGTTGCCATTCTGGAAGTCCGTCTCCTCTGCTGTATTTAATGTCTCTGCTGACTATTGCGGGGAAATTAGTGATTAACCATGGTTTGGAGGGAAGGATACATACTTCTAGGCTTTGATTTTTGCTTCACTCTCAGCTTGTGTAACTTTTTGCTTCTGTTAGAAAGAGAAAAAACCAGAATGAAAAATACCCTTTAAACCTGCAAGGGAAAGACGGCAGATTTCATCGTGGGACCAGCAATTGTTTATGAAACTAAACTTCCAGGCTATAAACGCTAAATTATGAGAGGTTAGAAATATTTTAGTTTTAAAAGTCTCCCTCGGGGCTTCCCTGGTGGGGCAGTGGTTAAGAATCTGCCTGCCAATGCAAGGGACACTGGTTCGAGCCCTGGTCCAGGAAGATCCCACATGCTGCGGAGCAGCATGCGCAACATGTCAACATAAGCCCGTGCGCCACAACTACTGAGCCTGTGCTCTAGAGCTTGTGAGCCACAACTACTGAGCCTGTGTGCCACAACTACTGAGCTCATGAGCCACAACTACTGAAGCCCGCGAGCCAGAACTACTGAAGCCCGCGTGCCTAGACCCTGTGCTCCGCAACAAGAGAAGCCGCTGCAATGAGAAGCCTGCACACCTAAACAAAGAGTAGCCCCTGCCTGCAGGCACTAGAGAAAGCCCGCGCGCAGCAACCAAGACCCGATGCAGCCAAAAATAACTAACTAACTAACTAAATAAATAAATAAATTTTAAAAAAGTTTCCCTTTGTTCTCTTTCCTCTGCATATGTATGGAATTTTTTTTGCATTCTTTCCTGATCCCCTCTGTTTAATTTGCTTGCTTTACAATAAGGTTAAACTCGTTTGCAAATGCAGACCTTGATAACAGAAGTGCTCATTCTGATACCAAACAATATGAGACAAGAAAAAAGAGATGGGTCAACAAGAAGGTATCATTTGAACTTGGAAAATGTGAGAAAATAAATCGGCCTAGAAATGCAATTGAGCCTACTCTTTCCCATACTTAAGTTTGGTGTAGGAAGTTCTCTGGAATTATAATAGAAAATTAATATCATCTTGATGTTATATACATGTTAATATATCATTATGCTTATGTAGACAAGTATACTTAAGCCTAATAGTAACAAATTGTATATAGCTCTCATCCCATATTGTGGTCTCAATCATTATTTTTTCTCTATTTATAATGTATTGAGGTAAAGAACATTTCTGTATGTTTATAGAAATAACTGTTTTTGACACATTTTATTTTCTCAATCAGTGGCAGATAAATAAATTAGGTGGACACCTTCAAACTACTCAATCATGATTCTGATAGAGCATAAACCTTTATTCATTTTGGTTAATATATTTTTAAGGGCACTCAGGAAAATTCCATAATTACGTTACCAAATGGCCAATTTAAACACTATATGGTCACAAATATACACCTGATGTAGTGTCACATTTCCTCACAGCTTATTTGATTCTCTCTTCCTACAAAGTCATCTAACACTTCTCCTCTATTGTGCACATACATGTTCAAAATAATTACATCCACATACTAATTGTAAAGACCATGTATGTCTTATTTCTCAATGAACTCTAGCACACATGACCCAATGCACACTGAATAATGATTTTCAATTATTGCAATGGATATGATTATCGTATACTTATTTAGATACTGTTAGATACTTCCTCCAATATAATGTAATTTACAGTTGTCCCTGGTATCCTCTGGGAGTGGTCCTAGGACCCCCCCACCCCCACCCCACCACAGATACCAAAATCTGAGGATGCCATTATATAAAATTATGCATAGTATTTGCATATAACTTATTCACATTCTCCCCTATACTTTAAATAATCTCTAGGTTACTTACAATACTTAATACAATGTAAATGTTTCATAAATAGTAGTAAATACAATATAAATCTTAAGTAGATAGTTACCAGTGCATGGTATATTCAAGTTTTGCTTTTTGAAATTTTCTGGAATTTTTAAAAAATATTTTTGATCCAAGGATGGTTGAATCCATGGATGCAGAAGTTATAGATACAGGGGACTGATTGTATTTGTAATCAGAAACTTACAGAGTTGTTTTAACTTTTCCCCAAGCCTTATTGAGGTATAATTTACATAGAATACTGTATATGTTTAAGGTGTACAAGGTGTTGATTTGATTCATTTATACATTGCAAAATGATTACAACCACAGCATTATTTAACACCTCCATCCAGTCACACAATTACCATTTCTTTTTTGTGGTGAGAACATTATAAAGATTTACTCTCAGCAACATTCAAGTATGTAATACATTATTATTAGTTATAATCACCAGGCTGTACAATAGATCCCCAGAACTTGTTAATCTTATAAATGAAAGTTTGTACCCTTTGACTGATATCTTCCCATTTCACCCAACCCCTAGCACCTGGTAACCACCACACTACTGTCAGTTTCTCTGAGTTTGGTTGTATTAGATCCTACATATAAGTGATATACAGTATTTGTCTTTCTCTGACATATTTCACTTCGCATAATACCCTCAAATTTTATTCAAGTTGTTACAAACGGCAGGATTTCCTTCTTTCCCATGGCTGAATAGTGTTCCATTGTACATATATCCTGCTGCTTTTTTATCTATTCATCTGTTGACAGATACTTACATCGTTTCCAATTTGCTTTTGCAGATGATTCTGCAAGGTACACTGTGTTGTAGATATCTATATGAGATATTGATTTCAATTACTTTGGATATATACCCAGAAGTGGGATTGCTGGATCATATGGTAGTTCTATTTTTAAAAAAATTTTTTAGGAATATTCATACTGTTTTTCCATAAATGTCTGTACCAATGTACATTCCCACCAACAGTGCACAAGAGCTCCCTTTTCTCCATATTCTCCACAACACTTTTGTCTTTTTAATGCTGGCCATTCGAACAGATGTGAGGGGATATCCCACTGTGATTTCGATTTGCATTTCCCTGATGATTAGTGATGTTAAGCACCTTTTTCTTGTACCTGATGGTCATTTGAATGTCTTCTTTGGAAAACTGTCTATTCAGGTCCTTTACCCAGGTTTTAATCGAGGTTTTGTTTTTGCTTCTGCAATTGACATTTTTTTCTTTTTTAACATCTTTATTGGAGTATAATTGCTCTACAGTGGTGTGTTAGTTTCTGCTTTATAACAAAGTGAATCAGCCATATATATACATATATCCCCATACCTCCTGCCTCTTGCGTCTCCCTCCCACCACCCCTATCCCATCCCTCTAGGTGGTCACAAAGCACCAAGCTGATCTCCCTGTGCTATGTGGCTGCTTCCCACTAGCTACCGATTTTACATTTGGTAGTGTATATATGTCCATGCCACTCTCTCACTTCGTCGCAGCTTACCTTTCCCCCACCCCATGTCCTCAAGTCCATTCTCATGTCTGCATCTTTTTTCCTGTGCTGCCCCTAGGTTCTTCAGAACCTTTTTTTTTTTTTTTAGATTTCATATATATGTGTTAGCATACAGTATTTGTTTTTCTCTTTCTGACTTACTTCACTCTGTATGACAGACTCTAGGTCCATCCACCTCACTACAAATAACTCAATTTCATTTCTTTTTATGGCTGAGTAATATTCCATTGTATATATGTGCCACATCTTCTTTATCCATTCATTCGATGATGGACACTTAGGTTGCTTCCACGTCCTGGCTATTGTAAACAGAGCTGCAATGAACATTGGGGTACATGACTCTTTTTGAATTATGGTTTTCTCAGGGTATATGCCCAGTAGTGGGATTGCTGGGTCGTATGGTAGTTCTATTTTTAGGTTTTTAAGGACCCTCCATACTGTTCTCCATAGTGGCTGTATCAACTTACATTCCCACCAACAGTGCAAGAGGGTTCCCTTTTCTCCACACACCCTCCAGCATTTATTGTTTGTAGATTTTTTGATGAAGGCCATTCTGACCTATGTGAGGTGATACCTCACTGTAGTTTTGATTTGCAATTCTCAAATGATTAGTGATGTTGAGCATCCTTTCATGTGTTTGTTGGAAATCTGTATATCTTCTTTGGAGAAATGTCTATTTAGGTCTTCTGCCCATTTTTTAATTGGGTTGTTTGTTTTTTTGATATTGAGCTGCATGAGCTGCTTATAAATTTTGGAGATTAATCCTTTGTCAGTGGCTTCATTTGCAAATACTTTCTCCCGTTCTGAGGGTTGTCTTTTCATCTTGCTTTTGGTTTCCTTCGCTGGGCAAAAGCTTTTAAATTTCATTAGGTCTCATTTGTTTATTTTTCTTTCATTTCTCTACGAGGTGGGTCAAAAGGATCTTGCTGTGATTTATGTCATAGAGCATTCTGCCTATGTTTTCCTCTAAGAGTTTTATAGTGTCTGGCCTTACATTTAGGTCTTTAATATATTTTGGGTTTATTTTTGTATATGGTGTTAGGGAGTGTTCTAATTTCATTCTTTTAAATATACCTGTCCAGTATTCCCAACATCACTTATTGAAGAGCTGTCTTTTCTTCATTGTATATTCTTGCCTCCTTTATCAAAAATAAGGTGATCATATGTGCGTGGGTTTATCTCTGGGCTTTCTATCCTGTTCCATTGATCTATATTTCTGTTTTTGTGCCAGTACCATACTGTCTTGATTACTGTAGCTTTGTAGTACAAAGTCTGAAGTCTGGGAGCCTGATCCCTCCAGCTCCGTATTTCTTTCTCAAGATTGCTTTGGCTATTTGGGGTCTTTTGTCCATAACAATTGTGAACTTTTTTGTTCTAGTTCTGTGAAAAATGCCAGTGGTAGTTTGATAGGGATTGCACTGAATATGTAGATTGCTTTGGGTAGTATAATCATTTTCACAATGTTGATTCTTCCAATCCAAGAAGATGGTATATCTCTCCATCTGTTTCTATCATCTTTAATTTCTTTCATCAGTGTCTTATAGTTTTCTGCATACAGGCCTTTTGTCTCCTTAGGTAGGTTTATTCCTTGGTATTTTATTCTTTCTGCTGCAGTGGTAAATGGGAGTGTTTCCTTAATTTTTCTTTCAGCTTTTCATCATTAGTGTATAGGAATGCAAGAGATTTCTCTGCATTAATTTTGTATGTGCTACTTTACCAGATTCATTGATTAGCTCTAGCAGTTTTCTGGTAGCATCTTTAGGATTCTCTATGTACAGTATCATATCATCTGCAAACAGTGACAGCTTTACTTCTTCTTTTCTGATTTGGATTCCTTTTATTTCTTTCTCTTCTCTGATTGCTGTGGCTAAAACTTCCAAAGCTATGTTGAATAATAGTGGTGAGAGTGGACAACCTTGTCTTGTTCCTGATCTTAGTGGAAATGGTTTCAGTCTTTCACCATTGAGAATGATGTTGGCTGTGGGTTTATCATATACGGTCTTTATTATATTAAGGTAAGTTCCCTCTGTGCCTACTTCCTGGAGGGTTTTTATCATAAATGGGTGTTCAATTTTGTCAAAAGCTTTTTCTGCATCTATTGAGATGATCATATGGTTTTCATCCTTCAATTTGTTAATATGGTGTATCACATTGACTGATTTGCGTATAGTGAAGAATCCTTGCATTCCTGGGATAAACCCCACTTGATGGTGTATGATCCTTTTAATGTGCTGTTGGATTCTGTTTCCTAGTATTTTGTTGAAGATTTTTACATTTGTGTTCAACAGTGATATTGGCCCGTAGTTTTCTTTTTCTGTGACATCTTTGTCTGGTTTTGGTATCAGGGTAATGGTGGCCTCGTAGACTGAATTTGGGAGTGTTCCTCCCTCTGTATATTTTGGAAGAGTTTGAGAAGGATAGGTGTTAGCTTTTCTCTAAATGTTCGATAGAATTCGTCTGTGAAGCCATCTGGTCCTGGGCTTTTGTTTGTTGGAAGAATTTTTATCACAGTTTAAATTTCAGTGCTTGTGATTGGTCTGTTTATATTTTCTGTTTCTTCCTGGTTCAGTCTTGGAAGGTTGTGCTTTTCTAAGAATTTGTCCATTTCTTCCTGGTTGTCCATTTTATTGGCATACAGTTGCCTGTAGTAATCTCTCGTGATCCATTGTATTTCTGCAGTGTCAGTTGTTACTTCTCCTTTTTCATTTATATTTCTATTGATTTGAGTATTCTCCCTTTTTTTCTTGATTAGTCTGGCTAATGGTTTATCAATTTTGTTTATCTTCCCAAAGAACCAGCTTTTAGTTTTATTGATCTTTGCTATTGTTTCATTTCTTTTTCATTTATTTCTGCTCTGATCTTTATGATTTCTTTCCTTCTGCTAACTTTGGGTTTTTTTTTTTTTTTTGTTCTTCTTTCCCTAATTGCTTTAGGTGTAAGGTTAGGTTGTTTATTTGAGATGTTTCTTGTTTCTTGAGGTAGGACTGTATTGCTATAAACTTCCCTCTTAGAACTGCTTTTGCTGCATCCCATAGGTTTTGGGTCATTGTGTTTTCATTGTCATTTGTTCTTAGGTATTTTTTGATTTCCTCTTTGATTTCTTCAGTGATCTCTTGGTTATTAAGTAGTGTATTGTTTAGCCTCCATGTGTTTGTATTTTTTACAGACATTTTCCTGTAACTGATATCTAGTCTCATAGCACTGCGGTTAGAAAAGATACTTGACGTGATTTCAATTTTCTTAAATTTACCAAGGCTTGATTTGTGACCCCAGATATGATGTATCCTGGAGAATGTTCCAGGAGCACTTTAGAAGAAAGTGTATTCTGTTGTTTTTGGATGGAATGTCCTATAAATACCAATTAAGTCCATCTTGTTTAATGTATCATTTAAAGTTTGTGTTTCCTTATTTATTTTCATTTTGGATGATCTGTCCATTGGTGAAAGTGAGGTGTTAAAGTCCCCTACTATGATTGTGTTACTGTCAATTTCCCCTTTTATGGCAGTTAGCATTTGCCTTAGGCAATGAGGTGCTCCTATGTTGGGTGCATAAATATTTACAATTGTTATATCTTCATCTTGGATTTATCCCTTGATCATAATGTAGTGTCCTTCTTTGTCTCTTGTAATAGTCTTTATTTCAAAGTCTATTTTGTCTGATATGAGAATTGCTACTCCAGCTTTCTTTTGATTTCCATTTGCGTGTAATATCTTTTTCTATTCCATCACTTTCAGTCTGTATGTGTCCCTAAGTCTGAAGTGGGTCTCTTGTAGACAGCATATATATGGGTCTTGTTTTTGTTTCCATTCAGCCAGTCTATGTCTTTTGCTTGGAGCATTTAATCCTTTTACATTTAAGGTAGTTATTGATATGTATGTTCTTATTACCATTTTCTTAATTGTTTTCGGTTTGGAAACGTAAGTCTTTTTCTTCTCTTGTGTTTCCTGCCTACAGAAGTTCCTTTAGCATTTGTTTTAAAGCTGGTTTGGTGGTGCTGAATTCTCTTAGCTTTTGCTTGTCTTTAAAGGTTTTAATTTCTCCATCAATTCTGAATGAGACCCTTGCTGGGTAGAGTAATCTTCGTTGTAGGTTTTCCCTTTCTTCACTTTAAATATGTCCTGCCACTCCCTTCTGGCTTGCAGAGTTTCTGCTGAGAGATCAGTGGTTAATCTTATTGGGATTCCCTTGTATGTTATTTGTTGCTTTTCCCTTGCTGCTTTTAATATTTTTTCTTTGTATTTAATTTTTGAGAGTTTGACTAATATGTGTCTTGGCATGTTTCTCTTTGGATTTATCCTGTATGGAACTCTCTGCACTTCCCGGACTTGATTGACCATTTCCTTTCTCATATTAGGGAAGTTTTCAACTATAATCTCTTCAAATATTTTCTCAGCCCCTTTCTTTTTCTCCTCTTCTTCTGGGACCCCTATAATTCGAATGTTGGTATGTTTAATGTTGTTCCACAGGTCTCTGAGACTGTCCTCAGTTTTTTCTTTATTCTGCTCTGTGGTAGTTATTACCACTATTTTGTCTTCCAGGTCACTTATCCATTCTTCTACCTCAGTTATTCTGCTATTGATTCCTTCTAGAGAAATTTAAATTTCATTTATTGTGTTGTTTATCATTGTTTGTTTGCTCTTTAGTTCTTCTATGTCCTTGTTAAATGTTTCTTGTATTTTCTCCATTCTATTTCCAAGATTTTGTATAAACTTTACTGTCATTATTCTGAATTCTTTTCATGTAGACTGCCTATTTCCTCTTCATTTGTTTGGTCTGGTATGTTTTTGCCTTGTTCCTTCATATGCTGTTTTTCTCTGTCTTCTCATTTTGCTTAACTTACTGTGTTTGGCATTTCCTTTTCACAGGCTGCAGGTTCATAGTTCCTGTTGTTTTTGGTGTCTGCCCCCAGTGGCTAAAGTTGGTTCAGTGGGTTGTGTAGGCTTCCTGGTGGAGGGGACTGATGCCTGTGTTCTGGTGGATGAGGCTGGATCCTGTCTTTCTGGTGGGCAGGACCGCATCCAGTGGTGCGTTTTGGGGTGTTTGTGACCTCATTATGATTTTAGGCAGCCTCTCTGCTAATGGGTGGGGTTGTGTTCCTGTCTTGGTAGTTGTTTGGCATAGGGTGTCCAGCACTGTAGCTTTCTGGTCATTGAGTGGAGCTGGGTCTTAGCACTGAGATGGAGATCTCTGGGAGAGCTTCTGCCGTTTGATATTACATGGAGCCGGGAGGCCTCTGGTGGACCAATGTCCTGAACTTGGCTCTCCCACCTCAGAGGCACAGGCCTGGCACCCGGCCAGTGCACCAAGACCCTGTCAGCCACATGGTTCAGAAGAAAAGGGAGAAAAAAAGAAAGGAAGAAAGAAAAATTGAAGTAAAATAAAATAAAATAAAAAGTTATTAAAATAAAAAATAAAAAATATTAAACATAAAAAATAATTTAAAAGTGAAAAAAAAAAAAGAAAGAAAGAAGAGCGCAACCAAACCAAAAAACAAATCCACCAATGATAAGAAGTGATAAAAACTATACTTAAAAAAAAAGAAAAACACGGACAGACAGAACCCTGGGACAAATGCTAAAAGCAAAGCTATACAGACAAACTCACACAGAGAAGCATACACATACACAGTCAGAAAAAGAGAAAAAGGAAAAAAAAAAAAATCTATACCTTAAAAAAAAAAAGGAAGAAAGCAACCAAATCAATAAACAAATTTACCAATGATAATAAACTCTAAATACTAAACTAAGATAAAGTTAAAAGCAGACACAAATTATTTGCAGAATGCAAACCCCAAGTCTACAGTTGCTCCCAAAGTCCACCACATCAATTTTGGGATGATTCATTGTCTATTCAGGTATTCCAGAGATGCAGGGTACATCAAGTTGATTGTGGAGATTTAAGCCGCTGCTCCTGAGGCTGCTGGGAGAGATTTCCCTTTCTCTTCCTTGTTCACACAGCTCCTGGTGTTCAGCTTTGGATTTGGCCCCTTCTCTGCGTGTAGGTCACCTGAGGGCATCTATTCCCTGCTCAGACAGGACAGGGTTAAAGGAGCGGCTGATTCGGGGGCTCTGGCTCACTAAGGCCCATGGGGAGGGAGCAGTACGGAATGCAGGGCGAGCCTGCAGCGTCAGAGGCTGGAGGGCCGTTGCAACAGCCTGAGGCATACCATGTGTTCTCCCAGGGAAGTTGTCCCTGGATCACAGGACACTGGCAGTGGCGGGCTGCACAGGCTCCCGGGATGGGAGGTGTGGATAATGACCTGTGCTTGCACACAGGCTTCTTGGTGGCTGCAGCAGCAGCCTTAGCCTTTCATGCCCGTCTCTGAGGTCCTCACTGATAGCTGCGGCTCGCGCCCATCTCTGGAGCTTCCTTAGGCAGCACTCTTAATCCCCTCTCCTCGCACACCAGGAAACAAAGAGGCAAGAAAAAGTCTCTTGCCTGTTCGGCAGTTCCAGACCTTTTCCCAGACTCCCTCCCCGCTAGCTGTGGTGCACTATTCCCTTCAGGCTGTGTTCATGCAGCCAACCCCAGTCCTCTCCCTGCGATCCGACCGAAGCCTGAGCCTGAGCTCCCAGCCCCCGCCTGTCCCGGCGGGTGAGCAGACAAGCCTCTCGGGCTGGTGAGTGCTGGTCAGCACTGATCCTCCATGCGGGAACCTCTCTGCTTTGCCCTCTGCACCCCTGTTGCTGTGGCTCCCAAGCTTCCCCTCCACCACCCACAGTCTCCGGCTGTGAAGGGGCTTCTAGTGTGTGGAAACCTTTCCTCCTTCACAGCTCCCTCCCACTGGTGCAGGTCCCATCTCTATTCTTTTGTCTTTGTTTTTTTCTTTTTTCTTTTGCCCTACCCAGGTACGTGGGGGAGTTTCTAGCCTTTTGCGAAGTCTGAGGTCTTCTGCCAGCATTCAGTAGGTGTTCTGTAGAAGTTGTTCCACATGTAGATGTATTTCTAATATATGTGTGGGGAAGAAGGTGATATGCACGTCTTACTCCTCTGCCATCCTGAAGGTTTCCTCTGCTATTGACTTTTTTGTGTTCTTTATATATTTGGAGATTAACTGTTATCAGATACAAGATTTGCAAATATGTTCTCCTATTCTGTAAGTTACCTTTTAATTCTGTTGATTGTTTCTTTCACTGCAGAGATTTTTTTTGTTTGATGTGATCCCACTTATTTATTTTTGCTTTTGTTGCTTGCGCTTTTTGTGTCAAATCCAGGAAATTACTGCTAAGACCAATGTCAAAGAGATTTTCCTTATGTTCCCTTCTAGGAGTTGTACAGTTTCAGGTCTTGCATTTAAGGTCTTATGATTTATGGTTTCAGGTCTTATGATTAAGTCTTTAATCCATTTTGAGTTAATTTTTGTGAGTGGTGTAAGATAAAGGATCAGTTTCATTTTCCTGCATGTGATTATCCAATTTCCCCAACTCCAGTTATTGAAGAGATGATCTTCTCTCCATTGTGTGTTTTTGGCCCCCTTATCAAATATTAGTTGACATATACAGGAGGGTTTATTTCTGGGTTCCATTGGTCTAGTGTCTATTTTTATGCCAGCATAATATTATTTTGATTACTATAGTTTTGCAGTATAGTTTGAAATTAGGAATTGTGATGCCTCTGGCTTTATTCCTTTTTCTCAGGATTGCTTTGGCTGTTGGGATCTTTTGTGGCTCCATACAGATTTTAGGAATGTTTTTTCCATTTCTGTGAAAAATGTCATTGGAATTTTGATAGAGATTTCATTGAATCTACAGATGGCTTTGTGTAATATGGACATTTTAACAATATTATTTCTTCTGACTCATGAATAGGAGAGAGCTTTCCATTTGTTTGTGTCTTCTTCTATTTTTTTCATCAAATCTTGTACTTTTCAGTTTACAGATTTTTTACTTCCTTGATTAAATTTATTTCTAAGCATTTTCTTATTTTTGATGCTATTGTGAATGGGATTATTTCCTTTATTTCTTTTTCTGATGTTTGTTGTTGATGTATAAGTAACTGCTTTCTGTACATTGATTTTGTATCCTGCAACTTTACTAAATATATTGACTATTTCTAGCAATTTTGTGCTTTAGGATTTTAGGATTTTCTATGCGTAAGATCATAGCATCTGCAAACAAAGACAATTATACATTTTTCCTTCCTATTTGGTTGCCTTTTTTTTTTCTTTCCTGATTGCTCTAACTAGAACTCCCAGTCCTATGTTGAATAGCAATAGTGAGAGTGAGCACGCTTGTCTTCTTCCTTACCTAGTGTCAGAGAGTGCTCTATAGAGCAACAAAATAGGAGGGGATTGATGTCGAAAAACAAATCTCTAGAAACTTAAGAAACTATTTTTAATCAAATAGTTAATCCAGACAAGAAGTTTTACCATCATATTGGTTAATGACTCATTTTGATTAATGTTAACAAAAATTCATAAACTACAGATAAAGTGAAAAGCTGATGATCTGCCTGAAGAAAAAACATATTCACAAGAACATTATGTAACATTTTATTCATTCTTGTGGAAACTGATATATTATTGTGCAAACTAGGATATATGGCCAATTTAATTACAGGTAACAATTCTTTTCCCCCTCGCAGGTTCCTGCTAATAGATAAAATATAAACTAAGTGTTCTTGAGAATACTTGTCCTTACTCCTTACTCAGTAACTTCATAAGGAAGAAAGAATGACTCATCTGATCAGTAAGATCTGGAAAACAAATGACCCTGTTGAGTTAGTCCTTTCTGATCTCTATTTTTCTAGATACTTTGCTGGGACACAGAAATATTCTCCTCTGTTACAGGCACAGAGATTAGGTCCAGTTTCTGACCTCTAGCACCAGGAAAGAGAGCCGGGCAAAGTCAGCCCCTCATGATCTATGCAAATATTTAGTAGAGTTTTAGCTTCGCAGAGGGGCTCTAATGAAGGCCCTGAATTCTAGAAATCTTTAAAGTGATGAGAGACCCAGGCAGCATTTTCTCACTTGGTTTACCAGCAATAGTGGTAATATTTTGATCCTTCTTTGAATCCTGTGGCTATTTTTCAAGTGAGTCAGAATGTGAATATCAATTCAGAGACATCTTCATAATTGCATCAAGGAATTTTGTTGGCAAAACTAAGATTTATCTGTGTCCAGTGCAAAAGTCAATGATATTTACATCAGTTAAAATATGACAGGGTGAAAAAAAATTCCACCTTTTTCCCTCCTTCATTTTACTCGTGTGTGTGTGTGTGTGTGTGTGTGTGTGTGTGTATGTGTGTATGTATATATATTCTCCCCAATAGCCTTGATACTTGAAGGACAGTTTGGTTATATATAAAATACTTTATAAATAAGGTTATAAATTTATAAAACACTAAGTTTATAAATAAGGTTCAGACCTTATTTGAGTTAAAAAATACTGCCCAATTGCTGCTTTCTTGTCCATGTTGTTTTTCATTAATCTTTTGCCATTTTAAGTCATTTTTTGCTTTTTCTTTTTTCTTTGTTTTTTGCCTGAGGATATTATAGGTTGCATATTTTTAATCTAATAATTTTACTAGGATATGTGTCTGAGTAGTTTGTTTTGGTTTTAGTTTTCCAAGTACTTGATGGACCTTTCAAATATGTATAGTTAAATATTTCATTAATTCTGGAAGGTTTTATTGAATTAAAGTTTTAAGTATGCATTTTTGTACTATTTTCTTTTTTTCAGGGTCTCCAATAAAACAAATGTTATCTTTTCTTTGCCTGTCTTACATTTTCATTATTTTCTTTCAGACCCTTTTTTACTTCTTTATCTTATTTTTATTGTCTTGGTTATTTTGTGCCTTTCTTCAATTTTTTAAATTAAATTTTCACTTAAGTCTATTCTATTTTAGGTAACACATTCTGTATCTGTAAGATGATTCTTTATTTATTTTGCAATTTATTCTTTATTTCTAACATAATTGTGTCATTTTCACCCCTTTCTTTCTGTATTTAATCAATACTACTTTCATTTTTTCCTATATTTTGTCCATTTTTTCCTTAGTGTACTAATTTCTAATTTCAAGTGGGTTTTCATATAGTTTATTTATTTATTTTAGTATATTTATTTTTCTTTGGCGTGTTTCTTACAGTTTTCTTCTGCTTTATGGTTAAGGAGGAATTTTCCTTAATTGATGTATGTTGAGTTTTGTTTTCTGATCAATCTATTAGTCATTTCCTGATTTTTTTTCTTATGGGGAGGGTTCAGAATTCTTGACTCTCCTCTAAATATAGCAAGATCAAGGTACGTTAATGAATTTTGTTTCTTTGTTTGTTCTTCTGGTGGATGGAGAAATTTTATCTCTTGAATTTTTAGTTCTCTTTTGCTTTTCCAGACCATATATTTTCTCACATTGTTTCTCTTTTCCCTTAACCACTCAGTTACCAAAAGGTGCTTCTAATCTCCCCTTTTCCACTTTTTTCCTCCTCCAGAAGCTACAAAGTTTTATTAAGATTGCATATACTTTTAATTATCTTACCTATTTTCTGTCACATCTTCCCTGATATTTTTTACTATTTTTATACTTAGGGTGAATTTGTCTTCCTGACAGTGGTTTTAGATCAAACATAGGTCCTATTGCTTACTTCCTTCTCCATTCCCTGCATTTTTCTCAATCTGCTTTTGCTTGCCTCAAAGATTGGCATTGGGTGGGAGCATTAGAGATAACATGCCAGAACTTGGCATTTTCTTATTTTTACTTTTAGGTAATTTGGTGTTTGAGCATCTTTTGTCTTGAAGTTATACTGAGCTATTTTGATAGTGTTACATTTTCCCTCCTTGTTCCCTATTTCTGGAGAAAATAGTTAGATGGAGGGACCTAGGCAGTCATCATTGTCTTCAGCTATTTGGAAGATCTTGTATGATAACAGTTCATATTTGAATGCTTAAAAATTCAAAATTTATTAAGGGAAAGGACTTAAGAAACTTAAGATTATTTGAAAGGGGGACAAAATCATACCTCTTGAAAAAGACAAGGCAGTATTGTTCTTAGAATTGTTATATAGCTTCAATTTTTCATTACTGTTAGAATGTCTCAAACATTTTCCAAACACAAGAAAAATATAAAAGCTTTAAAATACTGATGAAGTGTCTTTCTGTTTGAAGATACTTAATAGAAATAGCTGGAGGAAACTCTATCAAGTCTAATACCTTTATTAAGAAGCAACCACAATAGACCGAGTCTATTAGATTGCTCCCAAACTGAACATTCAACATTTAATTTCCTTATAACCAAATCCCTCACTAATAAATTAGCTACAAATTGCAGATTGTATGAGCTAAAACTGAGTGAGACAGCTATCTCAATTCTGGAAAAGAAAAAGGCTGCAAAATAGCAATGGTCATTTAGAAATGCCATTACCCATTTACCTACTCAAAAGATCTCAATTCCAAGGGGAGAAATGGTACTCTACTCTTTAAGGTGTCCATTACATTATTCAAATAGAGAACATTTAACCCCATCCCAAGACTGTGGCATTTTATATGGTTTGAAAAACACCAGGGAGAGAGAAAAGGGAAAAATGGAAATGAGACGCTCAATAGAAACAGATTGATGGATAATTTGCTATGAAAAGATTCAGCCACTTGGTGATCATTTGTAACTTATGGCTAGGAATTTCTTTCAAAACTCCAGATTTGAATCATTTAATTCAGTTAATATTTACTTAGGTCCTTCATTATGCTAGACATATAGAAGTGAGATACAAAGATGACTAACAATTACTTATTACCCCTCTTTTTTCAGAAACAATTTTAAGTGATATGACCATGTTCTTCAAGAGTCCATCTGATATGGGCACAGACTTGTAAACAAAGCAGAATGAGAAAAGTACAGTGATGAAGATAAATATGTTATGGAAACACAAAGGAGAGATAGAGTAATATTAGACAGTAAGATATCCTTAACACAAGAAGTGTACTTGAAACAGACACTTAAGAATGGGTAAGTTTTTAAAGAGTAGAAACCAGTGTGAAGCAATACTAGAGAGAAGGGGTAGCATCAGCAAATTCTCAGAAGCAGGAAATTCTTAAGTAATAATGATTAGTTTGAAATGGCTAAAGTATAGAAGGCCTTCAGTTGATTGAAAAAAACATTTTGATGTGTTCTTGTAGGGGCTTAGTTGTCAGGTTAAGGTACTTGGATTATGATTTAGGCAATATGATTAGTGTTAAGTTTTGTCAGAATTTTGCCTGGAGATTTTTTACTCCATTTTTTCCTTTATAGATGTTCATTCATTCATTGTTTCAGCTAGTGCATATTGAGTATCTCTTATGTGTTAAACATTGTTCTACATGATGGGCATAGAGTGATCAGTAAGATAGATGATGCTCTGGTTTTCACGAAGTTTGCCTTTGAGTTGGAGAAGTTGATTGTTAATCGAAAATAAACACTTTAAGAAAGTGGTAAGGGCAGTAAAGAAAACAAAACATGATAATTAAAAAACAATTGACTGATTGGATGGTTTGACTCTATTCATATAGCAGGTGCTCTTCGTGGCCTGCCCCAGTCCCCTCTACTGCTGCTCTGGTGGATAGGGTCTTTGCATGCTGTTAGCATCCCATCTAATCCACCTGCCTATCTCTCTATTTGCTCTCCTGAGAGCATCTCCAGAAGCTATCAAACTCCATTGAACCTATGTGCAGGAAAGCCAGAAATGCAAGAAAAAGAGAAAAGTTAACATCCCTAAGACACGTGAGAGGATTAATGGATCAGTGCCACAGCCTTCTCCCTTTTCTTTGATGAAACAATTCTCAGGCACAGTCTAGATGTTTCCTTGGAGCAGGAGGATCAGAGCAGGTTTAAATATGTTTCCAACAGTGATAATCAACCTACTTTCAATTGGCTTCTCTTCCTTCCGTTTCTCACTCTCCCTGCTCCATCACTCTTGCTCCTTGACATCACGTGACCTGCACCAAAGATATTTAGATAGAATTATTGTAGAGGGAAGCCTCTCTGAGAAAATTATTTAACCATGCAAAATCCAGTGAGAAACAATTGAGACAGAGAAAATAGAAATGCAAAAGCACTGAGGCAGGGATGGAGAAGAAAAGAAAGGTAAAAATGATGGAAGTAGAGTTAATAATTGTGAATAAATAAGTAATTAATTACCATAAAAGTAGATGATATAAGATTATAATGTATAACTTGTTATAATTAATAATTTCTGTGAATAATCAAGTTTAATGTTAGGAATTCTAAAGCTCTCTAAACCACAAATTTTTCAGAATTATTTTCTCTTGTCAGAGACCTAATTGTGCCTTTAAGACATCCCAGAGCAAAAGTCATCATGGACGTTAGAAATTTAAAAAATTGAATTAGGTGCCTATGATAGCACCTATGACCATGAACCCCATATTTTACTGCATATTTTTAGTTATGGTTTCCTAATCTCTCTGGAAAGAAGCTCCTCATTGTTTCTCAGTGAATACGCATCACAAATATTTTTACCTTTCTTGTTCCCAATACACATTTTTTTTTTCGAACTGACATACCCCAAATTCCAGCCTCAAATCCCATGATCTCGGGGAAAGGCCCTTTGTAGTATTTGTAACTTAAAAGTATTTATAAAAATGGAAATGTAATTGGTGGTTATGGAAACAATAAACCAAAGTTAATTAACATCTTTCTAAAAATTACTTTTATTCCAGAACAAGATCTAGGGAAATGGGAAATAGAATGGACATACTTGACGGAACTTGTAGGAGTAGAGAAGAAAGGGCTTGGGGCGGGGTGGGTGTGGGGAAGCAGACCAAGAAGGCAGGGGGAGTAGGCATAAATAGCAAAGTGCCCATGGAGGAGTAAGGTATCGGACTTAAGTGGAAATTATGGCTCTGAATGGGAGGACAGGAAAACTGGATGAAGGGCAAGTCACTGATTCAAAAAAGTAACCCCTAGGTCATTTTCCCTGGAGTGATTACAGAGTTTGATCCAATCACAGAGTGCATTTATGGATCAGACTATGACCTCCAATGTCTCCTCTAGCTCTAAGATTTTGCAATTCTAATTCCTTTCTTGTTGGGTTCATTGCATTCAGGAAAATCCTTCAACATAAATATTTAGGGTTGAAGACTAACACTATGGACAAAGAGGGAATTAGGTTAGCAGTCACTTTAAGAGAGCTATTTTAATTTTATTTTACACAAAAATAAAAGAATAAGAATATCACACTATGAGAATTTCCAATGAAATTTTATTTTAGTAATAGTACACCCAATATAATACTTTTATTTATCCTTAACATAAGGGTTTCAGAATCTGTCATAATTTCAATGAAATACTTGTAAATTCATTTTTGTTGAACATAATATATACACTAAGAGAAAATATTTTTCAGATTTTTCTGTTAGTGAACATATTCAAAGCCCAACTGGCTTTACGATCATAAAATGCTTACTTCTGCCACCCAAAGTCAGACAAGCATCATCAAAAGAGGTCTATGCTCTGTCTCACAGAACAGATTTAGGAAGAAAGTCCAATTATCTAGGTTTGCCTTTTCTTTGTTTTCTTTCTTTAATTCTCATTTTCATGGAAAAGATCTTATCATCCTTCATTATTTTCCCATATTGAACTATCAGTTCTCCATCTCTCTCTCTCTTTTCCTTAATAGGAGGGGCTCACTATTCAGTAATGGCAATTCCCTTAGATATAAGAAGATGTATACTAATAAAAACGGCACAGTGACAAACAGACAGTAGAGCACAGTGGCCATGAATATGGATTTTGGATTTATAAAGACTTGGCTTTGCATTAGACATTTGTCATTTACTAAATGATCTTGTATTAATATCTATGATCCTGTTTTTCAATCAAAAAAACAGGGACAATTACACCTACCTTATGAAATCATTATGAAGATAAAATAAATAATTCTTATAAATAAATTCTTATAAATAAATATGTATAGCAACATATTAAAAATGGGTTATAAAATGAAAAATATAGCTTAAGTAGGATGCAAACTTAAGATAAAATCTCTATATATATCCATGATTCTCCCAGAGGCTGAAAAATGCACCTAAATTCGATCAAATAATTTTGATGTTAGTGCAAGGTAGTTAAAATCCTCTAAGACTAAAAATTATTGCCCAGCACGATGCCTCATGTTTGCTTATTTACTGCCTAAAAAAATGTAAGTCTCACAGTCTTCCTGAGAAAGGTTAGCACTTTATTAATGTTTGGAACTGTTGTGCAGCTATTTATGTTCTCATTATTTCCACCTCTAATACAATCAAAATGGAGGAGAAATATTTACACTGAATTGTCTATATGCATTGGCATTTGCTTCTTATTAACACTAATTTAAACCACTGCCTCCAGGCAAGTTATAGCCGAACATGATGAATGCCAAGAAAATATAAATTAGGACAATTCTAATACATATGGTATGGTTGCTTCTATACTGCCTAGAAAAGATCAGCCAACCAGAGTTCACATTCATTTACTAGCCTTTCATACTGACTGGCTAACTGTATTTGTATAGACAATTTATGGATAGTACAGCTGAAGTACAGATTTATATTTTTTCAGATTTAAATTATATACTATAACTAACAGAAAGACTATCCCATCATAATCCAAGAATCAGGGAGGTCCATAATTGTTTGGCAAGTGTTATTAATGATCATCATATTCTGTTAAATCCAAATTAGGTATGACAAATCCCTAGCTGAAACAGAGGTGATATATATTTATTCCTCAGTACAGTGTACTAACAAGGCTTTCCAAGAAGATGTTTTTCTCTATTCCATGTGTTTTAAAAAGAATAAAGAAATTATTATATGTTTCCTCTGGAATTTGTAAAATGCAGCCATGCACTTTACAGTATTCAACCTTGGCTGTTGATTGGTTCCTGTGAACTGAGAAATACTGCACAAACAGGAAAATTTATGACTATCAGTATGAAAAGTTTTCTTCTTACTATTTTTTCTAAGAGAGGTCACTCATTACATTATAATGCTATAAAACATGTATGTTCAAGTAATATTTCTTAAATTTAAATATGAATTCACAAACTTGGAATAGTTGTGTAGGAAATTTAAAATGTCTGCCAGTTCTATTCTTATACAGATAAATATTTTAAACATGTCTTCCTAAGACTTTGTTTTCCAATAATGAAAGATGTGATACACATTAAAAATAAAAATAAATATTCCTTATTTGTTAAGTAAAAAATATTGATAATTTATATGCATATATGTATTTTTAAACAAAGTTATTTGACATCCTCCTAAAATATCTGTATACTGAGATTGCCACACTAGTAAATATCCAAGAACATTAAAGAAAGTGCGGCTGACCCAGATTTTTTATTACAGGAAAATCTGGCATCCTATCAGTTACAAGAGCATCCATCCCCAAAGTAGACTTCTTTCGTTCATTTAAAGTGTTTAGTATACATAGTACTATCAGCACATTTCTTAAGTAGATGCGTCATCCTGCCTGAAAATTTCTTTACTGTCATTCCCCAGTTTCTCAATAATATTTTTGTTTTTTTCCAGAAATGTATCAAGGGAACCTAACACTGCCTCATTAGTGCTATAGTGGCCCCTTTTGATTTCCACTGAGATTTTTACTTTATTTCAGCATGTTTTGTTTTCTCTATATTTGATTTAGTCTCTTAGATTTTGAGTTAGCACTTCTGTGCACATACTGCACGAAGGTCTCAGTGTCTGAGTCGGGGACCAGAGGATCAAATACTTAGTAAATTACTAACAATTCATACTTCCATAAAAAAATCATTAAAATAACATATAGTGTCAGCAGCAATGAATTTATATGCCAGAAGTTCTCAATCCATCCTTTAATCATTCATTCAATTGTTCATTTACAAATAAACATATACTGAGTCTAAACTTCATTTAGATCAGTGAAACTGCTAGTATTTTTCAATCCTCACAGGCTTTAAAAATGCTTTTCTGGCTTCCTGGCATTTTAGAAACAACTTTTTCATCTGTCTCTCAATCTCTCTGTCCTTCTATCTCTTTCTGACTCACACACACACAAATATACACACATATGCATATGTGCATATTTTGTATGCACATATGTGTATGTATGAAGTACACTTTGAGAAATAGTAAAATTTTTGTCAAATAGAATAAGTATCTAGGGTAGAATTTTATTGAAACTGTAAATAAATAAGATTTCAACATCATTAATATTTTTCAAAAATGCAAAAATAAAGCACATGCAGTTATTTTGTACTGGGGGAATGATACTTTGTGACATTTCAGGATTCTATTGGCCCCAAAGATTCCAAAATGGCTTTATCATAACTTCAAAACTCCAGCTTTGAGGTTCACTGAGCATTTCTTTATAATAATATGTGTCAACAATGGTCATAGTCACAAGTGACTTCATTTAAAGTGATTTTCTATAGAGATACACATTTTAAATATGTTAACACTGTTAGTTTAAGCCTCATAAAATTCAGATGGGAAGTTCAGTGAAGACAGAAATGACCAACATGGTTATACCAAAGATGATTAAACTGGAAAGCAATTCAAGGCAAAACTGATATGTAGACTTTCCATTATCTATCTATCTATCTATCTATCTATCTATCTATCTATCTATCTATCTATCTATCTATCTATCTAAAACATACCCACACACCCACACACACCCATAAAACAAAAATCCAGAGGATGAAGAGTTAACCATGTGCAAAGTCAAGTAGAGAGATGTCTACTTATCTCAGATATTGTTCCTTGCATAGATGTTCAAGCCATCTATATGCTGAAATTAATATAATGTGCTTGTCATATGAGTGATCTTGACTAGGAAAGATTAATAGGCTTCATGAGACTCAGTAACTAAAATATTTCAACAGTGTCTGGTTAGTGTGCTGTCTTGAGAAGGATTCTAAGGCCATCTCCAGTGTCCAGATACATATGACTGCAATTGATTAGCAAGGTACACCATGGTTGCTGAATAGAGGAGTGATAGCAACTATACTAGGGTTTTGACACCCCTCATCAAACAGGATTATAAGACCTGAAATTCTGTCTGCTGACCTGATATCTTTGAGTCTCACAGCCTCCCACAGACCTAGATGTGAGCTCTCTTGCTCTTTCCAGATATGCTCCCCACTCAGTGGGAACGGCTCCCTGTCCAGCTAGTACTCTTAGTAGCCAGACCAGCTATACTCTACATAATCCTCAACATAGGGGATTTCAGTTCCTTGCCAGCCCACTGAATTATCCCATCCTCTTGTCACTACAAACCCTGCAACCCAGAGCTTCTGCTATTTCACTCTGCTCTTGAGTATAACATCCATGTGGTCCTGTGTGGTGTGTGGTATCCTCTTCTCTTGGGCTGAGTATATGTGAATAATAAACTACCTTCAATCTCATCTGTCCAATATCAGGTGTCATGAGTTTGGCTATCTACTACTATTTAGGGTAGGGAATCCCTTCTTAACCAATGGAGTGATAAGAGATAATCAGAATATAAACATAACTAGTTTGTCAAACAATAGACTATTTCCTAAATTCACCCATCGTATAACCATATAGATAAACTGTTTCTAAAAGATTTTTCAAATTAGTCTTCTTACATATTAGGCTAATTAAATGAGGAATTATAAAGTATTTATTCATACTGATTGCATAATTATTTTATTTATAACTTCTCTATTTCTAAAGAGCATTTGTGGTTGCTTGTCCAGTGCTGTACAATGATATGTAAATAAAGAAATTTTAAAAAATCATCTCTCAGAACTAAAGGAAGAAATCAAATCATTAAAGGGGAATAATCTTTCCATCAATATGGTAAACAAACTATCAAAAAAAAAATCCTAGAAGAGAATGCCTGCAATATTGCAGATAAAGAAGAAAAAGAGACTATAATATTAGGTTGAGCTGAGGGGAAAGTAAGAAAAATGCTTACAGAAAGAAAATAACAAGAAAGCACAAATCTAGAGAGGCAAGCAAGCCCTGAAGCTGGCATCTACCTATGTCTAGTGGCCCTGAACTTGGTTTTTAATGGGTACATCTGGAGAATGGTACAAAGATTGACACAAGCACAGTGTAAGATTGGACCAGAGATTCTGGTACCTACAGTCTTAAAATATAACACTTAATATGTCCAGTAGGGTAAATCCTCTTTGTTTAGGGGAAAAATGGGGATGCTTTTTTTACTCAGCCTTGACTCTGGGTAGGAAATCAAAACACAGACACTCACACAGACACACACACACATACAAACATTGATTAAAATAAAGATTCTAAGAAGACAAGAAGTACAACCTTGCCCTTACATGGATTTGAAGCTAGAATTTACACTAATTCTTGATATTAAAACACAAAATAGATAATAGAGTTGATGTTAGTCCCAGGTAGGTGGTGCCCCCAGACACTTGGGGGAAGCAAAGGCAAATCTTCTCTGGATAAAGGCAATATAACAAAAACCTCAACCTGTTCCCTTAGAGACATGAGCTCAAAAACACCACAAAACACAATGTATCCTGAGCAAAACCAAAAAGAAACAGCAAGCTACAAAAGAAGGTCCTTAAAAACAAATAATAAAACTGTTAGATGTAATATACAAGTGTGTTTTAATAAATAAAAAGGAAAAATCTACATTATTACATTGCGAGGGACTACAAAAAAGAGCCAGAACATTTGAAAAAGGAATATGTAAAACTTTTAGAAACTAGGAATGCAAGAATTGGCGTTAAAAATGGACTGAAATTGACCTAGATGCCTCAAGTTTATGACAGGTAGTCTGAGGGCTGTGCCATAGTACCCAGAGTTACCCATATCTGCAACATTGCTATGCCAGAGGAAAAGAAGCATAACAAAAAGGAATAATTCTGAAAACTTTGCGCTTCCATTCATTTCAGTTTTTTGAAACTATGCTTTTTACTATGGTAAAATACAGATATAAACTTTACCATTTTAGTCATTTTAAGTATAAATTTCAGTAGCATTAGGTAGATTCACATTGTTGTGCAACTATCACCACCATCATCTCCAGAACACCTCCAGTTTCTCAAATCAAAACTCGATTACCTATTAAACAATAACTGCCCATTCCCTCCTCCTCTTAGATCCAGACAAGCACTACTGTACTTTCTGTGCCTACCAATTTGACTACTCTAGGTACCTCTGGCTTACTCTACTTAGTTTAATGCATTTAAGTTCCATCCATGTTGCAGCATGTGTTAGAATTTAATTCCTTTTTAAGGCTAAATAATACTCAATTTATGTACATACCACATTTGATGCATATTTGAATAGTTCTCACATATGGCTATTGTGAATAATGCTGCTATGAATAGTGGTTTACAAATATCTGTTTGAGTCTCTGCTTTTAATTCTTTTGGTTACATACCTAAAAATGGAATTGCTGGATATTATCATATTGTAATTCTGTGTTTAATTTGTTGCATAACCACCATACAGAAAAAAGTAATTTTAAAAAAGAAACACTTTTAATAGCAGTGGCACTATAATTCAAACAAATAATGTGCAATAATTTATATGCAAAAGTCACACCTTTTATTTAAAGACCTTAGAGACTGTGTAAATAGATAGACATACCGTGTTTATATATAGGAGGGCTCAAAATTAAAAATATATCAATTTTTGCCAAAATAAACTGGTTAATACAATCTCAATCAAAATGATCATATAATTGATTTTTAGAAACTTGACAAGTTAGTTTGAAAAAATATATTCAAGCATGAAAGGCAAAGTATAAATAAGATACTCCTAAAGAAGATTAACATTTGGGTGAGATTGCCTCACCCAATATCATATAGTTTTTATAATGCTATACAAATTTTGCATTGTAAATTTTGAAACTTCATTTTTTCCTGCTGTCTCAGCATCCTCACAAACATGCTGTGAGCAACCTGCTAGCGACCAGATGCACCAAATGTAATAAGGCTGGTCCCTGCCACAAGTTCTCCTTCCTTCCCTCCTCTGACTGTCCCAATGACATGCAAACACATCAGTGAAATTCCCTCATGTCTTTTCCTGTGTACTGCACCCTGATCTCTGGTAAAGGAATTTACCTATGGGCGCTTGCTCTCTTTGCTTCCTATCTGCTTGGTTGAGCCTGCTTCTTGGTGCTCCCTCCTATATGAGACCCACTCTTGGACTGCAGTGACTCTATCTGTCTAGGACCTCTGAGTATAATAAGCTTTCTTTTTTTCCTGTGCCTCTTCTGTGTTCCCCTTGTAACTGCACCTGACTGACCATCACCTAAAAGAACAGAGAACAAATTAACATGTGTTAGTGAAATAGGAATATAACAATTGACCAATGAAACTGAATAAAAAGCTAAGAAATGAACCTGTGCCTACATGAAGATTTTATATTTTGTCAGGCAGCATTGCCAACCAGTAGTAAAAGACTGACTACCAAATATACAGAGCTGAGAGATTTTATTATACATATAATAACAATAAAAATTATTCCTACCTCACATCATAAACAGCATTGATTCAAGGTAGATCAAAGAAATGTGCGTGGAAAGCAAAAAAGAAGCTAATACTGAAAAACACAAAGATTTTTTCTGAAGAGGAGTGTAATTCTGAAAAATGACAAAAAGTACAAACGAGAGAGGAAGAAACTTAAAATTAACAATTTTATGGAAGGAAAAAAAAAAGCTACAGCTAGTTGCATCAGCATGAATACCTTGAAAGCACAGCATTAAACAAAAAAAGCAAAATAATGCCATTCATATAAATTTTAACAGAGGAAAATCTAAACTGTATGTTTTATAGATAACACACTATAAATCATAAAGAGAATGGAGTAGAGGAAAGCTAGAGGAGAAGAACACTCAGGAGATTTCAAAGTTACTAGTCATTTTTTCCAGGTTGTATTAGGCACTGGGTACACAGATGTTACTATTATTCTTATTTTTTAAACTCTACCCATACATTGTACATACTTTTGTTTAAAAGGCACTATATTTTAAGAACAGTTTTAAGTTTATAAAAAATTGAGAAGATTGTGAGAGAGAATCCATGTGCCCTGCATCTACTTTCTTCTATTATTAACATTTTTCACTTGTATGGTATATTTGTTGCAGTGAATGAACCAATATTGATATATTAGCAGGAACTAGAGGATTGCATCCAGGATAAGACATTGCATTTAGTAATCATTCTCATTAGGCTACACCTAGCAGTGACAATTTCGCAGGCTGTCCTTGTTTTCAATGACTGTGGTATTTCTGAGAAATATTGGTCAGATATTTGGCAGAATGTCCCTCAGTTGGGATTTGTTTGGTATATTTATTATGATTAGATTGGGGTTATGTGTTTTTGGGAGAAAGACCACAGAGGTACATGCCATTTTCATTATATTATATTAAGAGTACCTACTAATAACATGGCTATTAATGTTAATTTTGACCACTCTACATTTCTTATAACTACTTGCTCAGTGTCACCTTCCTAGTAGACTCTTCTATCCCCCTTTGAAGCACTAGAAAAATAAGTTAAAGAATTTAAAACTACCCACTTTTTCTCCCTATCAACATCTTTAACTTAGAAGAATAACAAACATTCATGTGTGGGGTTTTCTGACATCATTGATTTTGGCTTTATAGAATGATTTCAGGTTTGTAAATTCAGTTTCAGTTCTCCAGTATTAGGTTTAATTTTCCCTGTTGTGCCCTACACATTCGGGCAGAAGTACTGGGTTTCATTCTCCTCTTTCAGATTACATTGTGAGAAAATCTGCTTAATCCTTTAACAGCTGCATTTCATTTTTTTTTCCAGAAAAGTTCTCTTGGATAGCCTAAGAGGGTGGTAAATTCAACAGACATGGGGGTTTAGCTTTCTCTTCCTCATTCCGGGCATGCATCTTCTCCTATGTGGTGCTCTTAGCTATGTCTCCATGTATAGGCAAATGCTTCCATGGGAGGAAAGTTAAATTCTTTTTTTCCTTACCAGACTTATAGATCATGGCACTTATGTTACTTAAGCCCATGTTTGATTGATAAGATGTTCTAGTTTTCAAAATAAATATTTCAGCATATGTTAAATTCTCTTTTGATATTGGAACTTTGGGTCAAGAAATTTGATAAGAAATTTAAGTTGCAATATTGCTAGGTAACAATCAGTAAAGTGATTTTTTTTCAAAAGAAGAAACCTAGGAAAAGAGGTCAACCCATTTTCCCAAAGATAATGCTGTATAATATTTTAAATAAGACTAACAGTAGTTTTTTTTTTTCCTGTTTTCCTTCTCTCCACAGTAATTTAGATTCTAAAGTGTGCAAAAATAAAGCAGACAAATGTAGCTGTCTTAACAGTACGAACTGTACCTGGTGTTCATACACTGCTCCAAAGTTCCAAATTTAATTTAGCAAAACTGAAAAATTAGAAAAGAACTCCAGAGGTCTAAGCATGTTTCTATAGCTGACCACCTCACCTCTTAATGACTTCATTTCTGTTGCCCACATTCCAACCTTGTTATCTGCTATATATGATTTGTACCTTTGCTGTGAATTTCAATCAATAGCATGTCAGACTGCCTTGGACAGGGTGACAGAAGGGACTGACACCAGGGAGAAAGGAAGAGTATGGGTAAGGTCATAGCAAGGTAGCATGGTGTCATTTGTACAAATCACATATTACGTTTTGTATTATCATCCCCATCCAATTCAGCCTGAAGTTTGACAACTTTCACCATGCTGTTTGAAAGTTCTTTGCAAACCCATCATTCCAGGATATTTGATATAAACACAAACACTCTTTACATCTTTTCACATGTATCAAAACCTGCAATATCCTGATAACATTGTTTATCCTTGGAGCCAACTCTGAAAGAGTTTACTTTTTCTCTTATTTTTTCTGGTCACAGGACTGAGAAAGAGGATCAACATACTCTGATCTTCACTACAGCTTCTAGTCTAGGCCTTTATTCTGAAAACATGTACTAACATTTTTAAAAAATCCATTGTCATTCCTCATCTTCTTTATCACTGCCTTTTGAACTCCAGTTCATTCTTTTACCTTCTTGATTGTTTTGCCACTTGGTGCACAGCTTTCCAAACAAGTATATTTCCTTTTATTAATTTTAGTTAATTTTTTAAAGATTTTTTTTGATGTGGACCATTTTTAAAGTGTTTATTGAATTTGTTACAATACTGCTTCTGTTTCATGTTTTGGTTTTTTGGTGCGAGGTATGTGGAATCTTAGCTCCCCAACCAGTGATCGAACCTGCACCCCCTGCACTGGAAGGCAAAGTCTTAACCACTGGACCACCAGGGAAGCTCAATTTTAGTTATTTTAATGTGCTCATCAAAGAGCCATAAAACACCTAGCTTTATGGTACATTTGCCTCAATTATAAAGACTACTATGTTACATCCAAGTTTCTCCATGCTGCTGCCATTCCTTTTGATTTTCCCTGCTCCATACCAAGTTTCCAAATTATCTCTTCTTTCTTTTAAAACCAGATTTTAAAAATAACATTTTTTGACTCTAATCATCTCTATTTCCTTAATTCACTTTCATAAAACACGTACCATTCAGTCCTTTGCAATCTGAACTCTGCTACCTTAATGGAACCTGTTCTCTCAATGGTTTCTGATCTCATACTTTCCAGATCCAATGACCTTTTCTCAATATTAAAATCTATCTAAGCTATACAATACTATGCTACAGTACAAATGATTTCCTGAATCTCAGGGATGTAGCAAAAATTTTTTATCACATATTGAAAAACAAGTATAAATCGATATTCCTGGCACCTCTGCTCTATTGAATAGTTCTCCTTCAAGCACTGATTCAAGGGTTCAGGCTTATTCTATGCAGTGATTTCTCCATCTTCTCCAGAAGAAGAAAAGCCAGTCTCTGTCACAGTGCTTCTTCCAAAGCACTTCCAAAGCACTTTCTACTGTGGTTCTTATCAAACTGCATTGCAGTTATGGTGCATTATTGGGTCTCTCCATTATTTTTAAATTCATGAAGGTAAAAGACAAAAAATTAAGCATGTTCATATTCCCAGAGCCTAGAACAGTATATATGTCATGTTAGTCACACAAAAATTGTTAGCCAAAGGTATGGATTAATATCCAATGTTTTCTTGTACAATATTAGTATTTAAAGCTGAGGGCTACTCCATATTTCTTATTTCTCCCTTACTCCTGCCTTAACTTCTTTGTTCCTTTTCAATATCTTGAATTCTTCCTTACTATTTACTTCTCTAGATGTCCATATACTTTCCTCTCTATAAAAATGAAAGAATTCAATATATTCTCAATGGCTAACTTTTTCTCAGTAACCCTATTCCAGCTGCTACATACATCTTTTTAACTTACTCATGTATATCAAAAGCCTTCAAATACTTCCATATTTCCAGTCCTATATCTCTAATCACCAACCAGAATATCCACTATATATTCCTTTCTCTTTAATCTTTAGCATATCCAAAGCATAATTAATCTCTGTCTCACAACTATTCTCTTTTTCATTTCTTATTTTTGTTAAGAGAAGCAGAGCTTTAAAACTATTGAAACTAGATATACGAGAAGTATGTACTTAGATGGAAACAAATTTTATTCTTCACATTTTCTTAGGGAAAGCACTAATTTATTTGAAAAAGAATAGGATGGAAATTTAAAATCTTGGGATATTTTTAAATTCAAAAAAAGTAATCACTAAACAATATGTATGAAATCAGGCAAGATATTTATTTTATTTCTGAGTTGGGGAGGAGAAAGAAAATGAGAGTGCTTGACACAAAGTAAAAAGTAGACTGCTGGGATATAACAACTAATATTCAGTTCAATATTAAAAAATAAAACACACCATTGGGGTGTGTATGTGTTTGTGTGTGTGTGTGTGTGTGTGTGTTTAAAATTGTCAAGGATTCAGTTTAGTATTAAGTTATCATTCTGGGTCATACGCAGTAATCTGGGGAGTCAGGGTGCAAGAGATAGAAAAGCTAAAGTAATGTTAAGCTCTTCTGTCTAAATATGTAATGTAGTTTCTTGACACTAGAGGGACATGCATAGGCTTAGGTTGTATCCTTGACTCCAAAATGAGCAGAGCAGTTGAATTCCTCAGAGTTGTTTTATACAAATATTGGCCACATTTCCCAATACATAAAAAATTTCAAGAAGAAGATATATGCCCACGATGGACTGTGGAAACAAGCATCTCTTTTTTCTTTCTTGCCTCTCTGAATAATGATTCTAATTATTCATTATGGTGTATGGGTCATTAGGGTGATGGGAGGGTATTAAATTTGTAAGAGTTTAGAGAACATATTATAACATGGAAAGAGAGTATAATTTAATTTTGGACATAGTTTATTCTTTTGTCTGGGTTTGTGATATCCTACTATTAACTGCTAATATCTACTCTCTCTATGGTCGTATGATTCTAAACAAGTCCACAGCTTCTAGGGAGTATCCTGGAGGTAGTGACACCAAAAACTTTATTTTTCACAGCTTTACTTTTGGATTTAATTTTTTTCCATAAACTCTGATGAAGCTGAACTGTACTATGAAACATCCCAATACATTGCTGACATGCTCACTGAAGCTCCCAATCTTTTCTCTCCATTTTCTTCTTGGATTCTTAAAGAACCAGCTCACAAGTACCTACTCTCTGGGGCATTTCCTCCAGTGTATTTTTCCACACAATTATTTTTATTAAATATTAATTATTAAATTAATTAAATAGAAATGCTATTGATAAAAGTTTAATACAATGATTGCAAACAATTTTGAACAAAATTTGATGGTATCTCTAGAGTGCCAACAAGCCTTTTGTGGAAATTTTGAAAACATTTTCTGCATATGTTTTTCCTTATCTCAGTTTACAAAGATTGTGGGGTTTTTTTTCCTTTAAAGGTAAAAAGGTAAAGCTGTGTCTTGCATGCATGTCTTATTTAACAATAGTTTCAATTTAATTTATGTTTATATTGTCAAAATATTTATTTTTAAATTTAGTTATCAAAGAGATAGAATTTTCATGAGTTGGTGTCTTTGTTTCCTACTATTGAGATAATTATAGTGCAATGGAAAAAAAAACCTTCAAGTTAGGGAATCCGAGCTTAAATTCTGCTTCTGCAACCTACTACCCACATGGCAGTGAGCCTCTAACCTTCTGTTTTTCATTCTTTATACACAATGGGAATATGAACATTTAACTCATAACAATATATTAACACATTAAATGATTATACATATGAAAGATCTAACCTTAGTAACGGACACACATTAATTACTCAAAATTTATTCATTTATCCATTCCTTCATTCATTTATTCATTCACCTATTCTTTTCTACAATGACAAGGCAGAGTGCCCTCCTGAGCAAATTACTTTCTGACAGTAAGTTAAGACTAATACAGGTGCATTCAAATTTTACCTTATCACCAAAAATCCAACTTTTGTAAAGCCCACAATAAAGTAGTGAAAAGATACAGAGATTGGGTGTGGGAAAAGGCGCAGAACTTGAAGCGGGTGAGTGAGTGATGTACTGCTTTTGGAACTGTTACCTTGATTCTACATCACTTACCCTGGAACAAAACTAGAAAACTACTCTCCAAAGAAATGATGGATTTGCATAGGAAGAGCCAGGGATCTAAATATGAGTGTTGTTGCCATTCCCTCAACAGCAAATGACATTCTTGATCCCCTTTCTTCTCCTGAAACATCCTCCTCTTTGTGATACTTCATTCTCTTGATTTTTGCCTTTTCAGTGTTCTCTCTAACTAGCCCTAAGTCCTCTCCTAAACTACTCCAGGCCCTTTACTGCTACAGCTTCCTTTTCTTCTTTACATAAATGCCCATAGAGTCACCTAAAACTTAACACATTTAAAGTAAAACTATAATTTTCTTTTTCCATCTTTTCCTTCTCTCCTAACCTAATTGATTACTTCCTTTGTGTTCCTCATCTCAGTAATTAGTATATCATACCCACAATTGCTTAAACAAATACTAAGAGCCAGCCTTGATTTATCTCTTTTTCTAACTCTTACTACAATAAATCACCAAATCCCTTTAATTTTACATCAAAATATATAACACATCGGTCCCCTGTCTCCATTATTGCTATCTTTATTCAAGCTGTCATCCTCTCTCCCCTGATATACGTGATAGCCTCTAATTGCTTTTCCTGGTTCCATACTAATTCTCCAAATTACAGCAACAAGAATAATCATTATAAAATAAAATTCAAACTGCTTTTCTATTGTCAGAATATAATCCATGTAAAGCACTTAGCATAGTGTCTCATACATCATAGGCATTAAAAAAATGTTAGTTCTCTTTTCTCTCTCTGTTTTCTATGCACTTTAATCTTTGTACATGCTGTTCTCCAAGAATGCTGTTAAATATCTTCTTGGTGCAGCTTTACCTGAACAACTTGCGATTTTGCTCAAAGTGAAGTTTATTCCTCCTTTTTGGTGCCACCATAACTGGATGCATGAGGTTGTGTTATAGACCTCGTGACAATGATTTGCAATTTAAAACAGAAATGTTAGATATATATGATAACATGTATGTGATTACCTTAAGGGAAAATAAATATTTGACGTATTTTTGCACCCTCACTATATCTGATATACAGTAAAATTTCAAGAACAGTTTCATTCAAGGAATAAAACTGTTTATAAGCTTAGTAGTAAAATGGAAAAGTTTATTTTCTTAACTAGATCACAGTAGACAGCATATGAGAAAAAAGTTTAAAACCAGAGGGAAAATGCTGGGGAAAGCTAAAACACAGGTCATTATTTTATCAGTGTATGACATGTATTTAACTTTGAAATATGGTGAATGAATTATCAGAATGTTGGGAGTATGCTTAACATTCTTTGTTTAACTCAAAGCAAAAAATTGCAAGATTTAAAAAAAAAGATTACCTAGAATATACTCTATAAATAGTCAAAGATATTTATTAATATAGAAAATTCTCTATTTGGATAATCACATTCATGCATAGTACAATATATGAAATGCATATTTCAGGGACTCTGTAATATTTAATTGATATTCAAGTGTTAAAATTACTAAGCTAGTGTCATTCAATTTCAGCATCTGATTGAGAACTGAAAGCTCTAGAGAAGTGATGAAGGAAATAGAACCAACATAAGATCTAACATTTAAGGAAATGCTTTAAAAAACCTGTTTCAGTTGTTGTGTTCTACACATATTTTGATTTAAATTACATTAACTTTGAGATGGCCATAGGAAGAATATTTAATTATATGTAATTGAATTATTATGCAAAGGTAATTAAATATATTTTTCTCTAGGAACAGTGGGAAGTTAAAAGCCTCTAGTGGCAGTTAAAATAATCACTTAATAAGTTTATTAATTTTTACATCATTATACTTGATATACAATATAATATTAGTTTCAGGTGTATAACAGTGATTCGACATTTTTATACATTATGAAATAATCACCACAATAAGTACAGTTACCATCCATCACCATACAAAGTTGTACAATATCACTGACTACACTCCCTATGTGTACTTTATGTTCTAGTGATTTATGTATTTTATGTGTTAAGAGAAAGTTTGTACCTCTTAATCCTCTTCACCTATTTCCTCCATCCACCCACCCTCCCCTCTGGCAACCATCAGTTTGCTCTCTCCATCTATAACTCTTTTCTGTTTTGTTTTGTTTGTTCATTTGTTTTGTTTTTTAGCTTCCACATTGGAGTAAAACCATACAGTATTTGTCTTTCTCTGTCTGACTTATTCTATTTAGCATAGTACCCTCAAGGTCCATCCACGTTGTCTCAAACGGCAAGATTGTATTCCTTTTTTCTGACTGGGTAGTATCCCACTGTGTGTGTGTGTGTGTGTGTGTGTGTGTGTGTGTGTGTGTACTTATATAACACCTCTTCTTTATCCATTCATTTATCAATGGACACACAGGATGCTTTCATATCTTGGAAGTACAAATAGTGCTGCAATGAATACAGAGTACATATACCTCTTCAAATTAGAGTTTTTGTTTTCTTTGAATAAATATCCGGAAGTGGAATTGCTGGATCTTATGGTAGTTCTATTTTTAGTTTTATGAGGAAACTCCCAAAAAACAAAAGCCCAGGTCCAGATGACTTCACAGATGAATTCTACCAAACATTTAAAGAAGAGTTAATAGCTATCATTCTTAAACTGTTACAAAAAATTGAAGAGGAAAAAAACTTCCAAACTCATTTTATGAGCCCAGCATTACCCCGATACCAGAATCAGACAGACCACAAAAAGAGAAAATTACCAGCCAAAAATCCTGATGAAAAAATCTCCTAACAAAATATAGCAAACCAAATTAACAATGCATTAAAAGGATTATATACCATAATCAGTGGGATCCATACCAGGGATGCAAGGATTGTTTAACATTTGTTAATCAATCAACATAACACATCACATTAACAAAACAGAGGATAATAATCATATGATGCAGAAAAATAATTTGGTAAAATTCAACATCTATTTATGATAAAAACTGAACAAAATGGGTATAGAGGGAACATATCTCAACATAATAAAGGCCATACATGATAAACCCACAGTTAACATCATACTCAATGGTGAAAAGCTGATAGATTTTCCTCTAAGATCAGGAACAAGATAAGGATGCTCACTTTTGCCACTTTCACTCAACATAGTACTGGAAGTTCTAGCCACAGTCATTAGGCAAGAACAAGTAATAAAAGACATCCAAATCAGAAAGAACAAAGTAAAATTGTCACAATTTGCACATGACATGATCTTATATATGGATAACCACAAAGACTCCACCAAAAACTATTAAAACTAATAAATTGATCCAGTAAAGTTGCAGTGTACAAAATTAATGTACAGAAATCTGTTTCATTTCTATACACTTACAATGAACTATCAGAAAGAGAAATTAAGAAAAAAAATCCTACTTAAAATTGTGTCAAAAAGAATAAAATATCTACAAATAAATTTAACCAAGAAGGTAAAAGACATGCACTCTGAAAACTATAAGACACGAAAAACTGGAAGGTGATACAAAAAAAATGGAAAGATACACTGTGCTTACTTATTGGAATAATTAATATTGTTAAAATGTTTATTCTACTCAAAGCAATCTACAGATTCATTGCAATCCCTATTAAAATACCAATGGCATTTTTCCACAGAACTAGAACAAATAATCTGAAAATTTGTCTGAGGGACTTCCCTGGTGGCGCAGTAGATAAGACTGTACTCCCAATGAAGGGGGCCCAGGTTTGATCCCTGGTCAGGGAACTAGATCCCACATGCATGCCACAACTAAGAGTTCACATACCACAACTAAGGAGCCCACCTGCTGCAATTAAGATCTAATGCAACCAAATAAATAAATGAATATTTTAAAAGAAAAAAAAATTTGTATGAAACCACAAAAGATTTTAAATAGCTAAAGCAATCTTGAGAAAGAAGAATAAAACTGGAGGTATCATGCTCCCTGATTTCAAGCTTTACTACAAAGCTATAGTAATAAAACAGTATAGTACTGACACAAAAAGACACACAGCTCAATGGAACAGAATAGAGAGCCCCAAAATAAACCCACACTTATATTATCAATTAAGCTATGACAAAGGAAACAAAAATATAAAATAGTGAAAAGACAGCTTCTTCAATAAGTAGTTTTGGAAAAACTGGACAGCTACATGCACAAGAATGAAACCGGACCACTTGCTTACACCATAAACAAAAACAAACTCAAGATGGATTAAAGACATATGGAGATCTGAAACCATAAAACTCCTAGAAGAAAACATAAGTAGTATGCTGTTTGACATCGTTCTTAATATTTTTTTAGATCTTTCTCCTTTGACAAGGACAACAAAAGCAAAAATAAACAAATGGGACTACATCAAACTAACAAGCTTTTGCACAGTGAAGGAAGTCATAAACAACAAAAAAATTCAACGTATTGAATGGGGCAATATATTTCCAATAAGAGGTTAATATCCAAAATATATAAAGAACTCACCCAACTCAAAAAAAAACTATCCAATTAAAAAATGGAGAGAACCTGAATAGACATTTTTCTAAAGAACACATACAAATAGCCAACAGACATCTGAAAAAATGTTCAATATCATGAATTATCAGGGAAATGTAAATCAAAACCACTATGAGATATCACCTCACACCTGTCAAACGGCTATTATCAATAAGCCAACAAATTACAGGTAGTGGTGGGGATGTGGAAAAAAGAATCATTGTGCACTCTTAGTAAGATTGTAAATTGGGGCAGCCACTATGAAAACAAGTACCTAGGTTCCTCCAAAATTTCCAAATATAAGTACAATATGATTCAGAAATTCCACTTTTGTGTATTTTTCCAAGGACAATAACAATACTAATTTGAAAATGTACATGCACCTCAGTGTTCAGCATTATTTACAATAACCAAAATATAGAAGCAACTTAAATGTCCACTGATAGATGAATGAGTAAAGTAGATGTTGTATACACAGGATAGAATATTACTCAGCCATAAAATGAATGAAATCTTGCCATTTGAGACAACATGGATAGACCAAAATTGTATTATACTAAGTGAAATGAGTTAGTGAGAAGTTCATTTTTAATTCCTTATCATATCACAATTTCAAAAATATTCCTTTTTCCCTGTTGACTTATATATTTCTTTTTGTGTTGTGACATGTTTTCATAAGTCTTATAAAGAGTTTTACTCTATTTGCTCATGTAACCTTGTATAATTGTCTACTATTTTATTTTATTTAGGTTTACTATTTTCCTAAGAAAGTAGATAAGTTCTTAATGAATCTGCTCAAATGATTTTTTATATACTGTTTAGCAAACTGTTTATTGATGCAGTAATATGTAACCCATTGACAGAGAAGTGGTAGCTAAGCTAAAATGAAAACTTTACATGTTCATAGTTAATCACTGTGCTTAGCAGAGCCCTTTACCAGAAATCAGATATCACATGGCTGGGATCCATTCTTGATGCAGAAACAACTGTTTTTGGTAAACTACTCACTATCATTACTATCCTCTAATGTGTTTCCATTTTCTGATACAATCTTTTTCTAAGGCTACAACAGCTATTTGGTATAGCCCTCTTACTGTCAAGGACTCTCACAAATTCAGTCCAGGATTGTGTTGGTTGTTATTGCTTTTTTGCTAGCAGCAAAAAAACCATATTACTTAACTACACATTTTTTCTTCTCTAAGTCACAGTATATCTAGTATTAATACAAGGAGTCCATCATTTTAGACTACTGTCTAAATCATTATTAACTATGTTATAGATTTTGTATTAGGGCACTGTTAAAACCTGACCCCAACATTACTATGTCTGAATGGCCTGAGCATGAACAAGCAGCTCTTCCAAAACTATCACAAACTTCTTCCTGGGATTCCTAGAGATTAAATCAGAGTAAGTTAGTTTCAGATCAAGATCCTTTACATTCTGAAAGTTTTCATTTTCTTAGGCTTAATAAATTAAATCCTAAATTTCATTGCTCATACTTAGGTTAGTAGCACTAGTGAATCAAAATACTTCAACGATAAAAGTAATGATATTTGATTGGCAAGTTAGTAAATTCAAATTTTGAAGGCCTTAGAGACTACAAAATAATTTAATTTTAAATTACTGACAGGAAAACTATTTAGACTCAATAATATTGAGTGATAAAGTAATAGTTTTAAAATGTTTTTTTATCTTTGTATAAAATATTCAGAATATTTGTAGTTTTAAGGTATTGACAAAATTCTAACAAGCTGCTAAAACATAATAAGATTATACAATCTTAATGTGGACTATCCTGCTTCTCACCTGTGCCTTTTAGGAGCTAAACTATTTATTTGCAAAAAAAAAAAAAAAAAAAATCATCCTTAAACTGGAAGTGATCTAACTCAAGGAAAGAGCACAATAGATCATTAAGATAGAAATAGTTGGGTCACAAATCAAGCCTAGGAAAATTTAAGAAAATTAAAATCATACCAAGCTTCTTTTCTGGCCACAACGCTATGAGATTGGAAATCAATTACAGGGAAAAAACTGTAAAAAACACAAATACATGGAGGCTAAACAGTACGCTACTAAATAACCAAGAAATCACTGAAGAAATGAAAGAGGAAATCAAAAAATACATAGAAACAAATGACAATGAAAACACGATGACCCAAAATCTACAGGATGCAGCAAAAGCAGTTCTATTGAATTTTATAGCAATTCAATCTCACCTCAAGAAACAAGAAAAATCTCAAATAAACAATCTAACCCTACACTTAAAACAACTAGAGAAAGAAGAACAAAGAAAACCCAAAGTCATTAGAAGGAAAGAAATCATAAAGAGCAGAGCAGAAATAAATGAAATAGAAATGAAGAAATATAGCAAAGATCAATAAAACTAAAAGCTGGTTCTTTGAGAAGATAAACAAAATGGATAAACCATTAGCCAGACTCATCAAGAAAAAAAAGGGAGAGGATGTAAATCAATAAAATTAGAAATGAAAAAGGAGAAATCACAACTAACACTGCAGAAATACAAAGGATTATATGAGAATACTACAAACAACTATATGCCAATAAAATGGACAACCACGGAGATATGGACAAATTCTTAAAATGTACAATTTTCCAAGACTGAACCAGGAAGATTTAGAAAATATAAACAGACCTATCACAAGTAATGAAATTGAAACCGTAATTTAAAATCTTCCAACAAACAAAAGTCCAGGACCACATGGCTTCACAGGTGAATTCTATCAAACATTTAGAGAAGAGCTAACACCTATCCTTCTCAAACCGTTCCAAAAAATTTCAGAGGAAGAAACACTCCCAAATTCATTCTATGAAGCCACCGTCACCCTGATACCAAAACCAGACAAAGATATCAAAAAAATAAAATTGTAGACCAATATCACTGATGAACATAGATGCAAAAATCCTCAACAAAATACTAGCAAACAGAATCTAACAGCACATTAAAAGGATCATACACCATGATCAAGTGGGGTTTACCCCAGGGATGCAAGGATTCTTCAATATATGCAAATCAATCAATGTGATACACCATATTAACCAACTGTAGAATAAAAACCATATGATCATCTCAATAGATGCAGAAAAAGATTTTGACAAAATTCAACACCCACTTATGATAAAAGCTCTCCAGAAAATGGGCATAGAGGGAACCTACCTCAACATAATACAGGCCATATATGATGAACCCACAGCAAGCATCATACTCAATGGTGAAAACCTGAAAGCATTTCCATTAAGATCAGGAACAAGACAAGGATGTCCACTCTCACCACACTTATTCAACATAGTTTTGGAAGTTCTAGCCACAGCAATCAGAGAAGAAAAACAAATAAAAGGAATACAAATTGGAAAAGAAGAAGTAAAACTGTCACTGTTTGCCAATGACATGATACTATACATAGAAAATCTTAAAGATGACACTAGAAAACTACTAGAACTAATCAATGAATTTGGTAAGATTGCAGGATACAAAATTAATGCACAGAAATCTCGGGCATTTCTATACACCACCAACAAAAAATCAGAAAGGGAAATAAAGGAAATACTCCCATTTACCATGGTAACAAAAAGAATAAAATACCTAGGAATAAACCTGCCTAAGGAGGTGAAAGACTTGTACTCAGAAAACTATAAAACACTGATGAAAGAAATCATAGATGACATAAACAGATGGAGAAATATACCATGTTCTTGGATTGAAAGAATCAATATTGTGCAAATGACTATACTACCCAAAGCAATCTACAGATTCAATGCAATCCCTATCAAAATAACAATGGCATTCCTCACAGAATTAGAACAAGAAATCTTACAATTCATATGGAAACACAAAAGACCCTGAATAGCCAAAGCAGTCTTGAGAAAGAAAAACGGAGTTGGAGGAATCAGGTTCCTCGACGTCACATTATACCACAAAGCTACAGTAATCAAGACAGCATGGTACTGGCACAAAAACAGAAATATAGATCAATGGTACAGGATAGAATGCCCAGAAATAAACCCACGCACATATGGGCACCTAATTTATGACAAGGAGGCAAGAACATAAAATGGAGAAAAGACAGCCTCTTCAATAAGCAGTGCTGGGAAAACTGGACAGTTACATGTAAAAGAATGAAATTAGAACACTTCCTAACACCATACACAAAAATAAACTCCAAATTGATTAAGACTTAAATGTAAGACCAGACACTATAAAACTTTTAGAGGAAAACATAGGAAAAACACTTTTTGACATAAACCACAGCAAGATCTTTTTTGATCCACCTCCTAGAGTGACAGAAATAAAAACAAAAATAAACAAGTGGGACTTAATTAAACTTAAAAGCTTTTGCACAGCAAAGGAAACCATAAACAAGACAAAAAGACAACCCTCAGATGAAGTGAGAGTGGCAGTGACATACATACACTACCAAATGTAAAATAGATAGCTAGTGGGAAGCAGCCTCATAGCACAGGGAGATCAGCTCGGTGCTTTGTGACCATTTAGAGGGGTAGGATCGGGAGGGTGGGAGGAAGATGCAAGAGGGAGGGGATATGGGGATATATGTACACGTATAGACGTATCAGTGATTCACTTTGTTATACAGCAGAAACTAACACAACACTGTAAAGCAATTATACTCCAATAAAGATGTTAAAAAAAAAAAAAAAGGCAAAGAGAACTTTGCAGATGTGAGTAAACTGAGGATCTTGAAAAAAAAAAAAAAAACAACCCTCAGAATGGGAGAAGATATTTGCAAATGAAACAACAGACAAAGGATTAATCTCCAAAATATACAAACAGCTCATGGAGTTCAATATCAAAAAAACAAACAATCCAGTTTAAAAATGGGCAGAAGGCCTAAATAGACATTTCACCAAGGAAGACATACAGATGGCCAAGAGGCACATGAAAAGATGCTCAACATCACTAATTATTAGAGAAATGCAAATCAAAACTACAATGAGGTATTACCTCACGCCAGTCAAAATGGCCATTATCAAAAAGCTAGAAACAATAAAGGCTGGAAAGGGTGTGGAGAAAAGGGAACCCTCTTGCACTGTTGGGGGGAATGTAAATTGATACAGCCACTATGGAGAACAGTATGGAGGTTCCTTAAAAAACTAAAAAGAGAACTACCATACGACCCAGCAATCCCACTACTGGGTATATACCCTGAGAATACCATAATTCAAAAAGAGACATGAACCACAATGTTCATTGCAGCAGTATTTACAATAGCCAGGACATGGAACCAACCTAAATGTCCATCGACAGATGAATGGATAAAGAAGATGTGGTACATATATACAATGGACTATTACTCAGCCATAAAAAGAAACGAAATTGAGTTATTTGTAGTGAGAAGGATGGACCTAGAGTCTGTCATACAGAGTGAAGTCAGAAAGAGAAAAACAAATACCATATGCTAATGCATATATATGGAATCTAAAAGAAAAAAATGTACTGATGAACCTAGTTGCAGGGCAGGAATAAAGAGGTAGACATAGAGAATGGACTTGAGGACTTGGGGTGGGAGGGGGAAACTGGGGCGAAGTGAGAGTAGCATGGACATATATACACTACCGAATGTAAAACAGTTGGCTGTTGGGAAGCAGCAGCATAGCACAGGGAGATCGGCTCCATGCTTTGCGTTGACCTAGAGGGGTGGGATAGGGAGGATTGGGAGGGAGGCTCAAGAGGGAGGGGATATGGGGACATGTGTATGCATATGGCTGATTCACTTTGTTGTGCAATAGAAACTAACACGGTATTTTGAAGCAATTATACTCCAATAAAGATCTATTAAAAAAAAGATAGAAATAGTTGAATATTTAAGATAGCTTCTAAAATAGTAAAGAAAAAAAAATTCTACAAAATGCAGAACTCTTTTTATGACACAATAACGTTTTGATTTAATGCAGTTATTTTACCAATATGAATGAGAAAAACACATTCTCTGTTTAGTATAATATGATTGCTATTGGTACATATTCCACTACTTGCAAATGTGATTCAGAAATACTATCTTAATAATGAAAATGTGCTGTTTACTAAAACAATGAAAACTTTCCAAATCATAGATAGCAATCTAATTATAGTTCCCTTCTCTTTTCCATCTCTTAATTTACAAGTATTATTACGCAAATATCCTAACACAATGGAAATGTTCTTTAAAGCAACTGAGAAAGATTTATTTAAGGGAAAGAAGAGGAATTCATTAGAATCTAACGTTAAACTATTAATAAATTATGAAAAGCTTGGTTTAGGGCAGGATGAACAATGATTAATCTAGGTCTTCAGAGATGCAGCTCTCAAATCACACACTAATGTGGAGATGTCTCCTGCTGATATAAACACTGAGGCACAGAGAGGCTATGCAAATATGCTCAAATATACAGAATAGTGGATGAATAAGATAGTGAAGATTCAAATTCAAGCCACCTGGCTGGCTCCACTCTACTGTGCTGTGTCTAAATCTGTAAGGGAATTTATCAGTAGAAATTGTAATGATAAAAATAGATGTGTGATAATTTAGTGTTCAACCATCTATTCATTAATTCAAGCTGGGTGTGTGTATTTTAAATGAGTAGCTAAGATCTGATTTAATATCAGATATGAGATTTCAAGAAGTTGAAAAATTTAAAGGTAGGAAAAATGTAGACATATATTATGATTCCAAACTGTAGTACTATATAAAGGATATTTAATTATAGTAGAATACTATTATAAGTCTAGGAAAAAACTCGTTTCAGAATGAGTATAGGAACGTTTCAGAATCATTGGTAGATCTCAGAATAGATTGGTTGAAAATAGTTTTCCTTAAGTAGTACGTCTTTATATGGATCACCCTGGCCAACAAGAACAATAAAACACATAAATTCTGTGTAGCTCTTTATCTAGACATAACCAGTCGTGAGTACTAACTTGTAAATTGGTTGATAAGACTGTCAGTAAATCATATTTCTGCAAAGTGATATGTGACTTTGAAACACTGTGGCCCGCAAAAGCAAAAAAAAAAAAAAAAATCAACTAGAAATCATTAAATCTATAATTTATATGTGGCACAATTAAGTAAAAAAAAAATTAAAAAAAAAAAAACACTTGTCTCCCCTTAAATTTGTGACTGTAGATTGAGCCCTGTCACAAAGAAGTCACCAACCATTATGCTTGTGAGATTCCATCTGACCTTATTTGTACTCCAAACAAATTGAATTGAAAATAAAAATCACTCCATATACTCACCTAACATAACAACTTAAAAATTGGTATCTAATCAAAATGTATAAATGGATGAACAGGTGAATGAATATCAGTGGGGGATAATGCTGCAAGCCAAGGAGCCACTGGGACCATCATTTTCTGTATTGATCTGCGGTGATGATGGCATGTTTTAGAGTGAAAGTGCTTTCTGCCTGAGGATGGAGGGGAGGTCAATTCCCTGCTTGTAGTACATTCCTATACCATTCATCAGGGAGAATTTGAGATGAAAAAGACTATGTTCATATCACACACACTCAGTAGCTGTGTGACTTTGGCAAATTACTCTAACTCTGGGTCTCAATTTTCTAATATTTGTATTAGATTAATAAGTTACTTTTCAGGCTTGACATGAGAAATCAATGAAACAGTGTCAATAAAGTGAAAAGCATAATTCCCAACTCATAGTAAGCACTGCCTAAATATTTGCTTTTGGGGGTACTATTCATTTTGTGTTCATGACAGTTTCTGATATGTAATTGATGCTAAGTAATCAGTATCTATTATTACTATAATAATTATTAAACTATATAATAAGTGAGGAAAAAACTATGTTATTGAGTAGAAGTTTGTACCTGAAATGGACTTTTGGAACATTCTAGCCCAATTGCCTCATTTTATAGAAGGGACTATTAAAACTTGGAGACAAAGTAATTTGCCCAATCTCACTCAAACAATTACGACCTAGAATCTAGTTGGTCTAATTTTGGGCAAGCAGCCATTTATTACATCTTGTTCCTTCCTTAACGTATGATGCTATCTTTTTTTTTTTTTTTTTTTGATGCTATCTTTTTAACTTGGAGACTATAAGGCATTGTTCATATCATCTATAACAATGACTGTCTCCTAAAGGACATGCAATCCATGTTTGTTCAGTTGAACTCACCCTAGTTAAACTGATGTGTCTCAGAATGTATAAATGTATTAATCCAGATTTATTTATCAAATAACTAACTCACTCTTGAAGGTTGTAGTTTTATTTACCTGATATGAGGCAAATACATTTTAATAATAAGAGGCAGGTAGGAAAAACTTAATCTTTGGAAACTTGGGAAGTGACAATGCATGAAGTGGATTCTCAATGGCACAGTGTAAGGTGTCAGGGAACCTGAGATGAGCAAGGAAATGTCAGAAAGACTCACTTGAGATTAATGTTACCAAAAGCATAGGTTGATGATAGTTTGATTATGCTTGTGGTTCCTGAATTAGAGGTTAGAGGAGTGGAAGTTGGTAGGAGCTGCACTTATCTTCTTCATGCCACAGTGATATGGTGCAAAGGAGTGCCAGGAGGGGCATGAATACCACGATTCTTAAGAAAATTTAGCTCCAGGTTTTTGGGACATAATTCTCCATGGGTTTCTTATGTTTCTCTATTTCTTGCTGTGTTGGGAATCACTAAGACCCTCCCATAATCAGTGATTCACTAGGAGGACTCACAGGACTCAAGAAATAGTTGTATTCACAGCTATAATTTATAATAGTGAAAAGATTTAAAGCAAAATCAGCAAAGGGAAAAGGCACAAAGGGCAAAGTCCATAGGAAATCAGGCACACATACTTCCAAGAATCCTCTCTCAGTGGAATCACACAGGACTCAATTACCCCAGAAACTAGCTGTTGACAAAATGTGTCTAGTGTGACTGTCTAGAAGGGAAGCTCATTAGAGACTCATTGCCTAGGGTTTTTATTGAGAGCTAGTCAGGAGGTAACTTCTGCCACACATATATCAAGATTCCAGATTCTCAGAAGGAAGGTAAGCATTCAGTCTGTACAAACTGTCTAGCCCCAGTGAGTTACTCTTATAATTTAGGGAAAAATTTATGTCTGTGTATAGAACTGTTTACCATTCATGTGATCAGATGCCAGCCAAGGGTCAATCTTGCAAGCAGACCTTCTAAGGACAGCAGTCCCAGATCTGCAATGTTGTCTCCTTATCACGGTCATGAACAGACCCAGCTTTTGTTTTGGAACATCTTTTCAAACATAGTTGTACTGTCAACAGCCTTGGAAGATGAAGATAAAGTCTCCATCCAGGGCAAACGTTGGGCAGGTTTGTTTGCAGGCCATTATAAAATCTGAGCTCATGCCCTCTTTGCATTTGAAGATCTTCAGATTTAATTTGGGATCTACTTGAAGAATTCATCTTTCTGGTTAAGGCCTTGTTCAATATGAGAGTACTCCTTTGGCACTTCAGTCTGAACTTGAGGTCAGACAGTTTCAACCAAAGCTGCTTTAAATGAAACTGTGCCCATCTGGCCTTCAGCCTATTCCTTTGGAAAGGTTGTCTTCAGCCAGGCTCCTCTGGGACCAAACTGTCTCCTTAGGACTGGTTGGAATTGGCTTGCAAGCTATTTGAGTTGAGTCATTTGTGCTATGAGCTGTTTGAAAATTATTCTTTTCTATAGAGGAAAACCTCTACAAATGGGATCCAAGTTATCTAAGTGTCTTGAGGGTGTCCCTTCCCCTCATACAGGGACTCTGGCTTATGTTTAAAAACCTTGGTCCCTCTTCATGTGAATTTCTAACTAAATGAACCAACCTGATCAAAGGCAGTTCAAAATATCAATGGCCATTATGGTGAACTTTGAACTCTCCAAACTTAATTTCCTTAAAACCTTAACTTTGAACTCTCCAAACTTACTTCCTTAAAAATAGCTCAAAAAATTTCAAAACCCAGTGGAATGCTTATTTTGATTTGTATTTTGAGGCTTCCAAGCATTATCAGGAGTCTAAAATTGCCTCTCTGCAAAATAAGATTTTAAAATTAACTGAGGCAAACAAAAAATTAAAGAAAGCAAAATGCTTCCCAAAGCCTCAGTTTCTTCTTCCTTGGCTTCATTGTCTCAGGCTCCACCTCTGGCACCACCTTATCTTTCTCCCTCAGCTCCTCATGGCCAGACCCTGCCTCAAGTGGAATCATTCTTTTCCCTTCTACACCAGCCATGCCTCTACTATACCCTCATTTCCCCCATATTAATTCTCTTGCCAAACTTTCCCTTTTCCATAAAACTCTCCCCACTTCCTTTTCCTCTGAACTTGTCAAAACCAGTCCCTTTAAAATTAAGTTTTCCGAGTTTCCTAAAGCTAAACCCTTAATTTCTTATACTCTCTGGACTAAAGCTGAACCATGAGCCATAGTCAAAGATTTCCCCAAAGTAAACTTAGATCCTCACAGAATTGCTGAGGGATTTAATACAGTTGACCCTTGAACAACATGGGCTTGAACTGCATGGGTCCACTTATAAGCAGATTTTTTTCAATAGTAAATAGTACAGTATTGCAGGATCCACAGTTGAGTCTGCAGATGTGGAACTGTGGATATGGAGGAACTGTGTATACAAAAGGGCTGACTATAAATTATACACGGATGTTCGACTGTGTAGAGGGTTGGTGCTCTTAACTCCTACATTGTTCAAGGGTCAACTGTATAGTCATTCACATTTATCACCCTGGCTTCTCTGACTTATGTAAGCTAGTTCATATGCTTGTCAGTGAAGGCCAGGCCCAGAATTGGATGGAAACCACGAAAATTGGGAGAATCCTGAAAGGTCTCTAGAATTACAACTGGGAGACCAACTCTGCTAATTTATTATATGATAAGCCTTAGGCAATTGCTAGGCAACTCATGGAGCAATTCCTAGTGTTTTTCCAAAGACTGTTGACTGTAGCAAATTTAGCTTGTACACAAAATCTAATGGACCTGTTTATGATTTTTACAATCAACTTCAGATGGTTTTTAAACAAAATTCTTCAGATGTTGATTTCACTTAAGCAGCTTTTAACTCCATGTTTATTAATGTGCTGAACTAAGGCCTTTCTCTTCTAGTAAAAAGGACTGGTATGGAATGGGAAACTATGTCCACTCCAGATTGAGTCCATCTGGTAAACCAGCTCTTGAGAGTACTCTGGATGAGTCACGTCACAGGAAGACTGCCAAAATTCTTAATATTCAACTCCATCAGATGAAGTCTCCTAAGTGAAACAAAAACCCTCCTAGTTTCTGCTATTATGGCAAAGAGCCAGGACATTGGAGAAAAGATTTTACAAATCTAAGTGCTTTATGTACCTTTATCCCTCAAACCAGCCCTTTAATGTCTCCCCAATTCTCAATGATGGGACTCCAAGGAACTACAGGGGCTCATCCCAATCCTCCCTGTTAATTGGGTTGGAAAAACATTTCTTTTCCAGATTAGGGATGGATCTCTTCTAGTCCTAATTGATACGAGTTAATCTCTTGGTGCTCAACCCTACTATTATAAAACAGCTCTTGCCTCAAAGTACTAAAACAATTCAAATAGTGGGGATGTCTAATGAACCTCAAGAGGTTCCTGTCTCTAAACCTATCTTCTTTTATTTAGGCACTTTGAGAGATACCCACCCTTTTCTCCTTAGTTCTACTGCTTCTATCCATTTATTAGGCCAAGACTTCTTAGAGAAGTATCACACTAGAATTTCCTTCTCTCAGAAGAGAAAAATATAATTCTACAATTTGATAATAGTCATCAAAGTAACCAACCAGGTGAATTAAATAACCTCTTCACCTCTTTTATTCCATCTCTTACGGTACTAGAGCAGATTCTGGAAACACTGATCATTTGTCATTGAATCAGCTGCCAATTTTCTTATGGGCAAAATCTCTAACTGATGTTGGCAAAATGTACAGCACACCTCTCATCAAAATTCAAATAGACCCCTCAAAGCTCTTCCCAGAATTAATCAATACTCTGTAAGTAAAGAAGACCTTCAAGGCATAAAGCCCATAATAGAAGATTACGGGCTCAAGACCTCATTATCCTTTGTACCAGGCCCTGTAACACACTTTTCCAGTGACAATACCTAAGGGCCAAGGATGGAGGTTTGTCCAGGACCTCCAAGCAATAAACAAACATTGTTATCCCTTGAAACCCTGTTGTTCCTAACTCTCCTACTTTACTAAGATCCATTCCCAGCAGAAGTAAATTCTTTACTGTAATTGATTTATACAGTGCATTCTTTAGTACTCCAGGTGATGAAGCTAGCCAATACCTTTTTTGCCTTCACTTGGGAAGAAAAAAAATTCATATCGACAGTAATGACTCAGAGTTATACTGAGAGTCCTTCTTATTTCTCACAAATCCTGAGGGCTGATCTGGTTGACATAAAGTTCCATAGGGTTCTACTTTGTAGCAATATGTAGATGATTTGCTTCTTTTCTCTCCCTCTCAAGTCTTCTCACAGGAAGACAGCATCCACTTGCTAAAGCTTTTAGCCTTAAAGGGACAGAAGATCACCAAAGAAAAACTGCAGTTTGCCCAAACCCAGGTTTTATTTTTAGGGCATCTGATATCCGAATAAGGGTTGCACTTAGGTCCAGACAGATTTTATCATGTCCTAACTTTCTCAAAACCCAAAAGTCAGGGCCAACTGTGAGGTTTTCTCATATTAGTTAGTTATTGCTGAAAGTGGATTCAAATTTTTCTCTACTGGGCAAACCTCTATAGTAAAACTCAACAAAAGCAACCCCAACCCAGTTTTATGAAAAGAATGGACCACATATCCTTCAAGGCCTTAAAGAAGAGTTTGATAAACCCATCTGTCTTTGGGCATTCCAATTATCAGATTCCCTTTTTTTATGAAAAGGAAGGAAATATATTGGGGTACTCACCCAAAAATATGGAGACCACTATCAATACATAGGATATTTTAGCCAGCAATTGGCCCCTAAGGCATGGGGATAGCCCCCTTGCCTTAAAGCCATTAAAAAAAAAATTTATTTTATTTATTTTTTTTCTTTTTTTTTTGGCTGTGTTAGGCCTTAGTTGAGGCATGCAGGATCTTTCGTTGCGGCACGTGGTGTGCAGGTTTCTCTCTAGTTGTGGCGTGTGGGTTCTCTCTCTCTAGTTGTGGTGCACAGGCTTCAGGGCGCATGAGCTCTGTAGTTTGTGGCACATGGGCTCTCTTGTTGAGGCGTGTGAGCTCAGTAGTTGTGGCGCGCGGGCTTAGTTGCCCAGCGGCACGTGGAATCTTAGTTCCCCGACCCGGGATCAAACCCATATCTGCTGCATTGGAAGGTGGATTCTTTACCACTGGACCACCAGGGAAGTCTCGCCTTAAAGCTATGATAGCCACTGCCCTTTTGGGTAAGGCCACCAAGAAAATCGTTGTGGGATCCCCTTTAACCATTTTTTTAACCATTTTTTTGTACCTCATGCAGTAAAAGCTCTCCTGAATTCTCATCTCCCTCAACATTTCTCAGCTAGCCACCTCACCTCTCATAATGTCTTTTTGTTAACTGCCCCTCACATGACTCTTTTATGTTGTAATAACGTTAACCCAAATACTGTTTTCTCCTTCATCACAGAGAAAGTCCGTCACGACCACTGCTTAATGCTATTGGATCACCTCCTGACTCCTTATAACAGGAAAATCCATTGGGTAAGGTTGACTTCTCATGGTTCACTGACGGTTCTTACTTAAAAGGTGACAATGGCAAATAATGTGCTGGGTGTACTATTACAATTCCTATTGATGTTCTTGAGGCAGCATCTTTGCCTATGGCTACTTTAGCTCAACATGCTTAATTATACACTCTTACAAGGGCTTGTACTTTAGCCAAGGACAAAACTGTCAATATTTATACTGATAGTAGATATGCTTTTGGAATAGCTCATGATTTTGGAATGTTGTGGAAGCAATATGGTTTCCTTACTTCCATTTGGAAATAAGATTAAAAATGTCCTTATGTTCAGGAATTACTAAATGTGATACTTTTATCTGTTGTTTTAGCTATCATTAAATTTCCCGTATATTCTAAACTTGAGTGTCTGGAAGCTAAAGGAAATCACCTTACTGATATTTCTGCAAGGAATGCTGCCCTTAAAGGGGACAACAGCAGACAAAGCTCTGTCATGGTCCGAAGGGATATTTCCCCAAATTACAATTTAGAAAAACTGGATGGAGAGGGCCAACAATTGGACTCAGGAAAAAAAAAAAAAAAGAACAAGATTAGAAATTCAACAATTGTTGGTTTGATAAAAAGAGAAAGTTCTGATTTGGACCTAATAACAAACCAGTACTGCTGTAGAATCTAAAATTCTCCCTGCTTACCACTGTACATGCATTAAACCATTGGTTTACCAACAAAATGATAGTCTTTATAAATCAATATTGGTGGGGAAACATTAACAAAGCTGAAGAAAGTGTCTATCTCCCTTGTCCCCCTTGTCCTAAGTACAACCGAGGAAGCCTGTTTCTACTGCTCCTGGCCATTTTAAACTGCCTAATGGACAATTTGAGGTCTGACAATTGGAATTTGGACAATTTCCTCCATCCAATGGATATAAATATGTTTTAGTCATGTTCGGTATGTTTTCACACTGGACTGAAGCCTTTCCTTGCAGATAAGCTTATTGCCTCTTGTGGCTAAAGTGCTTTTGGAAAAGATTATCTCTACCTGGGGAACTTCACTCAAATTGCATAATGATCAAGAAATCCATTTTACTGCCCAGGCTCTTTGACAGGTCTGTGCTGTTGGCTGGTCTTACAACATTGTCACTGTGCTTACCACCCTCAATCCTCTGGTTCAGTTGAACACACTAACGGCATTAAGACTCAAATGGCAAATTTGTAGGAGCCCTCCAGTACTCTGGACAAAAGCACTGGTCTTTCTAAATCTCAGACTAACCCCTTTTGGAACTTATAAACTCAGTCTTTGAGATAGTCACAAGGTGCCCAATGCACTTGACTCCTATTTCTTTTGACTCACAACTGATGAAAGGAGAGATACTGTAAAGGCTTAATTGCAGTGTTGCTTCTGCTAAAAGTAACCATATTTTGGTAGAACAATCTTTTCACAGTGAGCCTTTGGGAGATGAAAACCTTAAGTGTCATACTTTGCAATCTGAAGATTTTAGTTATTGGAAAAGAAACCTCTAGAAGGACTCTCTTCACTGTGGTTGGAAGGGTCCCTATCAGGTACTGCTAACCAAACATTGTGCCAACAAACTCTAAGGAATAGACACTTGGATTCACATGATGCACCTAAAGGTGCCGAACACTGACTGTAACTGCACATTATCTGGTGACCTGAAAGTAAAGACGTCCTAGAACTGAAGCAGATAACATCTGATGAGACAGCTTTCCCAAGATATCCAGAACAGGTCTGTTGGAAGTTTGTTGTCAAAGTTTTGATGATGGCATAACACTTCAGGTGATCTCCAATGTCTCGCATCTTGATAACATATGGACTTTAGATTAAAAGTGCCTGAGACTTCTCCTTCCACCCCCTCTTTGTTACTCAGATGTGAATTTAATAGGTGCCCAATCCTTGCACTTTCCCTCCAACATGAGACACTACACTCAGGAAGAATTCTGAGGACAAAAAGACAAAAAGGACAAAGGACAAAAAGACTCTGAAACCAGAAAACCTGACTCTTGATCAGTGATAATTTAGAGAAAGATCTTGATCAAAAGGAGGAAATATAGGGGCTTCCCTGGTGGCGCAGTGGTTGGGAGTCTGACTGCTAATGCGGGGGACATGGGTTCGGGCCCTGGTCTGGGAGGATCCCACATGCCGCGGAGCGACTAGGCCCGTGAGCCACAACTACTGAGCCTGCGCGTCTGGAGCCTGTGCTCCGCAACAAGAGAGGCCGCGATAGTGAGAGGCCCGCGCACCGCGATGAAGAGTGGCCCCCGCTTGCCGCAACTAGAGAAAGCCCTCGCACAGAAACAAAGACCCAACACAGCCATAAATAAATAAATAAATAAATAAAATTAAAAAAAAAAAAGGAGGAAATATAAAACATAAACAGAAACCACAATTAAATAGAGATGGGAGTCCAAAACGGGGAGCTCTCATGCCCTTCAGTGATAGCAGAGCCCAACAGAAAGAAGAAATACTCCTCTTCTCTCCTGGCAAGGAGTCCAATGAAAAGCCACGGACTCTTTGTTTAATATAGCCTCCCAACTTCTTTTTCCTCTCTATAAAAGCGTTCTCCTTCCCTTCCCTTGTGGGGACTTGCATGTTGCTTGCCACGGCTGCAGACACATAACTGCAATTCTCTGCTGATCCCACATAAACCAATCTTTTCTGGGGAAATATCTAGCAGTCTACTTGTTTCAGGTCAACAAAGAAGTTCATGTTTCTTGCTTTGCTACAAGTAATAACGTCCTTTGTCTCTGACCCATGAGCTTCATGTCTTCTGCCAGCACCCAGGAAACTGTGACAGGCTAAATTGTTACTTTGCAAGTAAGGCAAACTCACAAATCCTTTTACCTCTTGACACTAGTCATATTAGGATTCTCTTAGGAGCCTGTGGAAAGAGTGGAGTTAATTGCAATAAGAGAATTGGAGTTCATAGAACTAATCTGATTGGAGGTTGTGGGTGATCAACCCAAGCTATCTGCTGTTTAATTAAAGCCATGCAATTAATCACATATGTAACTCATTGGAATAAATAGATGGCATACTGTGTGTTCAGCTTATAAATTTAAAAATTTTTAAGAAAGGCTAGGACAGACAGAGACTGACTTGGGCCTGAAGGCTCTCCTTCAGTATTTTAATTTGTTGGGGATTATTTGAATTTTGAAGATAGATGAAGTTTTATTCCTCTTGCCTTCTTAAGTATCCTCTGAAAAATGTGTCACTATGTGTTTTAAATTTTAGTTTTTATTGGTTGTTTAAATAGAAATGTTTACAAACTTTGCCACGTCTGCATTTTTGTGAGATATAATGTAAATTTAATAAAGTATTAGGATTTAATATTGATTAGTTTTGACAATTGTACACACCCATTTAACCACCACCTAAAATAAAATAAAGAATTGTGTTGTGCAATGTAGTAACCAATCACTAGCTACATGTGGCTACTTAGTCTTCAATTTTAATTAATTAAAGTTAAATGAAATCTAAAATTCATTTTCTTAATCACACTAACCTAACCACATTTCAAATTCTTAACAGCTGCATGTCAGTGGTAGTGGCCACTGACATGCAGCTATTGGACATATTGTACAGAACATATTTAGAACACTGCAAGAAACAACAGAAATGTCCTCTTTAAATTAACAGCCTGCAACATTAGAAAGTGGCTTCTTTTACTCACAATAATTTTCAGATTCATCCGCATTATTGTGTGCATTTGTAGTTTTGTTTCCCATTTTACTGCTGTGTAGTATTCCACTTAATAGCTGTAGTACAATTTGTTTAATGATTCTGCTATTCATTAATGTTTATATTGCTTCCACTTTCAGTTATTATGAATAAGGCTGTCATGACATTTTGTACAGTTCTTTTTGTGGACATATGTTTGTTTCATTCTCTTGAAAAAATACTCAGGGGTAGAATTGCTTAATCATGGGACAGGTATAAGTTTATCTTCATAAGAAACTGCCACATGCAAAAAAAAAAATGTATAATAATATTATTTAGCAATGACATACTAATTCAGACAATTAGAATTGGGGGAAAGAATGACAATACAAAATATTGGCAAGGATGTATAATAGGTGGAAATCTCATATATTGCTGGTTGGAGGGTGAAATAGTACAGCTTCTTTGAACAACGATATATTATTGTGGTTTTAATATGCGTTTCCTTCTTGACTGAAGATGTTAAGCAGCTTTTCATGTATTTATTGAGCACTCTAACATCTTCTTTTGTGAAGTGTCTGTTGAATTCTTTTGCACACTTAGAACAATTAGTTATTTGCCTTTTAATTATTAATTTGTATGAGTACTTTATATATTCTAAATATGATTTCTTCAGATATATTATTTCAGATAATTATATTTTTAAGATTAAAATCCAAATCTTATATTTTTAAGATTTGGATTTTAATTAATATAAATGACTGTGGCTAAGTTTCAAGTTAACTATAGGAAAATGTGGAGCACAAGCTTAGAAAGTCGTTTTTTGCTTTTTGCTTTTTTAAAAAATAAAAGTCAAAATGTATTAGAGAGTATGCTATAAGCACAGTGGATCAAGAGATATCAGAGCCAAGAAAAGCCAGTTGGGGCTCCTTTGTACCAGAAACTTAAAAACCTTAGAAGAGAACATGAAGAAAAAAGTCACTTCAGAGCCTCTATGTATTTAAAGATTTGATTTTTTAAATGTCTCTTTAATATTTCTAAAATTGTCTTGCAAACAAAAGCATACTAAGCATACTTCATATGAAAGAAAAGGTAAAACTCAAAAATCACTATGTTTTTTTGTGTTAGAAAATTAATTTTTCATGTAATGAACACTATATTCAAGATGCCTGGTAATTTTAGCACATAAAATAGAGCCAAATAGACAATTGAATATGTACTCCTATAACAATAAGGTTTTTTAAAAGCTCCATGTCTTTGGTACCACTGATTTACATATGGAACATTTAATTAGTAAAGTTACCAGTGTATTTTTAAATGAGTCCTTTGGCTTTATTTTCTGGGTACCCAGGAAAGATAGAATTCCAAATTTATAAACGGTATTCTTTATTTTTAAAAATACCCCAAATATGGTGTGCAGAAGGTAATAGTATGTGCTCGCAAAAATCTAATAATTTTCTCTTCACATTTTGCAAATTAAATCTTTCACTTCTCATATACAAAAATCAGAATCTTTAATTCAGTCCAGGAGTACTACATATGGCCAAGTTACATAACTGCTCAAACAAACGATTATTTCTCTTCCTCTAAAACAAACAAACAAATACCATGCTTATCCCAACAAAGACACACATAACTTGAAATCAGAAAATCTCTACAAAGTTGATCTAATGTACAAATTCAACATTATGCACAATTCACCTAAAGCTACTTATGAATTTCTACTTTTCCTATGCCTTATATATTCAAGTGAAAACACAAGATGATTCAAAGATGCAGGTGCAACAGTTAAAAGTCTTCCTCTATTGCTAAAAGTTACTGGGGGTTAAGTTTAAATGACACTCAAAGAAGTCAGAACCGATAATAAATCTCTGTTTTGTACTCCTTCCTTACTCATATACACAGCCACTTCTACAGACACATGATGAACATAGACACAACCACACAGATACATTTATACAAACACACACACACACAAATAATAGCCAGACATTCCTCAACTCAACTATTATGACTTTTCTTAACTTCCTACAATGTCCCTTAGTTATCTTAACCAACGAGGCAATTTCAGTGTAAGAAACACTTTGAATATCTGAACATAGACATTGTCAGGCCCTAGCTCCATGTACTGCTTGCTTAAAAAAAAAAAAAAAAGAAGAAGAAGAAGAAGAAGGAAACAAGTCAGTCTCACTAAAGCAGAAATGTCAAATACCATCTACCTTTGGGACTGAATATTATTCCCTTGCACTGAGGACCTCTGGTGCACATTTTGATTTCAATTTTAAAACTATGAAGAGGAAAGTTACATTTATAAAAAATGCAGGACTTCTGGTTTTGGGTTATAAAATAGATCTGAAGAATATAAAGAGCTTTATAACTATTCTCTCCAGAAATTGAAAAAGCCTAATTGCATTAGGAATGAGTTTCCTTTCTCTAGAGGTATTCAAGCAGAAACTACACAGCCACAACTCCTGAGCCTTTCAGAAGACATCAATCCACAAGGCAGCCAGTTAAATTAGATGCCCTCTGAGGTCACTTCCAAATTGCAGTCTCTATAACTCTAACAATTTCTCCTTATTTTAACAACTCAACTACATTTTATCAGAGTTAAGGGTCTTCTAACATCATTGCTTTGCCTCTGTTATTTTTGGAACAAGATGGGGATATACATACATCCACATTAAAATGAAGAGGAGACATGAGTAATTAATTAGTCCCTCTAATTATTTACTATGAATTATAAAACTGTCTGAGGCTAAAAAAGTGACCACTTATGTTTTTCAAGAATACAGTTTTCAAGTTAAAGTAAGTAACTAACTGAATTATTTGAGAGCAATTAAATATTTAAAGAAAACATTTAGATCTTTACACCTTTTTATAGATACAGGAAATATATTAACACGACCATTATGTTCCCAGTAAGCAAAAGCACATATACCCCCAGTGTGCTCAGTTAATTATGAAAGGCTTTTAGTTTTTGAAATTTCCAAAGATTTATAAGATTTATTCAGGTAAAGAAACGGTTTTTGAGAAAGGTAAATGGAGAGGAGATCTGACTGCCTGAGTTGAAGCTCAGGATGAAAACATCCAAAAGAAACAGAAAAGGAGAGACAAGTATAACTGGAATTTTAATAGGATTGCTGAGGTAGATTCAAGTTCAAAATCTTATGAGGTCTCCTGTTTTCCCAGTTACCAGTTAGTATGAGATATTTTATAGGTAGGCAACTCATCCGCAACCATGCACACCTTTTTAATTAATAAAGTACATTCATTTTTTAGAATATCAAAGTAAGGGAAATTGCAAAGACAAACCATTAGTTTCTACATAAATTTTTCTTTTTAAAAACTGCTTTTGTGCATTAATTCAAGAACATTATTTGAGAATATGCTGTTCACATCTGCATAACATATCACTGAGCTAGGCACTGTTTTTATTCTCGTTTCATTGTTATTTAGAAAAAAAATGCCATCCTGATATTCTTACCACAAAACTCAAAGGACAATCTTGCCCAACCTGTTTAAATGCCTACACAACATGCTTGCATGCTCTTTGTGTTCTTGAGGTACATTATTTTTCATTGTGTTCATGACACTTCCTATACATATTTTCTCTCTTCAAGAAGACAGTAAACAGCAGAGTCATGAACCATGCCTTCCAGTTCCTATTTATTCCTCCCAAATTCCCACAATATTGTTTTTATGCCAATTCCAAATATCTACTTTACTAATTCAACAATTCCATTTTGTTCTTCTAAGAACTATCTTCAGTTAACCACACAAAGTATACTTCTAAACATGTATGTAAATATTTTGTATATGTATTTGATTTATCAATGGTAAGTAACAGGATGATTTTGCTCTTATAGCCAAAGAAAAATACAGAACAATTAATCCCTCGTTACAGTGAAAACCTCTCAGAAGCAAGAGCCATTTGCATTCACCTCTTCAGAGTGAAGAGTATGCTCAACCATTATTTGCTGAATTTAATTAGACACCCTGGGTAACTCCACACTAATTATGTGGCTTTGAGAAACATGCAATAGCCTCTAATATTTTTAATCACAAAAATTCATGGTTTATATACCTTTCATATCATTTCATTCATTCTATTTCCTTGATTCTTTTTTTCTCTGTAAGTATCAGACATAGGCTTTCAATAACCACCTAGTTAACAATGGGGGACATGGGTGAGTTATAAAATGGAACATTCTCCAGCATCTGGCTTTGAAGGTACACATGAATTTAACAGTCCTTGATTTTTCATGGCTTCTCATCAGAAGCTATCATGGTTAGATGTTATTTAGTAAGTTCTATAGTTTTTAACTATTTACTTCTGGAATCCAAGGATTTTGAAACTTCTCTTGATTTTGTGGCTTTTACTAAGCTAGGTACTGTAACGTATATGCTAATTTAAAAATTAATTTATACATTCTATTTCATTCAGTAAATTGGTTATAAAACTAAGATATGATGTATCTCTAATTTTGCAATAGAAGAGTGTCACTATTACCTTTTTAATGTACAATATTTCCTTCTACCATTTGAGTACATGTGTTTTAAGACAAAATCATGATCGTACTCTGTATAAAGTTTGTACTTTGTTTTACCCCACATAATATTACAAGGACAGTTTCTCACATCATAATTAATTCTCTTCCAAAACATATTTTTATTCATTCATAATATCTCATCAAATTACGTATACCCTTTTATTAGGATTTTGGTTTGTTTTCTATCACTCCAACAAATAATACAACAGTGGATTTCTCAGCAGATACATCTTTTTGAGTATCTCTGCTTATTTCCCTTGGATAATTCCTAGAAGTGGAATTATCGGACTAAAATTGTGACTAATTTTAAGGAACATTATTGACATTATCAAATTCTCTCCAGAAATATCTTAGCAGTTTAAACTTCAAGAATCTGCATGTAAAAGTTTTAGTTCTTTGTTGTTGCTTGACATTGAAACACACCAAAACTAAACATTTGCCTTCATGTAAATATTTGGTCATATCAATGAAGTTGTAGTAATTCCATATGTTAGTACTAACACTGAGTGTGCACTGTATTCCAGTTCTCCCTGACCCATTTAATACAGCACACATACAAACGTGGACTTGTGAATGTGTACATACACACATATGTTCACAAGAGTCTGAAAAAGGAGGTTTTCCACATATAAACAAAAGATGCTAAGAATTCTTATTGTGTGAGGTGTTTCATTTATACATTAATTTAAAGGTGATATTATTAATAGAAAATTCTCTGAATAGAATATTATTTTGCACTTTCCTTGTACCTACAAATAGACTGCCAATATTCTTACATATTCATGATTGGATTCATGAAAAAAGAAGAAATAATAAAAGGGAGACAATAAAATCTAGTAATTTCCCCAAATTGAAAAAATCTACATCTCTTTGCACAGCAGGTTCCTTCAACAGCAGATATCTGTAAAAACACACTGTTCGCTCTGTTGATCAGATATTAAGCAGTGGAAATGCCAGAATTACTCTAAGAATTTGAAGTACAGATTTTATCCTTCTGAATTTAATGTTAACATAAAATGTAAATTCAAAATTTAAGATAAGTATTGGTAAATATTTTTGAGTGCTTTCATATACTTATTTGCAAAGATTTTACTTTTATGTTGTGATAACATTTCATTATTTACTTCATTGGGTCTTTAGAGGACAAATATATGGTTAACAGCATATCTGTTGACTGAATCTCAGGGCTGACACTACTTTGTTTATTCATGTATGCTAGATGTGCAGAATGAAATAACATTGGTGAGCTTAACCACAATTTAGATTTCTGGCCTCTGGAGAACAGCCACACTGCAATGCTGCCTTTTGGAGTATTCCACCATAACCAAGTCATGAAGAGAGGGAATAGCCCAATTAATTAAAAGAGCTTTGGTTGTATGCTTCCTTACCTCCAAAATAGGAAAATAAATTCCATAATTTGGACTGCTTCATGGGTATGGTAAGAGAGCAATTCTAGGTTACTAAAAAAAATAGTGGAAATTAGGAAATTTCCAAGTCCCTAATGCCATATGAAGTTGAGCATATTTTCCTATGGTTATTTACGTCTGTATATTTTCTTTGGTGCAGGGCCTGTTTAGATCTTCTTCCCATTTTTAAAATTGGGTTGTCTGCTTTGTTATTGTTGAGTTTTAAGTGTTCTTTGCATATTTTAGATACAAGTCCTTTATCAGATATGCGTTTTGCAAATATTTTCTTCCTGCCCATGGCTGTCTTTTCATTCTCTTAACAGTGCCTTTTGTACAGAAGGAGTTTTTAATTTTAACGGAGTTCACTTTACCAGTATTCTATTTCATAGTGCTTTTGGTGTTGTATCAAACTCTTCACCAAACTCAAGATTTTCTCCTATGTCATATTCTAGCTGTTTTATAGTTTTGCATTTTACATTTAGGTCTGTGATCCATTGTGAGTTAATTTTTGTGCAAAGTATCTAGATTCATTTTTTAATTGAATATTCAGTTGTTCCTGTACCCGTTGTTGAAAAGATGATCCTTACTCTATTGAATGGCCTTTGCTCTGATAACCTCAAGTCAATTAGAATCCGGCAAAAGAGGTTCCTTTGAAAGCAGCCTCTAGTAAGAACAGAATGCTCCGAGTACATTTTAAAATGGCTATTTTTTTTCCCCTCCCTGTGCTGGAAACATGAAGGGATTTTTCTCCAATTTTCACCCTGAGAGAATCTTCACATGCTTGGGTTCCTGGAGGTAAAACTCATGAAACTGTAGGGGTCCTCCTAAGACTGGGCCCCTGGAATACCTAACTCAAGCTTGTCCATACTGAGCCTCCAGCAATTCATCAATCACAGCGTGTTTCTGCTAGTACTGTCCTCAGAGGTGAGCTTCTGCTCCTAGTGGGCTCTGGTTCTCAGTATCCACCTTCCTCTGCATTTTTTAGGGTGACAGCTTACTCTGTGACCTCAATTCTCTGAAGGATCTAAGAAGAGTTGTTATTTTACAAATTGTTCAGCATTTTTTCCTTTTGTAAAAATGGGAGAGATGACTTCCAAGTTCTTTACATGTCAGAAAGGAAACCTGAAGTCTATCTTATTTTTTTACCATAGATTTGACAATAATTTCCAGGTAACCTTATATAAATCAGTATACTGGCTTCTATGTATGCAATAGAGAATATTGGACAAAATCAATACTTTCAAAATAGTGTTCTATGATATGTTAATAGATAATCAAATAGAACACTATTTGCTGGTAAAACAAAACTGGCACATATTCATTGAGGTCTCTCAAAAGGCAGCTGATTAGTAACATCTCTCTTCCCCATATGACTTCATCTGAGAAACAAAATGAAGGCGTAGCATATGGAAGTAAAAATATAACCTGAAGGACGTTCAGATTATGGAACGTTATTCTATCCTGGACAAGTAGACTTGCTCAAACAGGATCCCCAAATTGGTCAAGCTATTCAACCCCTTGGGCCAAACCATGCAAGTCTGTGTGCTGCAATTTTCCCAGTGATGGAGAAGTACCTAGAGTAACAATGGCAACTAACTTTGCCCTATGAGCAGTTTATCCTCAGGAGGAAGAAAGGAAGAGAAGAGTCATGCATATCAAGTTCTTGTTCCCATACTCATTAATCAAGGCTCACTTCACAACTGTTTGGGGCAAAGTGAGTAATAGTACAGATAGAGGCCAGACGTGCATTTAAGAAAATTTTATCCATATAGGAACTACTGGAGTGGGGGAAAGTCATTCTACTCTGATAACAGAGTTTAATAACTTTCAACATTATGGAGCCTTCATTAGGCCAGTGTCCACAGAGATTGTCCAAAATGGTCAGGATCAGACTGATTTGCTAACTGAGCTTTTCTTACTATCTAAATAGATCTCTCAAACTGGTAGTCTGCAACCAAGTGCAGACTTTGTTTTGCTGCTATACATAGAGTACTGTTTCTCCTTTCTTAATTACTGCCAACATTTTTAACAGGAGATTTCACCTAAATTTTAGATACACAGCTCTTCGTAAATCTATAGATGACAACATTGGACCTTATTTCCAAATGGCAATAATTGCCTGCACCTGAGTAACAGTTCTTCTTACTAGATAATGTGAATACTCTTCATTTTGCCAGTTTTCACCATTTCCTCAATGTGATCACAATGCTCTTACACAGGATTTGCCTCACTCATTCATGTGTCTCTCTTCTGCAGACATTTGGGTTTATGATCACTGCTCTAAAGAAAGCCAAGCTTAGTCATATTTTTGCACTCCTATCTCATCTACAGGTAACATAGGGAACTGGTTTGGGATTACAAAGCCAGTAAAACCTGAGCTGCCTCTGTTCCTATCCACAAACCTTCTTTCTCCACATTCCATATGCTTAGTTCATTTCTTTTACAACTTATCTCTTTTTCTGATTTTTATTCTGAGGTTGACTTTGAAAAATCAGCTACTACCCATGTTCCATATCCCCAGGCACCTGATCTTGTGTGTATAACTTGTGTTTAAATCTCTAGGTCAGCCTAGTTGGAACCCTTAGAATCAGGATATCCACAGATGAAGGCTGCTAGAAAGGCCTATGGATGGCTCCCCCTTTCCTTGCCTAGACTTCATAGGAGATCAGGCTACACTTACTTATGCTGTAATGTATACTGCTGATCCTAAGGCAGAGGCAGAATAGCAGGGTTGTGAGTCAAAAAAAGCTGATCATACTGCCAAACTGGAGGAACCAGAGCAGATGGGAAGTCAAAGAAATAAGGCATAAAGGAGAATAAGAAAATTCTGGCACTTACTTGTAATCAAAAAGTTTTAATAAGCATAAAATTATTCTGACAGAGGGGAAGTTATGTGTTTTAATCAGGGCATTTACTTTTCATTATAGTTGATACCCAGAAAAACAGACAAGAGCAGACTCATCCATGAACAATATAAATTATCTTAAAATGAAAATTTTAACCTTTTTTATATTGGAACAACTTCCATATTTTTTTTCTTTTTACAAAGATAGTGATCACTTTATTTGTACAGTTCCAATAATGCTTACTTTTACATTAACACTTAAATGAAACTTGCCTTTGGTTACTGAACTTCCTTTTAAACATCTATCAGGAGACATTTGTGTGAGTTTTCTCCAAAGTCCTTTTTTATAAAGCAGGTGTGAGGCACAGGCAGCCAGTGCTGGAAGTGTACACTCAGTAATTCTTTTTTTTTTTTTTTCAATAGTATGATAGGAGAGACCTTCTCCGAGAAGTTACTTTTATTTTATTTTATTTTTAAAATTTTTTATTCTTTTTAAATTTATTTATTTTATTTTATTTTTAGCTGTGTTGGGTCTTTGTTGCTGCATGTGGGCTTTCTTTAGTTGCTTCGATCGGGGGCTGCTCTTCGTTGTGGTGCGTGGGCTTCTCATTGCGGTGGCTTAGGCACGTGGACTCAGTAGTTGTGGCTCACGAACTCTAGAGCGCAGGCTCAGTAGTTGTGGTGCACAGGCTTAGCTGTTCCGCAGCATGTGGGATCTTCCCGGACCAGGGCTCGAACCTGTGTCCCCTGTATTGGCAGGTGGATTCTTAACCACTGTGCCACCAGGGAAGTTCCACTCAGTAATTCTTAAACTTTCTTTAGGTTCTGCCTCTTCTTAAACATAACATTTCTCAACACATAGAAGAGAATTCCTCTTAATAATGCTGTAATATAAAATTGCTTTCTTACCATGGAAAGAAAGACAAGGGTAGAGTGGAGTTTAAAAGGGCATTTGCTAGTCCTATATGACAGAGGAAACCCTACAATAGCATTTTTCTCAAAGGCACGGCCCTGGGTGAGGCCAGAGGTTAGAGGTGACCATGCAAACTGAGGCAAGGGCAGGAGTGGGGCAGAGCACAGCAGGATCATCTCACTGCTGGGGAGACACTAAGTCCCAAAGGGAAGACTCCTAACATTTTATGGACCCCCGGGGCTGGAGGAGGTTGAGGGGGAAGGGCTAGGAGTGGTTGAATACTGAGAACTGAATCAAAGTTAAGTGTTTTCAAGCTCCCCTCGTTCCTCTTATAAGGAGATCCTGGCAGAGATGTCTCAACAGGGGCTTAGTCAAGACCTACCATAAGGAGGCCTCACATAAATGGTCTCCAAATGGAGCACTAGGCTGGGGATGTAGATACGCAGGAGGGCCTGAATCCTTGACTGCGATTCTCTACGGCGTCTGCAGTGCACTTGCTGTGGACCAGGTCTGCTGTGGAGCGGGCAGCTTTCCACTGTGAGCTTTGCCAGGTTAACTTCTTTCACACAAACCATTTTCTTTTTCATCTCTGTGCATTTGCTCATACTGTTCCATCTTCTCAGAAAAACCTTTCTCTTCTCCTTCAGATGAACTCTTGTCTGTTCTTCCGGCCCACACTTATCTCATCGATATTCAAGTTTTCCATAGAACATTTGCTTAAGATGAACTGAAACCCAAGAGAGAGGGTCCACTGCTCTAAGCCCCGTGTTTTAAAGAGTCATGGATGTGGCCATCCTGTAACCAGAACCCATTTCTTCCATGCTTAGAGAATGTCCAGGGTACGCAGAAATCCAGAATTCCCTGTCCAAATGTCTTAACCCAATAGTGTGTACAAGCCAAGGCGTGGGGAGTGGCCAAGGGGTGGCTTTTGGGGATGGTGATGGATAGAGCTTGAACAGTACATGCCAAGATGTCCACAGGCCCTTGCTATGCTAGATGGAGAGTGGGATAGTAAAAGAAAAGGGGTTTCTGGAATTGAGCTTGTAACCTTTTAATCCAGTACCACCAAGTTCCCATAGGAAACTCACTGGAGCTAAAAGAATTTCAGTTAGTACTGGGCTTTCCAAACAGTTATGAAAGTCCATGTTTTTAGTAGCTAGAATTTAAAACATATTTAGCATAAAATTTTGTCAGTTTGATTTTTAACTTTTAAATATTTAGACAAACAGTGTGCAGGTCTCTATTTGTGTTCTTGCCTGAGCCTTGCAAATATTGGGAGTGGGTTTGTGTTTGTTATACCAGGTATTTTATCTGCAGTCTCTAAATTTACCTGTTTTCTTCCTCTCTGTGATTTCATAATACTTTGTATGTTCTTCTATAGTTACATTTTCATGTGCTGTCTTAGTTACTCATCTTCATGGATTTTTCCCTCACAGAGCTATGAGTTACATCAAAAAAAAGTGTTCTTTTCATTGTTAGTTTCCTCTCCGCCTACACTGATGGCACCACATAAAAATTATGACCAATTCTGAAATTTAGATTCAGAATTTCTTCAGTCTTTACTTCTTTGAATCTCTTCATCCAAAAAGTCCCTCATTTTCCAGTGCTCTTGTCTTTATATATGACTTTGCCCTTGTTATTTTACTCTGTTTAGAGTCCATAAACTTGTGCCTTAAATGTCCACTTTGTTACTGATGTAAAAATATAATTGTGAAGTTACTTCTTGAAGTTACTTCCAAGCTCTATACTTTACAACTGGAACAAATCCCTGTCAGACCAAAGCCTACAAGACATGTCAGGGTTAAACCTCACCCACAGTATAATTCCATAGAGGTTAATTACACAAGGTGTACAGGAATAATAATTTAAATGATTATACAATAACACAAGAAGATTATACAATAATACAAGAAGATTTAGTATTATATACTACACAATGCACTGCATAGTTTATATTAGCTATATGATTTACTGTTCACAGTTACCATGAAAAGTAGAAATCATTATTTCCCTACTGACATTGAGGATATAAACGTAAAGAGATAAATTAACTTGACTAATCTCACGTAGTTTATGAATAACATATGTAGGATTCATACCCAGGTATATATTTCTTAAACCCTGATCCCTTCTTCTATATCTTTTGGTAGTCAACATCTCCCAAATGCTTAATATATAATTTTGGTCAATAAATGCCTGTTAAATTAATGAATGAACAAATTAATAAGAGAGATGGATGGATGGATGGATGGATGGGTGGATAGGTGGATGGATGAATAGATAGTAGATTTATAATTAGGAATAATTAGAAAATAAAGGTCATGTGTAGGGGATTAAAGTGTGACCAGTTAATAAAGGTCCTTTATGCAAATGTAGGTCAAAATCTACCAAACCACAAACAGAAACATTTGAATTTCTGCATTAATTCATATAAGTAATACTCTCCCTCCTGGAAATCATTCAAAATAGAGATAATCATAGAAGAGGCTTTAAAACTTTAGTGTGCATCACACCAACCTAGGGCAGTTCTTTAATGGGCAGAACACTTGGCTCCACCTCCAGGGACTGTGCTGCAGTGGGGCTGAGGGGCATATGTTATAACAGTCCCACCAAATAATTCTGATGTACAAATCCATTAACTATACTTTGGGAATCTGTTACTGGAAGAAAGTAGCCAAGATATTTTTTTCCCCTTTATCCTCAGAAAGAAGGAGAAAAGAATAATTTGATTCTTAATAGAGGGTTTATTAGAATGATCCATTTACAGTGCTTTGGTCCATGTCCCAGTCTCACTTTCAGGGATCTCATGGGTGTCCTAAGCCACTCAAGTGGGGCTTCATGCCCGACAGATCGGTGTCACTGCAGGTCGGTGCTCGCTGGCTGCGCTCCATGGCAGTTCTCACCAGGAAGCAGTGAATAGGACTCCAAGGAGGCTCTCTGCTTGCTGGCCTCAAGCTTTTCTCTCTAACTCAATCTTTGCTCTTTGTTTCTCTCCCTTCCACCTTTTCCTTCAACTTTAGGACCTTTCCACTAGTCTGGGGGTAGAAAAATACTCTCTACAAGTTTTTATTTGAATCTATCTGTTGGATTCACCAGTGGCCTTTTAAATTAGTAGATCAATATTCAGAGTCTTTATTTTCTGGTTCAGTAGATTACTAGTTTTACAGCCTAGGAGAGGGGAAAACATTCAAAGCACAAGTGAGAGTTTATGAGAAGCAATGGAAATCCCTTAAATAAAACTACAAAGTAGTCAAACAAAAGACACTCAGAGTCCACAGAAAATAACTTGATAATCAATATCATGCTTTGGATTGTATAGAACAATCTGGTGATGTGAATAGAAAGGGCGGAATACTTTTTAAGTGACAACAGTAAGAAGTAATGACTCACTGCCTATCGATGATATGGCTAAAGTTTTCTCCAAAACATTAAGACTTGGTGACCAAATTAAGATAGATTGAATAGTGATTTGATGCTTTAAATAAGAAAAAACTATCAAAAGTTCTGCCATGTAACTTGTAAATTTTTTGAAATTTTCTTTCTTCCATAATACTCCTCAAGGATCATGCTTAGACCCCATGAAAGAAGGACATTGTGAACTTTTGTTTAAACATGACATATTAAACACTTGTTTACTTGTGTTCCCTTCTAAACTCCCTTAAATTGATGATGAAAACGTTTTCAAAGGGAATATACTCCAAGTAAAAGTAAAAAGAGAACAACAAAACAGCATTACTGAAGCTGAGAGGCAAATGGAAAGGAGTTAGTTAGCTGACTTAGAAAAATAAATCTGAAACCAGAGCTGAGAGTGGAGAAAACCTCCGACACAAGATGCCTTACCTGCACAACCGTAGAAGGGTTCAAGAACAGTGCACCCTAAATAGCTCTGAAAGTGCCAGTGGAATTGAAAGCAATTAGCCTAACAGATCCCTTCCCGTCAATCCACACAGCAAAGAAATAACCTGTCCTCATTCCAGCAGAAGACTGGCAGCTTACTTTCTCGAGATACTGAGCCCAAGAAACTGAATCCAGGGATGACAGGTACTACTAGCGACTGGAAGCAATACTGAAACGAGGGGATTAACTGAAGGACTATATTCCAATCCATGACACTAAAGGCCCTTTCTTGCTATTGCTCTCAGGATGTTGGCAAGATTCTCCCCCTTAAGCGAGAGACTGGAGAATTCTCTCAGAGGAATTTACCATCCCAAATGCAAAAGAATCTGTAGATTTTGAAAATCAGACATCGTCCAAAAATTTCATGAGAGATTTTTCAGATTGTAGTGCCACTTGCTACTGAGAAATGCTTTCCATATACTAAGAGGTTCCAATCAGCTTTTCAGTGCTTCATTCTTAATATATTAGATAATCAAGGATTGCCAGATACTTGAGAAAAGCTGTGGCATGAAATACAGAGACCCAAACAAACAAAAAAAGGGGAATTAGAAATAATCAGAGCCAATTCAGAACAAGAAAAGGAAAGCCATCAATAATAAAAAATAATTGTAAGAAATATCCAGTGATACATGATATATCCTTAAAAGAAAATTTAGGTATCTTAAAAATGAAAGTCTAAATAACAGAAAATAGTTATTATATCTAAAACATAAAATGTGAAGTTAGGAGATGATGTTGATATACGAGTACAATGTAAGGTTAGTAGAAAGTAACTATATTTGAATAAAAATCTACTAAATAGTACAAGCGTATTACATAAGAATATGGACAAATAGAAGAACTAAATGAGCACTAAAGTGGAGCTAAATTACCGGTGGGTAGTTACTTCCGTGGAGTGGGAATCAAGGACTGGAAGGGGGGTGACGGGGAGAAGGAAACTGTTTTTCTTTTTTTAAATAAACTATATAAAACCATTTAATTTTTAAAACTACTTCCACATATTATTTGATAAAAGATAATGTTACATTATAAAAATATTTAATTGCTATCCAGAAAATTTAAAATCTTCATAATATGTATTAATTTTCTAATAACTGGAAAAAAAAGTGCATAGCATCTGTTTATGTTATTGTAGCTCCTAATCTTACTGCAGTACTTGGATATATAGATTCCTATCAGGATACTGCAGATGGCAAAATTGTATATGGGAAGCACGTAGCCCTGAGCATCACGGAGCTTTAAAACCACTGAGCTATGTATTTCAAATGCCACATAATAATGATGTGTGTGCCATCTTAAGATACAAAGTCTTAAGAGTCTGCTGTCTGTAATAGAAACATGACTGTGCTGTACACAATGAGTATATGTTATTCTTTATTTTATGTTAAAGACTTGTAGATCCAGCATAAAAGAAAATCTGTTCTTCAATAAAACTAGGATTCCAAATAAATCACACATCAAAAGAGAAACAAGCAAACTTTGTTTACCTGCATTGCTATTGTAAGAGGCTCTTGGAGTCTTTGGTACACTATTAAAACATTTATTATATGTAGATTTCCAGGAAAGTACAAACAAATCAGAACAAATCTGTTTTCCCCCTTAGGACAGAGCAAACTCTGAAGAACATATTTTGCCTGTTTGTATTTCTGTGTGCTCTAGATTTAAGACTGAGGATGAAAAAACTGATTTAAAGGTGGTTTTCTGTGCTTCATGAAGTTTGCTGTTAAATTCCTACAATAAATTTCTTCCTTTGGTGAATAAAATGTTTCCATAGCCTTTAAGAATAAGGGTCTTTCTCTTTCAAAGTTTTATTGCCCACTCTCATCAGAAGCAAATAGCCAAGATTAACAATTTGGAATTATGGTGAAGAAGAAAAAAACCATAAAAGTAACTCTCAATGTTTAACAGAGTAAGAACTTTATGAATAATTTTTAAATGAATATTGGCAATCCTTATAGGACTTCATAGTTTAAAGTATATAATCATATATTATCTCACTTGACTGTATGGCAGGCAAGGCCATCATTTTACTGAGAAATAAACTTAGTTTCAGGAAAGTTCCAGAAATTGCTCAATGAACAAGATGCAGGATCAGTCTCAGATTTATAACTTCTCATTCTGAGTCCAGTATTATTGCCCTGAATTCTCTATCACTTCACGAGGACTCATATTAAAAGACTATCGATATTTTACCTGAATAGCAGTGAGGGGGTCTGATGTTTAAATTGACAATTCTGAACAAATGTCTACCTGTCTTCAAAACTTAGTTCAATTATTTGGGTCACATGAAGTAATTGCACTGACCTACTCATACATGACCTCTCTGTATGCGTAGATAATCGAACTAGGAAAATCCTCCTGAGTCCTTTATCCTTCAACTGATAGCTGAGGCATAATAATAAAGATTAAAAACAATGACAGTGACAAAGATAATGATTTTGGTAGCTAACAATGATCACTTATGATATGACAGGCACTAAGTGCTATACGTATCATTTTTTTTCATTTTTTTAATTGAAGTATTGTTGACATACAATATTATATAAGTTCTAGTACAACATAGTGATTTGACATTTATATACATTATGAATTGATCACCATAATACAAGTTTAGTAACTATCTGTCACCATACAAAATCACTGCAATATTATTGACTATATTTACTATCCTGTACATTACATCCCTGTGAAGTATGTACCTCTTAATCCTCTTCACCTATTTCACCCACCCTCCTACCATCCTCCTCTCTGGTGATCACCACTTCTCTGAATCTATGAGTCTGTTTCTGTTTTGTTATGTTTGTTCACTTGTTTTGTTTTTCAGATTTCACATACAAGTGAAATCATATGATATTCGTCTTTCTCTGTCTGGCTTATTTCATTTAGCATTATGAACTCTAGGTTCATCCATGTCATTGCAAATGGAAAGATTTCATTCTTTCTTATGGCTGAATAATATTCCATTGTGTGTGTGTGTGTGTGTGTGTGCGTGTGTATCACATCTTCTTTATCCACTCATCTATTGGTGAACACTTATGTTGCTTCCATATCTTAGCTGTTGTGAATAATGCTACAATAAACATAGAGGTGCATCTGTCTTTTCAAATTAGCGTTCTTGTATTCTTTTGATGCATACCCAGAAATTGCTGGATCATATGGTAGTTCTATTTTTTTTTTTTTTTGAGGAACTTCCATACTGTTTTTCATAGTGGCTATACCAATTTATGTTCCCACCAACAGTAGTGCTGTACATATCTTAATCCTCATTACAATTTTATGAAATTGGCACTAGAATTATACTCATCCTATAGTTAAGAAAAATAAAGACTAGAGGTTAAGTCACCTACCTAAAGACAGGCAGCTAAAAAATGGAGGATCTATGCAGTCTGGCTACAAAAAAAATCTATGCCTAAATTCTCTAGTTATGGCTTTGTAACACTTTCTTTTTTGCAACCTCAGGTGCACATGTAAATTGAATTAGTTTCCAGACTTAGAAACAACTATTCCTTCTGAACTTTATATTACACTTCTAGAAACACTTTTTCATTAATCTCACAGTTCCTGTGGTACCCAGTAAAGTCCTGAACAAAGAACACCAAATTAGGCAATGTTTTTTTACACCCATTTGGATGCCTCATTACGTGATACCATGTATCCAAATAAAAACTGTGAATTCTTCAGTGAGCAAGACCAGAGGTGGGCACTAGTTAGTCAGGAAGCAATTCTGAGCTCTGAGCTCCACAAAAGGCTCCAGATGAGTTATAAAGCCACATGTCTCAACCGCAAAATGCTATCAGGCAAGCGACAACGGGGTGGACAAGGATCTTCACCTCAGGGTAGCTTTGGAAAGCAGCTTTGCCAACCACAAACACTCAGAATATTAGCATCCACTTTAAATGTAAAAGCACTCTTCTCATCCTCCACACACCCAGATGCCATCCTGGAGAGAAGCCAGGAAGGCATTAGGAAATTGAATCCCTGCAAGACTAGGAAGTTTTCTTATTTGTGACTGAGTATTGCATAAAATAAACTATTTAAGTTACCAGTTTTGAACATGATAGTACTGAAAATCAAATCTCCAATCCCTCTAATCATCTTGTGAAAACTTGAGACAAAGACTTGATTAGTCCAAAATTAAACAAAGGCCTTACATTTTCACTGAACACAGAAGGTGTAGTTTCAATAAATGCGTTTAAATACTTATACACCTCATGGGGCCAGTTGATGATGGCTGGCATTGAACTATGCCTCTGACATCTTCTGGAACAAGCGATGTCTTGTCTATGCCTTGTCTATGCCTCTCTGTCTATGCCTTTGCCCTTGCTCACCTGCATTAGTCTGTGTGTACATCCCTTCCCTACTTACCTTACCCCCTTCTGTTATAATCTGAAGCTTTGGTCAGTTTATAACTTTAGCCTCACACCTACTCTTCCTCTTCTTCTTTTCTCTCCTGTCTCTCTTCTCTCCTTGATTCTTTCTAAGTTAGTTAATTCTATGGTTGTCATAGAAATTACAGTTACAAAAAATAAAATTCTGAAGAGAGTGTTTTTATTGGAAAAAAGAAATAAGTGAAGACTAAGAAGTGAGTGGGTTTGTGAGGTGAGTGACAGAAGAAGAAGGATAAAGTTTCTGCAACACAGCATCAGGAGAACACGAGACAAACTGCCAGGGCCTGAGGTATCAGAGAGGACAAGGCAGGAGGGTAAGACGGTCCCTCTAGACTTCGCTGTGCTCCAACAAGAAAGTTTAATAAATAGCGTGAAAGGTGGAGATTTCCTCTTTGCTTAAGGAGCCAAAGGCGTGACTAACAGGCTGTTCAATATATTTGTCCATAAGGAGCTCCAGATTATTCTGCAGTCCGGAGCACTCACAGTCAGGGGGAGAGTCTCTTCTAAGTAGCAACTTCAGTTACAATTACCTCACACTTTCCTAAACATATGTGCATGTGCACTGTCAGGGGGCTGCTTCTCTTTATCCCACACATATTTTTACTAAGTCTTATTTACCTGGATGTTTTATTCTTCCAGTTGTAGTAATGTCCGGGTAACTCTCTGCTCTATGGTTCCCATGTCTGAAGCTGCTTCAGATGCTTTGCTGGCCTGCTTTTGTTCCTTGAAGACAAATCTTCAAGTGACCAGTTGTACATGTTGCACTCTTATGGTTGGGTCTGTTAAGGAAAAATTGTACCAGACATGATGAGAAGACAGAAGTTAATTTTATGATACCATTGCCACTGATAGAGGAGAGAGCATAGAGCAACTATGAATACCCAATTCCCCAGAGGCAAAAAGCTGGAAAATTTTTAAGAGCTAGGCAGGGGTACAAAGAGAGGTGGGCAGGCTTCCTGGTTATCTGTATTTGGTAACTGGCCTTACCCAAAGGAAAAGTAAACGTTCTCTTATCTTCATGACAGTAGGTAGTTTTACAACTTGGAACAAGGCAAGTCCCTTTTCAGGCCCCTACCTCCCACAGAAAGAGGAACCCAGGGGTGCAATCTTCCTTGATGATTGCATTTCAAAGAGATGGCTCCCAGGTTCTTGAGAAACTCAGTCCTGGGTTGTAAAACTGACAAGAGCCCGGAAGAAGATTTACACACATTTCAAAGGGGTAGAGAAAGGGTTTACAATTACAAGTTTAAAGTAAATGCTTGGGACTTCCCTGGTGATGCAGTGGTTAAGAATCCACCTGCTAATGCAGGGGATACGGGTTTGACCTCTGGTCCGGGAAGATCCCACATGCCATGGAGCAACTAAGCCCGTGTGCCAAAACTACTGAGCCTGCACTCTCGAGCACTCGAGCCTCAACTACTGAGCCCACGAGCCACAACTACTGAAGTCCGCTCACCTAGAGCCTGTGCTCCTCAACAAGAGAAGCCACCGCAATGAGAAGCTCACACACCACAACAAAGAGTAGCCCCTGCTCACCGCAACTAGAGGAAGCCTGAGCACAACAATGAAGACTCGACGCAGCCGAAAATAAATAAATAAATAAATTTACTAAAAAAAAGTAAATGCTCTAAGAAAAGGGAGGTCAAGGGCCTGGAATCAGGAAGAAATCTGTCTGAAGTTTCGCCAGGCTGTGGGGAGTATTAAGGTCATCTTGGTCAGGTCACAGTCACAGTTATCGCTGTGGACACTTAGACTCTTCAGTAGCTCTAAGGAAACCAGAAAGTAGCCATTAGTGCAGCCTGGATTATTGCTTTCAGGAACATTGCTCTGACTTTGCTGCCACTCTTACCAGTGTCCCATCAATGTCAACTCTACTCAGTTGTCAAATGACTATTCTTTGATACTTACCTGGTTGAGCATTCTATACTAAGCACTCAGAGTTGAAGGTGGACTTCATACTCATACAGCATGGGTTGTCCCTGCTCTTGAACATCCACTATCATGTCCACTAAGAGCAAAGCTCCTGCCTAGAAATAATAGGCCTGTTTCTCTGCCTTTGCCATAAAGGTAAAACAAATCAAAACAGAGGAAAACAAAAACAGAAACAAAAAACTAAAAAGTGAGAGGGTACTTCTTCCCCTTAGGCAAGTTTTATACTCTTACAATGGTGCTCTGGGCTATATAAAGATAAAGTAATACTAAAGGACTTTGGAAAGACAAATAGAAGAAACAGAATCCTTTTTTGGCATAATAACTGGTGTTATACTATTGTACTAAATCTCAACGTTAGAAATGCATGTTTCTGCTATAGAGTATTCTCTCAGTTAAGGGAGGACATCTTTCCCTCATGCTTTACACACATTTAGTGGCTCTGAGGCTCTCAATCCTCCCACATCTGCAAATATTTTAAAGGAGATACCATAAAGAACAGAATACCTGCAGAAGAGTCAGAGGCTTAGAGAAAAAAGGACCCTGTGAGGGAAGGTGGCAATGTTAAGAGATAAGGGACCAAGAAAAATGAGAGAAAATACAGGGACACAGAAGAAGCAGTTCTCTTGTATCTCTTCACTGTGGATTTATTGAACTGAACCTACTGGAGAAAATAACTGATTTGCCCCATTCTCTGGGTTCCATACAAAAATCTCAAGAGATGGGCCATACTCTCTTATATTTTTGGACGTTAAAGGCAGAACAATGTTTAATTAAAAAGAATGAAAAGGGGGGAGAGGTAAGAAGGAAGAAAGAAAGGATGGAAAACTATTTATAGCACTCTATTTTTTCCAAATAACAGATAAAAGGATTTTGAGATCATGGTCTTTTCATCTTTTCTTATAGGGAATTTCACTCCACTCAGCATTCTAAGCTTGGCATTAAACTCATTAAATTACTCACTACAACCTTATGAGGCAGGTAGCAATATACCCATTTTCTAGGAGCAGAATTTTAAACTGTAGGCGAGAAAGACACTTGCTCAAGTCGCATAAAAGGTAAATAGTGAAAACAAGAATCAAGAGCAGACAAGCTGGCTCAGACCCCTGTGCTTTAACATGAGACCCCTCTGTCTCACTAGGTGCTCCTTTTCTATATTGAAATGGTACAGGGTATAATATGAGGAAAGTAGCTAATCCTAACATTTCAGTTAGTAAGGCACTCTTTCACCTTTACCACTTCTCTCAGAGTTGATGCCTTGGACAGGAATCCCACTTATCTTGAACATCAGTAATGGCATGTGATATTAGCTCCTAAGCTTTATGTACATCATCTGAGATAATTAGCTCCCAAGCTTTGAATAGCTGTAGAACAGAGGAATAAATTATCCTTGGTTGCTTTTGCATGTTTGCACATAATCAAATTTAGAAGAGTAGAATTTAGTACAGAGTGAAATGTGGTAGCCACAAGTCCAGAGAAAGGGTCAAGGAAGTAAATGAACAAAACACATACTGAAAGGTGTTGTAAAGAGTGTTTGCCATATATCTGCCATGTAAGAATTAAAAAGCTAAAAAATGGATAGGGTACTCTATATTGACTAAAATTATTAAGAGTCAGAAGCACTGTCCATAGGAATGGAAATGCTGACCACACGGAAGCAAAGCACACTTATTATTACATGTTTATCAGACATAAAGACACCCAGCATGGAGTTCAACATATTTTACATACCTGCATTGGCTGACTGAGGAGTACTATACAAGGTTATCCCAAATTCACTTTCCAACACACTCTCCCCAATCCTATTAATGTGTTAAGGGGCCACACTAGAAAGGTGAAGAATCAGTGAAGCTAGTAAATTTTCCTTTTATCATTGGGACGGCCTATATGGACAGTCTCCATCCACAGTTAAATAACTGAGGGAAGAATAAGTTATCCACCTGAAAGGATGATCAGGAAAATTTTTGTAAGGATATTCCATGAGCTAAGCCATGAACATGAATATATAGTTATAAAGAATACAGGGGGGAGGGAAACGAGTAAAAATAATGTTCTAGAGAATTAAAGTAGTTAGGCATGGCTGGATTCAAAATATGTATATGATACTTCTAGATGAGGTTAAAGTGAAAAATAAGGGTACAGAGATAAAGAAATGCCAGAAATTATAAAGCTTTGGAGATCATACCTAGGTGTTGGTACTGTGCCATAAAAGTGACTTGAAACTACTAAAGGATTTTTACTTTGGGAAGTACATTTAGAGATTTTCATGATAAGAAATTAAGTTTTAGAGCAGTAGGGAATGCTTGGAAGAGGTGAAGACTGGAGACAGAAAGACCAGTTTGAAGATTATAATAATCGAAGTCAGAAAAGACAAGAATTCTTTTTTTTAAATTAATTAATTAATTAATAATATCTTTATTGGAGTATTATTGCTTTACAATGGTGTGCTAGTTTCTACTTTATACCAAAGTTAATCAGCTACATATATACATATATCCACATATCTCCTGCCTCTCACATCTCCCTCCCACCCTCCCTATCCAACCACTCTAGGTGGTCACAAAGCACTGAGCTGATCTCCCTGTGCTATGCGGCTGCTTCCCGCTAGCTATCTATTTTACATTTGGTAGTATATAAGTCCATGCCACTCTCTCACTTCGTCCAAGCTTACACTTCCCCCTTCCGGTGTCCTGAAGTCCATTCTCAACGTCTGCGTCTTTATTCCTGTCCTGCCCCTAGGTTCGTCAGAACCGTTTTTTTTTTCTTAGATTTCATATATATGTGTTAGCATACAGTATTTGTTTTTCTCTGACTTACTTCACTCTGTATGACAGACTCTAGGTCCATCCACCTCACTACAAATGACTCAATTTCATTTCTTTTTATGGCTGAGTACTATTCCATTGGATATATGTGTCACATCTTCTTTATTCATTCATCTGTCGATGGACACTTAGGTTGCTTCCATGTCCTGGCTATTGTAAATAGAGCTGCAATGAACATCTGTGGTACATGTCTCTTTTTGAATTATGGTTTTCTCAGGGTATATGCCCAGTAGTGGGATTGCTGGGTCATGTGGTAATTCTATTTGTAGTTTTTTAATGAACCTCCATATTGTTCTCCATAGTGGCTGTATCAATTTACATTTCCATCAACAGAGTAAGAGGGTTCCCTTTTCTCCACACCCTCTGCAGTATTTATTCTTTGCAGATTTTTTGATGATGGCCATTCTGACTGGTGTGAGGTGATACCTCATTGTAGTTTTGACTTGCATTTCTCTAATGACTAGTGATGTTGAGAATTCTTTCATGTGTTTGTTGGCAATCTGTATATCTTCTTTGGAGAAATGTCTATTTAGGTCTTCCACCCATTTGTGGATTGGGCTTTTGTTTTTTGGATATTGAGCTGCATGAGCTGCTTGTAAATTTTGGAGATTAATCCTTTGTCAGTGGCTTCATTTGCAAATATTTTGTCCCATTCTGAGGGTTGTTTTTTCATCTTGTTTATGGTTTCCTTTGCTGTGCAAAAGATTTTAACTTTCATTAGGTCCCATTTGTTTATTTTTGTTTTTATTTCCATTTCTCTAGGAGGTGGGTCAAAAAGGATCTTGCTGTGATTTATGTCATAAAGTGTTCTGCTTATGCTTTCCTCTAAGAGTTTTATAGTGTTTGGCCTTACATTTAGGTCTTTAATCCATTTTGAGTTTATTTTTGTGTATGGTGTTAGGGAGTGCTCTAATTTCATTCTTCTACATGTAGCTGTCCAGTTTTCCCAGCACCAATTATTGAAGAGGCTGTCTTTTCTCCATTGTATATTCCTGCTTCCTTTATCAAAAATAAGGTGGCCATATGTGCGTGGGTTTATCTCTGGGTTTTCTATCCTGTTCCATTGATCTATATTTCTGTTTTTGTGCCAGTACCATACTGTCTTGATTACTGTAGCTTTGTAGTATAGTCTGAAGTCCGGGCGCCTGATTCCTCCAGCTCCGTTTTTCTTTCTCAATATTTCTTTGGCTATTCGGGGTCTTTTGTGTTTTCATACAAATTGTGAAATTTTTTGTTCTAGCTCTGTGAAAATTGACATTGGTAGTTTGATAGGGATTGCACTGAATCTGTAGACTGCAGAAATACAAAGGATCATGAGAGATTACTACAAGCAACTATACGCCAATAAAATGGACAACCTGGAAGAAATGGACAAAGTCTTAGAAAAGCACAACCTTCTGAGACTGAACCAGGAAGAAATAGAAAATATAAAGAGACCAATCACAAGCACTGAAGTTGAGACTCTGATGAAAAATCTTCCAACAAACAAAAGCTCAGGACATGATAGCTTCAAAGGTGAATTCTATCAAACATTTAGAGAAGAGCTAACACCTATCCTTCTCAAACTCTTCCAAAATACAGCAGAGGGAGGAACACTCCTAAACACATTCTACGAGGCCACCATCACCCTGATATCAAAACTAGACAAAGATATCACAAAGAAAGAAAATACAGGCCAATATCACTGATGAACATAGATGCAAAAATCCTCAACAAAATACTAGCAAACAGAATCCAACAGCACATTAAAAGGATCATACACCATGATCAAGTGGGGTTTATCCCAGCAATGCAAGGATTCTTCAATATACACAAATCAACCAATGTGATACAGCATATTAACAAACTGAAGGAGAAAAACAATATGATCATTGCAATAGATGCAGAAAAAGCTTTCGACAAAATTCAACACCCACTTATGATAAAAACCCTCCAGAAAGTAGGCATAGAGGGAACTTACCTCAACATAATAAAGGCCATATATGACAAACCCACAGTCAACATTGTTCTCAATGGTGAAAAACTGAAACCATTTCCACTAAGATCAGGAACAAGACAAGGTTGTTCACTCTCACCACTATTATTCAACATAGTTTTGGAAGTGTTAGCCACAGCAGTCAGAGAAGAAAAAGAAATAAAAGGAATCCGAATCGGAAAAGAAGAAGTAAAGCTGTCACTGTTTGCAGATGACATGATACTATACATAGAGAATCCTAAAGACTCCACCAGAAAACTACTAGAGCTAATCAATGAATTTGGTAAAGTAGCAGGATACAAAATTAATGCACAGAAATCTCTTGCATTCCTATACAATAATGATGAAAAATCTGAAAGAGAAATTAAGGAAACACTCCCATTTACCATTGCAACAAAAAGAATAAAATGCCTAGGAATAAAAGTACCTAAGGAGGCAAAAGACCTGTATGCAGAAAACTATAAGACACTGATGAAAGAAATTAAAGATGATACAAACAGATGGAGAGATATACCATGTTCTTGGATTAGAATGATCAACATTGTGAAAATGACTATACTACCCAAAGCAATCTACAGATTCAATGCAATCCTTATCAAAGACAAGAATTCTTAAGAGGTCACAGGACTCTCATTCTGGCTTTGATAATTGCAGCAGAATCACCAGGAGAGATGGATGGATAGAGAGACAGATTAGATAGATAGATAGACAGACAGATAGATAGATAGAGATATAGATAGATGAGATAGAGATAAATATATTTACATAATTTATTAGAAAAGTCTGCCCTTACACAACTGTGGGAGTTGGTTAAAGAGTCTGTGTTAAGATTGCTCTACTGGACTTCCCTGGTGGTGCAGTGGTTAAGAATCTGCCTGTCAATGCAGGGGACACAGGTTCAATCCCTAGTTCAGGAAGATCCCACATGCCACGGAGCAATTAAGCCCATGCGCCACAACTACTGGGCTGCACTCTAGAGCCCGCTAGCCACAACTATTGAGCCCACGTGCTGCTACTACTGAAGCCTGCGTGCCTAGAGCCCGTGCTCCACAACAAAGAGAAGCCACTGCAGTGAGAAGACTGTGCACTGCAACGAAGAGTAGCCCCCACTCGCCACAACTAGAGAAAGCCTGCACACAGTAACAAAGACCCAATGCAGCCAGAAAAATAAAAACAAAGTTAAAAAAAGAAAAGAAAGATGGCTGTATTCACATCTGATCCTAGAGGTTGAAACCCGTAGGGCAGCCAGTGAGAAACAGAAGATGGATATGAAGTGGGGGGAGACTAAAGATAAACTGGAACCCATGAACATGGGCTGGAACCCCCAGGACAGACTGGAACCTAAGTGTCTTACTGCTTCCAACTTTATGACATAGCTGTCCTCAGGAGAAAATCGTGCTCTTACACATGTACTTAAAAAAACCCTTGGCCCAGGACTTGGAGAAGTTGAAGACAGACCTGAGAGAAGTTGGAGCAATTGATGTCTCAAGCCAATGAGACAAACTAGCAGGTAAGTGACAACATGCTTGAGCTATAAGACTTCTTGCTGCCCTTGCACCAGCACTGTAAACATTAAAAAAAAAAAAAAGATTGTGCTTCACTTTTACCTTCTAATCTCTAAAATATCTCTTTTGTGACCCATTTTGAATAAAATATACAATGAAGGGTATTCTGGGAAATGAAATGTAGTTCACCCTAGCCCAGTTGACACACTACAAAGACACCAGCAAAGACTGATATGAAATGGTTTGATAAAAGCAGAATAGGAGTTCATGTCTGATTAGATATGTCTCATGGGGTGGAACAATATTAAAAATGAAGAATTCATTAAATTTGGTAGCTGCAATCCAGTACAATGAAATTTCAGGGGTAGATCCTGAAACCAGAGACTAAAAATATAAATGGGAATTATCAACAGGAAGAAAGTTCTTTCCAGGAATTTAGAAAGCAAAGGGAAGAGAGAGGAACATAGCTTTGGAGGAACCACAATAAATGTAGTAAAATAATGATAACAACAATATGGAAGATTGGCAATATAGCATATTTAGGGCCTTCTGCAAAGAGCCAGTGACCATAGACAAGCTAAAATGTAGACAAGAAGGGGGTAATATGAAGAAATAACAATCCTTAGAGGCCAGGAGAATATTACATATGAGTACAAACACATAGGTGGAGAGATAAGTGCCAACCTAAGAAGGGACACATTTTCTCTGAGAAAGAAGGAACAAAAGGTAAAAGCAGAGCTTGTCATAATTAGTCATCACAATATTTCTGAAATGTTCAATTCTATACAGGTTTACTGACACCTAAAAAGTGAATGTTTTATTATTAATTTTTTTCTTAAACAAGCTTTATAATATTGTCTAGACACAATATTATTAATTGTACTTGTGTCTAGACAAATTAAGTCTTGAAGTTTTATTAAGAAATCAAAATTTTATATAATATTTACAATATGAAAGCTTACAATATTAAATGATATATTTTAATATGTAGGTGTGTGTATGTGTGTGTACTTAGTAAAGATTCTATGTGAGTTGAGTTAGATTCTAAATTATCACTAGGATAATGCAAGTTGAATTGTAAAGCTATTGTACTTGAACTTGTCAAACAGATTCGCAGTATATAATGTTACATATATTTAGATGTGATAATATCTACGGTTCTAGGATTTGCCATGTTACCTCTCTGGTGTAAACTGCACTTATTCTTCGAGCAATATCTGTTATGTAAGTGTTCAGAGTATACAAAAAACTTCTGGAAATTTTCTAAAATAAAAAAGTAACTTTTAAAGATATATCTAAGGGATTAAAGTTAACTTCAATATGCAGGCATACTTCTTGTTAAGGAAGCAAGTCAGCTATTACCTTAAAAATTAAGGTCACATCTTGTTTTGCTCAAGAGTAAATGAAATGACATAGGATGAATAATGTATGCATTATAAGACCAACATATTCTCCAATTTCATCCTATTAATAATACATAAAACCTATTGATAATCATGTTGGTGTACTTAAATAAACAGTACATTTGAAAATAAAAGACAGAACTTAAAATTCTGGGTCATAACATACCTGCAAAATATCATTATCCAGAAAATCACTGTGAATCCTTTCATGCGTCTTTGAGATAAGACAACATCAAATGAAATATTATTTAGTTTTGACTTTAAGTCCAACACTTCTGTGATTATAAAAAAGTAAAACAAATAAAAAATGAAATTAAAAAAAAGTATCTCTTTTCCTCAAATGTATAACTGAAGCTAAAGTGCATGTTTATTTTAATTTAGCAAAAAGGAAAATGCTTGTCAATCACATATTAAATGAAACAATTGTTTAGAGAAGTGACCATAAATTGTAATGAAAGTAAAGTGAATTATACTTAGTCATGTAAAACAATGAGATATTTTCATCACTTCTTTCATGCCTTCATAAATTGAAAACATTCATTGTCTGTCTCCTTTTGCCTTTTCGTTTCAAATTTTTTAGTTTCCACTCAGAGCGCTACTCTTATTTCTGTTGTTCTTTTCTTTGCCATTTTTTCCTTGGCATGTGATTCTGAGCTGCTTTTAATAGAGATGACATATTGGTAACTCTTTAAAGTAAACTATATCTAAGCTTCTAAGAATCTCTCTCTCTGTCTCTGTCTCGCTCTCTCTCTGAATATCCCACTGCTAATATGTACTTTATAATGTCACTTATGAGTCAGGGTATTTTTTTTTTTTATTAATTTTTATTGCAGTATAGTTGCTTTACAATGTTGTGTTAGTTTCTACTGTACAGTGAAGTGAATCAGCCATATGTATACATATACCCCTTCTTTTTTGGATTTCCTTCCCATTTAGGTCACCACAGAGCACTAAGTAGAGTTCCCTGTTCTATACAGCAGGTTCTCATTCGTTACCTATTTTATTTAGAGTAGTGTATATATGTCAATCCCAATCTCCTAGTTCATCCCACCCCACCCTCCCCTTGGTACCCATACGTTTGTTCTCAACATCTGTGTCCCCATTTCTGCTTTGCAAATAAGTTCATCTGTGCCATTTTTCTAGATTCCACATATACGCGATATTATACAGTATTTGTTTTTCTTTCTGACTTACTTCACTCTGTATGACAGTCTCTAGGTCCATCCACATCTCTGCAAATGGCACAATTTCATTCCCTTTTATGGCTGAGCAATATTCTATTGTATATATGTACCACATCTTTATCGATCTGTTGATGGACATTTAGGTTGCTTCCATGTCCTGGCTATTGCACATAGCACTGCAATGAAAATTGGGGTGCATGTATCTTTTTGAATTACGTTTTTCTCTGGGTATATGCCCAGGAGTGGGATTGTTGGATCATAAACCCATGCACCTCTAGTCACCCGATCTATGACAAAGGAGGCAAGAATATACAATGGAGAGAAGACAGTCTTTTCAATAAGTGGTACTGGGTAAACTAGACAGCTACATCTAAAAGAATGAAATTGTAACACTCCCTAACACCATATACAAAAATAAACTCAGAGTGGATTAAAGACCAAAATGTAAGGCCAGACACTATAAAACTCTTAGAGGAAAACATAGGCAGAACACTCTATGACATAAATTGCAGCAAGATCCTTTTTTGACCCACCTTCTAGAGTAATGGATATTAAAACAAAAATAAATAAATGGGACCTAATTAAACTTAAAAGCTTTTGCATAGCAAAGAAAACCATAAACAAGATGAAAAGACAACGCTCAGAATGGGAGAAAATATTTCCATATGAAGCAACTGACAAGGGATTAATCTCCAAAATATACAAACATCTCATGCAGCTCAATATCAAAAAACAAACAACCCAACCCAAAAATGGGCAGAAGACCTAAATAGACATTTCTCCAAAGAAGACATACAGATGGCCAACAAACACATGAAAAGATACTCAACATCACTGATTATTAGAGAAATGCAAATCAAAGCTACAATGAGGTATCCTCACACTGGTCAGAATGGCTATCATCAAAAAGTCTACAAGCAATAAATGCTGGAGAAGGTGTGGAGAAAAGGGAACCCTCCTACACTGTTGGTGGGAATGTAAATTGGTACAGCCACTATGGAGAACAGTATAGAGGTTCCTTAAAAAACTAAAAATAGAACTACCATATGAGTCAGAGTATTTTGAAGGAAAAAACCCCTACTCGATTCATAAGCAATACATGTATAAAAATGATGTATGCAAAAGAAAGTAGTTGATAAACTGATAAAGCAAAATCTAGAGCTTGTTGTCCTCAGGAAACTAATAAAAGAAACTGTAAGCTATTTCCTTCCAAGTAGATTGCTGATTTATAGGACTCAGGAAAATCATATTTAACTGAGCCCAGAGTCCTCATGTTAGAGATTGAATGTCTACGCTAACTCATCATGGGAATACCGTTTCTATGTCAAATTAGCTGGAGATTCTGCCAGTTACTTCGTGAGGCTAGAAGGACTCCTCAAGAAAGTCATCAGTGTTATAAATGTAGGACTGAAGCTAAAGACAGCTCATGAAAATTATAGATATGTATTATTGCAAACATTCATAATAGCTTATTGTTTACTCTTAAATTTGCTTTGGCAAAAAAAGAGGGTATAAGATTTTACTGATTTGAATACTCAACAACCCTGTTGTTTTGGGATGTTGTTGTGTTAAGATATTATATATAGAGTACTCAACATCTAATTTTTATTGCAAAAGTTTTTAAGGAAAAACTGACTTAGGAAACTTGGATCAAAATTGTAACTACATATTGCAATTGGCTCTCTCCATCCTAAATCTCTAGAAAGGTAGAACAGTCATGTTTAAATTAATGAATTTTTAATCAGATGAATAAATAAAAGTGGAACTACAAGTACTCTTTGAAGGATATTGGGCCATGAGATCTGATTAAAGAAGGGACCACAGCACAACATATTTTCAGAGACAGCAGTGAGAAAAGGCAAGTACCCCTCTAGGTGCAAGCGAAGGATGGAAGTGTTAGATGTTCAGAGCATAAAGAGACTGGGATGAATCTGCCTACACATTCCTCTTCTCATTCCCTTAGACCAGGGTCGTGAGGGAGGCCTTTGCACCAAGTGTAGGGTCAGAGGCCAGATAGTGTCCTATAGCCTTGAAGAGGAATGGGGAAAACATACCCATTACTAAGTTTTGTCCTATGTGTTTTCATGTTTTAGAATCAGCTCACCAATTAATCATCATCATAATAAAAACTGTTTCAGGTTTGGTTGGGTTGCATTGAATCTAAAGATAAATTTAGGGAGAATTAACATATTTAAAATATTTAATCTCATTCACTGTGTGTATATATACATATACATACAATGTATAGAGACAATGTGTATGAGAGAATATATATATACACACATATATATGAGATATATATATACAAAAACACATACATTGTATTCATGGTATATCCCTACATTCATGTGGACTCTGAATTTCTTTCAATAGTGCTTTATAGTTTTCACACCATCCACTAGATTTATTCCTTAGTTGTTGGTATTTTTGATAAAACTGGAAATGGTTCTTCAAATTTAATTTTATCTTTTTTGTTTTGTTGCTGGTATATAAAAATAAAATTGATTTTTATGTAATAATCATTTTCCAGTGAGCTTGCTCAATTCATTTATGAATTGTAAGAGTTTAACTGAAGATTCATTCAGCTATTTAAACCAAAAAAAAAAATGTTTCTGATTCTTATTCCTTTATTTATTTATTTTTTTTGCCTTAGCGCATGTCAGAAATTGGATGAGATTTGTAATATGACAACATTTATGTAAAATTAAGAACTGGTATATACAACCACACTAAATATATTTTAAAGAAAGGAAACAATTCTAAATAAATGGTTGGGAAAGAACTGTAAGAACATGCAGTGAATACTCACAAGAATGAAAATGATGAATAAAGGAGAAAATAATAAAATAACACAATATGAGAGGGGTTTTACATATATTGATATAGATTTTTATGCCTTTAATTTAGAGGTAAGAATAGCTTATTTCTCTACTTTAAAAGTAAAACAATTTACATTGGAAGACAGTTGCCTTGCCAGATAAGGAAATGAATTATTAAGGTTCTACACCAAAGCAATATGAAAAAAAAGATGTCAATGAAACAGAATGAAACACAGAAATAAACAGAAGATGATGTACAAACTGCTGTCTAATAGATGAGAAAATTAAAATATGCAGGAGAAACCTGCATTATTACACGTTGGATGTCAACAACTAGTATCCCAGTCAGGAAAATAAATAAAATTCTATTATCAACACTTTCTAGAATTTATAGTGAGTACTATTATTATTCACATTTTATGAATGAATAAACTAGACACAGGGGGAAATATATATACACACACACATCATGGAAATGATTTTAAGTTTGAGAACCCATTGAAATTTCACAAAAAATTATAAACAAATGAAACTACGTCCTATAAGACATATATAACATCATATACAATTAAAGAAATTAAAAAAAAAATAACCTACTTAGAAACTGAGAAACAAAATTCAACAGTATGATGTTCAAAGTTTTCCTGTCTCTAACTAATTATATTAATAATAATTATATATATAAACATAGAATATAAAAAAGGAAGCCAATAAAAATTCAAATGGTTAATAGCTATGTAATGAGATGCCCTAATTTATTCAAATAAATATAAATTCAAAACACGAAATTTCATTTTTCTTCCACTAGCAAATCTAACAAAATGTACAATTGTATAAAATTTTGTTGAATGTATTTAAAAGACGATGCCCTCAAACCTATAACTAAAAGTGTTAATTAATGACAATTTTTGGAATAAAATTTGCTATATCAATAGAAATTAAATATACATATATTGTTAAACCAAGCTATGTGGCTGACAGGGTCTTGGTGCTCTAGCCGGGTGTCAGGCCTGTACCACTGAGGTGGGAGAGCCGAGTTCAGGACATTGGTCCACCAGAGACCTCCCGGCTCCACGTAATATCAAATGGTGAAAGCTCTCCCAGAGATCTCCATCTCAACGCTAAGACCCAGCTCCACTCAAAGACCAGCAAGCTACAGTGATGGACACCCTATGCCAAACAAATAGCAAGACAGGAACACAACCCCACCCATTACCAGAGAGCCTGCCTAAAATCATAATAAGGTCATAGGCACCCCAAAACACACGACTGGACGCAGTCCTGCCAATCAGAAAGACAAGATCCAGCTTCATCCACCAGAACACAGGCACCAGTCCCCTCCACCAGGAACCTACACAACCCGCTGAACCAATCTCAGCCACTGGGGGCAGACATCAAATACTATGGGAAGTACGAACCTGCAGCCTGCGAAAAGGTGACCCCCAAAACAGTAAGTTAAGCAAAATGGGAAGACAGAAAAACACACAGCAGATGAAGGAGCAAGGTAAAAACCCATCAGATCAAAAAAATGAAGAGGAAACTGGTAGTCTACCTGAAAAAGAATTCAGAGTAATGATAGTAAAGATGATCAAAAATCTTGGAAATAGAATGGAGAAAATACAAGAAACATTTAATAAGGACCTAGAAGAACTAAAGAGCAGACAAACAATGATGAACAACACAATAAATGAAATTGAAAATTCTCTAGAAGGAATCAATAACAGAGTAACTGAGGCAGAAGAACGGATAAGTGACCTGGAAGATAAAATAGTGGAAATAACTACTGCAGAACAGAATAAAGAAAAAAGAATGAAAAGAATTGAGGACAGTCTCAGAGACCTCTGGGACAACATTAAACACACCAACATTAGAATTATAGGGGTCCCAGAAGAAAAAGAGAAAAAGAAAGGGACTGAGAAAATATTTCGAGATTATAGTGGAAAACTTCCCTAATATGGGAAAGGAAATAGTCAATCAAGTCCAGGAAGTAAAGAGAGACCCATATAGGATAAATCCAAGGAGAAACACGCCAAGACACATATTAATCAAACTATCAAAAATTAAATACAAAGAAAAAATATTAAAAGTAGCAAGGGAAAAACAACAAATAATATACTAGGGAACTCCCACAAGGTTAACAGATGAACTTTCAGCAGAAACTCTGTAAGCCAGAAGGGAGTGGCAGGACATATTTAAAGTGATGAAAGGGAAAAACCTACACCAAGATTACTCTACCCAGCAAGGATCTCATTCAGATTTGATGGAGAAATTAAAACCTTTACAGACAAACAAAAGCTAAGAGAATTCAGCACCACCAAACCAGCTTTACAACAAATGCTAAAGGAACTCCGCTGGGCAGGGAACACAAAAGAAGGAAAAGACCTACAATAACAAACCCAAAACAATTAAGAAAATGGGAATAGGAACATACATATCGATAATTACCTTAAATGTAAATGGATTAAATGCTCCAACCAAAAGACATAGACTGGCTGAATGGATACCAAAACAAGACCCATATATATGCTGTCTACAAGAGACCCACTTCAGACCTAGGGACACATACAGACTGAAAGTGAGGGGATGGAAAAAGATATTCCATGCAAATGGAAATCGAAAGAAAGCTGGAGTAGCAATTCTCATATCAGAGAAAATAGATTTTAAAATAAAGACTATTATAAGAGACAAAGAAGGACACTACATAGTGATCAAGGGATCAATCCAAGATAAAGAATAACAATTGTAATTATTTATGCACCCAATATAGGAACACCTCAATACCTAAGGAGAATGTTAACAGCCATATAAGTGAAAATTGACAGTAACACAATCACAGTAGGGGACTTTAACACCCCACTTTCACCAAAGGACAGATCATCCAAAATGAAAATAAATGAGGAAACAAAAGCTTTAAATGGAACATTAAAGAAGATGGGCTTAATTAACGTCTATAAGACATTCCATCCAAAAACAACCAATACACATTCTTCTCAAGTGCTCATGGAACATTCTCCAGGATAGATCATATCTTGGGTCACAAATCAAGTCTTGGTAAATTTAAGAAAATTGAAATCATATCAAGTATCTTTTCCGACCGCAACGCTATGAGACTAGATATCAATTATAGGAAAATATCTCTAAAAAATACAAACATATGGAGGCTAAACAGTACACTATTAAATAACCAAGAGATCACTGAGGAAATCAAAAAATACCTAGAAACAAATGACAATGAAAATACGATGCCCCAAAAACCTTTGGGATGCAGCAAAAGCTGTTCTAAAAGGGAAGTTTATAGCAATACAATCCTACCTCAAGAAACAAGAAACATCTCAAATAAACAAACTAAACTTATACCTAAAGCAATTAGAGAAAGAAAAATAAGAAAACCCCAAAGTTAGCAAAAGAAAAGAAATCATAAAGATAAGATGAGAAAAAAATAAAAAGAAATGATAGCAAAGATCTATAAAACTAAAAGCTGCTTCTTTGAGGAGATAAACAAAATTGATAAACCATTAGCCCAACTCATCAAGAAAAAAAGGGAGAAGACTCAAATCAATAGAATTAGAAATGAAAAAGAAGTAGTAACTGACACTTCAGAAATACAAAGGATCATGAGAGATTACTACAAGCAACTATATGCCAATAAAATCGACAACCTGGAAGAAATGGACAAATTCTTAGAAAAGCACAGCCTTCTGAGACTGAACCAGGAAGAAATAGGAAATATAAAGAGACCAATCACAAGCACTGAAATTGAGATTGTGATGAAAAATCTTCCAACAAACAAAAGCACAGGACCAGATGGCTTCACAGGCGAATTCTATCAAACATTTAGAGAAGAGCTAACACCTATCCTCTCAAACTTTTCCAAAATATAGCAGAGGGAGGAACACTCCCAAACTCATTCTACGAGGCCACCATCATCCTAATAGCAAAACCAGGCAAAGATGTCACAAAGAAAGAAAATACAGGCCAATATCACTGATGAACATAGATGCAAAATCCCTCAACAAAATACTAGCAAAGAGAGTCCAACAGCACATTAAAAGGATCATACATGGGCTTCCCTGGTGGCGCAGTGGTTGAGAATCTGCCTGCCAGTGCAGGGGACACGGGTTCGAGCCCTGGTCTGGGAAGATCCCACATGCCGCGGAGCAACTAGGCCCGTGAGCCACAATTACTGAGCCTGCGTATCTGGAGCCTGTGCTCCGCAACAAGAGAGGCCGCGATAATGAGAGGCCCATGCACCGCGATGAAGAGTGGCCTCCACTTGCCGCAACTAGAGAAAGCCTTCACACAGAAACGAAGACCCAACACAGCCATAAATAAATAAATAATTTTTTTAAAAAAACTAGTTTAAAAAAAAAAAAAAAGGATCATACACCATGATCAAGTGGGGTTTATCCCAGCAATGCAAAGATTCTTCAGTATACGCAAATCAGTCAGTGTGATAAACCATATTAACAAATTGAAGGAGAAAAACAATATGATCATCGCAATAGATGCAGAAAAAGCTTTTGACAAAATTCAACACCCATATATGATAAAAAACACCCTCCAGAAAGTAGGCATAGAGGGAACTTGCCTCAACATAATAAAGACCATATATGACAAAACCCACAGCCAACATTGTTCTCAATGGTGAAAAACTGAAACCATTTCCACTAAGATCAGGAACAAGACAAGGTTGTCCACTCTCACCACTATTATTCAACATAATTTTGGAAGTTTTAGACACAGCAGTCAGAGAAGAAAAAGAAATAAATGGAATCCAAATCAGGAAAGAAGAAGTAAAGCTGTCACTGTTTGCAGATGACATGATACTATACATAAAGAATCCTAAAGACTCCACCAGAAAACTCCTAGAGCTAGTCAATGAATTTGGTAAAGTAGCAGGATACAAAATTAATGCACAGAAATCTCTTACATTCCTATACACTAATGATGAAAAATCTGAAAGAGAAATTAAGGAAACACTCCCATTTGCCAATGCAACAAAAAGAATAAAATACCTAGGAATAAAACTACCTAAGAAGACAAAAGACCTGTGTGCAGAAAACTATAAGACACTGATGAAAGAAATGAAAGATGATACAAACAGATGGAGAGATATACCATATTCTTTTGCTAAGTGCTACCCCATCCTCCTTTTGCTCATTTTAGCTTGGTGTTTGTGTGGTGGTCCTAAGAAAACAATCTTTTGAAAGTTTGCTTACCCAGCATTTCCTGCAACTAAAATTTTCCTTTTGTTTGGGCCTTCCCATAAACTCTGTATCTTCTCTAAATTCACATATTCATTTATTTTTCTGTTTCTTAGAACTTTCAACCTTGAGCTGTCATTGCTCAGGTATATGTATCCTTTCTTTATGAGACTTTATCTCTTTGAGATCGGTGATCATAGTTTACATGTCTACATCCCTCAAGGTGTCTGTCGTGTTGCCTTGCACAAGATAGATATTAAAAAGGGTTTGAAAGAATAAAGTTAATACAATAAATGTTTATCCATGGTTCTTTACTTTCTGATCATCAGTAAAAGACAATATATCTACATCAGCAATTAGATTGTTTTCTATATCAAAAATCATTATACTTTAATAAAGGTGCTTTGTTTAGGTTGTGGCTCCACTTTGGACTACAGAACTTTTAAGATGTCAGATATAGCTATAAGTGAATACAATTTTTAACAAGGTTAAAATTTAATTGAAACAAAGGATTCCTTCACTAAAAGAACTCTGAAAATGCATGAGATTCTTTAACTGATAGAATTAAACTATTTCTAACTGGGAATTACTTCTCAGGTTTTCTCCACTTAGCTGGTATCTGAAATAATCGATATGTACCTGTCTACACAGTGGTCCTCTGGGCACTTATTATACAAAGAGACAGAAATGTATCCCTGCCTCCAACATACCTACCTCTTTCCTTTCCTCCTTGCTTCCTTTTTGACCCACTTTTTGCTTCTTATCTCTAGTTGCTTCATGTATCTCAAACTTGTCATTGGCGTGTATGGGGGACACATTGCTATATAGGAATAAATTGATTATGGACCTTTATTCTGAGTGTTATAATTTGAGACTGTACTTCAGAGTTTATTTCTGACCCACAGAGGAGCAGAATGATCAATAAGTCTCATTTATTTGCTCTGATCCCTCCTGAAAAGTACTGAGATAACTCTTTCAACATCCTTGCTGGTCTCATGGCCCGCACCCTATATACTCCTCCTGAACATGACTGAAGCATTAGGCATCATTTGTCCATCTGTCATCATTTTGTTCCAGGTAGTATTATCTTTGCTACAGCTGAGGAAATTTTTTGGTAAGTGACTCTGGACAAATAACTCTCCCAATTTATCCTAGTAGAAAAACTTGGCAAATATATTCTACTTTTTCTTTTTTCCAAATTGATATGAGATGCGAATAGAAACATTTATGTAAATGATACATATTAGCAGCTGACCTTGAAGAATAAAGCATTTCCCACGTATAGACAAGTCTCCACTTGGCACTTTACTGTGATAATGATCCAGAGCAGGTGTTAATTCTCAATTTGCAGGTTCATTATGGATCTATTAAAGTTTAGAAGTTGAGCATTTCTCTCATGTGATTCCAATTTTTGCTATTTTTATCTATATAGTGGGTTGATGTTCCCTTGCTTCCAAAGAACATATGCTCTACAATGGTAATATGATCCATGTCATATTCTGTATTATATAAACACTCTTACTCTTGAAGCATTTACCTACAAGTGCAATATATTCTTAGCTCCCCTCCTCATTTTCCAAGTTCATTTAGATGACAAAGTGTAGATTTCTTCTCAATGCTTTTACTTTTTTCCCCATGCATGTTTATAAAAGTTTGTACATATTTCTTGTGCTGCAGTCTCAAGAGCATTTATTTCCAACAACATGGATAGATGTATTGCTACCTATTTGAATCTCTTGCTTTGTTCTCTACAAGGAAGGGAGTAATCTGAAAACAAAGTATAATTAGTCATAAAAGCTTTATCAAAATGGAAGTAAATCATATATTCATAAATACATTGTCGCACTTTGAAATGACCAGCAGTAGGCACTAGTCTTTTTATAAATACAATGATAAAAAATTTTTTAAGCTGTTTTACAAATCTTTTATTGCTTCAACAAGAGAATGGATGCCAGAATGCTTTTCTTTTTTTTTTTTTTTTTTTGAATTTTATTTTATTTATTTTTTATACAGGAGGTTCTTATTTGTTATCTATTTTATACATATTAGTGTATATATGTCAATCCCAATCTCCCAATTCATCCCACCACCACCAAACCCCCCACCACTTTCCCCCATTGGTGCCCATACGTTTGTTCTCTACATCTGTGTCTCTATGTCTGCCCTGCAAACCGGTTCATCTGTACCGTTTTTCTAGGTTCCACATATATGCGTTAATTTACGATATTTGTTTTTCTCTTTCTGACTTACTTCACTCTGTATGACAGTCTCTAGATCCATCCACGTCTCTACAAATGACCCATTTTCGTTCCTTTTTATGGCTAATATTCCATTGTGTATATGTACCACATCTTCTTCATCCATTCGTCTGTCGATGGGCATTTAGGTTGCTTCCGTGACCTGGCTATTGTAAATAGTGCTGCAATGAACGTTGCAGTGCATGTGTATTTTTGAATTATGGTTTTCTCTGGGTATATGCCCCAGAATGCTTTTCTTTTAAAAAACTTATCAATTTGAACAACTACTTTGAGTCACTACTTTTATTCTTTGTCTTTGTTTTCCAAATTTTGTCACCCAAACTTGGCAAACATCATATTCATGTATATGAATATACGTGTATACACACGCATTTAAGTTGAAAGCCTCAATTCCTCATTAAACCTTGTGCCCAGGCTCCTGTTAAAAAGAGGTAAAATGGTGAGAAGCTAAAAATCAGGGAAAACATTAATAAATCTCAATTGACAACTTCCTTGTTATTATGAATTAAAGCAGACATTTTAAGGCAAAATCCATCACCTTGCTAAAGCTTCCACTAAGCTACAGACTCGGATATTTACAAGAAAATAAATAACAAAAAGACCCGTACACACGTCAATATGGTTTAATGACAAGCTGGCTAAGGAGTTGTGTTTTGTTATTTCAGGTAACTTTCCATTCAGGAATAGTTAATATTTCAGTGATTAAAATTTCAGGTATTTAAAACTAACTTCAAACAGGTTCATTGTTACACTGAAGCTGAATTCTTCAGGCGCTTGTTTTTAAATTACTATACAAATCCATCACAGTCACATTCGAGCTATTAATTTAAAAAACATTTAACGTTTGGTACCTAAGTAAATACAATTACTATACTCTACGTCATTCGATTTTATTTTTCTCTGTAGGAGCTTTCCTCTTTTGTGAGAATCCAGTCCCAGGTTCCTTATTATTCTGAAGAAATGAAGCAGCTTCTGGTAGACAGTAATTTTCTATTTGAGGAGGGGATTCCTGCATAAGAAAATCAGTAATGTATTCCGTTTTCAAGCAGTACACATTCTGGGCAGCAGCTTCTTCTATATTAACTCCTGAGTCATTTGGTTTCAGTTTATTAAAGTCACAAAAGAGATGTGCAGCTTCCTTAAATAAAGATACAGAATGACCAGGTAGCACTTTTGCTCCTCCTGACTGAAGAAGACATTTGAATTCTGCTTCTCGGGACCTATCAACATGTGAAGCAATCTTCCACCTGCTAAATGCTCCCTCAACAATGCTCGATTCTTGTCTTTGCTTTATTTTTTTCCTCTGTCTCATTGTTGCAAGTGCTACTTTTCGTTGCTGTACATTGATTCCAGTCAAAACATCAAGTATGGAACTACTTCCCCGTTCTTAGTCTTCTGGCATGAAACGCCCAGCAGTCCTGCAAGCTTCAAGGTAGGAGCGATAAAGCACCCACTTCCCAGCTGCCACTGAGGCTAAATACTTCTCGTTTTGACGTGGATGCCCTAAAACAGTGTGTGTACAGTTAGGATCAAAGCACTGCTTCTCAATCACTAATCCACCTAGTTTTTCAATCAGATGGCAATAATCAATACGTTCTTGAGGATTCAGAGATGACAACTGAAATATGTACTGTTTTTTTAAGTCTTCGTGAGTCTCCTTTACCGTTATCATCTTTTCTCTAGGGTGTGGAGCCACAGGTGGGTTGCCTAGGGGGAAGGCAATACTTGGGACTTGAGGCGTAGGGATCAGGGGGCTGTCTTTTATTGGAGTTTCCAGTTCTTCAGAGATCGGGTGTTTGGGAGCTTCAGTCACACATATGTTCCCAGGATCACAGCCTGTTCAGCAATTTCTGAATCATGTAAAGGCTCCTGGAAAGGAGAATCCTCCAATTTTCTAATGTCAACCTGAAGCTCAGAGTATTGTGTGGGACAACTAGGCCACTGCAAATTGCTGGCAAGTCTCACTCTCTCCTCCCTGACTGTGGCGTCATCCCAGATGATCTGTTCATTCTGGGAAGGCTCTGTGTTAGCATCAGGTACAGTTTGGCGAGACTGCCTTAGTGCCTTCAGGACCCTACTTTGTCAGCTGTGGGCAGAGCGAGTGCGGTCAGGGGTTGAAGAGGCACTGTTACAACCACTTCTTGAGAGGGAAGTCCTCTGCCCTTGGGGTTTCACTACTGAAGTTGCAGACATTATCTCCAGCAGCTGCTTTGGAAAGTTCTCTCTCATCTCCAAGGTCGGTGTCAGAGCTCCTTTAGTCATTCCTTCCATTTCCATTTGAATTTACTGATTCTTTATTACTGGTGGTCATATTGCCTATATCATTTTCTTCTATGTGCAAATGATCTGGCTCATCATCCTTCGTTGTTGAATCAGCTGAGGTTATTACAAAGTCTGCCATCTTGCACTGCACTGATATCCAAGCTCATTTTGGGACTAAGAGTATGTGGATAAAGAGAAAAAGTTTTTAAAGGAGGCTAGTTTTTGTTCTTTTTTTTTTTTAATTGAAGTGTAGTGGAGTTACAATGTTGTTGTGTTTCAGTTGTACAACAAAATGATTTCAGGTGTACAGCAAAGTGTATATATATAATACATATGTATATAAATATATATATATATTCTTATTCAGATTCCTTTCCCTTATAGGTTATTACAAAATATTGAGTATAGTTCCCTGTGCTATACAGTAGGTCCTTGTTGGTTATCTATTTTATATATAGTAGTGTGTGCATGTTAACCCCATACTCCTAATTTATCCCTCCCCCCGCTTCTCTTTTAGTAACCATAAGTTTGTTTTCTATGTCTGAGGGTCTATTTCTGTTTTGTAAATAAGTTCATTTGTATCATTTTTTTAGATTCCACATATAAGCTATGTCATATGATATTTTTCTTTGGCTTACTTCACTTAATATAATAATCTCTAGGTCCATCCATGTTGCTGCAAATGGCATTATTTCATCTTTTTTATTCTGAGTAATATTCCATTGTATATATGTACCACATCTTCTTTATCCATTCATCTGTCGATGGACATTTAGGTTGCTTCCATGTTGTGACTGTTGTAAATAGTGCTGCAATGAACAATGGGATGCTTGTATCTTTTCAAACTATGGTTTTCTCCAGATATATGCCTAGGAGTGAGATTGCTAGATCCTATAGTAACATGTAAAAGAATGAAATTAGCACATTCTCCAACACAATACACAAAAATAATCTCAAAATGGATTAAAAACCTAAGTGTAAGGCTGGATACTATAAAACTCCTAGAGGAAAACATAGGCAGAACACTAACATAAATTGCAGCAATATCTTTTTGGACCCATCTCCTAAAGTAATGGAAATAAAAACAAAAATAAACCAATGGGACCTAATTAAACTTAAAGCAAAGGAAACCATAAACAAAATGAAAAGACAACCTACAGAAAATATTTGTAAACAATGTGACTGACAGGGATTAATTTCTAAAATATACAAACAGCTAATACAGCTCAATATCAAAAAAACAAACAACCCAATCAAAAAATGGACAGAATATCTACATAGATATTTCTCCAAAGAAGACATACAGATGGCCAGCAGGCACATGAAAAAATGCTCAACATTGCTACTTATTAGAGAAATGCAAATCAAATCTACAATGAGGTATCACCTCACAAAAAGTCTACAGACAAAAAATGCTGGAGAGATTGTGGAGAAAAGGGAATCCTCCTACGATGTTGGTGGGAATGTAAATTGGTACAGCCATTATGGAGAACAGTATGGAGTTTCCTTAAAAAACTTTTTAAAAAAAGAGGCTATTTTTCAAGGTGAATCACGGAAAGCATAATAAAGCTACCTGGTGAATCTTCAAAATGTTGGAAACTGGAACTCTAACTAGAGTTAATGAGAGAATTTTTTGACCCAATATGAGACAAATTGAAGTGTAAGGATGTTAGTATATTGGAAATACAGCATATTGGAAATGTGATTATCAAGCAGAATAGAAATAGAAGTGATTACTGTATATAACAAAGCCAAGAATATTAACATATAGATATCAAGTCTACAAGTCTACAATGAGTATAACTAAAAAACATAAATGAAATAATTTGATGCAGAAGTGAACAATTTAAATATGGTTATTTTAGTTTACAATGAAATATTTGGGTACCTGAGATAGTCTCACATATTTTGCTATTTTAAATATTTTTGAATCAAATAAGTGTTTACCATTTAATTAAAAGTATATGAGAAATGGTTTCTGCAAGAGAAACAAAACAAGAAGTAAAGCTATTAAGAGCCTACTGTGTGCCAGATACTCCTTTAGAAATTCTTACATGAATTTTTCTAGTTAATCCTCACAAATAGCCTGACAGGTAAAAATACTGTCATTTCGCAGATAAAGCAATTGAAAATTTGAAAAGTTTGATTAACATAACTGAATGCACACAAGCACTGAGCAGAGGATTCAAACTCATCTCTTTCTTATTCTACCATTTCAAATGCTTTCCAGAGGAATTCCACTGACATCCAGTTGTATAGAAATATATGTGCTTTCTTGTAGGAAGGATCTGAACCTGCATTAAGAAACAGTCTAAAACTATTTCAGTTGGAGCAGCAATGAGGCAGAGATACCAGATTTTTCATAGTTATTAATTACAGTGGGAGGAAGAGCTGCTATGTTTGAGGAGATTTAGTTCAATAAAAGCTGTTCATGGCAGAGAAAGCAGAAATGGTTTGGGAAAAAGCCTGCAGAGACACCATATGTACTTTTTTCCTCGCACATTTGACTCCTAAATAAGCGCTCTCACTGAAATGATAAAGTCTGAAGACCAGGTAAAGCTTAGTGTCTGAGGAACAGGGAGCAGATGCAAAATCCAGTTTTCACATGCTTTCACAATTAAACAATGAAAAAGGTACATTTTGGAAAGATTTGTTTGCTCCCTTGTTTTAATTAAAGACAGCAAGTGCAGAAATACCTTGAATTCTGAGATCCTAAGAGAGCCAAAATAGCCTGAAGGCCTTTTCTACCACAAAAGTTAATGATGCTTATAAAAAAATAGGCCAGAACCTCAAACTTATTACAGCATGAGAGTTATGAGGTTAATAGAGAAAAAAGTGTTCAATGATAAGCAGTGAATATCAGAAAATTGATTATAAAACAAAGCCTTCCAAAGGTCCTACCTCAGGGAGTGGGAGGAAGGTATTGACTTAAATAGGGCTAATGTCACGAATTCATCTTCCACCCACTGTGCAACTGGCACCTAGTTTAATGGGAGATGATTTTTCCATCCACCTACCTATCTCATTGATAAGCAAGAAATTATTTGGAGAACGTTTTAGAATTAGAACATTTGTGAAATTTCAATTATGATAAATTTGGAATTCTCTAGTAATGTTAAAGATTTTCATCTGCTTGAACAAGAATTTCCATTCCTAGTTATATGTACTACAGGGAAACTCATGCACATATGCAGGAGGAAAAATATACCTGATAGTGAACAACAGAAAACAACTTAAATGACCATCAGCAAGACAGTGGGTATTTATATGGTGGAATACCTTATAGCAGGTAAAATGAATGAGCTAAACCATTTCTAACAAAATAGTTGAATCTGAAAAAAGTTAGTGAAAAAAATTAAGTGGTTATATATATTAGAAAATGTTAAATGTGCAAAATGATATTCTACATTATTTATAGATATGTTTTGTAAAAATTATATATTTATAATTTACATTATTTATAATGTATAATTTACCTTACTTGTAGATATATATATATATATATATATATATATATATATATAATATTATATATGGACACAGATTTCCTTGAGGAGTGAATTTACCTCTGGATGAGGCATATATAGAATTAAGGAAGATACAAAGGGATCGCAACTTTGTAAATGCTCTGTGTGTGTGTTTGTGTGTGTGGCATAAGTTGCACTCTTTGAGAAGTAAATTCTGATTCAGAATTTAGTGTTCAGGGTGTGTATTAAGGAGTGTCCTTGGGAGGCTTTTATACCCCAGAATGAATCAATCATTAGTTATTGGCCACTCCAGAAGGACCTGTCTTGCAGAGAGCAAATAAACTGAAGCTGAGGCAATTCGTAGGGAATTGACAGCTAAAGACTCTCAACTAACAGCCCCCCAGGCAGCAGTTGGGTCAATGAATTCTTTTGAAGGGGATCTGGGCACAATTAGATAAAGCAAGTCAAAAGACAAATGAGTAATTAAACTGCGAATAAATATGTGCAAAGAATATGGCTAACAAAGGATTAATATCCTTAGTACTTAAAGATTTCTTGCAGCTCATGAGAAAAAAGTAAATCAAACAATCTATTGGAAAAATGAACCGCAGACGTAAACAGACTATTCACTTTCTCCATACAGACATATTCACATGCACAAAAACAGGCAAATGACTACTCAGTGAATGGAAAGATGATATATCTCTTAAGGTCAAAGAAATACAAATTAAAACCATAATTAAAAATCTTTGTTTAATAATAGCAAAGATACTTTTTGTTAGCAAAGAGATGTGAAATACCTTATATGATCTATTGATAAAAATGACTTAAAATGTATGAAGAGTTTAGCACTATATATCAGAATTTTTTTAAAAAGCTGATTGTTTTTGATCCAGAAATTTCCCTTCCCAAAAATACAGCCAAAGTATACTGACGTATCTGCACAGAGACTATTTGATCAAATTTTAAAGTATAAACACTGAAAATGAATAACCAAAATATCTAACACTCTGAAACTTTTAATTAAATTATTCTAGAGCCACGCAATAGAACAATATGCAATCCTTTAGAAATAATATATCTCTTTTGTTATGTAAAATGAAAACCTAAATATATAGTAAATAATGAGAAGAAAACACTGTATATAATGCCACTATTTATGTTTTCTCTCTTTATGTAAATATTCATTCAACTAACACACACAGACAGACACACACACACTATGCCTGTTTATATGTAGAATCTCATTGCAAGCACACATTACAAGTGACACTATTTGTTATGGGAAGAAGGGTTAAGAAGCTCAAAGTCAGGGAGAGAAGACTTACTTTTCAAATGTGTAATGTTCAATAATTTTCCCTATGAATTCATTGTGCATTCAGAATCTCTTGGGTTTTCCAATGATCAACAAATAAATGAAAACAAAACAAAAACTATGTGAAAGAAATAGACCAGACTCCAAATAATTTTTTTTCTTATACTGGCAAGATTTTTATGTTGTTATTTTTTGCAATGGATATATTATATGAATATATAAGAATGTACTTATGAAAGATGAATCTATTTTTCAAATATAAGGAATTTTACAGTTTGGCATATTAGAGAGGGAACATCAAGGCTTTACCTAAGTTTTATGATTTTGTAAATTTTATTTCAAAACATTTTTTATATCACTGTAGGTATTTAGAATTTTTTAAATGCAAATTAATGTTTATAAAATACAGATGCCCCCCCAAAAAGAGAAATGCAAACTTTTCTAAACGTCCACCAAAAGAAAATGACTAAAGAATTAATAGTTTTGTTGATATCATCTTTTGATGTGTATATGTGTTAGTTATACTCATTTTTACATTTTTGGTATGTAATCCACCATGAACATTTCCATGTTCTTTATATTTTTTGCTCATAAAGTAATTAATATTTGAGTTTCTATTTTAATATAATTATATTTTTGTTTTCTATTTTATAAAAAGAAATTATTTTGCCTTTTGCACTAAGCTGCTCATATTTAAGAATATTAAGAATATTCTTAAAAATATATTTTATATGCCCTTAAATATTAAAAATATATTGCATGTGTTCCAAAAGAAGTTACCCCTGCCATTTATTTTTTAATATTTTTTATTAAAGTATAGTTGACTTACAATATTATATTAGTTTCATGTGTACAACATAGTGATTTGATATTTTTATACATTGAAAGATGGTCTCCACAATGAGTTTATTTACCATCATTCACAGCACAAATTTATTACAAATTATTGACTGTATTACCTGTGCTTTGCCTTACATCCATGAGACTTATTCATTTTATAACTGGATGTTTGTACTTCTTAATCCCCTTCATCTATTTCACCCATCCCCCTAACCCCACCCCTCTAGCACCACAAGTTTTTTCTCTGTAGCTGTGAGGCTGTTTCCATTTTGTTATGTTTGTTTTGTTTTTTAGATTCCACATATAAGTGAAATGATATAGTACTTGTCTTTCTCTGTCTGACTTATTTTACTTAGCATAATACCCTGTTGGCCCATCCATGTTGTCACAGTAGCAAGATTTCATTCTTTTTTATGGCTAAGTAATATTCTTCAAGGTCAGCTGCTAATATGTATCATTTACATAAATGTTTCTATTCGCATCTCATATCAATTTGGAAAAAAGAAAAAGTAGAATATATTTGCCAAGTTTTTCTACTAGGATAAATTGGGAGAGTTATTTGTCCAGAGTCACTTACCAAAAAATTTCCTCAGCTGTAGCAAAGATAATACTACCTGGAACAAAATGATGACAGATGGACAAATGATGCCTAATGCTTCAGTCATGTTCAGGAGGAGTATATAGGGTGCGGGCCATGAGACCAGCAAGGATGTTGAAAGAGTTATCTCAGTACTTTTCAGGAGGGATCAGAGCAAATAAATGAGACTTATTGATCATTCTGCTCCTCTGTGGGTCAGAAATAAACTCTGAAGTACAGTCTCAAATTATAACACTCAGAATAAAAGTCCATAATCAATTTATTCCTATATAGCAATGTGTCCCCCATACACGCCAATGACAAGTTTGAGATACATGATCTCACTGTCCCCAACTTTCCCTCTAGCAGACCCCAAATGTCCTTTTCTGGCCAGTACCTGCTGTTCTCCTGCATTCTGCTCCTCCTCTTCTTTGAGAGACAATTCTGGTGTCATTATCAGCCTGAATCTTAAGGTCAAATCTCTTTCTTCAAAACAGCCTTTCAGAAGTAAGAAACTTGGATGAAGTAATTCAGTTCCCCAATCCACATTGCTTGGATATGGCAGGATATTTAAGAAGTTGTTGAAAAAGGCCTTTGTTAGTTATCAGTCCTTTTATTTATGGCTTGTGAAAGTAGTAAGGTTCAAACAGTATACATCATAGTTAAAACAGTCAGCCACATATTTGGACTGTTCTTTAGCAAAATTAACCAACTCAGAAGCAGCAGTGAGAAAACAGATGTTGGATCAAGTAGCTAAGTCAGAATGAGAGAGAGAGAGAGAGAAAACTACTACTGAGTCACTACTTTCATTCTATTATTCTAATGAGAGAGAGAGAGAGAGAGAAAACTCCTACTACTGAGTCACTACTTTTATTCTATTATTCTAATGCACCCTGTTTGATTTCTTCAAATCCCTTATGTTTAATACAATTCTGCTATCATGTGTTTATTTACTTATTTTCTGCCAGGCTTTCTTATTAAATAGTAAGCTCAATGAAAATCAGTAATTGCTTATTTACCAATTATCATCAGAACACAACACAGTGCCAGAAATATAGGAGTTCATCAATTACTTGTTAAGGGAATTATTTCTAATGAAGGCCTGTAATGGTTGTAATGTTTGACCTTAAGACTCAGGCTGGTAGTGACACCAGAAGGTCTAGAGAAAGAAAGGGAATTACCACTTATCAGTAATCTACTACACATTGCTACTGTTTTTTCCTTACGTAATCTTCACAGGCACATGTTAAGGATAAACATGTTTTATCCACTTTTCCTTTTTCCCAGTAAACAAACTGTGCTTAGAGAGCCAGAAAAATGTGTTACCAAATTATACCATGAATGAGAAGAAGAGCCATGATTCTAGGATTTTATACTCATCTTACACTGGCTAAAAATTCTAAATTAATTCCATCATTTTTGTTGATTTCCAGAGACTAGTGCAAGGCAAATTTCAGGGTTGATAAAGGTGATTTCAGTAGATCAGAAAAAAGTAGAAAGATGTGAGGTTAATAATACTATAATACTTATATATTAGGCTGGACTACATGAAATTGCTATTTTTGTCTTCATCACAGCTGGTTGATACTTGTGCTTTCAGATAGTTTAACTTAATATGTTGTTCTAGTCCTTTTTATGACAGCACACTACATGCAGGTGCTGCGATGCAAGAGAAAAGAGTGTCCTGATGAGATCCAAGGTATGACTTTAACAGGTAACTAGAGTCAGAAAAGTTGTGCATGTCAAGGATTGGTAATCAGAGATTGTTGTGAGTCTCAAAAGTCTGCTTATTGATGCCTCTAAGAATGCTTGCAAGGTACTTACAGTGAGGTGGCTTTAAATGAGGGTTTGAGGGTTTGAAGTTAAGAAAATTAAGAAAGAAGTACACCTAAAATATATATATAAGCCTATATATATATTATATATATAAGCCCTCATTTAAAGCCACCTCACTTATAACATATCAATATTATATATATAATAGAACATATATATAATATAATAACTGCATGAAGCTGTGCTATCCAATATGTGTTGATTTTGTTGTAACCTATTTTGGACAATATATATATAAACAATAATAAAAAATAATTATAAATTATTACTTTTTTCTAAGACAAGATAGCACTTTTAAGAGAGAAATATGGTGTAATTGTACATTTTTATTTTTTTATATTTGTTGGATTGACAGCATTTGAAGGGTGTTAGAAAGATTTCTGTAATACATTTAAATGACCTTTGTAGATTGCCATCCTCTATCTCTATCACACTACTAATTGTAGCTAAAAAATAACAGGAGAAAGAAATGGGAAAAAAATACCCAAACTTTGAAGGCACATTTCAATTCAATGAGGTGTTTTATCTGTTCATTTGTGGGTATTAAAAAATTTCTGTCACTTATTATCATGGGTTCTTTTTCACCCACAGCTACAAAGTCTCGATGAAATATTCTCATTAAATTACAACACATTTTGGTAATTTCTGAGATTGGTTTGAAGTGAAACTAAAAAAGAAAATAATATATTAGAAATCAAGCATTAGCACTGTCACATTAGATGTCACTTTATAAGGAAACTTTTTTATTTGGGGGGAATTTTTAGATTTACTGAAAAATTGCAAAGATAGTACAAAGTTCACGTATACACCTCATTCAACTTTGCCTATTATTTGCCCCTTACATTACTGTGGTACAAACTAAGTTTTGTCAAAGCTAATAAACCCACATTGGTAACTATTAACTAAACTCCAGATTTTATTTATATTTCACGGGTCTTTCCGTGGATGCCCTCTTTCTGTTACAGAGTCCAGTCTAGGGTACCACATTGCATTTATTAATCTTGTTTCCTCCATCTCCTCTGGTCTGTGACAGTTTCTCAGTTTTTGCTTGTTTTTCAAGACCTTGACATTCTTGAGAATTGCTATCCAGATACCCTGTAGAATGTCCTCCATTCTAGATTTGTCTAATATTTACCTCATGATTAAATTGAGGCTACTATTTTTTGGAAAGAGTCTCAAAGAAATGAATGCCTTTCTCATCACATCAGATCAGGGTGTACCTGATATACACATGATATCACTGCTTAAAGTGTTTGCCAAGTTTCTCCCCTGTAAAGTTATTATTTTTCCATTTATAAACTTGATTATTTAGAGCACATTTTATGTTTCCACCTCTAATGAGGGGGATCGAAACCTGTCCCCATTGAACACTTATTTCTAGCAAGCCTTTTATCTGGCTTGGAAAAAAATATTCAGATCCACCTTAATTTCAATATTCCATGTGTATACATATACATAAATATATATTTAATTATATACACATATATGTGTATATATATATATATGGGGGTGTGTATATATACACATTCACACACCTCTGTGTGTGCTGAAATTTGGGGAAATTAGTGTATGAGATAATTGACATAATCCAGTTAGAGTCATTTTTATTAATCCTTAAGACTGTCACTGAGAAAGAAACTACAAATCCTTTGTGAAGTATGTGCTTCTCTTAAAAAATATTTTGAGTTTACCACAGAATCCAAGAATATTACACTTAAGTAAAAATGCAGAAACTAAGTTAAAACTGTAAGTTCCCCCTCATATTTTGGCTGTGCAATTAAAAAAAAGAAAGGCATTACCCACTGTGAGAAACATTGAGGCCAAGGATCAGTCCATGAAACATGCTTTCTGGAAACCCCTTCCCCAGTCTGAGTCCAATGAGGTCGTCTCCTCTGTACCTCAACACTCTGTACACGCTCGACGCCAGTACTCTCCATATTCTTCTGGAATCACTGGTGTTTTATTTCACTAAGTAAACTGAGCTCCTAGAGGATAGGAACAGGGTTTTGTTCATCTCTCTTTGCTTAGGGCCTGACATATGGCAAATATTTAATTGTATTTATGTTCATTGAATAAAGGAGCAAATAGCCTATAAAATTTCCATTAGAAAACATTTGACTCTACACCAAAGTAGTGTTTATGCATATATTCAATGTCTTTATATAAATTCATTATACAATTTTATCTTCCTAAAACACAGCTATTAAGCTTGCCATTGCAACACATCTGATTCTAATAACATCTGCCCAGAGTATTTTTTAAAAACTCTCTGTCAGTGAGGACTGTCTCTTCCTTCAAGTCCCACTGACTTTCTCTTAACATGAAGCCTAGATTGCAGCTCTCAGCCTACATCTATTTTACTTATGCTCCATTATCTGAAAATTAATGCATAGTAGCCACATTGGGCTCAATGAATCTACCTTTAGTCTGCTCTGTTCCTCTGCAGGAATCTAATTACCCCTCTGTCTCTGTGAAGTCAGTAACTGCAGGAAGCTTCTGCTGTAGATAAAAGTTCATTCAAGCCTGTTAGCTTGTCTAGGTTTGTTCCCGTCTTGAAGAGACACTGGTTTTTTTCTTCATTTGTTTTCTACCCACCGAGAATGCTGATATTAAATACTGAATCTTTTCCATAGAAGTTTATGTTATATTTTCTCAATTTGTCCTATATTTGAACACAAATAACAATAAATATCTTTCCTGTGAAATAAAATTCAAAACTAAATTAATACGTAATAGCTCATTTAGATGCAGATTGTTAGGGGGCATATAGATCTTAAATTTCATGTGGTCCATCTCCCAACTAATGGTTGACTACCTTTATAACATTCCAGATAAAATAGTTTCCTACTACTTAGGTCGTCAAAAATGAAAACTGTCTCCAGACTCCAAACCTGGACTTAAGTCTAAAAGGTGCTATTCTTATTTAATAGGAGGAAAATTCAATAAAAATTTAATACGTACTAAAATATTACATAGTTACATGAAGATCTAGCTAAAACATAATGCACTGTACTGGATTGAGAAACTCACAATGTAAAAGGGAGGTAATGATATGGAAAATAAACAAATGCCAATACAATAATATGATATGACATGATCTAAATGTTCCATGTTTCATCAGGTTGTTGTAACATTAACATTAATATAAAATTAGTTGTGACTATGTGTTTTCCCAAAACACATGAACCAAACAGATCTATTGTAACCCAAGATGATGAAGTCACCAAAAGATTGTAGGCTTCAAGAGCAGGGTTGTAGCTAACCTATAAATGGTCCAGAACCAGGGCTGAAATGGCTGTCAGTATCCTAGGAATCCAAGCAGCCAAAATTCACAAAGTAAATGAAAAGCTGACACCCCACAGTTTCCTGGCATATATTATCTACATTCCAGTGATCTTCATGGTTTGTGTCATATGCCTACTCTGTTTTGTTGATCAGCAATGTCCAAGAGATTGGGGCTACTTAGCAAAAATATGGATAATTATGATAAACAATTGTGTGTGCAAGAAGAAATTAAGGGCATTATTTTGAGCTGGGGAGATCCTCAAAGAAGTGATTTCTATAATATTGAAATTACAATGGCACTTGATACCTCTGGCTGGATGGAACTTTGGCCCCTTACAAATTTCCTCTGTCCAAGATGATTTTACACCCCACCCAACCCCCCACCCCCAGAAGTGCCTTATTCCTAGCCATGAAGAAAGTATCATTCCTGTTGTCTGTTCAAGTTAGCCAAACCAGGAATTTGTGGTCACTGGCTCTCACAGCTTCATAAAAGTGCCAACCACAACAGTGGGTTTTGCCTAGCAGTTCTCTGCTGCTAAGCCCCCATCCTTCACACAGCCTTATTTCTCATCAAGTTGGAGTTGTCTCACCATTATTGATGTTAGCACTAGCCGAGCAGAGATATGACAGCCCTTGGCCCTAGTACCATTGAAGAGGTTGTGCTCTGAATGAGACCAAGGCATTTCCATTGTTCCCTCTCTCCGCAGATCTCTGCTTATTCATCTGACTATTAATATTCTTGTAAAATGAAAAGGAGAATTTCCCTCCCTCTTTGCTTTCTCTCTTAGGAAGCGGGTACAGCAGTTGGTTTAAAGACAGACATTGTCATGTTTACCACATTTAGTCATTTCTTTTTCTCTTCTCAGTGTGCTGTTATCTTCCAAAACCATTATTGTTTCACAACATGGGAGATGGAATGTTGCTTAATTCCATAAGATAGATGGACCCCCTCTCTTTTATATATTCTTTATCTCTCTCTCTCTCTGCTTTCTGTAATTATTATAAATATTGAATGAGATAGTAAATATAAAAGTGTTTCAAATCTATCAAGTTGCATAATCACAAATATTTTTTATAAGAAATATAATGTGAAGATCATACTTTCCTTGTTCATATCTAATCACTCAAATTTTCTTTCTAATATTAGATTAAAATGTGTCCTCTCCCTACCTTGTTGAGAAACTATTGATGATGCTTCCTTTGGAAAAGTGTGTGCTAATTCTCAGATAAGTAAAGTTCTAGGGATTAGGATCCTCAACATTCCTAGAAGCTCAAGAAAATATTTACATTTGGATTCTACTTCTTTCTCTCAGATCTTTCCATTAATATCCATGTCTCTCAATTAATTGCTAACCAGAATAAATTTCTCATTATCCATCTCTCTGAACTAGGCATGGGAAACCCCTTAGTCATTCAAGACCATCAAACATGGAGACCCCAATAAAGTTCTGGAAAAAGACACAAGACAGAAAATACAAAATCAGATAATTCATAAATATATTCAATTTCATTAATAATAAATGAAATCTTTACTATAAGATTAGCAAAAACAAAACAATGCAACATTTAATGCTGGCAAGTATGTGTGAGGCTATCATCACTTATTTGTTGGAATGTAAATCTATTCAATCTTTCCATGAAGCATTTTAAAAATGTGTGTCAAAGCCCTCTAAAATGTTTACTTTTTTTGAACCAGTAATTACAGTTGGATAACTTTCTCCCAGGGAAAACTATCCAAAACCCAGACAAAAGTGTATGATAGTACATTATTTTCATGGCAAAAAAATTAGAAATCAGATGCAGTCTTCAACAATAGAGGAATAATTAAATATTCATATTTAATCCATATAATATTTAAAATATTGTCCAAACATTAGACAGGTGTTTAAAAAGCATTTCAATGAGATATGCCTTTCTCTCCAAACCTGTCAATAAATCCACCTCTCTGAATGGGGGAAAAACAAAAAGATATTTGGATCCCACGTGAATGCTTATAAAGAGGTGACCTCAGCTGAGGAGGATCTTAATAATTACGTGGCTAGATAACACATACTGTGGATACCAGTCAGCCTCTTCTCACAGCTACTCCAATCATCATCCAATGAGCTCAAGAACAAAGTGGCAGGGATGGAGGTTATGCCTGGGCTCAGCAACATGGACTTCCAATTGCCAAGTCTGACTTGACTATGTCTACTGCTGAGTGCTAGTCTGTCAGCAGCAGAGACCAACACTGATTCCCCGATATGGCACCATTGTCTGAGTAATCAGCCAGCTCTCTGGTGGAAGATTGACTACATTGGACCACTGCTATTGTGGAAAGGAAACATTTTGTTCTCACTGAAATAGACACCTACTCTGTATTTGGATTTGTCTTCGCTGCATTAAATGCTTCTATCAAAACTACCATTTGTGGATTTAAAGAATACCTTATCCATGCTCTTGTTATTCCACAAAGCATTACTTCTGATGAAGAAACTCTCTTCACACCAAAATAAGTGTGGCAATGGGCCCATAATCATGTAATTCACTGATCTTACTATGTTCCCCACCATCCTGGCTCGAGAGAATGGGGGAATGGCCCTTTTAAGACTCAGTTAAAAAGTTGTTAATGAGTCCACCAATACTTGTTCCTCAAGCACAACCTTTAATCACAAGAATTTCTATCCTCTTGCTAAGTGAGGACAAACCTGACATGAATATTTGAGAGAATGTGCAACATAGAAAGGTATACCTTCTAAGAATTGCTAAATTTATTAATTCCCTTCATTAATTAGGCTACTTACACCAGACATTCTACTTCCTGAGCTGTACTACTCAGAAGAGCATATAGCAATAAATTAGCCTCTGGAAGAAATCCCCTGTGGGCTTTACTTGTTTGAGCTTTTAATTAAATTGCTGAAAGCAAACAATAATCTCCACCATATTATATGAGGTTGTTCATTCCACAAAACAATGAATCTAGCTCCTGCTTTTAACCGAAAATCACCTCTCCACACAAGAATGTTTTTGGCTCTTTTTTCCTCACAAAAATAATTGTAAAGGGAAATTTTTCTGATGAAATTACATTATAAAAGTGAGGATATAAAAGATGAATCTTAACTTGGAAAATATTATATAATAAAGTTTTTCTTTCACCTGAAACCAGGTCTCCAGGCTCAAGTGTTATATCCCCAAATGACTTGAATTTTTTAGTTCTCATTATTTGTGCTTTCCATTTGAATAATAAACAAAATTTAATAATTCAAGGAATGATCTCTGAAAAAGTGATATAGAATTGAAATTCAAATACTCATGCAAAACACAGCACTTGGTTGAGCTAATTTTTTTTAAAATGTGACTAAAAGTATCACACAGAATATCAAACATGATCAAAGTACCAGATCTTTAACTCAACAAGTGAAAATCTTTCAGCATGCAAATAGTGTATTGGGTTTAAATATATCAGCCCTTTATTATGTTGCACCTTCTCTCATATATTCATGTCAAGTTTGGCCTCAGTTAATGAAAGGATAGAAGTTCTTGTGATTAAATGTTGTGCTTGAGAAACAAGTGTAGATGGACCTATTAATAATAATAAGGCACACGAAAGAGCGCCTACATTTTCCCCCAGGCTAGTCCCCAAGGGGGTATTGAAAAGGTAAATAGCTCTTCCTGTTTAAGCCATTTCTCATTGGTAGTATTTCAGAGAACGGTTGGAAGTTTATTAAAAACAAACAAACAAAAATCTAAAGCACTATTAATTTCAAATAAATACACCTACAGAATGGAATATTTAAATTGTGTGTAGTTAGTAATTTATTCAACATTTATCTCTTCCAGGCCTATACCAGACAGTATCCTCAATATTATACAAGCATACCCCTATAAAAAAGTGGCAGATAGGGGCTTCCCTGGTGACGCAGTGGTTGAGAATCTGCCTGCTAATGCAGGGGACACGGGTTCAAGCCCTGGTCTGGGAAGATCCCACATGCCGCAGAGCAATTAGGCCCGTGAGCCACAGCTGCTGAGCCTGCACGTCTGGAGCCTGTGCTCTGCAACAAGAGAGGCCACGATAGTGAGAGGCCCGTGCACCGCAATGAAGAGTGGCCCCTGCTTGCCGCAACTAGAGAAAGCCCTAGCACAGAAACGAAGACCCAACATAGCAAGCAATCGATCAATCAATTAATAAATAAATCTTAAAAAAAAAAGTGGCAGATAAATACTAAAAGCAAAGGCTTGAGAAAGTACAAAAAATACAGAAACCCAAGTAAATAACAAAAGAATAAATTGTGTGACAAAAGAAACACAAGACAAAAACATTTAATAAAACAAATAAAGACATTTTAATGATATAGATACTGCTGGTTGCTCAGGGGCTGGGTGCTGAAACTTGAGCTTTAGAGGATAGACCTAGGGAGAGGACTGTATGGAGACAGCCCAAAGGGCCTGGAGTGTGGTCTGTGCCACAAATGGGGATACATGCAGGATAGAGCATGGGTCTGCCATAGGAGCCTCATTATCGGCACACAAAAGGTGGGGCATGGGTCTGCCATAGGAGCCTCACTGTCAGCATACTCATGGCAGGGTGTGGCCCCTGCTGAGGTAGGCTTTGGGAGCATGCATGCGCCAGAGGCAAGGCTGATATTCTAACTGATTATCAGGATTCCTGCAGCAGGGGTGGTTCCAGGGGCAGCACCAGCAGCAGTGGACTTTGTGGGTGCACACACTGGGTGATGGGTGGACTCAGAGTCACATGTCCTGGGGGACAGCTCCTGTGGAGGAATATGCAGTGGGATATTTGCCAGTGGGAGTCCTCTGGTCCCACCTACCTCACACCACAGGTTAGAACTGGATCTGAGGGCTTCTACTCCAACAACTGGAGAGCAGATCTTGTCCCTGACAGGTCTGTGACAACCACTGAGCAAAGAGGAGGCCCCGCTGAACATCCCATGCAGCATCTGGTCACCACAACACTAAACACATCACCTATCTAGAGGACAACAGCCATCACACTCTGAAGAAAGATGTGGTAGGCATTCATACCAAAAACAGCCCTTGCACCAAAAATACTGGACTCACACAGTCTACACAGGAACACTCCCACATAAAAATCGCCCTTCAAGAACCCAATAGATTACTGTTTCTCTTAAATTCATAGACTCAGAGAAATAAAAGTAAAATGAAAAAGCAGAGGGACTACTCCCAATTAAAATAACAAGACAAATCCCTGCAAAAAAACAATGAAACAGACCTGTCAAGTCTACCAGACCCTGAGTTCAAAAAGGAGGTAATAAAAACGCTAAAGGAATTAAGAAAGACTATCAATAGAAATGTAGATCACTGTAACAAGGAACTAGAAACTATAAAGAGAAGCCAATGAAAATTAGACAACTCAATTGCCAAGATAAAAACTGAGCTAAATGCAATGAATAGCAGACTAAATAATGCAGAAAAATGAGTGATCTGGAAGAAAGAATAATGGAAATCACACAATTAGAACATCAGACAGAAAGGCAAATGAAATCAATATATGCAACCTATGGGATAATATAAAGCATCCCAATCTACACATAATAGGGATCACAGAAGGAGAAGAAAGAGAAAAGGGAATTGAAAATGTATTTGAAGAAATTATGGCTGAAAACTTCCCAAATCTAAAGAAGCAAACAGATATCCAGGTATAGGAATCACAGAGGCTCCCATAAAAGATGAATGCAGACAGACCCACACCAAAACATATCATAATTAAAATGGCAAAAGTTAAAGATAAAGTGAGGATTGTAAAGGCAGCAAGAGAAAAACAAAGAGTCAGTTACAAGGAATCCCCATGAGGCTATCAGCTGATTTCTCTACAGAAACATTGCAAAGGAGAAGAGAGTGGCAAGATATATTTGAAGTCCTGAAAGGGAAAATCTATAACCCAAGATACTCTACCAAGCAAGATTATCATTTAAAATAGAAAGAGAGATAAAGAATTTCTCAGACAAGCAAAAACTAAAAGAATACAGCAATATTAAACCTATCCTGAAAGAAATATTGAATGGTATTTTCTAAATAGAAAAGAAACAAGACTCTGCAGGAAAGGAAAAATCACAGTAGAAAAGGCAGATTTATAAAAGGATTGAAGATCACTGAAATAAGCCAGTATATAGATTTAAATTAATCAAAAAAAATTTGTGAAAGTGATTATAACTACTATAAACAGCAGAAGCATAAACATGAAGATGTAAAAGAGGACATTAAAAGCACAAAATGTTGGGGAGGGGAGTAAGAAAATGTAGATCTTTTAGAATATGTTTTAACCTGTATGACTATCAGTCTAAAGCAAGTAGATACAGTAAGTCCCCTACATATGACCCTTCAAATTGAGAACTTTCAAAGATACAAATGTGCATTCCATCAACATCAGGCGTGAGTGAAATTGCAGCTTTCCCTCTGTCTCCTACTACTGATGATCTTTCAGCTCTACCATCTCCCACCTCTTCTCCCTCCTCCAGTTGGTAACTCTTCTTGCCTGTTCACTCTATGTCAGCCCCTGTATCCCAGCTGTTGTACTGTACTTTTCAAGGTACTGTACTGTAAGATTAAAAAAGGTTTTTTTGTTTTTTATGTATTATTTGTGTGAAAAGTATTATAAACCTATTACAGTACAGTACTATATAGCCGATTGTGTTAGTTGGGTACCTAGGCTAACTTTGTTGGACTTACAGACAAATTGGACTTATGAACATGCTCTTGGAATAGAACTCATTCATATGTAGGGGACTCACTATATTGTTATGGGTTAACAGACTTAAAAACTGGGGTAACCACAAATCAGCAACATACAACAGACTCACAGAAGCCAAGAAGGAAGGAACTCAAGCATAATATAAAGAAAATCATCAAACCACAAAAGAAAAAACAAAAAAAGAAAGAAAGAAAAGGAGGAAGGAAGAAAGGGAGGGAGGAAGGAATACAAAATCAACTGGAAAACAAGGTTTAAAATGGAAATAAATACATAATCAATAATTACTTTAAATGTCAATGGACTAAATGTTTCAATCAAAGAATTATAGTGGCACACTAAATAATAAAACAAAAACCTACAGTACGCTGCCTACAAGAGACCCACTTTAGGGGAAAGACACACATAGATTGAAAGTGAGGGAATAGAAAAATATATTGCAAATGGAAATGACAGGAAAGTGGGGGTAGCAATACTCATATCAGACAAAATAGACTTTAAAACAAAGACCATAAATAAAGACAAAGAAGGACACTATATAATGATAAAAGAATCAATACAAGAAGAGGATATTACACTCATTGATATATGTGCACCCAATATAGGAGCACCTAAATATATAAAACAAATACTAATAAACATAAAGGGAGAAACTGATGGGAACATAATAATAGTAGGAGACTTTAACATATCACTGACATCAGTGGACAGATCGTCCAGACAAACTATCAATAAGGGAAGAGATCTTAAATGACATAATAAATAGTTAGACTTAATTGATATCTATAGGACGCTACTTCCAAAAAACCAGAATACACATTCTTTTCAAGTGTGCACAGAACATTCTCTAGAATAGTGACACAAAACAAGCCTCAACAAATTTAAGAAGATAGAAATTATTTCAAGCATCTTTTCTGCCCACAACAGCATGAACCTAAAATCAACCACAGACAGAAAAATGAGAAAAAAAAAATGATTACATGGAGACTAAATAACATACTACGAAAGTACCAATGAGTCAATGAGGAAACAAAAAAATACCTCAAGACAAATGACAATGAAAACACAACCATACAATGTTTGTGGGATGCAACAAAAGCATAATCTTCCCTAAGAGGGAAGTTCATAGCAATACAGGTCTTCCTCAAAAAACAAGAAAAATCTCAAATAAACAACCTAACCTACCACCAAAAAGAATTAGAAAAAGAAGAACAAAACTTAAATTCAGCAGAAAGAAGGAAATAATAAAGATCAGAGAAGAATTAAATATAATAGAGTTTAAAAAAGCAATAGAAAGAAATCTATAAAACCAAGAACTGGTTTTTGGAAAGGATAAACAAAATCGACAAACCTGTAGCCAGGCCCAAGAGAGAGGACCCAAAGAAACAAAATAAGAAATGAAAAGGAAAAAATAACCAATACCATAGAAATACAAAAAATCATAAGAAAATACTATGAACAGTTATATGCCCCAAAAATGGACAATCCAGAAGAAATAGAAAAGTTTCTAGAAACACACAGCCTGTCAAAATGGAATCAAGAAGAAACAGATAATTTGAACAGACTGATCACTAGAAGTGAAATAGAATCTGTGATAAAAAACAAACAAACAAACAAACAAAAAACTCCCTGCAAACAAAAGACCAAGACTGAATGGCTTCACTGGGGAATTGTACCAAACATACAAAGAAGAACTTATACATATCCTTCTCAAACTGTTCCAAAAGATTGAAGAGGAGGGAATATTCCCAAAGTCATTTTATGAAGACACCATCACCCTGATATCAAAACCAGAAAAAGACACTACAAAAAAAGAAAAAAACAGGCCAATATCATTGGTGAAGATAGATGCAGAAATCCTCAACAAAATATTAGCTAACTGAATCCAGCAATACATAAAAGGGATCATACACCATGATCAAGTTTGATTCACTCCAGGGTCACAAGGATGGTTCAACATACACAAATCAATCAATGTGATATACCACATCAACAAAAGAAAAGACAAAAACCACATGATCATCTCAATAGATGCAGAAAAAGCATTTGAGAAAATTCAACATCTGTTCATGATAAAAACTCTCACCAAAATGAGTATAGAGAGAACATATTTCAACATAATAAAAACCATTTATGACAAACCCACAGTCAATATAATACTCATCGGTGAAAAGCTGAAAGACTTCCTGTTAAATTCTGAAACAAGACAAGGATGTCTACTCTCACCACTTCTCTTCAACATAGTATTGGAAGTCCTAGCCACAGCAATCAGACAAGAAAAAGAAATAAACGGTATCCAAATTGGAAGGGAAGAGGTAAAATTGTCATTATGTGCAGATGACATGATACTCCATATAGAAAACCCTAAAACTCCACACAAAAATTACTAGAACTAATAAATGAATTCAGCATGTTAGCAGGATACAAGATTAATATATAGAAGTCTGTTGTGTTTTTTTACCCTAACAATGAAATATCAGAAAGAGAAAGTAAAAAACAATGTCACTTAAAATCACATAAAAAAAAATACCTAGGAACAAACCTCACCAAGGAGGTGAAAGACCTATACGCTGAGAACCATAAATCACTGATAAAGAAAATTGAAGATGATTCAAAGAAATGGAAAGATATCCCATGCTGTTGCATTGGAAGAATTAATATTGGGTTAAATACCATACTATCAAGAGCAACCTACAGATTTAATGCAATCCCTATCAAATTACCCAAGACATTTTTCACAGAGTTAGAGCAAATAATCCTAAAATGTATATGGAACCACAAAAGACCCAGAATTGCCAAAGTTATCCTGAGGAAAAGTAACAAAGCTAGAGGACTATCCCTCCCAGACTCCAGACAATACTACAAAGCTACAGTAATCAAGACACCACAGTATCTGCACAAAAACAGACCTATAGATCAATGGAACAGAATAGAGAGCCCAGAGATAAATCCAGACATCTACAGTCAATTATTCTTTGACAAAGGAGGCAAGAATACACAATGAAAAAAAGACAGTCTCTTCAGTATGTGGTGTTGGGGAAGCTGGACAGCCTCATTTAAATCAATGAAGTTAGAACATCATACACAAAAATAAAATCAAAATGGCTTAGATATTAGACATGACACCATAAAACTCCTAGAAGAGAACATAGGCAAAACATTCTCTGACATAAATCATAGCAATATTTCCTTAGATTATTCTCCCAAGGCAAAATAAATAAAAGCAAAAATAAACAAATGGAACCCAATAAAACTTATAAGTTTTTGCACAGCAAAGGAAACCATAAACAAAATGAAAAGACAACCCACAGGGATGGAAGAAAATATTTGCAAATGATGCAACTGACAAGGGCTTAATTTCCAAAGTACACAAACAGCTTATACAACTCAATAACAAAAAAACAAACAGCCCAATCAAAAATGGGCAGATGATTTAAGTAGACATTTCTTCAAAGAAGACATACATATGGCCAACAGGCACATGAAAAGATGCTCAACATTGCTAATTATTAGAGAAATGCAAATCAAATCTACAATGAGGTATTACCTCACATCAGTCAGAACATCCATCATTAAAAAGTTTACAAATAATAAATGCTGGAGAGGGTGTGGAGAAAAAGGAACACTCCTACACTGTTGGTGGGAATGTGAATTGGTACAGCCACTATGGAAAATTGTATGGAGGTTCCTTAAAAAACTAAAAAGAGGGTTAACCAGAAATGGATAGAGAGTTATCCCAGTAGGATCCAGCAATCCCACACCTGGGCACATATCTGGAAAAGATAAAAACTCTAATTTGAAAAGGTACATGCACCACAATATTCACAGCAGCGCTATTTACAATAGCCAAGCCATGGTAGCAATCTAAATGTCCATCAACAGATGAATGGATAAAGAAGATGTGGTACTTATATACAGTGGAATATTACTCAGTCATTAAAAAGAATGAAATAATGCCATTTGCAGCAACATGAATAGACCTGGAGATTATCATACTAAGTGAAGTAAGTCAGAGAAAGACAAATATCTGATGTGCTCTTTAATTTTCAGACAAGTACTTTGTAAACTATTTGTAGCAATGGCCAGTGTTCAATAAATATCTTATCCTTATTGACAAATTCACAAATCAGAAATTCATTGAATCTTCGCAGTTGCTGAAGGTATCGATTTCAACTCTATAATCAGTAACTGTGAAAATATTCCCAGGATGGGTTTCAAGTCCTGTTGGATCTTCCAAGATATAAATGAGAGTTAAAATCTCACTAATCATTTGACTTCCATAAGCTCCTCTATTGACTATGAGACCATAGTAACGCTCTGACTACCCTAAGGGTATAAGTACAGATTCAGATCCAGCAGTTCTTAAAACATCTGGCTTTTCTCCTTGCTCAGGACTTGTAAATACATACAAGAATGGCCAAAGGTGTTTGTGGGGAAGATTAGAATAATGGCAGTGGACATTTGCATTATTATAGGAGTATTCTTCCCTGGGTGTACTCAATATCCTCTTTATTTAGTGGTGTCTGAGTTAGTAGAACTGACTCAAAGGTAAAAATTGGTTAAAGGATTACAACTCCTTTTTGACAACTCAGTTAATTCCTGAATTTACAAACACACACACACACACACACACACACACACACACACACACTACTACAGGTCATTAATTTGAGGTGTAGAATGCTCATAAATTTTGTTCCTAGGAATTTCCTGATTATTAACCATAGCCAAAACTTGCTTATTCCTATGGGTCTTTACTTCTCAAATGCTACAAATTGATTCACTGACTGGTTAAATTAAGCCAGTTTTTAATTAGAATGATATCTGGTTAATCACAGAATTGGCTGGAAAACTAGGAAAATAAAATTCAGAAAGTAACAAACTGGAATATATGTTCTACATAGTTCTGTTTTCTTTTAAATATCTTTTTATTAACTTTGAATAATATTCAAAATATCTGAGGAGAGAGTACCAAATTGGCTTACCATGTGCTTTTGGAAAAATGGTTGCAGGGCACATTGAATTATAGCACCACCAAGAGTGCAAGAGTGGGAAACAGGCAGTTCCCCGCAAAAAAATCTCCACTGTAGTTAGGAAAATGAGAGCAAACTGATGTTAGGTAGCCAAACCCAGCAAACATGCCCTAACCTTGTTTTTATTTAGTGTAGACTACTGGGCACTAAACCAAATACTGAGCATAAATATACCACTGAAAAGCTAAGTCTAGAAGTATCTTTTTTTTTTTTTCCCCTGCCACTCAACAGAAAGCTTTTGTATTATTTTGAAAGAAAAGGAAAACAATACTGTCCTGTACATGAACAGCTTGTTTTTTCCTTTCAAAGTTCTTTGAAATGCATTAGCCTTCACCAATACTCTGGGAAAGAAGAAAATACTATTATCCTAATTTTTCAAATGAGAAAAGCGAGACAGAAAGAGATTAAGTAGCTTGCCAGAGGCTAAAGCATCAGAATCAGGTCTGGTTAGAATTTGTGAATGCCAGCAACTCTCCCTGTTGCCCTTTCCCTCACTAAGAGCAGGGGTAGAAGTGGAGTGGAGGAGGAGGACTGCAAATTATGGAGCTTTGGGGGTACAAATCATTGCCAGCTTGTCATCAAAATTCTGATTTTGCCCTGTAAATGCAATGGCAGTAGATGTGGCAAAAAGTCTCCCTGCCAAATACACCTCAGAACTGTAACGTTACCCTTTAGCCCAATTTTCACGGGCAACTTTATTGAAAAGCCCTGAGGTCATTTCTGTTGTGTTACAGACCTGCAGTGCCCTCTTCCGTACAGACTTCCCAGGAACACATCCCCTCTGTGAAAAAAAAAGGTCAGGTTCTCCTTCTGCATACAGCATTTCCTTTTTATTTCTTTTTTTGTATACTCCAGCTGTTCTCTGTGCAATACATCACCGGAATGCTCTTCATTTCAAAGCTCAGACTGTAGAAAATTATTTTCCTCATCCTAGTACATAATTCTCTAATAATCTTTGACAGATTTTACTTTAACAATAGTTTGATCCATGGAAGCTAACCATAAAAATTATTGATTGGACATGGTAGATCATCCTCTGCTCATCAAGAAAGAGTTACATATCATACAGAGGCACCATGTCTGTACAAATTCTCAATTGAAATGAGCATAAAAAAGACAAACACTGATTCCCTTGCTGACCTCCAATTCAGTTGTAATCTCCATGGTATGGTATTTCCTTTCAGTCTCTCTTCCCTGGTACCCAAGTTTTAATTTGACTGAGCAAAAATAAAGCCTCTGCCAATCACTTTTTTAGACATGGATAGTCAAATCCAACATACTCTACTGGTATGTTGTTACTGTAGGACAGTATTTCTTTAACAATTCATTTATAAGTTGTGTTATAATCTTCCAAATTCAGTGAAAGGGATTTCAAAATAATAAATAATATTGAAGATAACAAATAGAAAAGCATTGAGATTAATTTCTTATTTCATCCTTGTCTTTCAAAATAAATGAAAATTATTGAAAAAGACTGCACTTTGATGCAAAAGGTGATTAACTGATAAATATTCTTTAAAGTACCTTGTACCATGTTTCTCATTCCCCTTCTCTATTTCTCAGGACATTTACTCTGTGTTCAGAAATATACTAAGTACTTTATCTGCAGAGCATAGACTCTAGTATTTTTCCCTCTGTTCAAATTTCATTTCCATGATTTACCAGCTATGTGAAATTAGGCAAGCTACTCAGTCTCTCTAAACTGCAGTTTCCTGCTCTGTAAACTGGGGATGATATTTATGACAATCTCATAGGATCTGTACGGAGATCAATTGAGACAAGGCATTAAAGCTCTTGCTGAAATTCTGGGACATTGAAGTTACTCATTGCATGTTAACTAATGCTATTAATAAACCTTATGATAATTCTACTAGTATCGTATTAGTCATTTCTAAGGTGAAGACTTTAAAAGAGATCACATGCTTTTTTTAAATTGCATATATGTCCAGTCTGTGCCCAAAGCCCATAATCTTATCTGATTATAATACATAGATTACTTTCCCTTGGAATTTTTGGCCCTTTGATCTAATTTCCTTGTATCTGAATCAGGCCTCAGTTTCCTTATCTTTATTCTGATTGCCTTGATTTTAGACTTCCTTTTCCAGCTCTGATCTCAAAGCTCCTATACAATATGGGCCCATTTTCATCCTTGGGCTCTACCTATGATGACCTGGACTGTCTTGGTACCTGCCCTTCCTCTACCAGGAATACTGAGAGCCCTGTGGGACTGACATCATCAGTTCCCTCTATTAGAGGAGGCTAAAGGATATTAACTATGGGTCTATCTATTCCAGTGGTTCTCAAACTTTAGCCTGCATCAGAATCAGTTGGAGGACTTTGATAAAACACACATTTCCAGCTTCCACCCCCAGAAGATTCGTTATATGTAGGGTGGGGCACAAGATCTTGCATTTCTAAGTTCCTAGATGATGCTGATGCAGCTGGTCTGGGGACCATATTTTGAAAACCACTGGACTCTTTGTTTCCAGCAAAGCTCCAATAAAACATGCTTGTCAGAAACATTGGTTTTCTTTCCAAATTAAGAAATAGCCTGCAAAGGAAACCATAAACAAAACGAAAAGACAACCCACAGAGTGGGAGAAAATATTTGCAAACGATGAGACTGACAAGGGTTAATTTCCAAAATTTACAAACAGCTCATGTGGCTCAGTATCAAAAAAAACCAAACAACCCAATCAAAAAATGGGCAGATGACTTAAACAGACATTTCTCCAAAGAAGATATGCAGATGAGCAAGAGGCACATGAAAAGATTCTCAACATTGCTAATTATTAGAGAAATGCAAATCAAAACTACAATGAGATATCACCTCACACCAGTAAGGACGGCCATCATCGAGAAGTCTACAAACAATAAATGTTGGAGAGGGTGTGGAGAAAAGGGAACTCTCCTACACAATTTACATTGTGTAGGAATGTAGATTGGTACAGACACTATGGAGAACAGTATGGAGATTTATTAAGAAACTAAAAGTAGAGCTACCATATGATCCAGCAATCTCACTCCTGAGTATATATCCAGAGAAAAACATGATTTGAAAGGATACATGCTCCCCAATGTTCATTGCAGTGTTGTTTACAATAGCCAAGACATGGAAGCAACCTAAATGTCCATCAACAGATGGATGGATGAAGAAGATGTGGTACATATATACAGTGGAATATTACTCAGCCATTAAATGAGATAATGCCATTTGCAGCAACATGGATGGACCTGGAGATTATCATACTAAGTGAAGTAAGTCAGACAGAGAAAGACAAGTACCGTATGATATTGCTTATATGTGGAATCTAAAAAAATGATACAACTGAACTTATTTACAAAACGGAAACAGACTCACAGAGAATGAATTTATGGTTAGCAGGGCGGAAGGGTGTAGGGAAGGGATAGATTGGGAGTTTTGAATTGACAAATACACACTGCTATATTTAAAATAGATAACCAATAAGAACCTACTGTATAGCACAGGGAACTCTGCTTAATATTCTGTAATAAACTAAATGGGAAAATAATTTGAAAAAGAATAGATACATGTATAACTGAATCACTTTGCTGTACACCTGAAACTAACACAACATTGTTAATCAGCTATACTCCAATATTTAATAATAATAATAAAGTATAAACTGATGCCTGAGGAAAGGAAAAAAATAGCATAATTATTCATTAGACTTTCTGTCTAACTACAGTTTTCAGTGAGTGCCAATTATGATCTGCATTTAGAAGTATCAAATACTTATTAATATTTACACTACATAGCAAGTTACATAGCTACTAATTTGAATATTGCTAGTATGGTTTTTAGAGTGAGGTTATTTAAAGTTGAAAATACAAATTGTCTTGTATTAAAAAGTGTCTTTTTACTGAGTTCAGGATATTCCACACATAGAATTTGCTTCCTCTGCTGTGAAGATAAGAAATTAGTTTTATTTATAATATAAATGTTTGAAAAGACAAAAGTAAAAATTTGATTATATCATTAGTTGAAAAATACTGAAACACAACCTGACATGATTATAATTTTGAAGATGTATTTCATAGAACTTCACTAGTGATTTTAGAATATTTAGGTTGAACCTCACCTCTTTTAATAGAGATTTCTAATAATTCTGTTAGGAATAGGCCTATGAAAGGGTTATTTGGGTGTAAGGTCAATTTAATTTTAAGCATATTTGGCAAATTATATGCTTTGGCAGTCAAGCTTTTATGTTTATCAGGATTTATTGTATGTACATAATTTGAATATCACCAATTTTCAAAGTAGTACAGTATAATACTTTATCAGTACAACAATGTACATAATACAAACATTTTTGTGTGCTTTTTCAGATCCTGTGCTTTATTTTGAATAGCATGACAACTGTCGTGGCAAAACACCAAAACAAAACAAAAACATAAAAAAAAAAGAAAACGTAGTACAGATCCATAAATATTAAAATCTTAAATAAAATAGCTTTAATTATCCATTATTTTAATTTTTTTCTAAATACTTAAATCTCTCATTTCAGTATTAACCTAAACTCAGACCTATGGGATTTTAAAGGCCAAAAGTTTTGCAACAACCTACTGTAAACACCATATAAATATGCATTGTCCCATATACTGTATAATAGGTGTTCCATTCGAGCTCAGTTCCTACAATTATTTTTCTGCATAATTCTGTGAAAGATGTGCTTCCAACATTTCCCCACCATATTACATGCTTTGAAGTTCCTTTTTCCAGCTTTCTATATTTGATTCTTAAACACAAACTTATTTCTTCAATAATTTGTGTACAATATTCCACTGTTAAATTAGGGAAATGATATGGGGTTTAGATTTCAATTAAGGCAAACATCTAAGCCAAATGTTATACAGCTTATTAAAGTAACATTTATAAACTGATTGTGGGATACAGCAATTACTACAGATCATATTATAAAAGAGATCAAAGTCTAAGCTTTCTATATATCATGAAAATGAATTGTATCTACTCATACAATCATTCATTCTCTGGTTCACTTAGTTAAAAAAAAATTGGCTGTCTTCTATGAAACCGACATAGAATGGAAATTGTTCTCTTAAAATTAGAATGAGCTCTTCTAATCTGGTGAGTACTTCATACATGTTATAATACTTTTAAAGTCTTTATGTCATATATCTATTTCAAAATATCTGCTTTTTGCCAGACTTTAAGGTGTGCTTATTCATTCACGTATTCTTTTATTCATTCATGCAATGAACTTCTGCTGAACACCAACTATAAGTAAGGCACTCTTTTGGGTGAGATAAGTAAGAATAATGCATTTGTCAAGAAATGGCATGTACATAGTGACCCGAAAACACGGTAAATTGTGAAGTTGTACAAGAAACAGTGAGATCAAAAGCTCCTTGAATTCACAGGAAGCCACTGTCTTCTGCTGGAACGTTTAGCATTTAGATGTCACCTAAATCCTGTTGTTTTTATGGCAGAAACTCCATGGTACTTTGGATCTTTAAGATATTACTCCATTTAAAAGTGCTCAACTGATACAGAGACAGCACTTTAGAGAAACTACCTCCAGCACTCCAGCACTGAAGCAGAATTGCCTCTGCAGACAAGGAAAGAAGGTCACGGACAGAAAAACTTTCAGCCTCCCAGTTCTCATTCTGGTGATATTTCTGCTGGTACCTGCTGCTCTTTCCTTAAGAGCATTTTCTGTAGAGAAGATTTATGTGGGTTGCTCAAGGAAATTAAGATCAATTGGAGATCATCTTTCTGTAACCCTGAGTCCCTAAGAACTACCTTTAAAATCTTCACAGTCATGGAGAACTCAGCTTACAACAATCTATATAATACTACATTTATTAGTTTTGGTTTGAATTTGGTCATTGATATTTGAGCTTTCAGGTATTTCTAAGATGAATTTATGACAACTGGTTTTGTTCAACGATATAATTTCTTTTTAATTTCAAAGGTAAATAGGACGGTGATCTAGATTGCATCATTTATTCCTGTATATTCACCAAGACTATTTTTTCCAGCACTAGCCATGTTTTTAAATATAAAAGTAAATAGGGCTTCCCTGGTGGCACAGTGGTTGAGAATCCACCTGCCAATGCAAGGGACACGGGTTCGAGCCCTGGTCTGGGAAGATCCCACATGCCGCGGAACAACTAAGCCCGTGCGCCACAACTACTGAGCCTGCGCGTCTGGAGCCTGTGCTCCGCAATAAGACAGGCCACGACAGTGAGAGGCCCGCGCACTGCGATGAAGAGTGGCCCCCACTTGCTGCAACTAGAGAAAGCCCTCGCACAGAAACGAAGACCCAACACAGCCAAAAATAAATAAATTAATTAATTAAAAAAAAAAAAAGTAAATGATAGGAAGCTCAGTAAATTTACCTTTGCACCAGTATTTCAAATATCCTTTATTTTGGAGAAAATAAGATGTATTATCCCATGTAGTATTAAAACTAATTGGACCTTCTTTTTCCCATGCCACTTCCCCCTAGGGATTACTCTTGAGATACTTCATATTAATATTAAACATGAGGGTTTAATTTAACATGCTGGTAAACATGATTTACCAGAAGAATTTAAAGAACTACATATCTTAATATAGAGCTACATCTAATGATTCTTTTATTGAATTGTCACATTTTTCAGTTTAAATCCCACATAGTAAAAGACATACTTTTTAAAAAAATATATTCACATTTTATATACACTGCAAGTAATAAAGCTAGTTCAACTTCATTTCTTAAGTAATGAAAATATTTATGCTTCTGATGTATTTTGATCACTCAATGGAGGCATGACTTATACTTACCTTAAATTTCTTTTGAGTAAACATTTAATTACTGAAGGAACTTCAAAGCTGTGATATAACATTAACTGAAATAGTTTCTCTAATATTTTTAATACATCAGTTTGTCAATGAGCTATATACAGAGTTATACATTTTACATTGTTTTAATATGAACCAAATGCCAATTTCTTGAGTCCTTACTGAATGATGACTCGCTATAATTTTTTGCAATCGTTTTATTTGCTTATAAAAGTTTCCATTTACAAAGCTTTTTAAAAGATTTATATAATGCATTAAAATCTTAGATTAATAAAATACTACTTTTCTCATCTTTTACAAATAATAATGGGAGCTTATCAAAACTAGTGCATAATATCAAGTAAATAAAATAAGGTACCTTGAGTTCTTAAGTAAACTTAATTTGGTGAAATTTTTAAAATAGTATATAGAATAGTAAGATACCATTTTAATAAAATGTTACACAAAATAGAATGGAGTAAATAATGTTGTCCTTTACTCAAAAGTAATCATTTTCAAAAATTAAATAAAAGACATATTATTTGAGAAAATGCTGTGATTCTAGGAAACAAAAATAAGTACCTCAAAATACGCAATATTTTATATGTACTATATCAGACTACAAGTATTTTAAAACTTGCCTTTAAAAAAAATTATATTTTTGGAGGTCTTTTCAATTTAACACCTACAAATATAATTCACAGATTTAGCCATTCTTCTCTTGATAGACACTTAGGCTAATTCTAAGTTTTATAAATCACAAAAAATCTGGAGTGAAAAAACTCATATATGCCAAATGTACTAGTTTATGTTGTTGCTTTAGGGTAGATACATGAGTCACATTTTATATTTTAATAGGTACTGAAAAATTGACTTTTCGTATTGGAAACTAAATTTTTGGTGGTGAGCATGTTCTAGGGTATAAAGAAGTAGAAATATAAGGTTATACACATGTAACCTATAATGTTATAAATCAATGTTACCTCAATTTTTAAAAATAAATAAATAGATTAAATGTATTAGCACATTTCTTTAAAGGAATTTTTTGATAAATTTATTTATAAAACAAGAATGCCTGGCATCATATTTTGAACTGTTTTGTGGTCACATATTACATTTCATTAAAATCAGACATAATTATATCACTGATTGGATGTATTAAGTCTCGTCATGTTTCTATGTATATGGTGGTATAAAGTATATTCTCTCATTGTGACAAACGATGACAAGTTATGTTATTTCCCCTCCTCTCCATTAATGGAATTCAGCCATATGTGAAATTATCAATTGTTGTACCTCTATTAAATAAAATGCATAGCTAATATTAAATAAATTCTCCACACAATCCCAAGCATGTGTTATTATCAACATTGCAATTTTTGCCAATCTAATGGGTGAATATTAGGACCTCTGGACTTCTTCCAGGAATGATGAATCAGATAATTAGAACCAACCCTCTTAATGAAGACAACATAAATACTTGAACAATTTATGTACTTTAAATTTATATGTATAGTAAATAAATGTTAATTATATTTATTAATTTATTTTCTGTATTTTTATTTTCACATTTACATATTCTTAAACACATGAAAAATCTGGCAACATTCTGTGGTGCAGAATCAAAAGACTGTAGTCAAAATTAGGGTGGTTTTCATAGGGGTTTGGGGAACAAATTTTATATGGAAATACAATTGTGTTTTGTTCTTGTAGCCCATAACCATGGTAAACCCACTTATTAATTCCATTAGTCTTTGAAATATATTATTTGGTATATTACACCTGAACAATCTCTCTCTGTCTCATTAATCCACCAGCTAGAATGTTTAGTAGAATGTAAAAAGAAGAAGTGGTGAGAACAGAATCCTTGCCTTTTTCACAATCTTAGAAGGAAAAATTTCAGTTTCACCACTAAGTATGATGCTAGCTGTAGTTGTTTCTTAAAAATGCCTTTATCTCTACATCTTTAGGGTGGGAGGGAAACGCAAGAGGGAGGGGATGTGGGGATATATGTATATGTATAGCTGATTCACTTTGTTTTAAAGCAGAAACTAACACACCATTGTAAAGCAATTATACTCCAATAAAGATGTTAAAAAAACAATAATAATAAAATAAAATAAAGTTACCAAAAGAAAAAAAATGCCTTTATCAGTTTGAGGAAACCTACTTCTCTTCCTACTTTACTGAAACATATTACCATGAAATTTTGTCAAATTCTTTGTGCGCATCAATAAAAATTTCATGACATTTTTAGCTTGTTGATATGATGAATATATTTGGGCATGCTATATGATCCTTTTTACATACTGCACAAAAACTCATTCCTAAGTATTTCATTGAGGATTTTAATGAATATATAAACAAAAACCTCTTGCTGTGTGTATATATATATATATATATATATATATATATATGTTTGAAAACTAAACCTTCAGAACAAGTTTGTACACATATATATACCCATTTATTTTATTATTTCTTTAAATGATAGTTAAGAAAGTTATTTGTAGTACCATTTTAAAATGTATGTTTTTAAAATAAATTTGACCTAGATCTCGGTTTTTCATCTTTCTTTGTTAATTATATACATTTTACATACTTTTTGTGGGCCACTGTAAATAAGAAAAAGAAAGGAAGGAAGGAAGGAAGAAAGAAAGAAAAGAAGGAAGGAAAGAAGGAAGGAAGGAAGGGAGGGAGGGAGGAATGCAGGGAGGGAGAGAGGAGTGAGGGAGGGAGGGAGGGAGTAAAGGAGGGAGGAAGGGAGGGAGGAAGGGAGGAAGGAAAGAAGGAAGGAAGGAAGGGAGGAAGGGAGGAAGGGTGGGAGGGAGGAAGGGAGGGAGGGAGGGAGGGAGGGAGGGAGGAAGGGTGGGAAGGAGGATGGAAGGAAGGGAGGAAGGGAGGGAGGAGAGAAGGAGGGAGGGAGGAAGTGAGGGAGGGAGGAAGGGAGGAAGGGAGGAAGGAAGGGAGGAGGAAGGAGGGAGGGAGGAAAGGCGGGAGGGAATAGGAAAAGAATAATTCCTGAGTTACTCACAGCCTAAGGAAGTAACTGTTGTTTAGTCAGAAAGCAGATTCAGGACACATTTCTACTGTTCATTATATTTGTTAATTTAGATATAAACTTATATTTTTGTACATTAAGGGTGATATTAATCCCTAGATACTGTTGTGTGGCCTGGAGTAAGAGGGTGACAGCTAAGAAGGAAACCAGAGAAGGTTAAGAATGTTAGGAGCAGTGATATTGATATTTAAACTTAAGATGTTTGCTATTTTGTGTTGTTTCTCTTGGTTCTCATCAAATTTTTAAAATTTTGTCACATTGAAAAACATGTTTCTGTTTAATTTAACAAATTTACATTTACACATAATTTCAAATAATATTCTATTGTAGAATAGTTGAATTATTAAAGGCTATTTGCTACATACCTGTATTCTGGTTCTCATTACCATATGAATTTCTCATCATGTATGCTATTATTAGGATAATGGTACCACATTGACATTTTCGTTAGTAAACTGGAAATAAATTATCCCATGGAAATTTGGACACAGATTTATACCTAGTACATAATAAGACTGTAACCTGAAGATACTAAGCTCTCTTTAAAAATAGTGTCACTCCAAAAGTGTGTGTGTTTTTTTCAGCCAACAAAACAAATAGAAAGCAGTTATAAGGACTATCATAGTGAGAATTAAACATTTTACATATAAGTGCAAGTTCTTGCCAAGCAAATTCATGATTCAGGGCATTTGGCAGGTGGCCTTATTTTGGAACGTATAAGTAATGACCTTAAACACTTGAATCATACAACTACAGTCTCTCGTTCTAGACTTTTTGATGATGGCCATTCTAACCGGTGTGAGATGATACCTCATTGTAGTTTTGATTTGCATTTCTCTAATAATTAGTGATGCTGAGCATCTTTTCATGTGCCTTTTGGCCATTGGTATGTCATCTTTGGAGAAATCTCTGTTTAGATCTTCTACCCATTTTTCAATTGGGTTATTTGTTTTTTTGATATTGAGCTGTATAAGCTATTTGTGTATTTTGGAGATTAATCCTTTGCCTATTGCATCATTTGCAAATATTTTCTTACATTCTGTAGGTCTTTTGTTGTGCAAAAGCTTTTAAGTTTAATTAGGTCCCATCTGTTTATTTTTGTTTTTTTATTTCCATTACTCTAAGAGACAGATCTAAAAAGATATTGATGCGATTTTTGTCCAAGAGTGTTTTGTCTATATTTTCCTCTAGGAGCTTTATAGTATCTGGTTTTACATTTAGGTCCTTGATCCATTTTGAGTTTATCTTTGCGTATGGTGTTAGAGAATGTTCTAATTTCATATTTTTAATATGTAGCTGTCCAGTTTTCCCAGCATCACATATGGAAGAGACTATCTTTTCTCCATTGTATATTCTTGCCTCCTTTGTCGTAGATTAATTGACCATAGGTTTGTGGGTTTATTTCTGAGCTTTCCAACCTGTTTGATTGATCTGTAAGTCTGTCTTTGTGCCAGTACATACTGTTTTGATGACTGTAGCTTTGTAGTGTAGCTTTGTAGTATGGTCTGAAGTCAGGGAGTCTGATTCCTCCATCTCCATTTTGCTTTCTCAAGATTGCTTTGACTATTTGGGGTCCTTTGTATTTTGATACAAATTTTTAAATGTTTTATTCTAGTTCTGTAAAAAATGCCATTGGTATTTTGATAGGGATTTCACTGAAACTGTAGATTGCCTTGGGTAGTATAGTCATTTTAACAATCATTCTTCAATCCAAGAACACAGTATATCTTTCCATCTGTTTGTGTCATCTTCGATTTCTTTCATCAGCATCTTATAGTTTTTGGAGGACAGGTCTTTTGCCCCTTGAGGTAGGTTTATTCCCAGGTGTTTTATTCTTTTTGATGTGACGGTAAATGGGACTGTTTCCTTAATGTCTCTTTCTGATCTTTCATTGTTAGTGTATAGAAATGTAACAGATTTTTGTGTATTAATTTTGTATCCTGCAACTTTACTGAATTCATCAATGAGCTCTAGTAATTTTCTGGTATAGAGCATGTGGAGAAAAAGGAACCCTCCTACACTGTTGGTGGGAATGTAAATTGGTACAGCCACTATGGAGAGCAGTATGGTAGTTCCTTAAAAAACTAAAAATAGAGTACCATATGACCCTGAAATCCCACTCCTGGGCATATATCCAGAGAAAACCATAATTTGAAAAGATACATGCACTCCAATGTTCCTTGCAACACTGTTTACAATAGCCAAGATATGGAAGCAACCTAAATGTCCATCAACAAAGGAATGGATAAAGACGATGTGGTACATATATACAATGGGATACTACTCAGCCATAAAGAAGAATGAAATAATGCCCCTGGCAGCAACATGGATGGACCTAGGGATTATCATACTAAGTGAAGTAAGCCAGACAGAGAAAGACAAATATCATGATACCACTTACATGTGGAATCTAAAAAAAAAAAAAAAAAAAGCTACAAATGAACTTACATACAAAACAGAAATAGACCCACAGACATAGAAAACAACATATGGTTACCAGGAGAAAGGAGGTGGAGAGGGATAAATTAGGAGTTTGGGATTAACATGTACACGCTACTATGTATAAAATATGTAACCAAGGACCTATTGTATAGCACAGGGACCTATACTCAATATTTTGTAATAACCTATAAAGGAAAAATAATCTGAAAAAGAATATATATACACACACACACACACACACACACACACACGTACATATGTGTATATCTGAATCACTTTGCTGTACACATGAAACTCACACATGGTAAATCAGCTATACTTCAATAAAAATAAAGTCTCTTGTTCTAATCTCATGCTCATCAAACAACCTTCTGAAAAAATATGTGGTTTCCTGTGTTCATGTATCTACAAGGAGAGAATACACGATCTCTGTGACAGAGAGACTCTTGAGTCATAAATTAATAAATTGGCAGTCTAATGTTATTTGTCAGCCTCAGAAGCTCAGTCAATGTGAACCATCTTTAAGGAATGCAGAGACCCCTCACCCCCCCACCCCGGATGCTGGCTGATCAGGTAAATATACCAACATGATGTCTGACTGTGGGTACCTATGAAGGAAACCAATGGGCCCATTCCAGGCTACATCTCCATGTATTCTTGGTAACTGTAAACGTTTCCTTCCTGAAATTACAATGTCTAGTTTGTCCTGTTATGATTCAATGTTTAATGAATGTTTTAGTTGAAATAATCAACATATATGACCTTAAGCTAGAAAAACATATAGTACCATTTAATTTACCCTTCCTTATTTTATCACTCCAATGATAATTACAATTGTACTCATTCTTCTTTCTCTAATATAAGATCATCATTATTTTAATTATTTAGTATAATTTTAACTATTGAACACACAGTCTTTTTAGGAATAAAATTCACAGTAGTCCATGAAACAAGTATTTCTTGCATATACAGTTTATGAAAATTTATTTTATCGATTTTATGTATATGATTTTACTTATTAAAGACTGAATCATTTTTCATTATTTTCAATGAAATAAATACCTCTTGGAAATATGGTTTTTAATAACTAAGATATCCATTACTTAAATGAGGAGAAAATGTCCTGCACCTGCTACATATTAAGAATTTTCTGGAAATAGATTTTTCTCATTGAAATAAAAGGTAACCTTAATGTTAATTTTATGGTATATTTTTAATACAAAAGTATATTTTCAAGTGTCCCACTAAAATTAAGAGGTATTACAGAAAAGTAAGAGTTTCATATATACTATACATTTAAAAGAAATGGAAAAATTTCACTAGACTTCAGAAATAACTTTCTCCTCATATAGGAATGAACAAGTGATGTTGGATGCCTCAACTCCTACATTATTCTGGGGAAATATATTTAACATCTAATGAGATGTCAATGCTCTGGATGAAATGGGAACACCTTCTAATTTTCAATTTCACATTGCATCACATAAGTGGAATGTATTCTCTGGAAAAAGAGCTAAGGAGATCTCATGTTCTTTACATTTTAGATTCTCTTCTCTAAGTTTTAGCTGTTCAGGCTGTCTCTTGTCAACATGTTTACATAAAGCCTTCTAAGAAATCAGAATTTACTGGCTAGATTTGTGACTGGAATTCACATGGATAATTTCCATGTAATTCTTGCAGCAAAAATGTCTCCTAAACTTGGAAAAATCACAGGAGTACAATGGGTTACACATCCCTTGACAACTGAAGGTTTTTGGGTCTTATGCATCTTGATATCAAGAAACTTCCAACAGCCATCTTATAAAGTATATAATCTTCTGGTATAACGATATTCTTTAGGAAATGCTAATCAGCTAATCCAAGGAAAAAAGACCCACTGCCACTCCCCCAATGCAAATTTTCCTCTTTATAGGTAAGTTTTGTGTGCATACTAATTGTGATGTTTAATACTGACTTGAAGTTAGACCAGTTTCTTCCCTTCCTCCCTTCCTTCTTTTCTTCTTTCCTTTCTTCCATTCTTCCTTCTTTCCTTCCTTCCTAGCTTCTTTCTGTGCAGCATATTTTACTAGAATTTAGATGGGTAACAAGACACGCCCTATTTCCTCTATTTCCAGTCGGACAGCTCTTGGATTGGAAAAAGATTGCGACGTAGAGAAACTGGCAGCATGAAGAACCAAGAGCTGATTAAAGTTACCCTAAAACTGAGGTTTGAAGCTGCACTGGTTCATTCAAGGAATAAATACATCTTTTGAGATTACTATTGGTCACCTAGGACAGAAATCAATGGCATAACATTACTTGTCTTCCCCTAATCCATCAAGAAAATATATCATATTGTTAATATTCATGCAAAGACTATTATTCAGAGTAGACAAAGTTTCCATTGAAGAGTGACCTTCTTATTTCCCAGCAAAGACTGAAGCACTTATTGGGCCTGGATATACATACCATAGAAATCTCAGAGGACAGAGCCATGGGTTAGAGCAAATTGTGCTGTCTGGATATGATAAATCTAGAAAAATCTAAAACATGGCTGGTGTTATAATTTCTAACACTTGTAATATAAAAGAATTTTATGATATCTGGCTGTTTAGCCAGTTTTAAATTTAAAGTTTTGGCAGCAGACAGACATAGTCATAAATTTTTCACAGGTCTGAGTACATAATAAAGGAAAACATTTCTAATAAAAATACTAAAGCCCGATGTTTCTTTCAGAAAGTATCACATCTGTTCCTTTCAGTTCCCATTTCCAATACTCTAATCTATTCTCTTAACAATTGTAGCTTGAATAAATAATACTGATCTCTACACCTCAAGTTTAAGTTCTATTCAATTAATTCCTCACACTGCCTCCAGGATAGTCTTTGCAAAATAATACCTTTGTTCAGTTTATTTTAAAAAATCTTTAAAATAAACTATTAATTACTCAAGGTAAACTTGGATTCAAAAACTTCTATAATCAGGCACTTACATACCATCTTAATCTCAATTTCTTATCTTCACATGAACACAATCTCCAACCTAGTTTAAATGGTTTCCCGCTGATGTAAATAACTTTTAAGGTCTTATCTCCACAGTATTACTTATACTCTTCCCAACTGTATGCATCTCCCATTTTGTTCTACCTATTTAAATTTTATCTTTTTCAAAATCCACTTTACAGTCATCACTTAACTGAATTCTTTGTGAAATACCTAATCCAAAGAAGTCTCTTTGTTTTCTGATCCCCAAGAACATAGCTTTAAGTTGCCTATGTCTGACCTTTGCTTGCCATTAGTCATATATTCAGCATCTTATGTGTGACTTTATAATGTCAGTTAAATTTTTCATGTGTACCTTTACCTCCTAGTGCTTTGCTTTTACTACATTCTCAGTACAGTTGGTTTATTGGTTTATGTATTAATCAATATAATTGTGGACACCATCAAGAACCATGAGTTATTGATACAGTTTTATATTATATTCCATCAAACTTCTCTGTGCAAAAATGGAAAGGAAGGCTTGGATTTAGTTTAGGGTATTTTATATCATATTAGAAAAGTGCTGATTATCTGAAATTAGTAAATTAATATAATGTGATTTAATTAATAAATTAATAAAATGTGATTTAAACTGCCTCAGCCGTTGTTTTTTTCTCTTGTTCTGAATTTGTTAAAGAAATCTTTCTGTTTTCAAGAATGAATAAATGCCCAAGAAGAAGAAAAAATAATCAAATATAAGTGAACTGCCTTATCACATCCCAGAAAAACAAAACAAAAAAAAAGCTACTGTAATCACATCATATAGATTGTTATGGGAATAAAAAATAGTTAAGTGGAACAAAATAGAGAATAATAAAAATATAAATCCCAGTTTATATATGAGATTTTAACAAAGAATGAAGATGATATTTTAATAAATGGAGAAAATTATTGACTGCTGAATAAATGATGCTGGTATCTATCTGGAAGAAACTGAATTTACACCTTTATCTTAAAATGGGGATGAAAAAATAAAGTTGGTTAAAACCTAAATGTAAAAAAATAAAAGAAATTTTCATAAGAAATCTTAGAACGCTACTTGTACTATTAGAAAAAGAGAAAAGTTATTAACTAAAACTAAAAGCTCAGAAGTTTTAAATCACAAATAAATACATTTAAGTATACACATACGTTTTAATAAAATACATGGTAATTGATATCACAAGTTAAATTAAAATGATACGGCAATGTCTATTAAAATACAAAAAGTATTCAGCAATTCTATTTCTAATAATCTGTTTCACAGAAAGTATAGCACATAAATATATGGATATTTATTACAGTATTATTTATGTTGGCCCCAAATACTCAAAACACAGTTAATACCTACTAATAGGTAAATGGTTGGATGTATTTTACTATATTCATATTTAGAAATATCAGAAAGTCTTTAAGAAGAATTAATTAGAACATATCAGGTGATTTAAAGGGATCCTCATGTTGTATATATGAGTAGAAAGACCAGGACACTAAACTTGTATAATTTGATATTGTTTGTATAAAAGCAAAAGCAAAATGTATATATTTATTTGCACACAAGCATATATCATATATCATGTAGTATATAATTACACGAGTATACAGGAAACTATGGAAAACATTGCTTTGGTAATATGAGATACTTGGGTGCTTAATAGTAATTTATTAGAGAAAGAAGCATTGAAAAAAATAAGCAAAAGGGAAATGGGAATGAAAATAGCTTGTAAAAATACAGCTATGCATAATCACATTCATGCTTTTTTGTTTACATATACACTCCACAATTTGTATATTATATATTTGGAACATAATTGGAACATATATATGTCACATGTACATATATATGTGCTTATATATGTGGAATATATATGAATATATGTTAGTATATAGGAGGATATGTGTGTAGTGTGTGTGCATATCTATATCTATATCTATATCTATATTTCTTCATATATATATATATATATATAAAGGGAGAGAGAATTTTCATAAAATTAAATGCACTGGGGAGAGTATAAGGTGATACCAAACTTGAGAGGCCTTCTACACATGATATATGTCTGCCATATTTATCAACATTCAACCTTTAAAATGCACAATCCAGTTCTAGAAATGTACCCCTTGGCAATTCTTGCTAACACTCTTGTAAGTATTTCTTGTAAACACTTCATATACATAAATATATAAAATAATTAAATAAAATAACAAAATTAAAATAATTAAAAATAGAAATGTATGGCAGCATTGTAATAGCAAAAAAAAAAAAAAAAAAAGCAAAAGCAAAATATAATAAAATGAAGGCAAGTAGGTTAAGACTCTGTGCTTCCACTGCAGGGGGCATGGGTTTGATCCCTGGTCGGGGAACTAAGATCCCCCATGCCGTGTGGTGTGGCCAAAACCAAACCAAAACAAAACAAAAAACAAAATGAGGGTAAGTATATAAAAATAATTTCAAAGTATATTTAAAAAATACATTTGAGCAATTGGAAAGAATATAGCCATTAAAATGCATTACTTATAAAAAAATAAATGAAAATGTAAGCAATCAAAGAGATTAGACAAATAAGAAACCAACAAGAGTTGTATTATTGCATTAACTACAGAAAGATGAGGTAAAATTTAAGCAGTTAATAATAAAAATAAAGTATTTTTTAAAACCCAATTTGTATGTATTTTGAGAAGAAGAAAACAATATTCAACTTTGAGGTTTAGGTAAATAGGCATTATCCCTGAAATTAAATTTTACTGAGTCTTTCTCACAATGCTGATAACTATCTGATTCCTTGAAAACCGAACAGCACAGTATTTTCTGTTCTTCACTGCTCTTTTATATTTGTGTGTATATGTATGTGATGGAAAACCTTTGGTTGGAAAACAAGTCCTATTTATCAATGCCACTTATTCTTTGAGCATAAAATACAAATGTACATGTTTAATAAGAAATACATTTTCTTATAAATGAAGTTATTTCTTAACATTGTTGTAAAACACTTTCCCAGAAATGTGTCAATTATTTTATCTACCAAAGCTGAACAGCTTCAACTCAATGGTAGAATAAACACCTCAAATACCTGCAGCTGTTCAGTGGGTTCTAAGACACAATCTGGGAGAACAATCATGTTTGTTCAAGACATGCCTTTTTTCAATTTGTTGACTCCACCTTCAAAAATTTCAAGATTCCTCTTATATGAACATGAACTGTTCTTCATTATTTTTAACAATTTTCAATACTTTAGTTATGTATAAATCAAATATTATACTGCTTTTAATTAGGTTTATTAAAAAAACTTCTGAATAAAGGAAAGAATTGTAAAATATTACATTCATTAGCAAAATGTTTTTGAACTTTAATTGTCAGCTTCGTCTGGACTCTGACTTCATTTTCCTTGCATTCAACTACCCAAATACCCCAGATTATCAAATTTGTGATGAAATGCCATTTCTCTTAGAAGGCTGTCCTGATAAGTTGCACTGAACTCTTATCTCCTTTGTCTTCCTATAATATTATGGCTACTAAATAACTAAGAACTTACCATTATCATATAAATACTATCTTGAACTTAGGGTTTACATTTTGGGGGATTGTGTTTTTAGAGACCAAAATCGCTGTTTGAAAATTGTATATTTCAGCTCCCTAACAGAATTTTGGGCATTACCTTTATAAATACTTATTTAAGGAGTATGTGATTAAAAATCAAAAGGTTAGAATTATATTTAATAGGCAAATACTGAATCCTTACTGAATTCAGAAATTAAATAAAGAGGCACACTTTCTGCTATGGACTGAATTGTGTCTTCCTAAAATTCATATATTAAAGTCTTAACCCCCAATGTGAGGATAGTTGGAGATGAGGCCTTTAGGAGGTAATTAGATTTAGATGAGTTTATGAAGGTGGGGCCTTCATGATGGGATACATGCCACAAATTTTACTCAGCATTGTCTTAAATCACACTAAGATAGTATGGTAAAGCTAGTCCCTAAATAAACAGCACAAATAGATTAATTTATTCCATATTGGTATAGTTATTTAGAATATGGAATTGTCCATGTTTACCAGACAATAAACCATGAAGTGACAATTAGATCAATTGAATGATCATATCTGAATAAAAATATAAATACATTACATATCTATATGTCACTTCCTATATACCAACCAAAATATCTTGGACCATATAATTATTAAAATTAAAACTTTAAAAGAGCTAGGAAAAAAAAAGAAAGAAAATTGTTTTAAGAATATTGTGGTTGAAAGTCTTTTTAAGCATGACATAACATCCAGCAGTCATATAGGAAAAGGTTATTGCTTGACAACATAAAAATTATAACAAATAAGATGAGAAAAAGTACTAGATTTGAAGCAACTCTGACTGACCACCAGAACACTGTCTAAGTTATTGTACATATTTATACACAATGCTGAATGAATATTCTTTCATGAGAAAGATTCTTATTAATCAATAATACAAAGGTGTACAACTTTACAGAAAAATAGTCAAAGGACGTCACAGGAAAGCAATAGAAATATCCATCAAGTACATAAACAAATCAACCTTTCCCCTAATTATAGAAATGCATATTTGATGATCAATAATATACATAATTTTCTGTGTTAGAATAGAAAATATTATTAAAACTGATATTATTCAGTGTTGCTGAGGATGTGGAGAATAAGGTATTCTAACACCATGGATATACATTTGGGAAAAAGTTTGGAAACCAGTTTTTCATCACGTTTCAAAATGTAAAATATATGTTCTTTAATGACATAGCAAAATCACTCCTATTAATTTATCCTAGTGGTATATTAGCACATCTAAGCAAAATATATGAATAATAATGTTCATAGTATCATTAGTTTATAGCCAAAAATTTGAATAAAATGTAAATATCTACCAATGGGAGAATTTAAAATATAATTATAGTATGTCCACATGTAATGAAGAAGTTGATGTATTGATTTTTTTAAAGATAACATTGAATGAAAAAGCAAAATGGCAAACTTTTTTCTTTTTCTCTTTTTCAATAGCATAGTGATTCTGGAAGATGCATAAGAATCACTGGGAAAAAAAATGTATATCCATTTTGTATGGTTGCAACATTTGCTGTGCCAAGTAATATTTTAAAAGTAAGAAAAAAATAAAATCAATACAACCAAAATTTGGTACTTTCAAAAGATCAACAAGATTGACAGCTCATTACCCAGATTAATAAACAAATAAAAAAAGATTCAAGTTATTAAAAACAAGAATGAAAAAGAGACATTACTACCTGACTTAGAGAAATAAAAATGATTGTAAAGGAACACTATGAACAACTATATGCCAACAAATTAAATAACATTGATGAAATGGACAAAGCTCAGAAAGATACAAATTACAGAACTGACTCAAGAATAAACAGAAAACCTATTACAAATCAAGAGACTGAATTAGTATTTAAAAAGCAATAAACAACAACAACAAAACACCCTAAGGGAATCTTAGGCCAAGATGTCTTCACTGGTGATTTCTACTAAACATTTAAAGAAGAATTAACACCTATACTTCCTAAAGCCTCCCAAAAGTAGAAGAGGAGGAACATGTCCAAAGACATTCTATGAAGGCCAGTATTAATCTCATACCAAAACCAGACAAAGACATCAAAAGCAAAGAAAACTATAGCCCAATATCTCCTATGAATTATAGACACAAAATCCTCAGCAAAATACTAGCAAACTGAATTAAACAAAATATAAAAACAATTATACTAAATGAAATTTATCCCAAGAATGTAACTTTTTACTTGGGCTAAAAATTACCACTTTTCAAAAGGACTAAGAGAAGACAAATCTCACCATTTAGAACAAGTTGGGTCTATGTCTGACATTGTAAGAGAGAATAGGTCTTTACAAAATGCAACAGAATATGTGCTGTTTCAAGTAGCTGTCACCAAAACATCTTTATTAACCCATTAAAAGAATGAAAAACAGCTTCAGGAATCTGAAAAAAATGTTTTGGATAAGTTTTTTTTAGCATTAAAGAAGCCTAAAAGTGCTTTTAAAAGAAACTAAAGAATGGCAAGGGAAGTGAGTAAACTTATACAGGAAAAAAAATATTAGAAAGCTCTAAAGAAAGTTTTATGAAGACTCTGGGTAGACATTTATAGAAGATTAGGCTGCACTTGTTGGAGAAATATTAATAGATGCTGGGAGCTTGGGTTTGGGTGTAACAAAATGTATCAGTAAATGGAGACCATTTAGGAGATGAATAAATGTATTGAAGAAATTGATAGAGTTGAGTTAAATATTTACGTGAAAACTCTTGAGGAAGAAAAAACCAAATGCACACTAAAATAACTGAAGAAGATGAAATAATAGATGCACTTAAAGGTTGTATGACAAGTCACCAAGTTGAGAAAGCTTCAATCTAGTTGGGCGAGGAAGAACCAAAAACCCCACACACATGAGAAAAGGGGAAGCAACAGCTCTGGTAGAAACTTCAAGTCTTTCCCAAGATAAATCAAGAAAAATAAATGAAATTTTTGCCAAACATCCAATTTAGAGAGAATTTATTCTGCAGTGAGAGAGGAAAATCTTTCCAAAGCACATGACACAATCGACCATTCAGGTGAAGAGCTGATCTTCTATAAAATACAACCAAAAATTCTCTCAGAAATACTAAAAAAAATTATTTGACTTTTTCATAGTAAAACAGTGTGGCATTTTTGTTATTTCTACTTAACAATATCATTTATTGATCCAGAAACAACAACTTGTTTCTCACCCCTAAAATAAATTTGAATTTTTTGTATCCAGCTTGATTGCTGTAGTTGTGATTACACAATTGCCAAAATGGAAGCTCAATAGAATTGTAGTTCTTAGTGTAGTGTTTATAAATGTTGTTTATTTAAAACTGAATTTCATGGGTAAATTGACCCCTTTTCCTCTATTTGTAGAAAATGTAAGGATAATAATTTTGTCATTGCTATTTAACAATGTCCCATAACAACAACTGTGATGAGAGTTTTACATTAGTAGTCTCACAATTGGAGACATTTAAAACTCAAAGTTTACTTCTGGTAACAAATTTACTCTAGTTTTAAGTACGTTAACTTAAATAAATTGTAGGTTAAACAAAGATAATGTATCGACAAATGACTATGCCAAACTAAAGAGAGGTTCAAAATAAATGTGCTGGTTGACTAAATAAATATTCAAGCTAATCTAGATAGCTAGCTATAATTCTCATAGGTACATAATGTGTACTACTTGTAAACAAGGTTACATAGACTTTTTTTTTTTAACATCCTTATTGGAGTATAATTGCTTTACAATGGTGTGTTAGTTTCTGCTTTATAAAGAAGTGAATCAGTTATACATATACATATGTCCCCATGTCTCTTCCCTCTTACATCTCCCTCCCTCCCACCCTCCCTATCCCACCCCTCTAGGTGGTCACAAAGCACTGAGCTGATCTCCCTGTGCTACGCTGCTGCTTCCCACTAGCTATCGATTTTACGTTTGGTAGTGTATACATAGACTTTTTGAGTTGAGTTCTCAAACAGAAAAAAAAGTGTATTGAGATAGGAGATAGAATTATATACATATTTTCAAGATTTAAAAATATCTTGGTTCTTTTTCTGCAACCAACACCCATTTGATCTGATACATTTTGACATCAATGGGGGAAGAGCAGCCATTTTGATATATGTCCAGAGCACTCTGTTTCTACTAACAAGGCATCTTCTAATGGGAAACTTTTTACCAGAGTCTAACCAACTGGGATTTTACCATAGCCTAAATGATGTGGGGGAAGGGAATACCCATCTTCAGTCCCTCTAGCCTTCCTGTTTCATCTAAGGGGGAAAAACACTGCAAAGCATTTGATAAGGTCACAGTTTAGAGGCATAAAATCACTAAAAAACTGAAACCTAATCATAGGACTATACAATGATTATATTATATAATAATGAGAATAAAACTGAGAAAAAACCTGCACATCTCAGATCTCATTTAAGAAGTTTCTAGAGAAACCCAAATAGAATGGGAGGAAAAAAAAAAAACACAGACATCAAGAACATGTTTATCTTGACACCTACAGCTACAGCAAATGGTTAACACAGCCTGACTCCAAGCTAAGTAAACAAAACCTCACACTAAAAACCTACTTATCTGAGTTCTTTCTACCTTATATCATATCTGGGTTTCAACAAAAGATTACAAAGCATACTAAATGTCACAAGCTCAGTTTGAATAGAGCGCAAGAATCAGAAACAGATCCAGATATGGCAGTAATGTTCTAATTATTAGACTGGGAATTAAACATCTATAATTAATATGCTAAAGGCTCTAATGGAACAAAAGGACAACATGCAAGAACAGATGGATAATGTAAGCAAGGAGATGGATATTTTTTAAAAAACTAAAAAGAAATGCTAGAAATAAACACTAACATAAATGAAGAATGTCTTTGATAAGCTAATCATAGACTGGATAGGGAAGAAGAATCACTGAGCCTGAAGAATTGTCAACAGAAACTTCCAAAACAAATCCAAATAGACAGGAAAAAAAAAATACACCTAATGGGAATACCAGCAGGATAACAAAGAGAGAAAGGAAAAGAAGAAATATCTGAAACAATAATGGCTGCAAATTTCACAAAGTTAATAATAAATACCAAACCACAGATTCAGGAAGTTCAAAGAACACTGAGGAAGATAAACACAGAAAAAAAAACTACATTTAGACATATCATATCCAAACTGCAGAAAATCAAAGACAAATAGAAAATCTTCAAAGAAGCCAGAAGGAAAAACAAAAAGAAAAACACTTTACCTAGAGAGAAGCAAGGATAAGAATTACATGGGACTTCTCTTTAGAAATCATGTAAGCAAGAAGAGAGTGGTGTGAAATATATAATAAAAGAGAAGAACTACTATGTTATTTTTCTAGGACTACTGCAACAAAGTACCACAAACTTAGTGGTTAAAAGATCAGAAATTCATTCTCTCACTGTTCTCTAAAAGTCTAAAATCTAGCTGTCAGCATGGCCATTCTTCCTCTTAAACTCTGGATAGAATGCTTTCTTGCCTCTTTTTGCCTTCCTGTATGGCCAGCGATCTTTGACATTCCTTGGCTTGCGGAAGAATCATTTCAATTTCTGCCTCATTCATCACATGGCCATTTTCACATTGTCTTCCCTCAGTGTATGTCTGTCCAAATTTCCCCTATTTTGTAATAACACTGTCATATTGATCTTGTCTTGATTTGGTTACTATAATTTAGTTGAGCAAAGCATTTTAAACATGATGACTACAGAAATAAATGTCCCAAATCCAACCATCAATATATTTACATTTTTATGCAAATCTTTAGAGTTTCAGAGATACAATTTTGTTCTTGTTTATATTCTATGCTCATTACACATTCTCTCACAAATATTACTGTATTTCTGCCTAGTCTTACTGATGACGATGTTCTGAAATTTAAAAATACACATGGTTAAAAGACACCTACACTATATAAAATATTATAAAATGGAAAGCAAGACTTCATCTCAGAGCCCCTTCTTCATAGGAAAATACTCTTAATTTTGGAGTATTGTTCCAGACTGTTATGTATGAATAAGTATAGAGTATATATGTAATATATGTATATTATGTATAAGTATTACATACATATAACAATATATTTTATATTTTATGTAGATGTGAACATACATCTTTCTTTTCCTTACCTAATATATCTCAGAAAGCTTTCCACATCAGAACTGATTTGAGCTCCTACTATTCTACCTCACATCCATAAGAGCTTCATATTATTATAAATATTCAGGGTTTTTTTTTCTTTTGCAGGTGTGTCTTTTTTGGGCAATGATACAAAAAGACATATTTACAGAAAGAGTAGCAAATGTGTATTTTAGTATATATTGCTCTAGTAAACATCTATTATCCTATCTTAATGTCAGCTTATTACAACACTTCTTTTTAACCACTGATTTTTAATTTCAAAAAGTTGATAAGTATAATCGTATCTAGGATGGAAAAGAATCATGAATTTTTGAGCCCAGCTTCTTCACTGTACTTCACTCTAAATGCTTACATAGCATGGATATGCCATACAAGCAAAGCGTCCTTTTGCTGTGTTTGTTGTTTCTGTTTGTTGTTTCTCGTTTTTGGTAAGCCCCTATTGCCCAGTGATAAAGAAGGAAAAAATGCTGGCATTTGTGAAATATCTGCTTTGCATAAGCACAGCCATGTTGTACGGGGCTAGAGAGATTTACTCCCCTGTAGCAATTTACTTGAAAAATCACTCTTTTTGATAAAATACTGATTGTAATGTAGTGTAGATAAAATAACTTTGTATTTAATATCATGTTACAATTTACATTTGCTAGAACAGAAATTTTCAGATGAAGTTCCCTGAGAACTCTGCTTTAAATCATTTTCTCTTTAAACAGAATTTTAAGACTTTGAAGAAATGGCTGGATCTGCAGTTTCATGATGAGAATACCTCCCTGCATGGCAACCAACTGTTAGGGCCTAACTGAAGGGAGGTGATATCCAAATATCCAAATTTATGGAATAATAAAAATTATCTGCTTCCATAGGCATCCTGTCCTGCAGGCTTCCTCTTCATCCTATACTGCAATCAACTCCTTTCCTTTAGTCCATCCCAAACCCTCTTATCTTCATAATCTACTTTCCTTCCCTTCACTCCAGATGACCCTCCTTGAGCCAGAACAGTAAAGGATCTCACAAATTATCAATTGCTCCCCTTTTAGATGGGTGGTTGACTTTATGTGCTTTTTAAATATTCACATTACAATGTTTACTTCAGTCAGACATTAGCTTCAAGGCTTCTCTATTATAACTGCTTTCCTCTCACTATTGTAGGCCCAGTGAAATTTCAGATGACGTCAGCTAGGGAGATAAGAGTTGGCAAAGAGGAGAACCCTACAGTATTCACTGTCTACTATGGTACTTGTCCAACAGAAACATGACACAAGACTTGTAGGTAGTTTTAAATATTCTAGTAGCCTCACTAAAAAATAGACAGTAAAACTAATTTTAATAATGTATTTTACTTAACTACATATATTCAAAACATTATCATTATCAAAACTATTAAGGAGATATTGTGCATTTTTTATTGTACTAAGTCTTTGAAATCCAGTGTATGTTTCATACATATGACGCATCTCAACTCAGACTAGCCACATTTTAAGTGTTCGGTGCCTACAGAGGCTACCATACTGTCTAGTGGCTATCACAGTGGACAGCACAGGTCGAGAGGGTGACTCAAGGAAAGACAGAGCTGGTCAGGAAATCTAAAATCTGTTCTCTACAAACAGCCTCCAGATCTCCAGAGGAACTGGGGAAGCAGCTGTGGTGTCACAGGAGCTGCATAATATAAAATCTCAGGAGCTTTTGACTGCACAAGAGTCTATGTCACTTCATCACGAGGACTTTCATGATGAGATCTGGATCCATGTCGCTGTTTGGCAGTTCTGTTGCCAGATTTTTCATTAGAACTATTTTTCTTAGCAGAGCCTAATTTCTATTATTCCCTAAATATCTCTAATGTGACCCACCAATATGTAGTTAAATTTTAAAAATCCCAGGGACATATCTTATTAATTCTAAGATATTTATTGACACTTCCACTGGGATTTTTAAAACTATAGTCTTCTCTTTATGAAATTCTATAATATGCCTCTGAAAATCTAGTTTTATTCTTCCTCTAAATAGGAAGTTTCTGAGAAATATATGTTTCAAGGAAAGGGCCTCTTCATTAAGAAGTATTACCGCATAGCAAATAAAAACGTTGAATGAATGGATGAAGTCCCCAAAATATGATGAAACCTAATAACCACAGTGCTTTCATAGCAAAGGCAATTTCAATCCTCTGTAAGCACCTAGAGTTACCAGTAATCACAACAGGTAATGCAAGGTAAGTTTTAATACTTCAAGCACAATCTCTACACTTCATTTATTTTACAAATTAGTTGACTATAAATCCATCATCAGTAACAAATTTTATATACTGTTTCATTAAAAAAGTGACTTCGTTTATTGCTTTTTACATTTGGAACACTTTTTTCCTTTGCTTTTCCATACCCAAGTAAACATATAGATCTTATCCTGCCATTAAAATGGTGTAAATTGTACCAAACCTGTCATCATCACGAGGGACAGTTTGACACATTCTATTATGTGAAACACCATGGGAGTGACTTATGTCCTTAAAATTTATAGATTTTTTTATTACAATCAGCATAGGAAAAACAGAAGTCTATTCCACCAAGTAGAAGCATATCACCATGTTCAATGGTTTTACAGTGACTTAGCTGGAAATTAATTTAACTGAAATCATCAGCCTGTTGAGAAATAAGAATGACAGTTTATAAGCTTCTTCTTCCTGAATATAAATATCATTTTAAATGTAAACATAAATCAGTTGAATAAAAACAGTCTGGGATGGAGATTCAAAGGTTTCTTCTGTACTCAGTAGCCAATCTTACTTGAATGACACATATAATTCCATGAATAACTATCTTTCTAAATTTTATATTGTTCAGGATAGAAAGACTCCTAAAAACCTTTTAAAGAAACTATTATGGAAGGTTTAAATATACTGGTAAAATCCATTCATATAGTATAGTTTATCTTTTAAAAAAGTTTCTTTAGATGATATTTTTCATTTTAAACCAAACTATGATCCAGTCTAGGATTCTTAACCATTGCTATCTGAAACCACACCAGTTACTCATCAATGTACATGATGGAAGTGAATTCATATTTTTCCTGAAGAAGTTATTATTAATCAATATTAACATCATTTTCTTATTTAGATAAAATAACAATATAAATAGATGTTTTGATATTTTCTTCCTGTACTCTTCTGAATTATTTTGCACATTCCACTTTGGAAAGAAAATAATTTAGAATAGCACAAGGTCACAAAAAATATTATAATAAAAATCAAATAGTGATAATAGTGCTTAGGGAAGAGATTATTATGGTCAACATAGCATTTTGTTATTTCTATAGCTAAAACACTCTCCCCACTTTCCACAATCTCTTCTTTTTTGTTACCCAAATATGTGAAGACCTGATAATTAGCCAACTACATTGGTATGAATTGTCTAAAGTGTAACAAATTCATACAGGTTAAGATGCTATATCAATGAAGTTTTTTTATTTATTTGCTTGCTTGGCTTATTTTTAATTCATTTGTTTTATTTTTTAGACAAGTTTATTTGATGTAGCATTATCCAAACTGGCTAGCAGAACCAGAACAGAAATTCTTGCCCATCTTCTAATTCTGTACTGATATTATTAAACTGCATGGTGAAAACATTTTGACAAATTCAAGCACACACCTAGACACACACACACACAAGCACACACACATGCATGCACACAGTAAAAGACATTTTATAGACTTCTTTATTAAAAGCAACAAAAACATTTTGGAGAGTAAGAAAAAATGGGAATAGATTTCCTGATTCATTCTTGAGTTTCCTTAATCTTATTGTAGTTCTAGTTTATCAGTACAGAAATGTGTTTTCTTTCTGGTCAGTTTACATTAGTGATTTTCAAAAATATTTAGTCCATTAACCACTTTAGTGGGTCTAAAAGCATCTTGAAATATATGTTTTCTTCCTTTTAAAATTGCTACTACCAAACAAAATAAACCCACATCTACTTAGAATTAATTGGAAGGAATCTTATTTCTCTGAGATTCTGCCAACATAATGTTATCATATTAACATTAAGTTTGATGAGTAGATTATGAATTCACATCAGAAACAAAAATATAAGATATGAACACAGTTCAGTAGATTTGATAAGTACAAGTGCTCTCAGGTCAGACTGCTTAGGTTCAAATCCTGACTTTGCCATTAAATAGCTGTGACTTTGGGCAAATTATTCAAATTTCTACATCTTAGTTTCCTTGTCTATGAACGTCTCTGAGAATCGTTGGAAGGAAAAAACAAGTTAATATATGGAAAAACGTATTAATTTCTGGTTAATAAATGTTAAATGCTATTACAATAGGATAAACTTTCTTAAAGGAGCTTAAGTTTTTCTTTCTTGAGAAGTAGTTCTTCTATATGAGAAAAGAAAAAATGCTGAGGAGTGTTTATATAAAGAACTCTAGCCACAATAAAACCATTTCTTCTTTTCAAACTCTTGAACTAGTGCCCCAGTGGAACCTGGAAGACAGATTTCTATGGTGCTCTGGTTTTAGAGAAAACTAATAGTAGAATATTTTGAAGTAATATTAGAGAGACAATAAAAAGAAATAGTTTATCTAGACACAGCATGTGGGGATAAAAGCAATTAAAAAGGAGATTCAAACAGAGAATACACCATTTCCCTTCTACACTAAAGTTGCAATATGCTGACGTAGCTAGCTTCTTAAATAGGTAGCACAAAGACCATTTCCACACTAGATCACTGTTAGGTATTCAAATATGCACTGGACATAAGAGTGAAATAATGCCATACTTTCTGTTGAAATCAGATAATGTTTGAAACAGCAACCCACTGTTCAACAGGCTGAGCCCAGAAAGCATGTCTGAAATGCTTTCTTTCCCTTTATTTGTTTTGTGCCTCACTTCTTATAGAAATCAAAGAGGGGGAAGAATTCTGATTCAATTTACTTAATAGATGAAGAAACAGGATATTATACGTGAAAAGATATATTTAAGGTTTGGTAGCTAGAAACTCGTAACAAAAGAAGTGAAATCCAAGTTACCTCACAGCTTGTTCTTTGATATATTAATGCTGCCCACACAATATACATAGTCTATGCTTCCTAAACAAATTAGATACTCAATAAACATTATTACTGATTTCATCAAGCCAAAGGCCAAACTCTTCATGAAAATAAAAGATAACAGCATTTTGCAGAAAGGGAAAATAAAGTTATAATATCAAGAAATAAATAAGATAATTGCTAACATTGGAAAACTTCATGACTAATTCCATGTCCTCATACAAGATAAAGGTACAATAATTATACCTCATTTACAAACTACAAGATGACCTAGCACTTAAGAACGTGAATAAAAATACTTTCCAACTTTTCTTTAAAACCATCTAATATGGCCAGACACAGAGAATTAATGAATTGGCATTTCTTTAAGTAAATAAAAAGCTGAGAATTCAGAGTACTTATAGACACAATCTTTCTGTGTATGAAACAACCTAAAATTTGTACACATTTCAGGCTTTATGGTATGAATACAATTATACTAAATTTTTTTAAAAACTAGTATTGCTAAGATAGGTTCTATAAAGATACATTTAAGAACTGAAAAACATATGAAGACACTTTTTTTGTTATTTTGTAAGAATTTTTGTTATTTTATGTTCCTCTATTTGCTATTAGTTCCTGACAATACCAATGTCAACATATAAGAAAATAATTATTGTACACAGAAAACATCAAAATGTATTTTAAATACATTTCTGTATTTTGTTTACAAAGAGCTACAAACCCACTGTAGAAAATTTAACATATAAAAATACTATAGAAAAGGCAACATTTTTTCTAATTATCTCATCAAGTGAAATAATTATCATCAAACATTGGACAATTGTTTCCATAACATTCTTCTTGTGTTTATACAAATAGGAATATATATATGTATGTACATACTTGAATGCATTTAATTTAATAATGTTAAATTAATAATAATAAAGTATTTTGATGGATATTATCAAATTGCTCTGTGAAAATATAGTATATTTCAACAAGTAGTTTCATCAGCTTGCCAATTCAATAGTCAAGAAAAAGCCCTCTATGTTATTTTAATGCATTTATCAGTAAGGTGAAGGTTATATCTCACATTTTCTTGTCCTTATTTGGGGAGAGAGAAAAGAGGGTCAAAACACTTGAGTTTAATGTATTTAATATTTTTAAGTCAAAGTTTAGGAAAAGCCAAACATGTTTCTATCCCCTAGTTATGAATTAATTCTTGTCCATTACTTTTCCCTCAAATTTTATTATTCTGTTGATAACAAGTTGTATTGATCTAATTTTTAAGCCATTAATTATTGGCTGTTTTTAAGAGTTGAGGTTCTAGAACATAGCTCCCCTTGGTGTTACTCTGATTTTACCAGTTACTGGTACATTCGTTTTACAGTTTGAACAATTCGCCTCACTTTTCTATGACAGTTTTCTCATTTTGTAAATTAGGCTGTTAATAATTACAACCTCATAGCTTTGCTGCTAGGATTATATAACACAAGTAAAGCATTTAGCAATATGCTTAAACATAATAGGCTTTAACGAAATGTAGTTCAAGCATTAAATATAATAATACATTGATACAATGAAAATGGTAATATAGAATATCTAGTTGTGTTCATACTACCTATGTGATATCTGTTCTTTATTTCTAATAAGACACCCTAACATGAATAGTTCCAAAGAAAGAGCTAAAGGAAGGGTTTGAGTTCTACATTCACCTTTCTTAATACTCCTGATTTTATATCTAACCACATTATATGGGTCTGGTTTTGACATCAAGGGTGGGCCACAAATCAAATTTGAGAAACTATTTCCTTGAGCTTAAACTTTATAGTTTTCTCATTTAGCTAAGTAATCATGGTGATCTGGGTTAAATTCAAGCTTGTCAATTTGCTAGCTATGTGAGGTTACTAACTAAACTTCAATTTCTTCATCTGAAAAAATAGAGATTATATTGTATAAGACAAAACAAAAATTAATTTGGAAATGATGTCAACAGCACAGTAGCAGAAGCCATCACTTATTTTTATCCCTCCCTTCAATAACAAAAATTAGGTATCCATCCATGAACAGAAGTGCTTTTGTGGAAGTTGTGGGATCCAGCACCATATGCCAAGGGACCAATTAGTAGTCGCCCACCTGTGCATTGGGTAATAAGCGGACAGACTTCAGTATTAGTTGTAGAAACTACAGGAGACTATGAACCACCTCTAGCTCCTCTTGGCTGTGGTATGGGAGTGCTTGCAGAACACTAACTTGGGGAATCACCTAAGAACAAGAGAGCCTTTGTGAAAGTTCAGGTTTCCACTGGAAAAAAAAAGCATTCCACTGGAGTAAAAAAGGTTTGAATGCATTGGAGTGGGTAAGAGGAACAACTTGACTTTGCCAGCATCATACCACCCCTGAGATGGCACAGCCCATGACTTCTCCTGCAGGAGAAAGAGAAAGCCAGTGAGTGAATGTCTGGCTTCCCCAACTGTGTGGGATGCTGCTGAAGAGACTCCTTTCTCTGTTACAGCATTCAGAACCTTGTTGTGAGGGCTCCATAACTGAGGGGAGGGAGCAAATCAGGAGAGGAGTATATGCCCACAGAGTGCCATATGTCAAACAACACCTCCTTTTACTCTGTAGCTGGCTTCCTGTGAGCACTCCTGAAGGCAGGAGCCAGAGCTCTGGTAGACAGGGAGCAAGCACCGAAGGCATGCCAGCCAGGGTCCATTGGCAAGGGGGAAACCACAAACTTGAGCTGTAGTGCCACCTTCAGGAAAACAAAAGAGAGGCTATCACCAGCCAGCCTGGGGTGTTGTAGATTCTAGAGAAGACATATAAGCTTAAGAATTCTGCCACAAGAGGGAACAAGAGTCATGGAGCAGGTATATCCTTATAAAGTCTGAGAAAGCCTCACAATGTACAGCAGGAAAGAACAGAGCTGGAAGCATCAATCTTCCTGCTTTCAAACTATACTACAAAGCTATAGTAATCAAAGCAGTGTGGTACTGGCATAAAAATAGACACATAGACTGATGAAACAGAATTGAGAACCCAGAAATAAACCGCTGCATATACAGTCAACTAGTATTTGACAAGGGAGCCAAGTATACTTAATATGGAAAGGATAGTTTCTTCAATAAATGTTGGGAAAACTGGACAACCACGTGCAAAAATGTGAATTGGACTCCTATCTTACATCACTAACAAAAAATGAGCAGAAATAGATTAAAGACTTCAATATAAGACCTGAAACTGTAAAATCCTAGAAGAAAACATAGGGAAAAACTCCTTGACATAGGTCTTGGCAATTTTTTTTTTTTGGGATATCAAAAGCACAAACAAAAAAGGCAAAAATAAATAAGAGGGGCTACATTGAACTATAAACCTTCTGCACAGCAAAAGAAACAATCAACAAAATGAAAAGGAAATCTATAGAATGGGAGACAATATTTGCAAATATTGCATCTGATAAAGGGTTGTCAAAAATCCAGACACAGCAAAACTAAAACCACTAAATCAATAAATAGCATTTAGTAAGAGTTTGTGCATGTAAGAACAGTTTGCAAACTGGGAGTTTCCAAATTCAAAGACTGATATGAAGCTCAAGGGTATGAACTTACAGGATGGCTTATGAAGTGAAAACAAGGAAGTTCTTAACCTTTACAACGATTAGTTATTACAGTGGGGATTTCCAGACAGCAGGGCATTGGCTAAAAGTGTTTATCTCATACCATTTTAAGAAAGATGACTTAAGTTTTATTTTTTTGTTTGTTTGCTTTTTTTATGATTGTCAGAGGCATTTATAAGAAATAACCTAAGTTTTGCTTATGTTCATAAAATATGCTAGATTTAGTTTTGCTTACATGGCTTAAATGGTGTTGTCTGCTCAGGGAATTCTCAAGTCCAGTCTCCATTTTGTATTTAATTTTAATGGGTTAATATCCAAAGTATAGTTTTAAAAACTCATACAAAATAACAACAACAGACAAAACAAAACAAAACAAAAACAAGCACTCTGATTAAAAATAGGTAGAGGAAGTAAATAGACATTGTTAGACATTTTTCCAAAAAAGACATACAAACTGCCAGTAGATACATAAAAGGATGCTTAACTGATTATCAAGGAAATGTAAATCAAAACTTCAATGAGATATCACCTCACATCTATTAGAATGGTTATCTTCAAAAAATCACTAGATAACAAGTGTTGGCAAAGACATGGAGCAAAGGGAACCCTTTTGCACTGTTGGTGGGAATGTAAGTTGGTGCAGCCACTATGGAAAACAGTATAGAGGATTCTCAAAAATTTAAAAGTAGAACTACCATATGATCCAGTAATCCCACTTCTGGGTATGTATCCAAAGGAATTGAAATCAGTATCTCAGAGTGATATCTGCACTCTGTGTTTATTGCATTATTCACAATAGCCCAGATGTGGAAAGAGCCTAAGAGTCCATCAACCGAAAAATGGATAAAGAAGTTGTGGTCTATATATACAATGGGAGATTTTACAGCCATGAGAAAGAACAAAATTCTTCCATTTGTAACAACACGGATGGTCCTGAGGACATTACACTAAATAAGTCAGACAGAGAAAGCAAATACTGTATGACATCACTTGTATGTGGAATCGATAAAAGCTGAACTCATAGAAACAGAGTAGAATAGTGGGTAACAGAGTAGAATAGTGGGTAACAGAGTCGGCAGGTGGGGAAAATGGAGAGATCTTGGTCAAAGAGCACAAACTTCCAGTGAGAAAATGAATAAGTTTTGGAGATCTAATGCACAGCATTGTGACTACAGATAACAATACTGTATTATATACTTAAAAGTTGCTAATAGAATACATATTAAATGTTCTCATCACAAAAAAAGAAATGGTCATTATGTTATGTAACAGAGGCGTTAACTAACACTAAGGTGGTAATCATATTGCAATATTTAAGTGTATCAAACCAACACGATGCACACATTAAAGTTACACAATGTTCTATGTCAATTAAACTTCAATAAATTGGGGGAAAATAATTTAAAAATCGATTTCCGTTTTTAATGATAGTATTTAATGATACTATCATTTGATGATAGTATTAAAATGTGGTAGTTATTTTCTCTGCTTTTAAAATTAGACTCAGTTCACATATACAAAAATAGCATTTAACCACTTATAAAGTCAACATTTTGTAACTTTTAAGATGTTTTTTCTAAATATACTCCCTATAACTTATCCCAGGGAAACGTTTAAGTATCTATAGGAAAAATATACAAATGAAGGCAAAATGCCATACTTTTCTTAAGCCTTTTAATAACTTGAGAAGGATCATAAACATATTATTTCTTTCCTTCTCTCTTATGCTGGCAGTTGAAAACCTGAATTCATTCAAAATTTTATTAACTCATTCTGCTGAAAAAGAACCATAATTGTCTTGTTATTGGCAGAAGAAAAAACAAAGAGTCTATTTCAATGTACAATTAGGATTGCATACAGAGATGCAACTTTATCAGTGTTGACATTTGCACAAGCTCTGCATATTTTAAAAAGTGATCATACTCTGCTGAAATGAGTACTGTTCCTGTAGACACAATATAATATATTTTAATTATCACATTAATATTGATGTACCATCATCCCAGGTCAAGATAAAACAGTAAAATAGCCATTTAAATTAAATTACTCACAGTATTGATTTTATTGCTATTTCTACAGATATGAGAGGATGCTTTAAGTTTAGGTCCATATTTGACAGGACACTTTAGTTCTATCTGATTTAAAGAGTCTGAGGGTGCTCTGTGTGGGTGTTTAAAGTCTAAAAATATTTAAAAATTGAATTTCTTCCTGAATTTCATCAACCTGATTTTTTAAACCAGAAAAGAATGTTCCCAAAATAAGTTTCTAAAATCTCTTTTGCTTTCTTTTCCCACTGACTTCTCTGCTCATTCTGACTTACAAAAACATGTTATATATATTGTATCCACTTAGAAGTGAATATATAAATGGCTAAGAACTTCATAATTTTTTTCATTTGACATTTGTTTAAAAAAATTATATACTACCAGAGATGGTTGATGCTGTATATAACCTTAAATATTTCAGGAATTTTAAAAGGTCACTTATTAAAGGAATCTAAACATGCCAACTTAAAATACATATCATAATTCCTTATAAGTTATTTTAAAATTTAAAAAAATTATTCAGAACTCATCTCCTGGCCAACCTGCTATGAATCAAACTAAGAATTCAAGTTTAAACAAAATAGGATTTGTTTCCTCAAGAAGCACTATTTTTCATACTCTCTTCCTGGCAGCATTAAATTATTATAAGAACTTTTGGATTTAGGAGAGTTTTATTGTCTTACTGTCCATGAAATCTCTCTGAAAACATTAATAACTATTTTTATAACTAAAAATATAATTTTCTTATTTTTTATTAATTGTACTGATGTTAAGGTTTGGGAAATGTCAAGAAAAAAAACAAAATAAAACTTGTTCCTAGCCTTAAAATTATAATCTATTTAGAGACATAGTTACATACACATTTAATTATGAAAAAAAGCTAATGTAAATTAATATTTATTTTGGAGAATTTTTTTGTCTCACTCTTTCTCAGTTCCATAGGTATATTGAAAAGTCTTCAAAGATTAAGGAAAAGTGAGAGGCAACATGTGGTATTTCAATTGCCAAAAAATTAATTTTGATTCTAACTAACATCAGTCAGTCTGGAGGTAAAATTATGTAATATCAAAGTGAATGCCAACTCTATTAAGGGCATGTTTATTTCTTTTTAGGAGGACTTCTTGTTTGGTTTTGGTTTAGTTTTTAAGTACAAATTCAGTGTAAATAATCTTCTCAGATTCTAATTTGGACATCTGTGCATAAAAAAGAGACCTCTCACTTCTTTCAACCTAGAATGGACTATCCTCAGAGTAGTTTCTATGAGGTATGGGAATTCCATATAATTGGAAGCAGGACAAGCTGAAAGGGTACAGAACTTATACATTTCCAATTCAATTTTTTACTGAGATGATCTGAAATCACAATATGTTTCCTAGGCACCCAGTACTGACCAGATGCAAAATGGTGGCAGCCAAGTCAAAATTGGCTATTGTTATGATCCCAGGAGGAGGAGGGAGAGAATAAGAGAACTGAACGCTAGGGAACCAGACATCTATGTAGTAATCTTGTCATTAATTCAGAAAAGTGTCAATCTTTTCAAGTCTGGAGCTCAGGGAAAGTTAAGTTAAATGGATTTTCCAAATATGTATAATAAGGCAGCTAAGCTGTGATTAGTTTTCTGAGGTTTACCTTCCAGGAAAGGGCCAGTAGATACTAGTTACTACTCATTCTTCTACTCTGTCTGTGAAGACAATCCAAAATCTTATAAAAGTCTCATAAGAAATTTATTAGGAAATTAGAGGGCTATGTCCCTCTTTCTTCTCATGTGGCCCTACATTCATTCACTGATTTGTTCATTTATAACAGTTACCACTTTGAAAAATATAAAACAATACTTCTGCTTTTATAGAGTTTCTATTTTTGCAGGGGGTAACAAACAGACAAGATGCCTTCTGCCTGTGCAGTGAAGTGTGCAGTAAAAATTGGCAGAGCAAGTGCAAATTTTTGATTATACTTTATAAAAATACATGACTCCCAGAAAAGTATCTCTAAGATTCAGCATTTTTTAATAGTGGTACTTACATGTATTTTAATGACCTGTTAAAGTCATAAATGCATGCTTTTTATGGCTTTAATTGTAGAGTAAATTTTCTAATGTTATAAAATCTGAATAGCTGTTGGGTAGAAATTCTCAAAATAGCATGATGGTCTTCAGGCAATACACAAAATGGCTATTAATGAGTTCTGTGCGAAATGCATTGCCTGATTACTTGGTTGCTTGAGGCAACTTGACATGGAAATGAAATTATTGACTGAACTGAGCTTTAATACTGGCCTTGACCCCAGCTAGATGAATGTGAAGTAACTACTCTGGACCTTAGTTAATTATCTGTAAAAAGAGGATTGCATAAGAGAGAACCCTCACTACTTGATCTTGCATTATAAGCTGGTTAAATGAGAAAAGTAGAGCTACAGTGGTACTTCCCAGCTTCTGTTCAGGGTGAGAATGCAAAGGAGTATCAGAGTGTGATGTAATAAGAATACTGGCATTTCCCAATCTTTCACACTAATTTGCTGATAAGAATATGGAAATAAAGAGTAGTCTCATTCAGGAAGAGCCTGAGGATTTCTAAGCAATAGAGCCACTAATGTGCTTCCCATTGCCACGTATTCTAAAATTTTATTCCATTCTATTTATAGCCTTTACTTAAAGATCTTCTCTGGTTTTAGGGAAAAGAAAATTAACTAGTAATTATTTTCTGAGCTGATTCTTAAGTCCTGCTTAATATTGGTTTAAGTATCTTTACAATCCAATATCTATCTAAATATTACAGCATACAATTGAAATCTTACAGATAATATTGTCTAGCCAGTAAAAACATGCATGACTCTGTAGGAATGTGGTTTTACAGAATGGCTTCTTTCATGCATTGCTTAATGTAAATAGTGACTGGGAAGACATGGTTGGTCTGCTCAGACATGAACAAACTTTGTGCTATAAAGAAGGTAGGATGCATGGGGACTGATGTATCTATGGTCTGATGTAGGTCACCACATTCAACTCTTTCATTGTCCCTTCTCTTACTCATCTTATTTTTAATGCATCTTTATGAATTCCCTATCTTCCAAGTACAGAATTTCTTTTCTCTTCATTTCCCTTGATATCTAAAGAAATATCTTACTGCTAATAATTTTGATTCTTATCATTTTTGTTACTTAATTAAAACCCACTTGTACTTATTACAAAGGTAGAATTGTGTAGTTTTATGTCTTAGAAACTGTTCTTTTAAGTTTAACATACGTATAATATAGGTAAAACATATCAAGGCGTTAATTAAATAGTATGCTTCATAAAACATGGCATATATAATATATTATATGAAATTATATTTTTAAATGCACAAGGTAGTTATATACCAGATATTGATTTTCTCTTCACTTTTAATAAGTGACACTCAGCTGGAGTTATTTGATGCATATATCAGAATGTCCTGGGTAAGAGGTACTGTAATTTGAATATTAAGTATATAGTTTACTATTTCATTTTCTGATTAAGGCTTAGATATCCTACTTGATGTTTTTTGAAATTTCAAATTAAATGAGGTCACAAAATGGCAAGGTTTATCAAAAATAAGCAGGTATTAAAATGATTAAAACAAGAGTAATTGATCACTCATTTTTGTATATGTCATAATGAACGATTCCAGCTTAACGATATTGGTCCATGATCTGCAACTGAGAAATCATTATTATTTTTTCCTTACTGCCCTAAAATTCAGAACCTTTACAATTCTTAGAGAAGCCCTATTCCTCACCTAGGTCTAGGAAGATTGTTTTCCACAGGACCACTTTGTATCCTAGATTTTAGTAAAACCAGTAAGCTAAGGCAGGTGCTGGAAGGAAGTGAGGCTATTGCAGCCACAACTTCTGCAACATCAAGAATTCATTCAAGACACAGCACTCCAATGCATGAGCATACCCCTACTCAAAATCTATACTATGTCACCCAGAAAAGCAATACATTTCCTAATCTTGAGTAGTTATAATTTTCTTATACAGATGATACCATATTTACAAAGACATATTTGAAGATTATTTAATGTAATAGATATTCCAGATAAGGTTTTTCAGAAATAGAGTCAGAAACAAGAGTTTCGACTGGTTTGTGATGATTCCTGTTTTGTTTTTTAAACCCTAAATAGACCTCAACTTAAGCAAAACAAACAATTCTACTTTTCAGTGTAACAAAAATTGTAGGAAGACTATTTTAGTGCCCCTCAGATAACTTTTTTCCTTTCAAAACATAAACATGTATTTAAAAATAAAGCTAACTGTAATTGTCAGGATTCACAATGTGGTATCTATTACATGCCTGTTTTGTACTCAGTTGCATTTAAGTGCATTATATAACATAGTAACGATTATACTAAATTCAGTGAACACTTTCCCAAGGCACTTTTTACATTATATGTTTACACTATTTCCCTTTCTATTAGAGTTGCAACCACAACTAGCATTCAACAATAACTAGTCTGCCTCTTAAGGAAATTGGGACCTCTCAATTATTTTTACATCTTAAAAGACAGAAATTGCCTCTTTTCTTAGAAGCGAATTTTATTTTGCAGTGTATAAACTGTGTAGAAGCTATTTTTACTTCCTGCTTTAGATTTGATAAATAGCTGTCATTTTCTCGAATTATTTTGAACTTGCAGTCACAAAACTACCTGATTAGCAACCTGCCTAAGTAGAGTACGTGAAAAGGCAGAAAAAGCAGCAGTCTCTAGATGAGAAATTTGCTCCAGTTAGCTGCTTGCTGCTCAGCTGACTGAAAGTTTAGAATGGAAAAAGTTGCTTTATTGATGACAATAGGTTTGGACAGTGACTTTTGAAGTCAATGAAATCCACCCTTTACCTGGGGTGGGGGGTTTCGATCCAACATGGATTCCTCCCTAGCTCCTCCTTTACACTCACGGAAAAAATTACTCTCAGCTCTTTAATTTTAGTGATAAGGGTAATAAAAATCAGAGTAATCTTGAGTTGAGTTGAGAGGTGGCTGAGTTGAGAGGTGTATTTTCATCTGGATCATAACCTGCAACAATGGGATCATACATATTTTCTACCTCTGCCTCCTCTTATAATTAAAGAGTCTTTCAGGCCATGATCAGGGAGATTTCTGGCTTTTCTGAAAACATATAATCAAAGAAAGAAAAAAAAAAACTCTCTTGAACTGGATAATAACAGAAAATATCCCCCAGGGCAAAAAGATATGAGTATACATGGAAATATACAGGTAAATGGCAACTATACCAGAGAAGTGTTTCATATTTGTGGCTTATACGTGAACATACATTTCCAGATAATTACGTATAGAAATAATAAATGACTCCAATTAATTATGAAGGGAAATTATAAGTTTATCTTTAACTGATCTTTAAATACTTGGTAAACTTCCCCTAAATAAGAATCAAAAAATAGTCAGGGATGGCTTAGTCATATTGTCTAAATGCAAAACACTGAAATACACAAAAAAATGAGAAAAAAAATCAATTCAAAATGTTTTATGGAAGAAAGATGGTTTGAATATGAAGATCCAAAAAAGTCCCTATCTCCCTACCTCCACGTTCTCCCTCTTCTCTTTCTATCTCAAATCACAAACTCATACTTCCTGTTTTTCTTTTTTTTATAACTGAAAAAGGAGGATAAGTTATTATCTGTCAGGTGTCCATTATGTTTTGGATGGGCACTTGTCACTTTATTGCATTCTCAAAACAAACTTGCAAGGTATTAATTCTAACAAGCAATGTAAACATACCATAGCAAGCATTTTACAAGCATTATCTAATGGAATCTGCACAAAGATACTTATGAAATAAATATTAGCATCTCCATTTTGCATTTTTGATATTGATTATAGATTACAGATCAAGTAGGTTTCCCAAGGACATCCAACTAAAAGCATCCGTTACAAAACCCATTGATCATTCTGAAATCTACATACTGACTCTATAAAGGAATTCATGTTTTTAAGACTACTTTTCATTTTATATTGTCTTCACTTTAGGTTTCAAACTCAGAGAACTAACCAGCTTATTTAACAAGATACAGATGATACATGCTCCCAAATGTTGCCAATTTGACATGGTTTGGCAGAAATCAGTGTTATAAAATCAAGGAAAATAGAGGAGGCTTACTATTGGGAAGACAGGCAATCATGTCCACAAGTTACAGAGACAACCATTTTCACATGAGTGAATTGGAAACATACTCCATTCAGTTTCGGTCAAAGGAAAAAGCTCCAAATTGACTCAAAATCTCTTCTAACCCTATAATTATACAAATAAGATTTATTTATCCAAGAAGTCCCTTATTATGTTGTGCATCTCTTAAGTAATTAAACAAAGCTAGTGCATCCATAAATTGGGCCCTGAAAATCTCTGTAGATTTGAAATTTAGACATATCAAATAAGGAATTCCACATCAATTTCATAGTCTCTGTCTCAAATTCATTACCATTTTATTTCCTATATATTAATTCATGTGATTACACACATATACCCAATTACTGAATAGTGACCTTTGCATTATTTTTAGTTTTTGTTTTCTCTCTAGTAACTCATACTCATGTTTACCTTAATGCCTAGTATATTAGTTTGCTAGGGCAGCCATAACAAGATACCATGAACTGGGTAGCTTAAGCAACATAAATTTATTTCCTCACAGTTTTGGAGGCTAGAATTCCAATATCAAGGTGTCAGTAGGGTTGGTTTCTTCTGTGGGTCTCTCTCATTGGCTTGTAGACAGCTATCTTCTCCCTGTGTCTTCATATGGTCTTTCTTTCTTTCTGTGTCCTAATCTCCTCTTACTATAAGGACACCAGTCATATTGGATTAGGCCTCATCCATATCACCTGATTTTACCTTAATTAACTCTATAAGACCCTATCTCCAAATATAGACACATTCTGAGGTACCAGGGGTTAAGAACTTCAACATAAGAATTTGGGGAGGAAAACAATTCAGCCCATAACACCTAACATATTTATTTTCTTACTGTTGAAGGATATTTTACATCAAATTTCGAATGGCACTCCGTAACAAAGCTATCTACATTGCTTTCCTCAGGGTACTGACAGAGCACATAGAGTTTCTGTTAAGGTTCTAAATGAAATTAGAGAGGTAATGTAATTTGCACCATCCTCCTTGAAATACTTGGTTCTAGTATAGAAGGGTCAGATGTACTGTTTTCTTATTTACAAACATGCATTTTATCTGTAAAATTTAACACGATTAATTGTAGAGAAAATATAAGGTTTCTTAGTGTTTTTTGGAATAAAATTTTATTTTAAAAATTACTCAGATAGGTCCTTGTAATTTTAAGCACTAAGAGAAAAGTTATCATAAATAGGAGTTTACATGAGCAAGAATGTTTTCTAATGCAGGTGCTAACACAGGACCCTTAAATAAGTTTGTGAAGTGGAAATATGCATTTAGTAATGTCTGAGTTGTGAAAAAAACACAACCCTGAGTGCAGAATGGGTAATTATATTCTTAAGCAGCCTCCAGGACAGGCAAGCACCAATTATCATGTGCAATCATCTATCCGAATGTGCAATACTTAATCATGTGTAAGTGTTTGGTAGGGGCAATTTCTGTTCTTTCTCACTCATGTTACTATAGCTCTCTGTCTAATCCACAGGAAATATTATACATTTTCTGTCAGTCTTCTGTATAATTAAAGGGGAAAATAACAACAGCAAAGTTAAAGCAACAAATGAACAAAGGAACTACAGCTAATAGTAGAGATTCTACCTAAGAAAAATTTGCTAATGCATCCTTTCGAATAGTCCTTACTCACTAGGGGAAGTTTAGTTTCAGTCAACAGATGTGAATATAAAAAATTACTTTTGGGGATGAAGGGCACTTCAGCAGGGACTGTGAACAGCACCAAGCTGAATTATCAAGATGCACATCTGGACCATTGTAGTTAATAACAGGTTGCTTCTTTAATGTGATTCTGTGGGGTGGCAACATCTCCAGGGAGGAGGGTAGAAATGAAGACACTGAAGTGACCTTTGAGTTCTGTCCAGTATATCTGTGTCTTAATATAATTTTTATATTAAAAATGTTTTCATAAATGACATCTAATAACAAACACAAATAATGAAAGCAATATTACTACCTATATACTGTGTTGCTATGGGGATTGGGGTCAATATATGTTAAAATGCAAAGCAGAGTACTTGGCACCCAGGAGACAAACAGTTGCTAAAATTACTACCACTGGTTTCTATTTCCAATTTTATGTGATAATTCCTTTATTGCAATTAAAGTTCAATGAATAAGTTACAGCCTATTATTTTTAAAAATGTGTGCTGACTTGTGTAAATGAGGCAAACTGAATGTATGAATTTATCTCTCTGTCCTGTCAAAATTACATTAAATCGCAGAGAATAAACTCACGAGGTCAAGGGCTATCTTTATACTCTTTACCACCGTTTTTATTAAATGTTAGGAGGAAGTGGTGATCAATGCCAGTGTCTGGTCTCTAATATTTAACCAGAAATACAGAAGGATTTAAGGTGATTTTCAAAGGTACATCAAACCCCACCAACTAGCATATATTAAAGGTAGAGAAAGGAAAAGGGAAACATAAATATACATATCATGATCTTCTAAACATTTGCCTTGTGACTACAAATTTAGCAATAAATTTTCCAAGGGCCAAAGTGTAAAAATTTTCCAAGGGCCAAAGTGTAAAATGACCAAAAAGTTGGTCATTCAGGAAATATACAAAGCCTAACAAGATAAAGGCTAATTAATTGTCAAGGAGAAATATAAATATTATGGATACCTATTCTCCCATGAAAGCGCATGAAGAAGCTATTGAATAGCATAAATAAATAATATCCTGAAAAGTATGCTTAAAATAAATGTTAATTCATTTCATAGAAAGAAATTTCAATATAGAACTTGAGGTATCTTAGAGTTCAATAGAAATAATTCTGCAGATGGTAGTAGGATATGATCTTTTAAAGCCAAAGCCAAAGTGGCTTTAAAATGTTATAAACCTTGTCTTTTGAGCAGTTTTCCAAGGTTTCAGTTCTTTTAATTCACAGATAACTTCTCATACATTTTCCCCAGAACACAAGACCGTAACAGGTATCTTAATCCACAGCAACTTTTAGATTCAGTGTGACATATTCCTGGAGCTAACCATCTTCCCACAAACCCCTGAGATCCTGTTGTTGTGTCTGGATTACTAGACCAGGGTCCATCTTCTCATAGTGAGCAGCCCTTGGTGACTTCTTGCCAATGGACCTCAATCAGAACTTTTCTAATCAACCTGAAGATTTCTTATTATAGTGAACCACCAAAGGGACGGTACCAGGGTTTTAACTATTTACTCTCTTGGAGTTTGTCACCATATGCAAATTTATTCATTTTCTTCCTAATGACCAGACCTATATGACTAGGAATTTGGGTAGAAGCATTCTTTGTCAAGAGTGAGTCCTCAAAAAATTTTTTGAATTGGTATAATTTCCCCAATAGCCAGAGTATCTTGCAGTCATGAGTCTTGTTTTGGCCTGGAAATTTGCTCTCTTTACCTTAAAGGAGCTTCTAAGACTTTACTCTCCAGTGGGGAAGACCCTTTCCTGGAAGTACAAAATTGAGACATTCTACATGCACAAACATGCCACACACACTTCAGCAGGTAAATAAATAAATAATATCACAGACACACCAGTTTAAGTGGAAAGAAAATCCTGTTGCCCTCAAAATATTCTTCATTTATCTGTGAGTAGACATCTAAACAACAGTGAGTCTATCTAGAAATATATCACTACATAATTGTATTTCATCTAGATATCTCTTGTTTCCAGTCAAATTTTCTAATGTCTAATGCAAGAACTTCATATTACATTTTAAGGTTTATTTTTATGCATTTTATGTTTTTGTGGCTATCACTAGTATAATTTTTATTACATTTTGTTTGTTATTTTATAAAATAATATTATTCTCTTTTTTTCTACAAAGAGATATTTATTTACCTTTTCTGAATTTTCTCTTTTTTTCTAAAAATTTCTGTTATTTTTCTTAGATATTCAGGGTACACGATCATATAATCATAGTTATTTATTTCTAGATATTTACTACTGCTCAAGAAGCCATCTTTAGGTGAAAGTTTTCTATAACCATAAACAAATGAATAACCAGAAATGCATTTTACTTGGAAGTGCATCTTTCAAAATTGGAAGGCCCAACAGACAGCTGAAAAGGATGTTAAGAATATATTCCCACATGTTTCTTGGCTTTAGATCTTAGATATTATGACGAGTTTGTCTTCTTATCGCTTATGTTTCTACATCTAAGAGTTACTGTCATAACATATTATTTGAAGTTAGTCCTTTAAATACAAAGATGAGTCACAGTGTGATTTCAAAAAAAAAAGTCTTTGGGAAGCTTGGAAACATTTTCAGGACTCAGAGAAACTAGCATTTATAATATGTTATTGAGCTACCCCTTCCAAAGTATAATAACGATATTTTATCTTCTATTTCAGCAGCCTCCAATCCTGTGACATTTGTAAACACTTTATATGAGATTTTAAAGGTACTAAACCTATCACACAAAACCATTTTGATTTCTCTTTTATATACTGATAAATTACATGAGACGGTTTCTTTCCTGATGCCCTTAATGCAATACATAATAGCTGAAAAATCACCACATATTAACTGACAAACGTAAAGCTATTTCTTTTCTAAAGTGATTTCTCTTTATAAGTTATGCTTCTGTCTATTAAAATTCATAATGTGACTACAGTAGTCCACCCTTCTCTGAGCGGGACACTTTCCAAGACGCCCAGTGGATGCCTGAAACCGTGGATAGTACAAAACCCCATATATACTGCTTTTTCCTATACATACATACCTCTGATAAAGTTTAATTTATAAATTAGGCACAGTGAGAGATTAACAACAATAACTATCATAAAATAGAACAGTTATAATAATATATTATAATAAAAGTTACGTGAGTGTGGTGTCTCCCTCTCTCTCTCTGGCCTTCTCTCTCAAGGTATCTTGTACAAATATTCTGCCTTTTCTATCTTAAGTACTTATGCACTGTGGCCATAACATTTGCAGTTTGACAGTTAAGACCGCAAAACTAGCACACATTTCTTTTTCCTTCCTCACAATTTCATGGATAGAAGATTTGCTCTTACCGTAGATTTTAGCAACTGCAGCATAAGGTTTTTGTTCCTTTCCTTAAGTCACGAATTTACACCTTCTCACTTAAAGGAAGCACTCAACGGCCTCTCAAACACATGAGTAGTTACTCAAACACATGCCCAGCGTTACCGCAACAGTCAATCTGATGACCTAGACAACCCCCAGTGACTAGGCTGAAGGCAGGAAGTGCTGGACAAAAGGACGGTTCACTCCCGTAGAAGGCCGGAGTCCTGCGAGACCCCGCGAGATTTCATCACGCCGCTCAGAGCGGGTGCGGTTTAAAACGTATGAACTGCTTATTTCTGGGCGTGTCTGAATTGCCAGCATCTCTACTCGTGTGCTTTGGGCCCTTATGAAGTAGTTACTCGAACACATGCACAGTGCGACCGCAACAGTCAATCTGATGACCTAGACAACCTCTAGTGACTAGGCTGCAGGCAGGAAGTGCTGGACAAAAGGACGGTTCACTCCCGTAGCAGGCCGGAGTCCTGCGAGACCCCGCGAGATTTCATCACGCCGCTCAGAGCGGGTGCAGTTTAAAACGTATGAACTGTTTATTTCTGGAGTTTTCCATCTAATATTTGCAGACCACGGTTGACCGCAGGTAACTGAAACCAAGGGTAGCGTAAAGCACGGATAAGAGGGAACTACTGTATGATCCTTTCCCTATATTTTTTATTTCCCCTGCCTTACCTCAGGTTTAATTATAGTACGTGCGAACAACGCATTGGTGTCTGCAGTGTATTATGCCTCCTCTAACTTTAGAGCCCTCTCATTGCTATGCTTAATTTGAATCTCTTTTGTGTCTTTAGAAAACCATCTGTTACTGAATTATAGTTTGGTGGCCCTAGCTGACTCATGAAACTAGGAATTACATGCAAAAAAAAAAAAAAAGTGGTTTGTTAGAAACTGTAGTTAGTTAAAAGGTTTTAAAAAGGAAACAAAGATTTTTAATGCTAAAAGTATTCCTTAAAAATAACTAATGGAAGAGTTTTACTACTTTCAATATTTTTGCTTGTGTGAACTTGCTTGGAAAATCAAGGACAGGTGTAGACAAATTGTTCTACAAATTTTTGCCCTTGGTGAATAAGAAATTGCTGTGATGAGGTTTGTTATTTTATTAACTCATTAAAGAGGGATGTTTGAGGAATAGTTAAAATGCTATTTAAGAGCCTAATGGGGGGGTCTGGGCAAGATGGCGGAAGAGTAAGATGCAGAGATCACCTTCCTTCCCACAGATACATTAGAAATACATCTACACGTGGAACTGCTCCTACAGAACACCCACTGAACGCTGGCAGAAGACATCAGAACTCCCAAAAGGCAAGAAACTCCCCACGTACTTGGGTAGGGCAAAAAAAAAAGAAATAACAGAGACAAAAGAATAGGGATGGGACCTGCACCAGTGGGAGGGAGCTGTGAAGGAGGAAAGGTTTCCAAACACTAGGAAGCCCCTTCGCGGGCAGAGACTGCGGGTGGCAGAGGGGGGAAGCTTCGGAGCTGCGGAGGAGAGCGCAGCCACAGGGGTGCGGAGGGCAAAGCGGAGTGATTCCCGCACAGAGGCTCGGCGCCGAGCAGCACTCACCAGCCCGAGAGGCTTGTCTGCTCACCCGCCGGGGCGGGCGGGGGCTGGGAGCTGAGGCTCAGGATTCGGTCCAATCGCAGGGAGAGGACTGGGGTTGGCGGCGTGAACACAGCCTGAAGGGGTTAGCGCACCACAGCTAGCCGGGAGGGAGTCCGGGAAAAGGTCTGGAGCTGCCGAAGAGGCAAGAGACTTTTTCTTGCCTCTTTGTTTTGCGGTGCGCAAGGAGAGGGGATTCAGAGCGCCGCCTAAACGAGCTCCAGAGAAGGGCGTGAGCCGCAGCTATCAGCGCGGACCCCAGAGACGGGCATGAGACGCTAAGGCTGCTGCTGCCGCCACCAAGAAGCCTGTGTGCGAGCACAGGTCACTATCCACACCGCCCCTCCCGGGAGCCTGTGCCTCCCGCCACTGCCAGGGTCCAGTGATCCAGGGACAACTTCCCCGGGAGAACGCACGGCGTGCCTCAGGCTGCTGCAACGTCATGCTGGGCTCTGCTGCTGCAGGCTCGCCCCGCCTCCTCCTTACAGCTCCCTTCCCCTGGCCTGAGTGAGCCCGAGCACCTGAAGCAGCTGCTCCTTTAACCCCGTCCTGTCTGAGCGAGGAACACACGCCCTCAGGCGACCTACACACAGAGGGTGGTCCAAATCCAAAGCTGAACCCTGGGAGTTGTACAAACAAAGAAGAGAAAGGGAAATTTCTCCCAGCAGCCTCAGAAGCAGCGGATTAAAGCTCCACAAACAACTGGATGTACCTGCATCTGTTGAATACCTGAATAGACAACGAATCATCCCAAATTCAAGAGGTGGACTTTGGGAGCAGGATATATTAATTTTTCCCCTTTTCCTTTTTTTGTGAGTGTATATGTGTATGCTTCTGGGTGAGATTTTGTCTGTATAGCTTTGCTTTCACCATTTGTCCTAGGGTTCGGTCCGTCCGTTTTCTTTTTTTTTTTTACTTAAAAAATTTTTTTCTTAAACATTTGTTCTTAATAATTTTTTCCTTATTTTTTATTTAAAAATTAAAAAAAAAATTTTTTCTTAATAATTTTTTTCTTAATAATTTTTTTCTTATTTTATATTTTAAAAAATTAAAAAAAAAATTTCTTACTAAATTTTTTCTTAATTTTTTTATTTTTTATTATAAAAAATTAATAAATTTATTTTTAAAAAATTAAATTCTTTTTTCTTAATAAATATTTTTTAATAATTTTTTCTTATTTTTTATTATAATTGCTTTATTTTATTTTATCCTCTTTCTTTCTTTCTTTCTATTATTTTCTCCCTTTTATTCTGAGCCGTGTGGATGAAAGACTCTTGGTGCTCCAGCCAGGCATCAGGGCTGTGCCTCTGAGGTGGGAGAGCCAACTTCAGGACACTGGTCCATAAGAGACCTCCCAGCTCCACGTAATACCAAATGGCAAAAAATCTCTCAGACATCTCCATCTAAACATCAAGACCCAGCTTCACTCAACGACCAGCAAGCTACAGTGCTGGACACCCTATGCCAAACAACTAGCAAGACAGGAACACAGCCCCATCCATTAGCACAGAGGCTGCCTAAAATCATAATAAGGACACAGACACCTCAAAACACACCACCAGACGTGGACGTGCCCACCAGAAAGACAAGATTCAGCCTCATCCACCAGAACTCAGGCACTAGTCCCCTCCACCAGGAAGCCTACACAACCCACTGAACCAACCTTAGCCACTGGGGACAGATACCAAAAACAATGGGAACTATGAACCTGCAGCCTGTGAAAAGGAGACCCCAAACACAGTAAGATAAGCAAAATGAGATGACAGAAAAACACACAGCAGATGAAGGAGCAGGGTCAAAACACACCAGACCTAACAAATGAAGAGGAAATAGGCAGTCTACCTGAAAAAGAATTCAGAATAATGATAGTAAAGATGATCCAAAATCTTGGAAATAGAATAGACAAAATGCAAGAAACATTTAACAAGGACGTAGAAGAACTAATGAGGAACCAAGCAACGATGAAAAACACAATAAATGAAATTAAAAATACTCTAGAAGGGATCAATAGCAGAATAACTGAGGCAGAAGAACAGGTTAGTGACCTGGAAGATAAAATAGTGGAAATAACTACTGCAGAGCAGAATAAAGAAAAAAGAATGAAAAGAACTGAGGACAGTCTCAGAGGCCTCTGGGACAACATTAAACACACCAACATTCGAATTATAGGGGTCCCAGAAGAAGAAGAGAAAAAGAAAGGGACTGAGAAAATATTTGAAGAGATTATAGTTGAAAACTTCCCTAATATGGGAAAGGAAATAGTTAATCAAGTCCTGGAAGCACAGAGAGTCCCATACAGGATAAATCCAAGGAGAAACATGCCAAGACACATATTAATCAAACTATCAAAAATTAAATATAAAGAAAACATATTAAAAGCAGCAAGGGAAAAACAACAAATAACACACAAGGGAATCCCCATAAGGTTAACAGCTGATCTTTCAGCAGAAACTCTGCAAGCCAGAAGGGAGTGGCAGGATATACTTAAAGTGATGAAGGAGAAAATCCTACAACCAAGATTACTCTACCTAGCAATGATCTCATTCAGATTTGATGGAGAAAGTAAAACCTTTACAGACAAGCAAAAGCTGACAGAGTTCAGCACCACCAAACCAGCTTTACAACAAATGCTAAAGGAACTTCTCTAGGCAAGAAACACAAGAGAAGGAAAACACCTACAATAACAAACCCAAAACATTTAAGAAAATGGGAATAGGAACATACATATCGATAATTACCTTAAATGTAAATGGATTAAATGCTCCCACCAAAAGACACAAACTGGCTGAATGGATACAAAAACAAGACCTGTATATATGCTGTCTACAAAAGACCCACTTCAGACCTAGGGACACATACAGGCTGAAAGTGAGGGGATGGAAAAAGATATTCCATGCAAATGGAAATCAAAAGAAAGCTGGAGTAGCAATTCTCATATCAGACAAAATAGACTTTAAAATAAAGACTATTACAAGAGACAAAGAAAGACACTATATAATGATCAAGGGATCGATCCAAGAGGAAGGTATAACAATTGTAAATATTTATGCACCCAACATAGGAGCACCTCAATACATAAGGCAAATACTAACAGCCATAAAAGGGGAAATCGACAGTAACACAATCATAGTAGGGGATTTTAACACCCCACTTTCACCAATGGACAGATCATCCAAAATGAAAATAAGTAAGGAAACACAAGCTTTAAATGATACATTAAACAAGATGGACTTAATTGATACTTATAGGACATTCCACCCAAAAACAACAGAATACACATTTTGCTCAAGTGCTCATGGAACATTGTCCAGGATAGATCATATCTTGGGTCACAAATCAAGCCTTGTTAAATTTAAGAAAATTGAAGTCATATCAAGTATCTTTTCTGACCACAATGCTATGAGACTAGATACCAATTACAGGAAAAGATCTGTAAAAAATACAAACACATGGAGGCTACACAATACACTACTTAATAACGAAGGGATCACTGAAGAAATCAAAGGGGAAATCAAAAAATACCTAGAAACAAATGACAATGGAGACACAACGACCCAAATCTATGGGATGCAGCAAAAGCACTTCTAAGAGGGAAGTTTATAGCAATACAAGCCTACCTCAAGAAACAGGAAACATCTCGAATAAACAACCTAACCTTGCACCTAAAGCAATTAGAGAAAGAAGAACAAAAAAACCCCAAAGCTAGCAGAAGGAAAGAAATAATAAAGATCAGATCAGAAATAAATGAAAAAGAAATGAAGAAAACAATAGCAAAGATCAATAAAACTAAAAGCTGGTTCTTTGAGAAGATAAACAAAATGGATAAACCATTAGCCAGACTCATCAAGAGAAAAAGGGAGAAGACTCAAATCAATAGATTTAGAAATGAAAAAGGAGAAGTAACCACTGAAACTGCAGAAATACAAAAGATCATGAGAGATTACTACAAGCAACTCTATGCCAATAAAATGGACAACCTGGAAGAAATGAACAGATTCTTAGAAGTGCAAAATCTGCTGAGACTGAACCAGGAAGAAGTAGAAAATATGAACAGACCAATCACAAGCACTGAAATTGAAACTGTGATTAAAAATCTTCCAACAAACAAAAGCCCAGGACCAGATGGCTTCACAGGCGAATTCTATCAAACATTTAGAGAAGAGTTAACACTTATCCATCTCAAACTCTTCCAAAATATTGCAGAGGGAGGAACACTCCCCAACTCATTCTACGAGGCCACCATCACCCTGATACCAAAACCAGACAAAGATGTCACAAAGAAAGAAAACTACAGGCCAATATCACTGATGAACATAGATGCAAATATCCTCAACAAAATACTAGCAAACAGAATCCAACAGCACATTAAAAGGATCATACACCATGATCAAGTGGGGTTTATTCCAGGAATGGAAGGATTCTTCAATATACACAAATAAATCAACGTGATACATCATATTAACAAATTGAAGGAGAAAAACCATATGATCATGTCAAAAGATGCAGAGAAAGCTTTCGACAAAATTCAACACCCGTTTATGATAAAAGCCCTGCAGAAAGTAGGCATAGAGGGAACTTTCCTCAACATAATAAAGGCCATATATGACAAACCCACAGCCAACATTGTCCTCAATGGTGAAAAACTGAAACCATTTCCACTAAGATCAGGAACAAGACAAGGTTGCCCACTCTCACCACTATTATTCAACATAGTTTTGGAAGTGTTAGCCACAGCAATCAGAGAAGAAAAAGAAATAAAAGGAATCCAAGTCGGAAAAGAAGTAAAGCTGTCATTTTGCAGATGACATGATACTATACATAGAGAATCGTAAAGATGCTATCAGAAAACTACTAGAGCTAATCAATGAATTTGGTAAAGTAGCAGGATACAAAATTAATGCACAGAAATCTCTTGCATTCCTATACACTAATGATGAAAAATCTGAAAGTGAAATTAAGAAATCACTCCCGTTTAACCATTGCAACAAAAAGAAGAAAATATCTAGGAATAAACCTACCTAAGGAGACAAAAGACCTGTATACAGAAAATTATAAGACACTGATGAAAGAAATTAAAGGTGATACAAATAGATGGAGAGATATACCATGTTCTTGGATTGGAAGAATCAACATTGTGAAAATGACTCTACTACCCAAAGCAATCTACAGATTCAATGCAATCCCTATCAAACTACCACTGGCATTTTTCACAGAACTAGAACAAATAATTTCACAATTTGTATGGAAACACAAAAGACCCCGAATAGTCAAAACAGTCTTGAGAACGAAAAATGGAGCTGGAGGAATCAGGCTCCCTGACTTCAGACTATATAACAAAGCTACAGTAATCAAGACAGTTTGGTACTGGCACAAAAATAGAAATATAGATCAACGGAACAGGATAGAAAACCTAGAGATAAACCCACGCACATATGGTCACCTTATCTTTGGTAAAGGAGGCAAGCATATACAGTGGAGAAAAGACAGCCTCTTCAATAAGTGTTGCTGGGAAAACTGGACAGGTACATGTAAAAGTATGAAATTAGAACACTCCCTAACACCATACACAAAAATAAACTCAAAATGGATTAAAGACCTAAATGTAAGGCCAGACACTATCAAACTCTTAGAGGAAAACATAGGCAGAACACTCTATGACATAAATCACAGCAAGATCCTGTTTGACCCACCTCCTAGAGAAATGGAAATAAAAACACAAATAAACAAATGGGACCTAATGAAACTTAAAAGCTTTTGCACCGCAAAAGGAAACCATAAACAAGACCAAAAGGCAACCCTCAGAATGGGAGAAAATATTTGCAAATGAAGCAACTGACGAAGGATTAATCTCCAAGATTTACAAGCAGCTCATGCAGCTCAATAACAAGAAAACAACCCAATCCAAAAATGGGCAGAAGACCTAAATAGACATTTCTCCAAAGAAGATATACAGATGGACAACAGACACATGAAAGAGTGCTCAACATCATTAATCATTAGAGAAATGCAAATCAAAACTACAATGAGATATCATCTCACACCGGTCAGAATGGCCATCATCAAAAAATCTAGAAACAATAAATGCTAGAGAGGGTGTGGAGAAAAGGGACCCCTCTTGCACTGTTGGTAGGAATGTAAATTGATACAGCCACTATGGAGAACAGTATGGAGGTTCCTTAAAAAACTAAAAATAGAACTACCATACGACAGAGCAATCCTACTACTGGGCATATACTCTGAGAAAAGCATAATTCAAAAAGGGTCATGTACCAAAATGTTCATTGCAGCTCTATTTACAATAGCCAGGACATGGAAGCAACCTAAGTGTCCATCATCGGATGAATGGATAAAGAAGATGTGGCACATATATACAATGGAATATTACTCAGCCATAAAAAGAAATGAAATGGAGGTATTTGTAGTGAGGTGGATGGGGTTAGAGTCTGTCATACAGAGTGAAGTAAGTCAGAAAGAGAAAAACAAATACAGTATGCTAACGCATATATATGGAATCTAAGGGGAAAAAAAAAAAGGTCATGAAGAACCTAGTGGCAAGATGGGAATAAAGACACAGACCTACTAGAGAATGGACTTGAGGATATGGGGAGGGGGAGGGGTAAGATGTGACAGGGTGAGAGAGTGGCATGGACATATATACACTACCAAATGTAAAATAGATAGCTAGTGGGAAGCAGCCGCATAGCACAGGGAGATCAGCACTGTGATTTGTGACCACGCAGAGGGGTGGGGTAGGGAAGGTGGGAGGGAGGGAGACGCAAGAGGGAAGAGATATGGGAACATATGTATATGTATAACTGATTCACTTTGTTATAAAGCAGAAACTAACACACCATTGTAAAGCAATTATACTCCAATAAAGATGTTAAAAAAAAAGAGCCTAATGATTTAATACTTTCCTCCATGTTTAACTGAATATATATGCACACTTTATACTAGATAAATAATTATGCATGTATAAATATATGTTAGTCTCTGAACCTCAATTTAAATTTGTATTTACCTAGAATCTGTCAAAAATAGGAAAATACTTTTTCCACATTTGTAGTTATTGGATGTAAAAAATTTACTAGTGTAAAAGTTTATTCAAGATAGTTTCAAATAAATCTTCCTGCTCAGGAGTAAGACTGTCAAAATTCTCACCAGCAAGCAATGATTGCATGGTATCAGAATTCCTTGACAATATGACAAGCACGGTTCAGATCCCTTTACAAGTACCCAGATCCTTTCTAAGCAGCAGCCATTATAGGAGGTGAGTTTAGTGAAGTTTTAGCCGTGATGGGTGGGAAGAATTAAGCATATGATTATGGTGTGTACTGTAACATACTGGGCTGAGAGTCTGAAATCCTGAGTTCTGGACCCACTTCTGTCACTAGCTATGAATCTTAAGTCAAAATGTAACCGACATCTCTCTTTCTCTTTTAACATATAAAATGAGAATATAAGAATATAAGTTTTAAAAAATTAAAATGTTTTGTAAACTGTAATGTAGTATATAAATGTAAGGCATTATAAATAATTACAGACTCTCTTAACCTGGGCCAGTAATTGTGAACTAGGGTCAGAATTCAAAGCCAATATAATAATCTGGTTTAACAGCTTGCTCCATCTATGCGATCTAGGCTCTCACATAATTTTTGAATGGCTATTTTACCTCATAACCAATTCCCTTATAATTCAATTTTCATTGGATTGATTTTGCTCCTTTTTATCATGTTGTATCTAGTTCACTGAGGAGCCAAGCTTCCCACTCCTTCTTCTCATTATTATTATTGATATCATCATTATTATGATTTTAATAATTATTTATACATGTGCAATATTTTGTGCAAGATAGAATTGGTTTGCATTACTGTGGTTGTCTTTTTCTTTCCTTATTTTTTTTAATCTTCATTGAAGACAACAGACCTTTTAGCCCATTTGTCATACATTATAGAGATGACAGTTTCACACTGAAGGCCATACTGTTGCCCTGGCCTCTGATCTAACGATGTAAGTTGCATACAGTTGTGAAACTCTTAGTGACAGTCACAGTGAAAAGGAAAAATGCAGAATGAGGTGTGAATGGAGAAATTAGAGAGAGAGTAGTGGCATCTTCTGATGCAGAAAAAATAGCAAAACCTTGAGGAAAATATGGAGATGATCTGTGGCTGGGACACCAAATGATAATGTTTGCTATTGATTATCTTTTGCCTCTGTGGCATCTGCTAATATCATTAGTTTGATCATCTTGTATCTATAAATTCACTATTATCTAATCAGTTACAGGATTTGAAAACTAAATGCAGCAGGTTTAAATAGAGTTCTGATTGATTCATTTCACCTTTCATTTCACCAAAATACCAATTCTTCACTGAAAAGAAAGCTGTGATATGCACAAATTGGATTAACAGTCAGATAAAGGGATTCTAACCACTAGGAAAAAAAGTAACAGTGGTAAAATAGTTAAGTTGTTTAAATTTATAAGGAGTGTTACAAATTTGATTAAATTAATTGCTTGTAACACATAATTTGGTAGAAGTACTTTGAAAGAAGTATTTTTTTAGAAATGACCTCAAAAATGAATTTAAAATGCTTGTAATGACTTCTGGTTCCCGATCTTGCATATAAAAAGCTTGGAAGTTGCCACTCTGTCTGTCCTAACAACAAGTAAAAAACTGAACAGACTGAAAAATCAACAACTTTACTTGGGTACATAAGAGAGGGGAGGACACAGGTGAAACTCCTGGCCCTAAGATTGGAAAGACAAGCAGGCAAATACAGGGAGTCATGGCTTACCAGAGCAGAGCTTCAGAACTGAATCCCCTATGGGAACAAGTGTGGGGCTAGGAAAATCTAACTGTAATTGACTAATTGCTGGAGGCTCAGTGCTAACACTCTGAGTGTTAAAAACTCCAGGGGGATGCAATCATTAGGAGGTCCTTACAATATTGTGAGATTTACCTCCAGGAGCTGGACCAGATTCTCACAGTAAATATCCAAGAAAAATCCCTTCCTGCTTCTCTCAGGAGGAAGAGGGAAAATTAATTTCTGAAATACCTCAGAGCACTCTGTTCTTCTTAACAAGGCCAGATAATAATAAAAATCACTAACATTTATCATTGTTTATTACATGCCAGGCACTGCTAAGTGCTTTTCATGCATTATATTATTTTAGAGATAAGGAAGATGAGGCTTGAAAAAAGAGTTTGAACATAAATCAATGAAATTGAAAAAAGAAAATTAATACAGAAAATCAGTGAAACCAAAGCCTGATTCTTTGAAAAGATCAATGAAATTGATAAGCCTCTAGCTAACCTAAGAAAAAAAGGGAGAGAACACAAATTAATAATATCAGAAATAAAAGGGGGGACATTATTATAGCTCTATGGAAATGAAAATGATAAATAAAGGGATACTGTAACAAACTCTATGCCCACAAATTTGATAACCTAAGTGAAATGGCCCAATTTCTTGAAATACACGAACTACCAAAACTCACACAGGGAGAAGTAGAAAGTCTGAATAAGCCTGTATCTATTAAAGAAATGGAATAAATAAATAATAGCCTTCCAAACAGAAAGCACCAAGCCCAGATGGGTTCACTGACAAATTCTACCAAATATTTAGGAAATAAATAATACCAATTCTCTACAATATTTTTTAGAGGATAGAAACAAAAGAAATACTTCCTGACTCATCTGTGAGGCTAGTGTTACACTAACACAAAATCAGACAACAACCTTGCAAGAAAAGAAAACTATAGATCAGTATCTCTCATAAACATAGCTGCAAAAATCTTCAACAAAATATTAGCAAATTGAACCCAAAAAGATAAAAATGATTATGCACAACAACCAAGAAGAATTGATCTTGGGTATGTATGGCTAGTTCAACATTTGAAAATCAATTAATGTAATCCATCACATCAGCTGACCAAAAAAGAAAAAAAAAAAAATCACATGATCATTATCAGTAGATGCAGAAAAAGTATTTGACAAAATCCAACACCCATTCATGATAAAAACTCAGTAAACTAGGAATAAAGGAGAACTTCCTCAACTTTACAAAGACTATCTGTAACAAACCTATACCTAACATCTTGGTTAATGGTTAGAAATTTGAAACTTTCCCTCTAAGATCAGGTACTAAACAAGGATGACCTCTCTCACCACTACTTTTCAATATCCTACTGGAAGTCTTTTCTAATGCATTATAAGGCAAGAAAAAGAAACAAAAGGTATATAGATTAGGAAGAAAGAAATAAAACTGTCTATGTTGATATGATCAGCTACAGAAAAATATCTGAAAGAATCAACAAAAAATTCCTGAGACTAATAAGCAGTTATAGCAAGGGTGCAGAATACAAGGTTAATTAATAAGCAGTTATAGCAAGGGTGCAGAATACAAGGTTAATATGCAAAAATCAGTTACTTTGCTATATGGCAACAATGAACAAGTGGAATTTAAAATTAAAAACACAATACCATTTACATTAGCACCCCCCAAGATAAAATAAAAATCTAACAAAATATGTACAAGGTCTAGTTGAGGAAAACTGCAAATCTCTGATGAATGAAGTCAAAGGAGATCTAAGAAAATGGAGAGATATTCCATATTCATGCATAAGAAGGAAGACTCAATATTGTCAAGATGTCTGTCCTTCCTAACTTGATGTATAGATTCAGTGTAATCCCAATCAAAATCCCAGAAAGTTATTTTATGTATATCAACACACTGATTCTAAATTTATATGGAAAAGCAAAAGATTCAGAATAGGCAATACAGTACTGAAGAAGAAACAAAGTTGGAGGACCAATGCTCCCCAACTTCAGGACTTACTTTAAAGCTACAGTAATCAAAGCAGTGTGATGTTGGCAAAAAAATAGACAAATGGATCAATGAAACAGAATATAGAACTCATAAATAGAATCAACAAACATAGTCAGCTGATCTTTGAAAAAAGGAACAAGGGCAATACAGATGAAAGAGTATCTGTTCAACAAGTGATACCGGAACAACTAGATATCCACATGCAAAAAAGTGAATCTAGACAGAGACCTCACACCCTTCACAAAACTGACTCAAAATGGATCACAGATCTAAATGTAAAATGAAAAGCGATAAAACTCTTATAAAATAACATAGGAGAAAACCTAGATGACCTTGGATATGCTGTTGTCTTTTTAGATAACAACACCACAGACATGCTACCTGAAAGAAGTAATTGATAAGTTGTACTTCATTAAAATTAAAAACTTCTGTGAAAGACAATATCAGAGAATTAGAAGACAAGCTTCAGATTAGGAGAAAATATTTGCAGAAGACACATCTGATAAAGGACTATTATTCAAAATATACAAATAACTCTTAAAACTCAACAATAATAAAACAAAGAAATCAATTAAAATATGGGCCAAAGACCTTAACAAACACCTTATCAAAAGAGTTATACAGATGGCAAATAAGCATATGAAAAGAGGCTCCTCATCATGTCGTCTGCAAAATGCAAATTAAAACAACAAATAGATAACACTACTCACCTATTATCATGGCCAGAATCTGGAACACTGACAACACCAAATGCTGGAGGGGATGTGGAGCAACAAGAACTCTCATACATTGCTGGTGGAAATGCCAAATGGTACAGCCACCTTTGGAAAATGACATACCCTTACCATAAGATCCAGAAATCACACTCCTTTGTATTTATCCAAAGAAGCTGAAATGTATGCTCACACAAAAACCTGCACATGGATGTTAATAGCAGCTTTATTTGTGATTGTCAAACCTTGGAAGCAACCAAGATGTCCTGAAGTAGGTGATTTGATAAACTGGTATGTCTAGACAAATGGAATATTATTTAGCACTAAAAAGAAATAATCAAGCCCATGGAAAGATTTGTAGGAACCATAGATGTGTATTACTAAGTGAAAGAAACCAATCTGAGAAGGTTACATTCTGTATGATTCCAACTATATGACATTCTGGAAGACGCAAAACTATGAAGATAATAGAAAGATCAGTGGTTGCTAAGGGTAATAAGTGGGAAAGCTAGAGACCAAGGCTTTTTAGTGGAGCGAATGTATGATACTATAATAATGGTATGAGTGATGGAATGTGTTATATCATAATAATGGATACATGTCATTATACATTTGTCCAGATCTGTAGAATGTAGAATACCAAGAGTGTACAATAAGGTAAACTATGAACATTTGGTAATTATGATATGTCAATTCGGGTTTTTCCTTGGAAAAAAATGTACCATTCTGGTGAATTATATTGATAACGAGGGAGTCTGTGCACATGTGGGATCAGAAGTTATACAGAAAAATCTCTGTACCTTCCTCTCAATTTTATCGTAAACCTAAAACTGCTCTAAAAAGTAAAGTCTTAAAAAAGAACGAGGCTTATACCATTAAGGTTGTAAGATTATTAGCATGCTAAAATGTAGAAAAGCATTTAATAATGGTGATCAAATTTCAGGTAAATGACAATTTAATTGAGCATCAAAATTTGTGTTTTAATTAAATTGGTATTAGAGTAGTGATCTTCAAACCATCAGAGGGTAGCCTGTTAAAGAGGTGGAATTCCAAGTCTTGACTCCAGAGATGCTGTATCAATACCTGTTATGGATTTTAGAAAGCTGTGTTTTATTTAGATATCTCAGATGATTATGTATCAAATACCTCTATAATATTCTTAGAAACACCAATTTCTTAGACAAATTTATATAGAGCGATTAAATTCTAAGCTGAATTGGTAGATATTAGTCTTATGGATTATAACTTATTACTGGGGATCACCCAGAAAATCCACAAAGGGACTTTGAGAATTCGTAGCAATGCCATTTAGCAACAGGTCCTCATAAACTAAGATACTGATAGCTGCTATTGAATTTAACCAAGGTTGTGTCCTTTTTATGACTGCACTGAGAGAAATTGGATAATACCGACTAATTCCTTTAAAGTCTTTCTTGTTTACGAAAACTCTTTTCTATTTTTGTATGTATGTCTCATACATATATATAGTCTGTCCCATTGTTTTCCATAAAAGTCAAAATGCCGTTGAAGGAGAATTTCTCTATAAATCCATTTTATAGGGAAATCCACTTATGGTAGGGGACCAACTTTTTTGGATGAAAGAGCTTCCTGGTGGAGCCTAAAGAGAGTTAAAGAATACATTTTGAGTCTCTTCCATCATCCACACACAATTACTGAGGAAACAAAGCCAGTTTGCAAGAACAAGACTCTTCATCTGACAGTTGATTATTATCATCTTCAGGCACAAGAATGAGAACAGTACAAGTAATCTATGTGCACTTTTTGGCCATTGCATTTGATAAGAAGTAAACATGAAGAGCCTTTGGGTCTGTCTCTTGGTGTTCATAATGTTCCATTTCATTCTATCAAAAATAGTGAAATTTTATGAGGAGTCAGTCCCAGTTTTGTCAAACACTCAAACACAAGGACATCATATTTATCCATAAATAAATGAAAAGAATAAATACATATAAATGTGTATATATTCATGTATATATTTAGAACATATTAAGCACAGCAGACATGATGCTACATCCTGGGTAGGATACAGGATATTGTGAAGAAAGAGAAAAGTGTCATAAAGAAAAATTCATAATATGCTACATATCAAAAAGGAGAGTAGTAAAAGTCAAATGAGAGACAAAATTCCCCTGTTATTTCAGAGTGCAAGAAAGATCGTATCTACTTGGTGAGAATTGGAGAAGGGTACATCTGAAGAAGATCAATGTGGGGTTTATTCACGGAGGTGATAAGCAACTACTTTTAACCCAGAGGAAGAATAAACAAAGACAATAAAGCTGGAAAATATCTAAGGAATTTATGGAGGTGAGCAAATCACATACTATGAAGAGTGATGGAGAAAATCTGGTTGGTGCTTAAAGTAAATATAATGCCAAACAATGGTCACAACCACCAATTTCCTAGAAGTCCAGTAAATGTTTAGCTTGTTGTTAATCATAAGGAAAACATATTATAACCCTTACCAAGTTACCTGGAGCAGAGTCAAGATTTCCTATTAAAACGCTGGAAAGCACAAATAAAAAAACAAATGAATGGGGACTTATAGGAAACTAGCCTGAATATCAAGAATTTGACTATATTTGTATTCTGTACCTCTCAATTCTGACATATATGATATCATATAGATATATCATTTCTAAGGTTGATAAGCTATATTAGGCTCAGATGAGGTGGTCTGTGGATATATTTAGGATGATTAATGTCTGGAATGTAACAGAAACTGGCATGATTAGAGAAGTTTATATATTATATATATTCCTCACTTACCTCAACATTATCACCCATCACTATGACTTCTGATGAAACTCAGGATGCTTCACTCAGGATGGATAATCTTGCTAATCCCTCTGACTCTGAATCATCTGAACTGACCAGTTTCTATATATCAATATTTTAAATAATAAATCCTATTTCATATCACCATGAAATTTGTGTCTGGTATTTCCTTAAATTTGTAATTTCAGTTAATATTTGTCAACAGTATGGTTGAGCAGTAGATCTATTTTCTGAATAAATTTATTTGAAATGACAGTTCCTCTAAAAATGGCATATCATGCACATGTAAGTAGTTCCCTAGCAATCGATTACTGGATGTCCGCACATAGTACAGACCGGCACTTGAAGATGGCAGAGGCAAGAGGAAACAGGAAGACTGTCTGTCTGCATGAGTGTCAGTCTAGCACTTAATCAGCAAAGCTTCCTGACCCTGATAAAAAGAACAGGACAATATGTAACTCAATGAGAGATTAACATTGAACTAAGGATTAAACTCTGAAAAACTAAAGTTTCTGATCACTCTAGCACCCTTGCTTACTGCCAATAGAAATTTCAAAATTTCCTTCATTCTAGTTCCCTAGAGATAATCAAACTCATGGAAGGAGTAATTACTGCGCCTTGGTTGTATCTGAGAAGTAATACTGTCACAGTCTGTGATGAGACCATATGCTAAAGATTAGTTTTTCCACCCACAGCTCAAAAATAATCATTTTATTTTTAGGAACTGAAAAGTAGGATAGGAAATGAAAAGTATTCTGAGAGAAAGGAGCCTCTTGATGAAGCCTGAATAAAGAGGAACATCATGGACAAAGTACCTTTTTCCACTTATAGTCTCTCTTCAAGTATGCTTTAGGTTAGCATAGCTACTAGAAAAATGTAATTGTTGTAATAAAAAAGATCTGACTCCTAGGAGATAGCATTGTGTTGTAGAAAGGACACTAATAGTTAGAAATCCCTGGGTCTAGCTATAGAAAAATAGTTGTCGATTTTGACTCTGAGGGAGGAACAGAAAATGATGAATGTGAAATATCAGATATATGAGAGACAAGATGTTCTAGTTTACAATGCTATATTGTGAAGAAAGAGAAAAGAGAATGGGAACATAAGATGAATAGGCATCTATTAGCCCATTGTACCCAATAGATACTCTATTGTGTTGGCAGAAGACATATTGTATAATCAACATGATCAGTCTTAGGTGGCGATGTCTGTATCCTAAAGTGACGTCTATACCATTAAAAGCCATTTGAATGGGCTGGTAAGCACTTACTAAATATGTATTGAATGAATCTATCAATGAATGGAGCCATTAGCCACATTTGGAGTATCTTTTGTTTGCAGAAAAAAATGATTTCTGCTGACACAAAAGGGGAAAAATTTGTGATGCTAAATTTACTCATGTTTCTATAGTTTATATTCTCCATGTATTCTCTACAATAACTGAGACTTGGGTCAATCATTTGCAAGGCCTTTGTGACATCCTTGATCTTAGGAAAGTCTCCAAACACATTTAGGTTCAATTTCCTTCATCTACTATTTAACAAAGGAGTACGTATGAATATCTCTAAGCAATTTTCCCACTCCAACATTCTGTAATTCTTCTCAAATGGTAGCAAATGGTTCAGGTCATGCATGGCTCTGCTTAGCTTTGACTTCTTTTGGGAAATTGATAAGACCTAACCGACCTTTGCATGTCACCTGTGTGTCACAGGAATTGGTCTTTATCAATTGAAGTCACAGATGGATACCCATTTGCTGCTACTCCATTCACTTTTGAATTTATACTTTAAAAAAAACAACTTTTGATATTGGGGACAATGTAACAGCCTGCTCTTTAATATGATTAGGGCTGTCAAATGTGGTTGTACAGTACTCACCCTGCGTGAAAGTGGTTGGCTTAGTGGACTTAAGGAATAAAATGTCAACCACCATCTGTTTGCCAATCCATATACTATGTTGTGAAGTCATTTTACCAAAAGAGCACCTTTTTCTAATTTGTACAAAGTTGAGATTGGTTTTATTTATTCGTACACATGATTGACAGGACTTAAGAGACTAATAAAGTATACTCTCTACAGTAAGTGGAACTTTTGAGTCATATGTTTCCAACTCCACCTCAATTAAAACCACTCTTATTTGGTAGTTGGTCTGTCACTGAAAAGACTCCTAAGGTGGTGCCATCAGAAAAAAAAAAATGTTTCTATTGATATAATACCCTTAACTGTAGATATCTTCCATAAACTGATTTAATTTGTATGTCTTTTTTAGAGTTTTCTATGTTTATGTTTGTATGCATGTGTGTTTTCAGTATGTGTGTATACACATGTATTGCAAAATATAATGAGCGTTTCTCCAATCATAGTTGATAGAATGTTGGAGAGGATAGTATTGAGGGGGAGTCAGATCTGTTTTCTTATTCCACCAGATAAACTACATAATTTCAACATTGGATAAGTGAGGATCATCAAGATTTCTGTGTACTTGCCATATATTTCATCCCCCTGGTTCTGAGAAAAGAAATATTTACTAAGTGCTTAACAACTCATTTGCAAGATAAAGTGGATGAGGTATATGTATCATGACCTGCTCATAAGAAGCTTTCAATACACAGTAAACTGAATCATAGAAGTAAAAGGATAGCTAAAAAAGCCATCAATTGTGCTGCAGTTCAATCTCACATTTTATAGAAAATGAAACTTGGCTGAGAGTGGTCACTTAATGTGTCTGAGATCACCTTGATGTTAGGGGCAGAACAAATGCATTTTAGCTACACTGGACTTCACCTCAGGACTTGTCCTAAGTCAATCTGGTGTAGTAGATAAGATGATGAACTCTGGATTCCAAATGCAGTTCTGAATCTTGGCTTCATTCACCATGTACTTACCTGGGTTACACTGAGCAACTAAATTAACTTCTCCATGTCTGTGTTTTGTCTTCTGTAAATTGGGGAAAATAATAAAACTTACTTCCTTTTGTATGAATTCAGTGAGTTAAAATTTCTGAAGCGCTTAGATCAAGGCCTATAACATAATAATAATACACAAGCACATTTTATGATAATGATGATGATAGTTTCTTTTGATGACCTTAAAACAATGGGAAATTCCTTTATAGGGCAGTTGCACACTCCAGTATTCCCACACACACTGTAGTCAATTGCTTTAAAATAAATAACAGGAACCAAAAGTGGTTATGAACTGTGTTAATCTGAGGAATCCCAAAGTTAATTAATGAATTAAAACAGTATCCATTGTGTATATGAATTATAAAACCATCGACAGAATATTTCTAATGGTATCTCTCTGAATCTGGCCAAAAAGACAAGGTTTCTCTAAGTTTTTAGCCGTTGGCACTACCACTGCTGCCTAACTCTGTGACTGGGCCCACCCTTGGGGGAAAATTTGCAAGATAAAAAAGAGAAAATGGAAAACTCACCCATGTATAAGTTGCTTTTTCAGTTTTCCCCTTCCAAAATTCATCTTTTTTGTTTGTTTGTTTGTTTGTACTTTTCAGAGTCTTCAGGTAGTTGCTTTATATATCTTGTCTAGAGAATTTTAGTTGTAATCAACAGGAGAATCGGGTTAAAGTGTGCTTACTCCATCTAGTCTAAAACCAAGATATCTTATGAGGGAAATTTCTGACATTTGAACAGCATCTGTTTTTAATAGCTCAATGATATGGGTTGGGGAAAGGAGTATGAAATAATAATAACAATAATAATGATAACTAGCATATTGAGGTCTTACTACATACCAGGTACCTTTTCTTTTTTGTGTGTATTTCATTTTCATTGCAATCTATTTAAAAAATTATATTGTGCCTAACCCACAGCAAAAGAATCTGAGACTCAACACTTAAGCAATGTATCCAAGAACACATTACGAAATATTGATAGAGATGCGATTGAAACACAAGCCTATAACCTATAGGACCTATTTAGCCTCCATGCTGTCTAGTCACGTTCTTGTTCTGCTCTTCAAACTCTTCTAAGGCAGCATAAGAAAGAGGCTGTGGATTGAGGACACCCTGTATTTTAATTATGGCTGTGTGTCTTGGACAAACTGTTAAGTTTTCTAAGCTCTACTCCTGTATCTATAAAGTGGAGATAAACTCCTATATATTTTTTAAATGAAAAACAGAGAGTAAAAATGTAAAGTACCTGTCTCAATTCATGGAAAATAACCAACACACAATAAGCCCTAGGTATTGTTATTTTTATTTAAAAAATGTGAATATAAGTTCTAGTATATAAAGATTACTTGTATGTAACTATTGTTGCTGATATTGATGGTGTGTAAGTTAATTTTTAAAATTTTGTTGTTTAGTCAATATTTAGTCTGAGGAAAGATAAAAATTGACATTAGAAATCATAGTTACTATCTTAAAAACATATTTCATTTTAATGTTAATATATAATTATTGAAAGGCTATAATATCTCATTATTTTCGGTATAAAACTTGATTTAGGAATGGTGTTTTGGAAACTGAAGAGGAAATAAAATACAATATAAGGACTGTGATTTTGAATATGCTAATAAGTAATGTAATACGTAAGCATCTGCAACTTGTTGATATTACTATTTCTCCCACCAGGAATTTCCTATGTTTGCTGTGAATGTAAATACCTATTCAGAAATTTACTGAATTTTTAAATTTTAGCAAAGAGAGTGGCCAAGACAAAAACAGGTTCCTCTTGTTAGAATAATGAAAGGGAAAGGAAGAAAGCATTCTAGCTAAATTCAAAATCAGAGATAAAACTTTTGGTAGAGCTAAGCTAAGCCTGAATTGCAAGGGAATTGCATCCTGACCTTTACAAGGATCTGGAAAAGTCAAGTGATCTGGAAGCCAGATCAGTCTCCTGAGGCAGAAATTTCTTGAGGTTTGTCAAGACTTGCCCTTAGCCATTTTAAGTAATGATGCTTGTATATTGACAAATCTTTTGATCAGCAAAACTACCACACTCAAATGAGTACAGTTATCATTTTAAAGATTTCTTTGCTCGCCTAAACAACCTATTTTTTCCCTCAAAATAATTTTATTTTTTTTTGAGAAATATCTTTCACTGAAACATAATCAAAGGGAAGTCAGCAAATGGCCCAAGTTAACTAATTCAAAAAGAAGGAATAATGCCTGGGGAGTTGCTGATATGAGAGAAAACAGTACAGTACGTGTTAACTTGAATCAAAATAGCAATTTATTTGCTTATTCAGTTATCTTTCAACTTATGTATTGAGTGCCCACAATATGCCAGAAGACATGGCTAGGCCCTGCAAATAGAAAGATGATCAAGGGAGACCTGGACCCAGCTCTCATAGAGAACAGAGTTAAATGAGGTAGACAGTAACATAATTATGGAAAGGAATATAATATTTTTATAAGAAAATTACAGTGTTTCATGGGAGCATTAGTAGTGAAAATATTTAGTCTGAGAGGTGAGACAAAACTTTCCTGAGAAAGTAATGATTGGGCTAAAATTAAACTCAAAAGAAGATTTAATTATATGAAGGGGTCCAGGGTAGGCAAAGAGAGGAACATTTCAGACAATTCAATGTGGGTTCTATTTAGATACAGATTGCACATTCAAAAGAATTTAACTGAGAATAATTTAAGGCAAGGGTTAAAAGAATCAACAGGGTAACGATGAAGCGCAAAGGAAGTAGAATCAGCATGAAGTCCCTGCAATTTTTTGTCCTGACACGGTGTGGTGAAGGTATCGTCCAAAACCAGTGTATCTGGAGCCATGGGAAAAGCCCCAGAGAGAAGTTATAATTGATTGAACAGGATCAGAAAAACTGTGACATGGCAGAGAGGAAGGGGTGAGGATCTCCTTACATCCCTACAATATCCTGCTAGTAAGTAAGGGTGGGAACAAAGGAAGGATAACCAGAACATAAGTCAAATGGAATGACATATACAGAGGGAACCAAGAATGAAAGAATAAAAGAATAAATTCCATTTGATCTTGGGGTGCATAAAACATGCTAAATGCCTACTCTTTCTTGCTGTCCAGGGTTCTAAAAAGTTTAGGAGGAGAAATATGAAGTGTATGGCTTAAAGATGTGTAAGGCTCAAAAAAAATTATTTTTCACAAGCTATTTCTATATTTGTACAGTCAATATAGATATTGAATTAGCTTTAGAAAGGAAATGAGAGAAAAGACTATGTAAAAATTAGGGGAAGCTGAGATTTTAGATTCAATGATTTTATAATGATTTTTCAATGTTTATTGGTTCTGTTAAGGCAAAAATATTATTCTAAATGTTAAAGTTATTTATGACATGTTACAGATGGTAAGGCAAACTTTATTCAGGGAGACTATTAGAATAAGTTTAGGGAAGCACTGCAATGGAGTTTTGCAGTGAGGGAGAGAGATTGGGTTCAACTTCAAATACAACAAGAAAAAGTGGGAATTTATATTCAAGGAGCAGGATAGAGATTAGTAGTTAGAAAATTTCTTAGAAGAAGCATCAGTGATAAGGATGGGGGTGGGGTTTCTGGCTAATAAGATTTTTGCTGAAGGCAGGCCAGGATGTTCATCCTAGGGGATGCTGAAAGATGATACCCAATCCGATACCGAGGGTGATTTGTTATTAATGATGGGGGATTCTGGCTAACTTGACTTGGCCAGAATTGGACAATGTAGAGACAAACACAGAAGCTGAAAAGTAGGGCCTAATTGAGAAGATAATTCAGAGGAGTCTGAGTAGAATTTGGTCAAGAAGAGAATCTTTGTCAGTCATAACCACTGGCTATTTCTTATATTACATCAGTATAAGACTTAAAAGAGGATTAAAATAGATCATGGGCTATGCTTGCTTCTGAGAGTGGTCAAAGGGGTGAAGTTGACTAGGATACCCACTATGAATCAAGAGAGTATAAAAATCCAGACAAAGCTTTATTTAGTAGAGTAATTAGTCCAAATCTTGGGTTAAACGAAATCATGAAGAGGATGTGTAAGGAACAAGCTCAAAATATAGTAGAATCACATTTCTACCAAAAGGCTATGATACCTTGATTCTCTCTTCCTGAAACAGTAATTCATTCTCCAGTCAGAAGATTCACTGCACACAAGTATGTCTCATGTCCATGCTTTATGACTAGTAGCAATTTTACTGACTTCAGTGTACAGGAATGCAGACCGGAAATAACGTTGTCTGCAGGTATTGCACTGTCATATTTATGATATAAATGGCAAAAGCTTGTTCAAGATTCATTATTTGTGACTGCATCACTACTCTTCTCACTGACATTGAACAGAAAGAAAACAGTGATTGATGAGCAGGAAAGAACATTGAAGGAGAAAGATAAAATGTCAAAAGTTCAGAAGTAACTGAGGAGCTAGCAAAGAAATGTTAAACAATCTTTATCATGATAAGGGATTGTATTTATTACGAGTGATTTCTCTTAAAATTGTGGATATGGGATACACTAAAAGTAATTGTATATATATGAACAAAATGCTATTTTTTATAAGCACACGTATCTTAATATCTCTTATGAGGCTGGGTTCCCAGTGAAAAGATTTTCATTTTATAAATAGAGTAATAATATACTCATCCACTGGTCTTACTTAAAAAGCTACATTGAATGGAGACATAGAAAAGCATTGACCTCTGGGTATGATGGAACAGGAAACATATATAAGGAATGAAATAGATGTATGAAATGTAGATAAAAGTTATCCTTTAAAGAGAAATTCAAGTACCATTGCTTTCTAACTTGGATGGACTATATATAGTGGCAAACACACAATCTAACCTATGAAATGTGAACATTTCAAAAAGTCCTTTAGTTTAAAATTATAAAAGAACATACTAGAATTTACAGAGAGAAAAATGAAGGAATATCTGAGAAATCACAACTGATTTGGTCTCAGGATTCTTAGAAGATTATGCTTGTTACATGTATAAAACTGCTAAGATTTAATATAAATAGGATAAAACTTGTGTTCTAGAATAATAGCAATCATATAACTAATTTCAGGGTTTTTTTTTTTTCATTTAGGTTAACAACAAAGTTTAAATTTACTTTTTAAAAAAATATGAAACTGACCCAGATAATCTGTGTAGTAGAAATGAAATTCTTTGTAAGTAAGTGAATAATCCAGGAGCCACGCTAATGATATCCTCTGATTAGAGAATGCTGAAGCAAAATTATTATTGTGTTTTACAAAGAGACAAACAAAGCTAGTTTCAAGGTTCAAATTGAAACTGGTCCAAATTTAGTTTGAGCATTGGAGTAGAGAGGAAGGATTTTTATTGGCCTTGGTTACTTATAGTGTGTGATCATGCTGTATGTACCTTGAGATTTTTGTTTGTTTATTTTAGTAAATACATGGAGATCAGTCTGGGAAGTTTGATGGCTTGATCCTATTAACTGCTGTTACTAGCTTGAGGAATTAGCCCATCTCCACCACCTCAGATTCTTCATGTACTTTGCAGAATGCTTCTAAACATGAAGAAGAGGGTTATTGGTTTTGGCATCCTTATGAAATACAAAGGCTCTTGGCCAACTGCAGAACATCTTCCTCCAGAAATTGCATTATACTCTTTACCATTCCAGCTGTAATGTTGCGGAAATCATATATCCTGTAAACCCCAGTTAGCCAGGTGTCCTCCCAACTACTGCTAATAAAGGAATCTTGCCAACATAGTAATGAAATCTCATGATGCTGCAGCACTGCTTGCCTTTATCCAGCAGCTCCAGGCCTGCAGAGAAATGGGCTTTCTCAGGCTTAATTAGGCCAACATTTGGCAAGAAGTTTCTCAATATGTAGAAACCTCTTTTCCAGAAGTGGGCAATCAAATTCTTGCTCCTTATACTTTCTGGAACAATCCATCAGAATAAAGTTCCAGTGACCCTTCTTATCCTGTAAGCTTCCATTTTTATCCACAGTTTTCAAAACTCACATTGAGAATTTGAAGAGAATAAACAGATTTCTTGTATTTCAGAACGAAAAATATATTCTTGGGCTTTGGTGAGTGAAGCAGTGATATTGTAAATAGATCCATCATAGAGTTGGCAAGAATTATAACCCAACATGTAGTTGTGGTCCAAGCCTGGCACTTCCTCCAGCATTTCTTCTTTGTCTTATTTGATGAATAAACTAAAAAATAAAAGTGTATGCTTTTGTGTTACTCAGGGTTCTCTAGGTAAATAGAACCAATAGGATGTGTATATATAGAAAGATATATACTATAAGGAATTGGCTCACATGATCATGGAGGCTGACTACTTCAATATCTGCAGTACACACTGATAAGCTAGAGACCCGAAAGAGCATGAAGTGTGGCTCCAAGCCCAAGCCCAGAAACCTGAAGACCCAGGTTGCTGACAGTGCAGATGAAGTCTGAAGACGGTCAGCTGGAGAATTCTCTCCTGCTCAGGAAAGTTAGGCTTTTTTTTCTATTCAAACCTTTGACTGATTAGCTGAGCTCACCCACATATGGAGAACGATATACTTTACCCAAAGTTTATTGGCTTAGTACATACTAAGCCAATTAACTCATCAAAAAACACCCTCCAAGTTGATACATAAAATTAGCTATCATGAGTCCACTGCTTATAAATGGTACCCATACACATCTCCTTAAATCATGCTTAATTACCAGATAAAGACAATAACGAGGTCATGCTTCCACCTAACATAATACAACTATTATGTGTACAACTGAAAACGCACTAACCCTTTCCTCAGAAGAGAATGCAAAGTCCTGGGTTGTTGTAAATTCTTCTTGATATCCTGTAACTTAAATACTATGATGTAAAGATAAAATACTTAAATAATGTGATATAAAGTCTGTACATCTATCGTATATGATAAAGGGGTAAGAGAGGGAAGAAAACAAATGTATATATTCTCCACACACAGCATACTCATAACAAAATAACAAGGAAATACTCATGACAATTACAGTCCTCATTTGTGTAACTAGTCAAATAGTCATAGCTGGTATTCATAACTACTTCCTTCCACTAACCATTCTATATTCCCTTTGCCTTCAGGAACTACCTAAGCTGGTTGTGGTTCTTTACCTGGTGGAGTGACCCAAACCTTTATTCCTGAAGGGTCTGAGCCATAGTAGTCCTGCCTGAATTCAATTGTTATAATTTTCCATTAACTTTAATAACAGGTCATGGTAACAGTAAGACATGACCTAAGAGATCTCCTGTATTCCTATATTTCTTACCTCTAGTGTAGAGCACCAGTGCAATTTTCCTTTGGTAGTCAGGATCAATCACTCCAGCCAGCACAATAACTCCCTTTCTGTATGTTGATTCAGAGGCATGAGGAGGCCAAAGTGACCAGGTGACAGTCTTAACTTCCAGTTCAATAAATTATTAATGTGAAGTATTCCTCACTTTGGAACTAAGATCTCTAGGGCAACAGAGCATAGGTTGTGGGAATAGGAAGCAAAATTTTTTCTAGTGGGTCACTAGGGATATTAACGAGTGGTGCTACTCTCATTTCTACCCCTTTATTCCTAGACCCATAAATTCCGGCTATGGGAGAAACAACACCATATATCGGATGCTGATTCAAAGCATACACATCCTTCTGGGAATGTTGCTCCAGCCTTGCAAGATATTGCCACCTCGCTGGCTGAGTCTTCAAAAGGCCATTCTACTCTTCTACCAAGCTAGTTGCTTCAGGATGGTGGTGAACATGGTAAGACCAGTGAATCCTATTATCATAAACCCAGTTGCTGCACTTCCTTTGGTGTGAAGAGAGTCCCTTGCTCAGAAGCAATACTGTGTGGAATATCTTGATGGTATTAAAACATTATGTCTGTGGACAGTAGTTTTGTCAGAGGCAATGAATACATGGGAGATAAATCCTTATCCAGTGTGAATATTTGTTCCAGTAAGAACAAACCTCTGCCTCTTCCATGATGAAGGGGTCCAAAGTAACCAACCTGTCACCAGCTAGCTGGCTGATCAGCCTGGAAATTGGTCTTATATGGGGGACTCAGTGTTGGTCTCTGCTGCAGGCAGATTGAGCATGAGCAGTGGCTAGAGCCAGGCTGGAGTTGGCAAGTGGAAGTCCATGTAGCTGAGCTAAGGCGCAACATCCATCCCTGCCACCGTAGTCACTTTGTTCATGGAGCCCATTGGGTGATGACAGGGGTGGCTGGGGAAAGAATCTGACTGTTACTGCAGAATGAGCCATCCTATCTCCTTGATTATTAAAATTCTACTCTGCCGAGGTCATCCTTTGATGAGCATTCACGTGGGAAACAAATATCTTCATGTTTTTTGTCCACTCAAAGAGGTCTACCCACAAACCTCTTCCCCAAATTTCTTTGTCACCAATTTTCCAAGAATGGTCCTTCCAAGTCTCTGACCTTCTAGCCAAACCATTGCAGATAGTCCATGAATCAGTATATAATTACATGCCTGGCCATTTATCCTTTCAGGCAAAATGAATAACCAGGTGCACTGCTTGATATTCTGCCCATTGAGAGAAATTCCCTTCACCACTGTCCTTCAGGGGTATCCCAGAGAGGGGCTGTAGTGCTGTGGCTGTCCACTTTTGGGTGCCTTCATATAATGCAGAATCATCTGTAAACCAGGCCAGAGTTTTCTCTTCCTTTATCAATTAATTGCAGAGAACTCCCCATGAGGCCATAGGTGCAGGTTGGGAAAGACAGATAGTATGGCAGGAGGGAAGATCATGGACATTTGGACCAAGTCTTTATGTAACTTACTTGTGCCTTCAGTGCCTACTTGGGACTGATCTTATAATTATTATTTACATTTGATGATGGAATTCTGCTTTACATGCCCAACTTTATAGCTTGATGAGTCAGAAAACATGAGGGACTGCTCAGGTGACATGATAACTTGGTGGTCCATGGTTAAGCATTCAGTCTCTACTAAGGCCCATTAGCACCCCAAACACTGTTTTTCAGAAGACTAATTATTATCCACAGAGGATGGCAAGGCTTTTGGTCCACAGTCCTAAGGGCATACACTGTGATTCATTTATAGGAGCCAACCAAAGACTCCAAACAGTATCCCTGTCTGCCACTGCCACTTCAAACACCATTGGATCTGCTGGTTCATATGACCCAAGTGACAGAGCATCTTGCATGGCAGTCAGACCTCTTCCAGAGCCTTCTCTTGTTCTGGGCTGCTTTCAAAACTAGCAGCTTTTTAGGTTACTTAGTAACTGGTTAGGAGTAATGAGAATTGTGTTGCCTCCAAAATCTAAAGAATCCCACTAGGTATTGTGCCTCTTTTTCTGGTTGAAGAAGGGTCCAGATGCAACAACTTATTCTTCACCTTACAAGGGATATATCAACATGCTCCACACACAACTGGACCATTAGAAATTTTACTAAGTTAAAGACTCCTGAATTTGTTGAATTTATTTCTTACCCTCTGACACCTAAATATCTTACCAATAATTCTAGAATATTTGCTACTTCTTCCTCACTGGTTCTAATCAGCATGATGTCATCAACGTAATGGACCAGTGTGATACCTTGTAGAAGGGAAAGGTGAATAAGATCCCTGTGAACTAAATTATGACATAGATCTGGAACGCTGATACACCCCTAAGGTAGGGCAATGAAGGTATACTGATAGCCTTGCTATCTGAAGGCAAACTGCTTGTTGTGGTCTTTACTAACAAGTATTAAGAAAAAAAGCATTTGTCAAATCAAAAACTGCATGCTAGGTACCAGGAGATGTATTAATTGCTCAAGCAATGAAACCACATCTGATATAGCAGCTGCATTTGGAGTCACCACCTGGTTAAGCTTACTATAATCCATTATCCTTCTCCAAGATTCATCTATCTTCTGCAAAGGCCAAATAGGAGATTTGAATGCGGATGTGGTGGGAATCACCATCCCTGCATCGTTCAAGTTCTTGATGGGGACACTAATTTCTGCAATGCCTCCAGGAATATGATATCGATATATTGCAGTTGTAGTAGCTTCCACTTGGCCTTTCTCACCAAAATAACCCTCACTCCACAGGTCAGGGAATCAGTGTGAGGCTTATGCCAGTTGCTAAGTATATCTATTCCAAATATGCATTCTGGAAATGGAGAAGTAACCATAGGATGGATTCAGGGACTCACTGAGACTGGGACCCACTGGGGCTGGGACCCACTGGGGCTGGGACCCACTGTCAGATGGACCTGAGCTAAAACTCCATTGTTCACCTGACCTCCATAAGCCTCTGTGCTGAGTGGTGGACCATAATGATGCTTTGGGTCTTCTGAAATTAGTGTCAGTACAGAGCCAGTGTCCAGTAGTCCCTGAGAGGTCTGATTATTTCCTTTTCCATCATACACAGTTGCCTGGTGTGATGGTTAATGTTATGTGTCAGTTTGACTGAGCTAAGGGATGCTAACATAGCTGGTAAAATATTTTTTTCTGAATGTGTTTGTGAGGTTGTTTCTGGAAGAGATTAGCATTTGAATTGTTGAACTGAATAAAGCAAATTGTTCTCCTCAGTGTGGGTGGGCATCATCCAATTTGTTGAAAGCCTGAATAGAACAAAAAGGTGGAGGAAGGGCAAATTTGATCTCTCTGAGCTGGGACATCCATCTACTCCTGCCTTTGGACATTGGCCCACCTTCATCAGTGTCTTCCCACACATCACCATTCCTTCCCAATGAATGTCCTCACTTTAATAGTAGACACCCTGTGAGGCTGGGAATTCAGTTTGCATTGTTAGCTACTAACAGGATGAGATTCTGAGTTTGGTTTTTAGCCATCTCAGCCCTGCGGCTACAGGAGAAAATGGTCACTTTCAGGGCAGACATAGAAGCTTTTCGATTATTTATGTGTTATTTGATCTGGGAATCTCAATCCCTGAGCTCATCTTTTGTCTTTCCCCATTTTGTCCAGCAACATTAGGCATAACCCACCAATCTCATTACACCCATTTGTTTGACAAAAATGTTCTAAAGTATCATAAACACTATCACTCAACCCTTGCTTCTTATAAGTGTTTGATTAGGAGTATCCATTAGTAATATTTTGTGTAACTCTGTTGCCAGATCATGCCATGGGCTATCAATGCTTCTTTAATACTGAAAATAGAGTCATTATCATCTTTAAATCTAATCAAATTAGAGAGACAATTGCAGAAACCAATTCAGAAGCAATTCAGAAAATTTATTCTTAAGATTGCATTCTCTAGAACCACTCTTGGTACCAACACCTGTATTATTTTCCAGAGAAACAGAACAAATACTATATATATATATAAAAAGACATATATAGAAGACGTTATATATATTTATATATATATAAATACTACATATATATATAAATACTATGTATACTATAAAGACTTGGCTCACACCATTGTGGAAACTGGCATTCCAAAATCTACAATGTGGCCCAGCAGGCTGGAGACCCTGCAGAGCCAATCCTCCAGCTCTAGTCTAGACTGGCAGGCTAAAGACTCAGGAGAGCTGATGGTACAGATGAATTCTGAAGGCAGTATGCTGGACAATTCCTTCTTGCTCTGGGACACCATTCTTTTTGTTCTATCCGAGTCTTCAACTAACTGTATGAAGCCCACCCACATTATGGGGGGATGGTCAGCTTTAGTCATTGTTCACCACCTTAAGTGTTAATCTCATCCCCAAACAATCCCCAACTTGACACATGCAATTATTCATCACAATTTCTAGATTTTGAAACTTATAGAAAGCATCTCATAGCTAAAAAAAATGCCAATTTCAATTGGATTTTTAAATCTGGCTCTTTCAACTTCTAACACCTGTCTCTTTGGCTAGTGAAATGGTCTTTTTACACTCTTGAATAAAAAATTTTTCTTAGGAACATATTTAGTAGCAAAAAGTACCTGAGATTACTACTGGTAATGATGTAATAGTTTTGTGAGTGTGTGTGTGTGTTTGTGTGTGTGTGTGTGTGCATGCATATGTGCATGATCAAGAGCAATTTAGTAAATTTATGGGCATGCAAATGCAGATACATTAAGCTGACACATTTGTGGAGAAAGGTTTCTAACTATAGGGGACAATATTTTTTTCCTCCTTCAAGGGCACCTCTTTCTGAATTCACTGCTTGAAAGTTGATATTACTCAGCATCCTGTTCACACTGTACATGCCCAGAGTTTTATTGACCCTTCATTCATTCAGAAATGTCTAAATATCTACTATATGTTGTGTACTGAGTACAAGCTGGGCATAAAATGCTCCCCCCTCAAATGACTTAATAGACCTTTTGCAATAGAAAATGATACAGGAATAAATCAAATGTTCGTACAAGTAAATTACAGTTGGCTTTATAAAAGAAAGGAATATGATGCTTTAAGAGACTATAAAAGAATTGTACCTAGGCTGGAGAAATTAGGGATGATATACTGAACAGACATTCTGTATAAGCTAAAATACAAATGTATTCAATAGTATAGAATTAACTTAGATAAAAGGTTAGAGGAATACAGAAGAATATCCCAGCAGTAGAATAGCATGTGTAATGCCACTGTATCATTCGGGTGCATTATAATTATATTTTAAATTTTATTATTACTATTATTATTATATTGCTACTCCTTCCCTTTCTACCTCAACTGTTGCTACTACTAGCTAAATGCTTATGATTTCTGATTTTAACTCTAACCGTATCAAAATCTTGAGCATTTCCAACTTCCTATGTAGTAGATACTTCCACCTGGAAGAAATAACCCAGGCAGGGACAGGCCTAATTTAGCCTTCCACAGGGAATTTTTACAGAATCACATGGGAGGTGATCTGAGGAATTCTTGAGATGATGTATAGATGCAATTGTGACTTTTTATATGAGACGTGCCCAGACAGTTTCATGGCATGGGTACTAACATTCGGAGAATGTTTCAAATTCAGTGATCCCCAAGTCAATACTGACTGGGTTTCCTTTTATTACTGTAAAGCTGTGTGGGGCAATAAGCAGAGAATGGATTTTGGAATCAGAGTTCCTTGATACATTTAACTTTGGGTGAGTTATTTAACCTCTCTGAGCCTCAGTTTCTTCTTTGTATAAAATGGGCATTGGAATATCTGCTTCAAGGGAATCATTTAAAAAACAAAATAGATAATTGACAAATACCACCTAGCATAGCACCTGGCACATAATAAAAGTTAGTTCCTTTGCTTATCCTTCTATTTGATTGCTGGAATAAATTAACTAATCTTTCAAAGAAGAGTTCATCTCTTTTCTCATCTCTGTGGTCACTTCAAATGTATTCTCTCCAGTACTGTATAAATCTTTTTTTTAATATCATTTATATTGTGTTATTGGCACCTACTTTGCAGTCTGCTTCCCAATTATTCAGGAAGTTTCTCAAATACAGAGATTATATAAGGCACATCTTGTTACCTCAGTAACTAGTCCCATATTTGTCACCTAATACATCCTCAATAATTGTTAAATTGGACTAAACTGCTTTCACTCACATCTTATGTTTGACTAAAATCTAGATGTTAACACAGTGAAGCTCTGATATCCATGTTTTAACTTACCTTTCAATCTTTTAATTAATTTCAATAATTTCTAGGCTCCTTTCTTGCTTTCCAAAACTTCTGTTTAAAATTGTGTCTGTTCTACATTCTCTTTGCCACTTTCCAAGATGGTTTCCAATGATCCTCACTCCAGGCATTTAAGCCCTTGTGCATTTTCCTGGCACACTGAATCTGGGCTTTCCCTGTGACTCACCTGACACAGAATGATCTGGAAGCAATGCTGTGTAACTCTGGTGTATCAGTTTTAAGAGATCTGAGCTTTCACTTTGTCCTGTTGGAACACACTTTCTTGAAACTTGGTCATCATAGTGTGTAGGGAAGCCCAAGTGGTCATGTGGAATGGCACCCATGAAGGTGAACTGAGCCGCAGCTGACCTCCCAGCTGTTGACCACCACCAACTGGCCGATATGTGTTAACACCAGCCTTCCCAGCAGCAGTCAACTCACAGAATTGTGAGAAGAAATTATCATCATAGACCACTAAGTTTGGGGATAGTTTGTTATACAGCAATAAATAATCAAAATACTGAACCATGCAGTGATCATAATGGTGTTTCATAACAGCCTTTCAAAATCAGAATGGCAGGGACAATAGCAGCCATACAATCTCATTATCCATCTGAGGTCTTATTTACTATCAGGTGGCAACTTAGCCTCTACTTAAGCTCCAAATATGTCAATAAACTCACCACTTGTTAAACCAGTTGATTCAACTTTTAGATAATGCTATTTGAGTACACTTATTTTCATTTGTAAAAATCTCTTTCCTGTCCTTACTCATTAGTTCCATCTCTCTCTACAGTCCACTATCATAAAGCTTTCTAACACCCTTCACTAAACACATAAAATCTTCATTATCTTGTGGCTTCATTAGTAGATCCTCTCTACCTCAAGTTTTTAACCTCAGAATATGCTCTAGTCTATGTACCTCTTAAAACAGAAAACAGTTCTCTTGGTGTAGCCTACTGTGTGCTGGATCTCTTACTTAGAGGTAAGTGCATTTGTATGGCACTTTATACTCTTCAAAGTGTCCCCACATATAAACTCACATGATTCTAATGCCAATTCCCTAAAGTAGGGTTGAACACTTCTTCATATCCTTTTAATGAAAGGTAAATTTAGACCAAGAAAAATTAGGAAACACTACCAGACTATTAGAAATTTCTGAATCCCAAGCTACTGTTTTGTTTTGTTTTGAGTTGTTTTGACTTTTTTTCCATCTCTTTTCCCTCAAGTGTAAAGACAGGATGGTGAAGAGATACTCTTCCTCAGCTGTACCCTAAAGAAGAAATGATTATATTTCATATAAGCGACAGGTGAAAGATTAACTAAAATCATTACACTACAAGATTTGTCCAGCCTTGCTGAAGGTGACTAATACCATGTATATCCCAGAGCCTTTGGTCACCTGTCTTCTCAGGCAGCAGAACATCTGCCTAAAAGCATGGATCAACAAATGTTCATGATAAATTCTTTCTCAGAATGAAAAAATCACTCAACTTGTCTTCATGGAATTATCCTCTGTGGGTCCCCATTCAATAAATAGAATAAGATGTTCAAGGTATATTTCTTTTCTAGCTTCATTAGATGATTTGCTGTGATAGCATTTTAGGGAAACCAAATTATTGCATATTAATCATGATTTTTGGAGAGGTAAAGAAGCTATCTTCCACTTTCATATCTAAATATTTCCTGGGCATATGTATAAATATTGAAATTATAAAAATTGATAAAGGAACACCTATCTTATAAGTGTGGATGTAAGTATAAATGCATGTGCAAGTGTGTATATCTGTGTGTGTGGGTGTGTAAGCCAGTTCAATCCAAGATAGTAATGTATATATGATTAAATAAGATATTCAAATGCTTATATAGGTTTCTAAATTAACCTATATTTTCAAATTTTAGTTCTTCTTGCTTAAAGTAATATTTCATAATGGATGTTGATATTTGTAAATGCATATTCTTATCATGTAAGGACTGAAAATAATATTTTAGGAGAATTTTGAGGAGAAATTTGACAGAATCTTACTTATATTTTGGAAAATTTGTCAAGATAAATATGAAAACTAATTTTTTCTTACGTAGAGAAATCTGTGTAAAACTCTCCTGAACCATCACTCTGTATACCTGATTACCTTTCTTTACATTTGGAGACAATGTATTTTTTTGTTATCATCATTTTTCACATCCTTATACAGATTTCTATGATTTTTCTATCACTTCATATTACTTCGAGATATTCTCTTTCATATTGCTTTCTGGAATTTCATGTATTTTCTTTAATTGGAACACATGGCCAGCTTTACATCCGTCAGTCTTTGATTACAGCTAGGAAATCACTACTTTCAGCATGCCTAATTATCCCAAGCCAGCTCCCAATTGTACTCATTAGTTTCAGCTCTCCTCAATCTTTAATCAATTTCCTTTTTAAAAAAATGACAAGATTTAACACAATATTCAAATGATAACACAAATCATCTGTGGTGCAGAGTTTTGTGTCCCTGCCAAACTGAATTTATATTATATGGGAAAATGTGTGTTTATTAACTGATACATAATACCCTCCTTCATTTAAGAAAAATTTAGTGGTGTTAGTGTTCATATGTGTAATAGAGATTGTTTAAATTCAGGGGCCTTTTACAATAATTTTGGGACTCTTTCTATGTTGCTTTCAAACAGTACCAGACATTATTTTTGATTTATCAGATAAGTATACTGATATCTGAGATGTTAAATATGCTGCTTAAGAGCATACAACCAGTAACAAAGTTTAGAGTCATGGCAAAGTCTGATGCCAAAAATCCATTTGTTTTTCTACATCTTCCATTCTATTGATAAATAGATGTCAGGAGATCTAAGTTCTACCGCTTTCTATGCTGTTAACTAACTGTCAACTCTTAACTGATTACATGATCACAAGTTAAGACACAGCTTCAGTTTCCTTATGTGCAAATGCAGTGTTGTAGATGAGAAAATCTGGATTTCACAAAAATCTCTTGGGTGATACAGCCTTTAGTCATGGTTCTCAACCATCCACTTCTGTTCCAACCACATTTATCAATTCAATTTCTTAGGGTCCAACGATCTATTATGTTTGAAGAAATAATTCCACTGCCATTAAAAAATCCATTGGTGATCCATGTTTGCATTCACTAATCATGCCCACTCTCCAAGGCTCAGCTAATGGTTAACTCAGTGAAATTTTTCTGATTGTCCCTCTTAGAGGCAGACACTCCCTGTTCTGAATTATTACTCTCAAACTAATTGCCATGATCCTGCTAGCAATTTAGAACATTTTGATTAAGATGTAGATACTCTTTAAAGATACAGTATTTTACCTAATTTTTATCAGCCATAGGATTGACAACCCATAAATATTACTTGAATGAACAAATGAGTGAACAAATAGTCACAAAAGTCTGTCACAGCTCTGAGGCTTCAAATATATTTGTCTAAATCTCAAGCTAGTAATTGTTGTTCATCAGAACAAAATACATTAGGCTTGCAAGTAAATATGTTTTTAAAAATATCTAATTACATACTTCTTAGTATTCAGATTTAAACTATATGATTCAGAAAATCATAACCTTAGAAAAGTTGAAAAAAATTATGTCAGACTTTAATTTTTATCTTTAACCCATGCTTCTATTGGACAAAAAGTAATATTAAAGAACAGGAAATGAATCAATCTATTTTAATAGTCTCATCATAAACCACATTGAGTTGCATATATGACATGTATCACAAAATTTTCTTCGGATTAATCAAATTTTATCATGGCTTGTTCACTCTGTCTCTCAATGAATATGTATTTATATTGATTTCTGCATCTATGTGTAAGTATATATGTGTGTGTATGCGTGAAAATATAAACATGCATGTACATATGTTCATGTGTGTGAACGTGTGTGTGTGAGTGCACAAAATATTTATGTGGCAGGCCCACAGAACTATTTTTTTATAAGGCATGAAAGAAGTCAGGTAGCCAAATTTATCTTGTTTATTTGAATATATATATATACGTATATATATGTATATATATGATATATTCTAGGTTTTTCTATGTGAATAGATATTCCTTTCTGATCCTTCATTCTCAATAACTGTACTACTAATAGCCATCAATGCTGGCTATGGAGAGGTCATTATCTGTTCTATACAGTATTTCACCTGATCAAAAATGTCCCCAATGAAGTTCTCAGAGGTTCTATACAAAAGTGTTAAGGAAGTTGTTTTAAAGTCTTACAAAGCCCAGCTGTGTGTGGGGAGTGGGAGTGGGCATCAGCTGATGGTGTTTGACTCATGGTTTCAGGGTCACACCCTCATGTCTCATCCTCTTTCCTTTCACCTTCACCTATTGCTTACCATTTCCCTCAACTACACCCACCATTCTATTTCTTTATTCTCTCTTTCCTGGGGCCTACCCACTTTCCCTATAAAAGTAATCCATTTATAGGTCCTTTTTACAACTCACACATTAGATAAGCATAGACTTCTTACGTGTTACTCTTTTTTCTTTTCTACCAAATTTTATCTGACTTGTTAGAGGTGAGAGTTCTGAGCTGTAGGTGTCTAGAGTATATGAGAGTTGGTCTCATAAATACATGTGAGTAGGTGCATTGTGAATGGCTTCCACTCTGATCTCAAATAGTATTATTAAGATATCTGAAATTCAGAACACCTCACAACAAGAGCTTTATTTTGTTTCTGGAGACTATGTCTCTATATAAGAAATCTAAATGAATTCAACTAATTCTTATTGAACTCTTACTATGTGCCAGATACTGTTAAGTCCTGGAGACAGTATTGTGAACAAAAATGCATTTGGATGCCCTTGGGGGGTTATGAGTGAGAAATCCACATATTAATAAAATAATCTCAAAATGTTTGTTAAATTGCTACTAGTATAATTATTGTGAAGAGAAATATATAGTAAGAGAGCAGATAAGGTGGAGTTTAATTGCATGAAAGATGGCAGAGAAAGTTTCTCTAAGGAAGTACAGATTAAGCTGGAGCCTATTCATGCAATAGATTTTATTCCTCTTGGTATACAGTGTCTAGGCATTGTCTAGGCTAAGGGGAAGAAATAAATTTCCAGACAGATAAAACACTCCTTTGGCAAGGATGAGCATGAATATAGTTCAGGGTTGCTAGAAAGCCAATGCAGTTAGAGAAGAAGGCAAAGTGCATGGTACAATGTAATGATGCAGAGGAAGTGGGGTGCCGGCCATGAGGAGGCTGTAGATTATTTCAAGGACTTTTGTCTTGAATCTAAGATGATAGAGCAGCCTTCAAACATTTAAACTAGAGTGGGCATGGAGGAAATTTGCATTTCACAAGATAACTCCAGTTCCATGCGGAAATTAGAAAAGTGCAAGGTTATTGGGAAGAAGAAATTGGAAGTCAAGGAGACTAGCTGATGATGTTTAAATGGGAAAATGACATGATTAAAGGTCTTGTTCAAGTTTATATCAGTGTGGAATTTTCCCCCTTTTATTTATGATTTCTAAAAATCAAATCTATGGGGAACATTGGCTAATTAAAATTCTAGGCAAGTCAGGTATCAGTTAATTGAGTTTTTACTGTACTTGCGCCATCAATTTTCAATGCTTTTAATGAAATAGAATGTGTTCTCTTTGGAATTTAAATGTGTCTATTGTATTTCAGACTGTAATCATCTTCAATTTCTCCTACAGATTGCCAGCTGTAAAACTTCTGTAAATGTTATTCTAAAAATAACCAATAATCTGTGACATTTGTTATTTTTTCCCAGTGGAGACCTTAGCCCATTTTTCTTTTTATAAATAAGGAAATGGAACCAAGGGGGAAATAAAACAACAGAGAACCAAATCCCTCCTCTCAGCGAATGATAGGGCACTATGAGCAATAGTATATTCTGTGATTTTCTACAAGGCAATAGTTAGCCATGGAATTCAAATTAAAAATGAGATGATGAAATAGATATTTATAGTTTTTTTATTTAGCTGCACAATTTAAAATTTCTGACTCTCTGTCCGTCCCTCTCCACACACATACACACACACACACACACACACACACACAGAGAAACACACAGAAACACACATCTTGTCAGCTTCTGTTGGTTCTGGGTTTTTTTGGTAAACCTCAACTAACACAAAGACCATAAAAGGTCAGCTAACACAAAGACCATGAAAGGTCTCAGTTGATACACTTCTCATTCCAGTGTTTTGTCTGATTAGCTTCTTCTTTTGCTTTGAAATATATTTTAGTTTGGTTGATAAATTATGTGAAGAAGCATGGCATATAAGAAATGTATCAGTGAGGTAGAATATTTCAGACTGGACACTGGATTGGGAGAGTGGGTATGGTAGCTGTAAGGGAGATAAATGGATTTTGCTTAAGCCTCTGAGTGTATGCTTGTGTTTCCCACCAAAATGAGAAATAGAATAGCAGGAGAAAGATTAGAATTAATTTGAGGCATATTAATATGAGTGTGCATCTTCTAGTGGAGATGTCTAACAGGTAATAGGTAAATGGGAGAAATCACATGTGAAATAGATTTGGCGATCATTAGGATATAATTGATAATTAAATCCAAATGGAATTAAGTGAATCCATCCATGGAGAACATATGGAATGAGAATAAGGGGTAAAGGACAAGACTTATGGGAAATGCCAACATTTAAATTATACATGGAGTCAGAGAAATGTTAAAGTGCTTGTCAAGTTTCCAGAAAGACGGGAGAAAACCAGAAGTGAATTTTGTCTTATAAACCTGGAAAGGAGAGCACTCCATTAAATGGGAAGACTTTAAACTTTCAATAGTTTCAGTCAAGCAGTAGAAATATAAGCCATATGTGACTGTGTTGTCCCATAAAGAAAGAATTATGTTTACAGAAGGGATGTAGGGTGACATTACTTGAAAATCTAGGATGCTTAACTATAAGGTTTGCCTGTGACTGAGGGATTTCTCAGGGTGCAGGACTTCCAGTGTTAAAATCAGAACAGTTCCAGGCAGACAGTGATGGTTCATCAGCCTACAATGGAATTGTCTTTGCATGAATGTGAATGGGACTACTTTTGAGGCAGTAGGAATAATCAGAAAAAAGCTGAAATTTCCATTCTCCTTCCCTTCCCCCATCATCTCTGATCTTTCTGTATATACTTAATGAATGAATGAATCTTCTTTACTCACTCAGAAGGTTTGTTAGGACCCTGGTACACTTAGAGGAGAGAAAGATTTTATTTAAGGCAAGGGGTAGAGAGCATTCAGTGAATATGCTGATGTCATGTAATTGTGTGTTGTTTTGCTTTGTTTTCAACAGTGCACTGGTGCTCCAGATGGCATAGTGGAATGGGTTGGCAAGGAAGCCTATAGTGAGAAATTAAATCAGAAGGGAAGAAATACATAGCAACAAAGGGGTGAGAGAGGAGTAGAGACAGATGACAGGAGTGACTTGCATTTAGAGGACAATATAGGATGACAGACCTGAGGGATATTATACTATTTGCTTTGGTTAAACTATGTATCTGAATTGTCATGTAATGGTAATTACGTCAACCAAGGAAGAGAAACCAGTGGTACTAATCAAAACTTAATTATATTTTCTGTTTCAAATACAGTGAAAATATTGTGGCTTTGCTTAGAGTTTCAAATAGAGCATTTGTTAAAAGATAGCAAAACAAATATTACTCTCCAACAAATGAGCAGATAGAGCAAACAACAAAAAGAGGCAACTCTATTTCCTCTCTGAGCAAAGCTCAATTTTGGCCTGAGATTTGACCTCAGTACAATTCATCATCCAGAAAAATGTTAGACCCAGACCAGAATATAAGGATTCGTGCTTGTACACTTCATCACTTAGAACTTTTCAGGCTGTAGAAACATAATCAAGCTAATATAATTAGGGAGACATGATAAGGATGCATGAGGAAATAAAGAAAACAGGAAACTCTATCAATGACTGTGCAGTCATGTCACATAGAAATTGAAATGGCATTCTGTGATAAAACCTAAATCTAATGAATCACCATTATGGTGACTTGGTCAATTTCTGTTCCACTTATAGCTCTTTTCTATACCATTGTAACCATTATAACACTTCTATTTAATCATGGGTTCTGCTTGCTACCATCTCATTTTATGTCATTATTCTATATCATTCCACTGTCCACTGAGTTCCTCTGTATTTCTCAAATGCTCACCAAAAAGGCTGATATGTAACCAGGGTAAGGAGTTCCTTTATGGCAGAGGTTTTTAATCATACTGCTTCATAACTACAGAAAAACCTAGATGCCTACCTCAGGTCCAAGGAGGTATATCGAGTGAGGCAGAATGTGGCAGGGCGATAAGGTTCAAACTGTGAAGAACTGTAGTTCAAAAAAGAGTTCAAAACTATAGTTCAAAAAAAAAGTCTATCATAAGAGTGCTTTAGGTCTGACTCTTGCCTCAGGAGACGGCATCTGTTGTACATGTTTCCCTTAGATACACGCACTTTAGTGAAGGGCCTGATGTGAGAGGAAAGGATGGAATTCATCTGACATTTAAGCCTCAGACAAGTTTAGTCCAAATTCAGTAGGTCTATATTAACAAGTTATCGAGTTGCTATGGTGTTTTCATCATCTTGGGTGATTCAGCCTTTATCTTTAGTGTGTTGTATATTTCAGGGCTAATTGTGTTAACCATTTAGGTTCATATTTAATCTGTCTGGGACATAGATTATACATTTCACTTGTCCCTTAGGCATCTACCTTTCATAGATAAGTTACTATATCTCCTCCCTAGTTTCCCTTATTTTTTTTTTTTTTTCACATTCCACAGCTTTTTCTTGTATTTAGCCAAGAGAATCCAAGTACGAATTCTTCTTTTTTCACCTCAATGAGGTCAATGCTACAAATTCATTATAATTTCTTCTTCCTTAGTTTGGGTCTAATTTCTCACTCCTGTAAATCCATAATCATACTCTCTTGGTAATAAAGATAGCAGAGTTGCATACAAGATATGTAATTTATATAGCAGAGGTATCACATAGAAACTTCTCTGCCAAGTTTTTATAATCTGCACAAGTAAGGTAATTCCAACAGTGTTTTTTTTATCCTCTGTTAATGTGATTAACTTGAAAGGATAATTAATTCAGAGATAGAGATGTGGAAGAAATTTAAAAAACATATACAATAGGCCATTTTCTATTAACTTATATACGTATTGTTTGAATTTATCTAGAGATTGATGGCAAAATTATTTCCTTCATTTGCAAGACATTTTCTCTTTACTAACTCACACATGAAGATGAATTTATGAGATGCAGTACCAAGGGAAACATATCAGAATAGTTAAAATAATTATTCTCATTCAATTTTTAGAAAACCTGATTCAAAACAAAAATTTGCTAAAATTGGCCATTAATGCATAGGAGATGAATGCAGTTGGCAAGATCAAAACTAAAATTCATTTTTAGAGTAGCTTCTTTTTCTCAATTTCCAGATAGTTTCCATAACTTGATCAGGGCAAACATGACAGAGAATAAGAATGAAGATGTTTGGGACTACAACTCCTATATATGTTCTATTATCTGATCCTTAGATCCTTACTGTATTCGTTAGAGTTCTCCAGAGAAAGATATATATAAATAGATAGATAGATAGATGATAGATAGATATAGATAGATATAGATATATACATCTTATTGTATTGGTTCTCTCTCTCTTGCTCTCTCTCTCTCTCTATATATACATATATATGTGTGTGTGTGTGTGTGTGTATATATATATATATGTATATATATATATATATATATATATATATATATATATATATATATATATACATATATATATATATATGGAAGAGAGTAAGTAATGAGGAATGGCTCACGCAGTTATGGAGGCTGAGAAGTCTCACGACCTGCTATCTGCAAGTTGGAGATCCAGGAAAGCCAGTGGTATATAATTCCAGTCCTAATCCAAAAGGCTGAGACCAGGGGAGCTGATGGTGTAAATCCTTGTTCAAGGGCAGGAGAAGACTGATGATTTAGCTCAGGCAGGGCAGCAAGAAGAAAAAGGGCTGAACTTCTCCTTCCTCTGCCTTTTGTTCTAATCAGGTCCTTAATAGGTTGAATGGTGCCACCTACACTGGGGAGGATAGTCTACTGAGTTCACTGATGAAAATGTTAATCTCATCCAGAAACACACTCACAGATACACCCCAGAAATAATGTTTCATGGGCTATCTGGGAAATCCTTAGCTCATTCAAGTTAATGTATAAAGTTAACCATTACATTTACTTTTATCTGTGAGAAAATTCAAGGCCAGAAAGGAAAAATGATATTGCAAAATATATCAGATAGGCATGTTTTTAGCTGTTGGTAACAGAACATCATTTACAACACAAGCTTAAGCAATACATTATTTTTGTTCACAGAACAAGAAGTATCGATCAAGTCAGCTGTTGGATTGATTCAAGGGCTCTGAGTTGTCAGAACTGATGACTTATTGCTCCTGTCAATACAACAGTCTCCAGCAGGAAGCAGGAACGTGAAGGTAGAATAGCACCTATGTCAAGAAAGCAAAGGTTTTCTAGGAACACAGAAACAGACTTCCACTTTGTTTGGCCAATAGTATGCACAAGTAGCCAAAGTGTAGCTAGGAGAAACAAATTTAGGAACAGATATTGGAGCAGCTAAGCAGTACTGTCTGTTATAAACTCAAGCATGTAGCTTTTTTTTCTGGAAGAACAAAAAATAAAGCTCAATTGTTTCTATCCAGTGATGCAGTGATCATGATAAAAAGGATAGCAGACTTTCTGAGGGCTGCCAACAGGCACCATAAATGAGCTAAGAAGCAAATCCTCTCTGTCAAGCCTTAAGATGACTCCAGCTCAACCAGCAGCTTGAATGCAGCCACATCAGAGACTCAGATGCTGACACAGAAACTGTGATATAACAGATATTTGTTGCTTTAAAAAATTTAAAACGGATTAAACTTAAAATGACATGAGATAATAGAAAATAAAAAAGGATAGTACCACTAGGTCAATGTTTTTCTTTAAAAATCAATGCTAAAAAAATTAACGTGGGCAAACAGAGCATCAGCAGGTTGGGACAGAACATAAAGGATGAAGAAGAAAAATTCACGTGCTAGATTTTCTTAAGGAAGCTCAGTGAAAATATGAATTAAATTATCTCTTCCTTTAAGGAAATAAGACAACTTACTATGTACTGTTTTGAGCAGAATTAAAACAACATAAATTGCTTGCATAGAAACTCCAGTACATGGATATATGTAACATTTCCTTTACTTTATGTTGAAGATCAACTTGTATAAAACTATAAAGATTTTCCTGAGGAGTACTACCATCCTTAAGTTTATGGTATCATAATCACTAGTCCTATTACCTGACAGAAAAAGGGCAGCTACAGCTTCAATTTATTGATCATCTCCTCTACTGTAGGAATGCATGTCATCTTCATTAATAATAATATGTTGACATTAAAATTAATATTTAAAAATTGGAAGAATAAAACCCAAAGAGTCTAATTAACCCCACTACATTAGTGAAGCAAGGAATCCTTACAGTGGTATAACCCAAGTAGATCTGGTTCTAAAGGCTATGGTGTTTTTTCACTCTACCTTCACTTAGAGAAAAAGGATATGGTACCAGTAAGTGTGCTTCAGAAACTTTAATGTATTTTATTACAACTTTATAATAAATCACACATATGCTTTTGTTACTTAACACATTTGTAACATTTGGAATGTAGAGGTAAAAATGTCTAGAAATACTGAATTAACACTATTAATACTTTCCAAATAAAGAATACTGTAAAGTATCATGATGGTAAATAAAAGAATCAGTACTAAAAGGCAGACCAAAATATTGAACTCTGTAATCAGAAACTCACAACCCTCAAAATTTACCTTTCAAATGGTCTCTATCCATTACCATGAGTTCTTTGCAATCCATCTCCTGTCTGCACCATTTGTCATCTACCAAACTACTTATTTTATAGAGCAAAATATGTCCATCCTTATCTCTTAGCACATATTAAATATTGGTTTTCACATTCTTCAAATTGTCTTTGTAGCTCATTTCTTCCTGCATAGTCACTGGTCACTAATTTTGGTATTTCTTACACTCCTTTCCCACCTACCAGAACTTTCACTTGCTTGACCAATACTTAGTATAGGTTCTCAGATTTTTAGGTCTTTGGAACCTTCCTTCAGTTTTAAGAAGTGCAAAGTGCTATAAATGTCTACTCCTCTACAATAAATAATATCACTTAAAAAAATAAATGGCAGTCATAGTTTGAAAGAAAGCCTTTAAGTTGTCATTTCATATCTCTTAGCTGACATATTGTATAATTAGGAGTTCCTAAGTGCAATTCTTCAAAGTAAAGCTGGAAACAGAGTTCATATATTTGTCAGTGAGTAATACATAGTATATCCAGCTCTCCTGTGGTTAAAAATTAGTCTGTTCTTCCCCTGAAAAGTGCAATAGGCACTAGATGACAAGTCATTTGTTGAAACAAATATGATCTCTACATGATTCATCCCTTCAAGGAGGCTTGGCTTGTCTGCTGTGGGACATTTAAAAAAGACTTTTTTACCAAGGAGTAATACTTGATGTTATCCATGTTGTTACCTGAATTCTCTAATGGAATTGAGTGAAAAACAAAACAAACAAACACACAGAAAATTCAAGCAGTTTTTCAGTCAGATGAGAAAATGGTGTTCATGAAACCTAAACCACATATATTACTTTCCAAAAGAGTCAGTTATTTAATTATGATCCACAATTAAGACTCAATCCAGAGGAAGAAATTTAATGAGCATTTTTTTCTTGTGAGTAGTTTCTCTTCCAATTCAACCATGGGTAGATAGTTTCTCTTCCAATATCTCAGATGCGTACTCTTAGATATTGTTAGCTGTCACCATCTCCACACATTGGTGGGATATAAGAGAGGTATTATAAGTAAGAGAGTAAATAAATAATAAAATAATTCAAAGCAGCTTTGGGCTCACCCACATGATGTTATGCCAGAGTACCCCTAAAATAACAGCTCTAAAGAGCCTAGATGAAAAACCAAAGCCAAAACCAAAGCCACTTGCTTCAAGACTTCACTCCTTCAAGACTTCTTTGCAACATAAATGCTCCTATCTGCCATCTACTCCTTTTATTTTGTTTTATTTATGTTTTTTCTTCCTAACTCTCTCAAAATTTCTCCTTGTTCTTTGGAAAGAACTCTAAAAGCTCAAAGGTATACCTTATTCATTTGCATCATAACTTCAACAACAGAGACCATATAATAGGATTAATGTGCAAATTTATATATATATATATATATATATATATACACATACATATGTATACATACACACATATATCCTTATTGTGCTAATGTTGTTAAAAATAGTCAATATGCTTGAATAGTTATATTATTGCTCTATGAAGTAAGAGAGAAAAAGCTTGGGAAATTTAAAAGAAAAATTGTTCTTATTCATGTATATAATATACAGTATACATGATAGACTATATAAATAACAATATATATTTATATTATATATTTTCTAATATAAATAACAACTACATGTGTATATACATATATAGCATAACATTATTTACTTAGAGAAATTGTAGTAATACACATAGTTAAGAATGTTTTAAGTTTGGAATCATACTACATATCATCACTTTTGTCAAAACTGAAACACGTATAATTTTTTATTAATTGGGTTTTATCTTTCTATGGGAAATTGGAATTTAACATGCATTGTACTTTTTTCCACTTTGGAATTGTGAAAGAAAAACTGTACCATGCAAGTTAAACAGACAAGGAAGAATTTATTCAAAACTGTTGCCATAGGGATTAAGAAAATTGCAAAAGGGCCAAGAGCTTAAACTCAATCCCACAGAAATATAAGACAGGAGAGTTTTTAAGTGCTGGGATGAGTTAGCAGAACACTACTAGAGGACAATAATGGGGAGGTTAGTCAATATGATTAGACCAACTGTGTTTGTTAATTAGGACTTTTAGAAGTTAGGCCACTACCCTCCCACAGAGATTGGGAGATGTGGACCCTGTCTTTCTTGATGATTGTATTTCAGAAGGATGGCTCCTAGGTCACTGAGAAAGATGTTTCTGGGCTGTAAAACTGGCAAGAGGCTGTGAGAAGATTTGCATCTCAAAGAAGCAGAGAAAGTCAACTGGGTTAACTGACTTCAAAACCATGACAAGCTTCTCTAAAAGGAGATGAGGACTGGCAAACGTTTTCACATTTGGCGGTATGGAAGAGGTGGCTGCCACAGAAGCAGGTAAGAGAGAATTCAGCTAAAATGTCAGTAAACCATTAAAGGCTGAGATTGGACTAACGTGTCAGTTTAGAAGAGAAACTGTGACCTTCAGACACAAAGGAAGTTCAGAGTCACTTGCGAACTCTTTTTTACAGGCTTTCACTAGGTGCTCATGAGAGAGACTGGAGGAGGCAGAAATAGAAGACTAGAGAGAGTCCCTTGGTGTCACAAGTATCTGGGAGGTTATTGATTGTTCCTAGAGACCAGAAAAAAATACTACCCACATCTGGGGACTGTTCTTTCGTATCAAAGAAAACTGCTGGAGGAAAAAAAGAAACATTATGGTCCTCAGGCTTCTAGAAAAGAGCTACTGCTTCTGGGGCAGGTGTTGGGATTCGGGGGGAGGTAGAAGTGAACACATTGGCCTCCAGGCAATGGGTAGAAAAACCTCTTAGACTTAGGAGGTGTGCTACCATTTGGGGAAAAGTGGAAAAATTTCTCCCACTCAAGACCACCGCAAACACAGTGTAAAGTTTAGTTTCTAAAAGGATTGACAAAAATGCTGAGTCGAACATCTCAACACCAAGGCTAAGTGCAAAGAATTTGCCTTATTTTATTTTATTTTATTTTAATCTCACCTGGAGCTCTTTCATCTTAGGTTTATATTGATTGATTGATTGAGTGAGTGATTGTCTTTCTGGAACTCAAATTACACAAAAGTTATACTGCTTGATATAGTTCCCTAACTCTTGGATGCTCTGTTCTGTTTTATTGTCTTTTTTTAAAAAAATAAATTTATTTATTTATTTATTTATTTATTTATTTATTTATGGCTGCGTTGGGTCTTTGTTGCTGCATGCGGGCTTTCTCTAGTTGCGGTGAGCGGGCTTCTCATTGCAGTGGCTTATCTTGTTGTGGAACATGGGCTCTAGGCATGTAGGCTTCAGTAATTGTGGCAGGTGGGCTCAGTAGTTGTGACTCGCAGGCTCCAGAGCACAGGCTCAGTAGTTGTGGTGCACGGGCTTAGTTGCTCCGCAGCATGTGGGATCTTCCTGGACCAGAGCTCGAACCCTTGTCCCCTGCAATGGCAGGCAGATTCTTAAATACTGCACCACCAGGGAAGTCCCTGTCTTTTCACTCTTTTCTTCTGTTTGGTGTCTCAGTGTAGATAATTTCTACTTACCTATCTTCAAGTTAACTTTTCCTTTCTTCTGCTGAGTGTGCTAATGAGTTATCATTATTCATCTCTAGATGTGTTTTTTTTTCTAGAATTTTTAAGTGACCCTCATTAATAATTTCCATCTTTCTGTTCAAATGCTTCATCTGTTCATGCACATTGTCTGACTTTTTTTTTTATAAACCTTTAATGTATTGGTAATAGTTATTTTACAGTTCCTGTCTGATAGCTCCACTGTCTGCATTGTCTCTGAGTCTGATTCTGTTTTCTTTAATAATAATAATTATTATTATTTCTTGTTTTGGGTTTTTTTCATGGTTTTTTATTGAATGCCAGTTATCATGTATAAGAGTAGAAACTGAAGCAGGTAAAGCTTACATCTAGAAATGGACATATATCTTCTGTCAGGCCATTTAAGTGGATGAGTTGGTTCAGTCTAGTCAATTTGGGTTTCGTTGTTGCTAGAGTCACTTCTAACGCATGGAAGCCTTCATGCTTCTCCAGCAGTGGACTGATGTCACACGTCACTACTTGAGACACAGGTTACTTAAAACTAGAGTCTGAGGGACTTCCCTGGAGGTCCAGTCGTTAAGACTGCACACTTCCAGTGCAGGGGGCGTGGGTTCGATCCCTGGTCAGGGAACTAAGATTCCGCATGCCGCATGGCGTGGCCAAAAAACCCCCCAAAAAACAGCTAGAGTCTGAGATAAGGATTCTTGAACCAATGATTTATTGAGGGGTGCTGCCAGGAGAAGGGAGTGAGTAAAGCAGGCTAATGTTGGAGAAAAGGTAAATAAGATATGGTTGCAAGAGAAATCTAGCTCATGTATAATCCCATGGGGGAATCTGGAGTATGAGCTGCAAGACAAAGTTCGTCTTACCTAGAGACAAGGAAGCCAGATGGTTATGCCCCTACCAGAGACAATGACTGGCTAAAGGTCACCCACTGGGGATAAGCCACAGCTTCTTAGGCATCTCCCATGGGGACCATTTCCATCTGATATGCTCAAGCCTCTAGTAAGATAGAGTTACAGCAGCTAGGGAGTGGTATACCAACCAAATAATAGGAATCTAGCCAGGTCATGCAGAGCATTTGATATACTCTGTCACCAAATTCTGTATTCTGTCACACCAATCAAATCACAGATGCCAGTTCACAGCTAAGGCATTAATATATTAAGTCAAGGAACTAGAAATAAATGGTTAAGAGATCATTTTCACTAATTGGCAAACAGAAACATGCATTAAGTATGATCACTACAGTTCTAAGTGGCAATTCTTCCCACACTAGCTTGAGAACAGATGTTCAAATTTTACTGGTTTTATTTTTGCCATAAATCCCATGTGTATGCATGCCTATTGTATGCTTACAGCTGGCAAACTAAAATTGAGTGACACACTGGATAATCACAAACACATCAGGTAGTGTGAGTCAAGATACCTGAGTCCTGGTCCAGAAATGATTACTAGCAAACTCTGTGACTTTGAGCAAGTCACTTCTCCTAACTGCAGTTTATCTCTAAAAGGCAGATAGGGAAGACAACACATAATTTTAAGACTCAGTTTGGCTCAGGGAAATTTTCTTCAAGTTCAGAATATATAGTATGTGCCTTTCCTTTATTGCTAACAGCAAAATGATAATCTGAAATGCAGACTATTCCCCATGCAAATTAAAAGTGATTTGAAATGCTGTAATGAGAAATTTTTAAAAGTGCTTAAGTAGTAGATTAATTTACACCTGCATTTTTTAAACCCTTACTGCAGAAGGTAAAAAAAAAACAAACATATATATATATATATTTATGTGTGTGTGTGTGTGTGTGTGTGTGTGTGTGTGTTTCTCAGGGCCATTATATATATAATGGCCCTGAGAAAAAGAAAGAAAACAAGCTACAATTGCAAGTCAGTAGATGTTTTGGTGAGGGAAAAGAGTGATTAAAGAGATCAGGTTAGATCCAAATGTGGTCATCTTTAAATGTCCTGCCTTTGTTTGAGTATAGTGCTTTATTGTTTTATTTTTAACTGACAAATAAGGGAAGCACAAATTTAGAGATTTATAAAAATATTGCATACATTTCAGAGAAGGAAGGATTCTTAGTTTCTCATTTAATCCTCTGATATTACAAATGAAGATATTAAGCTGAAAAATATTAGGGATGGAATGAGTTAGGGGCATAGAATAAAACTTCAAAACCAAAATCAATGTCATCAAAGCCCAGGGGCATTGATCACACTTAGAAGTGCTCTTCTGGACTGTTGAAGTTAAAGATGTCTATTATCTGTTTTTCCAGAAAAATTGTTATGATTTTATTGATAATCACCCTGGATTTCCTTAACAATGAGTGAATTCACTCTGGATAACCTGTACTACCATTTTGTTTAATTTAAAATTTTACCTTTCCCAAATTCATGAGTAGGATCTATACACAGTCAGCCCTCAGAATCCACAGGTGCTACACCATTTTATATAAGGGACTTGAGCATCCACAGATTTGGGTGTCCGCAGGGGTTCCTGGAAGCAATATACCAAGGATGACCCTAAATGTTGTATTCTGGTTATCTATGAGGATGTATATGCTTACTTTCACCAAGTAAAACCTTTCGTGAAAAACAGAGAGAAAACACCTAATTCCACAGTAAACCTTATGGGGGTCAGAGGCAAATGTTGTGGGTTTTAAGAAGTCGCAAAATCCAAGAAGATAATATTAGTCTATAAGACAAAACTGGAGACAAGGTTCCGATTAGCAGACATATTCTTTCCATCTTTGCTTAAATAGGCCTTGTCATATGGTATAGGATGTAAATTCTTATGGTTATGGAATGAAAGAGACAATGAGGAAGATATAATGAAATAGTACAATGGATGAACAGTTTCTGACCCATTCTTCCTTTTTACTGAATTCCTTGTGAGGTCACGTAAGATGTCAGTAAAATAGCCAAAGATACCTTAATTTAGATGTGGGTATATGTGTGTTTCCCGCTATTCCAAGACTCTAAAGGCTCACAGTGTTAGAAGAAGGAGGTAGACATCAGTAAACATGGAGATCACAGGTTTATTCAAGTACAGGTCTACTTAGAATAATATAATAAATGCACATTGTGATTTAAGTGGAAGCTCACTAGAGTTTAACCATATCCATAATTATGGACATAATATTTCCATGTCAGTAATTCTTTAGACAAACAGTATATTGTTATGTACATATTGTATTAGTAACTTCATTGCTCCAAAATGTGTATTAATATTCAAAAGAACAATAGAATTTTTAATTACATGCAATCTTAATATGGCAAATATATGACAAGAAAATAATATATTTCTTACCACCCTTCATTTAGTACTTATTCTTAGCTATGAGGCCTGTCTTTCAAATTGTTTCACTAAAATTGTTCTATTCCTTGTTAACTGGTGCCTTGAATTATTTTAAAATGATACACAACATGGGAAAGTCATTATTAATTTAATTTAATCATTTAAATGATTAATGATTTAATCGTAAAGTATAAAAACTACCTGTAAACTTCACAGAATCACACTTTTTAGTCTTAAAGCCTATTGGAGATTATCTGGTTAAGCTTCTTATTTCACAGGGAAACCTACAGACTTGCCAGGCTTAAGATTTTTGCCTAAGGCTAAAGAATTTTGAAAGTAAGAGATAAGGCAGGTAATTGATGACCTGTACTCTTTGTCCTATTAAAAGTTGCTGTTCAAAGTGTAGTCCTCTGACCACAAGATTTGACATCAACTGGACATTGGATAGAGATGCAGAATCAGTCACCACTACAGATTTATTGAATCAGAATGTATAATTTAGTAAAATCCTGGTGATTCATTAAATTTAGTAAATCTCTGGTGATTAAAGTGTAAAATCACTTCTCATTAAGAAAAGTTTCAGGTAGAAGGAGATTTCTCACAATGACCACAGCTCACTTCCATTTTCAACTTTGCTTCCTGAGCTCTAAAACAATGTTCACCAAAGTAAGATGCTTAGAGAAAGAAGTCTTCCTTGGTATGGGAAGAAAATAGTGGAACTTATATTTATATATAATTTTGGATTCTATTTAATTGGTCATTCTCTGTGTATCACGAGATCCATTCTTCACCCTTTTATGTCCTGCTGTGTGCCTTAGGTAGGCTGTGGTCTAAGGGCATAGTCATCTAGGTTCATTGCCCTTTGGATTCTAGTTGGGTTTAGCCAATGGGAGATATCAGAAGGAGATCAGAAGATGAGAGCGAAATTAATGTATTTCTCTCCCAGCTCCTATTTGCTCTCTGCTTGGACACCAGGATCATGGAAGTGGCTGCTTTCCTCTATAGTTACAGATGCTACTAGACAGCTTGTTTTCCAAGGTTTCTGCTCCCTCCTTGGCTCTAGGAACCCTATTTCATTCCCTGATCCCTTTAGAGAATGGAGTGATACCTTTTCTGGTGTTGCTAGTCCGTGCTTCCATCAACAATCTTTGTCTGTTCCCTTAACTTTATTCATAACTCTGTAAATAATATATTCATTGTTTTCAGAGTTCCAAAATTGTCTCTTTTCTGCAAAGACCCTGACTAACACATCCATCTTTCCTCATTTATTTGTATGTTTTATAATTAACCCATCTCATGTATATGTATCTCATATCATATGTATATGATACACACGCGCAGTGATGGAGAAGGGAGCATGGTCAAATATAGTTGAAGATCACTGCTAACATCATCCAAATTGTATAGTTAATTTATTTAAAAACTTTACCCTTATAGAGAAACTATTGTCCTGTAAGGCTTACTGAGGTCACATACAGATTGGTCTAGTAAGTTAAAAACCTACTTATATTTTTCCTAGTTGAAATCTGCACCATTTCTCTTATCCTTGTGATTGGCACCATTGGTTTGTTGGTCCTTTTAACAAAATATCAAGTAAAAAGAAAAAAATGCATAAATAACACAAATTATTTATTTTAATTTGTTACACTTATTAATTTTTAGGTATTCATATAGCTACTAACTGGCAAAAGCTCAGGTTCCTTTTTCCTTTTGTTGTTAAGAAAGTTGGCAGCCAGACTTATCTATTCCCCTTGCTGCCAGGCAGGAAATTGCTGTATCTTCTCTGGAAAAGCTGAGTAGTCAAAAAAAAAGACCTATTAAAAACTGACAGGTGGGCCCTCCCCCCACAATTGTGAAGATGGTATAAAGAATTTAAAATAAACACAATACTGGGAATGGAAGAAAACTTTAGAAACTAAAATCAATGTCATCAGATAGCTTCAGTGAGATGCTGCAACCATGAAATGAAAACATTCTTCAGTCTCAAAGAATAGATTTATGTCTTTAAAATTAAAATCAATTGCAGGAATAAAAACCTTAATAAAATGTAAAATGGAGGAAATCTATCAGAAAGAGAATGTAAGGGCAAATAGATAGATTGGAAGAGAACAGAAAAATAAAATTAAAGGACTATCTAGAAAACCCAATAACCAAATAATAAAATTACCAAGAATAGAGAACAGAGGAAAAGAAGACAAAGAATTTTTAATGAAACAATTCAGGCACACAATACAAAATTAAAGAATGTGAGTGTTTCATACCGAATGGGTCCACCCAGTAAAATGTATGAAAAAGAGCTATACCAAGTCTCATTACTGTGAAATTGCAGAACATCTGTTCCTAAGGGGAGATCCTAAATACTTCCTGAGATGGGAGATAAAAACAACATATTATAAAACGATCAGGCTTTAAAATATCAGTTTTCCCAAACAGACAAGATGGAAGCTTGAAGACCATGACACAATACCTGAAAATTTAATGGAAATGACTTCCAATGCAGAATTCCATACCTGGCCAATGAAAACTGAGGGTTGTCAAAGACATTCTCATACATGAAGGCTTTCAAAAATGTCATCATGTGTACACCCATTCCTTAGAAACTACTGAAAGGTTGTGCCCAACAAGAGAATGAATCCAAAAAAAGGAAGTCAAGGGAATTAAGAAACAGGGGATCCAACACAGAAATAAGACTTAAAGGATTTTACAGGATAATAGTGAAGACAGATTATAGAACAGCAACTGTGTAGCAGACCTAGAGAAAAATCATTCGAGAAAGAAGCTCCGGAAGAGATGTTGCCAAGGGGAAAAAAAAAAAAAAGCAAAGTAATTTATAGATCACTTCATGCATTTGAATGTATTGAGAGGAAATTTATATTTTTGACAAAGAAAAAAATAATCAAACCAAAAAATGAGCAATTAACCCCAAGAAGTAGTGTGTATATAGCACTATAGAACCTGTCTGTAATATTTTAATAAATTGTAATCATTGAAAATAGATTTAAAATATTAAAATAAAAATAAAGATTGTGAAAGAGAACAATTCTGACCTTCCAGGGTGAAATTGTCATTATCTAATATTTACTACTAACAGACAAAGGGATTTAAACATCAGTAAACATCAGCAAGTTACTGAGAAATATACAGATGAGTACCATAAAGTAAAACAACATTGAAAATTGTTGCTTCTGGGAGGCAGTGATTGTTAATATCTCACAAATTTTCCTGTTAATACCACCCAAATACATTCAGTTTATTGTGACTGATACTGACTAAAAAATAAGACATATGTAAATTTCACTTGTACAATACCAGTTTTCAAGAGCCCTACACAATTACTCAGAATCTGTATAATATTGGGGCTATTTATTCATTCTTGTACTCTATAGCAACAATTTTTAAACTAATAGCTGACAGTGAGCAGGCAGTATACTAGGCAGTGGACATATAAACGCTATAATCCTTCCCCAGTGAAGCTTGAATATAAACATAGGAACAGACTCTTTTCATCTTCTCTGGACCTCACTTCAGTTTCTACTCTTGCCATGCCTCTGTTGTGATTCAGGCTTCTTCCCAGTAAGACTGTTCAACTCTGTTAATAATTATACTAAGTTTTAAGAGTATGATTTTTAAAAGAGAAATGATTAAAATGCTCTATGAAACAGTATCATAATCATGAAATCTCTATATTTCACTCATTTCGGTTAGTCAACAAGTCATTCTATAAATTCTTTATTCTTCATTGGGCAGTCCATAGTGCGCTCCAGGTATCTGGAACATTGTTATTATCTTCTCTATAGTTAAAAAATTCCCTATGTGTTATTTCTGCCATGAATGCTTCCTAAAGTAATCTGGGAAGACTTGATATGTTCTCCTATTTGGATATGAGGATATCATTGCTATTTTCCCTCTTCTCACCTCATTGACATATTTCTCCTCACTCCTGAAAGATATAACATAATTATTGTATAAATGACATGGATATGTATTAGAATATATTTATTTTCTTTTCCTACTTCTCTAATGACTGCCATCTTGGACTATAACTTCTCGAATAGTGGCCATGTCTGTATTCAGAGCCTGGTCTAAACGACCTACAGAAGAATCATTAATAAATGTCTATTGTTGACAGTTAAATCTTCTGTCTCATTTATTCTTCTGCAAATTATTCTTTTGTATCAGCGCTAACCTACATCATTTGCTATTTTTAACTGAGATAAATATTTAACCTTGATTATTGCTTAAAGTGGGCAAACTAACAGTTTTGGGTAACAGCTGGCAAAGCCAGGTAAAATACTGCTATGTCTGATGGATATAGTTTTAAGTATTTTAGCCAAAACTATTTAAATGATTTCGTCAGGTATTATAGTTTTTAAAAAATACTACGTCTCTCTCTCTAACTGATATTAGACCGAGTATATGTATATGACAAGATTCACCACAGTGACTACTAGAAAAATTTGTAAACAAAAATATGAGTGACAAAATAATTATAATTTAAATCCAATACACTCAGTTTATACATCTTTTGTTATTCTGTCATCTTTTTTATTCTGTCATTAGACTAATGATTCACATTTGTTGAAATGTGAGGAACACACAAAATACAAAAAGGCAATCAAATGGAATCTAGATGATTAATAGAATGTGAGTCCTTGATCAGATGAACTTGGCTCGATTATAAAACTTCATGGGTAAACAATTGAATTGCATATGAAAAAAAGATGATATCAGGTTAGAAATATATTAAAGATAATTCTGAATATTTTGACCTTTGCACAGCCATATAAAGTAAAGGCAGCCCTGAACATTTTCTTTGTTCTAAAATGGAATATATGTCATCCAAGGAGTCTGTCATCTCATGCCTTTATATTTCTATAAAAAAGCTTCTGGGTAGAATCAGATGTAAAACCAAAGAGAGGTTATCCGTTTTCATTAAAAAAAATCCATAATTCTCATGGAATGAAAAATATTATTATAAAAAATAAAACTGAGAACTATTGAGAATATGTTTTAAGCTTCTTTATAAATGAACATTTTGGTTACAGATGATAATTATGCACAGACATGCTCTCATTTTACATGAAAAAAGTGGAATAATTCTTCTTGGCATTTAATATATATCCATCATTTTTCAGAGGAGAGAACTAAGGTGAGAAATGATGAATGATTTTCTGGAAATCACACAGTAAATTAGTAGGGCAAGATACAATTAATCCAAATTCCTTGTTTCTCAACTCAGGCTTATTTCTTCTATTGTGCTTGAGTCTCAAATATTTTGAGCATTTAAGTGGATTCATTTTTAGAATTAAAAGAATATAGAGATCACTCTTCATAATAATAGTTGTGCTTTTAGTATTTGTTGATTAAAACTGTCACTGCATGCAATACCATTTATAGAATTAGTTCATTCTTATGGATTAAAAGAGATAAGACATGGACTTAAAGAATATATTTTATGAGATAAAGACAGATGAACATAAAATATGTGATACTATTATAACCTTATAACATCACAAAACTTTTTTTTTTTTTTACTTTAAGGGCTAAGAATAGAGAGTAGGAGGATATAGGAGAAGGGATATTTAGGGAGCCTCAGGGACAGCTTCATCTAAGAGAATGGAGAGCATTTCAGCAAAAACACAGAAGCACAAGAGAGCAAAACTGAACTGGGATTTACATAGTATAGAATGTGAAGCCATAGGAGATTGAGGTGGTGAGACAGTGGATCAGATTTTAAAGGGCTTTCAGTGCCATACCTAATAATTTAAATTTCTATCTGAAGGCAAAGGGAGCAACTGAAAAACTGAGAAGAGAGCAAGAGCATAGTTGAATGTAAGAAGCACTATACTCACAGCCTAGTAAGACTAGATTGAAGGAGATGAGACTAGAGAAGTAAAAAGTATGATGAAAAGACTGTTAAAAATTTCAAACAAGATATAGTGAATATCTAAACTGCTGAAGTAGATATTAGATATTTAGCACTTAATAGATTGAACAGATATTTTAAGTTTCGATCATGCATTGATTTTTAGGGTAAATGAAATAAAGAAAATATACCAATCAGTTAGTGTTTGCAAGTGAGATTAAATTTATTTGGCTATTAAAAATATAGACTGTAGTTACTCCCTGGATATAGATCAATTCCCAGGAAGAATATAGTGTGATAAAAGGATTTAAAATATTGAAACCTTTGGAATGTTAACTCTTATGAGATGCATAGCAAAAGAGGAATTCACAAAGCAGATTGAGAGTAGGAGGCCAGAGGTGTGTAATGTACATGGAGAGGGGAAATTATCTCAGAAACCAAGGGTGAAAAAATGTTTGAAAAAGGAGAAAATGGTCAGCACTGACAAATTTTGCCATGAAATCAAGAAAACTGGAATCTGAAGGACGATCACTGGATTTCTATAGTAGATATTTAGTGAGAATTGTGAGTTGATGAGGACAAATTTCAGATTAAAATAAATCACTGGGTGAATTGGAGGTAGTAATTTGGGGACTTAATTAAAGCATAGGCTTTTCATTCTCAAAAGTCTGGTGGAAATATGTGATGGGATGTAGAAGGAACTTAATGTAAAAATGGCATATTTTGTGGAAGAAAAATTTTGAACATACTAATATGCATAGAGGAAGAAACAAATATAGAGGAAGATAGAGGCTATTTCATGAAATAAGGATGTTGAGTATTTTGGAAGAGAAGTTGAAAGTCAAAGATAAAATTAAAATTCTTTGATATAAATCTGAATATTACTTTCTCTGAATATTACTTTCTCTGACTTGGATAGATGTTACGGTGGTTGAACATACAGATAAAGTTAAAGGCAATCATGTCTAACATAAGAGCGTTAATAACTGACAGGTGAAATGAGGAGCAAAGTCACAAGAAAGAGATGGAGACAAGGTGGGATTTTCAAGAAGAATAAAAAGAGTAAGGAAAAAATGCCCTAGGTAATGTGATAAAGGAGTAAATCATGTAATAGCAAGTGGAGAATGACAGAGTGAGATAATAAGAGTAAGACTGTTTTTATGTGGTTTCCACCCAAGTCTGTTGTGATTCTGGGGAGGCCCACATGTGGGTGGACAGATAAATGTTTCCAATAATATACTTAATGTTCTCAGGCTCAAACCAATTAGTAGGCATTCCTATTATTTTAAAAATGGAAACATTAGTCATTCACAAAGGTCCATATCAAACTAAGTCGTCAAAAATTGTGTCAAGCTCCTGGCATCAAGCTTAATTAAATATTCTTCCGAGGATCTCACTTCTAGTCAGATAATTTATACCTAATTCAGTCAGTCAACTACCAAGGTTTTTTGAAAGTATCAAATACATGCATAACACTGGTCTTTAGGGCAGTATAGAAAGATTTGAAGAAATTGTCCTTATCTTCGAGATTCTAAGACTCTAAAGCAGTACATGATGTAAGAACAAGTGACAAGGCAGTATGTATTTGCCAAAATTCTTAACTGGACTACTAATTATAAATTGAGGTAGAAGTAAAATCAAGTCTGAATGTTTAAGCATTTATTAAACTATGGAGGATGAGCTGAAGTCTTTTACTTGAAGTATCTTACAGTATAGTTTAGAAGAAAAAGTAAATATTCTCCAGTTATTTTTTAACAATAAAAGGCAACACTTATCAAATGACAAATGACAGGAATAAAATATTTATGGCATAATCTGGATAATGTTGGAATAGGTAATAGTTGCTAAAATATTTAAATGGGTTTAATATTTCATGGGAAGAAGATACGTAAGTAATTAGATAAAAGAAGCAGAGATTTGAAACAAAACAAAATAAAACCATAAAACAAAAGAAAGGAAAGAGAAGTAGCAGACACATGAGTACATCTCTCTTTCAGAAGAACCCAACAGACAAACCCCTACAGACAAACCCCTGCAAAGACTACAGACTACATTGGATTAGCTGGATGGATTCTCAGGTGTAACTACACCAGCACTGTATTTGCAGTGACCCTGGCTCATAGTCAGACACTGCATTTCATATTACCACTCTTCCTACTGAAAAAAAAAACAAAAAAAAGTATAAGGTAGAATGTGAAGTCAGTCTTAGAAAGCATTAAATAATAATGACACAACTGTCAGCAAGTGGATGGAGGACTTAGAGCGCTATTTGGAGTGTGCCTCTTAGTTGAAGGAATTTGAGGGGAAGGCAACATGAATGAAGGAATCAACATCCAGAACTAAAATAAAAGTTGTAAGCTATTTATGCAACAGTAATGACACTGGCACTATCCAAGCATATGGTACATTTTGGAGGAATTCAAAATAAAATTGGTTAGGTAAGAGTGGAATACACATGGATGGCTTTGAAAGTCAGTGAGAGGAGATTCTATTTAAAGCAGTTAAGGTTAGGAAGCCGCTAAAGTGTTTTGGAGCAAGGGAGTGGTAAAAGCAGTATTGTCAGAGAATCTACCAAATTTTAGAGCAGAGGAAAAATTTAAGGTAATTAACTCAAACATACAGGAAGATTACAGTATTTGAATAAATTGGATAGAGATGAAATTGTAAAGAGAAAAAAGCAGCTGTGAAGAAGATATTGTGAAAGAGACAGCTCCCCACCTTCCCCTGTTTTTATGTTTTGTTAACAGAATTAGGCCAAACCAATGCAAAATCTAGAATTTTTTATAGTTTATTAATATATATTTCTAGTTGGCTTTTAAGGCTTTATAATAAAATCAGAAGAAAAAAAAACATAAAAGCTCTGGTGCGTTTAGTCTTGATATACTAAAATACCAGATTAATCTCAGAAAATCTATACTAAGCATTTATTTTTAAATGTTTTACTAGGATAATCTATAAAAATCAAGGCTGTAATCCATGATGAGACCAAATTACAACATAGTAAAATGTTTAGAAATGTTATGTCTAAACTCATTATTCATCTTTTCTCAGAGTGTACAAAAACCCCTATAAAACTTGAATCAATCAGTTATTTTTCCTATAAAAAATGCAATTATCATTTAAAAGTCCATCAAAGACAAACTTCATCTTCAGATTTTTCTTAAGCTAAATGTATTTCAAAATGAAGGAGACAAATGGTAGAGGTTCTGACACATGCACACAAATTTAGAGTCTCTTCTGGAGATAATACATCTAAGTATAATATTTAAAGTTTTCAAAGGGCCAGGGTGGTTCTCATGATGGAGAAAAAACTGGACAGGTAGTCAAAAGATTTGGTTTTCACACCTACATTTGCTACTTTATGACTTTTAGTTAAACTCACTGGATCCTGCTTTCCGTGTCAGTGAAATGGTGATAAGAATGAAATAATAATACTAAGTAATAACACTAATAATAACTGGCAGAAATTTTGGTCTGTCTAACATTTTGAGGACTTAACATGAACTAGGCTCTAAGTTAAGTTTTTTACATGCATTATTTTCATTAATCATTATTAGGCTTGAAAAGGAAATATTATTTCCATTTTTACATGGGGGAGATATAAATTTCACGTGAGGAAACAGAGCTCACTAAATTATGCAACTTTTCTAATATAATTTAGATTATAAGTCCTGTGGACCACTGTGCTTTGTGGTCCCCATCTACCTCATAGTGACAGTATAAAAATAATGCTGAAAAAAATTAAGAAATGTGCTGTATACTATAAAATATCTCACAGATTTAAGACACACTATAATTAAATTATTATATTTTACTGTATTGTAAATACCTTATGGGAAACTTTGAAGCTGATGCATTTTTATATTATCACAGTACTTTTTGTCATAGATACTGACTAAATGTTTGTTATTTAGTGGAATGGAAGGAAGGAAAGAAGGAGGAACGTACTAAAATGAAATAAATTGTTGGAGAAAATAAGAAATACCTTTGAGGGTGAATCATATGAAATTTCCATCTTTGTGGAATAGAATGGTTGACTATGTGCAAGTTCATGTGGTTCAAGCTAATGCAAATAACACATTTTACTCAAATTTTAAAAAATCTTAAGTTGAACAAATGATTTTAGTTAAGGACAAATGCATTTTTCCTTCTTTTGTTATAGACAAGGTTAGATGCTGTGGCAATTATACCTTACTGTGTAACACCCCAAAGCACACTGGCTTAAACAACAATTTCTGATTTCTCACAATTCTGCCTTAGAATTTCCATATTTCTCTAAAAGTTCTAAATGCAAACTGAACACTTCTTTTGTTAGTTCATCATTCTTTTCTCATACCTTGTAATATGCACCTTTAAAGGGAAAACAAAACCAAAGTCTACCTGAAATTCCCTTTAACCAAATACACAAGTTCCAGACATCCGTTTTATAATTTTAATTACCACTGGTGACATTTTTTTACCATTTTTTTGGCCTATATATGGCATGGGTCTCCTTTTCTTTGGCCTCTTTGGTCTCTTTAGCAGCTTTCTCACTGCCCTTCCAGCTTCTAATAATGATCTCCCTACCATGTTCCCGTCTCCATTTCTGCCCAGTCCCAAAGCCAACGCCAAATGTTTTAGGTTTTTGTAAATGGTAGTACTTTAATACTGATTTAGAGTGTTCCAGCCATGACTAACAGCAATAGTTATTACTATATTGATGTAATAAACTACCCCAAATCTACTTAGAACAATAACTGATTATGTTTCATAATTCTGTGGATGCCTTGGTGGTTTCTCTGCATTTTCTCCTGGACCCCTTCATGTGGTTACATTCAGGTGGAGGGTTGTCTGGGCTGGAAGGTTCAGGAAGACCTCACTCACATTTCTTCCTATTAGTGCTTACAGTCTGCTAGGGTGCCTTGATTTTTCTCCACATGGTCCTTCATTGTCCAGGAATTTAGCAGAGCTTCTTTATAGTATGGTGGGCTCATGATTGCAAGAGAGAAAAAGGAAAGCTGCAAGGCCTCTTTAATTTTAATTTCTAAGTGCCACAGTCCAACTTCCCCTGCATTTCCTACTTTCTAAAGCAAGGTGCATGGCCAGCACAGATTCAGGATTAGGGAAACAGACTCTACTTCTAGGTGCAAGAAGAAGTAGAGTCACATGGCACACCTTGCAGAAGTGCTTGCAGGAGGGGAGGAATTTTTGTAGCCGTATTTGCAAACAATCACCCTGCAATGCCAACTCAGATTTTATCGCCAATAGGTTCTTTAATTTGTTCATTATACAACTACAGTGAATTCAGAGGTTAGACATTTATTAGAATCAATGATGATATTTGTAAATACAGTTTATATAAACACCATTTACTTCACTTTTATACAGAGTTCACGAGAGCAACTTATAAATAATTTAAAATGTAAATATCTGGTTTTAACACCTACTGTCATTTAAATTTCTCATAACATTTCATATTTTGGTAAGTGCACTCTACGAACGTGGATTTGTAGAATATAATTTTATTGAGATCAGAGACTCTTTACTGATGCATATGTATGAGGTGAATATACATGAAAATGACAAAGGAGACAAACTAACCTTTTTCCATCTGAAAAATGTGACTTTGTAGTAAAAATATGCAAGTTACCTGTGCTGGAGCACATGGCTCTCTTGTCTTATATATACGTATATATATACACGTATATATATAAATTTTGGTGACATATATACAAATGCATATATATATATATATACATTTAATATGAGCTTATGAAATTAATAAATTTAAAAAATATATCATTAGTGAGATGAGAAGCAATTATAGAACCTGCAGTGCATTAATATCCACCTGCATTGTTATGTCTGCTTAGCATTTCTACTTTCTAAATGGTAAATGCATTTAGAAACATGTCATCCTTGCTTTATTGAGAACTGATTTGTGATTTACACCTGATACCAAAATGTTATAGTTAGGAGCTTTATGTTCTGAGTAACATTTTTTTCTCCATCTCCAAAAATTTTAATGTAGTTCAGGCCATTATCATTTCCCTCGCTGCCTTCTCACTAACATTCAAAACAGTTTTATTCAGGGACACCTTCAAGATGGTGGGGAGTAAGACATGGAGATCACTTTCCTCCCCACAAATACATCAGAAATACATCTACATGTGGAACAACTCCTACAGAACACCTACCAAATGCTGGCAGAAGACCTCAGACTTCCCAAGAGGCAAGCAACTCCCCACATACCTGCGTAGGGCAAAAGAAAAAAGGAAAAATAGAGACAAAAGAATAGGGACAGGACCTGCACCTCTGGGAGGGAGCTGTGAAGGAGGAAAAGTTTCCACACACTAGAAAGCCCCTTCACTGGTGGAGACGGGGGTTGGGTGGGGGGTAGCTTCAGAGCCACGGAGGAGAGTGCAGCAACAGCGGTGCAGAGGGCAAAGCAGAGAGTTTCCCACAGAAGATCAGTGCCGACCAGCACTCACCAGCCTGAGAGGCTTTTCTGCTCACCTGCTGGGGCGGGTAGGGGCTTCAGAGGTCAGATCCCAGAGAGAGGACTGGGGTTGGCTGCATGAACACAACCTGAAGGGGGCTAGTGCACCACAGCTAGCCGGGAGGGAACCCAGGAAAAAGTCTGGACCTGCCTAAGAGGCAAGAGACCATTGTTTTGGGGTGCACAAGGAGAGGGGATTCAGAGCACTGCCTAAACAAGCTCCAGAGATGGGCACGAGCCTTGGCTATCAGCATGGATATGAGAGACGGGCATGAAAGGCTAAGGCTGCTGCTTCAGGCACCAAGAAGCCTGTGTGCAAGCACAGGTCACTATCCACACCTCCCCACCCGGGAGCCTGTGCAGCCCTCCACTGTCAGGGTCCCGTGATCTAGGGACAACTTCCCCGGGAGAACACACGACGTGCCTCAGGCTGTTGCAGTGTCACGCTGGCCTCTGCTGCCACAGGCTCAGCCCATATTCTGTACCCCTCCCTCCCCCACCCCGTGCCCGTGTGAGCCAGAGCCCTCTAATAAGCTGCTACTTAAACCCTGTCTTGTCTGAGCGAAGAACAGATGCCCTCAGGCGACCTACATGCAGAGGCAGGGCCAAATCCAAAGCTGAACCCCAGAGCTGTGGGAACAAAGAAGAGAAAGGGAAATTTCTCCCAGCAGCCTCAGGAGCAGCGGATTAAATCTCCACAATCAATTTGATGTACCCTGCATCTGTGGAATACCTGAAAAGACAAAAAATCATCCCAAAATTGAGGTGGTGGACTTTGGAGCAACTGTGGACTTGGGGTTTGCTTTCTGCATCTAATTTGTTTCTGCTTTTATGTTTATCTTAGTTTAGTATTTAGCACTTATTATTATTGGTAGATTTGTTTATTGATTTGGTTGCGCTCTTCCTTTTAAAAATATATATATATAGATATATATTTTTTTTTCCTTTTTCCATTCTTGTGAGTGTATATGTGTGTGTTTCTTTCAGTGATTTTGTCTGTATACCTTTGCTTTTACCATTTGCCCTAGGGTTCTTTCAGTCCTTTTATTTATTTTATTTTTAGTATAGTTTTTAGCGCTTGTTATCATTACTGGATTTGTTTTTTGGTTTGGTTGCTCTCTTCTCTCTTCTTTCTTTTTATATTACCTTTTATTTTTCCTTTTAATAATTTTTAAAATTTCTTATTTTAATAACTTTATTTAATTTTATTATTTTTTTCTTTCTTTGTTTTTTCTTTCTTTTTTTTCTCCCTTTTCTTCTGAGCTGTATGGCTGACAGGGTCTTCATGCTCTGAGCAGGTGTCAGGGCTGTGCCTCTGAGGTAGGAGAGCCAAGTTCAGGACATTGGTCCACCAGAGACCTCCCCACTCCATGCAATATCAAATGGCGAAGCTCTCCCGGAGATCTCCATCTCAATGCTAAGACCCAGCAAGCTACAGTGCTGGACACCTACACCAAACAACTAGCACGATGGGAACACAACCCCACCCATTAGCAGAGAGGCTGCCTAAAATCATAATAAGGTCACAAACACCCCAAAACACACCAACAGATGTGGTCCTGCCCACCAGAAAGACAAGATCCAGCCTCATCCACCAGAACACAGGCACCAGTCCCCTCCACCAGGAAGCCTACACAGCCCACTGAACCAACCTTAGCCACTGGGGGCAGACACCAAAAACAACGGGAACTATCAACCTGCAGCCTGTGAAAAGGATACCCCAAACACAGTAAGTTAAGCAAAATGAGAAGGCAGAGAAACACAGCAGATGAAGTAGCAAGGTAAAAGCCACCAGACCAAACAAATGAAGAGGAAATAGGCAGTCTACCTGAAAAAGAATTCAGTGTTATGATAGTAAAGATGATCCAAAATCTTGGAAATAGAATGGAGAAAATAGAAGAAACGTTCAACAAGGACCTAGAAGAACTAAAGAGCAAACAAACAATGATAAACAACACAATAAATGAAATTAAAAATTCTCTAGAAGGAATCAATAGCAGAATAACTGAGGCAGAAGAATGGATAAGTGACCTGGAAGATAAAATAGTGGAAATAACTACCACACAGCAGAATAAAGAAAAAAGAATGAAAAGAATTGAGGACAGTCTCAGAGACCTCTGGGACAACATTAAATGCACCAACATTCAAATTATAGGGGTCCCAGAAGAAGAAGTGAAAAACAAAGGGGCTGAGAAAATATTTTAAGAAATTATAGTTGAAAACTTCCCAAATATAGGAAAGGAAGTAGTCAGTCAAGTCCAGGAAGTGCAGAGAGTCCCATACAGGATAAATCCAAGGAGAAACACACCAGGACACATTAATCAAACTATCAAAAATTAAATACAAAGAAAAAATGTTAAAAGCAGCAAGGGAAAACAACAAATAACATACAAGGGAATCCCCATACGGTTAACAGCTGATCTTTCAGCAGAAACTCTGCAAGCCAGAAGCGAGTGGCAGGACATATTTAAAGTGATGAAAGGGAAAAACCTACAACCAAGATTACTCTACCCAGCAAGGATCTCATTCAGATTTGATGGAGAAATTAAAACCTTTATAGACAAGCAAAAGCTAAGAGAATTCAGCACCACCAAACCAGCTTTACAACAAATGCTAAAGGAACTTCTATAGGCAGGAAACACAAGACAAGGAAAGACCTACAATAACAAACCCAAAACATTAAGAAAATGCTAATAGGAACATACATATCAATAATTACCTTAAATGTAAATGGATTAAATGCTCCATCCAAAAGATACAGACTGGCTGAATGGATACAAAAACAAGACCCATATATATGCTGTCTACAAGAGACCCACTCAGACCTAGGGACACACACAGACTGAAAATGAGGGGATGGAAAAAGATATTCCATGCGAATAGAAATCAAAAGAAAGCAGGAGTAGCAATTCTCATATCAGACAAAATAGGCTTTCAAATAGAGACTATTACAAGTGACAGAGAATGACACTACCTAATAATAAAGGGATCAATCCAAGAAAAGATATAACAATTGTAAATATTTATGCACCCAACATAGGAGCACCTCAATACATAAGGCAAATGCAAACAGCCATAAAAGGGGAAATTGACAGTAACACAATCATAGTAGGGGACTTTAACAGCCCACTTTCACCAATGGACAGAACATCCAAAATGAAAATAAATAAGGAAACACAAGCTTTAAATGATACATTAAACAAGATAGATTTTATTGATATTTATAGGGCATCCATCCAAATACAATAGAATACACTTTCTTCTCAAGTGCTCATGGAACATTCTCCAGGATAGATCATATCTTGGGTCACAAATCAAGCCTTGGTAAATTTAAGAAAATTGAAATTGTAACAACTATGTTTTCCGACCACAATGCTATGAGACTAGATATCAATTACAGGAAAAAATATGTAAAAAATACAAACACAAGGAGGCTAAATAATACACTACTTAATAACCAAGAGATCATTGAAGAAATGAAAGAGGAAATCAGAAAATACCTAGAAACAAATGACAATGAAAACACGACGACCCAAAACCTATGGGATGCAGTAAAAGCAATTCTAAGAGGGAAGCTTATAGCAATACAATCCTACCTCAAGAAACAAGAAACATCTCAAATAAACAACCTAACCTTACACCTAAAGCAATTAGAGAAAGAAGAAGAAAAAAATCCCAAAGTTAGCAGAAGGAAAGAAATAATAAATATCAGATCAGAAATAAATGAAAAAGAAACGAAGGAAACAGTAGCAAAGATCAATAAAACTAAAAGCTGGTTCTTTGAGAAGATAAACAAAATTGATAAACCATTAGCCAGACTCATCAAGAAAAAAAGGGAGAAGACTCAAATCAATAGAATTAGAAATGAAAAAGGAGAAGTAACAACTGACACTGCAGGAATACAAAGGATCATGACAGATGACAAGCAACTATATGCCAATAAAATGGACAACCTGGAAGAAATGGACAAATTCTTAGAAAAGCACAACCTTCCGAGACTGAACCAGGAAGAAATAGAAAATATAAACAGACCAATCCCAAGCACTGAAATTGAAACTGTGATTAAAAATCTTCCAACAAACAAAAGCACAGGACCAGAGGTCTTCACAGGTGAATTCTGTCAAACATTTAGAGAAGACCTAATACCTATCCTTCTCAAACTCTTCCAAAATATATTAGAGGGAGGAACACTCCCAAACTCATTCAACGAGGTCACCATCACCCTGATACCAAAACCAGACACAGATGTCACAAAGAAATAAAACAACAGGCCAATATCATTGATAAACATAGATGCAGAAATCCTCAACCAAATACTAGCACACAGAATCCAACAACACATTAAAAGGATCATACACCATGATCAAGTGGGGTTTAAACCAAGAATGCAAGGATTCTTCAATATATGCAAATCAGCCAATATGATAAACCATATTAACAAACTGAAGAATAAAAACCATATGATCATCTCAATAGATGCAGAAAAATCTTTTGACAAAATTCAACACCCTTTTATGATAAAAACCCTCCAGAAAGTAGTCATAGAGGGCATTTACCTCAACATAATAAAGGCCATATATGACAAACCCACAGCCAACATGATTCTCAATGGTGAAAAAGTGAAACCGTTTCCCCTGAGATCAGGAACAAGACAAGGTTGTCCACTCTCAGCAATATTATTCAACATACTTTTCGAATTTTTAGCCACAGCAATCAAAGAAGAAAAAGAAATAAATGGAATCCAAATCGGAAAAGAAGAAGTATAGTACCATGAAGTATGTATAGTACCATGTCACTGTTTGCAGATGACATGGTACTATACCTAGAGAATCCTAAACGTGCAACTAGAAAACTACTAGAGCTAATCATTGATTTTGGTAAAGTAGCAGGATACAAAATTAATGCACAGAAATCTTTTGCATTCCTATACACTAATGATGAAAAATCTGAAAGCTAAATTAAGGAAACACTCCCCTTTACCATTGCAACAAAAAGAATAAAATACTTTGGAATAAACCTACCTAAGGAGACAAAAGTCCTGTATGCAGAAAACTATAAGACACTGATGAAAGAATTAAAGATGATACAAGCAGATGGAGAGATATACCATGTTCTTGGATTGGAAGAATCAACATTGTGAAAATGACTATACTACCCAAAGCAATCTACAGATTCAATGCAATCCCTATCAAACTACCAATGGCATTTTTCACAGTACTAGAACAAAAAATTTCACAATTTGTAGGGAAACACAAAAGACTCCGAATAGCCAAAGCCATCTTGAGAAAGAAAAACGGAGCTGGAGCAATCAGGCTTCCTGATTTCAGACTATACTGCAAAGCTACAGTAATCAAGACAGTATGGCACCGTCAGAAAAATAGAAATATAGATCAGTGGAACAGGATAGAAAGCCCAGAGATAAACCCACGCACATATGGTTGCCTTATCTTTGATAAAGGAGGCAAGAATATGCAATAGAGAAAAAACAGCCTCTTCAATAAGTGGTGCTGGGAAAATTGGACAGCTTCATGTAAAAGAATGAAATTAGAACACTCCCTATCACCGTATACAGAAATAAACTCAAAATGGATTAATGATCTAAATGTAAGGCCAGACACTATAAAGCTCTTAGAGGAAAACATATGCAGAACACTCTATGACATAAATCACAGCAAGAGCCTTTTTGACCCACCTCCTAGAGAAATGGAAATAAAAACAAAAATAAACAAATGGGCCCTAATGAAACCTAAAAGCTTTTGCACATCAAAGGAAACCATAAACACAACGAAAAGACAACCCTCAGAATGGGAGAAAATATTTGCAAATGAAGCAACTGACAAAGGATTAATCTCCAAAATTTACAAGCAGCTCATGCAGCTCAATATCCAAAAAACAGAAACCCAATCCACAAATGGGTGGAAGACCTAAATAGACATTTCTCCAAAGAAGATACAAAGATTGCCAACAAACACATGAAACGATGCTCAACATCACTAACCATTAGAGAAATGCAAATCAAAACTACAATGAGGTCACCTCACACCAGTCAGAATGGCCATCATCAAAAAATCTCCAAACAATAAATTCTGGAGAGGGTGTGGAGAAAAGGGAACACTCTTGCACTGTTGGTGGGAATGTAAATTGATACAGCCACTATGGAGAACCGTATGGAGGGTCTTTAAAAAACTAAAAATAGAACTACTATACGACCCAGCAATCCCACTACTGGTCATATACCCTTAGAAAACCATAATTCAAAAAGAGTCATGTACCACAATGTTCATTTCAGCTCTATTTACAATAGTCAGGACATGGAAACAACCTAAGTGTCCATTGACAGATGAATGGGTAAAGAAGATGTGGCACACATATACAATGGAATATTACTCAGCCATAAAAAGAAACGAAATTGAGTTATTTGTAGTGAGGTGGATGGACCTAGAGACTGTCGTACAGAGTGATGTAAATCAGAAAGAGAAAAACAAATACCATATGCTAACACATGTATATGGAATCTAAAAAAAAAAAAAAAAATGGTTCTGAAGAACCTAGGGGCAGAACAGGAATAAAGATGCAGATGTAGAGAATGGACTTGAGGATCCTGGGAGTGGGAAGGGTAAGCTGGGACGAAGTGAGAGAGTGGCATGGATATATATACACTATCAAATGTAAAATGGAGAGCTAGTGGGAAGCAGCCGCATAGCACAGGGAGATCAGCTCAGTGCTTTGTGACCTCCTAGAGGGGAGGGATAGGGAAGATGGGAGGGAGACGCAAGAGGGAGGAGATATAGGGATACATGTAAATGTATAACTGATTCACTTTGTTATAAAGCAGAAACTAACACACCATTGTAAAGCAATTATCCTCCAATAAAGATGTTTAAAAAACAAATAAACAAACAAAAAAGCAGTCTTATGTTTCTCAAATTCATTTTACTGCAAAGTACTAAATGATTTATAACAGTATATCTCAGAGCGGGGGTTAGTGCCCCCCAGGGCCAATTTTGAATATTCATAGAGGTATTCATGTTTTCTGATAGAAATATGCCTGAGAATTTACATTTAGCAATGCATATTATTTTAATATAGATTACTTTCCTTATACTCATTTTTAAGTTTCAGTTATACATTGTGTTGACACTTTATCAGTTTTCTGGAGGTATAAATAAATACAGTAAAATTCAGCAACATTGAGTGTACAATTTGATGTGTTTTACAACTGTACAGGCATGTAACCACTGACAAAAGCATTAATAAACATAGCTGTCACCTCAAAAAGTTTCCTCATGCACCTTTGTTACCGATCTTTTCCACATCCCTGGTTTCTGGCAACCACTGATATGCTGTCTGCCACTTCAGTTTTACCAAAATGTTTGGCATTTTGTGAACCACAATTTCTTTTGGATGGGTAAAGTACAATGTATATACACGCAAGTGGTGAGAAAAAAGATCATATCAGGAAGAATCTTAAGTGACATGCTTAAAGTTTTTTACTTATCTTAAAGGCAATGAAGAGCTATCAGTGGATCTTTAACAAGAAAGATTCTTGATACAATTCGAGTTTACAAATCTTCCAGGGCAGGGGGAGAATTGATTGGAGAAATGTGAGGCTGGAGGTAGAGAGAACAGTCAGAAAGCTGCTCCTACAGTTCAGGTGAGGAATGATGAAACCTGAACTAAGTCAATAATAGAAACAATGGAGTAGTGGGTACAGGATTGAGGCTGATTTGCAGGCTGTTCTACATTTTTCTAGAAACTGGAGAATGATTGGATGTCAAGGATGGAAATGCAGGTAAACAAAGGATTATATCCAGGGTTTTGGCTTCAAAAACTGGATAGATATTAAAGTTATTAACCCAAAAAGTAAACAGAGAAGTAGAATTGAGGTATAGAGAGAGGGTGGGGAGTTAATCCTTGATCATATTTAGTTTGAAGTATCTGTGAAATATTCAGGTGAAAATGTCTGATTGTTTCTAAGACCAAGAAAAATGTCTAGATTGAAGTTATGGACTTCGAAATCATTAGTATATATTGACAGCAATGTGATTTGAAGTACTATTCTGCTAACAAAATTTGAACAAAGTGTATTTCCTCTCCTATATTTTTTCTTGAAGTTAGAAATATCCTCCTTTTGGAATATCTGTGCCATCTGTATCCTCTTATTCTCTTCAACTTGCACTTATCTTGTCAAGGCTTAGATTATTTTCAACGTATACAACCACAATAGCTTCCTCACACCTACCTGAAGTTCCCCACCCAACATAACTTATATACTCCTGTCACAAGTCTTTACCCTTTCTTTTCTGTTTGCCTAAAATACTCTTCTAACCATTATTTGTAAAATTTGTATCCACCTTACAAAATCTAATTCTAAAGATTATCTTCATTTAATCTCTTTCTGTTTCTATTCCTACACACAACCACATGCAATTTCTTTCTTTGAAACTGTATAGCATTTTTCAAAAATATTGCTTATTTTGCACCACTTATGCACTTATATTATAGTTATGCATATTTCATTAATCCTCTTTATTAAATTGTAAAGTCTTTAAGCATATGGTTTGCACTTTAACCACTGTATTTACCAATGGAGCACACAAGTACTGCTTTATACTTAGAAGGCTCTCAGAAATATTCATCCATAAACACTGACAAAAGTGTTTTATCCATTTTACATAAAGACCAAATATAACTGGTTCTAATAGGGCTCCCTAATTGAAGACATCAACTACCTTCTAAAATCATTATTGACATCTAAAATGCTTTGAAATGAGAACTAATTGAATACTTATCAAGGGGGAAGAGGGGATTCTAAATTCTGAATATTGGTTAAAAAATATCAACAGGAAATTGAATACCTAGGCCCATAAAAATTTGACTTCTTAGTTCCTTGTGGATTTTTATATGCTCAAATTACATAGTAGAAACCAAGATACTTAGTTTTGCCTTTTGGTGATTATTGAACTAATTCCCATGCCCTAATTCAGTTATCTTAGTAACTTGAACTATGGATATCTTCGGCTATAATAACTTGGACTGTGAATAACTTGAACTATGCAAACAGATTTCTCATGACTAAAAACTCAAAGTTAACAATTTGTGATTCAGAATTGTAATTAACAATAATGGAAATAATGGAAAATAGCTGTTTTCAAATATTACTGAGACAGTCCAGAATGGTTCTTAAATTTTTAAGTATGTTATGCTAGACTTTGTTTTGGTCATGAAAGATGACTATTCTTGGCAGTTCATAATATGTGTTAAATAATCAAAAGTGTGAAAATGAAGATTATTTGAGAAATAAAACAACCATCTGTCCTAAACCATTTAGGTACTATTTTGCCTAGAGATTTGAAGATAAGCCAAAAGATCTCGTTTTGTATTCTAGGATGCCCATTAATTGTTGGATATCTAAGCCAGCTATGCAGACAACAATAGCTTATAAGAATATTTATGGTAAGATGTAGTTTATGGAGCTAAGAGTGTTAGGAAAAAGGTAAAGCTGGACCAGTTTAATAGGATGTCAGAGACAGAATGAAAGAATGTATGGAGGAAACTGATAGAAAAGCCTAAATGCCAGGTATCCCAGACAAATACTGACAAAGCTCTAACATTTAAAAAAATAGTGTTTTTCTTTTTTCATTAAAAGATGTTCAATATTTTTATTTTTAGTAATATGCAAAGGCAATTACTATACCTACTTTTGTTTAATTAATGTGAAAAATTACATCATTTCTTTACATTTCTAGATCGCATATCTAGATAGTATCTTTATCCAGTGACTTCATTTTCCCATATGAAAAATGGTCTGAGATTATTGCTGCATGCAGATTGAAAAAACAGCTGTGAATCTTATAGCAAAAGATAATGATGTGTACCAAAAAAACATTACCCACTTAATAGGTTTATACAACCTAACTTCTTGATGCTCATCCTAAATTTAGAAACAAAGAAAAAATACTTTTATACATAAAGATAACAGGCTTTTCGTGTCCTTTCCTTTCATAAAAAATGTTGGGTAGAAACACTGCTTAACTTCTGTCAGTATGATAAATAGCCCTAAAATTTCTATATCTGAAGTTGTTTCACCTCTTTTCTGAAGATTTTTAAGTAATTAAAAACAATGTGATTGATACCTTCAAATTTCCATAGTATCAAGTAATGTTTATAGGAGTTTGAATTAATTAATACACAATATTAGTTATGGTTTGGGTCCTTTTATAGTGACTCTGCAGTCTCCTTGTAATGTATATTGTTCAATTTGTGTATCTTTCACTGATTAATAGGACACTATATCATTTTACTAAGTCTCTGTGCTTCAAAAATATGTTACTAGCGACTTAATCAGCATAACCAGGTCTTGTCTATCGGCTACAACTGAAAGCCAAATATTCTACTCATGCCCTCAATTACTACCAGATCATGTCCTCTGGATAAGCCAATTCCAGTATCTGCCAAATGAGAATCTAAATTTCATTTATTTATAAGGTTATGGCATTATTATTTAGGCAATGTAAATAAAGTGTTTTTTCATCACATAAAAAATAAGCTATCATCATTAAAAATGTGTGATATAAAAGGGAAAAGGGGCACTGAAATAGAATTTTTCAAAGAGCTTTTCTGCAGATATCCTTTTACCGTTATTCAGCAGTGTTTGTGAAAAGCTTAAATTTAGTATGAAAATATCAGGAGACTTAGGTTGTAACCAAAGAATGTGTTTTGTTACACCTGGAACCATTTACGCCAATAAGAACAGCGCTTCTGAGGTTGCTTTATAAACTCAGAGTCAAGCTGAAAATAGGCATGTATTTTTAATATGTTTATTCATGTTATATATTTTAATAAATTCAACTTGGTTTGACAGAATATAGGAGCAGAAGCCAATGGATATGGGTTCAATTTCTGGTTCTATATTTTTTGTTTTCTCTTTGGAAAATTTTCAGACTAAGAGAAAAGTGGCAAAGATAATGCAGAGAATTTTCATATACCCTTCACTAAATCTCCTCATATATTAACATCTTACATAACTACAGCATACGTAACAAAATTAAGAAATTAGCATTTGTGCATCATTAACTACTGACTTTATGCAGATGTCTACAATTTTTCCACCAATTTATCCTCTAATGCCTTTTTTTTCTGTTCCAATGTCCAATATAGGATGCCACATTGCATTTAGTATCCCAGTCTCTTTAATTCTATTGCAGTTTCTCAGTCTTCTCCTGTTTTTCATGACTTTGCAAGTTTGAAGAGTACTGAATAGATATTTTGTAGAATGTTCTTCAACTTACGTCTGCATTCTTAATACACTGGGGTTACAGATTTTGGAGAAAAATTACCACAGAAATGATGAGCCCTTCTCATCACATGTATTAGAAGAACATGATATCAATATAACTTATTACTGGTGATGTTAACCTTGATCACTTAGTTAAGACAATGTTTGCCAGGTTTCTCTTCTAAAGTCACTATTTTTCCCTTTTTACACTCTGTTCTTTCAAAGTGAGTAATTAAGTCTAGCCTATATTCAAGGGGAAAAATTATATTAAACCTCAGGAGGAGGGGGGTTTCTCTATATGTTACTTTGAGTTCTTATTGAAGAAAGATTTATCTATTCTTCCCCATTGATTAATTGGCTGAATTATTTATGTCATTGTAGGTGCACAAATATTTATTTTATACTTTGGACTATAAATCAACAACGTGCTGCTTATTTTGCTGCTCAGATTGTTCTAGTTTTGGCCATTGGGAGTTCTTTCAGAGTGGTTCCTGTGACCCTTGACATGACCCATCTTTTTTTTTTAATACTACTTACCTCTTCTTACTATCTGGAAATACTAAATTCTATTGGCTCATCTTGTATTTTCCCTACCCGAGTCCTGGTATCAGCCATTTATCCTAGGTCTGGTTCTCTTTTTAAATATCCAGGTAATTTATAATATATCCCATTTTAAAGATAAACACAAAATATTTGTATGTTAACGATAGAGAAATGCTGAATATGTCTAAGCAAATCCATATACATAGAACCACACAGAGTCATAAAACTCTAACCCACTTGGTTCATTATCAGATGGTTCTAATTAATATAGGTTTCAGAAAAAATAATCAAATAAGAACAAAATTATATAAATATGATAGGAGAGACAAAGTGTAACAAGCTTAAAATAAGTATTAAATTCTAGGATATAAAAGCATCGAGTTGTATTGCCCATACAGAAACATTTCTAGTGGAAAGAGTCATGAACTGATTTAAGATCAGTTTCTGCTTTAAAAACATAATAATATTTTCATTCTTGACACAACTGCTAACATTTTTTTTTAAATCTTAGGACAACTTCATCAGGCTCATATTATATTCATATAATGAAAAGCATTTCTAAATGAACACTAAAACATTTTGTGAGCTCTGAATCTATTGGGAGAATAGTGGACTTTTGCCAGTCCATACTTATTCTTAGCAAAAGATAAGAAACTTTGCCAAATGTTTTATTTTAATCCTCCTCCATAGCAGTGAACACAGTTTTGTCTACATAAGGTAAGCGTTTCCAAATATATTGTACTATTTTTCTCCAAGCTGTTTTCATCCAATTTTTTTTTACTTATTTTTTTTAATAAATAAACTGGACATAAGTTTCTCTTAAAGGCACTGATTATTTTATTAGATATGACTAACCACGTACCAGCTTTGATAATTGTCATAAAGAGAGAAGTGGTCCCAGGTGATTGGAACCCACTGAGAGCAAGAGCCATGCTTTTTCCCCCAATGTTTGTTAGTTATGCCCAATTTCTGAATACATTTACAGCAACATCACCATAATTAACATCAGCAGTGACATAAAACTTCTAAGTTGCTGCACTTTTGTACTTAAATTCTCATCTTATTTGGCCTCTTTTGAACACATTCTTGTTCTTAAAACTCTATTCACTTCTCCTCCCTCCTAATTTTCTGTAGAAGGAGAAGAGCTTGAAATGCTCTTCTCCTTCTACAGGAAACTTAAATAGAGATCTCCCTACTCTAAGATCTTTTAGAGGTTCTCAATCTGTTTCTTAGAGGAAACATTATTTGTGAATATCTTAAATTTACAAATGTATTCATCAAATTATCAATATAGTTTGCACCTCCATTTTTATTATTGAATATCCAAATTTTATCCAAGGATATAAAAGCGTAAGCAATGATAAAACTGTAATGAAAATACATAAATTAGTAGTATGGTCGTAATTATAATATGCTTAAATGCTATGTGATATTTTCAGTGTGTGTCATTCTGAATTCATGTCTATGGTTGCTCATATACTGCACATCTTTACTTAGCGATATTTGATCTGCTGGTTTGTGTTTATACCTGGGCTGTAAAATATTTGTCAATCATTCTGTGATATCAATAACGATAAATAACAGTTTTCTTTCAGTATGAACTAAATAGTGCTACCACTAATAGAATTACAGATGCAAGCACCAGATGTTTGAACTAACCTATACAGTCATTTGCATAGGAAATTAACATATCTCATCAAGCTTTTAAAATCTTGAAAATCTCATAAGAACCCTGTAAAAGATTAATTGTAAAAGATGTGGATCACATTCTGCTGATGCCTGGTTAAGACTGTTGGTTGGCTTCTAAAGAAAAGCCCACAGGGTAGCAGTTCCTAGGTGGATTTACCATAGTTCAACCTCAGGGCATGGAGTTTGAAGGCTAAAAAACCTGATTTGTCATCACTCCAGTGAGGATCTTTCTTTGCTGAAGGGCAGACTTACTAACTTGTCTCACAGAGACTAAAATGCAAAGACTAGAATATCAATTTATTAACTTTACATGAGAAATATAAATTCCAAAGGAGGGGTGGATGCTAGACTTCTCTAGCCAGTGAATTCTCTCCCTGTAGATAACATAGATGGCAGATGAAAATTTAATTGGCAGGTTGCTTAGTGAGCCAACATAAAGAATAGAAGGATTAGTTTTCATTTTAATGTTTAACGCCACCAGCTAAATATAATCTGTTACATTTATCTCCACAATAGAGATATGCCTGCCTGACACAAGTGAAATATTTGAACAAAGATGTATCTTCCCTGGATAATAATTAGGAGCTTCTTAGTGCCCCAGTCTCCTTTCTCTGTAATTCCGGTTGTTCACCATCTACCACCTCTTTTTTTCTTTAGGAAGACCTGGGAGACATAAAAACTGTTGAGGGTAATTTTTTGCATTGTCCTGATTAGATTATTTATATATTGGTTTAATTATTTAGTCCTAAGGTAATGATTCGACTTACTTTATTTTAAGATTCTTGAGATCATGTTGTTTTTCAAGCTATTTTTGAATAAATGCAAACCAACGATTCCATCTTACTTCAAAGCTTTTATGACTCCCAAATGAATATAACTTCAGGACATCATTTTTTCTGAGTTTCTTGTCATTTATTTTCCAATTCACTCATCATGTCTGTATGGCTTTTAGACAAATTATTCAAATTTAAAATACCAAGAATCAAACTGCTCTTTTTTTTCCAAAAAAATGGTATTTCTTTTTTCTTATTCCCTTAAATATTAACATGCATCTCTTTTCAAGTTTAATGAAAAGGTATATTAAGATTTTTCATTAACTATCATGTTTGTAGCAATGTGTTGTTTCTTCTATAGACTTTCTCTTTAATGTCATCTACTCCTAGGAACTTGCCCAAGGAAATACAGTCTTGTAAATTGTACAGTAACATGTTATGCCCATTTTTTCTGACTCCAAAGACCTTAATTATACTTTTATGTTACAAGTCTTCCTGACGTCATTATTACCTAACCAATTACCTAAACTGGCTTCATTAAAATGATTCTCAACTGCCCATTTTCTCTCATCACCCTTATCTTTAAGTCTCAAGTTGTATTTCTATTCCTTCTTAACCATTGACTTGCCTATTCCCTTCACCATTGCCTTATTACGCTTTGCATCATCTTCTACTTAGATCCTAATGTTATTATCCTATCCTATGTCATGTTCTGTAATCTGAGGATAAGGTGGCTTCCGTTATGTTGTTACATTTAACCATCTCAAATTTAAATCTGATCTTGTCATATTCTTGCTTAAGCTCTCAGAGGGTTTCATGTTGCCCCGTGGATTGGGTATTTAGGATGGAATATATTTCCCTAAATCCTCTCCTATCTGTGTTAATGTTACTGTTCTCCTTTCACCAAAGCATTATACTTTCTACTTCCACCTTCTCTTTAACAACTCCAAACTTTGTACATCCACTTCTCTCCCACCACAACCTTGTTTTCTTTTGCAAAAACCAATTATTAATAATCAAAAATACATTTAATGAGTACCTAACCATTTGTCATGCACTGTGCTAAGATGAATTATTAAATTTTATTTGCAAATAAGCCTATGAGTTTGTATAATTATTATTCTCAGTTTACAGATTAAGAAATTATGACTCAGAGTGAATAATTTGCCTGAAGTCTCATAGCCAGTAATTTATACAACATAGAGTTTAACCCAGGCATAAGAATTCATATTTTCAATCACTACAGAAAATAAAATGTACTCATCACTTTAAGATAGCTTGTAAAAATTCAATACTGGATTTTTACATTGTAATTAAAAATTCAGACAAAATGGAAGCATGTTCAAAATAAAAAGGAGTAAACACATGAATTATTTATAAAAAATAATAGTATGAATAATAAAAATAAACAATTCAACATAGGATTTATGAAATAAACTTAATTTATGATGTATGGTTCCACTGAAGAAAAATCTATATTATAAAGAAGAGAATACTTAGTATGATTAATAATGGCTTTATTATGGCAAATAAGTTATTGGGATCATAAAAGATATCACTACTTCTTGTAACTTTAAAGTTCAGCTCAAGTTTCACTTATAACCTTATTTTAAAAAATAAAACATGAAAATGCATTGTTAAGATAAATGACGTTTTAGAAATCATGAGGACATAGAAAGTAAATCAAAAAATCATTTTGTGAAATCCCATACCAGTATTTATGACTAAATAAAGCCTTAGATATTTTTTTCTAAAACATAATGGTATATATTTTAATACATTACAGAACATTTGCAAATTAGTGCTGTCCCACTGGCCCTAGGCCTTGAAGAAATTTAGGGCTGAGATTCGGAATCCATTTGCCATTCACCAAGTCACGTAGATTACTTGCTGCATGGTCTGAGTGTGCATTAGAAACAAAATCCTATTCATCACAATTTATTTTTAAATACCCATTGTGAACCTTGGTTTTCCTTTTAACAGAGTAGATGGAAAATAACAATGAAAGATCTGAAAAATTAGATACTTCTGACACTTGTCAGCTGCGTTCACTTGCTGTTTCAGGGGGTATTCTAAGGTATCCGTGGAGGTCAGCTCGGGTCTCCCAGGAGGCATATAACCAATGGTGCTTCCTTGTTGCTGGGACCTTTGACCTGCTATAGCTGTACCCTTTCTACCTGTTCCTCTATATGTGATTGCACTGCCATATGTATTTCTCTCTGTCTTTTGAGTCCTATTTGTTTTTGTTTCTCTCTCAGGCTTCTGACCAGCTCCTTGCCATGCTACTTGGTTTTTGTATAAGATTTCAGATTGAACACCTGATCCAGTCTATTGTCTGACCTGCCTCCATCACCTGCTTGACCTGTTTCCCTTTTCCTTATTCATACTATCCACACAATTACATAATTAACTCCTTCCCTACCTGCACACATACAGAGTTGATTTGAAAATGTGAATTTGAAATTCCACTACCCCTTCCTTGACAAAACAATACGAAATTTGAACATAAAAAGCATATCAGAGTAACCTATACAATCAACCTGTAGATGAAATCAGAAATACAGAGTTGACTAAAAAAGACAGAGTGGCTCCCATTCATTTGGTTGGTAATAGGATATAGGGGGAAAAATGTTAATTAGAAACATTTTATCAGTGCTCTTCCACCCAGTTTTCAATGCCTGTATCTTTTTGTCTACAAAGCTAAGTAGTTATAATGACAGTCTTAGCCTTCAATTTTGTCATGATGCCTTGAAAAAATTCTAACATAGGTAACATTTGGTTACATTTATACTCTGGGACCAGGGCAGTCACAACTGTAACCCACCTAGCTGCTTCTGCAAGGTAGATTGTCATTGGTGATGAATTTTCTATACTAGGCAATAGTAATGTGCTAGTGAAGTCTCCATGTCTGTTGGGGAAGAGTTTGAACCTATTTCAGATACTGGTTCACTTAACATTTCCTTCTAAAGAACCTTGAAGGAGGTAAAGCTGTTGCATTTATTGTTTGTTTATTTCAGAAATTTATATTCCCAATGCTGTAAAAAGTTGGAAGCGAGGATTGGTGGAGAAATTGGCCCTTTGCCCTGGTTTATCTACTTTCCTAGGAACAATGCCTCATGACTTAGGCCTGAAAAGTGCTTGCTCATGTGCATTGTCTTCTTTCCCAAGTCAGTCTCTACTCACTTCCCATCACTTTTTCTACTATAACTTTCCCTCTTTGTTCCATGTACTCCCTTTCCTAAGTTCTGCTAACTCCTCCCATGTAAATACTCACATCTCAGTTTCCTTTAGGCCCTTCCCATTTCTTACAAATGTTTCATCCTCTTGATTCTGCTACTACCTTCAGCTTTGATGCCATGAAGTTTGGTGTCTCTGTTCAGTGTATTGGATCTCCTGGAGGCAGGAAGATGAGCTTTGTCCAGTAGAGAAGTGAGGGACAAGACCTGGCATGGTGGGAAGGCCAAGGTGTCTTCCTTGGGGTGTGGTTGAGTATATTTCACAGTAACTACAATTTTAAAACAGACCTCATTCTCTGAGGATTAATTTTCTCTTCCACCACCTTTCTTATTGATCTAGGTGATAAATCCCTCCTATTAACATAATGCTGATCCCATTGCTGACAAAAGAGTAACCCTGACTTCATTTCATAAAAAGAGCATTTCTCCCTTTCCTTGTCTGAATTACACTACAAAACCTCCCCCATCGTAACAAATGGTGCCGTGCCTGAAGGGATTTCCTCTAATAACTAAATTTCTCTTTAACCAGAGTATAAAACAGAAGAAGAAAAGGTAGGAGTTGAACTGTGACTCTCAAACAGAGCTCTGGCATGAGGCTCCTTCACATGGTTTGGGCTTCCCAAAGCATAGCAAATGGGTCTTGAGAGACAGCCTTCCAAGAGAAAATGTTCACAAAACAAATGCCCCATGAAAACCAGATGGGAGTGGCACGGCCTTTATTGACCTAGCTTCAAAAGGTACACAGTATCACTTCCACCTTTGAGTTGATAAGGCCAGCTCAGATGCATGTGATGAGAATTAGGTTCCAAATCTTGATGAGGACATAGTAAGGTCACCTTACAGAAGAGAATGTGCGATGGAAGATACAATCCAGTTATTTTTGGAACTGCAGTCTGGCACACAAGTCATACCTGCTGGGATCTGCCCAAATTCCTGACCCACAGAATCCATGAACATAATAAAAATTACTGTTTTTCAGCACTAAGTTTTGGGATAGTTTGCCATGCAGCAAAAGATAACCAGAATAGTGGCCTATGAGACAGTCACTGCTGTAGCATTTATTACTGCTTCAGGCAACACTCAACAGCTGACCAATATAGCCCAACTGAAGTGCTCACAGCTTAGAGTCAATAAAATGAGATCCATGATGCTCTAACTTTGGAAAATGAAATGCAGACTTTATTTGAATGCCACGGAGGCCACATCATGGGGGAAAACAAATGGTTCCAAATAATTCAGAGCTTCCTTTATTCAGAGTTTCAATATATACCCACTGATCTCTTTGTTATGCTATTCTCTGTGACTGCTACTTAACTGAGTACCTTCCGAAGGAAGATATAACAAGTAAGACTTCTGGACCCTGTGATTCTGATCTTTGCCCTTGATTACACTATTGATTTATTTTTTCATGGGTAAATAATGGAAGATAGTTTTTTAAATTGTCATGATATTTGTAGAAAGTGTTATGATACTTCCTATTTGCTTTTTTTCCCGTTTTACCAGTATGAGAAGAGCAAATTTTTTAAAAGCATGTATTCAGAAGTACTTGTCAACTATAATTTCTTTACAGTCTAGCCCAGCAGCTCTTGCTACACAAATAACTGAACTTCTTACTCTAAAGCTTACTCAGAAGCCAACTGATTATAACTTGATGTCACATGTAGCCATACTATAGCAAAAGAAAATAAATATATGGGGGTTTATGTATACACACACACACACACACACACACACGCACACACACACACACAGGCACACACATATACTTGTATATGGGAAAGTGATTATATATGCTATACACATAAATATAGCTAGTACATATATGCATCAATATAGTAATATATGTGCATACATAGATTAGCATATACACATATATATGATTTCTCCTTGAGCTTTTCTTCCTTATTCTAAATTTAGATTTCTGGTTTATTCATATGAACCTATAAGCTCTGCTATTTAGGGTCTATCTTTGAGAAATTGATCCATTCTCTGTGCACGTATTAAATCAAGATTCTGGTCATAAAGTACTTTGGACTGTGAGGGATTAAATAAGACAAGTTTCAACTCAAAAGCATTCTAGATAGTCAACTTTAAAGTCTTACTATTATTTTCCAATATCTCAGTGCATCTCTTTCTACTGTGAATGCATATTATCCATATAGTTGCAAAGAATATGGAAGAAACATGGAAAGGGTTCCATTTCAGCTTGGCAATGTGCATTGTTTTACCTTCTGGTAAATCAAGACTACAGAGCCATATAGAAAACATAGAACCTTTACTAATTTTTATCATCACTCAAAATATCTATCACATTATGTCACATACTTCTGTCTATAAATGTGTATATGTAGATGGTGTGTGTGTATACAAAATTATGTATAATAGATACTATAACAAACTTATTGATTTCAGATCAAATACATGCTTATTTGAAATTAAATTTTTAATAATAAATTTTGAAATACATATAAAATTACATGTACTCTATATAAAATTACCTACATAAGTTTTTCTGAGAACTGTTTTTTGTTTCAGAATGGGAAAAGTTATGACTATTATCTGATGCTAATAGTTGTAGAAATGACTCACTATTTTTAATGGTTATGAGTATAGTGGTTAACAACACAAGCCTGGATTCATTATCTACTTTTACTTTCTTTTATGGGTATGACATCAGGCAAGTTAATTATCCTCTGTAATTTTAAGTTTCCTCATCTGTAAAATAATAATAATAATTCTGAGGATCAAGTGAGGGAATTAATGTAAAGCTATGAGAATTTAAAAAGTCAATTTGTATAGTTCTTAGAACAGTTCCTGGGACATGGTAAACACTCAGTAATATTAATTGTGGTTCTTAGCTGTATCATCCATATAGAAGGATACCATAATTTCTTTAACCAATTCATTAGCATGTGCATCTGGATTGGTTCCAGTTTTTTGCTACTGTGAACACGACTCTGATGGGCATGTTTTTATGCACATCTTTTTCCATTTATTTTCTAAGTATTTATTTCTCAAGGTAGGATTTTTGAGTGAGATTTATGCATATTTTAAAGTCTTTTGATAAATACAGTCAAATTGCCATCCAATTTTCACTCTAATCAGTTGTGTACAAAACAGGAAATTGAAATATACCTTAATTTAAGATATTTTAAAGTCATTTCCAAATAATTTCGTTTTATTGTTTTAAAATCTTATATACACAAAAGGGGATTTTTAAATGATTTAAGTAAAATGCCATACATTTTTGTTAGATATTTAAATAGCTCAACTCATTTATTTGCAAGTAAATTATTCATTTTGTTGATGACAATTAGAAAATTGTTTCATTCCAATTGGTTGTGCTATATGCTTCTCAGCATATACTTGGACCAGTCCCTCCCTGGCAGTTAGTGATTATGGGCTGAGAACAAAGGTTTTATTTTAAACTTTACCTAAATCAATAATAACTTAAGTAAATCTACTGCCAGAAATGTCATGGAATCTGGCATTTCATTCCTAAAAAATACACTAAAGACTTGGAGTTACACACTGTTAGAATTTATTCATGCCCCTAGTCCTTTTTTTCCCATGGATGTCTGAGAATTATAGATACTGATTTCACTAAATATTTAACCTTCAGGATGTATTTGTTACAATTACAGTAGCTATTTCCCCCACCTGCCCAGCCAGTGTTTGAAAGCAATATCCCCACACCCAACCAAAAGATAAATTGTTTGAAAAAGCTTTCAGATTCAGTTTGGAACAACAAAATAATTCAATATGAGCTGATGTAAAAAGTAAAATAGCTTCAGTTTTGTTCTTATTGCTGGCCCTTTCCTGTGCTTCTTGATTTAGTGGGCATCATAAAAGTTTAAAGTGAGTTAACTGTTTTATCTCATACAGTGCAGGCTATATCTTCACTTTAAAGAGACCTCTGTAAAAGAAGAAAGAACTCTGAGACAGCCTTTAAAATGAGTCAAGTTGGAAAGTTTATGCTCTTCCTGGAGTCTTTGTGTTCTGCTGGTTGCCGGGTGTCAGAGCATCTGCTCTGGAAGTTGTTGATGTCACACAGCAGCAGGGGAAGAACACTTGATTTTCTGTAATTGATTTTATTCTTTAGGATGAAGATGTCTGCTTCTGCTTTTGCAGGAGGACTTAATGGAGTTTTATAGATATTTTTAAAACGTAGACAGTCATGCTTACATTTTTAGGCACTCTGTTTGCCAGAGGTGGAATTGTCAGGGTAAATAGGAGGCTAATAGGGAGAGACCTTGTATCCTCAATGCCTGAAGGGAACCAGTCAGAGACCAAACAATTAGTGGTAGCTTGTGCATGTCAGAAGCTCTAGCAAACACACAGTCAATTATTAAATGGGTTTTGCCACCAGGTGAATGTACTTCAGTGTAAGCAGTATGAAACTGCAATCAAGCTGATCAAATGCCATTTTTTTGCTGAGGAGTGAAATAGTGACTTGGTGGAGAACAGTATGTGCAAACTAAACTAAAATGATCATCAGCTTGACATGAATAAATTACTTTTTTCCTTAAGAAAAAAAATCATCAACTCTATATGGATTAACTTCTTAAGTTTTGTCAGGAGTTTCAAAATAAATCCAATAAAATGTCCTATTTTACCTTTAAATTGTTTTTTAATATTAAAAAACAAAAGCAACTGAACTGGGTCCTGCCACTTGGCAGAAAGCCACTCACATTCATTCTCTTCTCTTTTGTCTCCTACACAGTCCCCTGTCCTAATAATAAGCATCATTTTAATGAATTGCTGACTACTTTATTGACTGGCCTCAGAACTTGGTCAGTTCTTACTGGATTGGAATCATTAATTTAGGAAGTGTACATTGCAGTTTAGTCCAAATCAGTTAGTAAACATTAATAAGGACAGTAATAACATTCCTGCCCTCATTAGAATCCATCAAGTCTCAATTGCTTAATAAGGCTTTATTAGTGAAAACTAGAAGAATATAATACTTAAATACTGGGGAAATGAAGAACTATGCAAAGATATTTTAGTAATAACCAAAGTTTTGCCTAATGAGGCACAAAGAAGAAAAAAACCCAGCTCCCAACCTTATATAATGCCATGTTATGGGGCCATAGAACTTTTCTGATTCCAAAATAGGAATGCAAAATTGTATTTGACATGTTTAAGTAGTTTACATGTTAATAAAGTTAGAAAAGTTTAATGGGAGACACAATAATCCCACTCTATTATATACTTCTGAGGGGCAATTTTGCTGTTTGAGTTATAAGAAAATTTTTATAAGGAAGAATCTCTTAGCTGATGACAAAATAAACTGATTTGGGGCAAAATTAACTTGGAGAAAATGAACAGATGCCCAAGCAGTGGATTTTTAACTTAACCCTTTTAACTGATGGCAAATGTCACAGAAAGCTATCCACTATTTTCTTGTCAGAACTGCAGAGGAGAAAAACAAGATTTTATGGCTGAATAATTCAACTTTCACCTCTGAAATCTGTGTCATGTCAGGGGTGCTACATCAAGCAAGAAGACCAGCAAATCCAAGAAGAATTTATTTCACAAAGAATAAAATATAGCATACTTTAGAAATACGATCTAGTAGTTTAATAAAAGAATATTCCAGAATTCTGAATCATGCAAACAGAAGATGCCTTTTCATCATCTTGGAAACAATTTTTAATCAATAACCAAAATAAAGCAAAACACAACAAAAAAGCAACTAAACACTATCATGTTCTTATCAATTCTCAGCAATTTATAATAAAATAAAATTCAGTTTCTAATACCATAGGCTTAATAATGAAGACCTCTTCAATAAAATGCAGCTATATTGTTATCAATATATATCATACCTGTTATGAGGAGTACAAAAATATTTATCAAAGGAGTAATTATAATAAATGTAGAAGATTAGGCATTATAATAAAGGTAGAAGATTCAGATTATTCCTGAAGCACTTTAGTAGGAAGAATAAAATATTCTGATATTATTTTACATATATGAATTTTAATTTTAATTATAAATTATATACATCACATGACAGAAATGTCAGAAAATATTGCAAAGGATAAAATTGAAACCCACAATCTTTTCTTTAACATGGATATAATCAGAAGTGGTATTCAAGATATTGATAACTAGTGAGTTGATATTCTTCAAATATTTGAAATTATACATTATTTGTAAAATGAAGAGTTTGGCATTTTCCAAAGAGAGTGCTAACCTTTGCCCTCACCTTCTTTGAGTTAATTTCTTGGCCCCTGGAATGTTGTGTGTGATAGGCATGTCTTGGTTTATTTGAGGACTTTGGGTCATTCCAGACAGTCTTGAAAAAGTGACCTCAGGTGGGGCTTTGGTTCATGTGATATGAATCACCTGGAGACTGAAGTCAGCCATGTGGACAATCAATCAATCAATCAATCATGCCTACATAATGAAACCTTAAAAACTGGGCACTGGAGCTTGGGTGAACTTCTCTGGTTGTCAATAATCTGAGCGTATTGTCACACATCAGTGCTGGAAGAGCAATGTGTCCTCACTTCAGGGAGAGAGGACAATAGAAGGTCTATGTTAGAACCCTCCTAAATCTGACCTATGAATCTCGTACTTTGGCTTATCTTAATCTGTATCCTTTCCTTGTAATGAACTTTAGCAGTGAGTATAACAGCTTTCAGTGACTTCTGTTCATCTTTCTAGTGAATCATCAAACCTGAGGGTGGTTTTGGAAACCACCTGAATTTACAGGTGGTGTCAGAAGTGAGCACAATTCTTGGGACTCTGCCCTCTAATTTTGTTGTTGGCCTGAACTCCTTGTAATCTCTATGTTGTACCACATGCCTTACTAGTGTTTAGTACGTTTAAGTACATTTATGTACATTTAGTACATTTAGTACTTACATACATGTAATGTAAACCACCCATGAAATCAATCTGATAGTTTTCAAATTATTAATATTCATCAATTGTTTATGTGATAACACTACTCCAATAATACTGTTTGAGCCATGATTTAGTATATGGAACTACATTAAACTTTTAAAAAGACTTCTCCATTAAATTGATAGTCATTGTATGGCTTTCATTTATAAAATATAAATGATTATCTTAATATCAACAAAAGTATTTATTATACTCTGTCCTTTCTCATCCTTTTTCCTTTTTGATCCTCTGACTGAATAATTTCAAATGACTTGTCTTTGAATTCATTGATTCTTTCCTCTGCTTGATTGAGTCTGTTTAAGCTCTCTATTAAAATTTTCAGTTTAATCATTGTATACTTCAGGTCCAGAATTTCTGTTTGATTCTTTTTTATGACATATCTCTTTGTTGAACTTCTCATTTTGTTCATGTATTGTTTTCCTGATTTTGTTTTAGTTGACTGTACGTGTTCTCTTGTATCTCATGTGTTTAAAGATGATTATTTTGAGTTATTTGTCAAGCAGTTCATAGATCTCTATTTCTTTTTCTTTTCTTTCAATAACAATTGTATATTTTTAAGTTGTACAACATGATGATTTGATATACATATACATAGTGAAATGATTACTACAGTCAAGCTAAATAACTCCCATCTCCTCACAGAGTTACCATTTTTGTGTATGGTAAAAGCACCTGAAATCTACTCTCTTAGCATATTTCCAGTATTCAATACAGTATTACTAACTATAGTCATCATGCTGTACATTAGATACCTAGACTTATCCATTTACATTACTGAAACTTTGTATCCTTTCACTGACATCTCTCCATTTCCCTCATCCCCAATACCCCGCAATTCTACTCTCTGTTTCTATGATTTCAACTCTTTCAGATTACACATGTAAGTGAGATTATGCAGTATATGTCTTGCTGCACCTGGCTTATTATTTCACTTATCATAATGTCCTCTAGGTTCATCTATGCTATCATGAATGACAAGATTTCCTTTTATTTTAATGCTGAATAATATTCCATCAGATATAGATAAAGATATAGATATAGTTATGTCGATTCCATATCTTGGCTATTGTAGGTCTCCATTTCTTTAAGATCAGTTAGTTGAGATTTATTTTTTTCCTTTGGTAGTGTTATGTTTCCCTAATTATTCACAATCCTTATAGCTTATGTGGTGTCTGTGCATTTGAAGAAGCAGTCACCTCTTCCAGTCTTTACAGACTGGCTTTGGCAAGGAAAGTTCTTCACCAGTGAGCCCAAGCAAGATTCTGGGTGGGTTGGTTGCTGGGGTCTGTGGGTGAGTCCACAAGAAAGCCCTCTACCAGGTTCCATGGGCTGGCTGTTGAGATCCACACACTGCTTGTTGAAAGTTCCTACCCCCTTTTTTTATTCTTAGTTACCTCTAAGTGATTCAGCTTGGCCTATTCCCTCAGTGTTTGGGGGAAGGCACAGCAAAAGCAGACCTCTCAGGTAGTGCCTTGAAAGGCTGAGGAAGTTGAAAGCCCATTTCACTTCTCTTTCCCCCAGAGGAGAACTTGTGAACAAGAAGCTTCACTAGCTTGGGGTAAGAGTGATGCAGTTAAAGTGCAACTGTTCTTCTGAACTCTTTTCAATGAATTGTTTCTCTTTTCTGTGCTCCACTGGGGTCCTGTGACCCATCACCTGGATTCTGAGCTCTCACGAAGGTGTTTTCATCTGTTGCATCTGTGGATGGTTGTTAAATTAGTGTTTCTGTGGGGAGGGGAGGGATGGAACCTCTCATTATGCCATCTTGCTGACATCACTCTATCTTTTCTCAACTTCAAAACTAACAGCAATTGCATTAAAACATTTTTTAGCCCTTACAGTATTGTCTGTGAATTTATAAGTTCAACATCTCTATCTTCAACATCAACATATTAGATCATGGAAATTTACTGGGCTGCCTAAAATGAAGGCCCAATGTTATCTGCTCCTCAACATCTGTGAAACCCAGAGGGCCTTGAATGACCTAACCACACATTTCCCACTCTGCTTTCATGATAAGTCTCTCTAGAAAAACAGCACACCCCCATTTATCTCTGAGTAGCAGTTCCAGTTCCCTGTCAGCCTGAAGAATTATTCATTCTAGTCCATCACATCCTTGTGTGTGAACTGAGGGGCACCTCACTCTCTTGATAGTACAAAACTTGCCTCCCAGAGCTCTGGTTGTTCACTCTGTTCCTGGTTATAACCCTTGTCAAGCCCTGGATGATGTGTGATGTCCTCATCCCCTGGGCTATGCGTTACTAATTAATGGCCATCAATCTCATCTGTTTGATATAAAGTGTGGGATGTTTGATCATCCGCATAATCCTAGAGTGGGAATCTCTTCCTCTACAACAGGGTGGATATGAGGTGGTTAAAACAATACCACCCACTTAAATTTTAAGTAATCTCTCTGGGTGTCAGTTTCTTTATCAGTACAACGTGGATGATAGTGATAACTGTAATATTAATAAGGTTAAATATATGTTTAGAACTGTGCGCAGCATAGATTGAACACTACATAAGCATTATCTTTCATTGTGAATAATTAAATTATGTTGTAATGTCTTATATGTGTGGGAATTCAGTTGATTTTAATAAACTATCCCATTAAATGGCAATAAAATTCAACTCTTATGATCCAAAGGGGTATCCACACCTGGGTGCTACCCAGAGCCCAACAGCCCAAAATCTTTGTCTTCTACTCATACTCCTTTTCTGTTGCTTACAACCCCTCTTAGAGCCCCTGTTCCCAGCCAGTGTTTGATTTGATTCTCATTACTGTCTATGGCTTCATTCCCAGTCTCTCTCACTCTATTGAGGCAAGTCCCGTATACGCTGCAGTTTGTGTTAATGCTAATTAGAGGGTAACTGTGAAGGAAAGCTGTCTAATGGCACAGAGCCATAGTCTGTGGGGAATGCAAAAGGGGACTGAGAATTTGTTCTCTGAGGTACTGTCATCACCATCATAGAAGGCACATCCTTTATTTATATCCAGGCCTACTCTTGACCATGAAGATAAATAAAAGGAGGTGTTCAAAAGCCATTGTAACCTGGCTGATTTACAGCCATGGGACAGGGCAAGGAAGACTGATAGCTCTCCTTGAAAGGCGGAACTCTTGGGGCTACCTAGCAGAAACAGTACCAATCAAAACCAACAATAGACATAGCTGGAGTAGAATCCTATCAGCCCCCAGTGTGCAGGTTCAGAGACTCTAAGGAACTTTCTCAGGTAGCTGGGACAGTGGATAGAGTGGTGGACACTCAGAACATTTAAGAATTTGATGAAAAACATGAAGAACTTTTATGTCTTCACAATCTATACAAACCACAAAGGTATGTATCAACTAACTATCAATCTTGGCTACGATCACACTTTTATTAATTTTTAAACTATTATTAAAGATGATTTCACTCTTGTGATTTAATGAATAAAACTTAAAAAGTAGAGTGATACAAAGCAGTAGAGTTTTACTTGTGTATGGAATTATCTTATTGGACCTTAATAGCAATACATTTCATTTGCTAATAAGAAAGATATCTCCAAAACTGTGTTTCAGAAAAGGGACCTCCAGGGTCAAGCTAGGTCAACATCTGAGCAGGATTGATGCCAGCAAGCACAGCTACTTCCAGAATATTTTTCAGTAAAAGGAAGATCACCCTCTGAATCATCTCAAATTAAATCTTTGTCACAGACCTGTGTGTGTTTTAAAGGGATGCCTATAATCAAATGTCCAATCATTAGCAACTTTGGACATAATATCAGGATAGCAGTGCAACCATTTGAACACTCAAGGCCAAATAAATACCACCTATCTGTGGTTATGAAAATAGTAAATTCCAGACGATCCACCATCAATAGTTCAGCTACCCCATCGAGGGTTACTAGCACCGGTCAGTTCTCCCTGCTATCCAGTGATAACTCACAGCATCTGTTCTCTTTTTCCCACTGCCATAACATTTCTGGGTATTGTGTTATTGAAATATCACCAATGAGTTAAATGAGTGTAGACAGTTCAGAAGGAATGGATGCACAGTTTTAATACTTCAAATGAGACTAGTAAACATAGGAATAGTGAGCCTATACCTTAAGAAGAGAAAACTGAATGTGGTAGGACTGTTTTCATTGTAGAAATGGATGCAAAGAAATGTAAGTTATTGGGAAATCTGGAAGGATCCCAATTAAGAAAATAATGCGAAGATTTTCCCCTACTCCTTGGGTTGGTAAAATAGATCTGGGAAGGCCCATTGTGAACTGGTATCCTCACCTTGTAGTCTTAAAATAAACGTGTAGGGAATTGTAAGAAACACATAAATTTTACAAGATAGCCAAAACACGACTCTAATGGTTTACTAAGAAGAGTGGAAAAGTACAGATAGGTTGCCATTTTATTTCAAAGAAATTCTGACCTAAGCCTGAAGGAACTTGCTTGCTATCAAAATGAAATACTTTATTGTAACTTAAGAGATAAGGTTCACATCTTTTGAACTTGGCTTAAGCCACACCTGGGGCATTAGCACCTAGGACAGTGAGACCTTTAGTTTTAACTTTCTGTTAACTAAGCAAGCTCCCAGAATTTCACCATATTTTTGTTTGTGTGTTTATTTATAAACTTATTTATTTTTGGCTGCATTGGGTCTTTGTTGCTGCGCACGGACTTTCTCTAGTTGTGGTAAGTGAGGACTACTCTTCGTTGCAGTGCGTGGGCTTCTCATTGTGATGGCTTCTCTTGTTGCGGAGCTTGGGCTCTAGGCATGCAGGCTTCAGTAGTTGTGGCACTCAGGCTCAGTAGTCGTGGTTCGCGGGCTCTAGAGCTCAGGCTCAGTAGCTGTGGTGCACAGGCTTAGTTGCTCCACAGCTTGTAGGATCTTCCTGGACTAGGCTTGAACCCATGTCTCCTGCCCTGGCAGGTGGGTTCTTAACCACTGCACCACCAGGGAAGTCCCATGTTTGTTTGTTTTTAATTGCAAGGTTTAACAGTGCAGATATGTGGTGCAAAATAATAATAATAATAATAACAACAGTAACAACAATAATAAATTACAATGCACTTTGCTCTAATCTATCATACTGTATTCATCACAACCAACTACCTCAAATTTGAGATGGATGGGGAAAAAAATAGAGTGGACTGAAAATACTGAATTCTCATAAAATCCCCATATTTCTGGAATTGTTATCACTGGTCTATGAATGAGGGACCAAGACTCATTTAAGTATTTTATCAAATCTCACACAGCTAATAAATGCAGAAGCTGGAAATTCAAACATATCATGTGTGATTTTATACCTTGTATGCTTTCCTCTAAACCTTGCTGCCTACCAAACAATTCTATTTTGTTATCCTAATCAAAAGGAAACAGCATATTCTCCTTAGTGAGCAATAGATAAAGAGAACAAGGTCAGCCCTGAGTAAAATGATAAAGGAAGACTCAGTTGTGGTTTGGTTTGGTTTGGTTTCGTTTTTATGTTTACCTGTCTATTATAAAAGATATAACTTAGGGACAGCCAAATGGAAAAGATGCATTGGATGAGGATTGGGGGTGGGGTTGTTGCAGGAAGAGGGACCCCTTCCAGGGCCCAAGAGTGGGCTCTTGTCTAAGACCTGGAAATGAATTGTCTGAGGAGACACATGTGCTGACAATGCAAGAGACTTTATTGGAAAGGGGCACCCGGGCTGAGAGCAACAAGGTAAGGGAACCCAGGAGAACGGCACTGCCACATGGCTCGTGAGCTCAGGTTTTATGGTAATGAGGTTAGTTTCCAGGTTGTCTCTGGCCAACCATTCTGACTCAGCATTCTTCCTGGTGGCGTGCGCATCACTCAGCCAAGATGATGAGCGAGAAGGATTCTGGGAGGTTGGTAGGATATAGGGACTGGCATCTCCTCTCTCCTTTTGACCTGGTTGGTGGTAGCTTGTTAGTTCCGAGTTCCTTACCAGGACCTCCTATTGTAAGATAACTCATGCAAGTGGTTACTATCATGCCTGGCCAGTGCGGGTGGTTTTGGTCAGTGGTTCCCCTAACAAGTCCTTCCTGAGAGACTTCCTACTCAAGACACTTCTTGGGAATTGGGGTGGAAGTATCTTTCTTCTGTAACTACTTCCTGCTGAGAGTGGGCATAGTCCTGCCTAGTACAGTAGAAGTCTCTCTCCACCTGATCAGCAATTTCTCCTCTACTTGTACTAATAAAGTTAATAAGGTTACCATGTCATATGCCCCTTAGCCTCTAGGTAAATTGTAAAGCTACCAAGAAGAAACTGAAGATAACCCTTCTTTCTGTTATTACAAATATCCAAGTTGAAGAAACAATGCTTGGTATTCCAGAAGAGGAGGAGTGTAAGGTGAGGGCCTTTGAAAAGATATAGACAGGAACAGAGAAAGGGAAAGAGTTTTCTCCAAGTCTCAAGAGGGATTTGAGGTACACAGATTCTTCAAGATGTGGGACCTACGTCTTATTCTTTTAAAATGTTCAAGAATATAGCTAGATGCATAGAGAGACTTGAAAATGTTCTCATTCTCTGGGGATATTGAAAGCCACAGAATCATTTTAACTGCAAAACAATCATATGGACTCGGTCCATGAGCATCTCAATAGTAACCCATATGGAACAATATGGAACAGTGGGATGCTTTCACAAATAAAATGAAATGCTTTGATGAGGAGGCTCAAAAATATGAACACAGAGGGAACTCCAGTAATGACAGATGTAGTTTTCTGCCACCAAATGGGATGGGGACTCAGTATTCAATTTGAATTTACTGAAAAAACTTTATAAATGGTAATTCATTCATATCCCCTTTTGTGGAATGAGGATCATATTTGTTTACCTAGGTTGAAAACAAACTATCTATATCCCGGGTTGTATAATTAAAAACAAACAAACAAACAAATTTGAAAAAACTCCACTAAACTTGAAATAAAGGGAGAAAATATTTTGTCTTGGCTCTTTTAACTGGTTGAGAGACATTGCAACTGTTATATAATCATTTTCCACTGTAGGTTTTAATCTATAAAGTAAGAGATTTTAATTAGTATATCAATATAGTTGCATTCTAATATAATATTCAATGAACAGGATAACTATATAACTTATCAGCTAAGCTGAGAAATTGTTTAGCAAAAAAGAGTGCTAAAATAATAAAATTATATACTTTAAAATGTTTATTTATTAGTTGACAAATTGCTTTCATTTTATTAGGAGACCTGTAAATACTATGTTTCAAAATTATTTTAGCTCTGCACACTAGAGCAAAAATCTTTATATTGATTACTAAATATCTGAATATCAAAAATAACATTCACATTTAGTTATCTGTTTTTCTCTGCATATCCCTCTAAAATTCAGTGCCACTCGTTTTATTTTATTTTATTTTTTGAAGAATATGTGGTTTTCAATACAGATATATTTTAATTATACTTGCTTATAACCTTCTTCAAACTTTTATTTTAGGTTTAGTAAGTCTAAATTGTTTACATTTTCAATTTATTTTTCTCTGTGAACCGTAATATTTTCAATTGAAAAAATATCAGTGTTACCAAAATCTATAGACACTTTAGGTCATAGTTAAAATATTTTCATAGGTATTTTTTCCCCTCATTTCCCAGTACCTACTTTGGAATATACTTGTACAAGAATTAAAATGTCTCTGATTTTTGAATATTTAACTAAATTTAGATGCTGCAAAATTGTATACCTTTGAAATTTATTTTCATTCTGGAACAGAATATAAATAAATCCAATCAAAAATTGAAGCTCCCATTGTAAGGCAATTATACTTCAATAAAGATGTTAATAAAAAAAAAAAAAAATTGAAGCTCCATCAATAATTTCTTCCATAGGTTGAAATAATCCAAAAATAAGTATAGAATTTTAAAGTTGTGACATAAGCATCATTTGTGCTCTGTTTAATTCGTAACATTCCTCTCACTTTTATAAAGATAAATGTCAATGTCTCCTTGGTTGCAAGCATTTTTTTTAAAAATTGTAATTTGATCAAAGTTTCAAAAGCTGAGTTTTTTGGTCCTTCATTTATTGAGATATTTGATTAAATGTTTCCAAAGATTAAGAACAAAATGCAAACAAAAATTTAAAGACTCAGTTGCAAGATGTTCAATGGGATTGTAAATTATTTACTTTGATTTACAAGAGTATTTCAAAAGCTCACACATTTCTAAAATACAGTTAATAACAGGCAACAGTGAAAGTGCTGTCATGCTGAAGCATTTTTTTTTTTCTATTCAACATCAGTTTTGTCACAAATATTTTGTTGGCCAGTTACTGTAACTATGTATTTATAAGAACATTTATACATTTTGACAACTTAAATTTCTACTTGAATTGGTAGAATATTGTGACTTGATTGTAATCAATTTTAAATTATATGTGTTCTTCAACCAAATCCAAGCACATTTCTGTGTCCTAGATATATTAATTTCCTAAGAACATTATTTTTAACTCGATACAATTCTCCATTAAAATTTTTATTTATATTATCACCACATAGGTGAATAATTTTATTTTTAATGTTGAACTCTTAATCTGAATTTACAGTAGTATTGGTAATGATGTAATATGTTTCAAGTTTGACAAAACAAATTTTTTTGATATTATAAATTGAATTTTAAAAAGCCAACCTTTCTTAAAAGTCAATAATTTTTTTCAAGTTTTCAATGACACTGACATACATCTGTTGATGAGGTTAACACTTTAAGAGCTATCACATCACTTTTTGTATGTCTACAAAAAAAACACCTTGGAATCAAAAATGAAAGAAAATTATTTAAATGATTTTTTTAGCCAAAAAAAAGTCATGCTTTTTGAAGGAAACATACACTCATTTACTGCAGCTACAAGTGTTAAAATGTAGTCTTCAGTTTCAATCTTCCTAAATCTTCCTACTTAGTGTGAAGTATTTAGATGCAGAGCTTTCTTCTGTAGGTATGTGTCTTCTCGTTTTCATGCATTAGTGAAATCAATATTGTTCCCATGGTGGATGATAAATGTCAACAAACATTTTGTTCAAGTTGTATGTTTCTCATCAACTCTTCAAGGAACAGCAATTAAGTCTCTAATTTTTCATTAAAGATGTACTTTTCGTATTTAGTTCATTGATAACATTCCATTTTATTGCCAAGGAAAAAACCATTTCAATACAGTAAGTTCTCCATTGAATACCTCTCTCTGTCGCTCAAAGTTGAACAGTTCAGTATCTATTCCCATGCCTATTTCTGACACTAGCATAAATTTCCCAGTTTCCAACTGACCTCCCCAGTTAGCAGCCTGGAGGCTTAGAATATTCTAGGTCACTAAGCATGGATCATGGGAGCTCAGTGGCTGGTACCCTAAATAGTCAACAGGGGCAGCAGCATCATAAATTTATCGCCACTGAGAACAGAAAGAGTAAGCTGTCCCTAGCTGTAGATGTCTTAGAGTTCCAGCACGTATCATTTAATCAGCAAAGCCCTTGTTTCTGTCCTTGAAAGAAAATGTTAATAGTGCTGCTTTTGGAAAGCATCTGGTTATTACTGGTCATCTTTCAGATTTCACTACAGTGAAATCTCTTCACTGCATGTGCATTTCAGAAGCTATTAAACAAGAACATAGCAGAAGTTAAAACCATAAATGGAGGTCAAATTCATCCTGGCTTATTTTAATGAAACTATTATTAAAAATAGTTTATTGAAAAAATAAATCCAAGACAAAGCTTGAACCAGACTGAATGTCTAGACAATAGGTATAAATTGGGACTGTTCTGGCAACTTGGATGTGTGGTCATCTTAATCATGGATTATTGATTTGTAGAGGGAATTCACTTTCCTTTTTGAAATTGCTAGGGCTGTATAGAGTTAAGTGGTTAATTTTTAACTATTTGTTGAAGCTGCTAAATTATTGGAAAGAGTGCTGAAAAAATTTCCTCCTGAAAAAGAGCTACAAGCTAACAATTCTAAGGGCTTTTGATCAAAGAATATGGCTGCCTCAGCAGAATAATAACTCCTTATTCATGATGAGAATATGAGATGGCATGTAGTTATTTTAATGATAGTATGAGTTTTTATTACTTAGATAATGGCAACGATATGAAGATAGCTATAATAGCTGTGAGTTGATTTCAAAGTCTATAATGAAAATAAGTTGGAGAATGATTTTTTGCCAATAAATCAAACTGAAAATCAGAAATAAAAGAATAAAAATGGCCAAACACTCATGAGACTATAAGATAAATGTATGAACGTAAAAGTTACCAGTTTTTATCATTAACAATAAAATAAAGAAAAAGAAAAATACTAATACTTTGGTCAAAATTGTTCCAGACAACTTGATAATATCCCACCTATGTTTAATTTATGTAATTATATAGTTAATCTACATATCACATTCCAGTGAGAATAAACCGCTTTCCAAAAGAAAATAATAAATTGGGGCAGGGTGAAGATAAAAATAGAAAAAATAAGATAAAGCCAAAAGTGTCATCAGAGCTCAGAATTCACGAGTTTTTAAACATTGCCAGGTAGGTTTCATAAATTAACTTCTTGAGTATCACCACAGTTGATACAAAGAGAAAAATCAAGAATATTGTGTCTTTACTTTATTCACAAGCTAATGATAAGCTATATTCTCAGGAAAAATGGGCCTCTTTTTGATAGTGTTACCAATGAAAAAGAATCTTGGAAAGCTACAGACCACCTTCCAAGTTTAAATGTTTCCTCTTTTCTATCTTCCAGTAAGTGCACAGGCCTACTCTGAGTGCAAAGAAGTTTGAAACCAATTATGCCAGGAGTTTACGTAGAGATGAACTGATGGCATTTAGCCTGTCCATAATTTATTCCTGAAGTTGTTCTGAGACAATGAGCTAAATAGGAGGTATTCACTCAGAGTAAAATGTGAACATAATTTATTCAGGTTTATCCTCCATGATAAAATGCAGCACTACCAGGTCTGTTCCTTAAGTAAATATATCAGGACTTTTGGATACAGATAACACATAACTCTGTAAAGATTGATGCCCTGGGGACAACTGCCTCACATTCAAACTGTTCCATGTAGGACCTGGGGTAGAACTCATGGCCAAATCATTTCTAAGAGCAAATTAATTATACTGCAAATTATGTAGAATACACAAAAATTCATTGAGATTTTATGTATATAAATTTAAGACCACACGTATGCACACATGCTTATGCATTTATTTAAATTCATATAGTGTACATTTAAACATAAATGTGAATTTTAGAGTTCGTTATGGCCCATGAATATCTTATTGCTGATGAACTGTTAGTTCATGAACTTATCAACTCTTAGTTGATGAACTCTTCATTGAAACTCCAAGCTTTCCAAATGTTGCAGTTAAAGCTGACCTTTTAAGTAGTGTACTTTACTTCTCCAGGACAAAATATTTGCAGATATATGGTTGATATAAAGAGAAAAATCAAGAATATTGCGTCTTCACTTTATTCACAAGCTAATCATAAGCTAGATTCTCAGGAAAAATGGGTCTCTTTTTGATAGCGTATTGTTTTAAGGCTATACCTACACTCTTAGATTTGGTTAATTCATTTATTAGTTCTCCTGGAAAAGGGAAAGAACTTTTAGCTAGCATTTCTTATCCTGTTAGTTGAATTGATCAAAGTTCATTAGCTCTTCCCTTCAAGGAGCTCCAAACATGCTTTAAACTTTTGAAAATTCATGTTGGAGGTGCCTTTTTTTTAACACTTAAGTACCCACTGATGTGACATGTCATTTCTAGAGGAACTATTTATATTTCATCCGTGGATTTAATTATATATTGTCCTTCACATGAATTTCTATATCTTTTATATTTTGGTTTTAAGTTTCTGTTTGAAATTTAACTTATAATTTTAGCTGCAATTTGCAATCCAGGTGCAGAATAAAACCCAAGTTCCTAAACTGTCCCAAAATGGATTTTACTTTTGTGTATATTTAAAATTCATTCTAAATTTTAATGTATTATTTGCACAACTATTATGAGAAATATGTATACATATTTTAAAAGTTTAATTGTCTTATGGCATAAGATGAGTAATGTAACTTCCACATTAATATAATTATAAAAGAAAATTAAAATAAGCTACGCATCACAACAGCACAAGAATTTAGCAAAACTTTGCCAAAAGTGGGGAACTGTTTCCATGAGCTCTACAGAGCTAAATAGGAAGAAAGGACCACATAGGTAGGGCCAATAGGGAGAAAGTAAGAAAAGATTTCAGCTCATCTTCTTTATCTATGCCCAGTATGGTGACACAAACTAATTCAATTAAAGCATTTAGCAAATAATATCTCTCTATTGTGTCACACTGTCTTACGAAGTAATCAAGAACTTTGCCCAATTCTCTCACCCCTGTCAACTATATAAAAGGGTTAACTTGAGTTTTTGAAGGATAAAGATCATAATGGCATGAAGACTGAATCAACCATGAAGACTGAATCAGTGTCAGATATTAAATCAAGGGGCTGCTTATCCAGGCTTTTATTCCTAGTCTACTCATTTGAGAGATATATGAGAGAAAATTCCCAAAATTAGACACTTAGAACCGGAGAAAGAGGAATATATACTCCTTGGTAATATTGTAAAGAATCATAATCATCTAGAAAGGGGTAAGCAATCCAAGGTCTCTAGGCCAAATATGGCCCTCTACTGTCAAGTCAGGTTATCAAGCAAATCCTAAGGTTGGCTTGTCGTACTTCCATAAATTCAATTGGTAAGGAAATAGCAAGCGCAAATGGATTTTAGACAATTTATTGTTCACAGCATGCACCACATTGGCTCTCCTTGCCCATCCCTGCTCCAGTCCAATGGGGGATAACACAGTGCCTGCCCAGGTGGATGATACACACGTAAGTTAGAGTCACAGCCAAGGAAAACTGAGCCTAGGATTCTCCTAATCTTATAAAAAAGCTGCTAGGACATCTGCCCAACCTTTGTCTCAGAGACAGACATTATCATTTTACTCTGGAATGTAGTTAAATGTTCAGGGGGAAAGGGGAAGGATTCACTAGGTTTATTACTTAGATATGTAGGCAAATCTCTTCCCAGAAAGGAGAACTTTACTATTCTAGAAAGCTTTGAACTCTGTATCATAGAGAGATGTTTTGCAAACATCCTTGCAGTGTCCTTTTCTTGAAGACGTGAAGAAACCAGAATTATAGAAACCAGAATTGTATCTCCTAACATCATCTTTTTTTTGTAAATAAAGTTTTTTAGAAGACAGCTATGCCCATTTGTTTAGGTATTGTCTATGGCAGCTTTTGCACTGCAACAGTAGAATTGAATAGTTGTGAGAGATACCATATGTCCTACAAAATCTAAAATAGCTGCTATCTGGCCCTTTACAGAATAAGTTTTCAGATCTCTATTCTAAACAATCTGCTGCTGTCCTAGATACAGATGGTCTCCCTGGGTGGTCAGAAAGTGGACAGGGAGTCAACAACAACAGCAACAATAAAAACAGAATAAATAAAAAGAAAGTTGTCCAAGATACAGAAAATACGAATTAAAGTAAAACTCCAGTTATCTTATTAAATTCATTTTGGAAATAGTAAAACACTGACTCAGAACTTCAGAAATCAAAAAAGTAATGTGGAAGACAAAAGTGAAAAGTTTCTTCCAGAATTAAGAGGACTAGTACAAGATATATAAATGCTTCAAAAGATAAAACAATAGATTCAAGGACAGAAAAGAGAGTCCATTTATGAGAAATAGTCCTCAAGCACTAAAAACAAAGGCATCCCTATAAAAAACAAAAAAGAATAAGAACACCTAAGCATACCTAACCTAAAAAAAAAAAGATCTAAGGAGTCAGATGAGAAGACTGACAAAAGTGATTATGGTAAGGACTTCCCTGGTGGTCCAATGGTTAAGACTCCACACATCCATTGCTGGGGGCCGGGTTCAGTCCCTGGTCAGGGAACTAAGATCCCGCATGCCATGTGGTGCAGCCAAAAAAAAAAAAAAGTGATCATGGTAAACCAACATCAGGATGTAACTTGACGACTTAAAATAACAATCAAGTATAAAAACTTAAAACAATCCACTGTACAGGAACAGGGATTAATGGTAGACTGTTCCATTATATCTTAAATAAGTAGAGAATTCTGAAGAAAATAAAATATGTATCAAGAATGATCTTATTACAACACAAACACACACACACAAAAAGAATGATCAAACCATGTGTTTTTAAGTGGATGAAGGAACAAAACTAATTCTAAATGTGTCTCAGCTCAGAAAAAATGCTACCCATGAAACAATTCTTTATAAACTTGCTCTAGAATATACCCCAATTACCTGGAAGATAAACCAAAGTTTTGAAACCAAGAGTAACTGAGTCAGCATGTAAATTACTGGAGAGTGCACATGCAGTGTTATTTTTATTTTTATTTTTAATTTTTAATTTTAAAAAATCACTTTATTTCTTAAGAATAAGTATTAATAATAAATTATAATAATTATACATTTTACTTAATCATTTGGAGATATTAAAAATTTCACACTGGATTAAAATATGTTGCCTTTGCTTTATAAATGACATAAGAAGGCCTATCTTTCAGTCACTCCCATTCAGGGTACAAAACTAGTGCACATACCAAATATAGTCAACTAGATATTAATAGGATAAAGAATAAATCAAATTAAGAAGAAATCACTTGTATGCTGGGAAGACACCAAGTCCCTACTCCGTAAATTTGTTGAACACAAGTTATCTGTGATGAAAGAAATGAACATTTATGGTTCACATTGTAGTAATCAGGAACTTAAAACATCCAGGAAATTAGAGTTAGGAAAAATGGCTAATATAACTGTTCTCAACTGCCCACTGGCAAATGCCCTTCATTTTTCCAGTTTTGCATGACCTAGGAGCAGGGCTTCAGTCAATCTGCTCTACTTTTGTATGTATAATTATAGTGTAGAGCAACTTAATGGTTTATTGAAATGGCTGTGCTTACTAAAACATATAATCTGAAACAAACTGTTACCCTAAGTAATATTATTTATTTTCCATTTTGGAATAAAAGAAGTTAGGAAACTTTCAATGGTGATTGACCCAAACCCATTGGTATTTGGTTTTAGAATGAATTTATGAATATACAGTTCAACACAGGCATTTCTGAATTTGAATATTATAGCATTTTTTTGCAAAATTATGAAGGTGTAATGTGGATTACCAGCCTAGAAGTCTCCAGTGGTTCAGTGGTTAAGACTCTGCCTTCCAGTGCAGGGGATGAGGGTTCAATCCAAATCTCTAGGGTTGCTCTCCATATTAGACTAGGTAAGGCTGTAGTAGATACTGTCATGGAGATGGGTTCCTTGACTTCAGTGGAGATGATGGGATCTAGAGTAATGGAGGACAAGTGCGGCACTTACTGACAAAAATGGGGTGAGCACATCTACTGTAAAAGAGCAGCAGGGACATACTGATAATCAGAATGCATTGGTTCAGATATCTTTGGTGCTGGGTAATAAGCATGGTATCCCTAGGAAGAAAATACATGGGCAGCTTACTGGAGTATTGCCTCTTCTATATGATAGGAAAACCCTAGCTCTGGAAGCCAAAACCTTGACTAGAGGTGTGAAAGTGGACAGTCTCAGCCTCTTAGTTTCCAGAACTAAACCAATTTACATCCCCAGAACTCCATGATTGAAGGGGAGGCTGACTCATCTGGAGGAAAGACCCTGTGCCATTGCTACAAGTACACTCCATAAATATTCCTCCAAAACTTTCTCCAATGGGATGTGTAACAATTTTCTAGGATGAGTGAGCACTGAGGAAAGGGAAAGCCCAGAACTTTCAGTGATTGCTAGATAGTGGCTCTGAAACTATGCTAATTCTGGAGAACCCAAATGCCACTGTGATCCATCAGTGAAAGTGGAGGCTTATGGTGGCCAATTAGTAGATGGTCAATTCCAGCTCACTTGAGCCACAGACCAAGTGGGCCCATTTGGTCTACAAGCTACCATGTAGTTATATCCCCACTTTGGAAAAGTATAATTGCAAAAGACATACTCAGCAACTATATTGGCTCTCAGACACGAGGACCATTATGGTAGGAAGGGCTAATTAAAAGCCCCTGGAACTCCCCTCCCTGCGAAGCTGGTAAAGCAGAAGCAATACTTTACCCTGGAGGAACTGCACAGATAATTCAATTTTGAAAAATAGCAAGTGGGGTGATACCTAGTAAATCCCCACTTAACTCACTAGTTCGACATGGGCAGGTGTCAGATGAATCTTGCAGAATGATATGGACTATCCAAAATTAATCAGATGATCACTCCAACTGCAACTTATGACTGTGAAGTAGCATCTTCACTAGAACAACATAGCTCCTAGAACTTGGCGAGTAGCTATAGACCGGGCTAATACACTTTCCCCCATTCCAATTGTCAATGACCACCAGAAGTTATTTGTTTTTATTTTCCTGGGATGAATTTTTTGGATACCCTGTTATATTAAGAATACTCCTTTGACTTTAGAAGATTTGCCTGTGTGTCAATTATTTCAAATATTTTACTTCCAATGCCTAAGTGTCTGACACACACATACAAAAGAATAATATGTATATAGATATAATGTATATATATATAAAAAACATATAGATATTACAAATAAAAGTGCCAGTAATTCTTATGTTAACAGTGATTCCTTTTCATTCTGACATATTGAGAGATCAAAAGTTGTGTTATTCATGATTTTGATTATTTAAAATGTATAGTTTCAATGATTCTCTTAAAATAGAATTAAAATAGATTGATAACATGAGTTTTACAGAGCAAAAAATTAGAAACAAACATAGTTAATGTATCAAAAGACAGACAAAAATGCAAATAGCACAAGCTATTTAATTTGAGAAGAGTAAGACTGTTTTGAACGTCAGGCAGAAGGCGAAGAGGGAAATGATAATGGCCTGAACTACATTAAAATGTTTCATAAACAATATCTAGTATAAAGTCATCTTGCTTCTGATATTTTAATTTACTTTGAAATATACAGAGAAACTTAGCATTTCTTAAATTAAAAAAAAAACTTTCTCTTTTGTTCTGTCCTTGTGACATTTTTAGGCTATAACCACTATTTGGGGGGACATTGTGAAGACAATATGCATTCCCCTAAAACTCTGCAAACCATAATTGCCATTTTGGGCATCATGTCACCATGGGGAATCCTACAGAAGCTATGGTTTTGACAGATGTGTTTCTGTAATTGATGATATACCAAGCCAATTATTCCTTGTATTAAGAAAAAAAGACTGTTATAGTTTAATTACTTCCTGATTATTGGATAAAGAACATTTTTACTTACCTAACTACTGAATGAATACATTTCAAATTGTTTTATTCTCCAATTGAATCTGAAAAAAATGATACAATAACAATTCATTGTTGTATTCTTGAAAGGACAAATAAACACAAACTTCTGAGGTACTTTTTTTAAATTGGTTTAGGAATAGACAACTCAAATTGTCAAAAATTTCAAATAAAATGAGGTGAAAACAGTTCTAATTTTAGAGGATTTAAAAATAGACTCCATTTTTTAAAAACTGAAATATTAAACTTCTATTTTTCCTTTAATTTGCTCATGCTTGTAATTGTTTGCAGCTTTAATTATATAGCTAATTCATTTTAAAACATCTCAAATAAATATTAAGCTTTGAAACCTAAAACATTAAAAACATGAATTGGATGTTTTTTTCTTAAGATACATTCTTTCCAAATATGAGAACCACATCAGAAAGTTTTACATGATTAATGTAAAATTTGTATCACCAAAAACATTAGTAAATTGAATAAATAATCAACTATTGTTGTTTGATTTTTTTACTTATGAGATATTTCACAGAATCCAATAGTGGCACATAAATAGATTACTAATTATTATGTGTTATCAATATTGTTACCACTGTTAACACATGTATACATGTAAATGCTCATTTTTATTTCTCAGTCAACATTACTGAATCACAGGATTATTTAAAATGTTTCGTCTTTAGTTAGATGAAATTTGCTTTCAGGAGTAATAGACTACATTTTCCATTTGAATTGCATTCATGAAGAGATATATGATCCGAGACAAGTGAACTAGCTTGTCAGTGGTTTAAAAAGGTAGAAACAGGGCGTTTTACTCACCATAGTTAGTTTGCTTGTATCAATAATTGTATGCCTATCAACAATATACTCAGCATAATCTTATTTGAGATAATTATTTTAAATGCATCAAGAGTTTATTCCCATTTATTGCTAAGTTTGGGCTTCAAAGCCCAAATAAGGCCCATGTTCAGTCAAAGGCTTTGACTTCAATTAAACATGATTTGTGTAACAATTTTTGATGCTTTCTCCCTTCTGCTACATAGTGATAAGAAATATAAATAAAATATTTTTTCTTGCTACCAACTAGATTTCCCATCATTTGTTCCTCGGCTGCCAGTGCCGTCTTTCCTGTGGAATGATCATCTAGCTGAGAACAGAGATCACCAATCTCAATGAACTAAATTTTAAGGGGACTCTATTTGAGGCACTATTGCTAGTTGCACAGATCCTTGGTTGTGCATTGCCTGTGTCCAAAATCCTTCTCCACCATTTAATAGTTGTGTGACCTTAAGAAATGTGCCCTATATTGGGCTTTTATTTCCTCATCTGTATGGCGCTAATAGTAGTATCCAACTGACAAATTTTTAGGAAGCCAAAATGATTTAACATGTGTGGGACAGTTGGAACAGTGCCTGATATAAAGTACTATCAAGTGTTAGTTGTTGTTGACAGCAGTAGTTGTGAAGCTGTTGATAGCATTTTTTCATAGGTGATGCATACTCCTGATCCACAGCAATGTTGACTGTAATGAAAGGATACTGAATGTTTGTGTCCCCCATCCTCCAATTCATATGTTGACATACTAACCCCCAATGTGATGGTATTTGGTGGTGGGGCCTTTGGGGGGTGACTAGATCATGAGGTTAGAGCTCTCATGAATGGGATTAGTGCCCTTATAAAAGAGACCTCAGAGAGCTCTCTAGGCCCTTCAGCCATGTGCAGACACAGAGAAGATGACAGTCCATGAACCAGGAAGTGGGTCCTCACCAGACATGGAATCTGCTGGTGCATTGATCTTGGAATTCTGAGAATTCAGACTGTGGAAGTAAGTGTTTGTTAACTAAGCCACCCAGTCTGTGGTATTTTTGTTATAGCAGCCCAAATGGTTTAAGACAAAATGTTAAAGAAGCTTGAGATTATAGAAGAGAATGCATTTTGTGTTTTGGAGTAAGAGAAGGCATCCAAACAAAGCTACATTGAAATGTGTGAATGATTTCAAATATAGGAGATAAACGTTTCTTATTCATGCATTCATTCATTTTTTTTTTTTCTGTGCCCACTATATGGTAGGTACAATTCTACATAGTGAGGTGTTAACTACTCTAGATAGAGCAGTAAAGAAAATAAAATCTTTGCCCTCATGGTGCTTACATTCTAGAGAAGAGACTAACAATAAACAAATTAAAAAATACAGAACATATCAGAAGATGATAAATGTTAATTATTATGGAGAAAAATAAAGCAGGGTATACTGGATGTGGTGAGCTAGTGACAGAGTGGGCTGCTACTTTATAGAGTTTTCAGGCAACCCTTAATTCAGTTTATTTTTGAGCAGAACCCTAAATACAAATGAAGAAAGAGCTGTATTATTTTCTGAGAAAGAGTATTTCAGGCAGAGATAACTACAAGTGTGAAGGTCTTGTTGCATCAAGTTCCACGAATAGTTAGGATACTGGGCTAGAGTAGGATGAGATGTGAAGTGGCGGAAGAGACTGAAAAAAAGGTAGAAAATGAGAACATGAAAGGTTAACGTAGGAATAGTAAGTTTCTGGCTTTTGCTCTGAATTGGAAACTGTTAGAGTCTTTTAAAAAGAGGAATGGCATCATTGGGCTTACATGGATTAAAGGCTGTAGGAAATCAAAGGTAGGAGAAGGAAAGACATTTAGAAGAGCCTTGCAGTAATCCAGCTAACCTTAGCTAGAGGTTTCTAATGAGCAAAAATTGCAGATACCTTTGGTATTGTGGAATCATGGAGGAAGGACAAGAGAGAGAGGATGAAGTGCCACAGCCAAGTGGGGGCTTGCAAAAGTAAACAAATTATAGCAGAAAATTAAAGAGAATTGCATTTTTGCACATATCTGATCCATTCTATTCATGCCCTATTATTAATCTTTCCTGTCTTCCTGCCATCCACACATCTGTTGGAGTGCTTATCAATAAGAAAGTACAGGTGAACTAGGTCAAGACTTAGATCCTACCCTCGAGGAGTGCACAGTACAGTGGAGGAGAGTGACATATTGACAGGTTATTACAATACAATATAGAACAGTGGGCACCATTAGAGTGTTATGGATAAAGTGCTTCCCTGAGCTATTTATAGACCTCTTAGTATAATCTTGGCACAATCTTGGTAGAATTTTTGTAATTCCTTTAAATTGACTGACTCCCTGTTCTATGTTTGTCCTCTCTATGGGTTCCTAAATATACAAATAAATATGCAGAAGACCACAAACAAAATTCTACTAAACATTTATTATTATATATATTTAAGAAAAATTTTGCTAGAACTGTTGGGTAAATTCATTTGTTTATTTAAATAGTCACTTCATTATCTATTAGTTTTACACACCATTTGTTCTGAGGTAGGTTATTTTCTCCAGATACTTGTCCAAGAAAGTATCATTTTCCTTCAATTTTTCCTGAAGCCCTAAGAGACAAGAAATAGATCTTTAATTCATTTTGAATTAATTAAAAAATTATGTTTCTTTAATAACAAATAGTCTTTGTGGTGATTTTTTTTTCAGTACTTCACCTAGAAGAGGGCATTTTTAATTGTTTTTATATTTATTTATACCCACAATTTTCAAAATTACATATTCCCCTTGCTTCTGCTATCAATTTTGTATGCAAACTAACAGCTGCACAGAATAATTTGTGGCTGTTTTTCCCCAGAACTTACTCTGAGCTTCTTGAAAGAAGAAAAATAACTCATGGTTGTCTGGATTCCTGACTCAATCATGGATTTACAATTTTGTTAAATTAAATGATCAAATTGTCAAATACTACAAAATTTTAGGGAATTAATGTTATTGGCCATCTCACTCTTTCCCATCATTTAATATATTCAGAATTTTCATTTTATTTGTAATGAATATCCTTCAGTTTACAGAATGGTACCATACACATATAGTAGGCCCACAATATTTTTAATATTTACTGTATCCAGAAGAATTACAGCACAGCTGTGACTTTTATTAGTGTATGCTATGATCTTTGAAAACTGTCATTTGCTCTGAAGTTAAATAATTTTACTCTGGGTAACTATTATAAGTTTTTATTTATGAAAAAGATTCTAGCCTTTCTAAATCACTAGATTTTTTGAGCATACTTTTGGGTGTGGAGTTCTTTATTTTTCATTGTGTACTCTTTAATCTTGAGATATTAGCCCTCTTCAAAGGAATGACACTAAAATATCTAAACCAAAAAAAAAAAAAAAAAAGTACATGAAGATGAAAAAAATGTTGTGAAGAGAAAATCCACAAGTCGAAAATACAAAATTTTGTAAATATAGAAAAGTCATAATAACGAATGAAATTAAAATAAAACTTACTTGACAATGTTTGTTTTAAAATGTTCATACTGGCAAGAATATGGTCACACAAATATTTGGCCTGATAAAATGCAAATTGATACAACCCTTTGTGGGAAACACTTTGATAATATAACTCAAAAGTCTTAAATATTCTTGTTCTTCCTGACCTAGTAAACCAATGATCTATGTATTCTAAGGACTCTCTAAATTTTGGAAAATAGCTCATTGCATATGGGTTTAAACTGCATGGTTATATCATCAAAAAAAGTTAAATAGACTAAGTCATTAAAAAATTAGAGAAGATCAAAAAGTTCAGGAATTTCAAACTTGGTCTCTGTGAGCACAGTTCTTCTCAAAACTGCTTACCCAGTGTTTTTAATAGAAGCTGATTCCCTCTCTAGCATTCTCTATTAACTTCCTGGTAACTAAAAGCATGCAAGTCTATGATTACTGGTAGATTTATACCAAATCCCATGGATTAAGGAATTTTTAACCATTAATAATTATATTTATAGAAACCAATTATAAATAAGTATTATGAATGTTGAATTATTTAAAATTATACATATATATATATATTCACCATTAATATGAAATACAAATGTCCCTAAATACACCAATAGGTTAATGGTGGTTATATTTTGGATGTGGAATTATAAGTGATTTTTTTCTTTGCATTTTTATTTCTGAATGAATAAAAATGAAATAAAATGCCAGTGGGACAAGGAAACATGTCTTATATATAAGCATAAAAAAATCCATGATTCATAGCTAGTGGTGATTTCATCTAACTCTGCAGTGGAGCTTCTGATCAGTGGCCTCTTTTTTGTTGGTGTCATTTTTAAGAAAGGAGGGCTCTTCCTAATTTTTCTCTGGACAAAAAGTACTAATTAACTAACGTGAGCATGCTCCTGGAATATCTTTTAGCAGCTTTGGAATTGCTGATATTCCTGTTTCATTATTGAGTGTTCAGCATTCATTCATGATTCTAATCAAGCTGTTTCGACTTATACTACTTATATAACAATTATAATATTATTTATTCACTTGTTCACGGAAGAAGCAAGGGAAGCTTCTTGCTATACTCCTTGAGAAAGTTGCACACATTCTGCAGTTCCATTCAAATTATTTGAGAATCAACATCCTGAGATAAAACTGACAAAGCAGTTGGGTTTCCTCCTAATTCAATGATGATGCCTTTAGTAGTCATTTCTCCTGTTTTCTTTGTTACTCATATTTAGTACTTCAACCTAAATGTAGAGCAGAATCACAATTCCCTTTTGTAAGAACTATTTTATTCAATATTTATATTGTATTCATTTATTTTAATGTCTAGGGAGATCATGTTAATATTCGTAGGGTGACTGATGACTGAGCAGGTAAGTGCAGTTTAGGTTAGATGATCCTTTGTAGTGACTTGAAGGAAACCGCAGGGTATGATGTTTGTATTGAAGCTCAACTCCTCTCTGGCAGGCCTCCAGAATCCTGACACATGTTTTCTGCCTAAAGTTATTCACTCCGCAGAAAATATTAACAGAAATTTGCATGAAAATCTTGGCATACCAATATCTGTAAGGGATGTATAAAATTAAAGCTCAATAAAATTTCAGAAGTAGAATATTTGTCAGGTACAATTGTCAGGCCTGTGAAGTTTTGGCTCTTGCTTGATTCTTCCTTCCTTAGAAAATTGTTGGTTATAAAAGCCAATTCCCAGAATCACTGTGCAAAAGTGAAAGAAAATGAGTAATAACAAGAAGTAAAAATAAAAGTCAAATAGCTTGCGCCTTTATTTTTTAATCTACATCCATTTCTTCAATTCTTTCTGTCTCCCTTAATAATCTAAAGCCGAATTAAGAGGTTTCTCATAGAACTCCAGTGGTTCTCCTTTATTTCCACAGTTTTTAGTGTTAATTTCTAACATGGACACAGGAACATAGGATTTGACTGTTCTGGCCTTACCTGGTTACAAGAATAGGCTTGTGTCAGAGTGGTCATTCCAGTTCTTCCTTGCAGCCTGGTCAATATAATGACCTGACTTTGGTGGAAGTTCCTGTTGCATCCTTAGTCCCAAATGTCATTCATTTTGTGGTGGCTCTATACCTGCCAAGAATCTGGAAAAGACCTGAAACAAATATGCAAACAAAACCAATAAAACAAAACAAAAAGAAAAACAAAAATCAGGATATTAGTATTATAAACTCAAAACAGATAAAATTTTTGCATAAACTAAAGGAAAGACTAGAAGAGCTTCAGAGGGAATCACTGCTACTATTTCTACAGGGTTAGTCTGTTATGTCATCAAAATACACAGTATAAGGTGAGACTGGTTCTTCCTCTTGCAAGAAGCTGAGGAAAGGTCAAAAGGGGACTTAAATAAAAAGGTAGGCTTTTGTAAATGTGTGTACTCTCAAGAGGTATTCACTAAAGATTGCCTGAGTTGGGAATGGAAGTAGTTGAAGAATTTAGTGTTAATAACTAACACTTGTTAAATGAAGTAGAGAATCACCTGGATATAAATACAGCAGAAAGAAAAAAAGAAAGATTATAGATCTCTTGCTTAAACACAGTTATCATTTTATCTGGCTTGCATAAGTAATTACTTTATTCATATTCCCAGGCAAGTCCTTTATTAATTTGGATTAAAATGAGTTAGCATTACTTGCAAGAAATTCTTTGATATTATTTGGAATGCTAACATTTGTGACGATGAGAGAATGATTTGATTCCTCTGTTTCACTGGCACATTTTTAGCGATTCCTTAGACTTCAGGTTCATGAGCTATCCTAGGAGAGATTTTTCACTACTTTTTCTTTTAAAGCTAAAGAAACTGGGGCACTGAGAATTTCACATACTTTTGGGTAATAAATTGAGGAAGAGGAATAGTATCCAGTTTTCTTGCAAGGTCAAGGTTCTTCTCACTGCACTATGACTCTTGCAATTATACCACAGCCATTTTCGACCTCATAGAGGAGTTGTTTCTTAGCCTTTTGGGGGAGTAAATTTAGAAGACTTAAAAGCTATAAATCTGTTTTAGGAGATAAACCTTCTAAACTTCTCTGCGTTATACAGTATCCAGATCAATAGTGTATGTCTATCCATACCTTTCCCTTGGCTTTCAAATACAGCCTGGAATCATTAGCACAGCACGATCTGGCCTGTGGCCTCCAGGATCTGGCTTCACTGTTGTATCTTACTCTCCTTACCCATCAGAGGCTCTACTCAAACTGAACTCTGGAAACTTTTTAATCTTCACACTCCTCCATTTCTTCAGTCACCTCCACACCTCTGCTCTTCCCCCTCATCTAAATTCTGCTCATTTGTAAAACATTGTCAGATATCTCAGCCAGCCGCTTCTGTCCTTTAAATTTCCACAGGATTTAGTTTATGGAGGTGTCTGTTATATCTCTTCTATTTTGATTGACATCAGTATCTGTGTAAACATTATTTTCTCTGCTAGTGCATATTAATGTGTAATGATAGGACCTGTGTCTTTGACTACTAATCTTCAATATTCAATAAGTATTTAATTTTAAAAAAACTGTTGAATGAATAATAGATATTCTGGAAGTAAAATATTCTGTAACATTATATAATTGGATCTACATTTTTAAACTGTTTTGTGACAAGAACACAATGAAATGTTACAGTTTAAAGAATTAGTTCTTATAGCTGATATAAAATAGTCAAGTATTAATAAAAACCTAATGCCCTACCACTGAGAATGGTAGAAAATTCGTGAAAAATGTGGGCCCATAAATCCTGGATATCTAAAATTCATCTATTTTTTTTTTAATGTTTTATTTTTCTTGCTCACTCTTAAACAATAACTTAGCTGAATAAATCATACTGTATTGATATTTACTTTCACTAATACTTTGAAAATATTTAGAATATCAAATGATATGATATAATTTTGTCTCTAATTATGCTTTCAAGGTGTTGGTTTTCAGGATGGAAATTCTAGTTTTCCACTTTTGATATTGACTGAATGCTTTTGTTATCCTAAAAGTTAATTGATATTTCTAGGTGTGGATTTATTTTTATTTTGTTCCTCAGATTTTGTGACCTTTCTTGGATCCAAAGATAGTCTTTTTTTTTTTTAACATCTTTTTTGGAGTATAATTGCTTTACAGTGGTGTTAGTTTCTCTTTTATAACAAAGTGAATCAGCTATACATATACATATATCCCCATATCTCTTCCCTCTTGTGTCTCTCTCCCTCCCACCCTCCCTATCCCACCCCTCTAGGTGGTCACAAAGCACAGAACTGATCTCCCTGTGCTATGCGGCTGCTTCCCACTAGCTATCTATTTTACATTTGGTAGTGTATATATGTACATGCCACTCTCTCACTTTGTCCCAGCTTACCCTTCCCCCTCCCCGTGTCCTCAAGTCCATCCTCTAGTAGGTCTGCGTCTTTATTCCCATCCTGCCCCTAGGTTCTTCATTACCATTTTTGTGTGTGTGTGTGATTCCATATATATTTGTTAGCATGCGGTATTTGTTTTTCTCTTTCTGACTTACTTCACTCTGTATGACAGACTCTAGGTCCATCCACCTCACTACAAACAACTCAATTTTGTTTCTTTTTATGGTTGAGTAATATTCCATTGTATATATGTGCCACATCTTCTTTATCCATTCATCTGTCAATTGACACTTAGGTTGCATCCATGTCCTAGTTATTGTAAACAGAGCTGCAATGAACATTGTGGTCCATGACTCTTTTTGAATTATGGTTTTCTCTGGGTATATGCCCAGTAGTGGGATTGCTGGGTTATATAGTAGTCCTATTTTTAGTTTTTTAAGGAACCTCCATACTGTTCTCCATAGTGGCTGTATCAATTTACATTCCCACCAACAGTGCAAGAGGGTTCCCTTTTCTCCACACCCTCTCCAGCATTTATTGTTTGTAGATTTTTTGATGATGGCCCTTCTGACTGGTGTGAGATGATATCTCATTGTAGTTTTGATTTACATTTCTCTAATGATTAATGATGTTGAGCCAAAGATATTCTTTTCTTTTAACCACTTTTATCTTCTCCATCTTTTTATTTCCCTAGACTTCCTTGTAGAATACTTTACAAAATCTATTTTGCAGTGTATATACGCTTCATCTGGGTGTAATCTATTTTTTAATATTTTTATTGTTATATGTTTTAATAATATTCCTAGAATTTCTGCACTGTTAATTTCCCAACCTGATTGTTCTTTTAAGAATGCGTTTTTTCTTTTCTTATAAATGATTTGAATTCCTTCTATGATTTATATAAATACTGTAGACATAATCATTTTATATTCTACTTACATAAGAGTTATTTTAATGTATTTCTAATCCTACTTTTATTTTATCTACTGAATCCCAGGGATGATTTACTGATTCTGTGTTTTAAAATGTTTTGTTATAAGCTCATTTTTGATTGGAATTATTTTCCTTTATTTTTTCCAGTGAGAATGCATTGTGTTTTGGGTTGTAAGAGTATCTCTTCAGAATGCTTTTATATGTATTTTGATTCATTCAGAAGCATAGCATAAATCAAATAATATAATAATTTTGTGGCTTAAGTTTCAGGAGCAATGCAGATCTAAACTTGAAATGAAAAACTGTGCTTCTTATAACTAGCCTAAAAGTTATCAACAGTGCAGATTATGCAGCTGTGGGATATGGCTTACAACATCAATGATAGCAGAATGAAATAAGGATAACACTGAATACTCAATACTACATATTTAAATTAGACATGGAGCCTCAGTAACAAGATGTGTCTATGCGCTGTAGGATTTCATTTTGTGTGTAAGTGCATGTGTATAATGGAATTTGCAAAATCTGAGAGGTTTGAGGGAGCTGGTTGTTCTATAGTAGTGTGTGTATGACAAGTTAGGACCTTGAAATTATTACTTTAAAAAAATGGAAACACAGACACCTTTACAGAGGTTTTTTTAAAATTAATTAATTTAATTTATTTAGTTTTGGCTGCGTTGGGTCTTCGTTGCTGCACATGGGCTTCCTCTAGTTGTGGCAAGCGGGGGCTACTCTTCGTTGCGGTGTGTGGGCTTCTCACTGCAGTGGCTTCTCTTGTTGCGGAGCACGGGCTCTAGGCGCACGGGCTTCAGTAATTGTGACTCGTGGGCTCTAGAGCACAGGCTCAGTAGTTGTGGCACACGGGCTTAATTGCTCCGCGGCATGTGGGATCTTCCCAGACCAGCGCTCAAACCCGTGTCCCCTGCATTGGCAGATGGATTCTTAACCACTGCGCCACCAGGGAAGCCCAAAACACAGAGCCACCTTTAATGCATTTGAAGTATGTGGAAGAGTGACTTGCAAATATTAGTTATTTAATACATGGTTTCATATTTGCATAGAAAAAGCATGAATACAACTATTTTTTAAATAAAAATAATTAGGGCAAAAAAAATATTTACAAGGGAAAAAGTTAGGCTATGACTATAATTTTCCAGGCAAAAGATTCACTAAGCTAGTGGTAGTGGAGATAAATATTCAGTTTTATACTCAAGAAATTTTACAGAGGTAGAACTAAGAGGATGACATGAAATTTGGTTGTAAGATTAAAGAAAAGAAAGAGCTTAAAATACTGATTTTTGTTGTTTGTTTGCCAGCTTGTGATAAAATCAGATATTAAAGACATTTTGGGGGAGAAAATTAGAGACCAATTGGGGCTTTATAAGTTTAAAGTTTCTCCAGGAACTTTAAATACATGGAAGACTATAACTTGCTAGAAGTGTATATCATACAGGCAGATGTTAAATTTCTATGAATGGATCATATTTCCAAGATAGCATATGGGTGGGAAAGTAGGAAATGGATAGGGGGAGGCTTAGCAACTGTATGCATATTTGCACAAATTGAAAAAGAATAGTTCAACTAAGAAGAAACTGTCCAAAATAGAAGAGCTAGGAAAGAGTTATATACTAAAAAATGAGATAGGAGAGTTTTAAAATATAGGGATCTAGATGGAAATGATGAATCTTTTAGATAGCTTGAGTAGAAAAGAGATTTAACATAAGCTATTTGATTTGACATGTAAAAAGATCTTGCTGATATTTATAAGAAGGGTTTCTTCTTGGGTAGAGGGATTGGTGTTTACTGAAGTGGTTTGAAGCGTTGGAAGTCCCAGAACTTCTAGATATGAGGTTTTATTGCTGCAACTCATCTGGAGCAATTGGCAGGTTTGGGACTACATCATACAGCACTTTGCATGAGACTGGAAAAACATCAATGTCCATATTAAATAACAGTGCTGGAAGTATGTACTGCAAGATATTCTTGAGAGGGTGGTAAAGTAAACCTTCTCAATTGTAAGTTGTGGAAATAGAGGCATTACATCAGATTAAGAAATTATGATTAAGGTAAAAGGAAGAGTTATGTACGTTAAGTACATTTATTGCATTAGGAAGTAGTAAAGTAAAACTATTTGCAGGCTAAAGGGAAGGAGGTAAAACATCAAGCCCAGGAGTCTAAGACCCACAATGCACAGGGTTACATGAACTCCACAATATGTGCAAATGAACTACACGGAGCCATTTTAGAGAATTATTCAACTTGATAAGAGTTTATCTAAGATGAAACCACCATATAATCTAAAATAAATCTTCTCCTTAAAACACACTACTCACATGTGCATGTGCAGACACACACATTTCTTTGGGACAGAGGTAGAAGGCCATAGTACTGAAACTTCTAGGTGAATGTCAGTGATGGTCCATTGTTCGCCTGAAATGGCCACCTTGATCTCTTTAGCACCTGACTCGGCTGTTATTGTACATTGGATCTGAATTAAGTTCTTCTCAAAGTGAGAGGCAGACCCTCTGGACAGAGACCCAGCCTTGTAGTGTTAGGAGAGTGAAGACACAGCAGGCACCTCACAGCAACAGCTCTTCCACTGATCTGTAAAAACAACAGGAGTTTTATAGTTAATGAACTCTAATATTTTGGTGCTGGATATGATTAATGTGCTTGAGCTATTCCCACCAATGACTGTAGGTTTTACATATATGTAAATTAGATAAGATGGGTTGAACAGTTTAAGATGGGGTATCCTTCATTGTATGCAGACAGCTCTTGGCTGTGTACTGAGGTATAATTTACACATACGACCCCCCTCAACCACATAACCTATACACACAACACCACAAACACACACTTACCCATCAAAACAGAGAACAATTAACGTTGAAATTAAAAGAAAGAGAAGAAATAATTAAGGGAGCAAATTTCCAGAAGAGTTGTGTAGGAAATGAGATCCAAAGTGTAGATGGAGAACTAAATGTTACAGAGGATAAGGGTAACCCTTTTTCCTGGGAGTTGAAAAATGGAGTAAGTGTTATAAGAGTTAAGTCCAGGTGAGATTATGTGAACCTGAGAAATGCCATATATAATAGTTTGTACTTCTCTGAAGAGGCAGATATAATGTCATCAACTAAGAGGGAGGGGTAAGATGGGTGGAGAAAAGTGGATAGTGAGAAGAGTGGAAAAGACTTTGTGGCACAAAGAATGCCAGAAGAACCTGAAAATCGGCAAGTAAAATAATGTTCTTACAAGGTAAGAGGCTATCCATTTATACTAGTGCCAATAGGCATGGTAATGAGATTTTCTCTAACAAATCTTAGTGGTATAAGGTTAAGAATTAAATTGAGTGATCACAAGAGGCTAAAGTTCAAGATCTTTATGTGCAGACAGAATTATTTTAAGTGGATCAAACACCAATTTCATCTGATAAACTATGCCCAGGATTAATGCAGTTTTCAGCTGTTTCATGAAACACTGATTATATTCCTCTAATGTGCAATGGTGCTTTTGTGGAGAGCCCTGAACTGTTACCTTCTAAACACACAGCAGAAAGAATAACCAGAAATTGACTTTATGTCTAATTATACTAATTTTAAAAATTCTAAACATATCAATTCATCCAGATGATATTTTTCTAAAAACTTCATTTAATTCTAAATCTGCATTATAAAATTTGTACATGATTCAAAAATACTTAAGATAAATTCTGCAGCTTCAGATGACTTAATATAATATGAAGTAGAATGATAAACTGCTTTGAGAGTAGAAGACCATCTGATTGTAACATTTTGTCACTATCACTCTTATACAAAGATTTCACTGAGGAAGAAAAATGAAAGTCTCATAGGTGACAGAAAATAGTAGTGTGGTTCCTATTTCCACAGTGTTCTTCAAGAATGTGCTAGAAAAATGCTTTAGAGCAAAAATGCCATATAAGTTAACATGGAGAAGTAAAATATTAATATATGCTTCAAATAGACTTAGGGTGCACAAGAGAAAATCAGAAAAAAAATTCTCTAGGAAATTAAGTAAAAGGAAACATAATTTTCTAAAAAGTTTAAAATACATTCCTGTTTATTTTCACCTAGCTTGTGACTCCCTAAAACTAGACACATTTTATGCTCTGCACAATCCGACAGTTCCCCCACGGTCTTCTGCATCCATTCCTCTTTATCTCTGCATGTGATCTTCCCTCTGCTTGCATATCCTCTGTCTTTCCACCAGTTTCTTTGCCAGGGTACACTTTAGGCATCATGGCAAGAGTCACCTCTTCCAAGAAGACTTCCTCATACTGCTTACACATCTTTCTGAGCCCTTTTTACAAATCCATGCCCCACTTGAATAATCAATCCCTTGAGGATGGCAACTAAGTCATTTTCCTGTCTAGATTCCCATGCTTTAGCATATGAAATTTCACATTTTAAATGATCAATAAATAATTTGTTGTGTGAATAATTTATAAAAGAAGTTCTCCATTAAGTTTTGGAGGGGATATTAAGCATATCTTTTAGAGATATTTCTAGAAACAAGTATTTAAATATGTAGATTATTGGTACTTCCCTGGCAGTCCAGTGGTTAAGACTCTGCACTTCCAATGCAGGGGACACGGGTTCGATCCTGGTCGGGGAACTAAGATCCCACATGCTGTGTGGCACAGCCAATAAATAAATAAATAGATTGTCTTATACCTTTTATGCTGTTTACCCACACCCAGGTACACTGACATCTTTGCTGTTCTGTGAACACACAAAGTGTACTGCCCCAGTTGAGATATCTATCTGGACTGTTTTCCTTAGTAGCCTCTAAGCTACTTCCTCCACTCCCCACCAAGTGTTGCTTAAATTTACCTTTCCAATGAGGCTTGCTATGATTCCTGTGTTCAAAATTCCAGCCACTACCCTCCCCCCATCCCAACACCCCTGTTCTCCCTAAACTTACTCACCGCTTTTCTTTTTGTTTTTCTTTTTCCGCAGCATGTATCAGCATCTAACATGCTATAACTTATTTATTTTTGTTATTTTTGTTGCTGTTGAATTCTGTTTCCTCACTAGAAAGTAAGCTCCATAAGGGCTGATATTTTTCCACTTAAGTTAACAATTGATCTTGTTAATAAAGAACAGAAGAACACTGCTCATCATCCAGTTTTATAAGGGTTAAGTAATAACCCATTACAGTTGCCCACCTACAGTGCACTCTGAGAGGAATTCAGGATGAAAAACAGGATGAGACACTGTGTGCTTTGGAAAAAAAAAAAAAAAAACCTTAGATAGTCAGATACGTATCTCAGGGAAGAATTTCAATGACCCCAAATTCTTTCATCTTCTCATAAATAGAAAAGCCCTAAAATCGTTAGCTTGAGATATCTGTTCTTTATGATTAGCAATAATCTTTTACCAAACTGTATACTTGACTGCATGTATTTCCTAGTCAAAAAAATATAAACTGGCCTCTCCCCTACCCTACCTCCTTGGAGCAGTTCCTCAGACCCAACTGAGTGGCTATCTCCTAGGTTACAGTCTTCAGTAAAACCCTGAATGAAACTTAACACACAACTCTTACATTGTGCATTTTTCTTTAGGTTGACAATCTAAATTCTTAGAATAGTGTTTGACATAAAATACACACTCAATAAATATTTATCAGTTGAATATATAGAAGAACCACCACTGCTTTAACCTCATTAGATTGTATTTTACTCAAATAATTCTTCATTTTATTTTCTTCTTTGACCTTTAGATAATCTGCACAGAGGGTTAGGGAAGGTGACATTCAAGATAGAACCTCACTGAAGTGACTGACACAAGAACTACTTTGATTTAGGTGTTTCTTTACTCTCTTAATTCATCTTTTCTTTCAGACACATCTATACAGAAAATATTTACTTGAACATATTGGATTATTTCCCATCTACACTACATCCTGTTTAAGAACCTGTAACCACAGCTTTGAAAGTAAATGTTCATTACACCATCCCTGAAAAAGATTAATCAAGTATGATTAAGATAAGTCTTTGATAGCCAAATGCAAAATATATATTTAAGAACTGGAGATTTATTATAATAAATATTAGGAATTTTGTGAGATATTGAGTAAATATTATGAACTGTGATGAAAATAACTGTGTTAGATTTTGTAAGTGAAGCTGGAAGATGTAAAAGCCCATGGGTATTTTAGGAAATGTTAACCACCTTGTTTACCATTCAGGTCTTTCAAAAGAGCTAGTTTGAAGTCAGTTCAAAAAGGAGTAAACATTAACTCAGAGAAAATATTCCCCTGATGGTTAGCATAGAAGTCATTTTTACTGCAAACTTGTGGAACTTAACATTCTCATTTTTGTGACTGTGGAAATCACACGTAATGACCCTCATTCAAATTTAGCATAAAACACTGGTTTCAAAATTTTACTTTCTATTCATCTCTGTCACTTTACTTTTTATTTTGAAAACTAGGTAGACATAAATTGAATTTGGCAGCTAGTAAGGAAATGTTTGTAAATCATAAGAAGAAGCCCAATCTAAATTTAAATCAGTATACCGATATCTTAAGAGTAATAAAACTAGTACATGATATAAATTTCATTTCACAAAGGAGCCAAATTAAAGCAACTGTAGTTAAAATGTGAGTCTCTTTGCATATTCCTCCTTTTTCCAGTGATTGGAGAAGGAAATATTTGTTTCCTTTGAAAAATAATTTTTGGGGAACATTTCATAATTGTTTTATGATATATTTACATATGTCAATAATGAATCTTAATTTGCATTAAAGTTGTAACAGACTTTTTTTCAAACTAAAAGTAAAATCAATGTTAAAAAAGTGATAGTTCTGTTCAGTTTAGTCAACTTTGAGAAAGAATGCCATGCAAAGAAAAACTTGGCCTTGATAGTGAGAGTTAAGACATGGGGACATTACCTTGTTAAAGACAAATGTTCTATTTATCCTAGATTATATAGACAATGGATTGAGCTAATATGATTCCTTACTCTGACACAATGAAAACCAGAGTTTGATAAGGTAAACTTTACCACAGATATGCAGCCTCAAAGACAGTTTTCAAATAAGAATGATCATGTGTAAGACCTTGGCTATTGAACCAACCTTTCAAAAGATCTGGTTTGAATCCTACTCCAGAAAATACAATGAAGCAGTTTATGGAAAAAAAAAAAAAAAAAAAGTCAACTGTTTTTTTAATTCTCTTCTCCCTCAATTTGTCTACCAGTTGGAAACCCAAAGTGATGTTTTTCAAAACTGGTTGTCACCCTGGAGTCAAACTAATATGTGTTCATATTCCTGTTCTTGCAATTTATTAGCCCTTTACTCTTGAACAATTCACTTTGGCTGTAAGTTTATTCATATAATATATGGAAATGCAACAATACCTAACTTTTAAGGGTGCTCTGAATTTTAATGAGATAATGTTTACAAAGCACTTGATACAATCCAGCTTTCAGTAAGTAAATCAATATATGTGCGTTAGCCATTACTTTGATTATGATGATGACTGCAACAGAACTCTCCTGCTCCTCCCTACCCACTATCAAAAAGAGAGCTCCAGGACCCAGAATGTCATTTTTTTTTTTTTAAAGGACTATGTCAAACTCAAACCTTTTGAAAAATTTTATTAAAGAAAAAAAATCAGCCAATGTGAGGTTGACTCAACTTTTACTCTAGGGAAAGTCACTAGGATAGCCTGCTTCAACTCATTGGTTTTGTTCCTCATGCTATTTTGCCAAATTACTGCCATGGTCCCTTTATAATACATTTCTTGATTTTGATACATGGTTATTGTTTTGAAGATGGTGCTATCAACCAGGTGTCCCTGAAGAGTTTGTATTAGTACATATTGTTTAGATTTTGTATGGTTATTGAGATTTTTTTCCACTTCAGATACCCACCATAAACCTTGTGTTTTTCTGGGAAAATTATCTGCTATGCAGAGCATGATTTAGTTTTCTTTCAAGTACCTTACACCTTACTAATACTATACCATATTTCATCTTTTTGACATCCTAATATAGCACATAAACATCTGTCTTTGACACCTCCCTTTTTTTTTCAAATACATTTCTTTCTTTAACTGTCGTCTGTAATGGGTATAAGTGATTCTCCCCCAGTCTTTTCCAGTTCCTATGTCCAGGGACCAAATTAATCACCTTTGATTCCCCTGCAAACATTTGGAAGTTGTCCAATAGATATTGAAATCCGGGTGAAATTATATTTGCATACTCATAATGATAGGTTTTGTGGCATGATTGGATTTGGGACACAATGAGACAAATATTAAGGATTTCATTCTTTGTGCAGATAATCTAATTTTAAACTCAGTGTTATGTCCATGACCATTAAATGCATCCCCATTAAGGCACTTTGCCAGACAATGCCACTGGTCACAAGGGGATTGAATGGGGAAGTATGAGTCTTTCAGCACTTGGATATTCTCTTGTGTCATTGGTATGCTTGAAGGAATGACTTCATCACTGTGTGAGATTCTTGAAATTTGGAGCATTAAAACAGGCATTGTGAATAGTTTTTATTTTCTTCCTTAAAACCCACTCGCTGTCTTCCACAATTTGTAACATTGGGAGCAGTAGCAAACTATCTCCAGAACTGCAAAAACAGTATATACTGTTGGTTGGACAACCCCAGGTGGCATCTGAAATAAATGGAGAAAAGAAGGAATTGCAATAACCTGTGAATCTGTTACTTAAATGGTAAAAAGGATTGTGCAGTTGTGATTAAATCAAGCATTCTGAGATGGGGAGATTATCCTGGATTATACAACTGAGCCCAAAGTAATTGCATGGGTCCTTATAAGAGGGAGGTAGGAGGATCAAAGTGATAAGCAGGAGATGTGACAATGTGACCAGATCTTTAAAGTAGTGTACTTTAAAGATGGAAGAAGGAGCTACAAGCTAAGATTATAAGCATCCTCTAGAAGCTGACAAAGGTGAGAAAATAGATTCTTCCATGAAGTCTCTAGAAGGAATGTGACTCTGCCAAAACTTTGATTTTAGAGAACAAATGTGTATTGTTTTAAGCCACCAAGATTATGGTAATGTATTACAGCATCAATAGGAAACTAATAAACCGGCTTTGAAGAGGAAGAAGGTGGCCATAAAACAGGGAATATGCTAGACTCTAGAAGCTGGGAACCACCCTCATTGACAGCTAGCAAGAAAATGGGGATTTTGGTCCTTTATCTGCAAAGGACTGAATTCTGCTAATAACCCAGATAAGAAGGAAGTTTATTCTTCCCCAGAGCCTTGAGAAAGGAACACAGCCCTGCAGACTCCTTGATTTAACCCAATGAGACCCGTACTGTACTCTGACCTTTAAAAATATAAGATAATTTTGTGTTGTTCTAAACCAATAATATCAATACACCATTAATCTGCCCCAAACCTTAATAAACAGACACGCTCACACACATACTCTTTACTGGGTAAATTTCTATTCACTCATTAGGACTCAACCCAGATATCCTAAACTTCAAGATTTTTCCTGTCTATGACCTCATGTCATGAGTAGCCTTATGGAGACATCCATGTGACAAGGAAATGAAGCTTCCAGCCAAAAACCACATGTGTGTGCTTGAAATCAGACCCTCCAGCTGTTCAAGTTTTTAGAGACCACAGCATCTGCATAAAGTTTGAATGATTCTCATGAGACACCCTGAATGAGAAAAAAACAGTTAAGATATTTCTGGATTCTTAACCCTCAGAAACTGTTAGATAATAAATGTTGGTTGTTTTAAGCTATTAATTTTATGGTAATTTGTTGTAGCAATAGATAACTAACAAAGCCCCCAAATGTTAGGAGGGACAGTTAGTATCTGGTTAAACCCATCAGCTTTTGAGATTTCCTTGAGTTAAAAATATGTTAGTTGACTTTTCAATGTGATGTTATTTCATTCACCATTTTGTTTAGTGTCTTCTGAACATTTTATATAATCAAATTAAGACACCAAATTATGGAATTCATTTACCATTGTGTCCTTATATTATCTCAACTAAAACCAAAAGCTAAGTAAAATTCAAATAATCAAAAATGTGAAATAAAAACCAACGTTTTGGGCTTCCCTGGTGGTGCAGTGGTTAAGAATCCACCTGCCAATGCAGGAGACACGGGTTTGAACCCTGGTCCGGGAAGATCCCACATGCCACGGAGCAACTAAGCCCGGGTGCCCCAAGTACTGAGCCTGCGCTCTAGAGCCCTTGAGCCATAACTACTGAAGCCCGCACGCCTAGAGCCTGTGCTTCGCAAGAAGAGAAGCCAGCACAATGAGAAGCCCGCGCACCGCAACGAAGAGTAGCCCCCGCTCGCTGCAACTAGACAAAGCCCACGTGCAGCAACAAAGACACAACTCAGCCAAAAATAAATAAACAAATAAATAAATTTATTAAAAAACAAAACAAACATAAAACAAACAAAAAAACCCGTTTTGTTGGTTTAAATTCTAGCCACAAATAATTCTACTTTATGCCAAATCATGTTTGTTGCTCTGATAATAAAAATATAAAACTTTCTTGTTAAATCTTAAAGCATACATCAATATACAAAGAACAAAATTAAAATTCAGCATAATCTAAAAACCAAGAAATAATCTTCGTAAGCATATTGCTTTGGCCTCATTCAATCCTTTGAAGTCCTGAGTAAAATAAAGTGTTGAATAAGAAAGAATTCTTTCTCTCTGTCAGAAGGTTTTCAAGCTGGGATATTGGTCTTCTCCTACCTCAGACTCAGATTAGAACATACATCATGTTCTCTCAGGACTCCAGCTTACTAACTGCAGAACGTGAACTTCTCAGCCTCCGTAATCACATGAGCCAATTCCTCATAGAAAATCTTGTGTGTGTGTGCATGTGTGTGTGTGCGTGTGTGTGTGTGTGTTTCTCCTATTGGTTCTGTTTCTCTGGAGAACCCAAACTAATACAACATTGATGTGAGATGATGTTATCTGAAAAATTTTAATAACTGTTGCTTCATTTTTTATAAGTGCATAAACACACCTGAAATTGAAAATAAGTAAAATAAATCTGGAACAACAGTTATCTGATCTAATGAAAAATCTAAATAGTGAAACAGGGAAATTCAGTACTTACTTTTTCATTAAACATGAAGTTTCATTTTTTGAGCTCATTGCAGGCAAAAAATTATATTAAAAAAATTAAAAACAATAATTACCCAATAAGATAAATAAAATAGTAGTTGAACCTGCTCAATCCATATTTCATATGAACATAACATAATTTTCCATATTTCTCATTGATTCGGCCAGGTAGCAACCAGCAGCTTCCTGTGTCTTACAGTTTCCAACGAAGACAATGGTATAATTGATTGGTAAACCAAAGGACAGGCAACATCAAATAGCTACACCTAGTTACTCACATTTTCATGACCACCCTTAATTGAAAGAAGAGTGTTACCTTGAAACAATATTTACATAGATTAGAAATTTAAAGTGAAGGTCAAACAAATCTATCTTGTCTAATTTAAATAGTACTATTAATAACAATGACAAAAAGTTAATAATTCATTAATAATAGTAGCTATTTAAACTACTTTAATAACAATAGCATCTTTTTATATAAAATCATATGAAATGTCACACAGGTTAGGGAATTGGGGTTATAGACATTAACAGGAGCTCTGCACAAACAGGATTTTATGGTCATCTTACACATAAAGGAATGCAACTTGAGCAATTGCCAGGACAAAAGGGGAAATTGTACAAGATACAGGGGTGGCACCTATAAGATGCAACTATGGATAAACATCAAGGATTGGAGTTGGGGACTGAAAGGATTCTGGGACACCTTACCTGTTGCATACTTCTTGCTTTAGCTTTTCTCTGTACATCTGCATCATTTTTTTCTTTTCTTTGAAGACAGTCTTTTTAATCTATTTTCAAACCACATCATAGACACTGGACACTTCATTGTGCCAGCAATTGAGTATTTAAGTTTCAGTCATGCAGATAGACTCACTGGTTGTCTTTCAGTACATATTTCATATTCCTGGGAGAGAGAATATCTGATAATCAAAATCACAGCTTGGTTTGTGTACTCACCCCTTTTCAGCTGCCAACGCCCAGGTCGGGAGGCTGGGACCATACTTTGTATGTGTGACCAATGCCTGAGGATCAAGGTGCATTTTCGAGAGAAGAAGGGATATTTTGTGAACTAGATCCATACTGCATGCTTCCTATAAATGCATGCATATTTAGGGGAATTTTGAATCATATTATATTAATTGAATAGATCTGTCAAAGCTTTAGATAATGTTTTTCAGAACTAAGGGTGCTGTTAAAAATGTCTGTGAATTGCATAGGCATGATTCTAAATTGATCCTATGGACTAGTGAAATGTGAGACTTTACTAAATAGAGATGATCGCTACAGTCAATATGGGCTCAGAAAAAACTTTTTTGCCAAACTAATTTGGCTGCTTTCTTTGATAGAATTAATAAAATGACATTAGGAGTGATATTACAGACAGAATATACAGGTAAAATTTGATAATGTGACTTGAAGACACGGGGAGGGGGAAGGGTAAGCTGGGATGAAGTGAGAGAGTGGCATGGACATATATACACTACCAAATGTAAAATAGATAGCTCGTGGGAAGCAGCCACATAGCACAGGGAGATCAGCTCGGTGCTTTGTGACCACCTGGAGGGGTGGAATAGGGAGGGTGGGAGGGAGACGCAAGAGGGAGGAGATATGGGGATATATGTATATGTATAGCTGATTCACTTTGTTATACAGCAGAAACTAACACACCATTGTAAAGCAATTATACTCCAATAAAGATGTTAAAAAATAATCGATGTAACAAAGTAAGAGTATTGTCAAAGAACACACAGTGAAAGTAATAACAAATACTCCTTAAAACACGATTCCATAATATTTCATTTTCAGCTCAAATTATAAAAGTAATAAAATAACCTTACAAAATAAAAAAAATAAAATGGCTTTATGGCCAACATAAAGAGACATAGAATGTATAAACCAACAACGAACTTTAACAAACTTCTTGTTTGCTTGTTATTTATTGTTTAGTTGCCTGATGGAGATCTCTGAACATTTGTGAAAATGGTGAGTTCTTCTTTTACATCAGTCATTTATGAGTTATAATTATAATTTGAATTTTACAGTTTAAATCACGAAGAAAATAAATCTTATATTTTAGGATTAATCCTGAAAGGACTATGCAGGATTAAAAAATAGTAGTGGTATCTTGTAAATGGCCAATAATGAATGTAAATTCAATCATTATGCCACAATGACAGGGAAAATCTGCAATCTTTTTATTCATTAGAAAATCCATTCATGCTAATATTCTTTCACGTATTCAAAAGATAGCCAAGACAGAAAGTGAAAGAGAAACACTGACTTTTCCTGCTTCACTCAACACTTTAAACATCTCCTTCCAGCTTTTTTATTTCCTTTCCATAAAATTTTTATGGAAGTGAGCTTGTCTTTAACTAAAGAGGATATTTGTCCACCAATAGTTTGTCAAGAATTTCACCTGACTTCATGTCGAATAATAATAGAAAGCAAGAACTGTCTTTCCTAAATGTATTCCTCTACCAGGTGTGGTAATGGTATGACTGATGATTACTGGTCCCTGCTGTGTCATGCTTAGTTTGGTAATTAGCACTCTCAGCTGTTATCTTTGTAAATGAAGGGATCCTAGTGAGTCACTTAAAGACACAATAAATGGATGAGCTATCTTGTATGTCATTTTTTGAAAAAGCTCATTTATAGGGGAAGGCACATTAGGTGGTAAGTAAGGTTCAGCAGGACAATTTATCTAAACATGATAGTTTTGTTTGCAGCCAATATTTTCAAAGTCAAATCTTGGGGCCTGCTAATTGGAGTTTTTACGTTCTTCCTTGTTCTACCTTAAAACTAATAAAAATAGAGCAAGAAAGCTCAGAGATTAAAGCATATATGTGCTAAACTTTTGAATATGCCCTTAATTGTGGTGGATACTAGGCAAAGAAGAAATAGTATGTTGAAAAAAAATTTTATAATCTGAGAAATATGTTATAAATTATAACTGAAAATTTGCAACCCTGCTTTAAAAGAGGATTATACTTGTGTCTTTGAGAAAACTATTAATTCATTTAGTGTATTTTTGTGAGTCTTTGCTTGTTTTATTTTTAACCATTTATAGTATTTTTTTTTTAATTTCTGGATTTTGTGCAAATACTGCAAGATTTTCTCAGTGGAATCGGGGATGGAAGATAATGCACATCAAAGCAAAAATTGCACCGACAATGTTAAACAGCTAAGGAAGACTTTATTCAAGACTATTTCAATAGGGGAGAGAGTCCAGAACTAAGTCTGAACTTAACTCCAGTGAAACAGGTAGTGGTAGGGTTTTAAGGGCTGGAGTGAGCAAGTGGAAAAGTACTGGAGGGTGTTAGGCCATCTGGACTTGATAATCAGCTTTATCTTTATGACAGGAGGTCGTTTTGCAACTTGGAATAAGGCACCCATCAAAGTTAGACTCCTAGCCTTCCACAGAAACTAGGAGATAAGGGTGCTGTCTCCTTTGATAATTACATTTCAAAGAGATGGCTCCTAGTTCTTGGAGAAAGATTGGATAACTGGTAAGAGGCTATAAAACGATATGTACATACATCTCAAAGAAGCAGAGAAAAAATTTATAAGTTTTCTAAAATAAATGCTTTAAGAAAAGGGAGATAAGGAGCTTCGAGTTAGGAAGAAAGCCTGTTTAAAATGTAGTCAAGTTATGGAGAATATTAAGGTCTTCTGGGACCTTCAGTCATGTGACTGAAGAAGGGTACACTAAGGACTTCATCTTTATTTTCAACATTTAATTTAAAATGTTACTAAAAAATATGGGAAAATGTTTTAATTTGTTAAAGCTTTGAGATGTTGATTATATTATTCATTTATGATCATTTTAATATTAACTATTACATATGTTTGCAATATTACAAAATATTTAATATTCTAATTCCCTGTCAGCCATAGAAAAGAATGAAATTCTGCCATTTGCAGCAATGTGGATGGACCTAAAGACTATTATGCTTAGTGAAATAAATCAGAAAAAGACAAATACTGTGTGATATCACTTATAAGTGGAATCTAAAAAATAATACAAACAAATGTATATGCAAAACAGAAACAGATTTACAGACATAAGAAACAAACTAGTGGTTACCTAAGGGGAGAGGAAGGGGAAGGGGCAAATTAGGGGTATGGGATTAAGAGATACAAACTACTATACATAAAATAGATAAGCAACAGGGATATATTGTATAGCATGGGGAATTATAGACATTATCTTGTAATTAGTTTTAATGGAATATAATCTGTAAAAATACTGAATCACAATGCTGTATACCTGAAACTGGTATAATATTGTAAATCAATTATACTTCAATCAAAAATTAGATGTTCAAACGTTAATAAAAAATTATAATTTCCATTGTAAACTTTAATAAAATGGGCTTACCCTGTTCTGATAAAATTTTATAGTTATAAACAATCTACACATAAATTCATATTGTGTTTAATTTGGTCACATAATATCTGGGGAAATTTATTTGGCTATTTGACATTCAGAAATAATACTGTTAAACCCAGTTATCATTTTTAGTACTTCCTGTGAAAGCTTCTACAATAACTTATCAGCATTGTCTCATTTAATCATTATAATAAATATTAGCTCAGATTTACAGATGAGAGAGAAATTAAGGTTTGTCCAAGGATACAAAGAGAGTGCAAATAATTATCTCACTCATCATTGGCGCTTTTGACTACGGAGTACCCTGTCTCCAGACCCCACCTTCTCCCCTTTGTAACAACTGGCTTCTCAATAAGCATCTTAAACATATATTTCAGCCCAGTCGATGACAAACACATCTAAATTCTAGTAAATTAAATTATTAAGTCATGCTTCTTGATCCTGAATGCCTTATCTGTCTCAAAGAACAGGCTGATGTTTATAACTTTAAAAAGAATTAAATTCTACTTTTTGCTTAACCAATTCAAAATAACTCACATACTCTAAGAAAAATTGAGGATAAATTGAAAATGATACTTGAATCTCGCTGCTTTATTGGAGTAGAGGAGTAGACCTTATGTTTTTGATGTACATGAAAATCATAAATCTTAAATTCAAAACACCCTAACATTTAGATCATTTCAGGAAGGCATGCAGGATGTTGGGGCAATTAGCGTATGATCCAGACAAGCTAACCTTTTTATGTTAATGCTATGGACATAGTCCAGGTAAGACAAAGCTGCTGTCAATATTCCTTTCTTTTAGTGGTATAGCATCAACAATTATGTTTAAAACTATTTCAGAGCCAAGTATTCTTTCCATGAACAAAAACAAAATGCTTGGCTCTCAAATTTGCTGAATGGCAAATATTTGTTCTCTTGTTTGCTGATATAGGTAAGTGAAAAGGTGCGTAGGTGAAAACACTGAGTAACTTCTTAGAGATTATTAGGTATCATGAAATGCTTGAGAGTTTGTTTCATGAAACAGTATTCAGCAATGTAACTATTTTAGAGTTACTAATGACTGAATGAGGATGATAAGCAGTTTATGCTGGCATGCTACAATCAGCAATGTGGTATTTATGTCTGAACAAATATATTATGTACCCTCTGAAATGAAAAGGCAGATGGGAGCAGACTATGCGAGTGCTGGAGAATCTATTTCATAAAAACAAGAAAAATATGGTTTGTGAAATGGGGTAAAAATACATTTGATTAGCAGTTAGAAATCTGGATTCTACACTTGGCTCAGCTACCTACTACTAGCTCTTGAATGTTCCATGTCCTAATTCAGAAGTCAGACTCATGTGGTGATTAACATTTCAGTGGTTCTGAGACTTAGTACCTGTTCTGCCATTTACGTTTAAATCTCGATGATTATATCTTTTAAATAGCAAAACAATAGTCATTTTCTTGTAAGATGGCTTTGAGAATTAAATGAGATAGTGTCTTGAAAGTACCTAGCACAGTGCCTTGTATACTGCTCTCAATAAATATTAGCTGTTACTGTTTTTAATAGAGATGACAATCTTTGTCCCAGTATCTAATAATATTTTGCATAGGGTCAAAGATAAAAATGGATTTTAATTGGATTTATAATGTTAGGGGAATGTTGCAAAGTAAATTTTAAAAAACCATCATCCTGTTAAACTTCTATTTAGTTAAAGCCCCAGTACAGCACAGTTTATTCAACTTTCCATGGGTTGGATCATATACTCTCTTTAGGCAGTCTATCGTGATTTATGTTGGAATGGCATAAAGTGTATACCAAGATGGAACCTAAAAATATACTTGAATATAAGGATTTTACCATAATTAGCCCAGTTTTAGACATTAAAGTCTCTGTTGGCATACTTCGGTCAATTTAGCTCTTCTAATTAAATGGTATTTTCTCCCTCACTGTTTATGAGGAGTTACTTCTATAGTGTTCAGCATTAGCAACTTTAACTAGGACACTTAACTGGAATATTTAACTGTCCTTTGATACCCCCTTGAGTTTAAACAGCTAATATACCTCATACAGAGACCCAAATTATTTACGATGAGAACTAATTAGTTGCATTCTCACTAATAGTTTCATATAAAATATTGATAAGGGGAGTAGAAAAAAGAAGGAAATGAAAAAAGTGATAACCTATCTATTTTCTTATAAATATAATATTTAGAGTAAATTCCCTTGATGACAAATGGAGTACTTTTGAAAAAGAAATTTAGACTTTATTCTAAGCCATTGAAAGATTTTCTCAGAAGAGTGACATAATCTGAGAACTTTACTTGTTATAATCAGGTCCCCTCTGCATGATGCCATGGATGGGGAAAGGCACAACAATAATACCTCATATTCTAAACATTTCTGTAAGAACCAACATACCCCCTGTAAAAAAGAAAAAAAAAAGAAAAAAAGAAGAAGACGAAGAGAAAAAACATTACCTGGCACTTGCTGTCACTGAAAGTGAGTGAATTAACTTCATTTCCAGCTTTCCTCACCTTCAGACTATCTTAATAAAGATTTAAGATTAATTAATTTAATTAGTTTTAGGATTAAAAAATAAAGACATTTGCAAAGAATTAATAGAGTTATTTTAAAATCTATGTCATGAAAAAGACATTTTATTTCATTCCACTAATGAGTAGACTTGTTAAGAACATCTAATGTATTTGTATGTTCTTTGATAAGACTAATGAAATTAAGAAAATACGTTAAAGCATAATTTTCAGCATTATAAACATTTCTTATTTTACATACAGTAGGGCAGTTGTTTTGTCATATCGTAATATCTGCCCATTCTCCTTCCCTCTGGTACAGTTAAGTGTTGTTTGTAAAATATGATCCTACAAACACAAGCATTTGTCCCGGGGCTGAGAATCTTATGGGGAGAAAGACCAAAAAGGATTAAAAGCATTTGTAATATATTTATGCCAATTTTTAGGGGTTGTTATAATTTGTAACATATTGACTTAAGTGTTTACAAATTAATAACATTTTGGATTCCCTCTATATTCTAAGCTGATAAGTTTTTCAATTTACGTATTGTAAAATTTTCACTATGTGGTACATAATTCTATGGGGTTTAATAATAATGCATAAAGTCTTATATCTACCACAAAAATCTTGATACAGAATAGTTCAATCACTCCAAAATTTTCTCCATGCTGCTCCTTTATAGTTGAAACAGCCTTCTACCCAGTGTCTTGGAAAACATTGTTTTCCATCTCTAAAGTTTTGCATTGTTCCCAGGTTTTACATATAAAACTTCTATAAATAGTCATACAGATTTTTGTATGAACATGTTTTCACTTTTTTTTTTGGTAAATATGTTCACATGGGATTGCTGGGTAATAGGGCAAGTGTATATTTACCTCTACAAGAAAATGTCAAAATGTTTTCCAAAGTGACTACCATTTTTCTTTCCCACCAGAAATGTATGGTAGTCCAGGTATCCACAACTGCATAAGCACCTGGTATTGTCCAGATAGGTATGTGGTAGTATCTCGTTGTTTTAATTTAGGACTACTGATGTTGAACATATTTTTGCATGCTCATTTGCTATTATTCGCTCAGGTGTCTGTTAAGATATTTTGCTGATTTTTTGTTGGGTTCTTTGATTTCTTATTGAGTTTTTGGATTTCTTATCATAAGTAAAATTTGCAAATAATTACTCTCAGTTTATGGGGTTTTTTTTTTTCCATTTTCTTAATGGTATCTGTCACATAGCAAAAACTTTTAATTTCTATAAAATTCAATTTCATTCTTTAATAGATATATGAAAACTTTAGTGAACACATTAGCACAGATATTTCTCCTATATTTACTTCTAGAAGTTGTACAGTTACATTTTATACTTAGGTCTATTGTCCATTCTGAGTTAATTTTTATGTAATTTGTAAACCATGAATGAGCTTCATTATATTTGTGTATTTACATTCAACTGTTCCAACCTAATTTGTTAAAATGGTTATCTATTCCCCACTTACTTGGCTTTGATCTTAATCAAAACTCAGTTGACTTTGTCTGTGTCTTTTTCTAAGCTCTGTGTTCTATTGTGCTGTGTCTATACTTTCACCAATGCCATACTATTTTTGTTACTGTAGCTTTAGAATTTTTCTGTTTCTTCTATTATATTGATTTCTGCTCTTCATCATTTCAACTATTATGTTTGTTTTTAATTTAATTTACCTATGTTTTTTCTAGTTTCTTAAGGTACAACAACCAATTAGAAAATATATTATGTTCACAGTAAAAATAAATGCTATAAATTCTGTATTTAAAAAAATACTGGTTAAAAAAATATACATTCCAGACTTTCATGGAGAAATCAAAATAGTTTTATTGTTGTATATATACAAAATAGAATTTCATAGATGGACAAAAGTTATTGAATTGTAGCTATATATATCAACAAGAAATTATTTTAAAAAACATCATGTTGCATAAAAAAATTAAAATACTGGAGTAAGTGGAAAGGCTGGCAATCAGGAAACTGATGGCTAGGGTCTTGGAAGATTGCCAAGCCTAATAGAGGGCTGTTGGCAAAAATGCAGAAGCTGCAACAACAATGTTTGAGTTAAAGATCCATGAATTTGCAGCCTCTTTCTGCCTTTGGTTGCTAGCCATGAAATCAACAGATTAGACATAGAAGACAGCGTCAGAGAAAGATAATAGGTGGGTAGTGAAAAGTTGTGAGAGGATTTTATTTTTTAATGAATGAAAACAGGAAAGAGAAATAGAACTCATTATTTATATAATAATGTAACATTCACTGTTATAAGATTATTTCATTCTTTTCAAAATGTTAGCATGTTATACTTTTTCATTTTTAGTTTCACAGATTCCCTGTGACACATTTCAAGCTGGTGCTGTTATATAATTTTTTATATGTCATTTGATCTGTTTCCTAGTTTAGGTATTTACAGAGCTGTGACTAAAATTCAGGTCCAATTAACTTCTGGTGTTAGGAATTTATTTCACTTTAGCATGAAATTCAAAATTTCTCAACCTAAACCTGTCAAAATCTGACAAAATTACATATCAACATTTCTCTTTTAAATATGCAGCATAGTGTTATTGGATTTTTAATTAACAGTGTGTTGTTTGAAAAACAAACAAAAGTTTTATTCAAGAAATTTTGAAAAACCTTTCTCAATCTATCCTTTGGCATTACTCCTAAAAGATTAAAATTTAACTGTTAACAATCACATTTTCTCAAACTGTGATAATTTATTCTTCTAATTCCCCACCATATGTTGGTTGTTGCTATTACTTATTTCTTCTCCTTCTTTCTGTAGAAGCTGAATGGCAAACTCTAAACACAGATGTCCAGATAGTGATCTGTGTTGGAACTCAGCATTCTCCTTTTATGGGATAGTACTTAATTCTTGGTTTTTGTTACCGAAAGTGTTTGGATGAATAACCTCATTATTACAGGACACAAAGTTTATCAGTTTTTAATTAATCATTACATTTCTTACGTCTCACACTCTTTTCTTCAATAACAGAGGTCACCATTTTTGTAAAAATGACACATGCCTCTTTTTTAGTAAGACAGAAAAGGTAGAAAAACAAAACAAAAATAGTTATTAAAAATCTAAGTATACTGCAGAATATTTTTCTAGATGCATCTTTGTGTGTAAAACAGATCAATAGATGGACACATGGATGGATGGATGGGTGAGATTAAGAGCTCTCCCTACCCTTGCCCCCCTGAAGATCCCATTCAGTCCTGTGAATTCAACAGCATTCATTTTCTATGGACCTCAAAATGTATATATTTCAGTAAAAGAAACCATATAAAAGAAAAGTGTATTTGACCACTTCTACCACCAGTGCTACCAGAAATTCTCAACAATGGAGAGAATTACCCATTAAACATAAAAATCAGACCCTTGTATACCCTTATTCAAAACCCTAGAATGGCTTCCTGTCTCATCTAGTATACAATAAAATGCAACTATTCAGCAAGGCCTATCAGGTCCTACCTGTTCTGTCCCTGAACTGTCTTTCTGAGAACATCTTCAAGCACTTCCCCTCCAGCCCACTCAGATCCAGTCACACTGAACTAGCAGTCACCTGACCTAGAACAATCTATTTTCATATTTTATCAGATTGATGGATTCTGTTTGTCTTTTTTGCTTTGTTTTTATAAATGTCCTGATGATGCTTTGTATCCCCTAAGTTAGAGTACGCTTGAACATATTTGCATACTGCCTTTATACCAAGTCAAGTCACCTGTGTAGAAAATTATTAGCTTGCATTTTACTTCTGTCAAAACTTTCTATTTTCACTCAGCCATCTCTGGCTCATGCTGCTTTAAAGAACTATGATGATTAATTTTTCCCCTTGCATTATACTTAATTGTCTCTGTGCTAACATTACTAGTATTTGCAATATTTTGTTCTCATCTTTTGGGAACACGGACTATACTTCCCAGCTTATTTGTTGTAATAGAAGACCACATGAGTAGTTCTAGCCAATGCGGGATAAGAGGAGATGATAAATGACACTTTTAGGCTAAATCATAAAAAGAGCAGACTTTCATATGCTTTCTCTGCTACCATGACAATAAGGAGCCGCCATATTCTAGTTGTTGAAGCTAATGGACGGTGGATCAGAGCCCACTGTGAACCTGTAGTTGGAACCACAAGAAATACTTATATTTGGCCATTTTTGACCCAGAAAATGGTGATCAGTCTCATATATTTCAATTTAATGCAATGAATATTGTAACATGTTACACATAAAACTGGGTTAGATTATGCCACTAAAATTTTAGGTTAATTTATTTTTCACAGTTAACCATTAGAATAAATCTTGCTATCTTCTTATTTTTCTTCCTGAGATAAGGTGTGCCCTTTACATTTTCAGAATCAAGTCTCTATTTCAGGGAAGTTATCTTCTATTTTATATTTGAATATGCTTTCTTTCCATTTGAACTGTATTCTTCTTTTGAAACTTCATATTTTTAAAAGGAAATTTCTTTTGTCTATGTTCCATAACAATCACCTTCTATCCAATTTTGTCATTACTTTTTAAATTTCACTTACTATGATTTACTCAGACTTATCCATTATATTTGTGTTTAGTTTTAATTTTATTCTATATTTATTTTTTATTTAGCTTTTTTCTTTATTAGTTTAATTTACATTTGCCTTTTTTTCTGCAAAGATATCTGCTTTTTTATTGTTCTACTATATATATTTTTTGACATTCTGAATTCTAGAAATGGAGTGCTATGAGATTTAGTCCCACCCTACAAAAGAAACAAAAATTGATGGACAAATTACAAAACAAAACAAAATCTTAGCTCTTTAATCAGCTAATAAATTTTGGTGTAATTTAAGAGTAATTGAAGAGGACTTGTGAAAGCTTAACCTTTGCAGATTGTATAAACTATATATTTTCCTAAGATACTTTAAGAGAAAGAAGAGGCAAGGAGGGAGAGAGGAAGGAGGGGAAAGGGAGAAGGAGGGGAGGAGGAGGAGGAAGAAAGAGATGAAAGGTAGCAGATGCTTTACTTTTATGCAGTACATCGTCTGTCCAAGATAATCCTGTTTGGCAATATAGAGCAATTGACAAATGATGGAGACTGTGGAAGGGAAGAAGGAGATCTTCACATGACCCAGTCTCTGGTGGACTTGTGGCAGAATGCAACTTTACTCAACTCACCATAAACCTGTGCAATTTTCCAGTAGTTTTAAAAGTCTGGGCACTGCCTGGGTTAGAATTATTGAGGTTCTTTTTGCACAGTGTAGATTTGCACATGTTCTACAGAATTACCAGTTGATAATCATGCATAAGTAAATCAGATAAAGAACAGGATTAAGTGTGTAACTGCAAAAGTGATAAAGAATATGTATGGCATGGTTAATAATAGGGTTTAAGAGATGAGGCAAAGGTTAAAATTTGGCATATTGATATCAAGTTTAAATTGTATTCATATTTATCAAATGATGTCATATATTTTCATTTCCTATAAACACTGATAAGGATAAGCAAAGATAAGCTTATCACTAAAATATAATGTTGGGTAAAGGGAAATGGACAGGAAATAGTGATTCTGCTTATGTGGATGGAAAAATATTTTAAAACCAATTTTTTAATGGTAAACTCATGGTATTAAAAACTGCTGTTTTTGAGAAGAATTTATAATAAATAAGCTTCATATTACTACTGCATTGTATTCTTGAAATTAAAACATAGTAAATTCTAATATTATAAATTATATCCTTTTAATAATGTGACAGTCAAAACAAATACTTAAGTTTCTCTTTTCACTTTAAATAAATGTACAGTCAGCCCTCCTTCAGCTCTTCCTGCCCCACTTTTATCCCCAAATAATAACCAGATTATTGTGAGGAGGGCGGAGCTCCACTGAACTACTTATAGTAGTTTAAAATAAACTACTATACCTCCCTGAAATCTTAATGACTATTCTAGGAAATACCCTGAATATAAGAGACTAGTTCTCATTATATTAAATATTAAAATGTCAGCTAGGTGCAAAGCTCTGTACCTATCCTTTCCTAACTGGAGAGTACTCTGAGACCCAAGGCACAACATTCGTTACACTCCAAGAAACCAGGAACACCACCAGCCTGAACCCAAATAAGCTCTGTGTCCTTGCTCAGAAAATCAACGTAGTTCTGTGAGAGTTAATAGTCATATTCTCTAAGAGACTATAGCTTATTCAACTTCTGTTCAAGTATATAATTGCTAAGTAGCACTCAATCTCTTTAATTCTACTGAATTCTTCAAATCATACCAGAATTATCTACTGATTTTCTTTTTTATTTTTTTAATCACATGGTTTGGATTTCTTCTTTTTCTAAAATTCCCTGGAGTGAAGATCTTTAATACATTATTCTTCTATAGATCTACGCTATGGGTTGTCTTGGTAGGTGGAATTCAATTTTATTTTTAATGACACCTGACTTTTGGAAATACTTTCGTATGAAGAAGCTCTTGTATCTTTTCAGAAAAAAATAACTCCGATTATGGGCCATTATAACACAGTTTCATAAAATATAGCAAACATATTTTTATTAATTTTAGTAACTCTTTCATCTTAAACATACTCACACAAACAAACACAAACATGCATGGACAAAACAAAACAAAATATGACCATTAATAAGCATTTCGTTCTAAAGCAATTATACAGTGACACAGAATAAATTTTTCTCTAATTCTTTATAAAAATCAAATATAATAAATATATAATATATATAATAAATATAGAAATATTTAATTTTCCATACTTTTGGAAACTTTAATTCTTCAGTCAGAAGTTTTAATTCATTAATTGATTAATTAGCATAATTATTTCTGCCCCTACACTTGAAAATGAGCACAGAACTGAGCAAGCAGTTGGTGTGTAATAAAATTTTACTTAATGAGCAATATAAAAATATGCAAATGCACAAGGAACAGTAAGTTAAAATCTCATGTTTTGAATGATTAAAAATGAAATGATATAAAATAAAATTTATATCTGGATTTTATTTTGGGTGGTATTCAACTTTTCATAGAAAGCAAATTACTACCAGCTTACACTTTGCAGTCAAACGCTGTGCCCCTGAGCTATACCCACACAGCTAGTGGTATGTTAACTTTGAATCAAGGTGACCAAACTAACAACTGTAGCATAGCATGCGATGTTTTAGATCTACTAAGTTTGAGAAAGCTTGTTTTATGGAGTCTTATGAAGAAAGTTATGAACAACTTAGAATAAAAATATATGTTTATATATTTTGTTATTCTATATATAAACAAATACATATACACACACAAATATAGATAGATTGATAGATAATAGATAGATAGAGGATGGATAGATAGATAGATAGATAGATAGATAAATAGATTTATACACACCCTGCCAAAGTATTTGATAAACCTCCTATCACATACAAATCTATCTCTTGCAGAATATCCTGGGTTTGTTGCTTCCTTTATCTGAGTACTTCCTCCAATACTATTTTTTTTTAATTAATTAATTAATTAATTTTATGGCTGTGTCGGGTCTTAGTTGTGGCACGCAGGCTCTTCGTTGCGGTGCGCGGGCTCCGTGGCATATGGGATCCCAGTTCCCCGACCAGAGATCAAACCCACGGCCCCTGCATTAGAAGGTGGAGTCTTAACCACTGGACCACCAGGGAAGTCCCTCCAATACTGTTTTTAACATAGGCCCTTTGGTGACCCACCTTCTTGGGTTTTATAAGCCTGAGAGTATCCCTACTATGCCCTTACACTTCAGTAAGAGTTTGACAAGATATAAAACTGGGTTGAAAGTTCTTTTTATCCATATTTTTAAAATGTTCCTTCATTGTCTTCTTATATTCACTGCCGTGAAAAATATGAATCCATCTGACTATTCTTTTTCTGCAGGTGATCTGCTCTTTCTTTAATGGAAGCTTATAGGATTTTTTTCTTTGTCTTTAATAACCTTAAATTTCACTATAATGAGCCTATTGGTTGACTTTTCCTTATCTTTCTTATTTTGCATTCTGTGAGCCCATTTACTTTTATTCTGGAATATTTATTTCCATTATTTCTCTAAATAGCTCCTCCTTCCCACTTTTATTTTTATCTTTTCTCTGTGATCCCTGTTACCTGGATGTTGGCACTGCTACTTTAATCTTCCTGTCTCTTAATTTTTCCTTTATATTTACCTTGATTTGTCCTTCCCTTCTTCTTCTGGATAGTCCAGCTCACTAATTTGTTCTATAGAAGTATCTGCTAAGTATCCATTAATTATTCCATTGTATCTTTTATTGTAGCTGTTAGATTTTTTTATCCCTAATATTTTACTTAGCCATAATATTTTTTGTTCTTTGTTTTTTTCTCATATGTACATGTATCTCTTTAATTATGTTTCTAATAAACATAACAGGAGATATTTATAATTACTTATTTCCATGGTTTATCACTACTCTAAGTAATGCTTCAGATCAGTGCTGCACTTTAATACTTTCCCCAACCAGCAGCAGGGTAGTAGTGTGGGGCAGAATGCCTTCGAATCTGGAGGCTAAATTGTGATCTACTAGTCTTGAAGATTTGGAGATAGAAGTGAAAAAGAGTGATTGCTTAAACAGGGAATGGGATTCCAAGGTTCTGCACTAGCTAATGCAATTGCAGTGTTGCAGGGAATGTAAATTGATACAGCCACTGTGGAGAGCAGTACGGAGGTTCCTTATAAAACTAAAAATAGAACTACCGTATGACCCAGCAATCCCACTACTGGGCATATATCCAGAGAAAACCATAATTCAAAAAGAGTCATGGACCACAATGTTCACTGCAGCACTACTTACAATAGCCAGGTCATGGAAGCCACCTAAGTGTCCATCCACAGATGAATGGATAAAGAAGATGTGGCACATATATACAATGGAATATTACTCAGCCATAAAAGGAAATGAAATTGAGTTTTTGTAGTAAGGTGGATGGACCTAGAGTCTGTCATACAGAGTGAAGTAAGTCAGAAAGAGAAAGACAAATACCGTATGCTAACACATATATATGGAATTTTTTTAAAAAATGGTTCTGATGAACCTAGGGGCAGGACAGGAATAGAGATGCAGACATAGAGAATAGACTTGAGGACACGGGGAGGGGGAAGTGTAAGCTGGGATGAAGTGAGAGAGTAGCACTGACATATACACACTACCAAATGTAAAATAGATAGCTAGTGGGAAGCAGCTGCATAGCACAGGGTGATCAGCTCGGAGCTTTGTGACCACCTAGAGGGGTGGGATAGGGAGGGTGGGAGGGAGACGCAAGAGGGAGGGGATATAGGGATATATGTATGCATATAGCTGATTCACTTTTTTATACAGCAGAAAGTAACACAACATTGTAAAGCAACTATACGTCAATAAAGATGTTAAAAAAAGAAAAAAAAAAGAAAAAATTGCCCTGATTTCACCACAAACATCACCAGCCCAAGCCTTTACAAACATTAACACTTTTTTCCCTTTTTCCTTTTTTCCAGCTTTATTGATATATAATTGACATATAACATTTTGTAAGTTTAGGACGTACAAGGTGATGATTTGATATATGTGTATGTTGTGAAAAGATTGCCACAATAAGGTTAGTTAATATGTCCATCACCTCGCATAGTTACTGTGTGTGCGTGTGTGTCTGTATGTTTTTGTGTCTGTGTGATGAGAACTTTTAAGATCTACTCTCTAAATTAAGGGGGCATTCTCACAGCTACAAATGGGAGAAGGGGTATGAACAGAACTCAAACTATTTTTTTCTGATTTATGCTCCATATAAGCAGTCCCCTGTTACATATACCCTTATTTATTTGTCTACATTCTGGGGGTTTCTCATAGTTCCCAGTTTCTGCTTCCCTCTCCTACTGCGGGTGTCTTGATGCTTCCCTCTGTAGTTTCTTTACATTTGATGTTAGGGAAGAGAGCCAGAAGCTAGAGCTAATTCACCATCTTGGTACAAACTAGCCCTCTTGACTGTTTATTAACTCATTAAAAATTTAAATAATAGTACTGTCAGTAAGCATTATTTAGAAATTGCTTGTAGCAGATACTACTGTTTACCTACCCAGCATTCTTTTGGAATTTCCTTCTCCTTTTCTAATAGAATCCTACATATATATATATGTGTATGTATGTATATATACATACACATTTCTAATAGAATCCTACGTATATATATATGTAGTTATTTTTATCCACAAAACCATATACATCATTAAGCCAACAATTATACTTTCATCCCTTAGCTACTGTTGCTTTAAGAATAGTGTGGATCATTTGCAGAGATGTGGATGGACCTAGAGACTGTCATACAGAGTGAAGTAAGTCAGAAAGAGAAAAACAAATATCATATATTAACACATATATGTGGAATCTGAAAAAACTGGTATAGATGATCTTATTTACAAAGCAGAACTAGAGACACAGATGTAGAGCAAACATATGGATACCAAGGGGGAAAGGGAGGTGGGATGAATTGGGAGATTGGGATTGACATGTATACACTATTGATACTATGTATAAAGTAGATCACTAATGAGAACCTACTGTATAGCACAGGGACTCTACTCAGTGCTCTGTGGTGACCTAAATGGGAAGGAAATCCAAAAAAGAGGGGATATATGTATACGTATAGCTGATTCACTTTGCTCTACAGTAGGAACAAATACAACATTGTAAATCAACTACACTCCAATAAAAATTTTTTAAAAATAAAATTAAAATTAAAAAAAAAGAATAATGTGGATCTCTTCTATTCAATCACACATGATAGGGACTTTCCTGGGAAAGGGATTCTCTGAATGTGATGATCCACATTTTACTTAACATCTGGATTTAACACCTAGAACTACTTCAGCCTTTCTGTTACCCTCCTGAAGATGAAGCTCACACATAAGCAGATAGAGTCAAAAGAGTTTTAGGCAGTGGATCTGAGTCCTGAAGTACTGCATCTAGTGCTAGCCTATTTCTGGATTTTTATTATAGAAAATAATAAATTTCTTATTGTTTAAGCCAGTTTGGAGTTTGGAATTTTTGTTACTTGACAATAAGTGCATTCTTATTGGTATGTTTAAATCAGTTTATCAAAAGGGTATTAAAATTGTGTACAGTATAATGTATAATTAATCAAGTTCCTTGATGTATGAGTGTTTACTTTGATGACATATAAAATCAGTTGACTATGAGGATGAAATTGTTGAAACTGGATATTTCCCAGCCAAGTAAACAAACTAAGTTCACTGAAAAAAACACATCAAACAAAAATTTTCATCTTGTTCCTATATATTACAAAAGTGAGTTTTCTACATTTTTAACCTATACTTAATACACAACTGTGGAACTCAGCCAAATTAATGTGTTTATAGCTATATAATTCTAGGAAAGTCACCTACCAAATTCTAAACTGCTCTCTGTGGGAGAACAACAATAACACTTTTATAATTTTCCAATCAGTCCTAAACTAATAATATAATTTTCCAATCAGTCCTAAACTACTAAAAATGTACTGTCTTAGAAAGGGTGTGCAGATGTATGGAAGGCACATATTTTACTTCATTTTAACTTCCTTTAACGAAGTCTCTTTTAAGTCTAATACCTACATTGTTTTCTGAATGCTAACAGGGAAAATTCATATGGCTTTATATTTTACAAGTGTTCCATTGTATGTTGGGCCTGGCTTAGCGGGGTGATCCAACAGGTGATGAGCTTTGGGTTTGTTTTAACCTTAATATGGGCACAAAGGATTTCCATTGTTTATATGAGGAAGAGGCAAAACAAATTAAGTATGATTATACAAAGGACCAACTTATTTCCCACTCTTATAATGCATAATAACAAAAGTCATTAAAGATTTATAAATATCAGAAAATTTTTAATAAGATAGAAAGTCTCTTAATATGTATCATCTTTCTACACACTTCAAATTTTTAAGAACAGGGACTAAGGGCTGTATCAGTGCAAGTTTATATTTTTATTCTGACACAACTTCAGTTGCAGAAAATATTATTTTAGTATATATGTCCTTGTGTCTTGTCTCTTTGCAGCCCATTTGCAAGCATGCTTTACTTCTGCTGTTAAATATATTTGAAATGCAGATGTAAAATATTGCTATCTATCCACGTGACTCAAAATGTATATATATTCATAGTAAGGTAAATGCCTAAACTCAATTTAATACTACTATTTCCATGACATATTTCCTATATGTACTAGTCAACAAGATATTGGATTCCTTGAAAAATAATTGAATATATCTTACTCAAAATAAAAGACACATATGCCAGATGACAGAAATCCTTTTTCTTACTTGTCATATCATGATAAAACAAATTTGACAAGCACCTACTTGTCAAAGACATATAATCAAATATTAAGTTTTTTAATAACATAAATGCTAGCTAAAACTTTTATTCACTGTAATTTGATATGGAAAATTTATACAATTTTAAATGTAGGATTTTCTTAAAATAAAAATTGTTTTTGCTATATTCCAATTTGTATAGAAGATAAAATCTTCCTTTAGAATCGTACTTTCATCGTTTTCCTTTCTCATATTAAAATCACATTCTTGTGAAACTTCTATTGCTTATGATAGAATGGAAAGAATAGATGAATATCTAAGAATGTTTAAAATCTCACCCTTCAACATATTTAGATTGAAGTAGCCTCAAGTAAAAACAACGAGGATAAAGCTGTAGGGGCATTTCAATTCCACATTACTTTATATTACATTACCCTGTATTACATTACTTTAGTTCCAGAACCCTGATATACATAGTTTTCCATTGGGACCAAGCTATGAAGAACATTACTCAAGATCTAGTACACCACTCTTTTAAATTATCTTAATTTGTATGCTTATATTTGAAAGCATGACACCTAAAGAACAAATCTATGAAAAGAAAATTCCTGATAAGATAGGTAACACAAAGAATGTTAAAGCTGAAAAAGGTAAAGAATATGTAGGTGCAAAAAAGTTGGTCCTAAGGATTCAGAAGAGTCAAAGGTATTGCCTATGATGGGCTTCCCTGGTGGCGCAGTGGTTAAGAATCTGCCTGCCAATGCAGGGGACACCGGTTCGAGCCCTGGTCTGGGAAGATCCCACATGCTGCGGAGCAACTATAGCCCGTGAGCCGCAACTACTGAGCCTGCGCATCTGGAGCCTGCGCATCTGGAGCCTGCGCATCTGGAGCCTGCGCTCCGCAGCGGGAGAGGCCACCGACAGTGAGAGGCCCGCGCACCGCGGTGAAGAGTGACCCCCCCTCGCCGCAACTGGAGAAAGCCCTCGCACGGAAACGAAGACCCAACAAAGCCAAGGATAAATAAAAAAATTTATTTAAAAAAAAAAAGGGTATTGCCTATGAAATACAAAAGGTATAAAAGCCGTATCAGATGAAATTCCACAGCATTACCAAGGCATCACTGGGGTGTCACTGTTAGTTTCATGATGTGCTTAAATCTTATCAACATTTATGCTCTCAAACATCAGCTATGTTCTGATAATTCAAAATTTTATACCAATGCCAGGTTCCCCTGGCAACACACTGAGTTCTAAAATTGTATATCCAATTGATATTGAATATTGGCATCCGAATGTCCCCATAGAAAATTCAGATACAGTATGATCAAAACTTAAATCATTAGCAATTTATTAAGCCTGCTCTTTCTGCAGTATTCATTAACTCAGAGAATGATACCATTATCCATTCAGTTTCACAAGAAATGGATTTTTTAATCTTTGTTCTCTATCTTCACATTTAATTAGTAAACGAGTCTGTAGACCCTCCAACCTAAACACCTCTTAACATAACTTTATTAAGACATATCTTTCATATCATTTAATTCATCTATTTCAAGTGTACAATTAGTGCAAAATGGTATATTTACCAAATTGTGCAATCATCACCATAAATCGGTCCTAAAACATTTTCATCAAACTATAAGATCTTTCATGTCCATTAACTTTTAATCTCTGTCTCCTTGCCCTCCTTCAGGCAGCTACTAATCTACCTTCTGTCTTTATACATTCTGGATATTTCATATAAATAAAATCACACGATATGTGTGAGGCCTCTTGTTTTTAACTTCTTTCACTTAGCATAATGTTTTTGAGGTTCATCTATAGCCTAGCATGTTTCAGTAGTTTGTTCTCTTTTGGTACTGAATACTATTCTCCTGCCTGTATATACCACGTTTTGTATATCAGTTCACCAGCTGATAGACAATTAAGTTGTCTCCAATTTTTGGCTACTTCAGATTCATTTTTCTCTTTTTAATTTAGGTATAGTACACTTAACATAAAATGTACCATTGTAACCATTTTTAAAGGTACAGTTCACTGACATTAGATAAGTTCATATTGTTGTTCAATCTTCACCACCAGCCATCTCCAGAACTCTTTTCATCTTGCAAAACTGAAACTCTGTACCTATTAAACAATAACTCTCCATTTCTCCCTCTTTCTAACCCTTGGCAACCACCATTCTACTCTCTGTCTCCAAATTTGACTGTCCTATTTTACCCATATAAGTAGAATCACACAGTATCTGTCTTTTTGTGACTGGCTTATTTCACTTAGCATAGTGTCCTCAAGGTTCATCCACATACTAACGTGTTAAAATTCCCTTTCTTTTTAAGGCTGAATAATATTCCATTGTATGTATACACCACATTTTGTTTATCCATTCATTCGCTGATGAACACTGGAGTTGCTTCCACTTTTTGGCTCTTGTGAATAATGCTGCTGTGAACATAAGTGTACAAATATCTCTTTGAAACCTTGCTTTCAATAATTTTGGTTATATACCCAGAGATGGAATTGATGGATCATATGGTAACTCTATTTTTAATTTTTTGAGGAGCCACCATAATGTTTTCCATAGCAGCTACACTATTTTACATCTCCACAAACAGTGTACAATTGTTTCAGTTTATCCACATCCTAGCCAACGTTTGTTATTTTCTGGTTTTGATTTTTTTTTTTTCGATAATACCTATTCTAATGGATGGGAGAAGGTGTTTCAGATTAATTTTTGAGTGGGTTTTCTAACCACAGTTATTGAAAGAGAGTGAAAAAAGAGACATTGGAGATATTGCAGGTTCCATTACAGATCACAATAAAGCAAATATCACAATAAAGTGGTCATACAAACTTTTTGGATTCCCAGAGCATTTAAAAGTTATGTTTATGCTACACTGTAGTGTATTAAATGTGCAATAGCTTTATGTCTCAATTTAAAAATGCTTTATTGGACATTCCCTGGTGGTCCAGTGGTTAGGACTTGGTGCTTTCACTGCCGAGAGCCCAGGTTTAATCCCTAGTAGGGGAACTAAGATTCCATAAGCTGCAAGGCACGGCTAACCCCCTCCCCCCAAAACAAAAAACAAAAAACAAAATCCGCTTTATTGCTAAAAATATTAACTATAATCTTACTCTTCAGCGAACTGTAGTCTTTTTGCTGGTGGAATGTCTTGCCTTGATGTTAGTGGCTGCTGACTGATCGGGGTGGTGGTTGCTGAAGGGTGGGCGGCCTGTGGCAATTTCTTAAAATAAGACAGCAATGAAGTTTGCTGCACTGATGGACTCCTCCTTTCATGAACGATTTCTCTGTAGCATGCAATGCTGTTTGATGGCATTTTACCCACAGTAGGACTTCTTTCAGAACTGAAGTCAATCTTCTCAAACCCAGGTGCTGCTTTAGCAACTAAATTTATATAATATGATTAATCTTTTGTTGTCATTTCAACAATTTTTACAGCATCTTCACTAGGAGTACCTTCCATCTGAAGAAACTACTTCATTTGCTCATCCATAAAAACAACTCTTCATCCATTAAAGTTTTATAATGAGATTGCAGCAATTCAATCACATTTTCAGGCTCCACTTCTGATTCTACTTATCTTGCTGTTTTCACCCCATCTTCCACTAAACTCTTGAACTCTTTGAAGTCATCCATGAGAGTTGGAATCAACCTCTTCTAAACTCCTGCTAATGTTGATATTTTGACTTCTTCCCATTAATCACATATGCTCTTAATGGCATCTAAAATGAAAACCATTCCAAAAGGTTTTCAATTTACTTTGCCCAGATCCAGCAGAGGAATCACCATCTACAGCACCTATAGCTCTAGGAAATATATTTCTTAAACAATTTTGAAAGTCAGTCTTGAAAGTCAAAATTACTCTTTGATCCACGGGCTACAGAGTGGATGTTATGTTAACAGGCATAGAAACAGCATCAATCTCATTGTGTATCTCCATTAGAGCTCCTGGGTGACCATTGCATTGTCAGTGAGCAGAAATATTTTAAAAGGAATTTTTTTTCTCTGGGCAGTAGATCTGAACAGTGGGCTTACAACATTCAGTAAACCGTGCTGTAAACAGATGTGCTGTCATCCAGGCTTTGTCGTTCCATTTATAAAGGCAGAGTAGATTTAGTATAATTCTTAAGGGCCCTAGGATTTTCAGAGTGGTAAATGAGCACTGGCTTCAACTTCAAGACACCAGCTACATTACCCCCTCACAAGAGAATTGGCCTGTCCTTTGAAGCCAGGCATTGACTTTTTCTCTATAGCTATGAAAGACCTAGATGAAATCTTCTTCCAATAGAAGGCTGTTTTATCTTAGTTGAAAAATCTGTTGTTTAGTGTAGAAACCTTTATTAATAATCTTAACTAGCTTCTGGATAACTTGCTGCAGATTCTGTGTCAGCACTTGCTACTTTACCTTGCACTTTTAAGTTAAGCAGGTGGCTTCTTTCCTTAAACCTCATAAACCAACCTCTGCTACCTTCAAACTTTTCTTCTGAAACTTCCTTACCTGTTGCAGACTTCATAGGCTTGAAGAGAGTTAGGGCCTTGCTGTGGATTAGACTTTGGCTTAAGGAAATGTTGTAATTGGTTGGATCTTCTATCCAGACCACTAAAACTTTCTCCATATCAGCAATAAGGCTGATTAACTTTCTTACCATTCCTGTGTTCACTGGAATAGCACTTCTAATTTCCTTCAAGAACTTTTCCTTTGCATTCACCACTTTGCTAACTGTTTGGTGCAGAAGGCCCTGCTTTCAGCCTGCCTCGGCTTTTGGCAGGTCCTCCTCCCTAAACTTCATCATTTCTAGCTTTTGATTTAAAGTAAGAGAAGTGAGACTCTTCCTTTCACTTGAACACTTAGAGGCCATCATAGGGTTATTAGTTATCCCAGTTTCAATATTATTTTGTCTCAGGGGATAGAAAGGCCTAAGGAGAGGGAGAAAGACAGACAAACAGCCAGTAGGTGGAGGAGTCAGAACACATGCGATATTTATCGATGAAGTTCTTGGTTATAGCTGTGTGGTTCGTGACCCCAAAACAATTATAATAGTAACATCAAAGTTTACTGATCACAGATCACCATAACAAATATAATAATAATGAAAAAGTTTGAAATATTTTGAGAATTATCAAAATGTGACAGAGGGACACAAAGTGAGCAAATGCTGTTGGAAAAATGGAGTCTACAGACTTGCTCAAGGCAGGTTGCCATAAACCTCCAATTTGTAAAAAAAAAACACCACAATATCTGCAAAGCACAATAAAGCACAATAAAAAGAGTTGTGACTTTAAAGTGAAGTAGGTAAATAACATATTGAACTTTTGCTAATATGTTGGCAAACATTAAACATAGGTAAACCTTTACTTACTTAAGGATAAATATAAAAGGTCAAAATGCCAAAAATAAAAGGAACAAAGACAAGATTTCCTTGAGGCTCTATTAGCTTAGTATTTAAGTTGTTTTTGCTGACACAAAACACAAAACAAAAAAGTTAAAAAAGAAACGACCAAAAAATAGACACCTTTCACTTTGGATTTTATAAACTAGTACTATGTTATTTTTAATTAATTACTAAACACTTATTTTCAAATGACTGTCCTTCAGGGATTTCAAATATTTTACTTTATCACGGAGTCCTTTTTTCAAGATCATTTTAATTGGAGAACAGTTCCATAGACACTTGCAAATTTGCTGTAGGTAAAACAGAAATTGGATGCCTAGCACCCGAGCCCACTCTGATGATGTCTAAGGCAGGTAGTTCTGTAGAAGTTCTGTGCTCCTGGATCACAATTTGAAGCCCAACACACTAGGCCATGGTAAAAAACAAAATTAGTTGTATTAATTCATTCATCAAATAATTTTAAGCAATTTTATGTATAGTTAACTAATTAAGTAGAAGGAATGACACGGTTGGCAAAAAAAGATAAGGCTTCTGCACACAAGAAAGAGGTGTGCAGTCTTGTTGAGGGAAATATATGCTAGCCAATAAATAAATACATAATAAATATGTGGTTACAACTGAGAAAAGAACTACTAAGAATAATTGTATTGTTTTATGAAAGAGGGAAATTTAAACATCCCAAGAATAGCAGGGAAGGTTTCCCCCAGAAAGTATATATTGACAGAGTTCTGAATAGGTTGAGTTTAAAAGACGTTCCAGATCACTTAGTTGAAGTGAGAAAAAAAGGAGTAGAGGAAACAGAAGAGGGGTAGGGAGAGACTAATCAGGAGGCTATTTCAGGAGCACTCGTGAAAAATAGCAGGAGTTATTAGTGGTGGTAAGTGTAGAGAAAAGCAGATGGATGCTAGAAAGCTATTTGGAAAGTAAAATGAATACTAAATAGTAAAAGATAGGTGATGAGAGATTGGAAAATTTGGACATACTAATGTGCAAGATACATTCTTAAACCAGGATGCAAAAAATCTCAAATTAATTGCAAAATCATAAATAATATACACTAGAAAGTTTGAGATCAGATATAGTCTGTTTAACAAATATTGAGTCAAAGAGCAGGACAGCATTATTATCACAGATTTCTTCCAGAAATAATCTATGAATTAAAAGCAATGGAGAGGGGCTTCAATCAAGATGCTGGAATAGAAGGATGTGGAGCTCAGCTCCTCCCACAAATACATCAGAAACACATCCACAGGTGGAACACTTCTCACAGGATAACTACTAAATGCTGGCAGAAGAGCTCACTTAACCAAAGGAATCAAAGCAGGACCTGAGCCCCTGGGAGGGAGCTGTGAAAGAGGAAAAGTTCCTTCACCCTGGGGACCTCCTTAGCTGGCTGGAGATCAGCCAGGACAGAAAGGGAGCTTCAGAGGCTCAGAGGAGAGAGCACCAAAGATACATACACTCTAGTGCTCATAGCTGCCCTATGAACAAAACATGGAAGCAACCTAAATGTCTATCAACAGATGAACAGATAAAGAAGATATGGTGTATGCATACCATGGAATACTACTGGGCCATAAATAAAAGAATGAAATTCTGCCATTCGCATCAACATGGATGGGCCTAGAGATTATCATACTAATTGAAGTAAGTCAGACAGAGAAAGACAAATACCATATCATAATCATTTATAGCTGTATAGCATAGGGAACTATATTCAATATCCTGTAATAAACCATAAACCACTGCCAAAGTGCCAGTGAAAGAAAATGATAACTGTTTAAAGTTGTGTTGGCACTATTTGAGCATGCTTATTTCCCTTAAATAATATTAACTTTGTATTTTGTTATTTGTGTTTTGTTTTAAAACTCTAGCCAATTTGATAAAATTGATAGTCTGTTCAATTTAATTTTGCTATTTTTTGATTATAAAAGAGGTTAAAAGCAGACACAATATGATCATAGTAGAAACATTACACAATGCAGGTAAATAATGTACTGTTTAAAGAAAATCCTACTTTCTATTGTTAGCATTTTGGCGTAGGGATTTCCAGATACTCTGCCATAAAATTAGCAGCTTTTTGTATTAATTAAACTACTTGAGATTTACCTCTTCACCACTTTCCTTCCACCCTCCTCCCACCCTGCAACCAGACCAAAATAAACCCCTAAATCAAGCTGTGACAAGCCTATTTTTTCTGCCAACAATTAAAAACTAGTGCTCAGCAATGAAATTTGGAACTGCGGGGTGGGGGGCGGCAACTTTTCCATTATGTGCATCACAGGAAGCAAAGAAAATGAGTATATAAAGAAAAAATGAAAAGGCAGAGGTGAAAGAGGTACAGAGACTAATAGTCTAGTTGTCAAGGGAAAATGATGGAGTCAACTTAGCTGTAAGGTCTGTGTAGTCACCAAAAACTAAGTTTAGATTAAGTCAAGTGTGTCCCTAGAGCTCATATTAATCAGTCTTCCTAGTGATCCTTAGAGTTGTGATAGTTTAGCAATAGCCTGGAGCTTGGTGATGATAGCTGTGTGACCATGCACCATTTCTACAGTGTAACAATTCACCTGTACATAGTAATTGCTTCTATAATTAATCTTGCCAACTCTCCCTGGAGAGGAATTGTTATAGTATTATATCTATTTCAAATTACCTAGTTTCACTGAATTTCCCATCAGTATTAGTTAAAGGAGCCTTTTTTTTTAAAAAGAACAAATTTGATTGACATTTTTATATTCAACCACATTTTAAAATGTGTAGGCTATAAAAAAAAGTCTTTTGTTTAAGCACAAATAGAAAAATAATTAAAGTTATCTTGTTTGGATAATAATGTCTACAGAAGAAATATTATGATTTGGTATAGAATTATTGAAGATATTTCTTTTTATCAAAGAGCTTTTACTTGAGTTATTTGTAATTTTCTGTAGTGCATGTGTACAGGTATGTGTGATTTTACATCACAAAATAATATATGGAACCAAATAAGTAGTTTATATCAACTTGTTTTATAAGAAAGGTAATGTTCCTGTAAGTCATATTAAAATATAACTATGTAAATAATAAATGTGTCTAGAATTATTTTCACTAAGTTTTTGTCAATGAACTTTTGTTCAAGTAATTTAGAAGGGAAATGTGTACTTCCATATTTACAATATTTTACTTTTTTCATGTTGGGGTTTTAAAAGAAAACATTAGATATGGGAATCATATTGAAAATCAAAACATTTATCACTTTTGGTGTGGTAAATCTGAACTGGAGAGACTGACTTAGAGTCCTAGGTGGAAGCAGCCTTTCCATGCTGCTGTGTATACTCACCCACGTCTGGAGCTTGGGATCTGTCCATGAGGGAGATTGTATCTGTAGCACATACAGCACTTACCTAATTTTATCCAATGGGACATGTTGTCTCTCTCGTATTAGAACACATATAAAAAGGCAGAAAGGGATGAATCTTACAGATGTGGTTGTAAGAAAGCAGATCTTCAGTTTGGCCCAGGGGTTCTTATTTCTCGGAAATGGGCTTGTTAAGGTATCCAATTTTCAGCTATCTGAAAAGGAAAAAAAAAAAAAATAAGAAAATGGCGGGGCACCTGAGAATAGCAATACTGTAACACTTCATTAAACAAGAGAGCTCAAACCAATGCATTTTAGATTATTACTATTCCACTAATGAATTAATTTATACATGGGGAAAAGTGTGTAAGGAATGAAAAGAAGGATTGGAGGTGTTTCTCATGTAAGAAGCATCATGGAAAAAAAGAAACAGTTGCAGAGGGAATCCTCAAACAAATATCAAAACGATTTCCTCTTCTTTAATAACAGCTTATTATTTATTTATTTGCCCCATTTATTTTTAAAATATATTTTATTGAAGTATAGTTGATTTACAATGTTGTGTTAATTTCTTCAGTACAGCAAAGTAGTCCAGTTATACATACATATACATTCTATTTCATATTCTTTTCCATTATGGTTTATCACAGGATATTGAATATAGTTCCCTGTGCTATACAGTAGGACCTTGTTTATCCATTCTATGTATAATAATTTGCATCTGCTAATCCTGACTCCCAATCCATCCCTTCCCCAAACCGCTTCCCCCTTGGCAACCATAAGTCTGTTCTCCATGTCTGTGAGTCTGTTTCTGTTTCGTAGATAAGTTCATTTGTGTCATATCTTAGATTCCACATATAAGTGATATCATATGGTATCTGTCTTTCTCTTTCTGACTTACTTCACTTACTATGATAATCTCTAGACCCATCCATATTGCTGCAAATGACATTATTTCATTCCTTTCTACGGCTGGGTAGTATTCCATTGTATAAATGTACCACATCTTCTTTATCCACTCATATATTGAGGGATATTTAGGTTATTTCTACGTCTTGTCTATTGTAAATAGTGCTGCTATGAACATAGGGGTGCATGTCTTTTTGAATTAGTTTCTTCCAGTTATATGCCTAGGAGTGGGACTGAACAACAATGTATTTAAATCCAAGGAAAACCCATGTCAAACAGTAACACACTAGATGGAGCTGTTGTTAATTGTAATCAACGTTAAACCATGGCTTTTGTGGTATAATTATTAAGATCAACAAATGATCTAAATATCATCAAGGAATCCACTAACATAATCTTTCCATTTAAAGAATATGTGTTATCACATGAGCCTAATTACTGTGATATGATGAAAACCTGGTAAATCTATGGCATGAACAAAGTAAAAGTTTTAGCATTCATCTGAATCAAATGTGTGTGTTCAACTGCAGATATATGTCTGTTATATGTACATAAAGTAAGACCCAGAATCTGTATCACTAAATTAGTGTCAGAGTCAGATTGGAACCCAATGATCCAATGCTCAGAGTTCCTTTCAATATACGACCTTATATCACATTCTGCTTCTAAGTCAAAATTGTGTTATTGCTTCTGTGCATTCAGAGATTGAGCAGTCTGAAAGAGTTAATTTTTTTTCAAAGTTGTCTCTTTCAAATTGCCTAGATAATATGAGAAACTATTCATAAATAAAATATTTTATTTAGGTGGTATTATAGGGAATTTATTCCTTGTTAGAGATTCCTTGCAAAGATCTTGAGCCTTCCTGTCACCAATTCATTTGAAGACAACATGAGTATTTTTGAAGAAGCCTGATTTAAGTAGAAGTTCAGTGAAAGTTGAAGTCAGTCTGAGGGACTCAGATGTTAAAATATGTACTTTTATTTCATGTGCACAACTTTTTCATAACCTACCACATCTAATAACAGAATGTGAATGTGGCATCTGGGTAATAGTGTTATGTCTTAGAATTATTTTTTCAGCTTTTGCCACACTTCAGGAAAAAAAATATTCATACTTATATTGGAGGAAAAAATTTAAAATGAATGTAATGTGTTGTATACCTTTTAATGATTAATTCTTTGGGAGATCTTTCTTTATCATCATTTAGAAATGAACTATGTTTTTATATTTGTATCAAATTTTTGTTTCAAGCCTTATCACTAAGTTTATTAAAACTGTCACAGTCAATGTCAACAAATGGTAAGGGTCTCTGCTAAACAAATAAACACAAACTACTCTTTATATCACTCATTTAGTCCCCAGCTTGGCCTTCATAACTTTATGTTGGTGATGACAGTAGGTTTTGGTGTGATTGATGTCACCTTGGTGACCATATAATCTCCATTGGGTTGTTTTAGTCTATAGCATAGGTTATGATTGTTTAAAATGATTATTATTTTCACTGCTTTATGTCACAAAGAACACATATATAAAACTGATTTTAAAAACATAAAGTACCATGGCATTTCTTTATTGTATATATAAAGACTGAATTCCTAATTCTTATTTTATACATTTATTATTTATTAACGAATTGATTATTCATCCAGGTAATAATTTTTTCAAACTTCAAGTATGAACAACAAAAAAGTACAAACAAAAAGACGAAAAGAAAGTGCAGGACATAGAAATAGAGGAATCTATTTGGGTTTCTTGAGAATGCAAGAATTATGCTAAACATGTTAAAAAAAAAAAAACATGCAATAATGAAAATTTCCATGGGAGCATCTCAGTGTCAGAGAATCAGAGTCAGAGAAAAAAATTGAGAAGATATTAATTTATTTAATGAAAAAAAAAGTAGAAAGAGGACTTTAATTTTCAGCTTCTGCAGTTAGAGTTGCCACACCTGTTTCTATAATACAAAAAATCTAAACAGACTGAAAATCAGTAACTTTTCTTGTACTCATCAGACAACTGACATTGCAGGGCAAACTGGCACTCTGAAATCCAGAGCAGAAGCCACAGGGGCCATAAACTGGTTTCGATACTTAAATGATAAATTTGGCCAGTTTCTAAAAGCTGTATGTACACTAGCATGAGAGTGAGAAACTCATGGGAGTAACTGTCTTGGGAGGGGGCGGTGCATATTTTCTTGGGTTTACCTACAGGAGCCCCACCTAAGTTTCCTGGTGAAAATCCAGAAAGATCCCCTTATGGCTCAGGCTGGGGAGAAGAGTAATCATTGTGAAATATGCCACAGAGGTCTCCATAAAGATGGCCTACTCCCCAAGGAAAACATGTTACCAGACTCTATACTATATGATTCCAGTTATAAAACATTCTGGAAGGACAAAACAATGATAGCAATGATAATAAGATCAGTGGTTGTCAGATTTTGAAGGGTGATAGAAGGGTTGAATAAGTGAAGTATAGGGGAATTTTTAGGGTGGTGAAACTATACTGTATGATACTGTAATTGTGGATTCATGACACTATGCGTTTGTCAAAACTCATAGATCTTTGTAACACTAAGAGTGAACCTCAGTGTATACAAATTAAAACAAGTCATTTAGGAAGTCAGAGGGTCCCAGGATGGAATGTAGACTGTGAGGAGAGAATATAACTGTATTACAAATGTATGAAATAATCTCACTGAAGGAGAGTGGAGGAAAAATATAGATCTAAGTAACTAGAAATGAGCAGTTTGTAAGACTAAAGGCAAGAGACACTGTACCAAGTAATGTACTCTTGTGGATGATGTTATTTCCCAAGGGACTACAGGATGACAATTCTGATACCATTATATATATTTATGGGAACTGAACAATTAAGCAAATGGATGGCAAATTGTGGGAGCCAGATTTCCTACTCTTAGTGTGGGAGGTTACAGATAAGGAAGGGGAGGGGGCTAGAATTGTCCACAGAGTCATAGGTTAGAAGTTAGAGACATCAGTATGAAATCCTATTTAGCTATATATTGATACAGATGGTTACATATATAAATATTTATAAATATGTGTATAATATATGCATATTAATATACATATATATATTTCCTTGCTCTGTCTTCTGAGAAGACCTAAAATCAAGAACACCCTAGTAAAAAGGATCTCACCAAATGTTAACTCTTAGTTTCCACTACCATTCAGAAGTAAAAGGATCCAGCGATTGTGGTATAAAAGGATGATACTAGGACTGGAGAAGGAAATATCCTAAATGAACATGAAGCATCTTGTGGTGCTTGGAAGTAAGAAAATTATCAAAAAATAAAACAAAAACACCTCATAATGATGGGTGTATCAAGGGAACCAAGAACAAACAGTGCCTAATGGACAAAGATGGAACATCAAAATAAAGCATCAAAATAAAGTAATATTGGATTGTAACCCAAACTATAAAATAAATATCATAAATCCACACTAATATAAACACAGGAATGAATAAAGAATTGGGTTGAAAAGACAAATATCCCATGTTGAACAACTCCAAATAATTTATGTAGATGCTCTTCCCTCTGTGAGGTGGAACATAGCTCCTTCCTCACTCTCTAAGTGCAAGCTGTACATGGTGACTTTCTCCCAAAGATTACTTAATGAAAAGCAGGGAGGGAAGTAATGTTACAGTGGAGAAACCTGAATAAACACTACCACAGCCAGGTGATCAAGGTCAACATCAACAGTGATAAGTCATATTGGTAGGAAGTGATGAAAATGGCACTTCATGGTCTTCCTCTCAAAACTGTATATTCCTAGTCTAACCATGAGAAAAAAACCAGAAAAGTTCATATTGATAGATATTGTGTAAAAGAGCTGACCAGTACTCCTCAAAACTGTCAAGGTCATCAAAATCAAGAAAAGTCCAAAAAAACTGTCATGATCAAGAGGAGACACGACAAATAAATATAATGTGATAACCTGGCTGAGACACTGGAACAGAAAAAGGACTTTAGGGAAAAACTAAGGTAATCTGAATAGAGTATAGAGTATAGATTTAGTTAATAATAACATAGCATTATTGGTTCATTAATTGTGACATATTTATCTACTAATATAAGATGTTAATAATACGGGAAATATAGGATAGGCTATATGGGAACTTTCTGGTCTATCTTCTCAATTTTTCAGTAAATATAAAACTGTTCTAAGATAAAAAAGTTCATTGAAAAAAATTAAATGGAACATAAGGATGATCCCCCAAATGCAGACAGTTGGAATAATAAAGGCAAGACAAACAGTTAGGGTTTTCCAAGTTGTTTACTTTCATCCCAGATAGTAATTTCAGTTTTTATCATATAAAGGCAGGCTTTGTTATGGCCACAGTGACATAGCAATGTGAATTTACTCTCCTAATACTATGTATCTTCTCACAAATCATTACCAGGCTTTTTAAGTTTGTCAATTTGTTATTTCAAACATAATCAACATTACCAAAGGAGATAATGCATGTTTTTCAAAGGAAGATCAACTCCATACACGATCTATTCCCTGTCGATTTTTCTCATAATCTCTCCATTTTTACTACGTTCTAGTAGTGCTGAATTCTTTATCTAAAACATGCCAAAGGTTATTTGTTTCATGGGGCATTTCCACTTGCTGTTCCTTTTGTTCTGAATGTTTTTCTTATAGATTTTGCTTGTCTGGCACCTTCTCATAAGCCAGGTCTCAGCTCTAATTGTTATCTCTACAGAAAAGAGTTTTATCTGATTAACTTCTCAAAATAATAACTTCCTGTAGTCACTCACTGAATTCTATCACTGTTTAATTTTCTTAAACATTTTGCCATAATCTGTAATTATTTTATTTATTCCTTTATGTATGTTTTGTCTACCACTAAAATGTTAGTTCCATGAATACAGAGATGTGTTATCTAGTCCACCAAGGTGCAGTAAATATTTGTCAAATGTATGAAGGGATGTCATTGTCCCATAGGATAAGGACATATCTGTAAACTTCAATCTTATCTTCAGTGAGAATATAATTGAAAAAATGCATGCAAACCATGAAGGGGAACCTGACCTACTGTCCATTTAGAAATGATCTGACCCTCAGAATGACATGGTGAGACAGATGAGTTAGCTAATATTATTCTCATTTGAATATCTCCCATATTTGAATCTCAGGATAATAGGAAAGATGGGAAGACCCTCTTTGTTCAAGGGCGAAAAAAGATAGAGAGAAACAATCCAACTAGTTTGAGCACAGTAAATACGTTATCTCTCCAGGAAGGCTATCTGTAGCTTTATCCGTAACTTTCAACCTTAGAGGATTTCAAAGGTTTTGGTGAAAGTTCTATCATTCTTTCCTGAGAGCAGGGCTTAACACTATCTCACCATCCTGGGGAACCCATAGATCTTCCACAAGCTTCTAAAGTCCCTTTACACACTTCCTCCATATGCCCAGTCTAGGGCAGGATATTTGGAGAGCAGATCTCCATACAATCAAGGAGGGGTAGCCAGAGGTGTTAAAGGGCAAATGGAGAATTTTTTTTTTTTCTCTCTTATTCTGTTTGTATATAGTGCTGAGAAAACAAAAATTCTGAGCACTTCCGAGACTCAACATCTGCAAATTCTTACAGAAACTGTCTATCTGCTCAAGAAAAGGTAAACACTACCACTTTAGTATGACTGGCAAATGAGTTTTATAGAGCAAGATTACTCAAGATTTCTGTGTTTATATTCTGTGCATGTATTTAATAGTTGATGTATGTGTGAAATATAATTTTCTGTTCATTGTACCTCTTGACATTATTTTTGTGGCAAGAATTTTTGCTCTAAATTTAAGATATTCCCGGGAGTGATATATAGAGAGAGCTGGTGACAGAATTTTTTTTTGCTCCCTAATGGCATTTTATTTAACTAGCTAAGTGGAGGAAATCAGAAGGATTACAAAGATTATGACATAGTTCTGGGTCTTAGGAATTGTCTTCATCCCCAGCGATCAGTTTTAGCTGATGTAGACCAAATCAATAAAACATGTATATTTTTCTGGTATTACCTGTGGATGTAGGCTTTCTTGAGAAACAAGAATATTGTTTAAAGATAAATTGTGAAAGATAGCCCGTGATTATATCATTTTGAAACACAGGAAAGAAATAACGAAAACTTCTTACTCCACATTTATATCCTAATTCATACTATTTCTTTTCTCTCCATTTACATATAAATTTCTCAAAAGAATTTTCTACACATGCTTTCTACATTTTCCTTCCATTTTTCTTTAACTGACTCTAATCGGCATTTTGTTCCAGACATTCCTCTGAAATAGAGTTGGCAAAATAACCACGTGATTTCAAGTTGCCAAATCCAACATTGAATTATCCAGCTATTGCCAAAGTAATGCTGCATAACAGACAATCTCAGACTCTCAGTGGCTTCCAAAAAAAGATTATTCCGAGGCCCATGTGCTGCAGGTTGACTACAGTAGGAATAGCCTAGGAATCTAGGATGGGCATGGATGGATGGGTGGCTCTGCTTTGGGTTGCTCATTTGTTTGGATTAGGTTCAAGCTTGCCACAAATTTTTCTCATGTCCTCTGGCCCACCTGTTATCCAAAGCATATTTTTCTTATGGTAAATGGTGATATGTTTTTGTCAAGGTGTGTAACAGGGATGAGAGAGATCAAGCCACGTTGTGCAAACCTTTATGGCAATTTGCATTTATTTCTTTAAGCTCTCCAGAACTATTAGCTTCAACACCGTCACTCCATAAGGATTTGTTTTTTCATGTCCTATACATACAAAAAGTTTCAGATTCAGAACATGCAAAAAATGTAAAGTGTTCACTATTCAGTTGTTTTTCTTCTCCTCCTATTCTTCCTAATAAACTAGATATCCATATTATAAAACTGAGATTAGTATGACTTTTTGTTTGTTTGTTTATATGAAGCAAAGCTGAATGAGTTGTTATAATGAAATAAAAAGTCACATTTTAAGGCAATACAAGAAAAATTTAAACATAAAGTTTTTATCTGCCCATTTGGGCCTCTTCACTCCCCTGTAGTGTGCATTGTGCATCTGTCTTATGCATTAACCAGACCTCCACAATGGAAGAAATACCTGCTCAACCGTAAAGATCAATTTTTATTCTTCTAACCCCGGCCATGTAACTTCTTAGAAGATAACATTCTTTTCTCAGTCCTGTAAAGAATCATGATGACCCACCACTCGCCTTGTAGGTGCAGACGTCTTTGGTAAACTTTATGTACAATGTCAATATATCATTTCCCTTAAAGATATTGATTGGTGCAGAACAGACTGGTCAGACAACCTGGGGAGATACTGGACCACACTTAATAGGAGCTCTCAGCTTACTTACCTATGATGTTATTAATGTCACTAGCTATATTACTTGCATTTTGCCTATTTTACAAGATTATTATTTCTTGCATTTCCACATGTGTGATTGAGCCTCAGATAAAATTAATAATGATTAGATGACTTGGAATCATTGACCGAATGTATAGTCCTATAAGATTAATGATTGTAATAGTATAACTCTAGATATGGGAAGAAGCAACAAGAGGGAACCATTCCCTTGACCATAACAGATTAGTAAGAAAGGCAATCCAGAGGCTTGTTACTGTTAACAAGGCTTACTCCAGTAACACATTGAGTGACCTATCAACCTGACCTGGGAATGAGCATTCCTGGGGCTGTGGGACAAATTGCTCACAAAATGCCTCGCAAACCTTGGTTGAAATTAAGACTGAAGGGAAGGAGATTGTATAATAAATAATGTTGCCCAACATCCAGTTCTGTAAGAATCCAGTCAGTAGCCACTGCAGTCACTGGCCTATAGTACACCCTGAAAGGAACTCAGGATAAAGATCAGGATGAGGCACTTTGTGATCTGGGATGACTGACAGAACTGGCCCTCAGACAGTTAGATATTTTAAGGAGAAAAGTTTATGAACCCAGATTCTTGCATCTTCCCATACTTAGAAAAGCACTACAACTATTAACTAAGATGTCTGTTCCTCTTGACTAGCAGTGACCTTCTACTGAGATGTGTGCTTGTTTGCACATACCCCCTTTGCCAAAATCACATATATAATGACCTCTCCCCTTACCTCTTCAGAACAGTTCTCAATTTGGCTCAAATAAAATTTTCCATTTCTTTCTTAGATTGATTATTAATTTTTTTGTTGACAGTTTTCATTTAAATTTTTTCTAACATTGGAAATCAGCTATACTTCAATAAAATATATTTTAAAAAATACAATAATTAAACTTGCTTATTTAGAAAATCATCTGTGATCTAATTTGTGTATATTTTTCATTCTCCTTTGTTTTCCAAGATTTGCTATTCCTCAATTATGTGTCCTAACTTATTTCTTGTGAGAAAGAGAAAAGTAGGCTCTAACAGCTAGGAGCTGCTCTTTTTTTTTTTTTTTTTAATTTTATATTGGAGTATAGTTGATTCACAATGTTATGTACGTTTCAGGTGTACACCAAAGTGATTCAGTTATACATATACATGTATCTACTCTTTTTCAAATTCTTTTACCATTTAGGTTGTTGCATAATATTGAGCAGAATTCCCTGTGCAATACAGTATGTCCTTGTTGGTTATCCATTTTAAATATGGCAGTGTATACATGTCAATCCCAAGCTCCCTATCTATCCCTTCCCTCACTTTCCCCCAGTAACCATAAGTTCGTTCTCTAAGTCTGTGAGTCTGTTTCTGCTTTGTAAATAAGTTCATTTGTATCATTTCTTTTTAGATTCTGCATATCAGCGATGTCGTATGATATTTCTCTTACTCTTTCTGACTTACTTCACGCAGCATGACAATCTCTAGGTCCACCCATGTTGCTGCAAATGGTGTTATTTCATTATTTTTAGTGGCTGAGTAACAGTCCATTGTATATACATACCACATCTTCTTAATTCATTCATCTTTTGATGTACATTTAGGTTGCTTCCATGTCCTGACTATTGTAAACAGTGCTGCAGTGAACACTGGGGTCCATGTATCTTTTCGGACCATGTTTTTCTCTGGATATATGCCCAGGAGTGGTATTGCAGGATCATATGGTAGCTATATTTTAGGTTTTTAAGGAACCTCCGTACTGTTCTCCATAGTGGATATACCAATTTACATTACCACCAACAGTGTAGGAGGGTTCCTTTCTCTCCACACCCTCTCCAGCATTTATTGTTTGTGGATTTTTTGATGATAGCCATTTTGACTGGTGTGAGTTGATATCTCATTGTAGTTTTGATTTGCATTTCTCTGATAATTAGCTATGTTGAACATGTCTTCATGTGCCTCTTGGCCATCTGTATGTCTTCTTTGCAGAAATGTCTATTTAGGTCTTCTGCCCATTTTTGGATTCGGTTGTTTGTTTTGATAATATTAAGCTGCTTGAGCTGTTTGTAAATATTGGAGACTAATCCTTTGTTTGTCACATCATTGGCAAATATTTTCTCCCATTCTGTGGGTTGTCTTTTTGTTATGTTTATGGTTTCCTTTGCTGTGCACAAGCTTTTGAGTTTAATTAGGTCTCCTTTGTTTATTTTTGATTATACGGATCAGAAAGGATATTGCTGTGATTTATATCAGAGAGTGCTCTGCCTATGTTTTCCTCTAAGAGTTTTACAGTGTCCGGTCTCACATTTAGGTCTTTAATCCAATTTGAGCTTATTTTTGTGTATGATGTTATACAATGTTCTAATTTCATTTTTTTTACATGTAGCTGTCCAGTTTCCCCAACACAATTTATTGAAGAGACTCTGTTTCCACCATTGCATACTCTTACCCCCTTTGTCGTAGATTAACTGACCACAGGTGTGTGGGTTTACTTCTGGGCTTTCTATCCTGTTCCATTGATCCATATTTCTGTTTTTGTGCCAGTACCATACTGTTTTGATGACTATAGCTTTGTAGTACAGTCTGAAGTCAGGGAGCCTGATTCCTCCAGCTCAGTTTTTCTTTCTCAAGATTGCTTTGGCTATATGGGGTCTTTTGTGTCTCCATACAAATTTTAAGATTTTTAGTTCTAGTTCTGTGAAAATGCATTTTTAATTTGATAGGGATTGCATTGAATCTGTAGGTTACCTTGCGTAGTATAGTCATTTTGACAATATTGATTCTTCCAATCCAAGAACATGGTATATATCTCCAACTGTTTGTGTCATCTTTGATTTCTTGAATCACCATCTTATAGTTTTCAGAGTACAGGTTTTTGTCTTCTTACATAGGTTTATTCCTAGGTATTCTTTTTGGTGCAGTGGTAAATGGGATTATTTCTTGAATTTCTCTTTCTGATCTTTCATTGTTAGTGTATAGAAATGCAACAGGTTTCTGCGTATTAATTTTCTAACTTGCAACTTTACCAAATTCATTGATGAGCTCTAGTACTTTTCTGGTAGCATCTTTAGGATTTCTCGTGTATAGTATCATGTTATCTGCAAAGAGTGACAGTTTAACTTCTTCTTTTCCAGTTTGGATTCCTTTTATTTCTTTTTCTTCTCTGATTGCCATAGCTAGGAATTCCAAAACTATGTTGAAGAAAAGTGGCGAGAGTGGACATCTTGTCTTGTTCCTGATGTTAGAGCAAATGCTTTCAGCTTTTCACCATGGAGTATGATGTTAGCTGTAGGTTTGTTGTATATGGCCTTTATTATGTTGAGGTATTTTCCGCTATGTCCACTTTCTAGAGAGTTTTTTTCATAAATGGGTGTTGAATTTTGTTAAAAGCTTTTTCTGCATCTATAGAGATGATCATATGGTTTTTATTCTTCAATTTGTTAATACAGTGTATCACATTGGTTGATTTGAATATATTGAAGAATCCTTGAATCCCTGGGATAAATCCCACTTGATCCTCATGTATGATCTTTTATTGTTGTATTTGGATTGCTAGTATTTTGTTGAGGATTTTTGCATCTATGTTCATCAGTGATACTGACCTGAAATTTTCTTTTTTTGTGGTATCTTTGTCTGATTTTGGTAGCAGGGTGATGGTGGCCTCACAGAATGAGTTTGGGAGTTTTCCTTCCTCTGCAATTTTTCGGAACAGTTTCAGAAGGATAGATGTTACCTGTTCTCTAAATATTTGATAGAATTCACCTGTGAAGCCATCAGGTCCTGGACTTTTGTATGTTGGGAGTTTTTAAATCACCATTTCAATTTCAGTGCTTGTAATTGGTCTGTTCATATTTTCTATTTCTTCATGGTTCAGGCTTGGGAGACTGTACCCTTCTTAGAATTTGTCCATTTCTTCCAGGTAGTCCATTTTATTGGCATACAGCTGCTTGTAGTAGTCTGTTTTGATCCTTTGTATTTCTGTGCTGTCAGTTGTAACTTCTTTTTCATTTCTAATTTTATTGAATTGAGTCCTCTCCCTTTTTTCCTTGATGAGTGTAGCTAAAGGTTTATCAATTTTGTTTATCTTTTCGAAGCACCAACTTTTAGTTTCATTTATCTTTGCTATTGTTTTCTTTGTCTCTATTACTTTTATTTCTGCTCTGATCTTTATGATTTCTTTCCTTCTACTAACTTCAGGTTTTGTTTGTTCTTCTTTCTCTAGTTGCTTTAGTTGTAAGGTTAGGTTGTTTATTTAAGATTTTTCTTTTTCTGTGAGGGAAGACTGCATTGCCACCAACTTCCCTCTTAGAACTGCTTTTGCTGCATTCCATAGGTTTTGGATCATTGTGTTTCATTTTGATTTGTCTCTAGTTATTTTTTGATTTCGTCTTTGATTTCTTCAGTGATTCATTGGTTGTTTAGTAGCATGTTGTTTAGCCTCCACGTGTTTGTGTTTTTTATGGTTTTTTTTCTCGTAGTTGATTTCTAATCTCAGAGCATTGTGGTCAGAAAAGATGCTTGATATGATTTCAGTTTTCTTAAATTTACTAAGGCTCGCTTTGTGGCCCAGCATGTGGTCAATCCTAGAGGATGTTCCATGTGCACATGAGAAGAATATATATTCTGCTGCTTTTGGATGGAATGCTCTATAAATATCAGTTAAGTCCATCTGGTCTAATATGTCATTTATAGCCTGTGTTTTCTTATTGATTTTCTGTCTTAATAATCTGTCCATTGATAAAAGTGGGGTGTTAAAGTTCCCCACTATTATTGTGTTACTGCCAATTTCTTCCTTTATGGCTGTTAGTATTTGCCGTATATATTGAGGTGCTCCTATATTAGGTGCATATATGTTTACAATTGTTACATCTTCTTCTCAGATTGATCCATTGATCATTATTTTGTGTCCTTCTTTGTCTCTTATAACAATCTTTATTTTAAAGTCCATTTTGTTTGAGTATTGTTACTCCAGCTTTCTTTTGGTTTCCATTTACATGGAATATCTTTTTCCATCCCCTCACTTTCAGTCTTTATGTGTCCCCTAGGTCTGAAATAGGTCTCCTGTAAACAGCATATATGCAGGTCTTACTTTTATATCCATTCAGGCAGTCTGTGTCTTTTGGTTGGAGTGAACATAGTGTTTACTATGTGTCTTGTTGTGTTCCTCCTTGGGTTTATCCTGCCGGGGACTCTGCACTTCCTGGACTTGGGTGACTGTTTCCTTTCCCATGTTGGGAGGTTTTCAGCTATTATCTCTTCAGCTATTTTCTCAGGTCCTTTCTCTCTCTCTTCTCCTTCTGGGACCCCTTAATGCGAACGTTGGTGTGTTTAATATTGTGCCAGAGGTCTCTTAGACAGTCTTCATTTTTTTTTTTCATTCTTCTTTCTTTATTCTGTTCTGTGGCACTGATTTCCACCATTCTGTCTTCCAGGTCACTTATCCATTCTTCTGCCTCACTTATTCTGCTATTGATTCCCTCTAGTGTATTTTTCATCTCAGTTATTGTGTTGTTCATCTCTGTTTGTTTGTTCTTTAGTTCTTCTAGGGCTTTGTTAAACATTTCTTGCATCTTCTCGATCCTTGCCTCCATTCTTTTTCTGAGATCCTGTATCATCTTTACTATCATTATTCTGAATTCTTTTTCTGGAAGTTTGCTTATGTCCACTTCACTTAGTTGTTTTTCTGGGGTTTTATCTTGTTCCTTCGTCCGGGACATATTCCTCTGCCATTTCATTTTGTCTAACTTTCTGTGATAAAGCTCTACCAAATACTGTCACAGCAGTGCCTCCAGTCATGTTTGGATGAGTAACTGGGTGCTACAGCCTAGCCAAGCTGATACATAAAACTGCTTACCACAGTGAGTTGTCTGGGATGTGGTGGGAGTTGCATCTAACCTGGACCAGACACCCAATGCCCTGACAGTGCTGACTTTTCAAAGATTGAATTGAGGCTCTTCACTTGGCTCTGCAGGCCCAGGGCAACTTGAACAACTGGCAAGACAGAGAATACCAAGAAATGAGGTCATCAGCTAACAAGACCAAGGTCTGACAGTTCAAGAGCAGTTTCTAGGCAAAACTCAAAAAATTGTGGAAGTCTCCCAATGACTGAGTCCCCTGGAGTTTTGAACTCTTAGAGTTGTCCATACTCTGGAAATTAGTCAATTCCAGTTTAGTTTGCCCTACTCTCAGCAGCACCAGCTCCTGGTTTCTGGGCTGGTTTCTGGGCTCCTGCATCTCTGCTCTGCTCAAGATGGTGGAGTAGGAGGACGTGCACTCACCCCTTCTTACAAGAACACCGGAATCACAACTAACTGCTGAACAACCATCGACAAAAAAATGCTGGAACCTACCAAAAAAGATACCCACCATCCAAAGACAAAGAGGAAACCAAAAAAGATACCCAACATCCAAGACGGTAAGAGGGGCGCAATTGCAGTAAAATCAAATCCAATACCTGCTGGATGGGTGACCCATAACCTGGAAGTTCTCCCATGGAGTGAAAGTTCTCAGCCCTACATCAGGTTTCCCAGCCCAGGGGTCTGGCAATGGGAGGAGGAGTCCTCAGAGAATCTGGCTTTGAAGGCCAGTGGGATTTGATTGCAGGACTTTCACAGAACTGGGGGAAACAGAAACTCCACTCTTGGAGGACACACGTAAAGTCTTGTGTGCACCAAGACCCATAGGAAAAAAGCAGTGACCCCCTAAGAGACTGGGCCAGACCTACCTGCTACCTTAGAGGATCTCCTGCAGAGCAGCGGGGAGGCTGTGGCTCACTCTGGGGACAAAGACACTGGCAGCAGCAGTTCTGGGAAGTACTCATTGGTTTGAGCCCTCCTGGAGGTCTCTATCAACCCCAACAAACAGCCTGTAGGCTCCACTGTTGGGTTGCCTCAGGCCAGGCAACCAACAGGGAAAGAACGCAGCCCCACCCATCAGCAGAGAAGTGGATTAAAGTTTTACTGAGCACGGACCTGCCCACCAGAGGGACAAGACCCAGCTCTACCCACCACCAGTCCCTCCCATCCGGAAGCTTGCACAAGTCTCTTAGATAGCCTCATCCACCATAGGGCAGACCAAAGAAGCAAGAAGAACCACAATTCTGCAGCCTGTGGAATGGAAACCACAACGACAGTTATTTAAATTCTTGAATTTCCTCAGAAGTTAGTACAATATCAGGAATCTTGAAACATCAAAATTCTGGTAATTGTATTGGCAAGTCCAATTTTTTGGTGTTTAGTGGCATATCACAGCCTACATAAAAGATAAGAAATCTTCTGAAACTTATACCAGAGCTTAGTAATTTTCCCATCCATTTTGCTCATTTTCAATTGCATTTCTTCTTTAATACATAGATACATGCTAAATAGAGTTTACAAGTTTTAAAATCAATTAGTAAATTAACATTATTCTTTCCTAAACGTTGCAATGTCTTTGTTTTCATAATGGTATATATTGCTCAATGTTTCCCTTTAATTAAAAAAAAAATACAAGTCTGTCTTGAACTATCTGTAATAGACTTCATAAATGGCACTGACATTTTGCAGTGAGAATAGCATTGTGTTTCTGGGTCAGAGTTAAATACTACTAACATTTCTTTTATTTATGGAGAAAAGAAAAGACAGCACTGCCATATGTTTTAATCATTTACGTGAGTTGCTTAACAAAAATTTGAAAGGCTCAAGCCTTCAAATACTGCTTCAGGCTCAAGCCGTATTTGCTGCTGAGCGTTCAATTGCAATTGCATGCTTCCTGACTGAGTTGAAAACAGCCCACATCTAAATTTCCATTTCAATTTCCTAAGCTTGATAACTTAGAGTTATATTTTGAGTAATTCTATAGCAGGGCAAAGGGGATGGATATTCTAGAAATACTAATAATTTGGTTTGAAAGTCAAGTTGAAATTTACTTAATGATATTTGAAAAACATATTTCACCTAGAAATATCACGGTTGATCTAACTAAAGCATTGAGTTTATTTTCTTCTCAGACTGTGTGTTTATGGAAAAGTATGCTATTAAATCAATTATACTGATTATTTATATTCATTATTCAATTCCCTCTGTTTCCTACTTTATTTTTTGAGTAACTTTTTTACCGAAAGAACACATAAACTTGAATAAATTGACCTACTGTGTCATGTAAATTATTAAGGCACAGACCAAAACCAATGGCATTGAATTGAAGCAATTGGTAGCTAAGGTATAAAACTGGTTTCATATATTCTGCTTTTACTTTAGATTGTTTTTATGAACTTGACTTAAAAAATCATGATATAGGGGCTTCCCTGGTGGTGCAGTGGTTGAGAATCTGCCTGCCAATGCAGGGGACACGGGTTCGAGCCCTGGTCTGGGAAGATCCCACATGCTGCGGAGCAGCTGGGCCCGTGAGCCACAATTACTGAGCCTGCGTGTCTGGAGCCTGTGCTCCGCAACAAGAGAGGCCGCGATAGTGAGAGGCCCGCGCACAGCGATGAAGAGTGGCCTCCACTTGCCACAACTAGAGAAAGCCCTCGCACAGAAACGGAGACCCAACATAGCCATAAATTAAAAATAAATAAATAAAAATTAAAAAAAAAATCATGATATAAATATTTTAAGGAGTGATATTATTTGTCAACTTAATACATAGAGATATCAATACTTTCTCCTTTAAAATAGTTATCCATGAAGTCAATCACTCTAGCTCCATCAGAGTTTATGTCTTTTTTATATAAATACGTGTGTAATTATGTGTATATAAAACACATAGTGACAGTAATATATACTAACATTTTCACTCAGTGTTACTTGTATGTTTCTGTGTTTGAACATCCTCATAATTACTATTTTAATGGCTACCTAATTATCTTGATGTTAAACTATAATTTAAACTATTTCTCTAAAATTGCTTTCAGTTTCTCAAAATAGTTTATTATTAACTGAGAGCATTATGTTGAATAATTTCCTTAAAATAGTTTCTTAGTTGTGGAACTACTGGCATATATTAACATTTTCCTCATCCTTTATATGTATCATCACTACATTTTACATATGTTTTACCATTTTACCTCAGCAGGATGTATATGCAGCACTGGGTTTTATTTTCCACTTCTCTCTCAAATCTAGTCCCACCTTATCTAACCTTTTCTGCGATAACTTTCTAAGTGGATAGGGCCATAGCTTATAGTGTATGGGGTTATTATGTATTAAAGTTAAGATACCATCTTCTCTTCTACCTCTTAAAATTATTTTCCCTGTGTTTTATCATTGCTCCCTCTGTTCTAATTTCACATGGTTGTGAGTGTGTGTGCACTCAGAGTGCCACTTGGAGACAAGCCATCTTTCTTTTATTTCTCCTGCAAACCTAAGCATTTCATTCCAAATATTTTAAGTTACAGTGGGGAAAGAAAGAATAGAAAATTTGTCTTAGGACATGATTCTAAGTCATATGTTTCAATTCTACCTTTTCATTTAGTGGACCAATATTTGAATACAACAATGAATGAATAGATAAAGAAAATGCATGTTTTAACTAATACCTTAATTTGGTTCAACTAATGCAATGTAAAGATCTGATTTGCTTGTAGCCACTGGACTATTCACAACTGTCTATACCCATATTCTTGGAACAACTAAAGTCCATCTACACTTGGCTTGAAATCATGTAACTTGCTTTGGACAATGAGACAACAGTATATGTGACACAAGGAGGGACTAGAAAAGTGATTATGCTTTGGTATTTGTTTTACTTTGTTGTTCTTGTGAAAACTGTAACCGCCATCATGGGAATAAGCCCAGGCTAGCATGCCAGTCATAACGCCAGCTGATAGCTAAAACTAACTCAAGACACTAGACAAAACAGCCCCTGCCTGACTGATGGTGAATGTGTAAGCCCAAGCAATATCAACAGAAAAACCACCCAAATGATTCAAGCCTATACTTACAGCCCACACAAGTGTGAGCTAATAAATGTTTTCAGTCATTGAAGCTTGTGATGTTTTGTTACACAGCAAAAGCTAACAGTAACATCCAGCTGTAAGTTGTTTTTTACCATAATACTACAGTAAGAGTAGAGTGTTAGAATTACCAGCTGTTATAAAATATTTATTAAATAATGGCTAATGGTACTAGATTTCAGCCTCTTATGTTTGATTTTTATAGTCCTGCTTTTAAAGAAGTCCTAGAAAAAAGTCCCAGAATCACTGCAAGCAATAAGGTACTTTTGAATGAGAAATGCATTTGCTAAGGTCTCATGGGTTCTGTTGCCTCTAGTGAGCCAATATGCTAGCTAACATAAAAGAATAAAAAATATATTAGAATAAGTGAGCACACTACACATTATATATAATATCAGCAGGATGTTATTCTGTGCAGGAGTTTCTGTGATTGTGATAAATCACAGTATTTAATGGATCTGAAGTATGAATTTGCTATTTTGTGTTTATGTTATGTTGGTTCTGTACGTCAGAATGCAGCAATGATCAGTATTTTAATCTAAAAGATATTATTTTTTCCAGGATTTTTTACCATTTTAAAAATAATTTTAATTAAAATTTTAAAGATACTATTAATAGTTTTTTGTAATTAATTCTATCAATTAAATAATTTATAGAGGCAACTCTTAGGTATTCAAAACTACATAAAGTAGTCTTCCACAGAACTCTGTCATAGTCTGTAACTCTCTAACACAATAAAACAAAATAAGGCCAGGTAAAAATTACTGCCAGGAAGAAATATTTCCTTAGGGAATTGTTGCAACTGTGATTTCTTGAATAGTTGAATACAGCATTCAATCTTAACTAGAAACAAATGTAGTATTTAGAGATAAATTCTCAATTTGACATGCTAAATGAATTCTAAAGTTTTGAAGTTTGTTTCCAGTCTGCCAGCAACCTTCATTGGGTGCCTGGTGTGCATGGAGCACCACACTGGGTTTGGTGAATGCGAGTATCTATCATACAATTTCATGATAGAGGGTGTTAGATTATAACTGTTTCCCATGGTGATTTTACATTTCTTTCATTTCTCCTGATCACTCCATAGGTTTCATGTTCTATCTTACCCTCCGAGGCTTTCCTTTTCTGTTTCTAAATACACTGAAGTGAAACAAAACCTTTCTTGTAATAATGGTAGTTCAGTTACAGATATATCCAGCCCATTCTTCTATGTCCTCTTGTAGCAATGTGTTAAATCAGTTAATATGGGATAAGATAGACTGTGCTATGAAAATAAAAGCAATCCAGAAGATACCCGGATGATTGAAATTCTTTACCATACATAGTAAGGAAGTGAAATCGCACATTACAGGAGTACTACATGTCACACAGAAAATACTTTCCCCATCATTTTATGTACATTTATTAATTTTCCCATTAATGATAAACATAATATGACAAAATCACTCTTTATGCCTCCTCTCCACCCCCCAGCCTTTATGGTAGTCCCGCCTCTATCACACAGGGACTCAAAAAAGTTTGTCTCTTGGTCCAGGGTCCATAATTCTACTACTACTGGTTGCAATAAAGAAAGTAAATGTGAAATACCCTAATGATTTAAAATGTTAATGACAGAAATGAAAAGGGGGAAGGAAGATATAAAGAGCAGGAAAATTTGACATAGAAATACTAAAGCCCTTATTTTGCAGTGTGAGGATATGGTGAATTTCCATTAACTTACATTAATGGAAAGTTAATGGAAGTCAATGGAACTAATAAGATGTAATGAAATGGTTTATATTACTATATCATGCTATATATTAGGTATTATATTAAATTGTATATTTTTCACAAGGTATCAATACAAAGGTAACTTGCATAAAACTAAACTATACACAGTATAACTATTAACTAAGAAAATATGTCAGGGCAAAATAGGGGTCAATTTGACTAAAATTTTTCTTTATTTTTAATTGTTGAGAGTCAGGAGATTTTTGTTAAAGTTGATAAATTAAGAAATGAAGATGTTCACATATGATGGAGAGTTTAGTGAGGACGGCTAGAAATATTAAATTTACAGAGATTGAAGGAGTTGCCCCTGGGGAGTGGGAGTGGAGATGAACCATGATATTTGACACTAACTATATTTATGACTTTTTGTATCAGATATTATATTTAAAGCAAAAAACAAAACAATAAACATTAGCATAGAAGTGTATTTGCAAAATTTTACCTTTTTAAATCCTTTCTCTCCTCAGATTTTCTTAACCTTTTTTTACCAGCAACATAAACATGCAATATTATGTCATATGATTGTTAGTTCAAAATAATATTATCAACAAAACTTTGAGCCATCATTCAAATTCTCAAGTATTCTAACTAAAGCAAATACTTAGATTTATTTGAAATGCTTATAATAATATTTTTAGGAAAGAAGAGAATGATTCACCTCAATTATTTTAATAGAGGGTAGCATTTTATTTAAGTACTTGTTAATACTCTCTTCTGAATGATTATCCTTTTTGCAAGCACACTTTCACTCAAGCAGTTTCAAAATAAGATGTTACTTTTCAAAAAGGTATTAGAAGGTATTTCCAAAGGACTAAAAAGATCAACAGATTTGCAGTGCAATTCTACATGACAAGCTTACTAATGAAGCATTGTTTATTGAAGCTAATTTATAATCAAGTATAAGCATGCACTAAGAGCAAATAAAACAGTAAGAAAGATTAAAAGCCTCAAATAATTGCTCATAAATTGTGAGATACATCACTATTTAATAGAAAAGGTAAAATATGAATCTGGTATTACAGATATGTAGAAAATTGTTTTCTCACAGATATTTTAAGAAATAAAAATCCAAAACAGCCACAAATGCTACACATTTAAAAATGAGATTTTTTAATATGTAATTTTAAATTTCCTAGTAGATAATTTTTAAAAAGTAGAATGAAATGGGTGAAATTAATTTTAATAATATGTTTTATTTAACCCAGTGTATCCAAAATATCATCTCAACATGCACTCTATGTAAAAATTAATGAGGTTTTAAAAAATTTTTACATTCTAATTTTTGTGCTAACTTTTGAAATATGCTGTGTAGTTTACATTACAGTATGTTCCAGTTGGGATCAGCTATATTTCAAGCACTTTATGGTCATGTGTGACTAGTAGCTAGCCTAGTCGACAACACAAACACAGATCATTTTCATCATCACAGAATGTTCTCTTGGACAGGACTGGTATGGAGAAGGAAATGGAAACAAGATAGACATTAGTAATAAGATAGGATAAATGATGCACAAAGTAGAGACAAAAAAAATCCAGCTTTGAGTGTTAGGGGATATACCTAGAAGTGACATTCCCTCATTCTCCATATATGATAATATACACAGGAAACCACTGATTGATTTGGGATTTTGATATTTATTTTCATTGGTGTAGAAATTTTTCTTTCAAATGATTATTCACAATGAAAATTTATATTTACGAATCTAAATTTTGTAATACAAACTGATTTTGCCAAATCAAGCACTAAGGCACCAGAAAAGCAAGTTATTTATGAACAAAACTTATGTCAGTGCTTCAAAGATGGTTTCCTTCAAGATATGAATGTATGTACACATGTATGTGTGTGTGTTTGTGTTTAAACTCTAACAAGCAGATTCCAGAAACCAGTCTTACATAAGTAAAGATAAAATGAGCACTTGGAAATGATCTGATTATTATGATTCTTACAAACTACCAAACTAAACAATACTGTCAAAACTGGTTTCTACAGTGTCTATTAAAAGTTTGTTTGTCTAAATGACTTAGATGATTACTAAATCTCATTTTTTTCCTGTTCTTTGTTAAAGCAACATCCTTAAATAGAGGCTTATTCTCCTCTAAGAGAATGATCATTGCCGACAAGACTAAATTTTTGACCTTCTCATCCATATTATGTTTATCTCTAAATTTCAGAAACAGGATAGATAATTCTACTTTCACAGTCCTTACTCACATATCTTGAGATAAAAGAGCAGAATTGCTTATTAACTGTCAAGTAGTACTTCCCTTCAGCTGGAGAGTTCTCTCCCCAACCCTGCTCCCAACAAGGAAATGGAAGAAAGTATGAATGGAAAAAAGAAAGAAATTAATAAAGAAGATAAGGAAAGGAGAGGAGAGAAGAGTACTGCAGGAAGTTGGGGGGGGGGGGTGCGGTGTGCAGAGACAGAGACAGAGAGAAAATCACATATTTTGAATGGGGTGGCCCTGGAGGTAGAAGTTTAGATGAACCTTGGCTTCCTTGATTCCTTCAGTCCTCAAAGTCTCAGCAGTTCCAGAAAGATGAATGACCTTTTATAATTAGGATATTCCAGAAAAGGCATTGGAGGAAGGTTTTTATGGCATTAGACTGTGAGTAAAAGGAATGCTGCTGTCAATTTTCTATCTAGCACTATTTCTAACCTCTAATTCAATAACTCGTTACCGTAGTCATCAATCTCTCATGTGTAACATGGCTACTTGCCTAGAGAAAAATACAAGAGTACTACATCATTGAATTTCTATCATCTATTATGGATGTAATATTTTCAGATAATTCCAGAAGGCTAGTTAAACATGACTTCCCTCAACTGAAACAGCAGCGAGTATTCATCATGACATTTCCTTTTCCATACGGAGTTTCCACAGCATCTCTTTAATAGCTTCCATTGTTGTGCCTACTCCTCTAATTAAATTTACTCATATTTTAATAAAATAAATTGGCAGAGGTTGATGAAGGAAAAGATGCAAATATAAAGGAAATGAGATGCTGACAGTATTTTAAACCCTTTTAATACTGAATTAAAAATATATGCTGAAAATTGCATAAAATTGTAAAAGTACAGTTAAAAAATTATTATATAGTGAGAATCCCTATACCCACTGTCAAGGTCAAGAAATAAAATGTTATGAGTACAATGAAAATCTCATCTCAATCACAAATTACTCCTTTTTTTCTAAAGGCAATTGCTATCCTGAATTCAAAGGTAATCACCCCCTCACTTTCTTTGTAGTCTTACTACTTAAGAATATATACCTAAATGGAATAGTGTGGTTTTGTTTACTTTTGAGATTTATGTGAGTGGAATTACACATTATATATTATTTGAGGTCTGGCTTCTCTTGTTCTATATTATACTTGAGATTAATCCACATTTTTGTGTGTAGCTGTAGTTCCATTTTCTTGTGATTATTGTAAAGTATTTCCATATATGAATACACCACAACTTATATACCAGTTTTCTTTCTAATGGGCATTTGAGTAGTTTCCAGGTTAGGGCTTTATGATCAGTGCTGCTACAGATATTCTTGAACATCTCTGATTTCACATATGAATGCATTCTTGTTGTGTATATACCTAGGAGTGGAACTGCCGAGTTGTGTATGTCTTTAAATTACCGGGTAATATCAAGCTGCTTTCCAAAGCAGTTTTATGAATTTACATTCCTTTAAAGCAATAGTATGAGTTTCTCTACACTAACACAAACACCTGGAATTTAATTTTATCTCTTCTTTGGGTTGCAATTCGTTGGACTTTTAAGTTACTTTTCCTTGATGACTAATAAAAGTGTACAACTTTTCAATTGTTGATTACACATTTAAATTTTCTCTTTATTCAAATCTATTACCTTTTTGGAGGGTCTGTTTATATTTCTTTTATTGATTCTTAGTTCTTTACATTTTCTGGTTGTAAGTTTTTTATTTGTTATACAATTCAAATATTTATTTTGACTTTAACTCACTTTTTTATTACCAAGTTTTTATGACCAAATATTACTTTTGATGAATTTTATGTTCAGGAATTTTTGTGTTCTGTTTAAAATGTTTATGTACCTTGAAGTCATAAATATATTAATCCCTATTAACTTCTAGATCCCTTTAGTGTTTTGCTTTTCATATTTTGTTCTACGTTCACATGGAAATTATTTTTGAGCCATGTGAGTTGAGGTTCAACTTTTCTTTTATTTTTTCAGATAAGGATACCCGATTATCTTGTTACCATTTACTAAAAAGTGTGTACTTCCCCACTTCTTAGCAGTACTCCCACTGTCATAAATTGCATGTCTATATATACATGCTCTCTTTTGGATACCTGAATTTGATTCCATTGGCCTATATTTTTGTCCTTCCAACAATACCATACTATGCTGAATACTGTCACTTTATATTAACGAATTGTATCTATAGAACAAGTCTTGCCAAATTGTTCTTCCTCAAATGAACCTTGGTTAATTCTGGCTTTGATTTTCAAAAATAAAGTAATCTTGACAAGAATTTCAAAAATGTGTTATAATTTTGAACTATATATAATTTGGGTAAAATTGACATCTTTTACAAATGAGACTTCCAATCTGACCATAACATAGCTCTTCATTGATTTAGATACTTCTAAATTTCTCTAGATAATATTTCCTAGTTTGTTCAGATAGTAGTTACTTTTGTTTTATTTCTAGATATTTTATATTTTGATAATATTTTTAATGGTATTTTTAATATTTAATCTTCAACTGTATGCTATTGCAATAAACTAATGAAAGTATGTTTGTTTACTTTTATCCACTATCTTGTAAAAAGTCATATTAATTTGAAAATTATTATGAATGTTCTCTTGAATTTTATACTAATTTAGTCATATTATTTTACAAAAGTGAAATTTTGTGTCTTCCTTTTCAATATCTGTATGTTTTTCCCTTGACTTACTTCATTGTCTAGGACCTCCAACATTATATGGAAAATATAAAGCTAAAATTTTGGCAGAGTAGTGAAGGTTCAGCTCTATAAATACAGCCCCAGAACTGTAAATTTGCATTAGTACCAATTCATATGTTGTTGCATTTCTCTAATTCACTTGAAATTCCAAGTTAAAGAGCAAAGAGAAATATGTGATGGATCCCAGGTTGAGAATTTGCAGAAAAGGGCTGATAAATTAAAGATACTGTCAAGGGAGTACTTTGGATGGTCACCCATGGAATTCTGGTTCCACAGGAAAGGAAGTGTTCTCATTTTGAAGAATATCAGCTGACTAAGAGAAAGGGAAGATTCAGAGGGGTTCTTGATGGTGATGAATGGCTTAATGTTATTTCTAGAATGAGGATTTTTAAAGAAGATGGGGTTTTCAGAAAGCAATGTTATTGAAGAGTAAAGTTTAAGAAGTAGAGCACTTCTGAATAATTTATGATTAAGATAAAATCCTTTGAATTTAAGTATGTATCAAATTCTAGTTCCCTAGTGTATGATATAATAATTGAGTCAATAATGATTTTATAATCCAATCTCTATTACTTAAAGAATAATTTTATTTCTGATTAAGAAAGGGTAGTTTTCTGTAATGTTCCTACTAAGAACAACTAGAAAGGCAGACAGCATTTAAAACAAAAAGGAACAAAACAAAATTACTTATAGGCAATAGAGAAATAATATGGGAACCAGGCTTTAGAGACCAAGATTCCAGAGCAGTATATCTTGGAAAGGTAAACCAGTGTTCAGCTACATTTTTTAAGGGTATATGTCAATGCTGGTTACCAGGTAATGAACCTAGATTCCAGATAAATAGCTTGGATATGAGGTCACAGATGTAGGTAGGAGGCAGAACAATTAAAAGAATAAAAAGACTAAAAATGGTAAGAATAGAAGACAGAGCTGACACTGTTCTATATAATGAATATCCCCCAAACTGAACACCTTCAAGCAATGGACCATTTGATTTTGCTATGGAGTTACATACTTGGAGTTCAAGAAAGTTTCATCCGGGCAGCTCCTGCCTGGACAAACTAATATGTTTGCAGTCAGTTGTCAGCTGAGCTATAGTCATCTGCTATTTGGAGTAAAGTAGTTGTCTAATATGGCTCATTCTCATGGCTGTTAATGCTGTCTGTCACCTGGGAACTCAGTTGAATCTGGTGACCAAAGAACCTATACAAGTCTGCTCCAGCATCACAGTCTCAAGGAAGTCAGATTTTTCCCAATGGAACCAAACAAAGTTGCAAGGTGTTGTGTGACTTAGCCTCAAAGTCAGGTAGCATCACTTCTGCCACACACCGTTAGCTGAAGCTGTCACAGTCCACCCAGATTCAAGAGGACAGGACAAACATCTCTCAATGAAAGGAGTATAAAAATATTTAAAGACATGTCATAAACTACCACAAATACATACCTCATTTCTCTTCAAGACATTTGCTGAATTATGAAGTTGTGCCAGGTGGAAGCATAACAAGATAAGCCTCTGAAAAGCATGAGATTGGCCATCTCATAGAGCTGAGAAGAGGATCCCCAATGAACAATCCAAGATCGTACTTGGAATTCCTGGAAGACTAAACCCTAGGTATGAGAGGGAAAAAAAAAAGATAAACAGAGTTTCATCAAGACAGCAATTCCACAGCACATGAAAAGAATCACACACCATGATCAAGTGGAATTTATCCCTGGGATGCAAAGATGGCTCAATATACACAAATCAGTAAGTGCTATACACTGCATTAACAGAATGAAGAATAGTAATCATAAAATTTGAATAAATGCAGAAAAACGTTTGACAAAATTCAGTATTATTTCATGATAAAAGCTCTCAACAATTTACATATAGAAGGAATGTACCTCAACATAGAAAAGGCTGTATATAACAAGCTCACAGCTAACATCATACTCAAAGGTGAAAAGCTATATTTTTCCTCTAAGATTAGGAGCAAGACAAGTGTGTCTACTCTTGCCACAAAATGGTGTTAGGAAAACTGGATATACACACGAAAAAGAATGAAATTGCCTCCTTATCTCATACTATATACAAAAATCACCCCTCAATGGACTAAGCGCTTAAACATAAGACCTGAAACTGTAAAACTACTAGAAGAAATCATAGAGAAAACACTTTTTGACATTGGTCTGGGCAATAGTTTTTTGACGTTGACCCCAAAGGACAGACAACAAAAGCAAAAATAGAAAAGTGGGATGAATAAAAGCTTTTGTACAGCAAGGGAAACAATCAACAGAGTGCAGAGACAACCTACAAATAGTAGAAAATATTTTCAACCCATACATTTGTGGTTAATATCCAAAATATATAAGGAACTCAAATAACTTACCAGTAAAAAAAACAGACAATCCAGTTTTAAAAGTGGGCAGAGGAGCTGAATAGACCTTCCTCTAAAGATACACAAATGGCCAACAGGTACATGAAAAGGTGCTCAGCATCACTAATCCTCAGGGAAATACAAATCAAAACCATGATGATATACCACCTTACACCCGTTAAAATGGTTATCATCAAAAATACAAGCGATAACAAGTGTTGGTGAGGGTGTGAAGAAAAGAGAGGCTTTGTACACTGTTGATGGAAATGTAAATTGGTATAGACATTATGGTATAGACAAAACAGTACGGAGGTTCTTCAAAAAATTAAAGATAGAACTACCATATGATCCAGCAATCCAACTTCCAGGTGTATATCCAAAGGAAATAAAATCAGTCTCTCAAAGAGATAGCTTTACTCCCATGTACATTGCAGCATTATTTACAATAGGCATGTTATGGAAACAACCTAAGTGTCTAGCTACAGATGAATGGATAAAGAATATATGATATATATTGTAAAATAAATAAATAAATAAATAAATAAATAAATAAATAAATAAACAAACAAACAGAAAACTCAGTTAAATAAAGTTGGGAGACCAGAAGGAGGTGTTCTCACGTCCTGCGATGATAGCAGAGCCCTACAGAAAGAAGAAAGACTTCTTTCTTGGCAAGGACTCAGACAATGAAAAGCCGTGGACTCTTTGTTTGCTACAGCCTTCCCAACTTCCTCTTCCTCTCTCTAAGAGCATTCTTCTCCCATTGACATGTGGGGACTTGAACATGGCTAACCAGGATTGCAGTCCCCAGTTGCAATTCTCTGCTAATCCTGAATAAACCCATCTTTGCTGGAGAAACCTCTGGCATTCTGTTTGTTTCAGGTCAACCATATATATCTATATACAATGGAATATATTCAGTCTTAAAAAAGAAGGAAATCCTGCCATTTGCAACAACATGGATAATCCTGGAAAACCTTGTGTCTAGTGGAGTAAACCAGACAAAGAAAGACAATACTGCATTATCTCATTTATATGAGGAACCTAAAAAAGTCAAACTCTTAAAATCAGAGAATTGAATCATGGTTGCCAAGGCCTAGAAGGTGAGGGAAATGGGGAGAGGTTGTCAAAGGGTACAAAGATTCATATACACAAGATAAGTTCTGGACATATAATGGTGACTGTCATTCATAATACTGTATTGTATACTTGAAATTTTCTAATTTGTTAGTTAGCTTGCTTGTGGCAATCATTTCACAATATATACATATATCAAAACATTATATTGTACACCTTAAATATACATAATTTTTATTTTTCAATTATACCTCAATAAAGCTGGAAAAATGCACCCAGCAACCTAAACATATGTAGAAAAATCACATGACTGTACTATATCCCCTTACTCTATGTGCTTTACAGAGGACAGTGTGGCCCCTCTTTGAAGGAAGATAACATTATCAAAGGCCTTTACAAGTTTGCATACACAATGACCAGAATTCAATACAAATTAACAGCAATGAAGTGAAATATCCTTTTAAAATGGAGGTGAAAGAAACATTTTTAGATTAAAAAAAACAGATTTATCACCAGCAACCTCACATGAAAAGAAATAATACGGAGTATAATTCAGGCCAAGGGATATAATCTCATATGGAAAAACTGCAAATTCTGAGAGGAATGAAGAATAATGGAAAGGGTAAATATGTGGGTAATATGTTAATATTTATTGACTATTCTAGTAATAATAACTTATGATTTAAAGTATAAATAAAAGGGAATGCATATCAATATTATATGCAATTATTATAATTATATATATCAATATTAATATATAATCATAAAATGATTATAATTATAATATGATTACAATACATTGTATATTATGTATATAATAATATATATTATATACTTATATAATTTAATTATAATGTTTATAATTTATAATTTATATATAATTATATAATTATAATTATATAATTGCAATATAATTCTATAGTAATAATATATTATATATAATTATACAATATATAATAATACATATAATGTATGCTATATACATATAATTATACATTAATTTTATATAACAAATTATATAATTATATATAGAATATATAAAATATATAGAATATAGAATATATTATAATTATAATTATTATATAATGTTATATAATAATTATAACACAAAAAGTAAGATGTAAAATGTTCTCAAGTCCTCATATTGTCAATTAAATAATAGAAGTAATAAATTTTATTAAATTGTGAAAACGTAAGGGTGTATTCTATAATCTTTAGGAAAAATACTAAAAGAATAGTAAAAAATATGCAACCTAAAATTTAATAAAGCAAAAAATGTAGGATAATGGAGTATATTTGGTTAATCAAAAACACAGAAAAAAAGGGAGAGAAAAATGAGTATAAGTCAAATAAAACAACACATAGTAATCAGTAGGTATAATTTACCTCATTAACAGAAAAAAAGAAATATATGATTTCAATAGATGCAGATAAAGCAATTAATAAAATTTGACTTCTATTAATAATTTAAAAATCCAAATCTTACCAAACAGTGAATATAAGGGAATGTGCTTAATCTGACAAGGAGTAACTATCAATTAAAAAGCCCACAGTAAACAATTTCTATGGTGAACTTTTTAAATGTTTCCTCCTGAGTGTGAGGAGGAGAGAAGGATGCCTGCTATCATTACTTCTGTTCAACATTGTACTGAAGGTCTTAGCCTTTCAATATGATAGGAAAATAGTCATTAGAGGGGATTAAATTTATTGTTATGTGCCAATGAATGATTGGATAGATAGAAAATATTTTTGAAAGGTGTAGGTATAGTATTTGAATTAATAAGTAAATTTTGTTAGACACAGGATAAAAAATTAATATAAAATCAATTTTATTTTGTATATCAGTAATAAATGAGAAGAAAATCAATTTTAAAGCATAAAATAACATCAACTGCCTAGAATAAATATAATAAAAAGTGGTCAGGTCAATGGGAAATTTTTTAAAAGGCTTAGATATGAAGGAACATTCCATGTTTCATTGACTGGAAGACTTAATTTATTAAGATGTCAATTTTTCCCAATTGACCTATGGATTCCAAAGCAATCGCTAGTCAAAGAATAGTGGAGATAATCTAGGCAAAAAGTACAACCGGGGGACATTACTATCAGATATCAAAGGTTATTATAAATTTGTAATAATTAAGAAAATATGGTATTTTTACAAGAAGAGAGAAATAGATCAATGGGACAGAATAAATTGTCCAGAAGTAGACCCATATATTCAGTCACTTTGAGAAAGGTGCCACTGTAGTACATTTTAAAAACAGATATTTTCAATAATTGTTGCTTGGTCATTTGGATATTAATATGGGAAAAAATAAATCTTGACCCTATCATGAACCATGTGCATATAAAAAATAAATTCCTAATGGACTTTAGATATAAATGGGAAAGGTGAAATAAATAAAGCTACTAGAAAAAAGGGTAAGATATCTTCATGATCTTGAGGTACACAATTAGTACTAAATATAAGAAAAAAATCATCACTTTAGTTACATCAAAGTATAAATTGTATTACATTAATATTAAGAAATTATTGATGGTATCACCAAAAGTCCCTGTTAATAAGGTGAAGAAACCTGATAGAAAAGAAGCAAACAATCTAATTTAAAAAATGGACAAAAGACTAAAGTAGGCATTTCACAGTAGAGAATATTTAAAGAGTCAGTAGGCATACGAAAAGGTGTCAAGTTAATTACTAAACAAGGAAAATGAGAAATAAATCCATATTGTAATAACATTTACATGCTCTCCAGAATGGCCAAAATTACAATTCTAACAATGTAAAATTTTGACAAATAAGTAGAATAACTTAAATTGTCCTACAGTTTGGTGGGAATTTAAATTTGTACAACAGCTTTGTAATAATCTTTGACATTATCTACTGTAGCCAATTATGTACAGAGACAATGACCCAGAAATTCCACTCCTGGGTATATAATGAACAAATTGCACACATACGTTCATCAAAAAGCAATGTACAGAAATGTCCATTGAAGCAACATTTGTGATAGTAAAGGACAAAAAATAGAACCTTAAATATGCATCAACAGTAGAATGAATAAATAAGTGGTAGTATTTGGTGGTACAGTGGAATAATTTTACAGCAAGGATAATGAATAAAAATTGTCATTTTTTTGATGTGCTGATAATGTATCATTTCTTTATCTAGATGCTGCTTCCATGGATTTGTTTCATCCAAATGAAACAAATTCCTGGCAAAAAGCTTTTTTACATGACTTCTAAGCCTCTATTGCCATCTCCCAAAGTCTACAGCTCCTGTTTCAAATTGTCTTCACTACTTTTGTACACATATCATAATAATGATAATAATAATAATAATGACCACAATAGTAGTAATAATAATAATAACAATAACAGCTAAAACTTAACATGATCCAAGTGCTGTTATAAACACTTTTCCATATTAACTCCTTTACTCCCCACCCCAATGTTAATTGGTATACATGATTATTTCTCTATTTTACAATAGAAGAAACTGAGTCACAGAGAGTTTAAATAATTTGTCCAAGTTAACAAAGCTAGAAAGTTGCAAAGCTGGATTTGAATCCAGACTGTCCGCATCTAGACGCCATACATTCTAGCTTCACGTTACACTGATGTATGTACACTTTGGCCTCATTAGGACAGGTTGGAAACCAGATGCTTATAGGCATTAAGGTTTGGATAGAGTGGATAATATTTTGCTCAATTTACAGATAAGGAAACTGAAAACTAGACTATTTAAATGATTTTTAGACATCATACAGAGAGTAAAGAATGGAATCAGGATTAGAACTCAGGTATTCAGATTGGCTCTAGAGCTCCATCTATGAACCATATTACAAATCTAGAGAAATTATTTCAAACTAAGAAATATCAGGTGAAACTTGAAAATTTCCTCTAAGATCTGATCTTGGGAACATAGAAGCATCTTGGACCTGACCTTGCTCCCATGTCCTTCTCAGCGCGTCCCCCCACACCAACTCCCTCCAAAAGGTTGGATTCCTTAAAGCTATTTGGCTCACAAAAGCAAGTGTAGTATCTGCTTGTTTCTCTTCCTATCACCTTCCCAAACTGACTTTCTTCTTGTGCTGTATCCTTGTGATTTAAATTATAAAGGAGTTTCTTATAATCTTGAGGAGGTTACCTGACTTAATTTAAAGACTACGGAAGCAGACACACTGCCCCTTTGTCCTTGTCCAGGAATCACTAGATGTCAGCTGGATCAGGACCATGCATCCTGACCACTCGCCTCTTGCTATCTCTCAGGTAGTGGAGGTGAGTCCAAGCTTCATCTTTTGTGCCGAGGTGAAAAATACTTGCTCATTACATCAGTAAGGGGAGTCCCGTAGGTGCAGTAAATGTCTTCATTCATTTTCCTTGAGTGTAGCAGAACATTATTCTTGGTGCATTTAGCATGACTGAGTTTTATGCTCATCTCTTTATGGGTCCACAAAGTCATATAAATAAATAATTTTATTAAGTGTTAGGCATCCCTTGGTAACCCTTGGATGTGGTCCTGTGGATCTTTGCTAATTCTTGCACAACTGTATAAGAAAGCTATTTATTTTGGAATCATTCAGGCAGAAGGAAAAGTAAGCTTAATTTGCTTTTTTAAAAATTTGACTTCTTTGTTTTATTTCCCTTTCTCTTCCTCCTTTCCCCCCATCTCGTCCTTCCTTTCTCTACAGCTATTGAAACATAATGCATGAATCTAAAACACATCTTTTGAATATGAAGCAAGGGAGTGAAGATACATTTATCTACAAAAAATAATTATAATGAAAATGCTTAAGAAATAGAACTACTGACAAAATTTTAGCCAATAAAAGTCTTAACTTAAAATAGAAACAAAAAAGCTAACTTTGTAGACTTAAGCATTTTATGGTTTTTACACAACTTACAGGTGAAATTAATTTTCTGGAACATGGCTCATTAACATTTTTATTGTTTGTCATATTTTAAAATAATATTGTTATGTACCATTGGATAAAATTAATAGTGCATTATAACAGTCTCACCTTAAATCAGGGACAGTTTGCTGTAACTAGAATTTTCAATTCTCTAATGACTTTTTTCTCTGCTCTGAAAAGAAAAAGCTCCTATATTAAAATGATGTACGAGGGCAAAGGGAAATTTATGATCTAAACTTGCTGCAAATCATTTGTATTGATCTGTTTTGTTTCCATTCTTCTGAAGTTAATGGAAATCATTTGTCACCTGCCTTGTCCTGGCTGATTTAAAAAAAAAACACTGTACCATTTATCAAAGCAGCTGAAGGTCTGGTACAAGTGTGCTTATGTCTGCAATCACCAAGATACATTCACTTTCTAAGGAAGTAGTGAATATTAGGCCATATCGCTCATAAGCTTAAGCATAAATTAAATATTGATTTGAACATATACCTAATACATTCTAATAAAACAGTAAATAGGGAACATGTATTGGCCAGTAGAATATTATACTTATAAATAATATTTTAATAGTTTTTATATTTCAAGAGCTAAAGCTAAAATATAATTATGTGATATCAACTATGGTAACATTATACATGTAGAAATAAACGTTGAACACCATTAGAGCAATGCATTTAAGGAAATAAACTTCTTTTCCTGACCCATAAATTCTTCTCAGTTTGACTCTTCCCTTTGAAGAATATTTTTGGTGACTCAAAGCTTAACTTTTAATCCTTACCATTTTGTAAATGAAATTTGTTTCAAATTTACTTACATGAAAAGAAAACTTAAGATATGTATCTGTTTGTTTTTATACAAGAAATCAATAAAAGTTGGCCCTGAGAAGCCAATTTTATAATTTTCAAATTCTCATAAGATGTGTCATCCCTCCACCTCAGCCCATACACTTCAGCTCAAGGTGAGAGAATTGGTCTCACAAATCTTTTGCAACATTCTTTCAAGCTGTTAAAGAGCAGAAGTCATTGTACGAAAGATTATTTAAACTTTGTCATTATGGTATTTCATGGTACCAAATTATCTTGTAGTAGGGCAAATTTACCCATGAGTTAAACACACATACAAAGTAGCACCATAGAGCCCATGCAAAGAATGAGCAAGTTCCAGAGTTGCACTGGTGCTTTAATACACATAATGCACATCCCTATTTATTTTCTAACTCACTACTTTTTTCTGTATCTTCGTTCCTTCCCTATTAATTGAGTGGTATAATTTGACACATAGTTACAGAATTTGCACGTATGTCCTAAAATTGATGATGCTGAGAGTACGGTTCCTTCACTTGTTCATTCCTTATTCATCCAATAAATGGTTATCAAATACCAGAAAGTCTGACAGGTTTGCGGGTACAATGGTGTAGAGAAAGGAGACACTGTCTACATTCTTTAAGAATTTAGATTTGAGCAGGATAAGGATATAATTCATTCTAGAGATTTTTCTTTTCTGATGATGAATTCATGAATTCATGACATAAGGCAATTTGATAAGAAATAGAAACAATAAGCTGGTTCAGGCTGGTCTTGAAATTTGGCCCCTAGTCATCTAATTACTTAATAGCACATTTGGGTCAAAATTCTTGCACAGGCTGATTATGTTTTTCTGAGCATCTAGAAAATTGTGAGCCCTTGAGGACAGTGTTTTAAGTTTTTCATCTTTATCTCTGTTACATATTCAATTCATGTTTGTTGAACATATAAATGAATGAATTAATGAATGCTGCCATCTCCCCCTCATGGTTTGGCATTCTCTTTGTGTTTTAAAATTACAGGGGAATAAAATCAATGATATTTACAAAATTGTCCAATTGTGCTAAATAAAATTTTAAAATTTGTATTCATTATTTCATGACTTTTTTTTATCACTCTAGTACAATCTGTAGACCTCACATTAAAACTACCTGCATCCTGGTCTGATCTCATTCATTCATTAATTCATTTATGCATTCAACAAACGTTGACCGCTTATTAGTAGTTGAGTGCACTGATGGGGATACAAAAAAGAACTATAGAAGGCTCTGCCCTGAGGAGCTCAGTGTACTGAAGAGCACAGTCATGGATAGGAAAAACTATATTATACAACATAATGTGTGATCTGATAAAGTTATAAACAAAATTCTTTTTTTTTTTTTTTTGGCTGTGTTGGGTCTTCGTTTCTGTGCAAGGGCTTTCTCTAGTTGCGGCAAGCGGGGGCCACTCTTCATCGCGGTGCGCGGGCCTCTCACTATCGTGGCCTCTCTTGTTGCGGAGCACAGGCTCCAGATGCGCAGGCTCAGTAGTTGTGGCTCACGGGCCTAGTTGCTCCGCGGCATGTGGGATCTTCCCAGACCAGGGCTCGAACCCGTGTCCCCTGCATTGGCAGGCAAATTCTCAACCACTGCGCCACCAGGGAAGCCCAACAAAATTCTTTGAGTATAGAAAAAAAGGAAGCAAACTGTTTGTAAAACTACAGAAAAGCTTCACAGAGGAGAAAAGAAACTGTCAGAACAAAAGATATAAAAGAATATGGGATATTCAAGTCAATGTGAAAAAAATCTGTATTTGTAAAGAGGTATTTTGTGGTTAGATGGTTAAGGACATTTTTTTAGACGCCACATTAAGAAATCTTATATTTTTGCTGAGGGAAATAGGATCAATAGAGATTTTTAAGCAGAGGAGAAAAAACATTTTTAAAAATTAAAAAATGAATCATATGTTCAAATAATCAACAAATAACTTGGAAAATAAAGAAAAAACAGAAAACAAAAAAAATAAGTATACCCATTCTACTACCAATCTGTAACCCACAGATACTCTGTGCTAACATTTAGGGTATAAGTTATTGCAGAATATGTTTCTAACATTCAGTTCCAATATCACTCTTCTGATGTTGCAATGTGGACTCATATACATACATGCTCTTTGTACTTTATGCATGCAAGTAATGATGTATTTCAATATTCATTGACACAGAAAGATGTTCCTTAATGCCAACTGATGTTAAGTTTGAAAAGTGGATTTTACACGTAAAATAGTTAATGATTAGGAAATATAATCCCAACGAAGGTAATAATCATAGAATAATGTCATAGAATAAGTCAGTGTAATTAAATTGTGTAGGCAGATCAATGATATATAACTTTATTAAAGAATTAATAAACATACCCAGATATAAAGACATGACATTGAATGTGGAGTGGGGAGCAGATTATTCAAAAAATGTTACGGGGACAACAAGGTACTCATCAGGAAAAAAGGCAAAGTTTACACCTACTCCAGTCCTTACATAAAATGACATCCAGATGGGTCAGAGACAGAGATGTAAACAACAAAACAGAAAAGATACCTTATTCTTGGGTTCTAGGAGAATACACAGGAGCTTTTCTTCTGTATATAATGACCTAAGATGGAAAAGGCTTTCCAAGTATGACACAAAACTAAGACATCAGAAAATAATAGATTGTTAATTTGCCTACATCTTTAAAAATTTTTTACTTGGAAATACACTAAATGCCCTAAACAAAAAAACAAACAAACAAAAATCCTGAAAATGCTTGTAACACGATGCACAAATATATAATTAATTCTCAACATAATACATTCCTTCAAGTGATTTATATGCTTTTATATACTTAAACTAAAATTATAATAATTATTTTATTTGAACACACTTAGACATAGCAAACAGGAATCAGCATTCTAAGGATGATGTCTACAAAAACTGATTTACTCAGTTAAAGTGATTGGTTTTATAATTCTATTTCTTGGGGGATAAATGGGTTATATGATGCCATCAGACACAAAAGAACCTAACAAATCTTTTTCAAGAATTTGTATCTGAAAACTTGTTTATTTAGGCTTGCTGAAAAACTGCAAAGTGCCATTTTGGAAATATTAACAGTTTAATGGATATTGAAAGAGCAGTCAATTTAATTTTCTGATTTGCCTAGCAATTGCCAAAATATCCAGACTCATTATTTAATCTCACACTTAGAATACTTCCTGAGATTCTAAAGGAAATGCAATGCTTACAAGTGAAATTAGGGTCTGGAAGTCTGGACAGAATAGCTTTGTCTGTTTAGTATCCTCTCCTTATGCTTCTGGTTTGAATTACTTACATTTCTTTAGTGTGCTCACAGCCATATCATTCTAACCCAGAAATAGACCGAGAAACTATTTCAATTTGGGGATAATTTTATGGTGTCATGGTGGTCAGGGTTTTGCTTATTTCTTGTTTATTATTTTCTGTTTGCTTATTTGTTTTATGTATAATATGAGAAACTTCATTTTAAAACCACTGAGAGAATGTATAATTTATTTTACATTAAAAACTTTCTTGCTTTTTTCCTTAGAAGAAAATTGATGTCTGTTGATGGTTTAATAATTTTGCCTTTCCTAAAACCGGTAATATGTTTTTATTTATGTACTATAGTTATTTACTAAAGAGTTTTCTATCTCTAGAACTAGATATAACTACCATTTTTTCACTTTTTATATTTACATATGGAATGACAGTTTTTTCCCTTTTGTTTTTGAATGACAGTTTTGCTATAGTTTTAGTTTACACGTGAGATATTCTGCTTGTCCTGAAAAAATGTTTTCTTTTAAATTCATTTTTTTGCAAAGTAAGAACATTATAAATTGATGGGTTTTTTCCTAAAAAGAATAATAACTGAGATAAGAGGTTGAGTGATTATAAGACAACATCTGCTTGAGGTAAAAGTACCTAAGTAGATTAGATTCAGTATCCCTACCTGCCATGTAATAGGATCTTAGCTCTGTTCCTCTCTCTACGAGACTCTAATAGCCTTTTCTTGCTGTTTCTCTCTATGGAACTCTAAGAGCCTTTTCTTGTATTTTCAAGCTGATAAAAAGTCCTCATTGAAGTGTAACATACCTATAAAATTGTACACATCATAGATGGCTAAATAAATGATCACAAATGTAACCCTTTGAATAATGAGCACTCAGATCAAGAAACATAATGTTACCTGTGTTCTAGAAGTTCCCCTTGCCCTGCCTTCCTGACATTATACTTCCCAAGAGTAACTTTATATAAATATAATCATACATATGTACATTTTTTGTCTGACTTCTGCTCCATGAATGTGATTTTCATCCATATTGTTGTGTATAGTTGTATATTGTTCACTGTAATTTCTGAATAATAGTTCACTGTGTGACTTCCACAGAATTATTATACTTGTTCTCCTGTTTATATTTAGTGTTCACCTCTCCTACCTACTGCTTTGCTGTCATGTTTTGCTGCGCACCAAGTGGCACTACTTTTCAGATGTCTTAAGTCAGTTCCTATCAAAGCTTTGCTGTCTAGAATTTCTTACCTTTTGCCTGCTGTTCTCCCAGCATCACTCCCAATATACTTTCTTATCCTGGTGTTTCTTTCTGGCAGCTGGATCACAGAATAATAATTGAGCCTCCTGGAAATACCAGCCCTTTAGATTTATAGTCCTTTTTTTCTTAGTCCTCAAGTGCTCAGAAATAGGGGATGTTGAAGCTAAGTTGAGGTGAGTTCAAAAGCAACTTACTGTATCAGGAAAAACCACTCCCTTGCAATAGTCCGGTCCTGTTACTGAGGCCAGGCTACCTTTCTGGATCACATGTCTTCTCTAGATCATATAAAGCCTCCATAGTAGCATATTCTAGCTCCCACCCACCCCAAAACACTCTTCATTTTTACCACGACAGGATAAGGAGAAAAGGACGTAGGGATGCAAATGTTTTCTGCAATATTATAAAACAGATATTTCCTCACAGAACTGGTTGCAGGATGAAGTAACTCTGTTTCCTAGAAGCTGTGGAGAAAGATTCTGCCTTTGGGGTGGTCAAGAAATTAAAAGATTAAGTACTAGATTAATTTAAGAGATTAAATGATGAAGTACTAGAGACTTGCACCAATACAGAGACAGCGACATACATTGTCTCCAAAGTCTTAGGAGCACCCACGCCCATACTTCTTTCTATTTACATAGAAATATTTTAGTCATTCTTCTTCAAAGTTGTAGTGCTCCTAATTTCGTACAAATTCTGTAAAGAGGCTCATTATTTCATTTCGAAATCCATTAGTCCATCGAATCATTTTGATGACTCCAAATAAATTATATAATTTTGTAGTAACATTCTGGCACCTATATGACTATGTATTTGTCAATTGTATTATTTAGTTTAGGATAGAAACTCAGTTGTAAAAAAAAATTCTGTTTGTACAGAAACTAACAGAACTGACATGAAAGAAGGTACTGCTCATGGAAGATACAGCAGGTAATAATTTCTCTATGTGTGTTTGTGACATTACATTTGTTTTGGCTAAGAAAACATTAAGAATTTTTTTCTGCCCAGTACTTTGGTGCAAAGCTTTGCTTAAAATGTCTATTGTTTTCTTTCTTGCACAGAGTCCTCATAATAAATCAACTTTGAGTGTCTTTGAAAAAAATATTAAATCCAATGTCTCTTACTATATATAGGAAGTATAGTTTTGTTTTATTTTCCCAAGAATCTTGTGATCATTGTGTCTCCAATGCTTAGTGGACAACCACACTGAAGGTATTGCCTTTTATTTGACATTGTTTATGTCAATTGGAAGGTAACTGATTGTTGTTGGATAACTAATAATTGAATACTATCCTTTAAGTCCTACAGCTTATTCTTGTCTATAGGAAATCATTTCAATATTACATGTCTTTGAAACAATGTTAGGGACATCACAGCGATGATCTGTCAGTTCTTTGGTTCTAAGAGCCTTGAACATCTTATCAATGCCAGTGTCTTTTATCTTGGTGTTAGTCTTTCCTTTTGATGCACTTTCAGAGCCCTCATTTAATAACATTTAAGTTTCATCAGATGACATTATAAAGGTATTTTGAGAAGTTGTGTCAAAGTGTTAATATCAATTTATATACTATCTAAGGTTATTAGTGGGTTTCTGAATTTCTGGTATCAAGAATGAAATTTGTTTGGATATAGTATACATTTTAATTCCAAAACATTTGCCTTGCCCTTTCTGCTACATTGGGTGGTACTACACTTTAAAGGGGAAAAAAACCTGCACTTTAAATAGTAATCGTAGATGTATTGGGCCTTATTTTACAGGGATGACCAAGAAAGACAGAAAGATTTCCTGGAAAGTAAATTGTAATCAACTTATTTTATCAACAATTCTGATTTTGACATCATATTTAGCACTGTTATTCAACACATTAACTCAGTATTTGTGTGGCCAATGTGGGTAATTTATAAGTCTATTCTCTGACACAGTATAACTGAATTCATTGATCATTTACTCATGTTCCCTAGTAAAAGAGCATCTGTGAAACAATTAATTGTTAGCCACCTATCGAACGATGTTCATCACAACATCTGTGAAAATGTTGTATTTGGAAGGAATTTCTTACCCTTAGTTTAAGGTTCAGCTTTGAATATATCATGAAAGGCACTTTGAAAAATGCTAGCTTCAGGTTATAATGATACAAATATCAGAAACTGGTAAAAAGGAATTGAATACTTCTTTGGGGATAGCCATTATTTTAAGTGTTTCATATGGATTATGGAATTTAGTTTTCTTAAAGATGTACAAAATTGGTTCTATTGTTACCTCAACTTACATATGAGGAAATACAGTTAAAACTATTGTCCAGGATCAGACAGTTAGCTAAGAGGCAGAACCCTTATATGAACCTGAGCAGTTCTTAGATGATAGCATACTTCTTTAAGAAGTATAGTATATAATTTGCTACTTAGAATGCTGTCCATGAACTACATCTGTGAACTTGTTAGAAATGCACTGAGAGTGCTGGGTTTTCATAGTTTGTGTCAATATTATGTGGGCAAAGATCCTTGGAGACGGACCATTAACCATTATCAAGTTCACATTGCTTTCAGCCAAATTAATTTCTCAGTGTTATAAGCAACATGGTTTTGGCCTGCTGCAAGTAGCTTATACTGTAGTTTAGGAGATTAGACAAACACTAATGGGTAAGTTTAAAGTAAATTTGAACATGTAAGATGAATTAATTGATTAGTTGTGTAATATGGAGTATATCTGTTCATATCAGAATATTATCATTAAGCGTTAGAATAATCAAAAAGTGCTTCAGAGGAAAGATGAATCTCTGGCTAGACTTTGTATAGAGGGTACCCTTTGGGTAGGTTATGGAGAGAAGAACTGACTTTCTATGATTTGGGAACTCAATCAATAAAGGCAGGCATGTGGGAATGGGCATGTTTTTTTCACAGGTAGAACTGATCCTAGTATTACACTGTAGACTGATGTGAAATAAAGTTTGTTTTATTTCGATGGGAGGCAATGGGAGGTGAGGTGGAACCACATAATGGATAGCTTTGAGATCCAGCCATAGGAATTTAATGTCATAATCCTACTGGATATTTTAGCACTGCCATAAATGAAATGTAGTAATCTAATATAATGTTGATTTAAATTTTTATATTAGAGTTCTTTTCCACAATAAAATTTTATTGAGTGAAACTTTACTACAGATAGTATAATAACCATTCTCATTTGGATAAAGCATCATTAATTTTTTTATTGAAGTATAGTTCATTTGCAATATTGTATTAATTTCTGCTGTACAGCAAAGTGATTCAGTTATACATACATATACATTATTTTTTATATTCTTTTCCATTATGGTTTATCACAAGATATTGAATAGAGTTCCCTGTGCTATACAGTAGGACCTTATTGTTTATCCATTCTATATATAATGGTTTGCATCCACTAACCCCAAACTCCTAATCCATCTCTCCTCCACCCCTCCTCCCCCTTGCCAGCCACAAGTCTGTTCTCTATGTCTGTGAGTCTTTTTCTGTTTCACAGATAAGTTCATTTGTGCCATATTTTGGATTCCACATATAAGTGATATCATATGGTATTTCTTTCTCTTTTTGACTTACTTCACTTAATATGATAATCTATAACTCCATCCATGTTGCTGCAAATGACATTATTTCATTCTTTTTATAGATGCGTAGTATTCCACATCCTCTTTATCCATTCATCTGTTGATGGACATTTAGATTGCTTCCATTTCTTGGCTATTGTGAATAGTGCTGCTCTGAAAATAGGGGTGCATGTATCTTTTTGAAATATAGTTTTGTCTGGGTATATGCCAGGAGTAGGATTGCTGGATCATATGGTAGCTCCATTTTTAGTTTTCTGAGGAAACTCCATACTGTTTTCCATAGTGGCTGCACCAACTCACATCCTCACCAACAGTGTAGGAGGGTTCCCTTTTCTCCACACCCTCTCCAGCATTCGTTATTTGTAGACTTTTTAATAATGGCCATTCTGACCATTATGAGGTAATACCTCATTGTAGTTTTGATTTGCATTTCTCTAATAATTAGTGATGTTGAGCATCTTTGCATGTGCCTGTTGGCCATCTGTATGTCTTCTTTAGAGAAATGTCTATTTAGGTCTTCTGCTCATTTTTTGATTGGGTTGTTTGTTTTTATGATATTGAGCTGCATGAGCTGCTTGTAAATTTTGGAGATTAATCCTTTGTCAGTTGCTTCATTTGCAAATATTTTCTCCCATTGTGAGGGCTGTCTTTTCGTCTTGTTTATGGTTTCCTTTGCTGTACAGAAGCTTGTAAATTTGATTAGATCCCATTTGTTTATTTTTGGATAAAGCATAATTACTGATTCAAGTAAAGTTTTAGTTGTTTACAATGGTAGCCATTTTACCAAAAATTACTGATATTGTCTTTTTGTCATTTAGGACCATTTGTTAAATGCCTGCTCCATTCACTGCCTCATCCTAGGAGGTTAAAGAATAGTAAAGACAGAAAAAAGTTACTTATGGTATGAACTACACACACAGGATACAACATGTAGTGAGAGATATACCTGTTTTTAATAATATACATGATATAAGTGTTTTAACTCTTCAAGAAAGAGAGATAAGAGAACAAGTATCTGTCTGGGGGTCTTGACACATATTTAAAGAAATTGAGAGGGATTGTCTTGGCTTAATTGAATAAATAGAAATTGAACAAGTACTGATTGATTCTATCAAAAATATTTTTTAACACATACTATGTCTCAGGAAATCTCAGTACTAGCGTATAAAAATTAAATAAAATGCAGACCTGGCTTTTAAAGAATGGGCATTATATTAGAGTCAATTAGACCATAAAAAAATATCCAGAGGTGATAAAAAATGTTGTGAACAAAATTAAAGGAGCAATATGTGATGCAGAGTAATGTTGTAGAAGGGTGCCATTTTTACAAAAGGCATTCTTTGAACAATGATATGAAAGAAAGAGGGAAGTAAGCCTTTTAGACATTTTGAGAAAAAACATGATTTAGGGAAAGCAAAAACTAAGTATGGTTAGAGCAGCACAGGAAGAATTATAAAACCTGAGGTCAGGGAGTTAGCCAGGAGTAGAACTTGTACAGTCATTTAGGCAATGATAAGGACTTGACTGGAGCAAAGTACAGATAAGTTGTATGGTTTTGAGTAAAAATAATGGCATAAGTTGATCTGTGTTTAAGATTATCATGGTGGCAACTGTGTGTAGAATAAAGCGCGTAGTGGAGCAAGGATGGAATTTGGGCACCAGGTATCATGCACTAATAAAAGTAAGCAATGATGATTGGTTTGGACTAGGATGGTAGGGTAGTGAAAAGTAGTCAGATTTTGTGTATCCTTCTCAGGAAAAGCTGATAGGAGTGTTGATGGATTTGTGTGGATGGAGATAGAAAAAAAAGTTATCAAAAATAGCTATTATTATATCTATTAAATAGCCAGGGGAGATTTTGAATAGACAGATCGAATATATGTCTGCTGTGTAAAGGTGAAGTAAGGATTGGAAATATAAAATGAGGTATCCCCAGCATGGAACTGGTATTAAAATCCATGAAACTATATGTGGCCACTTAGGGAGTGAGTGAAGATGGTGAGAAGAATAGGGCTAAGACCTGAGTCCTGGGAATTCCCAATATTTTGAGGTTGGTCAAATTCAGAGTAAGCATAAACTATTAAAGAAGAGTACCTGTGAAACATGAGAACTAGGGACAATGTTTTATAAGTACTACCAGAATTTAAGAAGGAACTAAATATTAATTGTATCGATCAATGCTATTAGTTCAAGTAAGATAAGACTGAGAATTGACAGTTGTGTGTGGTGAGGTGGAGATGATAATGACCTTGATACAGTGGTTCATATAATATAGATGCCACAGTTACTTTATCAGGCAATGCTTTCCCTCACAGGTTTCCCTCATCCCAACTTCCATCAGTGACAGTCTTACCATGTGAAGATACTGCATACTAAGTGTTATCACTCCCCAACTTACCACCCATCATGCTGCCCATGTCGCCATGTGCTCTTGAGTAATTCGATTCCGGAGTCTCATCTGAAGGGTGGCTTTCAAGAGTTACACTGGCACCAACTGTCATAGCCTGAGTTCTACCTCAAAAATTAAAGACTAAGATAAAGGGTTTACTTTGGGAGAGTAATGCTAGAAAACAGGAGTGCATGATCAGTGCAATTGAAGCAAAACCAGGAGACAATACACCCATTAAAAGGATGCGTTGTGCACCTGTTCACTTCTTGGATAACAAGCCTCCCTCCTCTCCACACCAGGAGCAGGGCCTCAGAATTATCTATTTCTGAAACAATGAAAGGAACACTGGTTGATGGCTTTCTTGTGAAGCATGAACTCTCTCATACTTCTAAGTTATGTTTATGTGACTGCAGAGTATGTCCAGCAGCATCCCATATTATGTTTGGGGGTAAATGTGGTCAAAATCTGGCTGGAGGTAAGGCTAAGATGATTTGAGTGAGTGGCCCTGAGGATCTGATGATTTAGATGAGATATGAAGAACATTAAAGTGTTAACTTTCAGGAGTGCACTGGTGAACACATATTTGTTTGAGTGAGTGAGTGTGTGTGTGTGTATGTATGTGTAGTTGGATTTATAATTAGAGAATTAGAATGCCAGATAGATGGAAACAACACTTGTGAAGACCATAAAATAGACGGGAATATGTACTATTTGAAGGCTTGAAGGAAAGCCAGAATGGTTAAGATACGTAGAAAAGGGGAAAAATAAAACCAGAAGAGGCTAGAAATATAGGAAGAAGACAAATCCCACAGAGTCTTCTAGGCCATGTTAATGATTTGGATCTTTGTCCTAAGAACAATGGAAATGCAATAGTAGATTTTATAAACGAAGATTATATAATTAGATTTGCTTTTGAAAGATAGCTCTAGCGACAGTGTGGAAATATATGAAAGGGGATTAAGACCAAATGCAGTAAAACCCATAAAGAGATATTTTTAGTAATGTTAGCTAGAAGTGATCATAGTTTGTAGGTAAGAAATAAAGGAAAATAAATGAATTCAAGAGATATTTTAGAGCTAAAACAAGAGAACTTGGTCATAGATGGGGTATGTGGAGTGAAAAAGAGAGACATTAAAGGTATCTTCTGAAAAGATGTCAGTGCCGTTTACTGAGATGTGGAAAGAGTGGAGGAGGCTCAGTCCAGTTTGGGACGTGTAGCTCATTAGCTTAGCTTTCAGCATGTTGAATCTGTTGAGCCTGTGGCCTTTGAATAGAAATGTAAAAACATATTGTTGCATGTGAGAAACTGGAGATGACCTCGTGTTCGATAATTGCTTTAGAAATCATTTTCTGAGCTTTGTATTGTTAATGAACTGCTAATGGCACTATTTTAAAAAAGACAGACTGCTAAACTTTTAAAATTTTAACAGGCTAAAATACCCCTGCGGTAGCTGCTGTTGGCAGATGATACCCCTCAAATTCCTCTCCCACCCTTTATCGGGTATCGAGTGTTGGTTCTTTAACATTTACAGCTCTGCTCTCCCTCAGAGAACTGACCAGGCTACACCCCGGAGGCCTGAAAGGGCCACAATCCTCCCCTCATCGTCCAAACACACTACAGAGTCCCTGGCAGGATCAGAAGAGGCTACACTTCTTCATTAAATGGACCTCTTTGTTTAACTTTTTGCCCCATCCTGTCCTGCTTTCCTTACTTCTTCACAGAGCACTTGAACAGGAATCCCCATATCAGATTCTGATTCTAGGGAATCCAGTGTAAGATACTTTCAAGCATTTTTTTCCCCAAAAGGATTTAAACACATTGAAAGCTCCGTTAATTTTTTTTTAAAATAAGTTCCTCCCAACAGAACCCTGTTTCTCAACTCTAGACAGAAACAAACTGACCTTCCATTTGGATTAAAATCCAGTTCTTCCTGACAGATGTCCATGTTGTACCTGGTATAAATGTTGTATAAAGCTTCTTAATCAGTAAAAAACAACAAACTGATGGGCACTCATCAGAGAAAATGACTATGAAATAACCACCATTCTTAATGTTCACATTTTTTAGTTGACTGACTTTATTTGGGCACACGCCAGTTATCAACCCTGCCATATCAGAAAGCTACAAAATCTGTTCTCTGGAATAGTATTTAAGAATACATCACTTGTTTAAAACAGGTTATGTGAAAAATAAGTTTTATGATTACTGTAAAAAGTACAGAGTTTATAAATATAACCAGATTTGTTTGTGGCAGGACATCTCACAGCTATTAATATACTAATATAAACTATGAAAAGTTAGAGGATCAGACAGCATGTCAAGACTCCCAACATTAAGTAACAAACACCTTTATCACACAGCACCTTAGTGATTTAGTGCCCCAGAAATAACTTTGGGAAACCACTCTAGAACTTCTTAACCAGAAGTCTCTGATATTCTCTTTACTAACATGACCAGAAATTTATATAGCCAGTCTAACCCCTCGCTGTACCCAATGCCCTCGGGGTTTATAATTTAATGTCATTTTTCCAGTGTTTATCAGTGTTGATAAAAGTTATATCATTTAGAAAGCACTTTTATTTCTATCGCAAACTGTTGAAAATGTCATCCATCACATTAGTCATATCTTCTTATATCAAAATCCACACAGCAATTACTTCTCAAAATTGCTATTAGAAAAATGTTTATGTTTATAAGATGAGCTCCTTTTTGGCTTTGGTATGAGAAAATTCAGTACTAAGCGCAATGTTAAATTGTAGTTAGAAGCTCTTTTTAGGTGTCTCATAATAATATTGGAGTATTTCATTGTTTTTGCCCTTTTTAAATATTTACTTGTCCTGTTTCATACTGTATTTGAGAAAGCTACTTAACTTTACAACACACAAAAAAATTAGTCTTCGTTAATTTTTGAGAAGGTGGTAATAAAAGAGTGTAAACCTTAAATAAATATTTCTTTAATATATAAGCTGGGGACTTCCCTTGTGGTATAGTGGTTAAGAATCCGCCTGACAACGCAGGGGACATGGGTTCGATCCCTGGTCCGGGGAGATCCCATATGCGCAGAGCAACTAAGCCCGTGCGCCACAACTACTGAGCCTGCGCTCTAGAGCCCACAAGCCACAACTACTGAGCCTGCATGCCACAACTGCTGAAGCCCACGTGCCTAGAGGCTGTGCTCCAAAATTAGAAACCACCGCAATGAGAAGCCCGCGCACCTCAAGGAAGAGTAGCCCCCGCTCGCCGCAACTAAAGCCCGCGTGCAGCAACGAAGACCCAATGCAGCCAAAAAATAAATAAATGTTCCTTTAAAAAAAAAACAAATTATATATATATATATATATATATATATATGCTGAACAATAAAATGGTACAATAGAAATCATCTAGTTAGTTTATTGGATTCTGAAGAATATTATATAAACAAAACTATTTTTTATTTTTAGTCTGAGATAAATATGGAGAGCTTTTTTATTGAGACCCAACTGTTCTTTAGCTTCCTTACCTTTGAGGGGAAACAAATCTGAGATGAATTGCCATTAGACAAATGGTTATTATGATGCAAAATATGGTTTGCTATGACTGCGGGGACATGATTCATTGTGTTTTGCTATTTTGAATTCACAGGGGAATGTTGAACATCTCTGAATATAAACATAGAAAACTTCCATAACATCTGCCACTAATTTCTGCCAGCTGAAAAGTGATAATGATGATGAATATTTTTGTTGATGATGCGGATACATTGGTCTAACTAAATTGCAGACTATGGGTATCTAATTGAAAACACATGATTTGTAATATCACCTGGTTGGCTTTATGTTTAGTTACACTTTAAATTGTTCCAGTACGTTTAATTTTTATGATTTGTACTTTTTAAAGTTAATAAAACACTATAAATGGGAAATATAGTGTGTCATGCTAACAGTTACATCCATTTATTCATTTACTACCATATATTATAAAAGCAAATTTTGAGTGATAGTGCACATTTAGGGCATAAAACCAAAACTTTGAAGGTGAGAAAAAGATTAAAATTCATCAACTAACACTTTTAAAATGCTGTTCTATAATTCACTATTTTGTTAGGAACAAATGAACATATCTTGACAACCTTAAAGGGGCTAAAATCAAAAGCCTTCATAAAATAAATTGAATATATATATAAATATGTAACTTTTATTTATAGGATCTCAGTGACACAATAAACACAGTAACTTTGTGCATCTAGGCCGATAATTGAACCTTTAATCTTTGGGATTTACTGTAACAATCACTAACATTTTATGCTTGTTTTTTTACCAGCAAACTGCAGAAAAGAAGGACTACCTATTCATGTATCTTTTTATTTGTGGAAACTGGCAAAAATGTTATAATTTTTTAACTAGAATATATTGGGCAATGGTGTGTTTGCCTAACAGGTTCTTGCAAATTCTCAGGACTGGACTATTAATTCATTTTAAGGGTTCATTATGTACTTGCCTGGTAAAAGGCCTTGATTCAAAGTCCTTGTGATGTATTATTTAACCAACATGCAATTCTTATTAAATCTCAATTAACTGCATATTTGGGTTTATTTTACAGTTTGGCTAACAAACTGAGACAGACATTATTATCCACAACAAATGTTTTATGTCTAATTTTGCAAAATTAATATAAATGAAGAGGTATTCATTGCAGAGTGACAGATGGAGAAAATGGTAAACTTTGAAAGGCGATGATTCTGCTTTTTAGCAAATTTACTCAAAGACTCCATTAAACCTCAGAATGAATTTCCTCAGCTAATTATTGAAGTGGGAGCAGTAACAAATTTTCTATTCTCCCTGATTTATTTTGAACATGAAACCTACATAGCTCTTTTTACTATTCACCAATAGAAAAGTAAAGTAAAAAGTAAAGACATCAAAACTATGTACACAGGAAAAGAGTCCTTCTGCCAGTGATCCTTTAAAAAATACTTATATATTCTGTGATCTGCTGCTCTGAAAGTCCCTAGATAATGATAGAAAGCTACTTCTGAGTCATCTCATATTATTTTCCAGCATGCACCCTTTGTGTTGATTGAGAGAATCTTTAGATACTTCCAAGTACAGATTGCTGGATCACACCTTGATGACTGATGCCACATTTCACTCCATCAGGACTCATTTTCTTCAATGGTATGTGTTCAGTAGTTTGTTCCTGACATACTCTGGAACTCAGGAATTTCTCAAGTCAATATATGTTGATTAGCTTCACTAATTTTTCATTATTTTCTTCTGATCACCCTCTTTTAGTCTCTTTAGTACCTGTGTGTTCAGTATTTACTCTGTTATTTAATATTTATTTATAGATTGTTAAGTAGTCTATCATCCCTTAATTTTACATGTTCTAGGTGTCCGATTAAGGCTCCTCAAAAGACCATCTCTTATATCTTCTTCCAGCTCAGTCAGATTAGGTTTAAATCATACATCAAGAACTTATATGCTATGAAGCCTTATTTAATATATTTAACTTCTATGAGACTAAGAATTCTCCTCTGTAATAGAGGTTCTGGTTACTATTTTTTGTTTTTCTTGCCCATACGTTTGCAAATAACTTCTACACTAAAACCTCCCTCCCCTGCAAAACCCTAATTTCATTGTGCCATCTGTTTTGTCCTGAGACCATGATCACCCTTTCCTGTGTAATTTAGAGCTCCAATACTCAAAGTGTGGTCTATGGGCCTGTGCCTTCAGACTGTTCACTACTGTCTATAAAGATGTAAGTACCGAAAGAGAGAGTATTTAAAACTTTTGACATTTTCATGATACTCAGACATGTCATTATTCTTCTAGTAATTCTTTTTCATTGTATCAATAGTTAAGACATTATGAAAAATAAACTAAAACCGGTTCTCCTAGAGGTAAATGGAAGAGCATGAACGCAGTGAGTCCACAGTTATTCAAGTGAACAGTTAATTCTTCAACATCTTGTGTTTCAGTGGGTTTGCTCACCCACCTGGGACAAACACACAGAGTACCAGCATAGAGAAAACATCTGGAGAAGTAAACAGGTGCTACATCATAAACATTTAATGAAAGCAGACTTTTAATATTGTTGATAGACACGGAAAGCCAGGATGTGGTCATTCGTGCATCACTTTTAAAGAAGTAAAGGAGACAGAAGGTAGAAAGCCCCCAATAGAAATCCAAGCTCAATAAAATAAGTATTCATTGTGTAACTTCAGCTTTGCAAATTTCTCTCTTTCATTTTATTCAACCTGGTGAGAGTTATAGAAGTGTATTATTGAAGTTCTAATTTTTCTCTTATAACTAATGATGGTGAACACCTTCTTATAACTCATTGGCCATTTAAGTATCTTCTTTTGTTAAGTGCCTCTCCAAGATTGTGTCCATTTTTAGTAAGTTAACTTAGTGTTTTGTAACATCTCTTGGAGTATTCCAGATACACTTTCGTGCATGATATCAGTATTACAAAGAACTTCTCCCAGATTTTGGCTTACATTTTAACTCTGTTAATCGTATCTTTTGGTGAAAATGTTTTTGATTTGGATTAAGACCACCTCATCAACTTTTCCTTTATAGTTGCTACATTTGAGTCCTATTTAAATTATCATTGTCTACGCCATAGTCTTTAATAGATTTTCTTATATTTTCACCTGGAAGCTTTATTATTTTATATTTCACACATTGTCCACAATCCCTCTTGCATTGGTTTTGTGTGACATTTGAGGCATGTGATTAGCTTAATTTGGATAGTGTTGGTATTTATGCTATCATTAACCTGCTTGCATTACAAACCTTTTTACTTTAAGCATTGGTTCTGTTTGTCTGGTTTGGTGTCTCTCTTTTATTGTTTCTACTCTATTATTTTATGAGTCTTAATGGTGTGCATACTGTTTTAAAGTGATAATTATAACTTACATGTCAGCTCAATCCATAGTGGAGTAAAAACAGCAGTAAGATGTGTTACATGATTTTTTTTTCTTTTTAGTTTTTTTTTTTTTTTCAACATCTTTATTGGAGTATAATTGCTTTACAATGGTGTGTTAGTTTCTGCTGTATAACAAAGTGAATCAGCTATACACATACATATATCCCCATATCTCCTCCCTCTTGCGTCTCCCTCCCACCCTCCCTAGTGTTACATGATTTGTTTCAGTTTCTTGGTGATTGTCTTCTCAGGGTGGTTGCTACATACTTAGCAGCGATTGGAGACACTCTCCCGATTCTACTGTCCCAGTTCCACACTAATTGCATAACCTCTGGGTTAATGGCATTTTTACTTATTGCCTAGCACAAATCCGGGAGGGAGAGGTTAACCAGTTTGTTTTTCCAGATGAGCCCTCTGCCACTTCTTGTATGAATTAGACTAGACTTCCAGCTTGCTTAAGTGCTAAGAAGTTTATCCTCAATGCAGTTAATTCTTAATGCATTTTATCCTTAATGCATTTGTGCCATTATGTCTTACATTTTTTGAATATCTGATCCTATTTCCTGTCTTTGTCTTGTAATGACACTTTTATGTTTTCCTGTGCTGCTTTAAGTGCATTTGTTCTCTTTTACATTTATTTTGTCATTTCATGGAATTTTAGATGTAAGTTATCATGGCATAGTTGCTTGGTCCCCACTTAACCCAATCTTTTGTGATTATTTATTCTTACATTTTTGTGTTCCTTATTTGAATGCACACATGCATATACACACATGTGTATCTACATATACATACACAACACACATATGAACTTATTTGAATATATATGTACTATACATGTACACACATATATAGTGTGTATATGTTTATGCATGTCTATACATGCATTTATGCACGTATATATATATAGATTTATGCACACAGGAATACCTATAGGTATAAATAGATATGTTAAATTTACAATTTAGAAAACCATGTATAGCAGGTTAATTCATTTTGTGGAATAAATTTTAAATAAAATTATTTTTCAAATAAACTACTTAATTTTGAAGTTTCTAACTGTTTTAAGATAGTAATATCTGACTGAGTGAATATTTGACATTCTATCACTAATTGGGTGAGCAAGTTCTTACATCAATACAAAATGAAAAAGTCAGAAAAAAAGTGAACAGTGTCACACTGGGTAATCTATATATACCCATTCTGCAATTCTTTGCTGTTTCTAATGATTAACATGATTGATATGAGCATGATATTAATGAGACCAATGTTAGTTTGGATATAATTAATTCATAATATATAATGTATATCATAGGTGTAGGCTGCCTCTGCTGCTTTTGATAATTATTTTTAAAAATTGTGTGGGAAAAACTAGCTGTTATTAGGACAGCTGAAGCTAATTCATTAGTATTAAATATAATCATTCAAAGCACTTTCAGCAGGTCATTAGTATCATCATTCACCTAACCAGCTCTTTTTAGGACAGATCACACCAATATAACAGTAACAATTTCTAAAGATCTCTTTTCAAGTACCATAATTTAAAGTAATGATGTGCGCATGTTAAAATCTCCACCGTTTGTATAGTGATGTGAAACTAGGGGTCAGCAGATACATTATATTTAATTTATCTAACTTGTTATGAGTGCAGTTGCTGGAATGCATCTTGTTGAACACTCAACATGCAAGCAGTTTTATTAAAAACTCTAATGTAAGTGTCTATTAACCAATAGAATCTTTTCTATTTCTTTGTTCTTAGTTACCACTCATCAAATTTCCCATAATGTGATGAATTTTTAAGCTGACTATATAGAACATAATATTATCATTAAAATATTTATATTTACTCTCAGTATATAATGACAATATTTGGTTGAAATAAATAACTAGACTTGAAGGTGGTACTCTAATGTGATAAATACAATATGGTGATGGAAAAGCAATAGTGTTGTAGAAGTAATATATAGTACTCTGGTCATATTTTTAGTGATATAATGGACAATTTGAATGAGATATATCTGACACAAAGGTATAAATTGTATTTCATTTGTGAATTAAATGAATTCCAGAGCTCCTGGTAAATTTAATTAACAAATAAAATCATTTAAATCACATAGTAGCATAATTGTGAAGCTCTGTAATTGGTGAAGGGGAAACAAAGAGATCATATGTATTGGATTAAGGTACCAACCTAAATGATCATTGGAATAATGTTCCAATATTTTTATAGAATAAAATAAAGATATTGAAGTGATTTCAAAAAATATTCATGTGGCAGAGACTGGCTAGAGTTATTAAACTCACTTCCTATTGCAGGACACACCAGTTAATGAAATGTCTCACCCCACTTGCCATAATGATTACTTCTTTCCAATGAAAAGAGGACAAAGGTGACATAACATTTCCTAGTCAAGGTAGTTAAAAGCCTAAAAAGCCCCTTCTTCCCCCCCTCCCTCCCTCCCTTCCTTCCTTCCTTCTTTTTTTTCTTTCTTTCTTCCTTCCTTCCTTCCTCTCTCCCTCCCTCCCTCCCTCCCTCCCTCCCTCTCTCTCTCTCTCTCTCTCTCTCTCTCTTTCTTTCTTTCTTTCTTTCTTTCTTTCTTTCTTTCCTTCTTCCCTTCTTTCCTTCTTTCCTTTTCTCTCTCTCTCTCTCCCTCTCCCTCTCCTTCTTCCTCTCTCTCTCTCTCCCTCTCTCCCCTCCCTTCTGCTGACTGAGTGGATGCAAAATGCAAATCATCCACAGAAGCCAATAAACAGAAAGAGTCTGTGTCGCTGAATGGCTGAGTACAGCAGAGCTCTCCAACCACTGAGATGTTTAGAGGTTTAGGCTCATTATTGTCAGCAGATGACCTACCTTTAATGCAATTTGTGTTTACCTTATATATTAAGCATCAATCCTCCTGATGAATTCTTATTTAGTCTCTGTCCTTGGATAGGAAATTTTACAAGATTTATATCTTACCAGCATTTGATACATCTTTCTAGCAATGGCTTCTTGAAATACTTTTGTCCCCTGAATTCCAGGCTAACAAACTTCTTAGGTTCTCCACCTACATCATAGATTGCTTCTTTTCAGACTCCTTTGCTGTTATTTCACCCTTAAATATTAAAGTACCCAAGGGTTAAGCCTTTAGCCCTCCCCATGGTCTTTATTTCTGCCCTGGATAATTTCTTTCAGGCCTGGGGCTTTAATCTACATCTCAGATCCCTAACATCTTCTCAATCTCTATCTTCTATGCCCAATTCTTAAAACTACCACTTGGTTCTTAAGACATTGTAAATTTAACATACCCAAAATGGAATTCTTTATTTCTCCCTCAAAATAATGTTTCTGTCCCTAGTCTGCTCCACTTTAGTTTATGGCATTAGCAGTCATCCAGTTATTTAGCACAAAACCTAAGGAGTTATCTTTGAGTTCTCTCTTTCTCTCATTTCCTACTTATAATCCATTTGGATCCTCCTCCAAAATGTATCCTATCACTTCTCACCCTCTCCACAACTGCCTGAGATAACATCATCTCTTATCTGGATTTAAGAATTCTAAGCAAGGAAGTTACATCATCTCATTTATAATTTCAAAAGGCAATAATTTCTAACTAGTCCCTTCTTTTTTTTGCTCTTGTTTCTCATAGACAGTAGATATTTTATAAGTAGAAATCAAATCATGTAGCTCTGCTAAAAATCCCCAGGTGATTCTCACTATCTTTTTATAAAATCTAAATTCATTCTATGGCATCTATCTTCATCTTATAACACTAACAGGAAAAGACTGGTCCAAAGCTGTGAAAGACTCATAACCATTAGATGAAGAATTAAGTTTTAATATGCTTTCAAGTCTAGAATAATGTCTCATAGTTTATCAACTAGATGGAATTTAACAAAAACTTTTGAGTTAAATAATGAACCAACTAATAGTTCTGTTTTCCAGATTTGTGTAGTCTGTAAATTTGATAAATATTATTTCTGCATTCACACTAGTGTAGGTTTCTACATCCATACTAGTTCTTATTTCATTAGGCTTTATAATAGATTTGTCATTTCTCCCTGGAATATAGAAATTATCTTTTACCTAAGTTCCCTACTTCCACTCTTACCTTATAATCTTTTCTCTGTACAGAAGCCAGAGTGACCTTTCAAAATTATAAATCAGATCATGTCACTTCCTTGCTTAGAACTGTTAAAAGGCTCTCCATTGCCCTTGTAGAAAAACAAAATAAAACATCTTTACTGTGGCCTAAAGACACTACTTGATTTGATTTCTCGTTACTTCACTGACCTTTTCTCATTTCTCTTTCTTTGGCTCTTGCTCGATAAGCTCCGTCCGTGCTGTCCCCACTGTCCATGCGGTGTGCCAGGCTCTTTTCTGGCTTATATTTTCTGAGGCTGTTCTTACTGCTTGGAAAATAATCCCCCATATCTCCATACAGCTGACTTCTCGTTTCTGTTCAGGTAGGACCTTTCAGAGAAGCTTTTTCCCAGAACCCCATGAAAAATAACCCTCCATCCAATCAGTCTTCATCACATTACCTATATAACTTATAAGAATCTGAAATCAACATGCCCACACTTACTTACTTGCTCATTTTATTCATTTGGATTGAATCCACTGGAAAGTAAGCTCTTATTCATTGTGGTGCCTCCTAGCTCCCGGTAGAAGGTCTCACATACAGTTGTCAGTCAGTCCACATATGTTGGCTGGTTGCTTGGTTACATGTCTAATTTTGGCCTGCATTAAACTCTCTATGGAGGCAAGGAATGAGTTTGACTCATCTTATTCTAACATGACATTCAAGGAGTTATCTAGGTAGAGCATATACTTAGTAAATATTTTGTCACTGTATATGTAGGTCAGTAGTAAAAAAAAATGATAATAATAACACCAAGGACCAGATTGCAATTAATTCACTAATTCACACTCTTCAGATGTTGAATAGATTGTGAAATCGCGTTATTTTTTTTAATCAGGCTATATAGTTCTCCAAATTAATACAGTGAGCCATTTTCAAAGTTCTAATTCAAATAGAGAGTTCTTTTGTCTACAGAAAAACATGTCTCAACCCAGACAACATACTACAATCATCTGTAGAGCTCTAAAATATATTAATACTCAGACCCCACTCCAGACCAATGGCACCCCACTATTTGGAGTTGGGACATGGGCAGTAGTAGTTTCAAAAAAAAAATCTCTCCAAGTAATTTAAATATAAGCAGAATTATAAACCACTGGCTATAGTCATTTGTGATTTTTTTCTTTTATTATCAGTTCAATGTGTATTAATGATTACATCTTCTCAAAGTGTTCAATAAAAATGTTTGAATATTATTTTATTAACTCTGAGTCTGCATATTTACTCAACTATGTGGGGTTTTTTCCTGCTTTCTCCCAACAGAATTCTTATATTGATGCAAAATGGATTTTCCAAGCTTTTATTATAAGAATTTTAAGGATAGGAAGTCTTATTGTTGGGAATACTACATTGCATCAAAATAATAAATTGAGTATCTGTTTTTGATTATCTGTATTTATAGAATTACAAGGCATATTTGCAATTGATTTACTAAGACTATCTTTCAAATCTGTGAAAAGAATACATATATATATATAGATATATATATAGATATATATAGATATATATTTAGCTTGCTTACTTACTCAGATGGTTCACCAAGATGGGCTTTATGGATGCCCCACATAGAAATAACTAAAATAGTGGAAAAATAAATACATGTATTAAAATACATATTAACTTTTAGGTATACCTAATCCATGGTTGTCTATCAGCTACAACTATGTAGCTTACTTAAAATATAATGTGTAGCTTTTACCCAAGATCTATTGAGTCAATACATTTAGAAATGGTCTAGGTATATTTACTATATTTAACCTTTTATTATGGAGAATTTTGAATATACACAAAAGTAGAAAATTGGAAAATGCATCCTGGTATATCCATCACCTATCCCCAGCAACCAGCTGACAACTGTCAATCCTGCTTCATCTACAACCCCATTCATTCTTTCCTTCTTGAAATATTCTGAAGCAATCCCAGACATACTTTTTCCTCCACAAATATTTTGATATGTATCTCTAAAAGATAAAGACTCTTTAACATAACGATAATACCATTATACTTTAAAAAAATTTAAAAAAAATTATTATAAATGTCAAAATTTTCAATGACCTACCCCCTTTTTTTAAAGTTGGTATAAATCAGGGTTAAATTAAAGAAGGTCTATCATCTTTCATGTTTCTTTAATCTATGTTTCCCTCCATTTTTTTCCTGTCAACTTATTTGTTGATGAAGCAAGACTGATTGTCCTATAGTTTCCACTGTTTGAATTTTGCTGATTCTTTATGGGGTCAGGTAATATGTTTTTCTGTTCTTCATATATGGGGAAATTGGGAGGTGTTATATTCTTTCACCAGGAAAAATAAAATGACTGACTATTATTTCTCTTTTTATAATGTTAGCATGTGTTAACAATTGATTCTCTAGGCAAATCTATTTAGAAAATTGATTCTAATCTATCTCTCTACTTAAGCAATATTGTAAGGAAAATGGTAAAATGTCTTAAGGCATGAAGATGTCATACCAATAAAAGAAAGAGGTTAGTTGAACATGTTTCATGTCTGGTGTACCTGGTAATTTTAAAAAAAGAAAAAAAGAAAGAAAATAAAAGATAAATTGTTGTGTGTGAGTAAGGTGTAAGGGTAGCAATTTTGTTTCATTTTTATTACTTAAAATTTTACTCCAGTTCCAATACCTTAATATTTGAATCACTGTATTCATGGACTTTCACTGAGAGAAAGGATATAAGCCAGTATTTTCCAAACTTGTCTGATCCTTAGAATGATATATATGCCTTGACTAAAAACAAAAATTACAGGAATTTCCTATTGTAATACTTAAACATAATCTCTTGGGAAAGGGCTTAGGAATCTACATTTGAAACAATTATCCCTGAGAAAAAAATTAGAAAACAATGAAATATACTTTTTTAAAAAAGCCCAACATTTATCAACCAATCAAAAAAGAAAATAGTTTTTCATACTTTGGGTTTCACAGTTACCTTTTCCATTCCTACATCATTGCAGAATATTTTTAAAAATGTGTGTAGAAAGAGATGATTATTGAAACCATTTTTGTAATGAGAAAACTGAGTTTTCAAGAGGTGAGTTGACTCCTTCAATGAAGGCACTCAGACTCAAATCCAGTTCCTGTGAATACAAATTCAGTAACTTTTAAACTTCAGCAAGTTCCCCTACATTTATTTTGCCCTAGGTAATAATCCCAATCCTTCTTAAATCTAATTCTATAATGTAGATTATTTTATAATTGTGTCTGTAACTAATAAAAATGTTATTATCGATACATAACATCACTAATTATTGGAGAAATGCAGATCAAAACTACAATGAGGTGTCACCTCACACCAGTCAGAATGGCCATTATCAAAAAATCTACAAACAATAAATGCTGGGTGGGGGGGTGAAAGGGGAGCCCTCCTGCACTGTTGGTGGGAATGTAAATTGATACAACCACTGTGGAGAACAGTATGGTGGTTCCTTAAAAAACTAGAAGTATGACCCAGCGATCCCACTACTGGGCATATACCCCAAGAAAACCATAATTCAGAGAGAGACATGTACCACAGTGTTCATTGCAGCACTGTTTGAGGTAGCTGGGACATGGAAGCAACCTGGGTGTCCATCGACAGATGAGTGGATGGAGAGGACGTGGCGCATATATACAGTGGAATATTATGCAGTCATAGAAAGAAACAAAATTGAGTTATTTGTAGTGAGGTGGATGGACCTAGAGTCTGTCATGCAGAGTGGGGTGGGTCGGAAAGAGAGGGACAAATACCGTATGTTAGCACATATATATGGAATCTAAAAAAAAAAATTGGTACTGATGAACCTAGTAGCAGGGCAGGAATAAAGACATAGACATAGAAAATGGACTTGAGGACACAGCAGGGGGAGGGGGAAGCTGGGGCGAAGTGAGAGTAGCGTTGACATATATACACTACCGAATGTAAAATAGTTAGCTAGTGGGAAGCAACAGCATAGTACAGGGAGATCAGCTTGGTGCTTTGCAATGACCTAGAGACGTGGTTAGGGACGGTGGGAGGGAGGCTCAAGAGGGAGGGGATATGGGGACATGTGTATGCATATGGCTGATTCACTTTGTTGTACAACAGAAACTAACACAGTATTGTGAAGCAATTATACTCCAATAAAGATGCATTAGAAAAAAAATGTTAAAGTGTTACCCACCAGGGTTCTTGGCATCCTTAATCAATAGAAGTTGATCAGAGGCCAGACAAGAAATTCAGGCAAGTCTTTACTGGGGCCTCTGTTGCATCCGGGGGAGCAAAAAGAAGTAACAGGTTCCCTTGCTCATTTGCTCCCTGGGTGGGGTGAGCTTGTTCCTTATATGGGATGAGGTAGGGGTGTGCCCAGGGGGGTCAGGCTGGAGGGGTGGCTTAGGTGGTGTTGTGTGAAGGAGACGTGCACAGTACCCTGGTTTTGCTCCTGACCCACTCTTTTTGCTCCCAGCTCTTCAGAGATGGCAGTTGGGCTTTTTTGGTCTTTTTGTATCTTTTGTCCAGAATTTGCCCCAACTGCCCATGCACGCAGCTATTTTTATTCCCTTATAGTTTCTGTGTATTTTGTTGTTCTAGGAGATGTTGGTTCAGGTACAAAGCATTACAGCACTGCACCAAAGGGTCCCAGGTCCCAGCCTGTCTCAAAAGTAATCACTGACAGTGATTTTCATGATGGAGAAATGCTTACTATCAAGCTTTCGCCTCATAATAGATCTTATTCCAATTACATGATAGATAAGTATTAATGGGGTTCAAGGCAGGCTGTCCCAAAACATGCCACTTATTCTGAGCTGAAGAAAATCAAGGCTCAACAGACTTGAAAACTTTTTTACCTACCCCTTAACTGCCTAAAAGAATTTAGTTAGGAAGCCTGTACCAGGAAGAGAGCTATTACCAAAGATAACTCTTTTTATATCAGAAACAATTCTCCCAAGGCTTGCCAGACGTTTGTTTACCAAACACTTGCACTTCCCGTCTTCTTGTGAATTGTCTTCCTCTCCTTTGAAGTCTCTGACCCCTACTCCCTTCTCCTTAGCTCAGGATGGCATACAAGCCTCAATTGCCTGACTATAGGAGAGTCTCATATTTCTATGTGCTCTCGTAAATATGAACTAAATTTGTTTTTCTCCTTTTAATCTGGCTTATGTCAACTTAATTATTAGAACAGCCAAAGCACTAGAAGGGAAGAAAGGAAAGTCTTCCTCCCCTACAGTATCAGTCTTCAAGCAGCTGATGCTACATTTATAACCACATTATCTTACCTGTAGTTGGAATTTAGATGTGATATCTTGCCAGATGTGAATGATACAGTTTACATTTTTTAAAGAAAATTAATATTTCAAATGAGTTGCCTTAAAGTGATAGTAAATGAAATATATGTGAGACAACATTGTCTATTTTGAGGAGCTGACAATATTTGGAGAACATGGGGGTGCCTAATTTCAGCAAATAGAAGCAGTTTATTTATTGGAAGGGCATAACCACCGTGCAATTGTTTTGACACAAGGAGCTTGCTTTGACAGCATCTAGATTCACAGCTTCAGATGGCACTCAATCAAAAGAAGAGGCTGGACCTTAAGAGAAAACACTCTACATTTTCGTTCTCATGAAATTAAATTTTAAAGGTCTCACTAATTACCAATGCCCCTTTTAGCCTTTATCTTCAAAAAGTAGAAGAAAGTTTAGTGACAGTCCAAAAATGCAAACCAAATTAGTGGAAACAGATAATGAGATTTCATGTAATTCTAGCTTGCCCTTTAAATTTTTAGGTAGTGTGTTGATAAAACCGCATGCATATATGTCCCAAAAGCTTTGTATTAATGTTTAATACTAATTATTATGACGATGTCAAAATACTTATGGAAATATAAGCAAATGAGTTTCATATCTAGGATGACAGTGATTTAAGTTGGTCTCAAGACAATATGGAATGTGTAAGTTGTCATCAAGGCAATAATATAGAAAGTGTTGAAATTAAGTTTAGGGCAATTTCATTCCTTGTTTTTAAAAGTTTTACTTTTATGTCTTATTTCTCTGCATTTTATTTTTGCTTCTAAGCTGTACTATAGTCATATTTGTTGTCAAGACTCTAAAGAAACTACATGTTCAATTTTTAAATGAGACTATCCAAAATTCTCTTAGGAAAATGATTTGTGATACATATATCTATTCTACTATTTTTTATGTATACTTTGAAAGATGGACATTATGCTAAATATTCAGAAATTTTAACAGTACCATCTAGAAGTTATTTGTGGCTGTCTAGAGGGGATTGGAAAAATATTACCATGCCATTTAACGAATAGCCCACCCTTTCTCCCTTTTTGATTATACTATATTAATTTATACCAGGGGTCAAAAAAATCAATCCCACCAACCTGTTTGGGTAAATAATGTTTTACTGGAACACACCCATGCTTATTTGTTTATATATTTTGTATGGCTACTTTTGTGCAATAACCTAGAATTAAGTAGTTGTGACAAGGACTGTATGTCTGTAAAGACTAAAATATTTATTATCTGGCCATTTGCTGACCCTCGAAAAATATGTATGGGAGGTAGAAAGGGAGGGAGGGATAGATAAATAGATATGATACTGAGCTCAGAAATACACATGCACACACACACACACACATATGGATTGTTTCTCATCATCTGTTCTGTTTATCTAGAATATGTTTTGAAATTTATAGAGCAAGTCTTATTTGTTTAATTTTAGCTTCTCTTTAACATGATTGTATTTTATTATATTATGAAGTATTAATTTATGTACTTTCTAAATGTTCCTTTCTCCTTTGTGAGTCTCTTATTAGTTCCTCCATCAGTGATCATTTTACTTCACCAGATAACACAAAGCAAAATCAAAGACTAAAGAAGGTACAGGTTTTAGCATAAGATAGATGGATTTGCAGAGTTAGTTTATCTATTCCCCAAACTAGAGAACAGAGGGTTTAAGTGAAGAGAAAGACATAGAGGAAGAAAATCCTTCTTTAGGAAAGGGAAGAGAGCCCTGGACACAGTACAGATAGGAGAATCTCAGATTCTAGATCTGATGATATGTAAACATCCAAATAAAAAAATAAAAACACCACTAATCTATTCTCTGAGTTCAACTCAACTGACTAACTGTCCTGGACATTTGGATACAGGAAAGCCCACTGAACAGGATGTGTGGAACCTGGGCATCTTGAATGAAAATGTATGCATTGAGGGAAAATTTCTCCCCTGATCAAGATAATCTTGAACAGAACCTGAAGAGTATTCCCCAGTATGTTAGGATAACATTGGGCATATTGACAGAATAGCAAATATTTTAATTTTGTCACTCTATTTCACTTAAAATTTTAAAACTTTACTAAGTGTGTTTTTACACTAGATTTAATTTAACTAATTATAATTAAATTGTACATTTAGTTAAAATAAAATTATAATTTTAAAGTAATGATTTTAACCATTCCTAGCCCATAACTGATGAAAACTTATATAAAACTTTCAAATATTTCAAATTTAAAACTTTGAATATAAGCTTCTTTCCAGAACAGTGTATTGTGTGCTTATGAATCATTGTCTCTCAGGATTCTCAAACTTCACTCTGCTTCAGAGTCATCTGTGGAAATTGTTAACATCCCCAGAGATTCTTAGTCAATAGTTTGCGATTTTAGGGGGAAAGTAAATAACATCATGTTCTTTCCTTCTAAGTTCAAACACATAGGAGATGCATGTAGGAGTTAAACAGATGGGAATGAAAATATTTTTAACTGATAGTGATATTGAGAATGCAGATTTTGGTGGCGGCTAAGTGGGTTTACTTAGACCCTGCTGCTGAACTGGATAGCAATCCCGTCAGTCACCTGCAGTGTGGACAGTCCCAGGGTTCTGCTGGAGAGGAGGCCTCTCACCAGAGTTCGTACATCATATAAACAGGTTGGCTTCAAATGAGAAGCCAGCGAGCTAATCAGGACCACTTCCTTCTCCCAAACCAATGAATCAAATAAATCTCCCTCCTCCCAAGAGGAATAAATAAGGTGTAAGGAGAGACCAGTTACCTTTCATCTTAAATATTTCCATGTGTAAGGATTAGGATGTTGAAAGAGAAAACACCTCCATTGCCACAGTATTTTTTAGTGGGTTTTACACTGACTCTGAAATTTGAATTAGTGGTTCCTGATGTAAAAAAGCCTGTTCATATAGGTTCACATATTTATATTTGCTTGTGAAAATGTTGAATTATATTCCTGTGATTATGAAAGTCTTGACCTTGATGATTAACTATTGTGCTAAAGCAGAGTGCATTTTTGTTTAAAGTGAGACTATCATGCTTTGTTTTTAATTTGGGTGTTTTGTTTGTTTGGTTGTTTGCTTATGATCTTTAATTTTCTTTGAGCTGAAATCAATATCAAGCATAAGATTTTGTAATAAGAAGAGAAAGTTGGCAAGTAGAAAATCAGTGGGAAAAAATCTTATTTTTTAGAAAGGAATTTATTATTATCAAATTATTATCAGAACTTTAAAATTACATTATGGATTTGTTTGGATTCTCCTAAATGCAGGCCCTGAGACAAGACTTCTAGTGCAAATAGTTTATTAAAGAAATGAGAAAAAGAAGGAAAGGGAAGATATCCGATAAAGGGTACCAGCGTCTATTGTGGGCTACTGGAACTTTTTCCCTGGAGAGAAAGTGTAGGAGGCAATATAGGGCATGCCTCTCTCTGTTACCCCAACCAAGAGTCAGGTGCTCGTGGTGGGGTACGTGTGCACTAACTCCTGTCAGCCATGTAGAAAGCTACTCCTGAGAGCCATTCATTCCCTGGCACACCTGGCCTCCCTCGGGGGCAACAAAGCTGGCTCCAGCAGCAGGAGAAAGCCCTCAGGCAACGGAATGCAGATGCTGCAAGTTGAAAATCAAGCTGATTTTACCTGACCTGGTGAGATACCAGCACATAAAAAGAAAACTTTCTATTTCACCACAGGGTGTTTGCTCTATAGTTTGTTAAAACATGCCTTATCAGATGAAGAAAGTGCCTTTCTATTCCTAGTTTTGTGTTATTACAAGTGGGTGTTGATTTTTTTTTAAAATTTATTTATTAATGGCTGTGTTGGGTCTTTGTTTCTGTCTGAGGGCTTTCTCTAGTTGCAGTAAGCGGGGGCCACTCTTCATCGCGGTGCGCGGGCCTCTCACTATCGCGGCCTCTCTTGTTGCGGAGCAGAGGCTCCAGACGCGCAGGCTCAGTAGTTGTGGCTCACGGGCCCAGTTGCTCCGCGGCATGTGGGATCTTCCCAGACCAGGGCTCGAACCCGTGTCGCCTGCAGTGGCAGGCAGACTCTCAACCACTGCGCCACCAGGGAAGCCCCGTGGGTGTTGAATTTTATCAACCACTTTATTTGCATCTGCTGAAAAGAATTATGATTTTTCTTTACTCTTTCAATGCAAATTATAATAACTGACTTTTGAATGTTAAACAAAACACATATTCCCTGAATAAATAGAACATTTATGTCGATTCATTTACTGTTCATTCAATGTCTTGTGGAATTTAAGATTTTGGCTTCAGTATCCTTTAGGAGAGAAACCAGTAACTTTCTGTTCTCTTAATACTCTTGATCTATTTGGCATAAATGGTATGCTGCACTAATAATACAAGTTGGTCACTCTTCCCAAATTTTGAATTCTCTGGAAAACTTTCTGTAAGATTGACTGTAATTCTTTCTTAAATAATTGGTATAATTACTCAGAAATGCATTTGGAAAACTTTGAAGTTATGAGTTCAACATCTAAATAATATACAAAGCTCGAGTTTTTTTTTTTTTCCTTTTTATGTCATATTTGGTAGGCTGTATTCTTCTAGGAAATCATCCATTGATCTAAATTTTCCAAATTTATTGGCATGTTTTTATAATTTTATTTTGTTGTTTTTATAATATCTGCAGAATCTATTGTAATTCCCCTATTTATTCTTGACGTTGACATTCACCATTTGGGACTTCTCTCATATTTGATTCATCAATCTCATTAGAAACATCAATTAGATTAGATTTTTCAGAAATAATTTGTCTTTTTTATCTCTTTATTGTATGCTTCTATTTTATTAATGTCAATATCTGACCTATATCATTTTCAATCTTTGAATTTTCTTTGGAGTTTATTTGCTCTTCTTTTTCTAACATTTAATATCGTTGTTAACTCTTTAATGTACATGATATTTTCTTTTCTTATATATGAAATTTAGCTATACTATTTCCTCTAGTAATGTTTTGGCTACTTCCCACACTTTTTTTGAAAGTTTTAAAATATGATATTAAGAAAAGTGTCAAATATGTATAAAGTAGAGAAAAGAGTAAAAGTACACCCTCCCCCCCATGTACACAAAATACAACATAAGTCACTGCCAGTGATTGATAGTGGTCAATCTTGTTTTATGTCTATCCTCTTCCCTCCATCATTTAATATTTTAGGGAGATTTAATTTTATATCATATAATTTCATCCATAAACATGGTATTTATCACTGAAAGACAGGACACTTTTCAAACTCTATGTGTATGTGTGTCCACCCCCTAAATGTATAGGTTGAAGCCCTAACCCCTAATGTGATGGTATTTAGAGGTGGGACCTTGCAAGGTAATTCGATTTAGATGAGGTTATGAGGGTGCAGCTTCTATGATGGAATTAGTCTCCTTATGGGAGGAGAAAGAGACACCTGAGCTTTCTCTCTTTATCATGTGAGGGCATACCAAGAAGATAGCCATCTGCAAGCCAGAAACAGAGTTCTCATCAGAACCCAACCTTGCTGGCACCTGGATCTCAGACTTCTCAGCCTCCCAAACTGTTAAAATCATAAAACTATTAATTCATAAAGTCAGGATGCCGAATCAGGTAGGTCTGAAACCAAATTTTTAATAACTGTATACAACCTCTATGAGGACAGGTTATTTTGTGAATTTTGCAACCAAGTGTTTCCCAAGTGCCTAAAACCAGGCTTAGTACCTAATATGTAAGGAAGGAGAGAAGAAGGGTAGAGGTAGAGAAGGGAAGGAAGGATGGAACACTATACCACATAGTCCTAGTAGCATTTTTACATCATCCCAGTGTTGTGTAGCAAGAGTGTTCTTTCACATAACTTAATATCCTAAATGTTGAAGTCCTTGAATAATCATTTCATACCCTGGGTCTCCATTACCTATAACTCCTTCCCTCAACCGCATACCACAGAGTGGGATCCTTGAAGTAATCCCGCAAAAAAAAAAAGAGTCTTTGGGGGAATAGTAAGAGATTAGATACATGTATCTAAATGTATAATCAGAATAAAAAGGATCTGAGATATAGAAATAAAGTATATTTTATTTGTTTTACATATTCATTTTCATCTGAGCCATAATATGGCTCAAAATCAATGTGATTTGCAATATGTTTGGAAAAAGACTCATCACTAAAATAGAAAACATCTGGCAATAGCAAATAAAAACAAGCTCTTTTAAGCATCTAAATATGATTTGTTTGCACAGAGGACAGACTGGAAAAAGTCCACTAAAAATATCCCACTATTCACTAGTGCTGGCTCACTGGTGGGCAGAATCAGGGTCCAAAAGACTCCTGGGCTCTGGCCCCCTCACTAGTCGGGGAAGCCAGGTCTTGGGGTTAGTGCCAGATTACTGACAGGCAGAGCCAGGTCCTGGACTCTGGCTACAGGGCCAAGGGGCCCCAGGGCTGGTTTCAGATTGCTGGGGGTTGGGGGGGAGGGGTGGTTCCTGACACAGTTGGGTACGGGGTCCGAGATGTCCCAACACTTGTGTTGTCCTGCTAGTGGGCAGGGCTAGGGCTTAGCTGGTCCCAGGCTAGGGTCTGGCCTGCTAGGGGATTGTTATTTTTTTGAGTTTGGTGTCTGCCTCCTGGTGGGTGGAGTTGGGTCTTGGCCCCCCTGGTGGGCAGGGCTGTGTGTAGAGGCGCGTCTAGAGGCACCTGTGGACTCAGGAAGCCTTTAAGCAGCCTGGCTGTTGATGGGTGGGGCTGTGTCCCCACCTAGTTATTGTTTGGCCGGAGATGTTCCAGCACAGGTGCACAGGCTGTTGGGTGGGGCCGGCAATTGGCGCTACTGCGCCTGCCCGCACGGGCTTCCACGCGGCAGAACGAGCGCCTGAATATGGCTGCCGCTAGTGCGCACGCCCCAGCGTGAGCGCAGCCGCCCCAGCTCTCCAGGAGGCTCTCCTAGACCAGCAGGTAGGTCTGGCCCAGGCGCCTGTCAAATTACTGCTTCGCCTGTATGCGCCCGTCAAGAGTGAAGTTTCTGTTTCCCTCAGTCCTGTGGGGCTGCCGAAATTTAAGCCCCGCTGGCCTTCAAAGTCAAATGCGGTGCGGGTTTGTCTTCCTGGTCAGGACCCCGGGCTGGGGAGCCCGACGTGGGGCTCAGAACTCTCACGCCTGTGGAAGAAACTCTGCAATATAATTATTCTTCTGTTTGTGGGTCGCCCACCCGGGAGTATGGGACTTGATTCTGTCTCATGTCTGCCCCTCCTACCTGTCTCCTTCTTTATGTCTTTAGTTACAGAAGATCTTTTCTGGTAGGTTTTGGTCTTTTTCATTGGTGGTTGTTCTGCAGATAGTTGTGATTTTGGTGTTGAGTTTTCATTGTAGAAGGCAGCTACCAACTTGGAGTGGCCTTCCCTGGGAGGCGAAATGTAGGTCCCGGAACTACAGTTATTTTAATGACAAATCTCAAGTGATCGGCTATTGACGTCATTGTTTTGGGGCATGAAGAACGCAAGGTGTTTCTAAGATAAGGAAACTTGACTGTATTTTGTTACATTGAGAAAATCCTCCTCACTTCGTTGTTTTCAGTTTAAACAAAAGTTTGAAGATATTGATAGGCTTGAGAGGAATAATGCTCAGGTTAATAAGGTAACTAGTTTTCTATGTTGAAGTACTCTCTACAAAGATACTTTGAGTGTTTTGTTTTTATCTCAAGAAAAAAATTGGTTTATTATTTTCCTGCCAAAGTCTATGTTTACTAATGCATACGACTGAGTGAAATCTTTGCTAGATGCTTTTTATGTAAGATAAAGGAGAGTTGTCATGAAAGACTAGTGCAACTTTTGTGACATATTGTGGTGCTTTGGGATCTGCATGACAAAGTGCAGCTCAGTGTGGGAGAGGAACTCTCTCCTCAATTTGGCTTATAACTCAGCACTGGTAAAGAATCTCAATGCCTGGGTGATATTGGAGCATAAATCCAGGGCACACCACTTATGGACCATACAATGAGAGCCCTCATAAGGGAAATATGAGAAAATTTTACTTGGCTCAGGAAAAAGCAGAATGTAGAAGAAGCTGCTTGGTGACTACAATAACAATAAAGTTTATGAATACATGCAGGTCTCATGAAAGACTTAAGAGTGGAATACGTTTCAGTAAATGAAAGATAATATAGCCAAAGATGAAGTGAGAATAAGAACTTTGGAAAATCAACAACGATGTACCTTCGTAGATAGGAACTCACTGGGGTGCTCTGGTCATGTTTATATTAATGTATAATATACATTTTAAAAGATATTTGTTGGTATCTTGACTGTACATGATCAAGTTTGTATGCAAATACAATTCCAAAAAAAATTCACCTCCAAATTATGACTATTTAATTGTCATATAAAGATGGTAACATTTAGAAGTATCTCTAGATGTTTGATTTATTGAAGTTCAGAAAGAGTGAAGTTTACATATATGTGATATATATATATAATATATATCCTCTAAAGGCATTAATTTGTGTTGTTGCTATAAAATTCATAAGAATTGTCCATCAGATACTGATTTGGTTGATTGCATGACTTTTCCAATTGTGTATATTCACAGTTCTTTGAAAGAGAAGTTGTTTCATACTAGTGAGTAATACAGCTTTTTAATAGTTGTGCAATAAATATTTGAGTATAAAAAATAAAAATTCCAAAATTAGGGAAAAATTTGAAGTATGTAATTGTTTAAATTATAGGATTTTCTATTATAACTTTGAAAAGTGTTTAATGAGTATCTAGTATAAATTTAAATGTATAATGCATTTAGTTGAATATTTAGTAACACCAAGTTTGGTGTTATAAAATCATTCTCAAATAAAATGAATAATGAAAGTCTCTTAAGTAAAGTCAGTTTACTTAATATTTAATATATTTCTTAACATCTTTGAAGGGAGATAGATTTTTATGACACAAATATGAGCTTTGAAGTTTATAATTATTACTGAATTATAGAGTTGGTACTTTAAAGTTACATAAATTTTGGAATAACCAAATTTCACCAGACTCCCCAATGTTCATTAAATCACAATTTTTGCTGTTAGGTAATTTCGTCAGGCATATGGGCCATCTGTTATATTGACTACAAGCTATATAATCTGCTTGGATCATCTTTTTGTTGCACATAGTTTACCTCACTTATTTAATTACTACATGCTTCCAGATTTTGTGGTTTACAATATGTTCACTCAGTGAAATTCTGCCCATATGCATTCCTTATTCATTGAGTAGCAACTAACATTTCTTGCTGATTAACAGTCTGCTTTGCTTATCATCAGTTATGGAATGATAGCACTGAATTATTTCTTTGGGGGGCAAACTTAATTATCTGTTTATTATCAATTATAAATGTATGTATTTTATTAAAATTGTTCAATATTTTCTTTTTTTCCTAGTTCAGAAAATTTGAACATTCTATGGACATTAGGATAGCTGTCACTTCTTTTCTTGTTAATTTTCTGGGATATTTTAAAATTGAAAATGTTAGAGAATGTGGAATTCTCTCTCTTTCAGAAAAAGTTATGTCTATCCTGATATTCAACAATTATTACAAATTATACCTGTTCTTTCATCTTTCATCTCTTGTAGATTATTTGCAAGTATATCATAGTCATCATCAGGAGATCTTTCAGATAATCCCTCTGATACATATTGATTCCTATTTTCTGATTTTCCACAAATAGTTGTAATTATATCTGCTTGCTTTTCTCACTTTAATAGATTTATGTAATGTAGAAAATGACCATTATAATTTCTGTTATCTGGTATCAGCACATTATTTTCTAAAAGTTCTGTAAGTTAAAGCATTTCACATTTCACACACTTAAATGAATTTTAAAAACCAGTTAAACTCTTTACTTGTTTGGTTGTCCATTATGTATTGTACAATAAAGTATTTTTTTAATCTCTTTTAATTTCTTCTGAAACCATTAAAATCTCTGTACTGCTTAGCATGTACAGAAGCACTTCTCAGTCGTCATATAATTCCTCTAATTTACTTTATTAAATTGCTTAAATTTAAATATTTGTATAAACTACTTGGAACTGGACACTGGGCCTTTAACATTTCCCCCTATGGCAAACCAAACTACTGATTATTTTCCAACTTTTTTTTGCTTGTATATAATTAATTGACCTAATTCTACCATGTCAGAAATTAATTTGATGTTATATTTTAAATTTGGATCATGTTTACTTTCAATTTTTAAACATCAACAAGACACTTCTGCTTTAACACACCTCTACCAAGAGCAACTATAAAACCTGGATAAAATAATAATTTAACAAAATAGCTAGTTGAAGGCATTTGGTAGTGACTTTATTGGCAGAAAAGACTTGAGGTTTCAAGATCACAGAGAGGAAAGAAAGTACATCCACATTAAGGTGGGCCAGATATTTTCTGCTGCTTTTCCTACCCAGGCATGTGCTAATTTTTAAGCCACACTTGGCAAGAGTTATACATTTGTAATTTGTATGTTTTTTTCTCTATGTATGTTTTTCTTCAATGGAAAAAATAGCGTTAATCACATCGCTCATTCATCTGAGTAGATTATGTAATGAGACTAATCATATATAATTGTATTACTCTTTTGGCCTTTCATCAGCATGATGAGTAGCTGGTTTTTGAAACAACACAGTTTGTGCACATCGTTTTCATTCATCTCACAACAAAGGCTTATTTTAGTAGATTTTTAAAAATATCTACTTTTTCAAGTCTTTGCACCACCTTTCATTAATTGACAAACACAGCACCATGTTCGAGAATGTAGAGCTTACAGTTAGAGAGACTGGGGCTTAAAATTATAACTATTTGACTTACCAGCTTTGGAAAATGGGCAGATTATGTGACCTAATCCTTTTGTGTTTCAGTTTTCTCATTTGTAAATAGGAAAAGTATTCTTTTTACAGAGTTGATTGTTATAGTAATACGACACTGCATATAGAGCAAAGAGAGAGCCTGCTCAAAATGTTTTATTTTTTCTATTAATATCTTTATTAGAAAGCATCTTAAAGTAACAACAAGGAGATGGTTCTCAGTCTGATAAGAAATTAGAAAATGTACATTTTAATGTACAAAACATTTATTTAGTTATTTTACTGTAATTATAAGGAAAAATTAACAAATACATGTTGCTCCTTAGCTATAAGGAACAGTCACAATGCTAATTCACACAGTTTTCAAAATTAATTCAGAAGACACAAAAACAGATATTTTTCAAAAATCACTTTATAGTTTTAAGAAATAATTGTTAATAAAAGTATACTTACATTCTAAAAGGAGCATTTTTTTGTCTGACAGTTAATAAATTTAGGTAGAAAGTATATATGATAGAACATAACTCCCCCAAACCTGTATAAAAAAGATTTTACAGTATGCATATCCACCTGTAATGAATAATTAGATGTGGTTTTTATTAGTCTTTTATGGCTTATGGAGACTTGGTCAAATTACCCAACTTAACTTCCATCATTATAGAATAAAGTAAATAATAACATCCTGGTAATATCCTGTATCTGATAAGTATAAAGTATTTATTAAATATTAACACTTTATAACATTACAAAAATTATGTTTTCTTCTTACTCAGTTATTTTGTCACTATAAAGGTGGAAAAAGCAATAAAAAGATTAAAATACTATAGTCTTTTAAGCATGATGTGGATATTTATTAAAAATGAGGGATCTATTTTTTAACATTTCAAATAATATTTTATATGAGAAACATATATTTTAGATTTAGAAACAATTTGCACCTAGAAAGGAATTTAGAGACCTTCCAATCTGACTCTTTCATGTTATAGATAACAAACTGAGATGTATAGACATTAAATGTATATTCCAGAATCACAAAGACTATTCCTAACAAGTCTAAAATTAAATCTCACAGTATCTTGTTTCTGTTTAGCATTTTGGCTGCATAGCTGACTGTCTCTTCTAATTTATTCTCACCTTTAGAAAGGGAATTGAGGTAGAGCTTTGTGATCAATAGTGCCTTAATATTGACTAAGTAAATTTCAGTTATGCTATAACTCACTACCATCATTCCAGTTTGAAATCATTTTTTTTTAATTTCATATTTAGGTTTTTATTGACAATGTCCAGTGTTTCCGTTTTGTTAATTTTTGTTGTATCCATTTAGGATTTTTTTAAACTGGAATATAATTTCCTCAAATATTTTAATGCTTTTTATTGCCAACAGAGCTAACATAGAGCCAAAATGTTTACTCTCTAGGAGAATAACATGAAAGACCTCTAGCTTAAAATGACTAATTAAAAACATGCATGCATTTCTACTACTTCCTATAAAATGACCATAAAGGAATATATACATTGGTAAGGAACTGACACTAGATGAATGTTCACTAAATTTTGGCATATGGAAGATGAGAAAATGTATGAACAAGTAGAATGTACCAAAAGAGGGAAAACTAACAAGAAATGAGCCATTTGCATCACTAAATCTCCAAAATACTCTGCAGTGAGTAATACCAAAGATATCCAAAGATAGTAGTGAGAGGTGGAGATGAAAGTAGGAGAATTAGTTGAAATTCTATCTAAGGAACAGTTAGATCGCTCTGATCTCCTTTCCCAATTTTTATTTGGCACAGCCTGGTAAACACTCCTCACCCAGCCGGAAGCAAGAGGTTTAGTCTCTGGAGAAACTAGCAAGAGGAAAAGAGGCTTCACATTTGGACACTGGGACCAAAAAAAAAAGGAATTAAGGAATTAAGGATAACTCAGCCTCAGCTTCCTAAATGTTGTCATTGAGACTTGGGAATTCTTCCCAAGCTCCACACTTCCCTTCTTTCTGGGTACGAAAACCTCACCTGAAAATTTAGATTGGGCAGGCAGTTACACTTGGCAGGTGAAACACGTGCTGTTGTAACGGAATAATGTTGTATTAGCATTTACATTATTTTGATATTACTTAAGTGATTCAGGAAATAAACTAAAAAGCTCATGGTATTAGGTAATTTACCTAATAACCCTAGTGTGGTTTTCTGTGTTCTTCAGATTGGTTATTGAATCCGACTGCTGGTTTAATTTGAGAATATTTGGATTCCGGTTTAGAAGTGGCTATAAATTCTGATATTTTTTAAAAGAATTTGTCCATGTTGAGATGTTCAGAAATGAGCTCCACAGAGACCGAAATGCTGTTGCATACTTGCTGTCCTATCAAAATATCCAGCAGTTGATCATTCATTAAAAGAATAGGAAAACCTCATGTTCTTAGAAGTTGAAATGATCATCACTAGTAATTTTTTTTCACATCTTTATTGGAGTATAGATGCTTTACAATGTTGTGTTAGTTTCTGCTGTACAACAAAGCACATCTGCTATATGTATACATATATCCCCATATCCCCTCCCTCTTGAGCCTCCTTCCCACCCTCCCTATCCCACCCCTCTAGGTGATCACAAAGCATCGAGCTGATCTTCTTGTGCTATGCAGCAGCTTCCCACTAGCCATCCATTTTACATTTGGTAGCGTATACATGTCAATGCTACTCTCTCACTTCATCCCAGCTTCCCCTTCCCACCTGACCCAGTGCCCTCAAATCCGTTCTCTACGTCTGCGTCTTTATTCCTGCCCTGCCATTAGGTTCATCAGTACTGCTTTTTAAAATTCCATATATATGTGTTAGCATGTGGTACTTGTTTTTCTGTTTCTGACTTACTTCACTCTGTATGACAGATTCTAGATCCATTGCATTGTCAACAGATGGGTGTACTGGTCTTTTAGGAGAGTTGACTTACAACAAGGATTTCTTTTACCAACTCGCCAGGCTGGTTTTAAAGTCAAAGTTCAAACCTATCTGAAATTCAAGCCAGAGGTTTAGTTTCTCCCAATAAATAGTTTTTAATCCACTGAGAGCTATGGTATAAAGATGGTTCAAGTCATCTTTGATTATAGGGGAAGCTTATTTGATCTCTTTACACTAGGTCTCAGTTTCAGTTCCTTATCTTTAGTGTTCCTGAAGATTCTTTTCTTTAAGAAAAGAATGTAGGTGTGAATACTCAGCCCTTGTCCAATAATTCGCATGATCTTCTGGAAATGATATGATTTTACTCCTTTAGATCTGATAGCAGAAAAATTTGTGTTTTATTCGTGTCTATGAATAAAGCCTGAACACTGCCTGATATATTGTTGCACTCCATAATGTTTGTTGAATTAATGAAACTATTAAATGATTAAAGGCTTTTAGCTTTCCCTTTACTTCTGGCATCTGTGGGTTTAATTCAGTTTCTTCCAGAGGTAAACATACTGTCGATATAAACTACATTTTCTGTATTATATTTTATCCACTATCTCTAGGTGTTTGTAGTGTGAGGGTTTTTGCTTTGATCTTACTGGCCTTCTCATAAAACGCTAGCTCATTCAATGCATCCAGTCAAAATCTGGAAAAGAAGCAGGTGAGAGGAGAGAACAGTCTAAAGGAATGATTTAAACTTGAAAGAACTGCTTAAATTTATGAATGGTACTAAATTTTAGTCTTGGTTTTACTAAATTTAGATGTCCTACTTGTTCCCAAGCAGGTGGTGAAGCTTATGAAGAAGATAAAAATAAGCTATTGAGAAATAAAGGAGTTTCATTTCCGTTATACATCCCAGTTGTGGTGTTAGTAAATGAGTGACCTGCCACTACAGATCTTATTCAGAGACCTTTTCAGATTCATTTTTGTGCATTGGAAATCTTGTTATCAGATAAATGCTAAGTATTCATTTTGTATGTTCTGTGATTAGGGTTTTTTATTTTTTTCCTTTCTGAACCAGAATAACATCTCTCTTATTAGTGAGTCTGGGGCATAGAGGAAAATTGTTTGGTGTTCCTCAGTCAGGACAGATTTTCTGTTTTTCTTACCCTCTTTTTTCTTTCTTCCTATATGAGAATACTTTTATAAAAATGTATCAGTTTAATGATATACTAGAAGGACAGCGTTATTAGGAGAATGACTTAGTCTTATAACTGTTCGACTATGAAAAATCCAAACTACTTAATTGTGCTAGCTTAGGAGGACCTTGCCCATAAGGATCCATTACCTTGCCATTAATTAGCTCATCCTAGCCTTGATCATTGGAAATACAAGCAAGATGGATCCAGGACTTCAGAGAGAGAAAGGTGAAGGAAAAGATAAGGGGAGGGATTTCAAGAAGAATAGTTTATCAATGTACATCCAAATTGACCTGAAAGATTAAAAACTTGTTTATTTTCTTTTGTTCTCTAAATATATTTACTATAACCTGTAATTAATTCAGTGCACCTACACATCGTTTGAGAGGTAGGGTTTGTACTTCAATTCAAAATTTGGGAACCTGCTGTGTGTTTAATATGACACTGATTTTCATTCCCATCTTCTTTTTTTTTTTAATACATATCCTTTCAAAAGATTTGACTTCATGATTTATTTACTATCTGAGTTCAATGGTGGAAGTTCTACTTTTGCTAGAATTACATGTGGCAGATTGTTTGACTTGACCTCATAAAGTTTAAATGATAGTACTGTAGTCTAGGGGAATAACTAGGGAATGTTGAACATACGGGACTGGATAATAGATTGATTTATACAAATGACGAGAAGAAATGGAAAAGAAGAAAATGACAAAAGCAGACATGAGTAAAGATATTAAGAAGGACCAAATCCACATCCATTGTGTTGAGATTTAATATGGAGTTAGTTACAAACTGGTATAAATTCTTACGCCTCAAACAAAATAAGCCTCATTATTTGTCTTTTTATTTCTGGTATTATAAGAATTTTAAATGAAAGTTGTAAGCCAGTGATTATCTTTTGAAAAATTATTACAACTAATTTCATTTATAGTCCAAATATGCCAATATCCTTACATTTTATTATAATCCTAATAGAAAATTTAAGTAGTTAGTTAACCATATTGTATAGGCAGTTAAATTAATTTACATATCTGACTCTGATTTTTAGCACTAAAACCAATGCACAATATATCCAATCAAGTTTACTTTACAGCACTAAATTATCAAAAATTGCTATTATTTATCCAGCAACCAAATTGAAAGCTAACAAAAAGGGTGGTGGCTTCCACTAATAATTTAAATTGTCTATAGTACATATATAGCAATCAAAAGAAAAATCCTGGGGTCTACTATGAGACACCACTATCTCTTTATTAATATAACAAGATGCTAAACAATTAACAGCTTCAAGTTATACTCTGGCTGAAAGAAGATGGAAACCAATCAACACAAGTGATGGTTTCTGCCTTATGCTGAGTATAGCTTTTTAAAATTTCTTCAGTGTGCCTTCAAATGACAAGAAGGAAAAAGTTTCACTCGTTGGATATCTCTCTGTGTATGTCTATTTTCTCAACAAAGTAGCTTGGCCAAGGGGTGGTTTGAGGGACTGCACAATCTTCCCATAATCTCCATAAACTAGCTCTGTCGAGGTTGCTTGAAATGAATTATTTGGATAGACTTCTCTGCATCTTTAAAAAAGAAATTCTTGCCGTCCTATTTCTCTTGATTATAGATATCTTCCACTAATTCACATCCTAATGTCCAAAATTACTTTGTGTTTATGGAGTAACATTTCTATAAATTATTTGCCTTTCATAATATATGACCTGAATGTGCAGTGTCATACCTTTTGGCAACACTGATGTATATAATGTTCATCGAATTCCAGTCTTCATCTAAGGTATGATTTTATTCTTTTACTATGCAAAGTACCTTGAGATCAAATATTTCCCATATCTATAGACACATTCCTGTAACAACACTAATGTTTTAAATTGAAAAAAAATAAAAATAAATCCCTTTATTTGGAAATAAAGTAAGCAGATGATTACCAACTCATATATCTTAACCATTTAGCAAAATGGTTTTTACAGTGTTTGAGAACTTTAAGGCTAAGAATGCTACTGAAAACAAATAGGCACATTAAAAGGCCTTATGTTAAAAGTTATTAATATAAATTATGATACTTTATTATCCTACAAGGAGGGTGATTAATCATTAATTTCCAGCTGTCATTTCAATATAATAGTGTACAGATTAAATATTTTTATTTATAAAGGCAATTATCTAAAACTCACTACTTAGATAATAGAGAATTCAAATATTTTATACTAATCAACATTACTACTACAAAATTATTACTGACAAAAGTAATAACCATTTAAATATTCTAACTGAATCTCACTTTTTATTTAAATTCAATGGTGAAAAATTTCTCTTTATATTTATTTTCTATAAAATTAAGAAAAAATAGAAAAAGTGACCCATAATTTGGAAAGTGACAATGATTAACTCTTTAAGATGTAATTTTCAGTAATAACCGTGGATAAAAACATAATAAAATATCCTTTGCTCTGGAAAATAAATTAAAACGTACTTGTTAAAATTAAAAAAGAAAAGAATGAATAGGGAATCTTGAGAGCAAAATGGTGCCTGAAAGGGAGAGTCATTTTGCTGAAAGATGATAACACATAGTCTATGAAAGGACTCTGGAACAATCCATTGATCTATGTGTCTGTTTTTATGCCAATACCATACAGTTTTGATTACAATACCTTTGTAATATAGTTTGAAATCAGGAAGTGTGATGCCTCCAGCTTCGTTCTTCCTCGATTGTTTTGGCTCTTTGGGGTCTTTTGTCATTCCATACAGATTTTAGAATTTTTTTTTCTATTTCTGTGTAGAATGTCATTGGAATTTTGGTAGGGAATGCATTATATCTATAGATGGCTTTGGGTAGTTTGGTCATTTTGACAATATTAACTCTCCTGTAGTTCAAGAAGTCTGGCCCTCAGGTAGCAGCTTTTAAATTATGCAGATAAAACTCTTCCAGGGAAAGACTTGGAGATGGGTGTTTTTGCCTGTTCCCTCTGTATTAAGCCCTCATTGGATGGCTGTTTGAATACTGCTTTTTTGTTTTCTGTAGTCCTGTGGGACTCACAGATTGAAGCCCTGTTGGCTATCAGAGCCACATGATCTGGGGATCAGCCCCTCAGGCAGTAGCTTTAAAAGCTGGAGTACCGACATGTGAACAAGCTCCTTCAAGGGAGATACTGACAACTTGGAGTTGGTTGGAGGAAGGAGACTGTGGAGGTTTCTGCAGGCTTCCCCATTCTCTGGGAAGCATAATAGCCAGCCCCTGGTTGTGCATTAAATTAGAAACTCCGTCCTTACTCAGCAGCTTTTAAAGTACATAGATAAACCTTTTCAAGAAGACACTGGGAGATGGGCGTTTTTATCTACTGTGAACTGGGAGGGGGATATTCTGGGGGAATAGCTGCATTGAGTGCTTGCATGCCTGTTTGAACTGCTTTTGTGTTTTCTATAGTTTTGTGGGTCTCATGGGTACAAGGATCTTTGGCTTTCAGACCCTAGTGTTTTGCCTCCCTCAGATGGGGTTCTTAAAATTTGGGGCACAGGATTTGGAATAGGGAGCCTAAAAGTAAACCCACATATAAATGGTCGATTTTGTGGGAAAGGAGCCAAGAATATACACTAGGGAAGAAAGAATAGTCTCTTCAAAAAATAATGTTGGGAAGACTGGATAGTCACATACAAAAGAATGAAACTGGGCCCTTACAGACAAAAATCAATACAGAATGGATTAAGACTTAGACATAACACCTGAAACTGTAAAACTCCTAGAAAGAAACAAGGGAAGTTCCTTGATATTGGTCTTTGCAATAATTTTTTAGATTTGACAACAAAAGCAGAAATAAACAACTGGGAATATATCAAACTAAAATGTTCCTGCACTGCCAAAGAAACCTCAAAAAATGAAAAGGCAGTACATGGAATGGGAGAAAATATTTGCAAACTACGTATTCAATAATGGGTTAATATTCCAAAATATACAAGGAGCTTTCCAGGCGTTGGGGACGGAGGTGGGCCTGGCAGGTCCGCGCGGCCTCGGGGCCGGAGCCCGGGCCCCCGCCCGCCCCAGCGCCCGCCACCGGCCGAGCCCCGTGCCCCGCGCCTCCGTCCTGGGTCGCGGTGGCCAGAGGTGTGCCCGGGTTCCCGGGACAGGCGGGCGCAGAGGTCGCTTGTGTTGGCGGGGTCGGGGGGTGAGGGGGTGGAGGGTGGAGGGGGTGCGGTGAGGTTCCGGCGCCTCCACGGAGCATCGCGGTCCGGGGCTGGGGGTGGCGCGGCTTGCTATGCTCGCCGCACTTTCCCGGCTCTGAAGCCTCGAGAACACGGCTAGGCAGCAGTAGTTTAATGCGGAGTTTGCCTGCTGGGAGCTAGGGCCCTGCTGGGGTCTCAGTTCTCGGCTGGCCCCGGAACACGAGGTTGCCAGGCGTGTGACGGCAGCAGGTAGGAGTGAGCCGCTGGTGCAGTGATGAGCAGGGAAGGAAGGACAGCGGCTGTTGGCCTGTGAACCTAGGCAAGAATGACCAGCCAACACAATCCAGACCAAGGTCCGTGGGCCCAGCTCGGTCCTGTGCGGCTGGTCAGTGGAATAGACCTGCAGGTGTGGCTCTTGTCACTCTAGGACTGGCTTCAGGACAGATCCTGCTGAGGAGCCCAGGGCACCGTCCTCAGTTCTCCAGGAGAGCGCGCCGGAGTGGAGCCAGGGGGCGTGCGCGACTCAGCACGGTGGCGACGGACGTCCAGTCTGCCGGCAAGGGCACTGGGGAGCCGGGGGAAGTCATGGCCTTGGGAATGTCCTCTGCTGAAAAAGAACCTGCGGGCTTATCAAATAACTTTTGTGTGGAACGTTGGTGTGTTGAAAAGCAGTTCTGTGTGCTTTTCCCCCCTGGTGGGGATCAGCAGTGCTGAGGCTGCAGGTGTGATGCAGAAGTGTGAGCAGAGACCGTCTGGAATCCCCGAACTCCAGGGAAACTAGAGGTGACAGCCAGCCTAGTGGAGAGGACAGGAGCTGGGGGCGGTGGCGGTGGCGGCAGCCCAGCAGGCACCCCTCGTCTCAGGGCCCTAATCCTGGTTCCAGCCAGGTGGTCAAGGAAGCCGCAAGGTCTTCTGGGCGAGCAGAGCCCACAGTCCTGAGCTGTTCTTCGCTGTGTTTGGGTCATCTCTCCCCATCCAAGGGGAGAAATCTAGATGAGGTTTAAGAATCAGTGCTTTAAGAATGTGGATCTCATAGTTGAAACCTTGGACACCTTTTTTTCAGCACAAGGTGTTAAAGTGAACGGAAGGATTCAACACCTTTTCAAGGAGGGTGTCTCCATGTGGGCAGAACTAGAGAATAAATAAGTCTTGAATTAAAAAAAAAAAAAAAATACAAGGAACTTATACAACTCAATACCAAAAAAGCAAACAGTCCAATTAAAAAATAAGCAAAAGACCTGAATAGACATTTCTCAAAAGAAGACATGCAAATTAACATCACTAATCATCAGGGAAATACAAATAAAAACCACGATGTGATATCATCTCACACCTGCTAGCATGGCTGTTATCAAAAAGACAAGAGATAATGAATGCTGATGGTGATATGGAAAAAAGGGAACCTTTGTACATGATTGGTGGAAACATAAATTGGTGCAGCCACTATGGAAAACAGCATAAAATTAAAGCTTAATCTATTATATAATCCAGCAATCCCAGTTCTGGTTATATATCCAAAGGAAATAAAATTATCTCAAAGAAATATCTTTACCTTCATGTTCATTGCAGCATTATTCACAATAGCCAAAGTATGGAAGAAAAAAAAAACTATGCCCATCAATGGATGAATGGTTAAAAAAAACTATGGTATATGAATACTATGGAATACTGTTCAACCTTAAAAAAGAATGAAATACTTTGTGTGTGTGTGTGTGTGTGTGTGACTACATGATTGGAACTGGAGAGCACTTTGCTAAGCAAAATAAGCCAGACAGATAAAGACAAATACTATGTGGTACTACTTATAAGTGGAACCTAAAAAAAAAAAAAAAACTGAAGTCATAGAAGCAGAAAAACAGATTGTAGAATGGTGTTTGTCCGGGGTTTGGAGGTAGGGAAAATACAGAAATGTTGGTGAAAGGCTACAAACTTTAGTTACAAGATGAATAAGTTCTGAGGATGTAATGTACAAGGTGGTGACTCTACTTGGTAACACTGTATTGAGTAATTGAAATCTGCTAAGAGAATAGAACTTAAATGGTTTCACCAAAAAAAGAAAAAAAGAAACAAAAACAAAACCAAAAAAACATGTGAGGTGAAGGATGTGCTAATTAACTGGATGTGGGGAATCCTTTCTCAATGAATACATGTATCAAGTCATCACATTGTATACTTTAAATATCTTATAATTCTATTTTCAATTATATCTCAATAAAGCTGAAAACAGTATCAATATTGGCTAATCAACTGTAATGAATGTACCACACTGATGCAAAATCTTAATAATAGGATAAACTGTGAACTGTGTGCAGGGGGTCAGAGGTCTAAATGGGGTTTCTCTGTACTTTCCACTCAATTTTCCTGAAAACCTAAACCTGCTCTGAAAAAATAAAATATATTAATTAAAAGAAATCAATATGAAAAATAATGGAAAAATAGCTATGCTGTAGAACGTTTTAAAAACTGTTATATTAGTAGATGAGAAATGCTGTCAAGAGTTTGAAAAAGAGAAAGCAGATGGCAGTGACAGAGTAAAGGAAACAAATCTAAGACAGCAGCCACAGTACATGGCTTCCCAAGGGAGACTAGCTCCAAATCTGGCAAAAACTATACAAAGATCAAAGATGTGTTACCGAGTCTAAGCTCGTGATGCTCACCACACGACAGGCCAATAGTCAAGAGACAACGAGCTGCTGGGACAAGGAATAAAGACTTTATTTGTGAAGCCAGCACCACTGAAAAGATGGTGGGCTCATGTCGGAAAGAACCATCTTGCCTGAGTTAGAATTCAGGCTTCTTTTATGCTAAAACGGGAGGGAGTAAAGTCATACACTTCCTGGTTCCTATCAGCTTCCGGAGGGGATGTGTTAATTTCTTCCCCCTGCAGGCGTTCACAGGTGGCCCTGGTCTGGATGTTTCTTGTGAGCTAAACAAAGGTATTTTAGCTTAATGCTCATTACCTGGGAAGCAGGGTTCCCAGAGATGGGCCATTATGTATAATTTAAGCTTATAGGCAACATTCCTCTGGTGATTAACTTGTAATAGAATACAAAATGTTCCTCCATATTACAGATGGACATGGGTAGTGAGAACCGTATATGTAAATGGTTGCAGATACAATCCTCTCCCTTTTCTCCACAGAACTCACAGCTGGCTGTGTGGCCTCTGTGTTTAGGTAAAGTCTGAGAAACTTTTTAGAAGATATTGCAGTCTACCCGATAAGTCTAAGGAAGGATGTTAATTCTTGTGAAAAGAAACAGAGAAAAACCTAAGAGACCAAGGGACGTAAGGAGGTGAGGAAAGGGAGAAAAGAAAGAGAATAAATCTTTCCCATGAAGTGAAATCAACTAAAGTGTTCCTCCAAGACATTTTTTAAATCAGAGCAGTTTTGGGGATTTTACCTGCCTGCTTTATGTCAAACGCACACTGGATATGCTGGACCAAAGGGATGAATCAAGTCCCAGGCAGGATGGAGCAGGTGGCCATGAGATTTCATCGTGCTGCTCAGAAAAGGCATGTAATTTAAAACTTATGAATTATTTATTTCTGGAATTTTCCATTTAATATTTTCTGACCAGGACTAACCGTGGGTAACTGAAACCACGGAAAGCAAAACTGCAGATGGAGGGACTATTGTACTGTCTTTGAAAGTATGAAACCATGTGATAAATAAAATAGACCAACCTGGAGACTTGAGTTTGTAAAATTTCAGAACCAAAATATAAAAATAAAAGACTAAAAATTTTTGGTACATATTTTCTGTTGTTTATATTTCAAGTCTTAGATATAAAAACACAATATAGGTATATAAACACAACAAATAAAAAGTTTAAATTGTTGTTACCCTTTGACGAGTATAACCAAAATAATTATATCTGGACATAATTTCTGTTGTTTTAAAAGCCTAATATTAAAATCAAATACATGTGATACTACTATTTTCATCACTATGATTTTTTTTTCTTTTTATGAATTTGAATTGCCTTTAAAAACTGTGTATAGGTCAAATTAACATTTTTCACTGAAATCATATGGGGGAACACTTATAGCAGACCCTCTGCCCAGCCCCTATCCTAACCATTTTGATTTGTTCTTGAGGACATCTAGTGCCAGCCTCTCTGGACCAGAAGGGACTTTTTCCCAAACCTGTGGTGCATTAGTATGTGTCAGGCTGTTCTTGTGGTGAATTGACACCCCGTGGTAGCAGCCCTGAGTAAATGATTTCTGAGAATTGGTGCTTACCTCTGGTATGATAATTCCATGATGTGTGTTGAATAACATTTTCCAAAGTTTTCAAGGAATAAACTCCATTTGCCTGTGGTGATAGCTGGCTTAATATTGCACTCTTACTAGCTGCCTTCCCTTCCACTTCCCTGCCCCTGTACTGGAGCCTCCTAAATAAACTAGGACTATTTAAATCTCTGCTTTGGGGTCTTTTGGAAGAATTCAAACTTAAATGGGATCTACTTCCAGAAGACTTAAAAAAGATATAGTAGTACATACACTTTGTGTTTTAATGAACATCTATTGTTAAGGACCTCTTATTATAGTAAAAGAACTTTGTAAATAGCGTTAAATTCGGACTAGGATTTTAATGGAAGACCAAATAGGTATCATTTCAAAGCTTTAGAGATGACACTTACAAGCAGAAGATAAGGGTTTAAGAATTAGATAATATGTTGTGAATGTGCTTCTAGAAGTCCTTCCAGAAAAATGTCTCTGAAATTTCCTTTGGAGATTTTCAAAAGTTTTTAAATTTATTTTTGATGTCAGTGAGTCAGTAATTGATTTTTAAATAGTGCATTCAAATAGCTTCTAAAGTTTTGTTTAAGAAATATTCTGTTAGTTTGGATCTTTGTTTTTACTGATAAGCTATTAATTACGATCAAGTTTTCCTTACAGATAGAACATAAGTAATGAAAATTTTAAACGTGTGTTATATCTTAGTCACTTTTTATTTAAATTTTATATGCAATTGAGTTCAAAATACTAAGTTTTCATAACAGAACTAATAAAATGCCCTGATTGAATAATTTTCTGTGAAAATAATTATATATGCAGTTGTGGTTCTGATCAGACAAATGTACTCTAAGTTCAAAAGTAGCATGAGTCATGGATGACTTGGTTAGCATTTGTTTTCGTTATACACAACACAATTACATGTAAGTTTCCTTAAGTATTTAACAGTAAAGTTTTGACATGCGTAACATTTTCTAATATTATAACTCTTAAAAGTCATCAATATTTAATGTATTATATAGTTTCTGTCATTAAGACTGATTGCACTCCTATAAACTGCCTTCCTTATAATTTTTTTTTTAAATTATTTATTTATTTATTTTATTTTATGGCTGTGTTGGGTCTTCATCTCTGTGCGAGGGCTTTCCCTAGCTGCGGCAAGCGGGGGCCACTCTTCATCGCGGTGCGCGGGCCTCTCACTTTCGCGCGGCCTCTCTTGTTGTGGAGCACAGGCTCCAGACACGCAGGCTCAGCAATTGTGGCTCACGGGCCCAGTTGCCCCGCGGCACGTGGGATCCCCCCAGACCAGGGCTCGAACCCGTGTCCCCTGCATTGGCAGGCAGACTCTCAACCACTGCGCCACCAGGGAAGCCCTCCTTACACTTTTAAAGGACTCAATTTATTCATTAGTATGGTAAACCATGTATAATGTTTAAATTTGAAAAAAAAGACTCATTTATCAAAAAAAAAAAAAAAAAAAGACCCAAAGCAAAATATGAAGATGAGTTAACCCAGATATCTAAAGTTGCTGGTAGAGGATTGTCTTTTCTTCATGACAGTCATATGGCTGTGTTTAGATGTTTGTCTCTTTATTATTTCTTTCTGATACTTAGGGATCTATTTTAATAACAACATTGAGATTTTTCTCCATTTAAAGAAAAAATATTGTATTTTATTTTGAATGTTATTACCTATTTAATTTTTCTGGCTTTCGTGGAAATATATATAAAACTTTAAAGGCAAATTAAAAAGATTACTTTACATGGGGAAAAAGTAGTCTTAAATTCCTGAACAAGTAATCTCAATTTTACTTACGTATTTAAATACATAGGTCATAAATCCCATAGAATTTTGAAGTAATATGAGAAATATTTGTGAGTAATTTTGGAAGATTATATGTCCAAGAATATTCAGGAAAATGTTGTGAAGAAAAAATTGGTTAGGTGCATATATATCATAAAGGTACTTGATTTTATATATATATAACCTTTTTCTCTTTTCTCTCTCGCTCTCGTTTTATATATATATATATATATATATATATATATATATATATAACCATTTCCCTTTATTTGTGGCCATTATGTTCTATAAAGCCTCTGCAAACACGGGGTGAGTGAATATTGAACCAAGGCTTCTAGCAGAAATATAGGATTAGGTTCATATGTGCCCCTGGTTAATTTTTGTCAGCCTATCCTTTGAACTTGCTTTATGTGTGTTTCTGTTTAAAGATACATTACTTAATATATATTGTTTTTTCATTAACATTGAACTCAGAGCCAATAACACTATAACTCACACCTGAACAAAGTTTATTTAACACATATATTTTCTCCATAAGAGACAGCACAGCCTTCATAACGTTTAGGAACGCTAGACAGCACTTCAGCACTATGCTTGGGGCCATTTTAAATAGCAAAATCTAGTTTTATTTTTTGAAACACACTTATATCACTTTGAAAATTTTTCTTTAAGTTTAGTTAAACTTAATTAGGAACATACATAAAATAAATATTTTCAGGAGGTAATACAAATCAATGCATGAATGTGTTGACGAGATAAAAGAAGTTATATAATGTAGAAGAGGAGACAGGAATGGCACAAGCCTAACAGGCAGAAATGTTTATATACCATCAACTTTACTAGAATTAATTTTATTAATTATGAATTTTATACTTAAAATCTTCCCACTAGCATTCATTTATTATGTGTAAAATATTTGTCCGTATTGTGAATACATTTGGTAGAATAAAGTTTTACAAGCCTTGTATCTCCTGGAGTTATTTTCTTTTAGCACCATAGATAAGTGACAAAGAAATTAAAAAAAACAAACATAATCATGAATAGACTGAAAAGTCTTCTTTTATTATCTAGTTTTTGGTTTATCAACTGTTGTATCTTGGTGCAGCTACAAACCTTTCTAATTTATTCTTCTTGAACACATTATGCAAACATTAATCTATTCTTCACATAAAACACCACAACAAGGAGTTGTGCCACTGTACTCATTAGTTGTTATGGGAAAATGTTCAGTTTAGCAAATGATCAAGTTTCTTCGTAAATATTTTTCCATTGAAAAAGATACATTTTTGTCTGCTGTTTTGCACTTATAGTGATTTGCATGGGTTCTCCATATGCTCTACTACTTGAACCTGCACAGTCTTCTTGCTGTTTTTTTGTCATTTAGAGTTTATCTTCTTAGATTTCTGAGGTTTTCTATTTTGGTAGTATAAGAGTTCTGAAGCTGAAATGGTATGTCTTTCATCTGTTTTAATTTTTTTAACAACACGCTTTTACATTAAGATATTGGAAAAATACAGAAAATAAAAAAAATAACTAGACAATTCTTAAATATTACTAGCACTAAATATTTTGGAATACATGTTTCCAGTTTTATCAATGCATAAACTATTTTTAAGTTAAACAAGACTTGTATGATCCCATATGTCTTTTAAAATAAATTATAAAAGTATAGATGAAGCTAAAGTTCCTAGATATCAAAACTCATATCGATTTCTCCAAATATAGGGAGGAATATCAGAGGACAAGAAACAAAAGAAAACTAAAGTCCTCCAGAGGGTCATTTCCAGACATGGAGGGGCTCCATTTTCTGTTTAATTTCTTTATTTGTGATTCTATACACCAATGAATCATTATTTAAATTACAGCTTTATTATATACCTTGATGATTTTTTAAATTATCTGCTTTTGTTCTTTTATTCAAAATTATCTCTTATTACATATAAATTTTAGAATTAGTTCTTACGTGTCATAAAAATTACTTTTAGGATTTTGATTGAAATCATGCTGACGGTATAAAAGAACTTGGGAAGAATTGACATTTTTTCCAATATAAAGCCATATATCCATTAACAACATGATATATATCATTTATTGAAGATTTATTTCATCAGTTGACAGATGTGTGGCTATTTTTCTTTTTCTTTTTAAAAACATTTTCTGTTCCTCTGATACTTATCCTATATGAGCACTTGCCAATACTGATGTAGTAACAGCTGTCACTTTAAGAAACCTAAATTTGTTTGTTTTTTCTTGTGTGAGATTAATATGCGTTAAGCCTATATACAAAATGTTGGTCCTGAATGAACATGATGACAATTTTTTAATAATTAAATATATAGGTATTAAATCACTACTTATTTCCTTCAAGTGTTAGCTTTGACAGATATCATAAGTTGTGTATTTTATTCCTCCAGAATTTTTGAAGAGATAAACATATTATCATAGATTTGTATAGCCCTAAAGAAGTATTATAATAACAATTAAATAATAATACTGGTAGAAAACACTGTGTTTGCAATTATGATATGTTTGTTTTCTGTGGGAATTTTTGCATTTAATACTAACAAATATCCTATAATTTATAGAGTTTAGAACATGGGTGTAGAGAGACATTAAATAATTTGCACAGATTCTTATCACTCAAAGTTAGACCCAAAGCCCACAACATAAGTTCCTTAGAAATATGGGCTGCCAGGCCCCATCCCAAACTTGAATTTTAGCTCTATTTAGCAATGAAATTCATTTATGTATTGAATTTTGAAAGGTGTTTAGCATGTCACAGAATTAGTATATTCTGTGGTTGAGGCTTGTACCTAGATATTCTGAGTCTAGCCCCTGCCCTCTTCATCACTTTCCCATCTTACTTTACCAATTTCTTTTGTAGAGAATCCAACAAATTATCATGTACCTTTTGTTTAACCTTCCAAAATTAGAGAAGTACACAAGAAAATACATCTCATTTTTGACCAGCTATAATTATTGCTATTTTATGGAAAAGAAATCAGTGTTTCTCTGATTTCTAATTCAATATTTTTTATTGCTTATTCTACAGAGAGAATCTAACTTCTCACTGTTGGGAGGGGAAAGTTTCCTCCTTCCCTTCTCAGTTTGGCTGATTGAATAAAAATGACACAACACTTATTAACAGTACACATGGGAAATCCACATAAACATGGGAGATTCCAAAGATTCAGGCAATTTGAGATACATATGACATTCTGGACTAAGGGGAAGGGGGAAGAGGTCTGGAACTTCAAAAGGAAAGAAGGCAATTCACAGAAAGATTTTTTTTTTTAAAAAAGATAAATTTTGGTAAGCAAATATTTACTAGGTCATGCAGAAACAATAGGACACAGAGAGGAATTTTAACAAACAGACTTTGCCAGATTCCTCTATGTCTTCCACACCTCATTCATATTATACTATAGATATCTCTGGTGATAATTCTCTTTCCTGAAATAAGCCCTCTCTCTAAGTTCTTTTAGGCAGTTAAGGGAGAGGAGAAAGGGAAAATTTCCTGAGTCTTCTGTTTCTTCCTCATGCCGAAGAGACACATTTTGGGTGGCAAATTTTGCTTACTACACCTTGATGTGCCTGCCCTGTAAATATTTCAAGACAAGTTTCACGTTACCATTTTTTTTTTCTAAGATACATAGCCAATTTATTTAACCTATTCCTAGTGGTTTTTATATTTTTTGTCATCACAGCCTTCCTTCAAATATATTCTACTTTTAATTGAGTAACCTTGAAATGCCTTTCATTCACTAATTAATTCATGAAACTTTATTGAGACTCTATTATGTGTCTGCTACATGCTAGAGAAAGAATTAGGAGCAGCAAGATCTGTATGTCCCTGCCTTTGTGGATTTGGGGGGTTGAACTAATAAATGATATTGAAACTGTAGCTCCATACAGACTGTTATTTCCCTTGTTCTGGCTATTATAATTCTATTATTGGAGACAGACTGTTTATTTATTTATTTTGGATCACTATATGACAACAGGCCAGATACTCATCACTAAATTCTGAAAGCACTTTTTGAAAGTATTTTCAGGACTGCTGGTCTAGAAAAATGAATACATGCAATCTGCATATACAATAATAATAGTTTATTTTAAATAACATTTTACTATTTTCAAAACAATATATAATTTCATTGAACCTCATAGAACACCCTGAAGAGTGACGTAAAGGAGACATGGAAGATAAATTCCATTTTAAAAATAAAGAAATTCAGGTTCAGAAAAAATAAGTGATCTGAACAAGCTCAGAGTTGCTTACTCCTGGTGCTATCTTCAGAATTCTGGTTTGAGGCTATTTCTCCCTCTTATATGCTGCCATGTCTTTCAGAGAATATAACCAGTGGTAATAATTTCTTTTCTTTTTATTCCCTCTGTTTCTGAAGTTCTTTCTACTTTTGTTTAACTATTTTTATAACAACATTCATATTAGTAAACATTATTATTACATTAGTAAACACATATATATTAGTAAAATACTCTCTGTGAATACAGCTAAATGGTATTTTTTTTTTTTTTTTTTTTTTTTTTTTTTTTTTTTTTATTTTGGAACTTATTGCCTTATTTTTTTTTTTTTTTTTTTTTTTTTTAACATCTTTATTGAAGTATAATTGCCTTACAATGGTGTGTTAGCTTCTGCTTTATAACAAAGTGAATCAGTTATACATATACAATATGTTCCCATTTCTCTTCCCTCTTGCATCTCCCTCCCTCCCACCCTCCCCATCCCATCCCTCTAGATGGTCACAAAGCACCGAGCTGATCTCCCTGTGCTATGCGGCTGCTTCCCACTAGTTATCTATTTTACATTTGGTAGTGTATATATGTCCATGACACTCTCTTACCCTGTCACATCTCACCCCACCCCCTCCCCATATCCTCAAGTCCATTCTCTAGTAGGTCTGTGTCTTTATTCCCGTCATGCCACTAGGTTCTTCATGGCCTTTTTTTTTTTTTTTTTTTTTCCCCTTAGATTCCGTATATATGTGTTAGCATACTGTATTTGTTTTTCTCTTTCTGGCTTACTTCACTCTGTATGACAGACTCTAACTCCATCCACCTCATTACAAATACCTCCATTTCATTTCTTTTTATGGCTGAGTAATATTCCATTGTATATATGTGCCACATCTTCTTTATCCATTCATCTGTCGATGGACATTTAGATTGCTTCCATGTCCTGGCTATTGTAAATAGAGCTGCAATGAACATTTTGGTACATGACTCTTTTTGACCTATGGTTTTCTCAGGGTATATGCCCAGTAGTGGGATTGCTGGGTCGTATGGTAGTTCTATTTGTAGTTTTTTAAGGAACCTCCATACTGTTCTCCATAGTGGCTGTATCAATTTACATTCCCACCAACAGTGCAAGAGTGTTCCCTTTCCTCCACACCCTCTCCAGCATTTATTGTTTCTAGATTTTTTGATGATGGCCATTCTGACCGGTGTGAGATGATATCTCATTGTAGTTTTGATTTGCATTTCTCTAATGATTAATGATGTTGAGCATTCTTTCATGTGTCTGTAGGCCATCTGTATATCTTCTTTGGAGAAATGTCTATTTAGGTCTTCGGCCCATTTTTGGATTGGGTTGTTCGTTTTTTTGTTATTGAGCTGCATGAGCTGCTTGTAAATCTTGGAGATTAATCCTTTGTCAGTTGCTTCATTTGCAAATATTTTCTCCCATTCTGATGGTTGTCTTTTGGTCTTGTTTATGGTTTCCTTTGCTGTGCAAAAGCTTTTATTTCATTAGGTCCCATTTGTTTATTTGTGTTCTTATTTCCATTTCTCTGGGAGCTGGGTCAAAAAGAATCTTGCTGTGATGTATGTCATAGAGTGTTCTGCCTATGTTTTCCTCTAAGAGTTTGATAGTGTCTGCCCTTACACTTAGGTCTTTAATCCATTTTGAGTTTATTTTTGTGCATGGTGTCAGGGAGTGTTCTATTTTCATACTTTTACATGTACCTGTCCAATTTTCCCAGCACCACTTATTGAAGAGGCTGTCTTTTCTCCACTGTATATGCTTGCCTCCTTTATCAAAAATAAGGTGCCCATATGTGTGTGGGTTTATCTCTGGGCTTTCTATCCTGTTCCATTGATCTATATTTCTGTTTTTGTGCCAGTACCAAACTGTCTTGATTACTGAAGCTTTGTAATATAGTCTGAAGTCAGGGAGCCTGATTCCCCCAGCTCCATTTTTCGTTCTCAAGATTGCTTTGGCTATTCGGGGTCTTTTGTGTTTCCATACAAATTGTGAAATTTTTTGTTCTAGTTCTGTGAAAAATGCCAGTGGTAGTTTGATAGGGATTGCATTGAATCTGTAGATTGCTTTGGGTAGTAGAGTCATTTTCACAATGTTGATTCTTCCAATCCAGGAACATGGTATATCTCTCCATCTATTTGTATCATCTTTAATTTCTTTCATCAGTGTCTTATAATTTTCTGCATACAGGTCTTTTGTCTCCTTAGGTAGGTTTATTCCTAGATATTTTATTCTTTTTGTTGCAATGGTAAATGGGAGTGTTTTCTTAATTTCACTTTCAGATTTTTCGTCATTAGTGTATAGAAATGCAAGAGATTTCTGTGCATTAATTTTGTATCCTGCTACTTTACCAAATTCATTGATTAGCTCTAGGAGTTTTCTGGTAGCATCTTTAGGATTCTCTATGTATAGTATCATGTCATCTGCAAATAGTGACAGCTTTACTTCTTCTTTTCCGATTTGGATTCCTTTTATTTCTTTGTCTTCTCTGATTGCTGTGGCTAACACTTCCAAAACTATGTTGAATAATAGTGGTGAGAGTGGGCAACCTTGTCTTGTTCCTGATCTTAGTGGAAATGGTTTCAGTTTTTCACCATTGAGGACAATGTTGGCTGTGGGTTTGTCATATATGGCCTTTATTATGTTGAGGAAAGTTCCCTCTATGCCTACTTTCTGCAGGGCTTTTATCATAAATGGGTGTTGAATTTTGTCGAAAGCTTTCTCTGCATCTATTGAGATGATCATATGGTTTTTCTCCTTCAGTTTGTTAATATGATGTATCACATTGATTGATTTGCGTATATTGAAGAATCCTTGCATTCCTGGGATAAACCCCACTTGATCATGGTGTATGATCCTTTTAATGTGCTGTTGGATTCTGTTTGCTAGTATTTTGTTGAGGATTTTTGCATCTATGTTCATCAGTGATATTGGCCTGTAGTTTTCTTTCTTTGTGACATCTTTGTCTGGTTTTGGTATCAGGGTGATGGTGGCCTCGTAGAATGAGTTTGGGAGTGTTCCTCCCTCTGCAATATTTTGGAAGAGTTTGAGAAGGATAGGTGTTAGCTCTTCTCTAAATGTTTGATAGAATTCACCTGTGAAGCCATCTGGTCCTGGGCTTTTGTTTGTTGGAAGGTTTTTAATCACAGTTTCAATTTCAGTGCTTGTGATTGGTCTGTTCATATTTTCTATTTCTTCCTGGTTCAGTCTCGGCAGTTTGTGCCTTTCTAAGAATCTGTCCATTTCTTCCAGGTTGTCCATTTTATTGGCATAGAGTTGCTTGTAGTAATCTCTCATGATCTTTTGTATTTCTGCAGTGTCAGTGGTTACTTCTCCTTTTTCATTTCTAATTCTATTGATCTGAGTCTTCTCCCTTTTTCTCTTGATGAGTCTGGCTAATGGTTTATCAATTTTGTTTATCTTCTCAAAGAACCAGCTTTTAGTTTCATTGATTTTTGCTATTGTTTCCTTCATTTCTTTTTCATTTATTTCTGACCTGATCTTTATAATTTCTTTCCTTCTGCTGGCTTTGGGGTTTTTTTGTTCTTCTTTCTCTAATTGCTTTAGGTGCAAGGTTAGGTTGTTTATTCGAGATGTTTCCTGTTTCTTGAGGTAGGCTTGTATTGCTATAAACTTCCCTCTTAGCACTGCTTTTGCTGCGTCCCATAGGTTTTGGGTCGTCGTATCTCCATTGTCATTTGTTTCTAGGTATTTTTTGATTTCCCCTTTGATTTCTTCAGTGATCACTTCGTTATTAAGTAATGTATTGTGTAGCCTCCATGTGTTTGTATTTTTTACAGGTCTTTTCCTGTAATTGATATCTAGTCTCATAGCGTTGTGGTCGGAAAAGATACTTGATACGATTTCAATTTTCTTAAATTTACCAAGGCTTGATTTGTGACCCAAGATATGATCTATCCTGGAGAATGTTCCATGAGCACTTGAGAAAAATGTGTATTCTGTTGTTTTTGGATGGAATGTCCTATAAATATCAATTAAGTCAATCTTGTTTAATGTATCATTTAAAGCTTGTGTTTCCTTATTTATTTTCATTTTGGATGATCTGTCCATTGGTGAGAGTGGGGTGTTAAAGTCCCCTACTATGATTGTGTTGCTGTCGATTTCCCCTTTTATGGCTGTTAGTATTTGCCTTATGTATTGAGGTGCTCCTATGTTGGGTGCATAAATATTTACAATTGTTATACCTTCCTCTTGGATCGATCCCTTGATCATTATATAGTGTCCTTCTTTGTCTCTTGTAATAGTCTTTATTTTAAAGTCTATTTTGTCTGATATGAGAATTGCTACTCCAGCTTTCTTTTGATTTCCATTTGCATGGAATATCTTTTTCCATCCCCTCACTTTCAGTCTATATGTGTCTCTAGGTCTGAAGTGGGTCTCTTGTAGACAGCATATATATGGGTCTTGTTTTTGTATCCATTCAGCCAGCCTGTGTCTTTTGGTGGGAGCATTTAATCCATTTACATTCAAGGTAATTATCGATATGTATGTTCCTATTCCCATTTTCTTAAATGTTTTGGGTTTGTTATTGTAGGTGTTTTCCTTCTCTTGTGTTTCTTGCCTAGAGAAGTTCCTTTAGCATTTGTTGTAAAGCTGGTTTGGTGGTGCTGAACTCTCTCAGCTTTTGCTTGTCTGTAAAGGTTTTAATTTCTCCATCGAATCTGAATGAGATCCTTGCTGGGTAGTGTAATCTTGGTTGCAGGTTTTTCTCCTTCATCACTTTAAGTATATCCTGCCACTCCCTTCTGGCTTGCAGAGTTTCTGCTGAAAGATCAGATGTTAACCTTATGGGGATTCCCTTGTGTGTTATTTGTTTTTTTTCCCTTGCTGCCTTTAATATGTTTTCCTTATATTTAATTTTTGACAGTTTGATTAATATGTGTCTTGGTGTGTTTCTCCTTGGGTTTATCCTGTATGGGACTCTCTGTGCTTCCAGGACTTGATTAACTATTTCCTTTCCCATATTAGGGAAGTTTTCAACTATAATCTCTTCAAATATCTTCTCAGTCCCTTTCTTTTTCTCTTCTTCTTCTGGGACCCCTATAATTCGAATGTTGGCACGTTTAATGTTGTCCCAGAGGTCTCTGAGACTGTCCTCAGTTCTTTTCATTCTTTTTTCTTTATCCTGCTCTGCAGTAGTTATTTCCACCATTTTATCTTCCAGGTCACTTATCCTTTCTTCTGCCTCAGTTATTCTGCTATTGATCCCATCTAGAGTATTTTTAATTTCATTTATTGTGGTTTTCATCATTGCTTGGTTCCTCTTTAGTTCTTCTACGTCCTTGTTAAATGTTTCTTGCATTTTGTCTATTCTGTTTCCAAGATTTTGGATCATCCTTACTATCATTATTCTGAATTCTTTTTCAGGTAGACTACCTATTTCCTCTTCATTTGTTAGGTCTGGTGTGTTTTGACCCTGCTCCTTCATCTGCTGTGTGTTTTTCTGTCGTCTCATTTTGCTTATCTTACTGTGTTTGGGGTCTCCTTTTCACAGGCTGCAGGTTCGTAGTTCCTGTTGTTTTTGGTATCTGTCCCCAGTGGCTAAGGTTGGTTCAGTGGGTTGTGTAGGCTTCCTGGTGGAGGGAACTAGTGCCTGAGCTCTGGTGGATGAGGTTGGCTTTTGTCTTTCTGGTGGGCACGTCCACGTCTGGTGGTGTATTTTGGGGTGTCTGTGGCCTTATTATGATTTTAGGCAGCCTCTCTGCTAATGGATGGGGCTGTGTTCCTGTCTTGCTAGTTGTTTGGCATATGGTGTCCAGCACTGTAGCTTGTTGGTCGTTGAGTGAAGCTGGGTCTTGATGTTGAGATAGAGATCTCTGAGAGATTTTTGCCGTTTGGTATTACGTGAAGCTGGGAGGTCTCTTGTGGACCAGTGTCCTGAAGTTGGCTCTCCCACCTCAGAGGCACGGCCCTGATGCCTGGCTGGAGCACCAAGAGCCTTTCGTCCACACGGCTCAGAGTAAAAGGGAGAAAAAATAGAAAGAAAGACAGAAAGAAAGAAAGAGGCTATAATATAGTGAAGTAAAATAAAGCTATTGTAAAGCAAAGCTATACAGACAAAATCGCACCCAGAAGCATATACATATACACTCACAAATAAAGGAAAAGGGGAAAAATTAATATATCCTGCTCCCAAAGTCCACCTCCTGAATTTGGGATGATTCGTTGTCTATTCAGGTATTCACCAGCTGCAGGCCCATCAAGTTGTTTGTGGAGTTTTAATCCGCTGCTTCTAAGGTTGCTGGGAGAGATTTCCCCTTATCTTCCCTGTTCGCACAGTTCCTGGGGTTCAGCTTTGGATTTGGACCCGCCTCTGCGTGTAGGTCGCCTGAGGGCGTCTATTCCCCGCACAGACAGGACGGGGTTAAAGGAGCAGCTGCTTCGGGGGCTCTGGCTCACTCAGGCCGCGGGGAGGGAGGTGTACAGAGGAGGCGGGGTGAGCCTGCGGCGGCCGAGGCCGGCGTGACGTTGCAGCAGCCTGAGGCGGGCAGTGCGTTCTCCCGGGGAACTTGTCCCCGGATCACGGGACCCTGGCAGTGGCGGGCTGCACAGGCTCCCGGGAGGGGCGATGTGGAGAGTGACTTGTGCTCACACACAGGCTTTTTGGAGGCGGCAGCAGCAGCCCCAGCGTCTCACGCCCGTCTCTGGGGTCCGTGCTGATCGCCGCGGCTCACGCCTTTCTCTGGAGTTCGTTTAGGCGGCACTCTGAATCCCCTCTCCTTGCGCGCCGCGAAACAAAGAGGCAAGAAAAAGTCTCTTGCCTCTTCGGCAGCTGCAGACTTTTTCCCGGACTCCCTCCCAGCCAGCTGTGGTGCGCTAACCCCTTCAGGCTGTGTTCACGCCGCCAGCCCCAGTCCTCTCCCTGCGATCCAACCGAAACCGAAACCCGAGCCTCAGCTCCCAGCCCCGCCCGCCCCGGCGGGGGAGCAGACAAGCCTCTCGGGCTGGTGAGTGCTGCTCCGCGCCGAGCCTCTGTGCGGGAGTCTCTCCGTTTTTTTCCTCTGTGCCCCTGTTGCTGTGGGGTCTGCGGTGATCGCCGCGGCTCGCGCCCTTCTCTGGAGTTCGTTTAGGCGGCGCTCTGAATCCCCTCTCCTTGCGCGCCGCGAAACAAAGAGGCAAGAAAAAGTCTCTTGCCTCTTCGGCAGCTGCAGACTTTTTCCCGGTCTCCCTCCCAGCCCGCTGTTGTGCGCTAATCCCTTCAGGCTGTGTTCACGCTGCCAGCCTCAGTCCTCTCCCTGCGATCCGACCGAAGCCGAGCCTCAGCTCCCAGCCCCGCCCGCCCCGGCGGGGGAGCAGACAAGCCTCTCGGGCTGGAGAGTGCTGCTCGGCGCCGAGCCTCTGTGCGGGAATCTCTCCGTTTTTCCCTCTGCGCCCCTGTTGCTGTGGGATCCGCGCTGGTAGCTGCGGCTCGCGCCCGTCTCTGAAGTTCGTTTAGGCAGCGCTCTGAATCCCCTCTCCTCGCGCACCAGGAAACAAAGGGGGAAGAAAAAGTCTCTTGCCTCTTCGGCAGCTGCAGACTTTTTCCCGGACTCCCTCTTGGCTAGCTGTGGTGCACTAACGCCTTCAGGCTGTGTTCACGCCGCCAACCCCAGTCCTCTCCCTGCGATCCGACCGAAGCCCGAGCCTCAGCTCCCAGCCCCGCCCACCCCGGCGGGTGAGCAGACAAGCCTCTCGGGCTGGAGAGTGCTGCTCGGCGCCGAGCCTCCGTGCGGGAACCTCTCCGCTTTGCCCTCCGCACCCCTGTGGCTGCGCTCTCCTCCGTGGCTCCGAAGCTTCCCCCCTCTGCCACCCGCAGTCTCCGCCCGCGAAGGGGCTTCCTAGTGCGTGGAAATCTTTCCTCCTTCACGGCTCCCTCCCACTAGTGCAGGTGCCGTCCCTATTCTTTTGTCTCTGTTATTTCTTTTTTCTTTTGCCCTACCCAAGTACGGGGGGAGTTTCTTGCCTTTTTGGAGGTCGGACGTTTTCTGCCAGCGTTCAGTGGGTGTTCTGTAGGAGCAGTTCCACGTGTAGATGTATTTCTACTGTATCTGTGGGAAGGAAGGTGATCTCCGCGTCTTACTCTTCCGCCATCTTCCCGAGGACCTCGCTAAATGGTATTTTTATTGGATAAAAATAAAATAACCAGTAATTCAACCTTTTGAGAAAGATATGACAGTGGTGTGCTTTGTAAATCTTATTAACAGGAAACTTAGAGTCCTTGACATGGCATTAGAAATTCTGAAAATCTCCACAGGTCCAATTTTGGCTATTATTATTAAAATGATATTGTGACTTTTACAAGACTTTACTTGGTACATTTTCATAGGTAGGTTTTAATGTAATCTTTTCACAGTTCTTACACTTAGCTATAATTTTAGCAAACAACCAAATGATTTATGCAATGACAAGATGAAAAGAGGTTTAATGCCACTGTATTCAACATAGAACTCATGAATAGACAATCGTACGTAAGAAAATGATGCAGAGTTTCATCTGTTATTTTTCTTGTTTTTAATCATTAAGATAGATTCATTTGCAACATACACATCTGGTCATAGTATTATTGGCGGCATCATTAAGTATACAATAAACGCATGCTTTTGAAGAAACTAAAACAACAAATTTTGTGAAATGTATGAAAAATCTGTCATTTTTTTTTTTACTCAAGAAGCAAAACGTACATGTTAAAATGTCTCTCTAATTTGGTTTCTTTTTCATGATTTTAAGTTTATTTTAGAATTAATACATGCTAGATGATTTAAAAATTCATGTTTTGAGCATAGGTAATCTTTGGGAAATGCTGACAAATATTTTTATCAGTGATTGGTTTAGCATTATTCTGCATTCTCTTCCTATTGCATCATATATACTTTAGTACACACGTATGGTTTATTGAAAGGGTTGAACTCAATGGAATTACAATATGAAAATGGCTTTATTTTATCAACAACCACTACCTTTTAACCAGAATAATGCTGCATAATATAGAATGTTTATCTCCAGTGGATAATCTAGTAGAAAAGAAGTTGGGGGGGTGGGGGAAACTCAGAACATCATTAAAAGAAAAAAATTTTGGCTGCAAAGTTGCCACTACACAGTAAGCATTAAGTAAACTTGAGCTTCTCTTATTATTAAAACAATTATCAGACTGATAAACTGTTTCTTAGTATTGCTACACTTTATACAAGACAGTGATTACCATAATTACAGGCTTTATCCCAAATAAACTAAATACTTGCTAGGTATGTGATATTATTTTGTATAAGGCTAACTACTTTACACCTCATTTTTCTTATCTTAAATGGTTGTAATGGGAATACCTGTTAAAACATGTTGTGAGGACTAAGTGCAATCATTAATATTTTCCATTATCACACCATCATTACTCCTTTCAATTTCCTAATTTTAACTGAAAAAAAAAAAAAAAAAAGGTTTATCCTGAAACTGCTGCTATACTTATATCACTCTCAATAGAAGGTTTTTTGTTTATTTGTTTCTTTTGCAACCACTGTTTGGAACTAGAAGCTTGAGTCACTTTTTGTTTTATTCTCCTATATACTTTCAGTATAATATATATCTTTTAAATTACTTTTACTGCCATAAAATATATACCATTTTTGATATTATTCCCTTTCTTATAGCCATACTATACTAATATTTATATTTTTTTGTAGACTTGGAACTTGGACTGTGATTGTACCATCTCTGATATCTCCAGCCAATTGAATATATAACTCTTATACCCGTGGTATTTATTGGTGGACTCAATCTTCTTTAGCAACCCATATTGGTTGTTACATTTTTGCTTTTGCCATTATGAATTATTTTATCTCTAAAATCTCAAACATAAAATCCTACACTACATAACAAATTTTCTTTGTCCTACTTCTCCTTCATAGTTTCTCCCAGTATACCTATTCTCAAATGCATTATGATTTCTAATCCAGGAATAAAATATTTTATCAATATTCTACCAATTTATAGTGGCTGGTTGGAACACTGTACTGAGAATTCTGAACCTGAGGTCAAGGCTCAGCAAAAAAGACTTGTGACCAATTATCATGACTGCATGTGTGTCAAATACATTTAAGTCCTTCAACCTTTCGTATTCCATAAGACCATCATTCTTTGTCTGAATGCACCTTTCTCATCATATAGTACACTCACCCCTCTGTATCGGTGGCTTCCATCCTCAATCCAACCACCCAAGAGTTGAAAATATTTTTTTAAAAAAATTGGAAAGTTTCAAAAAGCAAAACTTGATTTAGCCATCCCCTAGAACTATTTACATAGTATTTATATTGTTTACAACTATATACATAACATTTATATTGTATTATGTAATAAGTTATCTAGACATGATTTAAAGTATAAGATCAGCTATGTGGAGGTTATATGCAAGTACTATGCCATTTTATATAAGGGACTTGAGCATCTGCAGACTTGGTACCAAGGTATTCCAGGATCAAATTCCTGTGGATACTGAGGGATGACTGTATACAGGTTAAAAGGATATTAACAGTTAGTGTTATCATTTATCAGTTTCAGTTGTTACCTTACCCCTTGGCCTTTAGTCCTACCCACCGAATAGTCAATTTTCTGCTTGCAAGCTTCTAAACATTGTGAGATAAATTACAAAATATATTTATTGATTGCATTGTACACTTCGCCTTGAACCTAGGCAAGCTTATGACTGTTGTGACTGCTCATATACAGTAAAAGTGACATTATGTGCCTTCTGGATTACTCATAAAATGCAAGATTCATTTCACCTACTGATTCCGTCTCTCTCTCTCCCTCCCTCCCTCCCCTGCTTCTCTCTCAATGTTTGTTCTTGAAACCAACCAAATTGCCATGTTATAAGAAAGTCTAGACCACATGGAAAGGAAACATGTAGGTGTTCCAGCTGACAGTCTCAGCTAAGATCTTAGGGTGTAGACGGAATCATTTGCTAGTTATGTCTATAAGAAAGCTGTTAAAATTGTGCTGTGGATTATTGAGTGGCTATTGAGCACTCAAAATGTGTCTACTTCAAATTGAGATGTGCTTAAAGTGCCAAATACACACTGGATTTCAAAGATTTAATAGGGTACAAAAAGTTAAATAGTTCATCAATATTTTAATATTGAAAGACACTGATGAGAGAAGTTGGGGACGACACAGACAGATGGAAAGATGTGCCATGTTCTTGGATTGCAAGACTCAATATTGTTAAAATGACCATGCTACCCAGGGCAGTCTACAGATTCAGTGAAATCTCTGTCAAATTCCCAATGGCATTTTTTACAGAATTACAACAGGGAATTTTGGAGTTTGTATGCAAACACAGAAGACTCCAAATAGCCAAAACAACCTTGGGAAAGAGGAACAGAGCTGAAAAAATCATTATCCCTAACTTCAGACTATTCTACAAAGCTACAGTAATCAAAACAGTGTAGTACTGGCACAAAAGCAGAAATATAGATCAATGGAACAGAATGGAAAGCCCAGAAATAAACCCATGCACTTATGGTCTATTGATCTATGAGAGAGGTGGCAAGAATATACAATGGAGAAAAGACAGTCTCTTCAATAAGTGGTGCTGGGAAAACTGGACAGCTACATGTAAAAGAATGGAATTAGAACACTCCCTAACACCATGCACAAAAATAAACTCAAAATGGATTAAAGACCTAAATGTAAGTCCAGACACTATAAAACTCTTAGAGGAAAACATAGGCAGAACACTCTATGATATAAATCACAGAAAGATCCTTTTTGCCCCACCTCCTAGAGAAATGGAAATTAAAAAAATAAATAAATGGGACCTAATGAAACTTAAAAGCTTTTGCACAGCAAAGGAAACCATAAACAAGATGAAAAGACAGCCCTCACAATGGGAGAAAATATTTGCAAATGAAGCAACTGACAAAGGGTTAATCTCCAAAATTTACTAGCAGGTGGTGCAGCTCAATGTCCAAACAACAACTCAATCCAAAAATGGGCAGAAGAACTAAATAGACATCTCTCCAACAAAGATATACAGATTGCCAACAAACACATGAAAGGATGCTCAACATCACTGATCATTAGAGAAATGCAAATCAAAACTACAATGAGGTATCACCTCACACCAGTCAGAATGGCCATCATCAAAAAATCTACAAACAGTAAATGCTGGAGAGGGTGTGGAGAAAAGAGGACCCTCTTGCACTGTTTGGGTGGGAAAGTAAATTGATACAGCCACTATGGAGAACAGTATGGAGGTTCCTTAAAAAACTATAAATAGAACTACCATACCACCCAGCAATCCCACTACTGGGCATATACCCAGAGAAAACCGTAATTCAAAAAGACACATGCACCCCATTGTTCATTGCAGCACTATTTACAATAGCCAGGTCATGGACGCAACCTAAATGCCCATCAACAGATAAATGGATAAAGCAGTTGTGGTACATATATACAATGCAATATTACTCAGCCATAAAAAGGAACGAACTTGGGTCATTTGTAGAGACGTGGATGGATCTAGAGACTCATACAGAGTGAAGTAAGTCAGAAAGAGAAAAACAAATATCGTATATTAATGCATATATGTGGAACCTAGAAAAATCGTACAGATGAACCAGTTTGCATGGCAGAAATAGAGACACAGATGTAGAGAACAAACGTATGGACACCAAAGGGGGAAAGTGGCGGGGGCTTTGGTGGTGGTGTGATGAATTAGGAGATTGGGATTGACATATATACACTAATATGTATAAAATGGATAACTAATAAGAACCTGCTGTATAAAAAAGTAAATAAAATTAAATTAAAAAATTAAAAAAAAAAAAAAAGAGTCATGTACCCTGGTGTTCATTGCAGCACTATTTACAATAGCCAGGACATGGAAGGCACTTAAGTGTCCATCGACAGATGAATGGATAAAGAAGATGTGGCACATATATACAAAGGGATATTACTCAGCCATAAAAAGAAATGAAATTGAGTTATTTGTAGTGAGGTGGGTGGACCTAGAGTCTGTCATACAGCGTGAAGTAAGTCAGAAAGAGAAAAACAAATACCGTATGCTAACACATATATATGGAATCTAAAAAAAAAAAAAAGAAAAAAGTCGTTCTGAAGAACCTTGGGCGGACAGGAATAAAGACGCAGACGTAGAGAATGCACTTGAGGACATGGGAAGGGGGAAGGGTAAGCTGGGAGGAAGTGAGGGTGGCATGGACATATATACACTACCAAATGTAAAATAGATAGCTAGCGGGAAGCAGCCACATAGCACAGGGAGTTCAGCTCCGTGCTTTGTGACCACCTGGAGGAGTGGGATAGAGAAGGTGGAAGGGAGACACAAGACAGAGGGGAGATAGGGATATATGTATGCATATAGCTGATTCACTTTGTTATACAGCAGAAACTACCACAACATTGTAAAACAATTATACTCCAGTAAAGATATTTAAAAAAAAAAATGCTCTCCTTACTAATATGGTCAGCCCCTCAGTCCACCCACAGATTTTTATGGACATGCTTTCCTGCTTTTCCCTTCCCTTTATTCTTAGCACCTAATCCTTGGAGAGTTAACCACACTTCTTCTCGGATATAACTTTGGTATTTGCACGCACACGCAACACTTCTATGCATATCTTTAAAGCTTGTTTAAGCCACTCTCGGACATTTTTCTGTAAAAAGACTTTATGAGTATGTAAGAATTCTCTAGGAACCGGCCTCGAGGAATTTTTGAAAAGAACTCATAACCTCAACCTGGAAACTTTCTAAATTCATTGGAGCAGGCTCCCAGGAACATCTTAGTATTCACTCTCTTGAGAGAAACTTGTATAATGGCCCTCTTAGAAGCAAGCATGTTATAATATTAAGCTTGATTTCATTCAGTTCTAAAGCAAGAGGGGCACCCCTTAACTTAAGAGAACAAATCCACGTGAAATTTTCACCAAGTAACAGGGGGTAATATTTGACACACAAACTGGGTTTAACTGAAACCCACACACTAAGGCAGAGTCTAAATTCAGCTGCACATCCAAATACCCGTTTTCTCCCAGGCTTTATTTTTTGCACACTTGCTTTTAGCATTGTTTCAATGTATCAGAAATATGAGCCAGGCAAATAAGGAAAAGTTTCAGTAAGTTGAATAGTGTTGGTTTTCAACTTGACTACTTATAAGAATCCGCTATGGAATTTATACAAAATAGATGTGACTATTCCCGCATTAAACCTACTGTAACTGACTATCTGGAGTTGGAACTTAGGCATCTTCAATTTTTAAAAAGTTCCACATATATTGATATTTTTTATGTGCCTCCTTTGTTGCAAATCCCTGGTCTAGAAGCAGTTAAGGCTAAATTAAGGAAATCTTGACAATTTATCCCCATCAGAATACTCCTTATTTTAGAAGTTATAGAATCAATGGTCAATCAATATTTTAATTTATTGCTGTTGAATAGTGTTTTCTCACATAGATCTTAAACCCAGCGTGAATAACATCCCCTAGTTGTAGCCTCTGCAAAGAGGAAAACAATTCATACAGCTAGTTAGTGTGCAGCTAAGAAATTCTTCCCCCCATTCTAATAAATTAAGGGTTGTGAAATATCTCAATAAAGGGACAGTCATAACACTACTAATTTGACTTATGCTACTAAAAAAGTTAATAAATTTTCTGAAACTTATGAAGCATCAGGAAAACTTTGTGGTTTTCTATTGCCTGATCTTTTGAAATGTGACTATGTATGTGGAAAATAATCTAAAAACAAACACTAACAGTCTTCTGAAATTCATGGGTTTTGCACATTACATTTTTCTGTGGCTGCATACGCATTATATGTAGATGATGCAGAGTGAATCTGAATTTGTCAGCTGAATATTTTCTTTCCCGGTAGTGCTTCCATATGTCAAAATGTGGCTATAGTATACTTCAAAAGGCCAACACATGCAATTCCCCAAGTAAATGAACAAAGGAGTACACATTGTATTCTATGTGCCTTCTGAACTTTCCCCCAACTTGTATGCATGTTATATGAGAATCTACAAAATATATTCACAAATCATCAGTGCATCATGAGAAGAGTATTCAACTAGTATCCAAAGAGCATAGAGAATAATTAGGATAGCTTTAGTTTGAAATGGAGGAGTTATTCTGAGAACCTAGAGGTCAGAAGTGCATCAGGATTAAGCAGTGATCCAACCTTGCCTCTATAATATCTCCATTTTTTTAATTTAAACAAAATCATCTGGTAATATCTTATAATTGTATCTTTCTCATAACAGTGCTTCTCAGCCTTGAAAGCACATTTTAATTATTGACTAGAGTTCTACCTCAGAGATTGTGATTTAATTGATGTTGAGTAGGGCCGAGAAATAATTTTTTGAAATCCCAGATGTTTCAAATATTTTAGAATAATATTATTTATCTTTGTGGTGTTTGTATATAGTTATATAGAATATGAAAATTTGTTCATAAAGTAGTGATGCGATTATATGAATGTCATAAATACTGTCAAATTCGTAAGAGAACATGAGAAGTAACATGCAGAACTGACATTTCTAACTTAAGGGTTTATATCATAGTGGCAGACGAAGTTTTCCAAGTTTTCCTTAAAAGCTCTCCTTATCTTGTATCATAAAATGTGTTATGGGATTTTTACATTGCTACCATAGAGCTGAAGTTGCAAGGAATTTTGATATTTTGCTGTAAGAAAAAGGACTTTTCTCTTTTACATATGAAGTTTGTGCAGGGTGTCTATTTTAAATTATTCCCATGAAATTAATTGTTCCAATTTCCGGAGTGAACGTGGTAGCATCTACAGTGTTTTCTAAGATTTCCAAGATGCTATAATATTTTCTCATGTTCTCAGAAGGAGAAGAAATCTTTGTTTGGCAATGTAAAAATTATCTTGTGAACTGGTGGTGTAGACCAAATAATTACCTTCAACTATTGTTGTTTCCCTGTAATAGAATTAAATCTCTTCACCCATTGCTATGGGACTTGCCTATGCATCCAATGGGAGTTGTATACATTCTTGCATCATTGATTTAGGACTTGGTATTGTTACATACTTTGCTCAGTGGGATATAAACATAGTAAATTTTGCTCTAGCTTGGTAGAACCTAATTTAGTGATCACATAGTTTGTTATGAGTGCTTTTGCTATTCCCCTTAATCATGAGGGAGCATACTTTCGAATTAAAGTAGGAAGACATTGTGGACCTATAGGGAACAGACCAATAGTCAATCTGCAGCTTTGAAAACTGCAACACAGCAACAAACCTTCAGAATCACAGCGCCCACAGCTGAAATGTAGTATTAGCAAAATGACAAAACTTCATTGATCTTAGCTAGTAAGACTTCTGGATTTGTTTGTTACACAGAATTACTGCAGTAGAAGTCGACTGATACACACAGCTATTGATAAAATGTATCTTATATTAGTACATATTAAGACATGCTACATATTTCATCTACTGACAAACACCAGCTGTGGATATATATCCCTTCATTTTACAGTGAATAAAGACTGGGGGAAAATGGAGCCTACCATAAAAACAAAACCAAACCAAGGGACATTGAAAATGATCCTAAAGCCTAAGAAGAAAAAAATGCCTGAATATAAAAAAAATTATAGGAAATATTGGGGTCATCAATGTAACACAATAATATATTTTTATTATGAAATAGAAACAGGAAAATCTTAGGAAGGATTTGACAGAGATTAAAGACAACAAGACAAAATAGAAAGAGATATTGGTGAAATAAGGAAGGATTAAAAAGTAACTAAAACTCAAAAGCCGAAATAAATTGTTTTATATGGCAGTAAAATTCAACAATGGGACACCATAGAAGAAAAAAATATAATCTTATAAGAACAGAGTTCTGCCCTGAAATATTAATTAAAGTAAGATTCCACAAAATATCTTAAAATTAAATGAAATTTATTTGTTAATACTGTATTAAACTTTTATATCAGTTTGTAATAGTTTGTTTTTTCTGCCATTTACTTATTTTCTGATAGTATTGATGAAACTTAAGAGCTGAATTGGATATAGATATTCGATCAAGTTTACATAGAGTAGACATAATTAAATGTGAAAAACTAGAAATAGTAAAATCTGACTAGTCAGCCAACCAATAGTGCAGCCTTACTACACTTCTCAAAAGAATAATTAAATAAAGAGAGATAAAGGAAGGAAAGAAGAAAGCAGGAAGGCAGGGAGACACACACACGCACACAGAGAAAGAGGATTATTATAGTTCACATTTTTTATTCCTGAGATCTGAGTCGGTTATCACGGTTCAAATATCACCTGTGCTAAAAGTAACTTCACCTTCCCCCACATTTTCTAGCCCTAATCACACTTCATTATTTTAGTTTTGTCATTTTTAATTGGAATACATTTATTGAGTAATAAGTGACATGTGGTAAACTGCACATATTTAAAGTGTACAATTTGATAAGTTTTTGCATATGTGTACTGCTATGAAACCATCACTATAGACAAAATAGTGAGGATATCCACCACCCTCACAAGTGGCCTTGTGCCCCTTTATAAATCTTCCTTCCCATTTCTCTTCCATCTGATCCTTCCTCCAGGCAAACACTGATTTGTATTCGTCACTATATATTTGCTTTTTCTAGAGTTTTATAAAAATGGAATGACTTAGTATTCTTATTGACTGGCTTGTTTCAAGCAGCATGATTACTTTGACATTTATCCAGGTTGTTGTTTAAAATATTGACTCATAAACAAGTCTATACTATTAATGTACCAGTCTATGTATAGACATTTTTTTTTCTCTTGGATATTTAGGGGAATGGAATATAGCTACATCAAATGGTAGATGTATGCTTGTCTTTTAAAAAACGGCCAAACTGTTTCCCAAAGTAGTTGTATCATTCTAAAGTTCCCATCAGAGCAGCATGAGAGTTCTAGTTCCTCCATATCCTTACCAACACTTGGTATTGTCAGTCTTTTAATTTTTTTTAAAAAAATTTATTTATTTATTTATTTATTTATGGCTGTGTTGGGTCTTTGTTTCTGTGCGAGGGCTTTCTCTAGTTGCGGCAAGTGGGGGCCACTCTTCTTCGCTGTGCGCGGGCCTCTCACTGTTGCGGCCTCTCTTGTTGCGGAGCACAAGCTCCAGACGCGCAGGCTCAGTAGTTGTGGCTCACGGGCCTAGTCGCTCCACAGCATGTGGGATCTTCCCAGACCAGGGCTCGAACCCGTGTCAGTCTGTTAATTTTAGGCATGCTCATCATTAATGGTATTTCATTATATTTTTAATTTGTATTTTCCCATTGACTAAAAATGTTGAGCATCTTTTCATGTGCTTATTTGCACCGACATGTATTTTTCAGTTGTGTCTGTTTAAATGGATCATCAATTTTTTTTTTTTGTATTGGTTTCTTTTTTTATTGTCTTAGATCTTTTTTTTTTTTAAAACATCTTTATTGGACTATAATTGCTTTACAATGGTGTGTTAGTTTCTGCTTTATAACAGAGTGAATCAGCTATACATATACATATATCCCCATATCTCCTCCCTCTTGCATCTCCCTCCCACTGTCCCTATCCCATCCCTCTAGGTGGTCACAAAGCACCAAGCTGATCTCCCTGTGCTATGCGGCTGCTTCCCACTAGCTATCTATTTTACATTTGGTAGTATATATTACTCTATGCCACTCTCTCACTTTGTCCCAGCTTAAAATTCCCCCTCCCCGTATCCTCAAGTCCATTCTCTACATCTATGTCTTTATTCCTATCCTGCCCCTAGGTTCTTCATAACCATTTTTTCTAATTTTTTTTTATATTCCATATATATGTGTTAGCATATGGTATTTGTTTTTCACTTTCTGACTTACTTCACTGTGTATGACAGACTCTAGGTCCCTCCACCTCACTACAAATAACTCAATTTCGTTTCTTTTTATGGTTGAGTAATATGCCATTGTATATATGTGCCACACCTTCTTTATCCATTCATCTGTCAATGGACACTTAGGTTGCTTCCATGTTCTGGCTATTGTATTTATTTATTTATTTATGGCTGTGTTGGGTCTTCGTTTCTGTGCGAGGGCTCTCTCTAGTTGTGGCAAGCGACGGCCACTCTTCATCGTGGTGCGCAGGCCTCTCGGTGTCGTGGCCTCTCGTTGCAGAGCACAGGCTCCAGACGTGCAGGCTCAGTAATTGTGGCTCACGGGCCCAGTTGCTCTGCGGCATGTGGGATCCTACCAGACCAGGGCTCGAATCCGTGTCCCCTGCATTGGCAGGCAGATTGTCAACAACTGTGCCACCAGGGAAGCCCCTGGCTATTGTAAATAGTGCTGCAATGAACATTGTGGTACGTGACTCTTTTTGAATTATGGTTTTCTCAGGGTATATGCCCAGTAGTTGGATTGCTGGGTGGTATGGTAGTTCTATTTTTAGTTTTTTAAGGAACCTCCGTACTGTTCTCCATAGTGGCTGTACCAATTTACATTCCCAACAACAGTGCAAGAGGGTTCCCTTTTCTCCACACCCTCTCCAGCATTTATTGTTTGTAAATTTTTTGATGATGGCCATTCTGACTGGTGCGAAGTGATACCTCACCGTAGTTTTGATTTGCAATTCTCTAATGGTTAGTGATGTTGAGCATTCCTTCATGTATTTGTTTGCACTCTCTATGTCTTCTTTGGAGAAATGTCTATTTAGGTCTTCTGCCCATTTTTGGATTGGGTTCTTTGTTTTTTTGATATTGAGCTGCATGAGCTGCTTGTAAATTTTAGAGATTAATCCTTTGTCAGTTACTTCATTTGCAAATATTTTCTCCCATTCTGAGGGTTGTCTTCTTATCTTGTTTATGGTTTCCTTTGCTGTGCAAAAGCTTTTAAGTTTCATTAGGTCCCATTTGTTTATTTTTGTTTTTATTTCCATTTCTATAGAAGGTGGGTCAAAAAGAATCTTGCTGTGATTTATGTCATAGAGTGTTCTATGTATGTTTTCCTCTAAGAGTTTTATAGTGTCTGGACCTACATTTAGGTCTTTAATCCATTTTGAGTTTATTTTTGTGTACAATGTTAGGGAGTGTTCTAATTTCATTCTTTTACATGTAGCTGTCCAGTTTTCCCAGCACCACTTATTGAAGAGGCTGCCTTTTCTCCATTGTATATTCTTGGCTTCTTTATCAAAAATAAGGTGACCGTAGGTGCGTGGGTTTATCTCTGGGATTTCTGTCTTGTTCCATTGATCTATATTTCTGTTTTTGTGCCTGTACCATACTGTCTTGATTACTGTAGCTTTGTAGTATAGTCTGAAGTCTGGGAGCCTGATTCCTCCAGCTCCATTTTTCTTTCTCAATATTGCTTTGGCTGTTTGGGGTCTTTTGTGTTTCCATATAAATTGTGAATTTTTTTTTCTGGTTCTGTGAAAAATGCCATTGGTAGTTTGACAGGGATTGCATTGACTCTGTAGATAGCTTTGGGTAGTATAGTCCTTTTCACAATGTTGATTCTTCCAATCCAAGAACATGGTATGTCTCTCCATCTGTTTGTATCATCTTTAATTTCTTTCATCAGTGTCTTCTAGTTTTCTACATACAGGTCTTTTGTCACCTTAGGTATGTTTATTCCTAGGTATTTTATTCTTTTTGTTGCAATGGTAAATGGAAGTATTTCCTTAATTTCTCTTTCAGATTTTTCATCATTAGTGTATAGGAATGGAAGAGATTTCTGTGCATTAATTTTGTATCCTGCTACTTTACCAAATTCATTGATTAGCTCTAGTAGTTTTCTGGTAGCATCTTTGGGATTCTCTATGTATAGTATCATGTCATGCAAACAGTGACAGTTTTACTTCTTCTTTTCCAATTTGTATTCCTTTTATTTCTTTTTCTTCCAGATTGCAGTGGCTAGGACTTCCAAAACTATGTTGAATAATAGTGGTGAGAGTGGACATCCTTGTCTTGTGCCTGATCTTAGAGGAAATGGTTTCAGTTTTTCACCATTGAGAATGATGTTTCCTGTGGGTTTGTCATATATGGCTTTTATTATGTTGAGGTAGGTTCCCTCTAGGCCCACTTTCTGGAGAGTTTTTACCACAAATGGGTATTGAATTTTTTCAAAAGCTTTTTCTGCATCTATTGAGATGATCATATGGTTTTTCTTCTTCTATTTGTTAATATGGAGTATCACATTGATTTGTGTATATTGAAGAATCCTTGCATCCCTGGGCCAAATCCCACTTGATCATGGTGTATGATCCTTTTAATGTGTTGTTACATTGATTTGTGTATATTGAAGAATCCTTGCATCCCTGGGCCAAATCCCACTTGATCATGGTGTATGATCCTTTTAATGTGTTGTTGAGTTCTGTTTGCTAGTATTTTGTTGAGGATTTTTACATCTATATTCATTAGTGATATTGGTCTGTAATTTTCTTTTTTTGTAGTATCTTTGTCTGGTTTTGGTATCAGGGTGATGGTGGCCTCATAGAATGAGTTTGGGAGTGTCCCCTCCTCTGCAGTTTTTTGGAAGAGTTTCAGAAGGATGGGTGTTAGCTCTTCTCTAACTGTTTAATAGAATTCACCTGTGAAGCCATCTGGTCCTGGACTTTTTGTTTGTTGGAAGAATTTTAATCACAGTTTCAATTTCATTACTTGTGATTGGTCTGTTCATATTTTCTATTTCTTCCTGGTTCAGTCTTGGAAGGTTATAGCTTTCTAAGAATTTGTCCATTTCTTCCAGGTTGTCCATTTTATTGGCATAGAGTAGCTTGTAGTAGTCTCTTAGGATGCTTTGTATTTCTGCAGTGTCTGTTGTAACTTCTCCTTTTTCAATTCTAATTTTATTGATTTGAGTCCTCTCCCTCTTTTTCTTGATGAGTCTCACTAATGGTTTATCAATTTTGTTTATCTTCTCAAAGAACCAGCTTTAGTTTTATTGATCTTTGCTATTGTTTTGCTTCATTTCTTTTTCATTTAATTCTGATCTGATCAGTTTGATTTCTTTCCTTCTGCTAACTTTGGGTTTTTTTGGTTCTTCTCTCTCTAATTGCTTTAGGTGTAAGGTAAGGTTGTTTATTTGAATTGTTTCTTGTTTCTTGAGGTAGGATTGTATTGCTATAAACTTCCCTCTTAGAACTGCTTTTGCTGCATCCCATAGGTTTTGGGTCGTCATGTTTTCATTGTCATTTGATTCTGGGTATCTTTTTATTTCCTCTTGATTTCTCCAGTGATCTCTTGGTTATTAAGTAGTGTATTGTTTAGTCTCCATGTGTTTGTATTATTTACAGTTTTTTTCCTGTAATTCATATCTAGTCTCCTAGTGTTGTTGTCAGAAAAGATACTTGATAGGATTTCAATTTTCTTAAATTTACCAAGGCTTGATTTGTGAACGAATATATGATCTATCCTGGTGAATGGTCCATGAGCACTTTAGAAGAAAGTGTATTCTGTTGTTTTTGTATGGAATGTCCTATGAATATCAGTTACATCCATCTTGTTTAATGTGTCATTTAAAGCTTGTGTTTCCTTATTTATTTTCATTTTGGATGATCTGTCCATTGGTCAAAGTGGGGTGTTAAAGTCCTCTACTATGATTGTGTTACTGTCGATTTCCCCTTTTATGGCTGTTAGCATTTGCCTTATGTATTGAGGTGCTCCTATGTTGGGTGCATAAATATTTACAATTGTTATGTCTTCTTCTTAGATTGATCCCTTGATCATTATGTAGTGTCCTTTTTTGTCTCTTGTAATAGTCTTTATTTTAAAGTCTATTTTGTCTGATATGAGAATTGCTACTCCAGCTTTCTTTGGATTTCTATTTGCATGGAATATCTTTTTCCATCCCCTCAATTTCAGTCTGTATGTGTCCCTAGGTCTGAAGTGGGTCTCTTGTCAACAACATATACACGGGTCTTGTTTCTGTATCTATTCAGCCAGTCTATGTCTTTTGGTTGGAGCATTTAATCCACTTACATTGAAGGTAATTATTGATATGTATGTTCCTATTACCATTTTCTTAATTGTTTTGGGTTTGTTATTGTAGGTCTTTTCCTTTTCTTGTGTTTCCTGCCTAGAGAAGTTCCTTTGTCATTTTCTGTAAAGCTGGTTTGGTGGTGCTGAATTCTCTTAGCTTTTGCTTGTCTGTAAAGGTTTTAATTTCTCCGTCAAATCTGAATGAGATCCTTGCTGGGTAGAGTAATTTTGGTTGTAGTTTTTTCCCTTTCATCACTTTAAATATGTCCTGCCACTCCCTTCTGGCTTGCAGAGTTTCTGCTGAAAGATCAGCTGTTAACCTTATGGGGATTCACTTGTATGATATTTGTTGTTTTTCCCTCACTGCTTTCAATATTTTTTCTTTGTATTTAATTTTTGATAGTTTGATTAATTTTTTCTTGGTGTGTTTCTCCTTGGATTTATCCTGTATGGGACTCTCTGTGCTTCCTGGACTTGATTAACTATTTTCTTTCCCATATTAGGGAAGTTTTCAACTATAATCTCTTCAAATATTTTCTCAGTCCCTTTCTTTTTCTCTTCTTCTTCTGGGACCCCTATAATTCGAATGTTGGTTCATTTAATATTGTCCCAGAGGTCTCTGAGACTGTCCTCAATTCTTTGCATTCTTTTTTCTTTATTCTGCTCTGCAGTAGTTATTTCCACCATTTTATCTTCCAGGTCACTTATCCTTTCTTCTGCCTCAGTTATTCTGCTATTGATCCCATCTAGAGTATTTTTAATTTCATTTATTGTGTTTTTCATCATTGCTTTGTTCCTCTTTAGTTCTTCTACGTCCTTGTTAAATGTTTCTTGCATTTTGTCTATTCTATTTCCAAGATTTTGGATCATCCTTACTATCATTATTCTGAATTCTTTTTCAGGTAGACTACCTATTTCCTCTTCATTTGTTAAGTCTGGTGTGTTTTGACCCTGCTCCTTCATCTGCTGTGTGTTTCTCTATCTTCTCATTTTGCTCAGCTTACTGTGTTTTGAGGTCTCCTTTTTGCAGGCTGCAGGTTCATAGTTCCCATTGTTTTTGGTGTCTGCCCCCAGTGGTAAGGTTGGTTCAGTGGGTTGTGTAGGCTTCCTGGTGGAGGGGACTCATGCCTGTGTTCTGGTGAATGAGGCTGGATCTTGTCTTTCTGGTGGGCAGGACCGGGTTCAGTGGTGTGTTTGTTGTGTCTGTGACATTATTATGATTTTAGGCAGCCTCTCTGCTAATGGATGGGGTTGTGTTCCTGTCTTGCTAGTTGTTTGACATAGGGTGTCCAGCACTGTAGCCTGCTGGTCATTGAGTGGAGCTGGGTCTTAGCAATGAGATGGAAATCTCTGGGAGAGCTTTTGCTGTTTAATATTATGTGGAGCTGGGAGGTCTCTGGTGGACCAATGTCCTGAACTCGGCTCTCCCACCTAAGAGGCACAGCCCTGACATCCGGCCGGAGCACCAAGACCCTGTGATCCACATGGCTCAGAAGAAAAGGGAGAAAAAAAGAAAGAAGGAAAAAATAAAATGAATAAAATCAAATAAAGTTATTAAAATAAAAAATAATTATTATAAATTTAAAAAATTAAAAAGTAATGAAAAAAGAAAACAAAAAGAGAAAGAAAGAAGAGAGCAACCAAACCAAAAAACAGATCCACCAATCATAACAAGTGCTAAAAACTATATTAAAAAAGAGAAAACAGAGAGACCGGATCCTAGGACAAATGGTTAAAGCAAAAGCTATACAGACAAAAATCACACCAAGAAGCATACACATACACACTTGCAGAAAGAGAAAAAGGAAAGAAATATAAATATCATTGCTTCCAAAGTCCACCGCCTCAATTTTGGGATGATTTGTTTTCTGTTCAGGTATTCCAGAGATGCAGGGTACATCAAGTTGACTGTGGAGATTTAATCCACTGCTCTTGAGGCTGCTGGGAGAAATTTCCCTTTCTCTTCTTTGTTCACGCAGCTCCTGGTTTCAGCTTTGGATTTGGCCCTGCCTCTGCATGTAGGTTGCCTGAGGGCATCTGTTCTTCTCCTAGACAGGGCGGGGTTAAAGGAGTGTCTCATTCAGTGGCTCTGGCTCACTCAGGTTTGGGGGAGGGATAGGTACGGAATGCGGGGCGAGCCTGCAGCGGCACAGGCCAGCTTGACATTGCAACAGCCTGAGGCGTGCCATGTGTTCTCCACGGGGAAGTTGTCCCTGGGTAACAGGACCCTGGCAGTGGCAGGCTGCAGAGGCTCCCGGGAGGGGAGGTGTGGATAGTGACCTGTGCTTGCACACAGGCTTCTTGGTGGCTGCAGCAGCAGCCTTAGAGTCTCATACCTGTCTCTGATGTCTGCACTGATAGCCGTAGCTCACACCTGTCTCTTGAGCTTGTTTAGGCGGTGGTCTGAATCCCCTCTCCTTGTGCACCCCATAACAATGGTCTCTTGCCTCTTAGGCAGTTCCAGACTTTTTCCCAGACTCCATCCCGGCTAGCTGTGGTGCACTAGCCCCCTTCAGGCTGTGTTCACACAGCCAACTGCAGTCCCTCCCTGGGGTCTGACCTCTGAAGCCTGAGCCTCAGCTCCTTGCCCCCACTCGCCCCAGTGGGTGAGCAGACAAGCCTCCCAGGCTGGTGCGTGCTGGTTGCCACCGATCCTCTGTGCGGGAATCTGTTCACTTTGCCCTCTGCACCCCTGTTGCCACCCTCTCCTCAGTGGCTCTGAAGCTTCCCCCCCCCCCGTCACCCCCCCACCCCCGTCTCTGCCAGTGAAGGGTCTTCCTAGTGTGTGGAAACTTTTTCTCCTTCACAGCTCCCTCCCAGTGGTGCAGGTGCCATCCCTATTCTTTTGTCTCTGTTTTTTCTTCTTTCTTTTGCCCTACCCAGGTACATGGGGAGTTTCTTGCCTTTGGGGAAGTCTGAGGTCTTCTGCCAGCATTCAGTAGGTGTTCTGTAGGAGTTGTTCCACATGTAGATGTATTTCTGACGTATTTGTGGGAGAAAGGTGATCTCCATGTCTCACTCCTCTGCCATCTTGAAGGTCTCCCCCTCATATTGTTTTCTTATTATTGAGGTTTGAGTGTTCTTTATATATTCTGGATACAAGACCTTATCAAATATATGCTTTGTAATTACTTTAAACCAGTCTGTGGCTTTTCTTTTCATTTTATAACAGTACCCAATGTTGAGAAGTAATTTTTAATTTTGATGAAGTCTAATATATCAATTTGCTCTTTTATTGATTGTGGTTTTTATGTCATACCTGAGGAATCTTCTCCTAACCTAGTGTCACAGAGATTTTCTTCTGTGTTCTCTCCTAGAAGACTTACAGTTTTAGGTTTTACATTTAGGTCTACCATCCATTTTGAGTTAATTTTTTCCTGTAGGTGCAAGGTAAGGATAAAAAGTTCTCATTTTTTTTGCATATGGATATTGAGTTGTTTCAGCATCATTTGTTGAAATACTATCATTTCTTCAATGAATTCCCTTTGCATATCTGTAGATATGCATATCTGTAGAAAAATCTGTTTTCTACCTATAAGTCATATGTGTTTGTCCCGCATCTTCCAGGCCATGCTAGAAATATTCATCAGAGTATGTCACAGTTGCCTCAAACTTAAGATTTCAATCGATCATCCTCCTCTAAGGTGAATTTCAATTTTCTTTCTCACCTATCTGTCAATAATATGCATTTACTGTGTTGTGTTTGTAAGCGTTTATAGTCATCTTTGATGTTTTGCTGTCTCACTCTTCCATCATTGCTACTTCTCCATATTTAGTACGCTGATTATTTTTTTCTTAACCAAGCCTATTAACCTCTTTCCTCCCTGATTTTGATGCCTGTTCCTTTCTATCCCAATCTATCATTATAACAGGTAGACCATATTTCTTATCTGGACTCCTGAAGTAACCCCATGACTTCTTCTCTAGTCTTTTTCATGTACTCTTGCAAATTAATCTTCATGGAGAATTTATATTACAACTTTTTGCTCACAGTTCTCTAATATCACTAATTGTGTATGGGTGAAAATCTGGATAATTTTGTTTGATGAACTTTTATGCCATGTACCAAAGTAGAATAAGTCGACTGACAATAATGAGACAAAAAACAAACGAACAAATAAACAAGAAACAAACAAACAAAAAACCTGAAATTGTAAATGTAAACATGGAGGTAGAAAGATTAAAAGAGTATGGCCAGGGCTTCCCTGGTGGCACAGTGGTTAAGAATCCACCTGCCAGCGCAGGGGACATGGGTTCAACCCCTGGCCCAGGAAGATCCCACATGCCATGGAGCAACTGAGCCCGAGTGCCACAGCTACTGAAGCCTGTGAGCCTAGAGCCCATGTTCCACAGCAAGAGAAGCCGCGATAATGAGAAGCCTTGTACCACAACGAAGAGTAGCCCCCACTTGCTGCAACTAGAGAAAGCCCAGATGCAGCAACGAAGACCCAACACAGCCAAAAAAATAAAAACAAATAAATTAATTAATTTTAAAAAAAGAGTATGGCCAGTACTTGATGGTGAGTCAGAAATGGAAGTGGTGGCAGAAATAAGGTTAGATACCAACTACTGCAATAAGAAATGCCAAAATTTAGATGAAAAAATTGAAAGACATAATTCTCTGGTTGGGCATAGAGTCAAAGGTCAAGGAGAGAAAGTCAATAAATAATGACTGGAACCAGAAAGAAAAGATGGCTGACCTGCATTAATAACAACATGGGTGGCAGTTCATGCAGGTGATACTTTTGATGGACTGAGGCTCTGATCTTCTGGGCTTCCCATTTTCTGTGTTAAAGGAGCTTCTGTCTGAATCCTGCATCCCAGAGCCACCATTAAAAATGTTCATAATCTATTCTTAAATTTTTTAGATATAATTGATATATAGCATTATATTAGTTTCAGGTGTACAACATAATGAGTCAATATTTGTATGCATTGTGAAGTGATCACCACAATAAGTCTAGTTAACATGCATCACCATACATATTTATAAAAGTTTCTTTACTTGTGATGAGAACTTTTAAGATCTACTCTCTTAGCAACTTGCAGATATGCAATACAGTATTATTAACTATAGTCACCATGCTGTGCATTACATCCCCATGACTTATTTATTTTATAACTGGAAGTTATACCTTTTAACCACCTTCACCCAGTCTATCCCTAATTTGATCATCCAATCTCACAATCTACTCTTTCCTATATGAACTTCTGCATTGCCAAAGTATCTGCTCCATACTCATGGAATATACCTTGTAATTCCTTGTTTTCTTCTTTTATTTGTTTACAAAATCTCACTCAGATCTTTTTCTTTCTTCCTGTCTTCCCTGCTTCTCCTATGGATACTTTGACTCTCAGCTCAAATTCTATCTCATTTGTGATTTCATCCTAAAACTGCAGATCTCACAACTTGCTTCATCTCGAAAACCGAAGAACTCATCATCTGTACAATTCACTGGACAGAAAACTTTTGGATGTTTGTTATTGTCTGTGTTTTTTTAATTGTTATTTTACTTATTTAATATCCTTTTGTCTACTTGACTGTTGTAATTTGGAGGGCAGAAACCATGATTTTTCTATATAGCACTCATGACATTACCCATAGTAGTCGCTTGTTCAAAAATCATACTTTGGGCACTTAATATGTGCCAGGCTGTATGCTAGGTGTTGTTATTAAAGCAAGAGGTGCAATCTGTGAATGCATTAAAGAAGCTTGTAAATTTTTCTGGAAGAAATAAAAGATTTGTATTAATAGTACCGAGCAATGCTTTAGAGAGGAGCTAATGAAGTGGGTCTTCTAAGGTTGGTGCTATAGAGAAGGGGATTTCTTAGATAAATTTAGGCCTATATTGAGATTTTAGTAGGCATGAGCAAAAGAAAAAGTAAAGTACAAGTATTCTAGCAGAGGAATGCTTTGAGAAAATCCCACTGGTTTGCCAAGCCAAAATTAATTAGTTCATAGGACTTACACTGTGTGTTAAGGAAAACATGTTCAGCTGGTGGTTCGTGAGGAGGAGAGTGGTGAGTTGATTTGCTTTCAGAATTTTATTCCATTAATCAAGACCCAGGACTGAATCCTAATTATTTGTTCATAAAATCTAAAGTCTGACATCTGATGTTCAGGTCCTTCCATAGACTGACTTCAAATTTTCTTTCTATCTACCACAATCCACAACAGCCGCTTTTATTTCAGCTGTCTCCAGATTTGTTGCGTTCGTAGATCTTTTATCCTCTTTGCCTTTCTATTACAGTGCTCTTCTCAGAAACTTTCTGATTTAGACACTATTTGTTTTCAAACCTAAAATTTCTTCAAAGAAATTTTAACTAGTCAATGTACACTGATTTTTACCCGTGTATTCAACAACTGTTTAATCATTCGCTGCTGTTTATTGATCACCTATTATATGCAGATAACTATGTTGGGCATTATGGAGCATATGTAAAGAAATAGGACGTAGACTCTGCTAATCAAAATATCTATTCGCCACAATAAAAACATCATATGGTCGTAAATAACTACAAAGGAAGGTAGATTGTGATAAATGTATAAAAGCGGTATAAATTTACTGCTTTGAGAGTTCTGAGGAGTACACATTTTTGCAGGCTTAAAGGTATAGGGAGAATTTGACAGGAATTACAGTATTTTATATGATCCTTAAAAATCAGTGTTGGTCCATGAATTTTCTGAATAAATATTCAAAATGTGTATACACATGCATTTAATTAGTCTGGATCATAAATATTTATGCTTTTTTTTAATGTGAGTATTTTTCTACCTCAGTTCTTCTAAAGAGGGATATTTCTCATGCTTTTTATCTTTATTTCTGAGACTGCAGGGTCTAGTGCTGGTCCTAAAGTAGCAGATTAATAAATATTTGCTGACTGTTTTATCTGTGAATCAAATTTAGAAAGATAAATATTATAAAGAAGAAAGCATAGTTGTCCTGAACAGTACCACATGGCCTTTGAAACCTGCATTATTCTTTAGTTAAGTGGGCTATTGAGATAAGTTATGCTGTCTCTTCATCCATGCTAAACATAACCAATTTAATAATAATTTGATTAAAAAGTGAAGACATTGAGGGAGTACAGGATTTTAAATTGGTACCATTGTGAAAGAGAAAACAGTAGCTATTTTATACAAATTTAGAATTTTTCTTCTCCCTGATGTAGAATAAAAGAAAAATAATAGGAAATATTCCCAGCGGTTCTTTGCTTAATGGAGCATACATTGTATAGTTTTATTTTATTTACAATTGTGTTTTTTTTTTTTTTTCTGAGGTTGCTGCTAGAATAGCAGGAAAAGAGAACAACGGTTAAATAACATGTCTGTGAAAGTCACTGTAAAGGGTAATCATGAATTCCCAACTATTACAATACAAGTAGACCTGTTTGGGATTGAAATAACAACATGAAGTTTCAATCCCTTGGGAAAAATTATGCCAGACAGACTGAGTGGAAACTTCTAATAAACTGTTCATGGACTTTACAATCAGTGAACTGTGTAAATGAGACTCAATTTCCTGAATTGCATGTCAAAAACTAAATTTACATGACATATCTACTTGAAGTAAACATAACTAAGCCTGCTGGTACATGATCTCCTTGGGGACAAACAGAGTATCACTAAGCAGCTACCTGATCTCCTAGCCAGAGTACTTTATGTGACTGTGAATGAATATTGCTGCTTAATGAAAAATAAATATATAATGACAGTTACATAATTATTGTCTATCATTAACAAAAAGACAACAGTTCCACTATTGCTACCTGCACCAATCTGCACAATAAAAGTCTCTAGAGACAGAAATAACAGTCTTCCAGTTATGTAAGACTAAGTAAACCAGATCAATTCTCCCTCAGAGGATAACTAGAAAGGCCAGATAAGATAGACTCAATTATTAATTTAAAAGTAATGGGGTACTAATAAGTTCATAAATAATTACCAGGTGTATATTAATTGCAATATCTATACCCTTTATTATGTGACTCTTTGGTTCCTCTCAACAGAAGGTGGTATCTTTTTCCTGCCCCTTAAATTCATGCTGGCTTCGGGACTTGCTTTGGCCAAAGCAATTGGGCAGAAGTGGTAGTTTGCCGGTTCTGAGCATAGGTTTCAAAAGAGATTTCAAGCTTCCATTCTTGGAACCCTGTCACCATGATTAGAACAAGCCCTGGCTATCCTACTAGAGGATGAGATAACACATAGAACAGAGCTAAGCCAGCCAAGGCCAGCCTACCCTCAGTGAACCCACCAATCCATAAATACCTGGAAAACAGAGAAAAAACTTAACAGCTCATGAAAAGCATCAGTAATCCCTCATTCACCCTGATCTTGGTGTAAGAGAATAAGCATGGACTTTGGAGTCAGACCTGAGTCCAAAGACATCTCTGACCTCCAATATCTGTATGACTTGGAGGAAAGGTCCTTAACTTCCCTGAGCCTCATTTCCTCAGGTATTAAGTAGAGTAATTAAGACTATGTTGGCTATAAATAAATCGTTTCAATTTCACAGAAGCATATTCAGAAATTAATTTAAGTATACAAATACGGTGTCTTATGAATTCAGATCCAGAAATATAGTGGGACCTCAGAAAGGTGAAAAACTGGCAATGGAGGGAATCTGAAAATAAAGGAACAGTCATTAACCGTCTCCCTTTTCTCTAGTTCTTAGATCAGATAACAAATAACCATGGAAGGTACTCTTACTGACTCATGTTTGGGCCAGTGCTCAGCCTAAGTCCACTTCGCTGTGAGGAAGGAAACAGGGTCATATTTTATAAATGTCTGCTTAACTGCAGCTGCTATGGGGATGGTGAGGCCGATGAAGGTTATCTATACAAGCAGAGCATCTATGACTTTGCAGTGCTGCTGTGAAAATTAAATATATTTAAAACTTCTGGTAATCATTGATAGTTATTATCATGATGATTACCAGAAGCATTGAAATTCAACTCCTGATTCTATTTTGGTATGCTTACTTTAAATCATGTTATGATTCTTTCATACATGTACATATGTAGCTATGTATATATATCTTAGATGAGATTATGCAATAAGTAAAAGCAAATAGATTTAAAGTATACATTTTTCAGTAAATATTATATCCTAAACTTCTTTACAGGATATTTAAAACTCTTTATAAATAACATTTTTGATTCACTGTGGTCTTACTCTTAATACACAAATGCTATAATTATTTGATTTACCTAAACTAACTTTCACCTTCAAAGTGAATTGGACACTTAGCCTAAAGATTGAAAAGGGGTGTCAGTAATATTCTGAAATGCTAATGTATGCAATTTGCTCCATTTTCAGACAATGCTATCTGATTGACAATATGTTTTTATTATCAGATAAAATACACAAAAAATAATTAATAGATATGCATATGAGTGTATCCTTCATAAACGCAATACACTGAATTTCAAATTCTGTAATGTTGTTAGTAACATCATTGGGCAACCAATCAAGCCTTGGGACATTTGTGCTTTGTGATATTTCTTGTACTGTATAACTTATTTTTTTTGAGAATTCTCAATAAAGGGAAAATAAACAAATTTTCAAGAGGTTTTTCTCCTTTTTTTTTCGTTGATTTCCTGGTTCAGTATAGGAATTTGGAGTGAAATCATCTCTAGTAGATATATCTTGCTTTTATTATTTGAGACTAGAAGATGTTAAAAGCCCTTGTTACAATGCATTTGTTTATAAAATAGAAGAAATAAAACTATAGTATATCAACATAAATATGTAAAATAATAACTGAACTCCTTTTTGTCTTAAAATATTTTGCAATCACATTTATTTTATTTAGTATGTAGGGTATATAATCTTGCATTTCTCTGCTGTATTGATGCTGGCTATGAGCCTGAATGATGTCCATATAATTCCTTAAGACTGTAGTTGCTCATCGGCAGAGTTTGTAAGTTGAAAAGTGCTTCATTCTTAAACATAGAAAACTGAAGAGATCTGCAAGTGTAACCTCTTCACATTAGAAATAATGAGTCAAACAAACTCAACTTGCATTCTCTTTTTCCTTTTTCACGGGATAGTAAATCTATTAATGAAAGTAATGTAAAACTCAAAGAAGACTTTGAATTGATGCAAAAGGAAAAGTTTTGTTTTTTTAATGACAGAAATAAAGTGTTTTCAAATTTTGAGAAAGGCTTGAGCTTTCACCTTGCTTATTTACTTGATGTTTGTAAACATGATGAGCAGCTACAGTCTCTAAGAGTACACTATTGTCTTCATTTACCTATCTCAAAGGCTTCATGAACTTCCATTAGGGAAGGGAGGTTGAGTACTTGCAAAAATATTTATATTTTCTATTTTTGTTTAGATGTTAAGAGTGATTAGACTGTAAACTTCTTCATGACAGGAAGTACATACTCTTGGCACAAGTTTTATGGTACTTTTATAGACGATAGTTACCACTGAAGAATTGTAAATAAATTGATTCTTTAAGATATTGAAAGATATTAGCTCTTTTTCTGAAATCAAGAATCTTTTTTTTTAATTGAAATAATTGATTTACAATGTTGTGCCCATCTCTGCTGTAGAGCAAAGTGACTCAGTTATAAACTTATAGACATTCTTTTTTTAATATTCTTTTCCATTATGGTTTATCCCAGGAGACTGGATATGGTTCCCTGTGCTATACAGTAGGACCTTATTGTCTATCCATTCTAAATGTAATAGTTTGCATCTACCATATATTTTGGAAGGTAAGCCCTTGTCGGCTGCATCATTTGCAAATATTTTCTCCCATGCTGTAGGTTGTCTTTTCATTTGTTTTAATGGTTTCCTTTGCTGTGCAAAAGCTTGTAAGTTTGATTAGGTCCCATTTGTTTATTTTTGGTTTTATTTCTATTGTCTTGGGACACTGACCTAAGAAAACATTGGTCTGATTTATGTCAGGGAATGTTTTGCCTATGCTCTCTTCTAGGAGTTTTATGATGTCACATCTTATGTTTAAGTCTTTAAGCCATTTTGAGTTTATTTTTGTGCATGGTGTGAGAGTGTGTTCTAACTGCATTGATTTACATGCAACTGTCCAACTTTCCCAGCACCACTTGCTGAAGAGACTATTTTCCCGTTTTATATTCTTGCCTACTTTGTTGAAGATTAATTGACCGTAAGTGTGTGGATTTATTTCTGGGCTCTCTATTCTGTTCCGTTGATCCGTATGTCTGTTTTCGTACCAACACCACACTGTTTTGATTACTGTAGCTGAAATCAAGAATCTTTATTAGAACAGCAATAAGTTACAATCTTACAATGTCAAACATAGCATACATTCTATTTTAGAAACATAATATTTAGCATAAATAATAATACATAATAAGAAATAAAGTAAATAGAATATAATACATTCTATTGTATGTTTAAATAAGAACAGTAAAATAGTATGAAAACGTCACAGGCTGTACATGGATAATAGTGAATGGTAATATATACCAGAAGTTTTTAACATTACTGCCAATGCATATTGGATAGGTGTGAGAAAAGGGTAGAGCTAAAATCCTCTGAGATTGTGCCTAGTTTACAGATTGCCTTATGTTACAGCTGGTAGCAACGTACTGTTACTGATGGGGATGCATTTTGCATGAGCATGTTACATGTCAGTAGAAAGACAATGGAAATCACAGAAGATGTTGGATCAGAAAAGATGAGTTAGTCTTGAAAGATTACAAAGAAGATAATGACACTTTTGCTGGATTTTATAATCTATTTGAGAGTAGTTGGAAAGGTGAAAAGGATTAATTAATGATGTTTTCCTGGTAGTGGCTGGATAATTAAAGGTCTCACAGGGCTTTTCAAAAGTATCAGGGAACTCATGCAAGTAAAAGTGAGGGATATCTTGGAAAAGTATTTGAGGTTTAATTATGAAAGGCTGGAGATTTCAAACCAAGCGGTTTAGTTGTTTCCTTCATAATAAGGAATCAGTCAAGATATACGTATTCCTAAATTACAAATTATAAAGGTATAGTTAATAATAATATATACATAAAAATTGCCATATGTTAAAAACTGTTATTGATATTAATGTTTTTATATCTTTAAAATGAATTTTCCCTATGACATTTATGATAAACCATGTATCAATATATCTATATTAATATTTTCTGAGTAACTATAATCACAAATGTTAAGTTTATGACTGAAATTTAACAAATTTTAAGAAATATATCAGTTGATATGCAATGTATAATGTTTAACATTTCTAAAAGATGTGGCTTATATTTGAGATTTGCATTTTGTATCTATTGAAATATCAATGTGCAATGTTTCATTATTGAAGAACAGAGCAGGAGGGAATAAAAGAAGGGAAGACTGCTAACAATTTTGAAATAAGCACAGACCAAAAATCAAGTGTTTAATTTACAAAATATTTTTTAAATATCCTCAGATCAGTAAGCAGAAAAGAAATGTAAATTTTATGAAGCAGACCTGAACCAGTGGTAAAACTTTGGTCGTGGAACTCAGGACCAAAATTAATTTCCCTTGAAAGAAAGTATGGAAAACACATTTGAGTTACTAATATTCATAATAATGTGAGATCAGAAATAATAAAAACTGATATATAATAATTTGGAGCTGGGAAAGTCTTTATTGAGTTTAATTTTAGTAACATCATTTAGTATTACATGTACTCTGTTGTTGTTCAGGCTATTCCCTTACCTGAAATTTTCTTCTGCTTTTCTTTTCCATCAAATTCTGGCTTATACTTTAAGCTCCCTGAAAATACTACAACTCTGGAGCCATCTCTGATACCACAATAACACTTAATATCCTCTTGACTTTAATAGAATTTCCTAACACTTCATGATAGGATTTATTTCCTTCTACCTAATATCTCCATGATAACGATTATAGGCTTTTCATGTTTTCTAGCACTCAGTAAGTGTTGGATAAGTCAAATTGGATTGATCAGCACACCCAGTCAGGCAGTCTGAAACTCTGGGCTATAGACACCCTAACCTGGAAGCTTTCCGTGATTCTCCTCATATATATTTTTAACTACAGCAAGACTTTGATGGTGTCCTCAAATGCAGAATGAAAATGTATCTCTAATGAATATATGATCAGGTGATCTGAAAGGCTTACTTAAGCTTTCTTGCATTGCTTTCTTCTTTACACTAACCTGCAAGTATAACTGTAAGAGCCCTAGTACATGTTATTACAGTATAAGGATCCTAGGAGAAAAAGTTGGCACAAACCATTCATATATATCTGTATTTACATGAGGAAAGTGTATAATTGGGACAAAAGTAGGTGATGTTTAGTTCAAACGAGCTCAGCTAAAGAGGTCCTAAAAAGACATCTGAATCCAAATAGGATATTCACCACGTGACTAATAAGTTAACTTTTTTAATGTGTTTTATTCCCAGTACAAGGAGAGGAGTGTATGTGTGTGTGTATCAAATAATCTATAAAGCAAAATTTATTAAAATATTTTTCTTTAATCTTTTTTTATTTCCCTCATGTGTGAGACAACTTAGTTTTCTAAAGTTTCTGGTTTCATCTTTTTGGATGTGCCGAGTTATTCTTATGTTTTCTCCTTAAATAACTACAGGAGGTAAACAATTATTGATGACTAGGTCTTATAAGTCATAAAATTATTTTTCCTAAAAGCTTATTTTACTGAACTCTTAATTTTTAAATACCTTAATGCTCTTATCTTTTAAATGTAATACGCACTTGGTTTAGAAGGAGGTAATTGACCACGTTTGCTTTGCCAGTAGTTTGGGTGTAACATACGTTGGGTTCTTACTTTTGGGGCTTCTTTTTATAGCTCATCCCAAGGAAGCCTGTTTTCTTCTTATCTGTGAACTTCAGTGCCTGCACTTGGTATATTGTGACAGTGCGAGGTGTGGATCAGTGGTCAAGCCAACTCAGTGTCCTCATCACTCACCACCAGACTTTATAACCTTGGTGGATGGGAATTAGTTTGTGATTTTTTGTCCAAAGGCTCTGAGGATTTGGAATGAGAAGGAAGAAAGCACAAAAAAATGATGCGTCTCTGTGTTGGTTTCTATAGTAACAGTGGAATTGTTCTTGTTAACTTATAACTTGGCTCAAGCTGATTCTTGAGATTGTGTTTTTTCTTAAGAAATATGAAGTCAGCTACAGTACGTGGAACTACAGGCACCTGATTATCTCATTCTTAATAGAAACTGTGCCATATTGGTTGGCAAGATCTGTATTGAACTGAAGATTCCTTTGGGGATGACAAGGCAAAATCATTTGGTGAACACCATTCCATACTCCAGTGTCTTGTCTTGGAATAAATAATTGGGGTATATTATTAATAATCACACAGAGACCTGGCATTAATTAAAATATCTCAGAAGATAGGTAAATCTGTTTTGTCTTCTACTAAATGGTGTTTCCTTAACAAAGGATGAATTTGAAATTCTAGTCATATGTGGGTTGTTTTACAAAATTACTTTAATAACACATTAACTAAATTATGTTACAATTATATTAAGGGCAATAATTTATTTAATTAGGGAAAATTTCTGCTGCTGTACCCAATGTAGATAGAAATGGTTATTTTTTTTTTTTGTCTGTATGATGAACATAATTTAGATTTTTATTATATCCAACTTGGACTGCCAAAGCATTCTTTTCTAATGTTTTCTAAGTCAATTATATGATTATAAGATGTACCTATTCAGTTTCTTTAGAGCTATTTTAGATTGACAGCAAAACTGAAAGGGAAATACAAGGATTCTTCGTATACCCATGTCCCCACACATGCATAACCATCCCCCCCATTATCAACATCCCCACCAGCGTGGTTTATTTGTTACAGTTGGTAAACTTACACTGACACCTTATAATCACCCAAAGTCCATAGCTTACCTTCAAGAAATATTTCATGTAGGAAAGGAGACAAAAATACATGGGGAAGACGGCCACAGAAATATAATATTGTTTCGAGAAGGTTATGAGCAGGGATAAGACAGGAAAAGTGTAGAAATTTATAGTGTCCTTCTAGGAGAGATGGACGAAGTGAAAGTGGGAAGTGAAGACCAAGAAAATTGATGTTATAAAACCTTTGTGAAAAACTCTTATTCTTTGTTGAGATCCAGCTAGTGAATTGCTTGACACCTATGTTATGGGGGCGGGAGAGGGGGAATCTAACAAAAAATAGCATCTCCTAAGGTTTTGTTTGATATTTTTTAGGCCAAAATATTAAAAGGGTCACAAAATGGAGGTGGATTCTTATAGTGCTAAAAGTCAGGTTCAGAAAAAGTAAATGGCTCTACATCTATGTGAAATAAATGTTGCTGCCCCTTTTAAGAGATACGATATGCAGAGTACTCTTGTTCCTGATGTATACATTCCTTTACTTATCCAGATTGTTTTTTTAAGCACGATGGCAACATAATCCATCTAACTGGCTATTGTAATACATACAGCATCTATATCTTTAACTTGCGTGTAATTAGACTTCAATAGATAGTGATGCTGTCTATCTTAGAAATAAAAACTCTACTAAGGACATTTGAATTAGTCAGAATAGTATAGGATTATGCTAAAATAGCAAACCTCCTAAAAATCTCAGTGGCGTGTCCTCCCCTCAGATTTTCTTGTGAATGCAAAGTCTCTTGTGGCTTTGGTGATCCTCTAAGGGAATTGTCTTTGGTGACTTAGGAATCTAGGTTTTTTCATCTTATTCTTTCTCCAGCTTAGCAATGGGACTCCTCAGTGTTAGAGGTAAAGAGAGTGCATGGAATATTTTCATTTCCTCTTTAATACTTTGGCCCAGAAGTGACACTTGCTTATAACCAGTTTAACAGGACTAATCACATGTCTCCGCCTAACTTCAAAGAGGTAGATAAATAAAAGATAGCACGTGGAATATTTGGTGAGCATTACTATCTTTGTAAAGAAAAAATGTAAGACAATTTTGAGGAATTACATCAGATACTGAGACTTAGGAAGTTATCATACTAGCATGGATTAACAACAACAATGTAATATAATAGATAACCTGAAAATAGAAGCAAAGATATAAGGAAAATTAATATGTGACAGAAAAGACATTAAAATCAAGTGTGGTAAAAATAACATTGCAGTGCAGTGGGGGCAAAACTGTGTTTTCAATAAACGTTGTAGGATAAATTGAATATTTATACTGAAAAAAAAAGACTAGAGTATCTCACACAACACAGTGAAGTCAATTTCAGGAACATACAGCATCTACATGTGTAGGTAACATAGTGAGTCTTAAAAAAAAAAAAAGAAAGAAAGAAAATCTTCAGAATTGGAGTAGTCAAAAGTGTCTCAAAAATAACATTTCTAAACGTTTAAGAAAAAAAGATGAATAAATAAGACCACATTAAAGTTAACACTTCTGTTCTTCTAAAAGTCATTATTCAGGGAGTGGAAAGGCACCACCAGTGTAGGAAAAATATTTTACAATAAACATATCTGCAAATGATTTATGTTCACTATATATTTCTATATATACATTACATACAACAGAGAAAAGACTACCCATCAGGGAAACAGATAAAAGACTCGAATAGGCAATTTGTCAAGGAAAATAACCAAATGGCCAGTAAACACATTGAAAGATGCTCAACTTCTTTAGTTATTAAGGAAATGGAAATTAAAATCACAATGTGACACTGTTACACATTCAATGGAATCGCTAAAATAATACCAAGTTTTAGCCTGGATACAGATGTGGATTAATTGGAACACTTCTGTAAATTAGTAAACTCATTTTAGAAAACTCTTTACCAATATCATCTGAAAGTAAACATATCCAGAACTGCTGAACTAATTCTACTCCTTGATATAAACACTATAAAAATGTATTCATATATTTACCAAAATACATTTTTAATAATGTTCATAGAAGTACTACTCTTGAAAACTCTAAGCTAGAAACAAACCAAATGTCCATCATATGAAGCATAGATCAGGGCTCAGCAAACCTTTCTTGTAAGAGGCCTGTTAGAAGATAATTTAGGACATATACAGAACATATGGTCTCTGTCACAACTTCTCAGCTGTGCCACTGTAGTGTGAAAGTCACCACGGAAAATACATAAATAAATGGGCATGACTGTGTTTCAATAAAAATTCAGTGACAAAAAAAGATGGCTGGCCAGGTTTGGCCTACGAGTCATAGTTTCCCTAGCCTGTGGTACATATAAGTAACATGTGGCATATTGAAACAATGGAATCTTAGAGACCAGTGATAATGAACAATATGTACAGCTACGTGCACCAACATGGATAAATCGCTCATATTTTTTAGTGAAAGAAGCCAGACACATAAATGTACAAATTGTAGAATGCCACTTATAAACTGTCTATCTGTGGTGTTAAAAGTCGGAAGAGTGGTTACCTTTGTTGGGAGTTAGTGGGTGGAGGGAAAGGGTGTTGTAGCAATGGAAGGAAAGCCTAAATGGGGAGACGGGAGGATGCACTGGGGAGCGAATATGTTCTGTTGGATCATCTTTTAGTTAAATATACATGCTCACTTTGTGAAAATTCATCAAGCTATATATTTATGATATGTGCATGCTGCTGTATGTAAGTTATAATTCAATAAATATTATTTTATAAATTCCATGGCAAAAGGGTGGTTCTAGGAAAATTGATTATCCACATCCCCTTAATCTAACACTGGTAGACATTTATGTTTCTCATTTGCTAATTTAAATCTGTTAACTCTGTTAGAGAAAGGACAGGGAATTAAATTACATTTAAAAGGAGACCATACAACTAATTCCTATTAAAAAATTAAAAAATAGTATTCAGTCACATGGGTACATACAAAAGAGGAGATGTAATTTTTTTATAATATATTTTAACACATAACAGGATAGTATTGAATTAACACATAAAGATATGGGTTCTAATTTAGACTTTTATAACTAATGATAATTTTGAGGTTCTGGATTTCTCAATATTAAAATACAGATGTCTTTTTATTGAAATTAGTCTTTTAAAAAATCAAGTGAAATAAAAGTTACAAGTGGGAAAGTTATAGAACATCAACAATTTTATGGTGTTAAAAGAATTTTCTCCTTCTAGCATATCTAAAAGTATATTGCTAAAATAATATATGGCAAAGATAAACATCATAGCATTGTTTATAATTTTGTAATGTATTAAGATGCAATATATCCTAAATATTCAAGAACAGAGAATTGGTTAAGTAAATGACACTCTTCCATTTGTAGAAACATAATTAAATCACTAAATGTTTTGAGATTTTAAAATAAAATGTAAATATTTAGGAAGGTTAGGTAAAAATAGCAAATCAATTTCAAAATTAAAAAAATATGTTCATAAAACAAACAGTATAAACTACGTCTACAAAAACCTTCTAAGGAAATAGTCTTTTTTTTTTTTTAAGATTATTTCTGGCTGATGATACTATTTGTTTTTCCCTCTGGAATTTTTCCAATCTTCTCTAATAATTATGCATTATCTTTACAACTTTAAAATGAGCAGCTAAATATGTATTCTCTCATTTCCTTCATTGTATTCTTTCATCTATATTTAAAATTTAAATATTTTTCTCATAGCTACATTATGTAGGAGAGTTCAAACCATTAAGTGTTTATTAAACACCTGTATGTTAGTGCAACACGGGATGCAAAGGTGCCTAATGCAAATATAAATAAGTTAAAAATTAAATGGAAGTCTTAAAATGTCAGAAAAGTTATTTTAATAACTATGATTTCAAATGTATATAGGTTTTATTTTCCTTTTGTATAAATCTCAAATTGTAATTTAATCATAGAATTATCCTAAGAAAAATCTTTTGAGAGATCAAATTTTTCTGAGTGATTATGTAAACTTCTACATGTATTACCAGTGATAGTTAACTTTAGGTGGCACTGTTTTCCTTTCACAAAAAAAAAAACAAAACAAAACACTGCATTTGTGTTCTAAGTTAGCCTATAATAGAATCTTAAAGTATTTACAAGGAGGTAATTTAATTAAAACGTGGCAGATGTTTTAGAAACATATTACCCACCAAAAATTTTACATACTAGGTGTTCTATTCACAGTAATGTGTTATAAAAGGAGGTATAGGAATACATATAACAGGTTATAAATCAAGCAACCAACAACTATAACTTTAAGTTATGTTTTTATGTGCTCATTTTGGTTTATCTCCACAAGGTTTTCTACAGTTCACAAAACTTCACCTTGCAACCTGAAGTCCTTCTAGTGGTGAGGGAGAAATTTACTTCTTAACTGAGATAAGAGATTTAAGTTAGTTTAGAATCACTTATATTCTCATCAGTGTTAGTAATCATCATATTTGCTTCAGCATCTAAAATCAGAATGTCTTTGTCCACTTGCTTCTTACTAAACCATGAAGGTTTTTATTATGACTTCTCAAATTTAATTTACAGATTGTATGTGTCATAAATGCAATCTAAATAATTAACATTTTGATATTCACAAATACTTTTCTATGATCTTAGATATATGTCAGCAGCAAATGATCATGGAAACACACACACACACACACATGCTCACAATCACATCATTAAACAGTTAACCATACATTTAAAGACAAAGCTATGTTTTTGCTGCTCTTTCAGTATTTACCGTCTCTTGTTAGTACTGTGGTAATCACTTTTAAAATGATCTTCTTGCTTCTTTCTTTTCAAATCAGCCTCTACCCTAATGCCATGGTGTTTCTTCTAAAACATAAGTCTTCAAAGGGTCCTAACTACTTATACTATTCAATTGCTTGTGAGTTGACCCAGTCTCACTAGGCAGACTTCCAGGGGTATTCCCATCATTTTCTAAGTAACATCATGGTATCTACAGTTCCTGAGCAAGTTTCTAACTCTTCTTCATCCCTCTTTATTATTGAAATGTAATGGTTCTTTATATAGTCTAGATATAAATCTTTCATAAAATATATGATTTGTAAAAATATTCACCCACTGTGCGGATTATTTTTTGACTCTTTGATGTCTTTATTAGAAGAACAAAAGTTTTAAAATTCTGATAATGTTCATTTTCTCTCTTTTCTTCCTTTTTTTCTATACTTTTAGTGTCATATATAAGAAACCAATACCAGATCCATGATCATAAAGATTTACACCCCCTCCCCATCTTTTCTTCTAAATCTATTACAGTTAACCTCTTACATTTAAGTCTTTTATACATATTGAGTTAATTTTTGCATGTGCTATGAGATAGGGGTCCAACTTCCTTATTTTCATGTGGTTATCCAATTGTCCCAGAAACATTGTTGAAGAAGCTATCCTTCTCCCATTTAACTGTCATGGAAACTTTGTTGAAAACAAATTAACCAAAAATATAAAGATTTATTTCTGAACACTCAATCTTATTCCATTGTTCTGTATGTTTATCCTTATGCCAATTGCACACTGTCTTTATTACTGTAGCTTTATAGTAAGTTTTGAAGTGTTCATTGTTCTCCTTTTTCAAGATTGTTTTGGCTATTCTGGATCCCTTGAGTTTCCATTTAAATTTGAGTGTTAGCTTGTCAATTTCTGTAAAGAAATCAGCTAAGAGTTTGATGAGATTGCATTGAACCTGTATATTAATTTGTGGAATATTGTCATCTTCACAATATTGTCTTTAATCAGTCAATACAGAATACCTTTCCTTTATATATTGAATATGTATTCTGCAACCTTGATGAACTCATTTATTAGCTCTAATAATTTTTTTGTGGATTCCTCAGGATTGTCTGTACACAATCATGTTATCTGCAAATGCAATTTTATTTCTTCTTTTCCAATTAGGATGCCATTTATTTCACTCTTGCCTAATCACCCTGAGTAGAACCTCCAGAACAATGTTGAATAGAATGGTGAGAGGGGACATCCTTGTCTTAGTCCTGATTTTAAGGGAAAATGACTGTCTTTCACCATTAAATATAATGTTAGCTGTGGGGTTTTTATGTTGCTTTTTATCAGATTGGGTAAGTTCCCTTCTACTCCTAGCTCGTTGAGTGTTTTTTATCATGAAAGGGTATCACATTTTGTAAAATCCTTTTTCTGTGTCTATTGCAATGTTCCTGTGACTTTTTTGTCCTTTATTCTATTGATGTGGCATAGTACATTAATTAATTTTGAATGTCATTTTTTTAATAGAAAGTTTAGGGGGAAGTAAAATATTTATTATATCCATATCTCAATCAAAGTAGAAAAATGTTTCCCACGTGGGTACATAGTTATAAGGAAATGAGAATACATTGTGAAAATGAGACACATTTGTCTAATTCTAAAGTCAGTGATCTTAATTCTTTAATGAGGAGCTAGTGAGAGTTCACAATGAACACTTTTTTAGACTACATTGGTTTTTTTTTTTAATGACATGATTGGAACTCAAAGACAAGATTAAAAGTTTGAATGGTATGTCTGGATTTTAGCAACAAATAGTGTCATAGTAGTATACTATACTTTTAAACAAAAGAGAAATATACACCAGAGGTCTGGGCTTTCATGAGGTTTTTTTTTTTTTAATTAATTAATTTATTTATGGCTGTGTTGGGTCTTCGTTTCTGTGCGAGGGCTTTCTCCAGTTGTGGCAAGCGGGGACCACTCTTCATCGCGGTGCGCGGGCCTCTCACTATCGCGGCCTCTCTTGTTGCGGAGCACAAGCTCCAGACGCGCAGGCTCAGTAATTGTGGCTCATGGGCCTAGTTGCTCCGCGGCATGTGGGATCTTCCCAGACCAGGGCTCGAACCCGTGTCCCCTGCATTAGCAGGCAGATTCTCAACCACTGCGCCACCAGGAAAGCCCTTTCATGAGGTTTGTTAGCAATACAACCGGCCATGTTGAAAGAGTTTCACTAAAATGAACACGTCTTGAAGGGTTCACTAAGATTATATCTTCAATCCAAACATTCCCAAATTTTTAACAATGACTTAGATTACACTATTACTATATATCTTTCTTTTATTTTGATTGTGGCAATACCTTAGAGTACAATGGAATATTATTCCACCATAAGAAAGCTCTAAATCCTGCCATTAGCAACATGGGTCAAACTGGAGGGTATATGCTAAGTGAAATTAGCCAGATAAAGAAAGACAAGTACTATATTACATCACTTATATGTGGAATTAAAAAAAAAAGAAAAGTTAAACTAAAGAAACAGAGAGTAGAATGGTGGTTACCAGGGACTGAGAGGTGAGGAAGCTAGGGGGATGCCGGACAAAAGTCTTCATGCATGCAGTGAATAAGTTCTGGTGATCTAATGTGCAGCATGGTGACTCTAGTTAATAATACCATATTGTATACTTGAAATTTGCTAAGAAAGTAGATCTTGAGTGTTCTCATCACCACAAAAAAGAGAGTTAACTAAATGAGGTGATGAATGTGTTAATTAACGTGATGTGGTAACCATTTCACAAACTGTATGTATGTGAAATCACCATGTTGTACACTTTAAATATATACAATTTTATTGGTCAATTATACTTAAATAAAGCTGGAGAAAAAAGAAATATACATGCAAGAGTTAAGTAATTAGTATAAATGGCTTTCATAAGTAATTTTGTCACTGGTGAAATGAGTTTTTAGAATATGAGGCTATTGAGCCACTACTGCCCTGGGTGAGCACAGTGTCAGAAGAGAGTAGGTCCCAGAGCCTCACATCTTACGAGCAGCACTGCATGTATACTGGACTGCAGGATCCAGATCACCACTTCATGGGTCTGTTGCCTGACGCCACATAGGGCTGGCTGGTCCTGCAGTCAGAATACTGCCTGATATGCTGGAGTCAACCTTTCATACAAGAAACCATCAATGTCTCCTGAGGACAGAGAACTGCCCCAGGTTTACACACACAGGCTGTGTGATGTTTTTACTCCTATTTACTAATAAATGTAGTTTTTCAGAAAAAAATAATAAAGTTTAAAGAAACTTTGTGTTCTAATTTTTTGATCATTTCATTGGACTTTTATTTTCAACTATGTATTATTGGTTCTTTGGGTCTAGCAGGACTATAATAATCATGTACTTTACTCTGGGAATCTTATTCTGTATATTCTGGACAGATTCCTGCAGTGATTCTATTGATGATAGATGAATAACTCATCACTGAAAAACTTATTAATTTACATTTTTGTTTAGTACCTTATTCTGTAGGAAATTATTTAATAACAGCCACAAAACTAGCAGAAAGAAGAACTTGGTTTCAATACTTTCTAGTTGTGTGAGGATGGTAAAGTCTCTCTCAACCTTATTCCTATGTTACTTTTACTGTGGTTTTGTTCAGACCTGAACTTCCAGCTTTTTCTAGTATATTTAGATGTCCCACAGGTACCTGGAATAAAACATCTCTAGTATTGACCTCATTTTCTTTTCTTAAGATGTAGTTAGTGTAGGTTCACCTATAATTACTAATATCATTGGCATCTATCTATTTGCTGAAGCCTGATCTGAAAATTTTAATATTATTCAACCCTTTACTTGATATCACTTAGATCTACAAGCCTCATAATTTTTGCCTTTTAAATACCCATAAATCCATTCTTCTCTGCCATCTTTCCTGGTACAGACACTATTATTTTATATACACAAATTTATTAGTTATATATACAAATACATATAATTGAAATACTGATGATAATAGTATATATATATTTATACCACGTATTCATATAATTGCCTCCTACATGCAAATATTGATATTCATAGTAATGCTAAAATATGCTTTCTAACTTTTTATTTTGAAATACTTTTAGATTTACAAAAGTTGTAAAAGTAATACAGAGATTTCAAATATGCCCTTTACTCACCTTCCCCCTTTGTTAACATCTTGTACGCTCATAGTGCAATTATCAAAACCAAGAAATTAACATTGGTACAAGTCTATTTACTAAGCTATAGACTTTGCTTGGATTTTGCAAGTTTTTCCATTAATGTTCCTTTTATTTTCTAGCATCGGATCCAGGATTTCACATTGCATTTAGTTGTCATGTCGCCTTTGCCTCGCCCAGTCTGTGACAGTTCCTCAGCATCTGTCTTTCGTGACTTTGACACTTTGCAAGTGTACTTGTCAGTTATTTTACAGAACATCCCTGTCCGTCTGTTTAGGTTTGCCTGATGTTTTCTCATGTGGATAGTGGTTTTGCGTTTTTGGCAAGCATACCACACAGGTGATGTGCCCTCTCAGTGTCTTATTTTGAGGTTATATGATGTCAAGGTGTCTTATTACAGGAAATGGTAACCTCAATTACTGATTAAGATGGTCTCTGCCAGGTTTCTTCATTGTAAACTATTTTCTACACCGTAGTTAATATATGTCTTGGGGGAGATAGTTTGTGGACAGCAAATATTCTCATTTTTCTCAAAATTTTGACCACTAAAATTTGCATTTATGACTAGATCTTACCTGAAACAGTCATTACCCTGGTATTCTTAGGGCAAATTTTTATCTCCCTCCTTCATTCTACATGTAATAATTTAAGTTCTTTGGTAAGGAAGAGCTGTCCCTTCTCAACCATTTATTTATTATATTATTATATTAGAATGGGCTCATTACTATATTTTTTATGGGTCATAAACCAATTCCCTAATTATTTTGTTGTTTTTGATAAATTGTTCCAACTTTGGCCACTGGAGGTTCTTGAGAACTTTGGCATGCCCCCATCCTTGATTGTGCACTTCCTTAGGGTCACTGTGAATTTTTCCTCTCTGAACCCTAGAATTAACTGCTTCAATAAGGAGCCCTGGTTTATTTTAATTGAGGGAATCATTTAGAACCCAATATCTAAGATGAGTTTATACTATACCCTCTCAGAAGATAAGCCTTTGTATAGTCTTCTTTGTCTTTTGTTTATATTATGGATTCAAAATATTATTTTCAGATTCATCTTGGGTTAGATTTTTATGTCCTCACTTCCTTCAGTGTTGCTATAATTGCAAAATTAAAAGACAGTGATAGTTTGTATTCCATTTTAGTTTCCTTCAATATCTAGATTTTTTTTAAATGTATATACAGTAAAATTCTATCTTTATGAATTACAAATCTATAAGTTTTGACATATGCATAGAATCATAAATCCACCAAACCGTCAGGATACAGAATAGTTCCATCACTTTAGCAATTCCCTTGTGCCTCGTTTTTGGTGGTCAACACTTCCTCCTATGCTCAATATCTGAAAACCATTAATTTATTTCTTGTCCCTATAACTTTACCTTTTACCGAATGTCTTATAAATGGCATCATACAATATGTTATCTTTTGTGTTTGGCCTCTTTCATTTAGCAAAAAGCATTTACAACTTTTGTTTTTAGACATTTTAATAGATGTGTTGTGGTATCTCTTTGATTTTAATTTTAATTTTTCTAATGATTAATTATGTTGATCATCTTTCCTTATGTTTCTTTGTCATTCATATAGCTTATTTGGCACTGTGTTTGTTTAGATCTTTTACCCAATTTATTATTTTTTTCTTACTGTTGAGTTTTGAGGGTTCTTTGTATATTCTGGACATAAGTCCTTTCTCAGAAATGTGATTTTATAATATTGTATCCCTGTCTATGGCTTTTAGTTGTATTTTTTAAGAGTATCTTTTATAGAGTAAAAGATGTGGATATTTATATAGTACACTGTGTCTTTTTTTTTCTTTAAGGGTTAGGTTTTATTGTCATATCTCAGAAGTCCTTGCCTAACTCAAGGTCACAAATATTTTTCCAGTGTTTTCTTTTAGAAGATTTATAGTTTTAAATTTTATATTTAGGTTTTGTCAGGAAATAATTCTATCAGTATTTCTACCATCTTGTCCTTTGAGCAAAGGCACTAACTGCTAATAAAGATGAAATGACATAAAAATATGGATGACATAGTGATCAAGTTGAAATAATCTGTTAATAGTGATATTTTTTTTGTCCCCCCAAACCATGCCTCAGAGAATAATGGAGATATAGGGCACAGAAAAAAAAATAATCTTAGAAGCAAGGAAAAGAGAATTAAGAAGAAAAGAAAATAAAAATTAAAAGAAAAGAAAATATGTTTGGAAATAATGAAGAAAACTTTTCCTCAGCTTACAAAATGAGAAGAAAATTTTTTATGCTTGGTGTGGTGGTAAAACTTCCCAGTGAAACAGTCAGAGAGTTGGCAAAACCTAGAGAGAATAGAGTTGTGTGATATGATGAGAGCCCCTCAGGACAGTCTGTGGTCCCTTAAAAATGGCTGTGCCCCAAGTATGTATGATACAGAAAACTTACAGTGCTATGCAAGCTGTATGGGAGGATGAATGGCTCACCATGCCTCACACTGATGCCGTGGAAAATATAAGATTCTGGAACCATGGCTTAATTTTATTTTGCATGTTTGGGGGTTCCTGGAAAGACTACTTGAAGATTCTCCCAAACAAGATTGAGATTGACATAAACACACTACTATATATAAAATAGATAACTAATAAGGACTTACTGTATAGCACAGGGAACTCAATACTCTGTAATGGCCTATATGGGAAAAGAATCTAAAAAAGAGTGGATATATGTACAAGTATAACTGAGTCACATTGCTGTACACCTGAAACTAACAGAACATTGTAAATCAACTATACTCCAATAAAAATTTTAAAAAAAAGAGATTCTCGCAAACATAGTAGAAATGAACTAAAGTGTAAAATGTACAGGAAAACTAATGTCTTGCCATTGTCTGAAGCTCAAGCTTAATAACTGATCTTATTGCCCAGTGCACTTAATACATTGCATTAAAATTTTCGTGCTGCCTGTTTCCCTTTATATAGCACCTCCCCAAAAGTCATCTATCCTTGAGGAATGAACAATGACCAATTTCTTATTTAGCACCTAGAACTTTACATTACTCATATTATGCTCTGAAATAATATTAGTTGAATAACTATGAATGAACAATGTTTATGAAAGTGTTTCTAAACTAAATAGCTAAATGTCATTATTTTAACATTTGGGAACTCTATTATCTCATAAGTAATTACACTCTGGTCGATAGTTTAGGCTAATCTGATTTTTTTTCAAATGGACAGTTAGCGATCAGTTTTTGGAAATGTATATTTTGTGCAAAATATTCCCTTAGAAAGAAGCCTTAATGTTCGAGAGGATTAAGGATTTGGGGGCTATTCAGTAGTGAAAAAAAAGTCCTTTGATTCTTCCCATAGTTATCTATTGTAAAGTTGCTAATAATACTCAGTGTTATGAAAAAAATCCTTGCCATTGCTCTACATCCCATAAAATTGAAATTGAATTTTCTCTACCCATCGTGTGGACTATGCATTTGACGATTCTTCTTTTCATTTGCCATTTGATACATAAATTGGTGATTATGAGACTTCCTCTTTTCCTGGGAATGGAAGGCAGCTAAAATAATATTATTACACCTTATATTACTTAATAGAGAATATCTGATAAATTGCATGCAATTGCATGTAAATTGATCTTAATGAATCAAAGTATAATTTTCTCTGAAAAAGTATTATAAAATGAGAAAAAAGTTTGAAATCATTATAAAATTCACAATTAAAAAAATAGCAAGTCATACTATTCTGTATTTTTAAATATTTTCAGAGTAAAAATAAAACCCTAAGTAATAAAGTACCCTGAGAATACATGAATAAATATTTTATTATACATATAACTGAAATAGAATATAATTTCAAAAGATGATGTATGTTAAGCTAGTGATAGACTTGACTATACATATACACATTTAAGGTTTCCATTCAACAACAAAAAATATATTAAAATGAAATGCAATTGATAAGTGCCAGAAATTCTACAAAAGTATTATTAGTGACATTATGGATAGTAAAATACATATTTTTTCTTTTCTATCTTTTTGTCCATTTCTGATTACCTAGATATTACTTTACTAAATTCACTTTAGGGCAGAATGTCTTATTTATACATCTGTTTATTCTGTGATTTTTTTTTTTGTGGTCAAATAATAAATAATGTATGTAGATGAACATTTTTCTGCAATTTTTATCTATAAAGAAAAAATGGTTTATAATTACTGAGGGCTTATTAAATTCTAGGCAATGAAGCCGGTAGGTTACATTTATTTATTTAAGTCCCTACATATGCTTTTCAAGTAGAAAGCTCTCTTAGGAGAATAATTGATAAGTAGTTTGAGAGGAACAGTTATGATTGGGGCCAAAACTGCCTTGTCAAAGTTAAAACGGACCAATTTTTTCATTTGGGAAAATGAGATGAAGTAGGTTAAATAATGTGTGCAAGGTGACACACGTCGTGATTAGAAAGTCTTGGATTCATCTTCAAGTTTCTTTTTAAAGCTAAAATGCTTGCCATTATGGTAGTGTTTGGATACACAATATTGGACGTTTACTGGTCCCCAGTACTCACTTCGCCTAACTGAGAAAAGTACCTTTAAACAATACTATCCTCAGCCATAAAGGGAACATGGGTCAAATCCCCAAACCCATAAACTTCTTTTAATCAAAAGCTGTCCCTGCAACTTCTGAATTCAACTGGCTAAAGTGCTCAGGCTTTACTCAGAAAGCAGGCTTCAGCTGGTTAATCACGCTCCTTGGTATCAACTCCTTTTGATCCAGGTCCAAAGCCTATAGTAACTTTCAAAATAAAATAATGATGACTGTTCACAATTTGAGAATTGGCAACTTTGCTAAAGATCTAGAGATGGTGGTAAAGTTTATATCCTGAACTGCATAGCTTTCTGCCAACCTATTAGCGCCATCTTTCTTTTTCTTGCTGTAGCACAGATTGCTCCCCAGTAGCAATTCTAGCCACACCCAAGTCCCTGCAAATTATAAACTGCTTTACTAAGCCACCCCTCCCACCACACATACACAAAGAGAAAATAAATTGTTTTCATGAAAAGCAGGCATGTGAATATAATGGTTCTCAGTACAATACCAAAATCATTCTAGAGATTGCTCTGCATCCCCTAACACTGAAGCCTAATATTCTCTGCATTCTAACATATTTTTCCTTGAACGTGGGAATACATGTGGGGCATAGGAGTTGTAATGGGTATTTGTTGTTTGTTATTTTTCCACCAATCAGCCACACACAATCTTGTTATTTATAGTACACTGCTCTTGCTTTCCAGAAACTCTCCCTCTCTTACTCTAAGTGCTTCAGGAAAAGCACTCCCACCCTGTGACTGCTTAAAACATGGGATGAACACATGACCCATTTCATACTAGTCAGAGCCACCACGACCAGTGATAAGATGTTTGAGCTCTCAGGAAAGCATGTTGTCTCTTTTTTGCTCAACTTGATCCTAGAAGAGTATGCCTCCGGAACTTTCGCAGCCCTCTGAAAATTATTTGTAGAGAGACATCTGAGAATGGAGACACCACAGCAGACAGCAGAGAAAAAATATGTTCCAAGAGAGAAAAACTATGTTCTAAGATGTCATTTACATCTTTATCAAGCTATACCTGAAGCTGCATATCCTTGGGCTTTTCAGTTAAAGGAGATAATGAATCTATTATTAGTATAAACCAGTTTTAGTTAGATTTATCTGTTACTTGCTCAGAAACATACAAAACTATTTAGAAGAGATAGTGGAATAAAATACTAGCCTGAAAATATTTTATGCAAGGAAAAGATGATTTCTTATTAGACACTGTTACTTATTGGATTCTCTAAAATTATTGCCAAAGATGTGCACAAATTTTATGCATAAAAATATGTATTTTGTTCTGTTTTGCTTTTTAATATAATTGAATATCATATGCTCAACAATCAGGTGGCAAAATATTAAGTGATAAATAATTTTGAATTATATCTTAGTTCTTATATCAGATGATACAGATATTATAAATTGGATTGCAAGTGATAGAAAGTATGATATATTACATAGATGATAATCTGCTAAAAGAGTGACAAAGTATACTGAGCTAAAGTGGTTAATAAGCTGATATTTAACTGATCAAACATTAGATGTTCTACGTATTTTCTTATTTCCTCAATTGTGCAGATAAATCTTTGTTGATTCCTTTATTTCTCTGTCCTTTTTTATGTCATTCTGTAAAAGCAGACAAATGAAATTGTGAGGTCATCAGACAATTTGAAGTGTATTCAACTATGGCCTGCTCTAATATTTTGAGAAAGCAGATGGGTCACATTAATGTAACAAACAAACAATAATAAATGTTGCCCATGTCCTTGAAATGTCCTTAAACCCATTCTGTGTTTGAACATTCTAACAGGATAAGCAGTCAGAAAAGGTATAATACCATGTATACCAAGCTGGGATTGATTTTCACAATTGTTCCCATTGCACTGGAATTATCCTTTCAGCTTTACCCTTTCCACATATCCACTAACCTTAAATCATCTCTTTCTATTCTCAGGTCAGGGTTGATATTCAGATTATATCTATAGGCCCCTTATATGCCCAACACAGGAGTCTGGCAAAGATTCGGTAGACACTGAGTTTCACTTAGAAATGTTGATGTACGAATATTTTCTTTCCTAGGGGATTTCTTAATGCTATATATAATATATTGCTTCATCTCTCTCTAATGCATCCTCTTAATTCCTTTTTAATTTCCTTAAGATTTCCTCAGAAGCTTTTAGTACCAGCTTCAGGTTTAGATTTAATTATGAAAAAAGTGAAGAAATAGAGGTCTATTTAAGGAATTGAAATACTATTTCCATAAAAAGTGTTTTATAAAAGCTATAAATGTTTTATAAAAGCTATATTGGGTTGGCCAAAAAGTTCGTTTGGGTTTTTCTGTAAGATGATATGGGAAAATCCGAACGAACTTTTTGGCCAATCCAATATATACACACATAATGAACATAATATATATACACATATACATAGTTAACTATGTATCTATACATATAGTAGTATACATGTAGTGTGGCATATGTATAATGTTTACCTATAATGCATTTAACAAATTAAATAACTTGTCCTTTTAATAAAAATAAACAAGAAGAGTTTTAAAACATTATAAATATGTTTTCTTTTACAAAACATATCTCCCAAGTTAACAATGGTTTGGATATTTCCTTTGACATTTGGTTTGAAGATTTCATGCAGAATTAGAAATCTAAATATCACAATGACAGAATTTAAATGTGGCAGAATATATTAATAATGTCTGTCAACTATTCATGAATAGCTCTTTTATTAGTGAAGAGGTAGTGGTATTTCTCAACTGTTACTCCCTTCAGTCACAAGCTTTAAACTACATTTGTGAAAAAAGAACAATAAATATAGATGCCCAGAACAGAAATCAGATCCTTAACAGTGTTTTAATGCGTTAGGAACTAATGAAATCCTGCTGCAGACTCTGGCACCGTGGAGGAAGCTGCTCAGCTGGAAGGCTTTAAATTAGTGATGGCCAATCTACTCCTATAGACTATTCTTGGGAGACATTGCTTCCTGCTCTGAGCACAGCCAAGCTAAGTGAGAGCACATCCTATGGACAGCCTCCTGGTCTGAAGAACGCCAAGTTCAGCTTAATAAACAAATCCGGCATATGGGCATTAAATACAAAGTTCATTCTTGGCTGGGTAATGGATGTTTTGCAGAGACCATTTTTACATACATAATATTTCATTTTCTAGAGTGAAAAGAGTGGGTTCTGCATGGAAAGTGAAAGGAGAGTGCTTTATTTTATATGCACTTTTCTGCCCTTTCATTTCTGAGTCTGAAATACTATTTTTCTTCATTACATGTTGCTGCATTTAATGAAGAGAAAGACGCTAAAATAGAATGGAGAGGGGAATATTTGCCAGCCTGGCAAGAATCTCAGAATAAGCTTAGGAATCATCATATTGACACATAAGTATTTGGAGATCATAATTATATAATTACACTATATTTATATATAAAGATCATGTACATAAACATATAGAGATGAATATATTACACACACACGCGCACACACACACACACACACACACACACTCAAAGAGCTTTTTTTCCAGCTAGCTTCTGGAACTTTAGCTTTTTTCTATGTTTTCTTATTAAATATTTGATACTACAAGACAATATATATCAAATATATACAAGGTATAAAAAACTATCATAATCTCCAGTATACCTACTCACCAAATTAAGAAATAGACATTATTAAATCCTGCGTGTGTCTCTCTATAAAAATCTTTCCTTCTTCCTCCGCAATATTTAACTATCATTATGAAATTTTGTTTACTATTTCTTTGTGTTTGCGTGTGTGCTTTTAGTACATATGTATCTAAACACAATATGTTGACAGGTTTTTTTATTATTTGCTTGCTTTTAAATTATGTACGATTATATAAACATGTTTACATATTTAATTAGATATTTTTATTAATAATTCTTTTTATAATCATTATTATGTTTCTAAGATTCATTCATGTTGAACGCAGCTGTTGTACATTTATTTTCATTGCTGTTTAACATTCCATTTTGTGAATATACCACAAAAATTTTTTTAAGTTGTAATAGTTTTAGGCTTAATTTTCCTCTCTCATTTTGTTAAATCAATTTTATTTCTGTGGAAAAAATTATAAAAAGATGAGTGACATTTTAATTATCAAATTATCTATGGCTATTGTGAATTGTAAAAAAAGAGAGAAAATATTAGTTTGATTTATTTATAGTTTGATTATGATTTTTGTGTTGTGTTTTTTTTTTAAACTTCTGTAAGTTTTTTTCTAAAGAATACAAGAATACAAAATGAAAAGTGAAGGTCAGACAATAATGAAATAATAAAGTGTAAATGTGTATATATATATATATATATATATATATATATATATGTATGTATATTTCAAAGCCAAATTCTAGGCAACCATCTTGAGTCTTCTGCACTTCCCCCACTGCAATTAATCATCACAGCCTATGAATTTGATCTCTTAGTGTTCTTTTTTAACATCTTCATTTTACTCTACCCATTTCAAATTTCCGCCAACCTTCCTAGATTACTTATAATAACCTTATAATTTGTCTCTAGTAATGCTTCGTTCAATTCTTTCTTCAGCTAAGTCAGAATAATCTCTGTTAAAATCAAATATTGTCTATTTTATGTTTAAAATCCCTTCTTAACTGTAAATGCAGTTTTTGAAAGCACAAGAACTTTAAAATACCTTAAATCTTCCATCCTGGTATAGCTTTGGCTGATATTCAATACTTTACACTTTCTGTTCCATTTTCTGAACACTAACAAACATGGAGAACTCATTGATATAGGGATGCTCACTTGTAACAAAGGACTCAATATTATATCAGGACCATTTGGAGTTGGTCTTACTACTTTGTTGGATGTCTCCTTGAAACTTGGACATGAATGTCACATACAGAAAATTAGATGATGTGTTGGAACTTCATTGAATTGATATGTAGGAAAGAAATCAGGAGATTCAGAGATGTCTGCATTAGAATGAATAAATATGTAACTGGCTATATCCAGCATCTAACTGTCCCCAGTGGTTAGGGAAGGGAACTCCTTTAACAGGGATAATAAAGAATGCACAGGAAGGAAGCACAACTCAGTGGTGAATGTCTCATGCAGGCCAGAATTGATGGTTTGTATGCTACCATCAGTGTGATTATGTGATTCTGGAATGACAGAGGCCAGGTGGTAGCATATTCATCAGAAGAAAGATGGACATAATTATTGTAATGGTCAGACAACACGGTCATTAGGAAACGGTGACACATAGAAGTTGTGACCTCCATCATATTGCCACTCAATTCACTTTTCTGGCCTTTGCAAAAACCAGATGGATAATGGTTAGACCACAATTGACTTAACATAATTTTAGCAATCATGGATTGTTCTGTCAGGTTTTTATCTTTACTGGAGCAGAGCAACACAGTCTCTGGCACTTGGTAAGTGGCTATTGATTTTACAAAGCCTTTTCTCAACCCCCATCAGTAGAGCAAGTCTTAAGGAATTCACTTTTACCTGCCAAATTTTATCAGTGTACTTTCACTGTCTTGCCTCCAGGTTATGTTAATTCTCCTGAGTTCTGTCATAATATGGTCCAGTGCATCTAAATTTTAATGTACACTTAAATCCTCTGGAGATGTTGTCAAAATGCAGCTTCTGATTCAGTAGTTTTGGAGAGGGACCTGAGATTTTAAATTTCCAACACATTCCCTGATGATAGCAACATTATTTAGCAAAGATATAGACAGGGATCTTGATCATCTTGACAACTGGGAGAATATCATGCTGGCCCTCTAAATTAGTGATACTATGCAAATTGAACTTGCTGAGCAAAAACTTTCAAGTGTTATAGATGTGCTAATAAGATAATTGCATGCCAGGAGGTAAAAAATAAACGTTATGGAAATTTAGAGTCCTGCCAACCCAAAATGTTTGCGTTTCTGCGGTTCCAGGCACTTTGTTATCATCTCTGAAGCAAAAGTGAAAATGGTATTATTGCACATCACGTCTTAAGAAAATCCACAAAATTTCGTGGTCCTCTTTGGGTTTTAGAGGCACACCCAGTGATTTTAGGAGTACTATTCTGACTCACTTATCAGGTGACTTGGAAGGCTGCTACCCTCAAATGGGCCCTAGAAGAAGAGAGGGCTTTACCACAGCTCCAGCTTCCAGAGCAAGCGTTCCTGCAACTTAGGCCATATGACCCACCTCGGCTCTGGAGGGGTCTTAGGTAGATAAAAATGCTTTGTGGACATCTCTGGTTTATCTCATTAGGAGAGTCTCAGATAGATAGATTTTTGGAGCAAATTCTATGGAGCAAGGTCTATTTTCCTTTTAAAAAAACAGCTCCTTATATTGTATTGGAATAAATAGAAAAAAAAAAAAAATGAGAACCTGACTGTAGACACTGATTTTCTATGTGACCTGATCTCATTATGAGCTGAGTGTTAATAAAATACACTGAATCATAATGTTACAGAGACACAGCAGAAATCCATTTTAGATTAAAGTGAATCATTCTATGACAACACTAAAAATTGAGGAGTGGTTATAAAAATAATTAAAAATTAAAAGAATAAAAATTACAACCGAAAGAGACAAAAGAATTCACAAAGAATGAACATATAACTGTATCTTTTTTCTTCGTGAAAGAGGGGATTATACTAGATATCTGCCTTCAGCACTAGCAGGAAGTATAAAAGATGAAGGAAGGTGATCAGAACAAGTAGATATGATATAGCACTCTTGTTGAAATATTGCTATTGTTGCACACACACAAATAAGGTGGATACAGAGAGAGACAATGTGGCCTTAAGGGCAGATAACAGTTACAGTACTGCAATTGGAATACCTTGCCCTGGTCCAGCAATAAGGACAGAGAGCTATACCTGAGACTCAGAGATAAGCACAGACCTTTGACTGAGACTAACCTGTTCACAGTTTGGTAATTTCTGGTATCTCGGGAGAAACATTAGGAAATTTTCTATTTCTGAGAGTTTCCTCAGTTGAGAACTCTACAGATTAAGATAAAACAACTAGTCCACATCAAAGATCACCAGGCAAATTGATAGTAAGCTATCTTGTACTAGGCATTAGTAGATATGTTTTAGAGCCCAGAGTACTCTGGATGTGTGAACTGTCAGATGCAGATTATTACAAAACACACATATTAAAAATGTTTAAAGGACTTTTTATCTCATAGATGAGCAAACACTGTTATTCTTCTTTTTGTCTAATCTGTTTTTTAATTTTTATTTTTGTTTAATTTTATTGAAATATAGTTGATTTACAATGTTGTGTTAATTTCTTCTGTACAGCAAAGTGACTCAGTTATACATATATATGCATTCTTTTTCATTTCTTTTTCATTATGATTTATCACAGGATATTGAATATAGTTCCCTGTGCTATACAGTAAGACCTTGTTGTTTATAATCTGTCTTGAATTATTTTTTTTAGTGGTGTAAGATAAGGGTCCAGTTTTATTCATTTTTTTAATTTTTATTTTATATTGGAGTATAGTTGATTAACAATGTTGTGTTAGTTTCAGGTGTACAGCAAAATGGTTCAATTATACATATACATGTATCTATTCTTTTTCAAATTCTTTTCCCATTTAGGTTATTACAGAGTATTGAGCAGAGTTCCCTGTGCTATACAGTAGGTCCTTGTTGGTTATCTATTTTAAATATAACAGTGTGTATATGTCAGTCCTGGCAGTCCCGTGGTTAGGACTCGGAGCTTCCCTGCTAGGGCCCGGTTCAGTCCCTGGTTGGGAAACTAAGATCCTGCAAGCTGTGCAGCACAGCCAAAAAACCAAAAACGCCTCAAACAATGATATTCTTATTAATGAAGAGAAACATTTTTTATTGAAGTATAGTTGATTTACAATGTTGTGTTAACTTCTGCTATACAACAAAGTAATCCAGTTATAGATATATATATATATATTTTTTTAAATATTCTTTTCCATTATGGTTTATCATAGGATATTGAATATAGTTCTCTGTACTATACAGTAAGACCTTGTTGTTTATCTCTTCTATATATAAAACCTACATCTGCTAACCTAACCTCCCACTCCATCCCTTCCCCAACCCCCTCCTCCTTGGCAATCACCAGTCTGTTCTCTATGTCCATGATTCTGTTTCTGTTTCATAGATAGGTTCATTTGTGTCATATTTTAAATTCCACATATAAGTGATATCATATGGTATTTGTCTTTCTCTTTCTGACTTACTTCACTTAGTATGATAATCTCTGGTTACATCCATGTTGCTGCAAATGGCATTATTTCATTCTTTTTTATGGCTGAGTAGTATTCCATTGTACATATGTACCACATCTTCTTTATGCATTCATCTGTAGGTGGACATTTAGGTTGTTTCGATGTCTTGGCTATTGTGAATAGTGCTGCTATGAACATAGGGGTGCATGTATCTTTTGGAATTATAGTTTTGTCCAGATATATGCCTAGGAGTAGGATTGCTGGATCATATGGTAATTCTATTTTTAGTTTTCTGAAGAACTTCCATACTGTTTTCCACAGTAGCTGCACCAACATACATTCTCACCAACAGTGTAGGAGGGTTCCCTTTTCTCCACACCCTCTCCAACATTTGTTATTTGTAGACTTTTTATTGATGGCCATTCTTACTGGTGTGAGGTGATACCTCATTGTAGTTTTGATTTGCATTTCTCTAATAGTGTAATTAGTGATGCTGAGCATCTTTTCATGTGCCTATTGGCCATCTGTATTTCTTTCAGAGAAATGTCTTTTTATGTCTTCTGTCCATTTTTGAATTGGGTTGTTTGTTTTTTTGTTGTTGAGTTGTATGAGCTATTTGTATATTTTGGAAATTAAGCCCTTGTCAGTAATTAAGAGAAACATTTAATAAACACATGAGATGTCTGGAAATGAGAAAGATGTTTGTTAATAAATTTTTTCAAAGAATTAAGAAAAGAATTTTTTTAAAAGAATTAGACAGTATGTTAGACTCAGCTAAAGAGAATATTAGTAATCTAAAAGATTGATCATAGCAAACTCCCTAGAAAACATAATATAAAGACAAGAAGATTCACTGACTACTTTATATGCAATACTCTGGTCTTATAAATTTAGTGGACCTGTAATTGGTATTAACACCTGATGGTGCAAAACACATTTTGTTTTCTTTTTTCAGAATATTCTTGAATTATTTTCAGTTTTTTATTTCATATTATATTTAGCATGTACTTTTCAAGGTTTTACTTAAAAATACTGATATTAGGTTGATTGGGATTTTAAAAATTCATAGATTAATTTGAAGGAAATTGGCATCTTCACAATTTTAAATTACCTTCTTCAGCTAACACAACATGTATTTTCTTTTATATTGGCAATTTTGTTATCTGCTAAATTTGTATATTTTCTTGTAGGTCTTACTAGATTTTTTACTAATATTATATATTTTTAGTTTGAATAGAGTAAATTAAAAAAAATTAGATTCTATAATTGCTTACTGCTGAAATGGAAAAAAATACATAGAGTTTCTTTTTTTCTCATGTATCTTTAATCTGGCCATCCACTCAACAAGCTCATTAACTCATTTTAAAAATGCAGAGCTTCTCTTCACTGACCTTTAGTAATGTAATGGCCTTCTTTGTCTCTTGTTATATTTACTAGCCTGCCTGTTTAAAGTATTAATCTTTAGAGGATGTATGTCCATAATTTTCTTTTTTTCCTTTTTAGTTGTCATTTATTTCCTTCCAGAAATTACTGGGTTTCTTATGTTTTAGATTGATGGAACGTACACTTATGTCCTGTAGAGATACAGTAGGTTTTCTTAAACCTTATCTTCAAGACACTCATTGTATGTACACCTAAATAGTGAAATACAAAGTTTAATTTGAGAAAAGGTAAATAAAGAAAAACCTATTTTATATAAACATATTATGTTTTGTATATATATATTCCAATGTATAAATTTATTTCTAGCTATCTATATCAATCTATAGCAATCCATATGTAACTTCTGATTTATGCATATGTGTACATATATGTACAAATTTCTTTTTCTTCTTTCTTTTTTTCTACACACACACACACATACAAAATTCAATATCTCACAGTAGTCTCTTATCAGAGAGAAACGGTAATAAGGTAAGGTAAATAACGGTTATGGAACACTAACAATCGAAAATAATTTTTCAAAACAACTTAGCAAAATATGTACTTTAAAAGTGTCCAAAAGTTTTTCTAAAAATTTGTGAAATTAAAAGAAACAAAAACTGGAGTAACTATCAAGCTAGGGATTTTACTCTGTATTTCCTAATGCCATTCTTTTCCACCATCCTATTCCACCTCCTTAGGGGAAGAAGAAAGTGGTTACGAACCAGCTACACCATTTAGCATCATTGGCTTAGGAGAATTCTCAAAGGAAATTTATCCTGCAGAAAATTGAACAGAGACAGAGCACTGGCACAAGAGTCTAAGCTATTTCATCATCCGATGGCTTGTTGCCCTGTGGTGTTCCACCACAGTAGAACTTATATTTACTTCTAAATGTAAATTTTCCCTTCCGCTTGTAGCCATGGGAGATGTGTTCAGGATGTTTTTACATGCCAGAATATTATTAGCTCTCTCAGACACAGGGATAGAATTTCAAAGTAGGGAAATTTTCTTTTCCAGCCATCACACTTCTCAGTAACATTTGTCCTCCACCTCCCTTCCTTCTCTCAATATTTCCAGGATCTCAATAGAAAAACAAATTAACTAATTCATAAATGATAATAGTGAGTCAGGCAAAGATCCTGTTTTAGGATTATGTGAATTCTGTGTGTGTGAGAGTATATGTGTGTGAAAAGATCATATAAAGCATGGGCACGGCTTCACATTACACTTTAACAACATTAAACTGTATTGTTACCTACCATGCCTTGATCATTGGTTCTTGCCCACTCTCCAAATGCATCATTTCATACAATTTTCACCCCTACTCCTGTATGTATCCTTTCTATATATTTTCTATTACTTCCAAAGTAAATATTAAGGTCTTTTCCTTTCCCCAGGTTTGAATGATGTCCCCTTATTACCTATCAGATCTTAATCTAAATATAACCTTGGCAAGGCCAATCTCAACCATCTAATCTAAAGTTCTTCCTGCTAGTTTCAATGCCAGTGTCCTGCTTTTGTTTATTTCTTTGTTTTCCTGAAGGAAATTCTGTATACCTTGTAATATTTTTGTCCATTTGCTTTTACTTGTCTTCCTTATAATGCAAGTGCCATGATACATAGATCTTGTCCATCTTGGATACAGTTGTAATCTTAGAAAGTAACATTGTGCCTAATGCATAGTGGCCCCTAATGAAGATTTGTTGAATTAATAAATTAAAACATAAAATATGGACTTTTCAGTCATTGTGGAAAGGATACTATTTAGTTTCATACTTATTTATCCTCACTCCCTTCAAATTATACTACAAAAGTAACTGTCTAGTCAAAAAGTCAGCCCTTTTTAATTAATTTTGTTTTAGTATGGAGGAAACAAAAGATGGAAATGCCGTTAGCAGCATTTAAGCATTTGCAAAGTTTAACACATAATTCCTGAACAAAACAATCTCTTGAGAGACCTAAATAAACTTACTGATCCAAAATGAATTTGAATATTATTAGAAGCATTGTATTTATTCTAAAAAGTTAAAAAAAAAGAAGGCTGACATTTTCTAATGTAGATATGTTAATGCCCCAGTTTTCAAGTATAAAATCTTATTTCCCAAATTTGTGCCTGCTCTTGTTAGCCATTGGCCTGGAAACAAACAATTAGTAACTCCAGAATAAAGGATTCTACGGCAAAAACTACCAGGAAATAACATGCTACCTTTATATGCTTTTGTCAAGAAGGCGTAAGAAATGATTATACTCATACAATACAGTGGAATTTTTAGGTGGTTTTCTGGAGATTTTATGCCAAAATTTTAAGGTTTTCCTTCCTTTGATAAATTTAAAGGAAATAGAAATCAGCGTTCCCATAAAGGGAGACTGCTTCAGTTGACTTGGTATATAGTATTGTGACTAACTTAAGGTTTTAGAAGAAACAAATCAAATTAGAATATTACTGAACATGCAAGCCATCCCATTTATATCTGAAAATATATTTAAGGTCATGCTATTAGTTATGACTATATGGGTCATATAAACATAGACATTTGTCATTTGGTATAGACAGCATTATCTATCTGAACTGATGAGGCTGCAAATACAGATAAATGAAGTTTTAATTAGAGGGTTGTGGTTCTTAAACAGAATTTAGCTGTAACCTAGGAAACCACTGACATTTAGATAAGAGAAATAATAAACTCTACACTGTAAGAAATAATGGGAGTAAAATTTATTTTAAGAAGAAAAACAGAAGCAGGAAGACAAAGAAATTACAAATTGCACACAAGCATAAGCAGCCTTTGATTTGGCGTGTGGAAGAGAGAGGATGATTTTAAAAATTAAATTTCCAAAGAAATCTGTGTGTTTTATGGATTTTAAAACTAGAGTTTATATTTTGCCCAAACTGTTCTTTCTTGGTTAGGAAAGAAAAGAAGCAACCGTACATTTCTAACACTGACCAAGGATTTGGGTTTGATTCTCAATTCAAGCTCTGTTATTAGTTCTGTTACCTTGAGAATGTGCTTAAATATTTTAAACAACAGTTTTCCCCTGTATAAAATATGGATTATAATACATATTTGGAAAGTTTTCTGGGAAGATTATATGGAAAATATGTTTTAGAAAGTTTTCACACTTTTTTCAAAAGATAATAGATATTAAAATATTATAGAACATTACAGTGTTAAAATATTTTGTTAATGTTCTCAACCTTCTTCCTGAAGTATTGTCAGTGAGTACCTATATATTTTTGGTATCTAGGCCAAGACATATTCTGGAACTGTGTGTATTAAGGACCTGTGGAGAACCTCTTGCTGATCTCAGTTCTGAGTATTTGTCTTTTGCATTCTACCCATAGCCTTTCTTATATGACCCTGTGTGTCTTAAGGGGAATTCCTACCTGTATTTCTGGTTTACGTTTTCTACACTGTATATTTGAACATTTTCATAATAAAATGTTAGGTGAAAAATTCACCTTTTAATCCTTCCTACAATTTATAAATTTACTCCATGTATATGTTCAACGTATTTCCCCAGACATAGAGTTTTGTTTCATTTCCCTTGCAGTTGAAAAGGAAAGAGCGTGATAATAAATATGGTGAGAAATAGAACCATCACAATTCTCATCACTGTGTACTTCCCTGTCACTATATTAAACTACATTTTGTCCAAGCAGTAACCCCGCTGCTTTCTCTAGGATGTATGTGCCCTGAAACGTAAGACTGCAAACAATCTTAATACATTACTTATCAGGATTAAAGTTTACTAATAAAAACCTGCTTAAAGACCTTTGACTTTCTCTGCCTACCAATTCAAAGCTATTATTGTCATAAACTCTGTCCAATCTCAACCAGTTTACTCTCTTATAAAATCTGCCTTAAAATTATCTCACCCATATCCTAAAGTACTACAAGTCTTTCCGTTTTCTCCCCACTTTGAGACACTATCTAAGAGTCTGTCAAGGTGGTTTTCTCCCTTACTTCACTAAATCTAATAAACTAAGATTTGCATGATCAATAGTCTTTTTTTTTTTTCCCTAGTTTTTTTTTTTGAAGTGTTAGTCATAGACAACAGAATTATGGTAATGAGTTCAGGGAGAAGATTATATTATTAAATTTAATCATCTTCTCAGCAGTGCACCTGAAACTCTCAAGTTCAAGAAGGTGGTAGAAGCTCTAGAAAAGATGTTGATTATTTGGTACACTCCAGAATTAGAATTATATTTTGTATTTTGGAAATAATCATGCCTATGTGTAAGCCTAGGCTTTAAGAGACATTAGTAATAATCTTGGGAAAGATCTGTACAGTGTGTGTGTGTGTATCACTTTTTATACTTGATTCATAGTAGACGCTCAATAAATAGTAACTTTTTTTTCTTTTTTCTTTTTTTGGGGGTTAACTCTTTTTATTTATTTATTTATTTTTTAACATCTTTATTGGAGTATAATTGCTTTACAATGGTGTGTTAGTTTCTGCTTTATAACAAAGTGAATCATAGTAACTTTTATGATGAATATTCCTTTTATGTGTTGATGTCAGCTCTATATATATATATATTTACTGGCAATAAAAGTAATATGAGTGCATGAGTTCACTGAAGGCTATAACTCTATCTCTTCATCATTATCTAACTTTGTTACAGTTAGATAAATAATAAATATTTTGATGATGATTATAGAAATATGCATTTTTTGTCTGAACATTGATCCCCAAGATCATATTTTATTCAAGCGATTAGTAATGTAGTGCCATTGACTTTTTAAAACATCTAAAGTCCTTTGTTTATTCAGATTTAAAAAAATTTTCCTAATGTCTTCTTCTGTTCCAGGATTTCATCTAGGAGAGCACATTACGTTTAGCTGTCAATCTCCCTAGGCTCCTTTTGGGTGTGACGGTTTCTCAAACTTTCGTTGTTTTTGATGACCTTGTTATTTATCGGTATTCTGGTCACTTATTTTGTAGGATATCTATGGAAATGTGTCTGTTGTTTTCATCATGATTACACTGGGATTATAAGTTTTAAAAAGGAAGACCGCAGAGTTAAGACATTTCCATCACTTCATAACATGTGTGCCAACTCTCAACATGATTTATTACTGATGATATTGACTTGGATCACCTGGATGGTGCAGTGTTTATAAGATTTCTACACTTTAAAGTTTCTCTTTTTTTCCCTTTTCTGTACTGTACTCTTCGGAAGGAAGTAACTATATACAGTTCACGTAAGTAGTAGGGAGTTATGTTACTCCTCCTTGAGGGCAGAGTATCAGCATAAATTATTTGCGTATATCAACATGTATATATACATATCTATAGATATTTCTCTGTGTAACCATCTGTGTCTATATTAAGCTAAACATGAGTTCATATTGATTTTCCCCCTCTAGTCCATTAACACATGGATCATGCTAACTTCCCTCCCCTTGCTTATCTGGAAACTCACACACTAACAGTGAGAAATAGGCACCCACCATCCACTATATTTACTTAACTGTATAATATGATTTTTCTTCTTTAGTCTAGTGATGTGGAGGGTTACATTCTTTGATTTTCAAATGTACCAGTACTTAGAATAAATCTCAAATGGCTATAGTGTATATTTATTTTTATACATTGTGTGCTTTGCTAATTTTTTGAAGATATTTACATTCATTTTTATGACAGATATTGATCTGTAGTTTTCTTTTATACAATGGTTTTATCTAGTTTTGATAATAGGGTAATGCTGGCCTTATAAAATGGGGTATGTTCCCTCTGCTTCTGTTCTCTAGAGGAAATTTTGGAAAATTCATATTATTTCTCCTGGATCTGATTATTTCTAATTTGGAGGTTGTTAATTATTGACTCAAATTTTTGATAGATACTGGCTTGTTCAGATTATCTATTTATCCTTGTGTGAATATTGGTAGTTTGTGTCTTTCAAGTAATTTTTCCAAAGATAGGTAGATGAATAAATATAACATTAAAATACTCTAACACAACTGTTTGCATATGAAATATATTAATTTAGATCTAGCTACAATGATCTGTGAATCTCATAGCGTTTGGAGTATAAATAGAACTGGTGACCTTCTAGGGAATTTAATTCTTGTATGTTTAATTATTTAGAGATTTAGTACTAATGAGATGATAATAATAAGATCTTAGTTGAAATGTCACAGTTATCAACCAGCTTTGTGTGAAAGAAAAATAAAATAAAATAAACCCATAGGCATAAAATGCCCTCCTAACTTTTTCCAACTACTATAATAAAAAAGAGAGAATAGACCTGCAAGAGTGTGGCTATTACCTGCATAATAGCAATTATTAAAATGGTTATATGCTGACAATGGTGAAAATTATCAGAACATGTATATATGCAGGTGAATCTATCCCATTCACAAATTTATGGAAGAATTGTGCAAGTAGTAGGAAATTATTAGCATCCAGATATCTGCCTAGAAATCATGTCTACGTTGTTCTTCCTTTTCCTTTTCACACAGCAAGCATTTCTTTGTTTATGAATTAATCCAAATTAAGTTGAAAAAGTAAGTAAAATGTAAGCTCAAGCTGTACATTGCACATTTTCTTTTGTAAGTATCCAGTACATAGTACTAATATTTTTTTTAAATGTGGTCTACCTTGATAGTTTAGTGAGTGGTTCATTGAAGTGCTCATTATGGAAGGAGGCAAATTTTAGACATATTTAGCTGGTAAAACTGGCTAGTTGAATGAATGAAGAAATGAAAAAGGATGACTCAAGATGAGTGGGATAATAGTGATTGCCATACATTTTTTTTTTTAATTTTTTAAAATTTGTTTATTTATTTATGGCTGTGTTGGATCTTCGTTTCTGTGCGAGGGCTTTCTCTACTTGCGGCAAGTGGGGGCCACTCTTCATCGCGGTGCGCGGGCCTCTCACTATCGTGGCCTCTCTTGTTGCGGAGCACAGGCTCCAGATGCGCAGGCTCAGTAATTGTGGCTCACAGGCCTAGCTGCTCCGCGGCATGTGGGATCTTCCCAGACCAGGGCTCGAACCCGTGTCCCCTGCATTGGCAGGCAGATTCTCAACCACTGCGCCACTAGGGAAGCCCTGCCATACATTTTGATAGAAAATAAATGAGAAAGGAGCTGATTTGGGGGAGAAAAAAGTAAGCTCAGGGTGAGGTATAATAAGATTGAGGCTCCTATGGGCGTTTAGCTGTGTCTATTCAACAGAATTTTGAATATACAACATTGAAACTCAAAGAAGAAGTCAGGGCTGTATGGAATAAGAAATGTGCTTTAATGGAGAACTATGCAATTGTTTAGATCACACATTTCCTGATTTTCTGATTCTGATTCTATGGAGATTCTGCATCTTTCATTGTGTATTAGTCTACTTGGGCTGAAATAACAAAATACCATAGACCGGATGTCTTAAACAACCTAAATTTATTTTCTCACAGTTCTGGAGACTAGAAGTCCAAGGTCAAGATTTCAGCTGGGTTAGTTTCTGGTAAGAGCTGTCTTTCTGGCTTGGAGACTGCCTCTTTCTTTCTTTTTTTTTTTAAATTAATTTTTGTTGGCGTATAGTTGATTTACAGTGTTGTATTAGTTTCTGCTGTACAACAAAATGAATCAATTATACATATACATTTATCCACTGTTTTATAGGTTCTTTTCCCATATAGGTCATAACAGAGTATTGAGTAGGGTTCCCTGTGCTATACATCAGGTTCTTATTAGTTATCTATTTTATATATAGTAGTGTATATAAGTCAGTCCTAATCTCCCAGTCTATCCCTCCCACCCCTTTTCCCCCTTGATAACCATCAGATGGCCTCTTTCTCGCTATGTCCTCACATGTTCTTTCTCAGTACATGCATGTGGAGAAAGAGAGTGCTGTGGTGTTGCTTCTTATAAGGACATTGATCCTATTGGATCACACACCTTTATTACCTCATTTGGCCTTTACTAGTTATCTTTATTGGTTTTGATATCATAGTCTATTTATTTTCTTTACTTATACTGCCTAATTCTAATTAAAATATTTTAATATGAATTTACAAGGTAAGCAGGTATGATTATTTGACATTTTTGTTATTCAGAAGTTGAAGGTAGACATTGACAAATCCCGACAAATGGTGTCTCAGAACACTCAGCAACTAAGTGAAATTTATCTGCACGGAAAGCAGTAGTTTATTAAGGCATATTAAATAGCCTCAGGGTGCATGCATCTGAAGCTAAAGCACAAGGAATTGTTCATCCCTCATGTTTTAGCAGCTGTTTAATGAAAAGTGCCAGCTCAGTGTGTAGTTAATCTATCTAATAATTAATACAACAGCAGCCTGGGACCAATGTGGATATAACTCCAAAGTCCTTGTTCATTTGCAAATTAATACAGAGACTTGCTTTTATAGCCAGTTTGTTACTTGAGAAGGAGACGGGGAGATTTAAAATTCTTAATATTAAGGCTTCTATTTGATCACATTTCATTTGAATAGACCACATAAAACAGAATTTAAAAGGATAATGCTTAGGAGTGTAATATAGAAAATTAATGTCCTTATGGTTATTAAGGTACATGTATACCCCTCAAGGCTAAAGGGAGACCAGTATGTTTTCTGTGCACAAAGTAGGCTAATTTAAGAGCAAAGTTCTTTCTAATGTCCTTAATTATATGAATTCCCTTCATTTACCTGTGTCTATAATCTAGTCAAAAGTTGTCTAATATGTGAAAAAACTGTCAAATTGACTGCTTGATGTTTTTAAAATTCTAATTTAAAGATTTTTTTTCTAACCTTTTAGCTTCTTGGTAATAAACAGTGTAAGATTCTGAGATGCTTTCTAGAAGTCAGTAATTGGAAGTAAATATTAACCGCTAAAAGCACAAAATAATGAACATTGTGAAGGAAAAGTTGGTTTGAGCCAAGAAATATTTTAAGGTTATATAATTAATCATAATTATTCAATTATGATTAATAAACAAGTGTTGCTGAGAATATATCTGAATAAGTCCAAGTCTTTGTACTCAAGACACCCTTTAAAATAATTGTTAATTCATTAAATAATTATAGTTTATGTAATCACTCCTGTGAAAATATATTGTACCCATGAGAAGAGTTTGACTTTTCCTCAAAATGTCAAAGAGATACTATAGGACTAAAAGTTCCATTCCCCAAATAAATAAAAACATATGTTCATATAAAATCTTGTACACAAATGTGCATAGACAAATTATTCATAATAACCCCAAATGTCCATCAAATGATACATGGGTAAATACAATGTAATATTATTCAGCATTAGAAAGAAATGAAGTACTGAAACATGCTATGACATGGATAAACCTTGAAAATATGCTAAGTGAAAGTAGATTAATGATTGCCTAGGGCTATGGAGAGAGTTTGGAGGGGAGGAATGGGAATGGGGAGTTACTGCTAATGGGTACAGGACTTCTTTTTAGGATGATGACAGTATTCTAAAGTCAGATTGTGGTGATGGTTACAAAGTTCTGAAGTATACTAAAAACCATTGAATTCTATACTTTAAATGGTTAATTTGTTTGATATGTAAATTTATCTCAATAAAGCTCTCAAAAAATGGACATTGAGGTAATTGAATAATTCCATTTATGTAACATATATATTATATTGTATACACATATACAAATCTTAAGTGCTCTTTGAAGTAAAAACAGGAAAATGTTATCTTTGACAATAATAGTTCCCTAGAATAAAGAATAAATAAATTTCTAGAATCATATTTAGTTCCAAAAGTCAAATCTAAATATACTCAATAATGGGATTTTAAACTATTCATATTTTATAAGCAATCACATTTTTCTCATTTTTATTATATTTAATACAAACAAATTCAATAATCAAAAGTAAACACAACATAGAAACATAGCCAGAAATTAAACTTCACACACACAAGCACACACACACACACACACACACACAGATTGAGGAAGTAAACAGTAAAGGCTTGGAAAATGTGTTCTGAGAAGGTCAGCCAAACATTTCTGGAAAGTGGCTTGATGAAAGAAATGTCTCTACGCGCAGATATAGACAGTGATGATTGAGGTGATAACCTACCTAAAATCTAATTCTGGTTGTTAAATTTACACAGCGAAAATGTGTGGTGATGTAAGGATAAATAAAATCTTGTTACATAAAAGACAGGAGATTACAAATAAAGTTTTTCTTGAACACACACACAAATAAACTATTTGAATAAACCTGACATGGCCTAACTTCCACATAACATAATAAATTATGACACTCAGGAAATTTAACATTCACTAACTACTCTTATCAGATATGCAGTCCTAATTCAGATTTCCACAATTGCTCCCTTAATGTGATACTCAAGAATAAAAGAGTATGTATTTTATTGAAAAAACATTGTTTAGCCCTTCATTTATTTCCAGTTCAAAATTAATTTCCAGCAATTTTCTGTTGCAAGAATCAATCATCTATTGATATTAAGCAGAATAAGATATAAATTATACTCTAAATATGTTGATTAAACCTCAGATAAAATAATTTTTGAGTTTTTTTGGTGTAATATTTATCAACCGATAGACAATGGTGAAATAACTATAGTTTCTGAGAGAATAAAAGGATACCTGTAAATGCAAATTCTCTATTGTGTATTTAAAAGCTAAACTACAAAAAAAAAAAAAAAGCTAAACTACAAGCATAGTTGTAAATAGTAGTCAAATAATTTCTGCACTCTACATCGTTTTGGGAAAGAGATACACAAGGAAAAAGAAGAAATGAAATAATGAGATAAAGTTAATTGGCTGACCAACAAAAATTTACCCAATTCGTTCATAATGTGACTTCTTTTTTCTTGATAGTCATTGTCATGCAAACTACACTTCAGTTGGTGGACTTACACAAGGTTTACAAACCATATTACACAATATCTTGCCTCCATGACTCGACACCTGTTCCCTTTTCCTGTCTTTGTATCCTTATGGGAATGATCAAGGAGGAAGGGAAAAGTGATAATGTGGGAGAGGAGGAATGCTAGAATAGTACACAAAAGAAGATGAGAAGATACAACTTCCACTCCAGAAAGGGAGAAGTTGGCTTTTGACAAAAGAACATTTCATCTACAGCAATGGGAAGGAAGGCACAGTGTAAATGTAGACAGGTCAATAATGACATTGGTGGGATCATGTAGACATTCTCTAGATTGTGTCTATTTTCTGTGAGAAACTGAAGCTGAAGTCATCAGCTGAGAATGTGGAGGGTGGAAGTTATATGGCTGTTTGAGGTGAGATTAGACATTTTGACATAGGAGTCTCTACAGTGAGAAAGTTATTGGCCTGTGGGAAAGTAATAAGATCAACAGAGAGTGCTAAGGGTCCGCCTAAAGTTAGGAATGATTAATTTAATTGAGGCCAGTTGAATAAGTTGTGAGTTTTTTCTTTAATTATATTCAACTGAAAGAGCACAAGTGTGAAGCAGAAAGTATTGGATTTGACTGAGGTTTTGACTGTTGAGTACTAAGAAGAGAGAAAAGAGCAAGACATGAATGCCTGAAAGGAGGTGATTATCCTAATAATCACAGTGGGCCCTGGATCTAACTGGATCAGAGTTGAGAGAACTGAATCATGTCTGGGTGTACTGAGAAGACTAAGAATTAGGATAAATATAGCTGGATTGGAAAGAATGGGAGTAAGTCAAAAGTTAAACTCTCTAGGAATCAAGGAAGTAGTTCTGTGAACTCTTGTCAACTGCATCTCGTGCCTGAGTTTAGAAACTGTTTTGTTGTTGTTGTTTCCTTTTATTTTTTTAATAATAATAGAGGATAAAAAGAAATAGTCCTGGGCTGTAATAAAGGGAAAGGAAGTACTAACCAACACCCAGGTCAGTGCTATTCCTTGATACAGTAGCTATCACTTGAGAGAGCTTCAGGGAAAATATTCTTGGGGGAGAACTAAATTTCTGTTTAGGTTAAAAGTTTAAGGGAATATTCACAGAAGAGTTTAAGGATATAGGGGACTTTGCTGAGTTCTAGTAGAGAAGTGTGTGTGTGTGTGTGTGTGTGTGTGTGTGTGTGTGTATTTTTAACTTAGCTAACCATTGGTAAATTGAATTTTGAAAAAAATTTAAAAAGCAGAATAACTTTGGAGATCCTGAATGCCTTCTTAAAAAGGAGGCGTGAACAGGTCATAATTAGTCTCTGTAATATAAATATATGGAAGTTTTTTAAAACTTTTTTTTGTAGATACTAATAGATTTTTATTTTTAATATAATTATTTTTGAAATTTGTATTTGAATAGTTGAAGATACACATGAAGTTGTTGGAAAATATATAGAGAGATATTTTCTGCATTTTGCCTAGTTTTCCCTTCTGAATTGTTCTAAGCAACCAAACCCTCAGAAAAGCCCAGCATTTGAGCATCTGGGCAATTTCAGGGAAGAACCTTAAAACCATGGTGTAGGACCTTATCTACATGGGAGATGGTAAGACTGTTCATAGTTTCCTATGGAGATGAATTTGGAATGAAAAAAATCTGTTTCTTTGGAATCAAGAATAGGCTGCAGAATTTAGTGGAGGCTTGGGGTGCCTAACCAGCTCCACAGAAGGACACCAGTCAGTCTGAGTGGGAGCAAAGGTGTTGGTGTTTCTATAGGAACTCCTTTGTTGGGGGTGTGTGTTTGGGGAGGGCACCTAGAGTGCATTCAGTTCAAGCCACAAGCTTGAGACAGATAGAGACTGCTGACCGAAGAGAACTCTGCAAATAAAAACTGAGCTTTGGGAAATACTATAAGCTAACACAAGCACCCATTTTACTGTCAGGCAAGGGACCCAGGTAAGCTCAGTGAAATTAGGAACAGAACTAGGACTAAGCACGTAGGAAAATCCTTGAGAAGGGGAAAAAGTTCAGAGAGAGTTGTAAACATTCATCTCATTAATCTGGCTAGAATTGTACTGACTTTTATAGTTGAAAAGATTAAAAAACCTTGAAACAATGTTATATTTTCTATACCACATAGAAATAGAGACTCTTAAAGGAAATTAAGTTCTACTAGAAAAATAAAGTTATAAGGACACCCATCTGATTTGTATTACCAATTTATACCTGCTATATTGGGGTGAAACATGATGAGATTTGCGAGTTAGCGTCATGGAGCAGGAGGGTCGTGAGTATAACAGTGCTAATTGAAACAGTTTTGATTCAATTTTTTCCCCTTATATCTTCTGAAATTCCTGTTTTCAGAAGGAATTTATATACATTTATATTCCTGTATTTATATTCCTGTGTAAATAGAAATCATGGATCACATTTTTTTTCTTTTAAAAAGGATTTGCATATTTCCTAGATGTCACCTAAGCATGTTGTTTTTCAAGTGTATTACATAGATTCCTGAATGAAAAGCTGTAGTGAAGGTGAAGTTAGAGCTTACTACTATTTAATGATATTGTTGGTGTTCACTCATTAACATTTGTATTAAAAGACTTTTTAATCACACAATATGTGGAAAGCATGCAGAAATACATAAAATCATATAATAGACACTCAGGTATTCATGACCCATATTTAACAAATGTTAATATTTTGCCTTCTTTGCTTCATGTATGTTTTATAAGAAATGAAATCAGATAGAGAGAGCTACCTTCTTCATCTTTCCCATTCATCCTCAGGAAAAAACTGATACACGATCATCTGAAGTTAGTGTGCATTCTTCACAAAGAGATTTTATGCTTTTGTTAAAATGTCAAACCAAGTAGTTGTATTTCTTAAGTGTATTTCAATGAGCATAAATAGTTTATGCTGTCTAAAAACTTCTTTTTTATCATTCAAAATTAGATTTTTGAGATTTATCCATATTGTTAACCACAGCTAAATCCATTCATATGAACTGTTGCATTCTATCGTATCAACAGGCTAGTTTTATTATTCCTTCCCTCTGTCATCCCAGGAGCCTCTTGGCCACCCCTCAGGCCAAAGAGATCATTATCTTAACCGGTCTATAATCTATTTATAAAGCACACTAGGTGGGAAGCTATGTTCGGAAGTACTTAAGTAGTAGTGGAAGTGCTGGGTTGTAGAGTACCTTACCAAATCCTACTCTGGCTAGGAGACATTTCTCTGTATCCTCTCAGAAATTTGATACTTTCCAACTCCTTTTTTTTTTTTTTCCTGCTCTGATGTGTGAAACAGTAAATCATCATGAGTTACATCTGCATTTTCCTATGTAGTAGTGGTACTACTGAGCATCGATTAATGCACCACTCTATGAAATTTAAATTCAATCTTCTCTGAATTAAATGTTTATAACCTGGCTCATTTTTCTATTGAAGTCTTCCCCTTCCCTTTCTAAAAATTGAGATACACATATTCTGTCTACTAGTTTTTGTCAATTTTATGTATTTATAATATTTTCTCCCCATTTATGGCTTGTATTTCACCTAGTATAAGATGGGTTGTCACAGAAATTTGCTGGTTTGTTTTAATTTTAAATTTTAATACGGACTTATTTACGTGGAAGAAACACCTTCGTGAGATTGATAAGAGTGTGAACTCTGAACTCAACTGTCAGGTTTGAACCACTCTGCTTACTAGCAGTATAATTTTAAACATATATAACTTCATGATGCCTCAGTTTCCTCATCTGTAAAAAGTATAATAGTAAGACTTACTTCATAGAGCTGTTAGATTGTAAGAGCAGTATATTTACTCCGGTAGCAGTGGACAGTATATAAATATTGCCATCCTTATATTTGCCATTTTCATCATGGTTTGTGCAATAACACTTTTGCTTCTGCTGGGCCACCAGAAGAACAGTTCTTTGTTAATTTTTTGGTTTGTAAATTTCAATGTTGCTGCAGTTTCATGAATGTAAGCTTAACTTTTATTATTTTATTTTTCAAAATTTCATATAAAATGTGAGGCATATATACAATAGAATATTACTCAGCCATAAAAAAGAACAAAATAATGCCATTTGCAGCAACATGGATGGACCTAGAGAGTGTCATACTGAGTGAAGTAAGTCAGACATAGAAAGACAAATATCATATGATATCGCTTATATCTGGAATCTAAAAAAAGAGTACAAATGAACTCATTTCCAAAACAGAAATAGAGTCATGGATGTAGAAAACAAACTTATGGTTACCAGAGGATAAGGGGGGGGCAGGGATAAATTGGGAGATTGGGATTAACATATACACACTACTATATATAAAATAGATAACTAGTAAGGACCTACTGTATAGTAAGGGGAGCTCTACTCAATACTCTGTAATGGCCTATATGGGAAAAGAATCTAAAAAAGAGTGGATATATGTATATGTATAACTGAGTCACTTTGCTGTACACCTGAAACTAACACAGCATTCTTAATCAACTATACTCCAATAAAAATTAAAAAATAAATAAATAAAATAAAATAAAATGTGGGCAGTTACAAGCTTCCTGTTGGCTTCCCTGGCAGGTAGGTGGAGGTCTGTACATGCTGTTCACCAGGTTCTCTCTTACTGCAGCAGCTTCCTTTCCTTCTCCCTACCTGGCAGGGGCCCAATGCTGTGTCTCCAGTGTTCCCACATTAGCCTGTACCTGTAGGACATGCTGCACTTGTTCCAAGTTCCCCTTTTTTTCCTGGCATCTTTCTCTATAGCTTCTCTATAAATTTAACATCCTTACATAATTTGATTTTTTTCACCATTTTAGTTTTAGTGAGGGTGATGGAGTAAAAGGAGGTCTATTAACTCAGTCCACCATGTTGCTGAAGTGAGACATCTCTCTTTTTCAATCTTTGCTTTTTCTTATTGTTTCTTTAGAACATTACCAAGAGTTGTTTAACATTTAGAAAAGTTAAATTGCCAATAATGGTGTTTGATTCACCATTTAAAGATATCTATCAATATAAGTTGATGGTGGTTGTATTCATTGATGATATATAAATTCATAAACACAAGGTAATTATGTATACACATTGTACTCAAGGATATTTTTCTTCTAAAGCAAAAGCTAGATATATTCTGTTGGAAACAGAAATCAGACACCTTGATAAAGAAACTAATTTTATAGCACCAAAGTTTTTATGGGTTAGATTCAGTTGAACTTTATAAAATTGTCATTTTTGTGAGTCAAAACCAGTTGAATAGCAACAACGTCATAATAATGCTATTAGTCTAACATTAATTAAGAAATTTTTTGGTGATTACTTTTTCACTGAAATGAATTTGATTTAGCCAATTATGAGAGGTTGGTAACTAGTTATAATCGTTTGCCTTTTCTTAAAACGCTGCTCAGTTAAGGAAGCTTTATTCTGTGAGTCATCCAGACTGCACATATTACACTAATGGAATTTTTCTAAAGGAAAACTCTGGCCCATTTACCCACTAATCAGCAATTTTTGATGATTTGCTATTGCCGAAAAATGTAATCCAAATTCATCATAATGTTACTACAGTCTCTCTGTGATCTTTGTCAAATCAACTCTATTCTTTAATCTCATTCTTCCCAAGCATATCCCGGGTCTCAAAGAGCACTCAGAGGACCTTGAAAGACAATAGTAACTTTCTGCCTTTCAAACCTGTCCCTCTCCATAATACGCTTCTTCTCCATCTTCTTCTATGTCTCTTTGAAAATTCCTCCCCCATACTTTGAGGCCCAGCTCATGCGTTTCTTCCACAAATCTTTCTTTATTTCTTTGAGCATCAGTGACTTTTTCTTCTGTGTTCCCAAAATTCATTGCTCACTTATTATTTTCACGTTCTGTCTTCTTGCATATTTATCTTTGATAATGAGTATCTTAGCTTTCTGAAGGCAGGGATCATGGTTTCTTTCATGCATTTGCACACAGTAGGCACTTAATAATTGTTGCAAATCGGTTGAATCAAGAAGAACAGTGTAAACAGTTGCATATCATCTTTGAGGAAATATCAAAATATTTTCCAGTAATGAAATTGAAAATGAAATTGAATATTTTCCAGTAAGCTAGGCTATATTGTTAAAATATAAACTAGATTATTGTTTTAAATAAATAATCAGATTAAAATGATGGAGTCATATAATCCAAGTAATATTTTATTTTTTTCTTCTTTGATTGTATCTTCTCCATTTTAACCTTTTAAGAAAGTTTGAAGCACTTTTGAAAATTGATTTTTCCCCCAAATAAGATTTATACCAAGTCACTGGTTATTTACAAAGCCATGCATTCCTTTTTGGCCACCTATCTAATGTGATATTGTGTGAACAATTGCTTATATCCCCTTGGTTCTTGAATTTCAAAGAACAGCGCTTTGAAAACAAACTGTTTATTTTAATTAAATAGCCACAAAACCCCCAAATCACCAGGCATCTACAAAGCTGTATATTTTTCATACTTTGAGTTTATATTGCATTATCAGGAACCACACAGTGGTTACCTGTTAACTGACATTTCTTAACTAATCCCCAATTACAGAATGATAAGGACATTAAAAGCCTAAGTGAAATGCGTCCTGCTTTTATAACAATGAGAATCAAATCGTATTTTCTTCTATCACCCCTGTAAGCCCAGCCATCGCTGCTGCTACTGACTTCAGACTGCCGACACACACCTTGTTGTCACAGGTCTTTTCACTGTATATTTGCAGTTCTGATTTTAGAAGTTGACTCCATTTTTTGGCCTTTCTTTGTAATGAAATTCTGAATATGTTCACTGCAGATTAATCCACTGTTTTTTTATTCTCAGGAAAAAAATGCAAATGCCGGTCTGTTACTTCTCTGTGTGATGTTTGAAAAACTGTATGTCGAGAGAGCCCTCTGCACTCTGCTGGCTCCAAGTTTCATGCTAATATTTCTTTTGTGAATTATGTTCCTTAGGCTGTGAACTCTTGGATTAGTTTTGGTTTCTAGCAATTTTCCCCTTCTTTTCTGTAAAGTAGATGCTGTCAAAATAAAAGCCTCCATGCTTTATTATAAAATCCACTTTTTGTGAAACTTTTTTTTAACAAAAGGGTATATTTTCTCTTATGCCAATTTTTTTCCCATTAACTATTACTGTCTTGCTCTTTCTTCTTGCTATTGCCAACTCTTCAATATCATTCATTCAATCTTGTCAATATAGTCTTTGCATAATCTACAGAATAACTGAGACTGAAAATATATAATGAATCCAAAACTGTTTCTGGCACTGGGTTAGATATCCTAATAATTAGAAAAACCATGCTTATGCTAAGGAATGCTGGTTTATTTTTTTTGGTGGCTCTGTGCATGCTTGAAATGTTCTTCACTCCATTTCTCACCTACCCATCCTGACTTTTTGGCAAATCCCACCTCTAGGTTGGATTAGCTTTTCTCTTCTCTGTGTTCTCATAATTCCTTGTTTATAGATCTATAGTTGTAGTGTGAAAGTGTTTCATGAAGCTGAACTCCTTTAAGACTCTGCCTGCATCTTAACTATCTTAGTTTCCCCAGATTGTTGCCCAATTTGGGGTGATATCAGAATAAAGTAATTCCTACAAAACCTTGCATTCTGCAAAATCATGGACTAAAAATAGCAGAGTTAATGGGAGAGTGAAAGTTGGGTAAGCCACTCAATGTCAATTTGAGTTTGTAATCAAAGCACTAACAGAAGACAAAAATTGTATGGATTTGTAAGGGTCTGGTTATTAAATTTTGCTTCTAAAGCATTTAAGAAGTAATATCAGATTTACAGTATATAGAATAGACCATAGTAAAAAATAAACTTTACTTTAAAACTAAAAGCTAAGTTTATCTTGATAGAGTGAGTGCAGGGTGGGTTTGAGGCTGCTGTTATGAAGGCAAGAGGAAAATCACAAAGTGCATGGAGAACAGAATAAGCCAATAAATACTTTCAAGACTGAGTACGCAGCCAAATATTACAAAGATGAAAAATGTGGGGTGAATTGCCATTGTGAACAAGATTATATTTCTCCATTCAACACGCAGCTGTGTCAGCATGTTTAGCATTGATGTGCGTTCTTGGCAGTATCAAAGGTGAACCAATCTGACTTCCGAATTGTACTGACATCATCCTTCTATTTATCAATTATGTATAAACTAACTTGTGCTACAGAAATATGCTTCATAGTATATTTGACAAAGAGAATGCAATAAATGCAGTATTTCCATGGGGGGAAAAATTCTTAAACTCCTTAATTATGAAGTTTCTTATAATTTAATAAAACTGAATTTTCAAGGACCATGGAAAATTTACTCACTGAACTCACTGAAATTTACTCAAGTATTTACCTTGGCTGCTATGCACTCTTCCTGAGATTAACAAAAGCTTGGAACCCTTTTCTAGGAAATGCTGCACATTCCCGTTCAGAAAATTAGATGGAACGGATATTTCAGGATTAATTCCTGAATAATTTCGCACAGTGTTTGATAGTGGTTGGTCCACTATTGTAGTTGTAATACATATTGATATGTTGAGAATATTTCATTTGATTTGGTGGGAACCTTTTCCTTGGTGAACCCAAGATCAGAATTATTAGTATGCTGTATATATCAATTTGAATTGGTGGAATGCTTTTCTTCTAGTGCTTTTGAGCCCAATTTACTTTTCATTGGCTCAGAAATAAGTTCAGTAGATAAGACAGGCATTTGCATAATGGTCAGAAAATCTGCACAGCTGTCAGAAAATATGACAGAATTCTAAATCTGACAGCTAGTAGGTACCCCAACAGTTCAAGTTTAGGCAAGTTCATTCAGCAAGCATTTTTTGCATATTTACCATATGCCAGGGAACATAAAATACTTGGAAGAAAGATGATGAATAGGAGAGAGCCTCTCTCCTCAAGAATCTCACAAAGTAAGTGACTAATAAAGGTTCCAGGCCAGGTTTTTTATTAATTCTGTATATGGATTTGGTTATCATTCTCTTAAAAAGCACTTTTCACTTTTACACTATGCTGAATGAAAATAAATGCCCAGATGTTTTTAGTATAAATATATCTTTGCGTATTTGCTTTTCTTAAGTTCCTGGGAATGCAGCCAGGCAGAGTCAAAGTTGTTCAAGCAAAGGGACCCACATCATCGTCTCTGTTGGAGGAATACCTAGGTCTATGATTTCAGACAATTTGCTTCCCTTTCAAATACATAGTTCTCTCACTTTGTGGAATGCAGACTTGGACCAGGTTACCACTCTTTCCTTTCAGTATAAGAAGCTAGGCCTCTGTTAATTTCCTTAAAGACACAACTTGTATCACTGTCTGGAAATTAAATGCCATTAAATTATAGGTTTTCAATCTGCTAACATTTTGAAAATAAGCAGTTAAGTCAAATGCCTCAGACTGCAGAAAGAGGGATTATAATGTCAGCAAGGGGGTATGTTTTTATAATATAAACATAATGGTGCAATGTGCTGGAGGTTGTGTGCATGGTTACTGCCCATCTGGGTTTCATACCGGCTGCCTATTTATTATAATAAGCATATTATAGGTATACATGTGGGCAGTTATAAACTTGTACACAGAATACAAGTAGGTACTTACGCTCTTGCACACATCAAAGTACTTCACATGAATGAGCTCATTTTACATTCACAACCAATCCATGATAACTGAGTTTTTTTATGTTTTCCTTAACTTTTTAAATGCATGTTTATTTTTCAATGCACAATTAAATATATATATGTATAAAAAATTAAAAATAAAAGGAAACTCTACTTAAGATGGTTATTAACTTAAAATTGGAACCAGTGAGTCCATTTAAAATAAGTATTGCTTCTCATTATTCTAGAAATTAACACAATCACAGGGCAGAAGAGCAGTTATTACAAACATTTGACTAAACTGTTGAATGTGTCCAGATTGTATTGCACTGAACACATTTATTAGGGACTCTTACTTGTAGAACACTGTGCCTATTTATCTTATCCTATCATCTCTTGGACAACTTCACAGTATATGCCATAGGAATATGTCATTACAGACTTTTTTTTTCATTGGTGTATAGTTGTTTTACAATGTTGTGTTAGTTTCTACTGTACAGTGAAGTGGAGTTCCCTGTGCTATACAGCAGGTTCTTATTAGTTATCTATTTTATACATATTAGTATATATATGTCAATCCCAGTCTCCCAATTCATCCCACCTCCCACCCCCCACTTCCCCCTGTAACTATTGTTATTATTTTTATACCCATTTTATAGATGAGAGCATGAAGATTAAAGAATTTAAAGTAACTTGCCTAAATTCACAGAGAGCTTAGATTTGAACCAAGGCAGTCTAAATCCATGCCCTGTGCACTAACCTATATAGTGTGTCTGACATAGAGTAGATAATCTATTACTCACTAGTATTCAGCTAATCTTTTGTAAAAGTTGCTGATTCCGGAACAATGTGCAATTATGTCTGTGATGACTTGAAGTGGAACACCTGTGCGGACAGTTTATGTATCTGCTGTTTATGTTATGTCTACAAGTCAGGTGAGGAATCTTGAGGCTGTTGATGGTTTCAAATTGAGTACTTGAAACAAGCAGGCAGTGATGGCATTACTTATTGAGTATGTATGGAAGCCTGAAAGTAATCAATAGACGTAGGGATTCTAAGTTCAGTTAGGATCAATGTCAGAAGTTCTCAATCAGACTTAACTGACTACCCTCTATGTGTATAAAAAGCTGATGTGGAATGCACTGAATACCCAAAGAGCAAAATCTTTAGTCTCAAGCTAAGAATAAAAATAGATAACACTATGGAGAAGCAACATTATTGTTAAAAAAATATAAATACCTGAAAAAAAACTTGAGTTTAAGGTTATAATACAAGCAGTATTACAACACAATTCATAAGTAATTGTCTGATTAATTGTATAATTAGAGAATCTATAAGTAGGGAGAGATTACCTTAGTAAAATGCTCAGGCAAAATGTATACAAGTGTTAGAAAGTAAGTCTGGGTTGGATTTTTATAGGAAAGGAAGTTAAAATATTACAAGCATAACTAATATTTATACAATGAAAATGATTTTTTGTTTTTAATGTTTAAATAATTATTATAAATAGAAGACAAATTACTTGAAGATAAGGAATATATGATGTAATTAGTGGCTTTGCTGAAATGAAGGCACAAATTTTATGATATAAATGTATACCATATGTTTTACACATTATCCATTACAATTGTATCACCATGTTCCTATCTGGAGATCTTGTGACTTGTGAAAAAGGAAACCATTTTAAGGGTGAACTTTATGGTAGTTTGTCAAGGCAGTAAGTGGTTAGTTTGGGGAATGAATATCTTTCACAAGTTCTTTTTAAATCCTACAGATATCTGTTATTGCCTTTTTAGGTCTGCAATTTAAAACACAATGTTGCAGTTTTACTGGACCATGGTTGTTTGTCTTCAAAGTTCTTGCAAGAGATGTGGGTATTAGAGTTTTTTCTCATTCTCTCCTGGAGGATATTATTCTTCTACCTTATCAATATGAAAACATTCAAAAGCCGCCAAGAAAGGGAATCCTCAGTTAATCAAAAGCTGCACATGTATTAGTATGGCATAAATATTTACCTCTTTATGATCACGTCCATTTGTACTCTTCCCATGCTCTGTCCATATCTCAGGGCACAGTCCTCATTTAAACCACATTTTGAAAGCATCTTTGTCTACAAGCACCCTTGTCGACTCACTTCCTTGTCCACTGCATTGGACTAGATTTGACCAATACAGTATATGACACAAATACATAGGGCAGGAGGATGGGAAAACCTTTATTATCTTCTTATGCTTCTGGAAAGTGTGTGGTTCCATCCCCCACTGGGCAGGCCTTCCCATTTTGTTCTCAGACCCCACCCGGCAGCTTTTGTCTTAATTCCAGCTTCTAGACTCAAGTTAGAACACTGTTGCTCCTTTCCTGTCTCCTAGTGCATGAAGTTTTGCTGCTTCCCACTCTTGCTAATTTCTCAATTGTTGGGATTATTAAATTCCTCTATTGAACTACCTAACATAGGCTTTCTTTTCTGTCTGGATCCTGATGTAGGTACCCATACTTCTTTAATGGTTTCTGGCTCGGGAAGCAGAGACAGCTGTCTGAATTGCTGCAATTCTAAAGTGTGTTATGACTAAGAAAATTGAAAGAGATAATATACTTTTTGAGCATTCCATAGACTAGGGTGCTGGGCAATGAGAAGTTCAGGAAATCATGAATTAGATTATAAATGACTTTTAATATGAGACATTATGATAAATTTTATAGAATACATTAGATCTATTTCACTCCAGATCTTTATGGAATAATGAGATATAAACACAATAGTAAGAGAACCAATTGAGTGAGGATCTACTAAATTAATTTGCACTAAGGAATTAATCATTCCTCTTGGAATGATATCCCAAACTAACTGTATATTTGTAATTGTTGAAGGAAAACTATTATAAATGGAAAATTTTAAGTAAAATCACTAGATTCATAATCTCTTTTTTTCTCTTTCTCTGAAAAATTACCATTATAGGATTCAGTAAAAATCCTTAGACCAAGCAGATAAACTATAGTAAAGATGATGGTATTGGACTTTTCTCCTTTCTTGCGAGATATCTGTAACATGATTTACATACTCAGTGTGGAGCCTAAGAAGTTTCCAAGAAATATCAGTCAATACAATGCCCTCCCTCGGCACACATATCACTTCCATTTTTAAATTAATGGTAGAATTAATGACACAGAAGGTACCTGAATGAGAACAGTTTTATAATTGAATCTGGTTTTTTTCCTTAAGAAGTCATCCATTGAATCTTTGTGATAGATTTTATTATTTTTCTAAACATTTCCTGCCCCTCATTTGAAGATGAGTATGAACTCCCATGCTGTCAGTCTCAGGAGTAACCGTGTCACCTGCTTTCGCCACTAAATGAGAGTGACAATGACATGTTATTTTGAGCAGAAATTTTAAAAGCAACCTTCTTCGTTATATGCCACTGACAATTTGGGGTTGTTTGTACAGCACATCCTATACTATCCTGATTGATACAATAATTCACACAAAACTGTTAAGTATGTGTCAGAAAACTATCATTAGACCTAGATCAGACCCTAAGTTTCCTCAGTGCAATTGGACAGTTTACTTAGACTTCCTATCTGAAATGCAGTAGAGATGTGTTAAGGCTGGTTCTCTCTAAATTTCTTTCATTTATGAAATTCTATGATTCTATCCCAACTGTGAAGAGGCTTACCATAAATAAAATTAAAGAAGAATTTTATCAACAACTGTGCTTAAGAAATTATCTCTTTTAAAAAATAATTCTAGTAAATTGTTTTCTATTATAATTGGCATTATTTAGAATGCTCTAGGTTTGTCTTTAAGACCAGTTCCAGATCATTGTAAGAGTATGTGATCAACAACTTAAAAAACTGGATATTTCAGAGGGCCTGTTTTAACTTCTAACTGGTAGAAAAGATACCACTTGCTTAGAAGTGACTTCTAAATGAAAACTGAATTCAGATATATATACCTATGAATGTACCTCATTTAACAGTATTGATTCTAAAATTTATATGAACTCTATATTAAGATGTATATATATTTAAATAAAACAAGTACTTAGCTTTACACATAATTAATATGGAACTAGGCTGAAATTTCTATGAGACTGGTCTTTTTACAATTCTTGATATATAATAGGTACTCATTGAAAAATATGTTCATGAATGACATGAGGCCATATTATGTAATAAAAATAATCATCTCCGATTTTGTACATAATTATGTTCTTTTGAGCCTAGAAGAAAACAAAATTAAATACTGTATCAAGGATAATGAGTTAAAATAAAATAAGCTTCTAGCACTAATTCATTAATTGATTTATTCATTGATTTATTCACTCATACATTTATTCACTCACTTCACAAATATTAATTGAGCCTTCTATTGCTAGGTGTAATGCATTAAATACTGTGGATACAAAAAAAAAAAGAATAAAAAATTGGGAAAAAACCTTACATTTGGAAAGGATTCATTGAAAATCATGAAATGTTATATTATTTAGAAAATAAATACATGTACATTTTTATGAAAAGCATTACACAACCAAAATACTGGTAGTTACATACATTTGTTTTGACATGCTCTTCTTAATGGTTGCTTCACATGAAATAAGTGGTCTCAAACTCTATTTATGAATTAATTATGTTGCTGCCTAAGGAATAAAGAATCAATTATTTCATCCCTAATATATACTTTCTACAGTCACCCTAATGTGAGCCCCTATGATGCCTTTTCCCTGCATCTCTAGACTCAAGGTCAGTGATATATGGAATTCCATCTTTCTTGCTGATGGAGAAGGGACATAGGTCATGTGTAGAAAATAATCATTTGTAGTATAGCAATCAAGTAACAGAAGCTGATAGAAAATAAAGTGAATGGTAAATTTTAAGAAATATTTGAGATTGGATTTGTAATTTTTGGTCCATGCATATGGTTATTGATCCATGTATATAAATACATAAATACACTGACTTGATATTACTGTAATTCTTTAAATTAAAATCTTAATAATAATAAATAATTCTATTACAAATTAAATAAAACATGATCAACATAAACTAGATTTTGCACCCTCATATCTTTCTCTACTTTGTATCTGTTTTTCTTTTCTCTATTTTGAAAAATCCTCTCCAAACCCCTTTCTCTCATGAATTCTAACCAAATCATTTACAACTCAGTTGATTTGCTGCTCCTCTGTGTGCCTTCTTTGACTGTCTTCTATTTCCAACCAGGCAAAGAGAGACGTTTCTTCCTTTCTACTTAAAATTATGTATTATTTCCCAAATTTTCCTTATAGTCTATGACATTTAGTTGTACATTTTTGTGACTTTTCCATCATTCCTACTCTATTAATCATCTACAGGAAGACATACTTCTTGGTTATACTTATGCATGCAAAAGATGAAACAAGGGTAGATGGAAGATATTCAGATATTAGTCCTATTGGAATAAAAAAACAATTCAACAACATTTTAGGTGAAAGACCTGTTTGATAATCATTCTTAAAATGACAAATTCCATTTATATACCCCTAATCAAGAACCCATAGTCCCTGATGTCTCCTGAAAATTTCCATCTTATTACCTCATTAAACATGGAAAAATTTCAAGCCCTTCTTATTCTAATCTTCTCTCCTGAACTTGAGGTTCCATGGATATTTACTGATTTTTGTTCATGATATTATCAACATCCTTTTTTTTCAATTAAACTGTGGGGATTTTCCTCAGCTTCTCATTTCTTTTTACACCAACTAAGTTGAATATATCTGTTAAATAATGTGTTTCTCAGTTCTATCCTTTCTGAATTTCATGTCCTATATAACCTACCGGCTTAAAGAATTTTCTTCTAATTTCTAGTTTAGATTTTTGGAGTAGTCTTCAAAGTGGTTTTGCTCTTGCCAATTCAGATTTTTTCAGTTTTTCCCAATGTGATGGAATTATTCCCTCCCGAAAACATAATAACAATCTGACCGCTCGTTTGAATTAGGCCTGTCATTTATTTTTCATTGTCAGTAGAAGAGAGGACAAATGGCTTTGCCTGATACATAACTTTTACTTCCAACAATATCTCCAGTCTCATCTGCCACCCCATCCCTTTGACTAGTGTTCCAGACATAGCTCCACAGTTCAAGTTTCCTGAAAGATTAATGCTAAGCCATGCCGAGGCACTGTGAATTTCTTCCTCATTTGTATCAGTATTAAAGTGGACAAATACTTTTACCGGAATATGCATCATGAGTATTTGTTTCTATTTCTACTTTCCAGAGGAGTCTGTGAACTTACTGAGCATAGTGACTGTATTTTATTCTTATTAATTTTTGTATCCCCACACCTAAGGCAGCGTTTTGTACATGCCAGGCACAAAATCATTGACTAACTGAATGGTTTTACACACACACACACTCACAATATATGTATATACATATATATACTCATACATATTTACATATACATATATTTACATATATAGTATATATGTATACAAATATGCAATCTATTATGCTTAATAACTGATTTACTAGATGAATTATCATTTTTGTACATTTATATTATCTTAACTTTTTAAATGATAAACAAAAAATTATTTTTCCTCAAAAAGGAGAAAAGTGAGTTTTTAAGTGTAGTCTACTAGAATATTAACTAAAGTGTATTATTTCAAAAGCCAATAACAGAGTTTCAAAATATGGTTAGTTAGCCAATCATTTTTTCTGACATTTAAACTTACTCTTATAGGAGGAAACTGCTCAAAGAATGTTGGCAATATAAGTGGGCCACATTTCTTTTTCTCTACTTCTGACACTTCGTAAGTTTTCTCATCTCTAATAAAGTCCTCAGTCACAGACTACACTTAATACCGTAATTTGCATATTGATTAGTAATGACATTATCAAATATGCCATACCCTTTCTATAATGCTTATTTGAATAACTATCAACAATAAAAGAGGTCATTAAAATGTGACCTTATTAAAATGATTTTGATTTTGTTAATAACTGATTCGATTTCAACACTCTTTCACACAACATCATCTGATACAGTAAATTTACTCACATGAATTTTTATGTTATTAGTTATAGAAGAGGAATGAAAAAATACACAGTATAAAGACACACTAGTAAACTCCATTTGCCCTCTCTCTTGTTACTCATATTTAAGTATTTGAAAATAAAATTTCATGCAATGTCAACTTATCTTGCAAGAAAAGTTGTTTATTTTTCCTGTCTTTAAATATTAAGGTTTTGAAATGGTTTTCAGTAAATAACAATGTAGACTAGAGTTTCTTATATGAAGATCAAGGACCAAAGGGTTTCTTGAGCTCAATGAAATTATGTGAAATTTATGTGCATATGAGTAGAGGATTCATATCTAGTCTTTCAAATATTCAGAGGAGCCCATGGCTCGAAGTTTAACATTCACAGGTTTACACTAATAAATATTATACATTTAACTATTTTCTTGACTATAAAGTTTCAACATAACTTTTGCTGTTATGCAATTGCTTTATGGAGCTTTGGGTATACTATTTAAATGTGCTTTACTTTATGTATAGAACTTCATGCATTCTCTACTGATTTGAGAAAAAGTCACTACCAAGGAAACTTGGCAGTGAGATTGTAGGAGGAAAGAAATGACAGAAATTTTTATTGAAAAGCATCTTCTATTGGTCAGGCATTGATGTAAGTGCTTTACATATGCTATATAATTTCATTCTGTCAAAGATGAAGCTTGACACTAAAGCAGTAAGGATAGATTTTTTTTTTCAGTAATACTATCACAGTAGGGAAGAGACTCTAGCATGAACTGAACTTAATTTTGCTGAAACAAAAGGCTGGAGACTGTTGAAAGACTGGGGTGCACTAAGGGAAAGGCACTCAGGAGGAGTCTTAGGGGGGTTGGTTGATGTGACTAGGCCACCTGGATTTGTTAGTTGGAGTTTATCCAGAGGAGAAATAAACTTCTTTCTTTATAACAGGAGGCAGTGGTGCAAATTGAAACAAGGCATCCCTGGAAGTTAGCCTCTTGTCCTCCCACAGGGACTGGGAAAGGAAGGGTTTTCTTCCTATGTTTGCATTTCAAAGAGTTCTTAGGTCCCTGAGGAAATAGTTCGGGGTGGTAGTTTTACATCTTTCAAAAGACAGAGTAAGGATTTATAGTTTCAAGCTTTCTAAAATAACTGCTGGAAGAGGGGGTTCAGGAGCCTATCTGCCTATCGCCAGGTTTTGGCTGGAACAAACAGTAAATGCTCCCGCCAGCCTCGAGTTGTCTCTTGCAGGCATTTGAAGGAAGGGCTGGGGTCATCCCAGGGACAGGTCTGAAAGCTGTTGGAAGCCATGCCAGAGTTTGTCATTTCTTAATGCAGAGGTTTGGACGGAGTCTTTATGTGCCAAGAGTTCTGAAGTTCTCAATCCACACAACACTTTGGAGAACTAGAGTCAAGAGAGTATTTTTCCTGAGGCTTTGCTGTTAGAAATGCTGAAAATTATCAAGTGGAAATTCAAACCTAGGTATGTCCAGTTCCAAAACTTGTGCATCTTTCTGCTATACCACATCGCTTCCACTTAAAATTCAATCAGTCTTTACCTCCAGATTCAGAATTGAAGCAGAGACCTTTAGAGTAGTTTTATTGTAAAATGTAAGTCTAACGCACGTATACATATTTAACACATAGTAAGAATTGAACACCCAAGTGTTCATTATATACTTTAAGAAACAGAATTTTATTAGCACCTTAGAAGTTCAATGAGTTCCTATCCCAGACCACAGCCCTGTCCCTGTACCCCAGAGATAACCACACCAGGATTATGCACTATTCATTCTCTAAGTTTTCTTATATATTTTTTCATATATCCCTAAACCATAGATATCTCTGAACCATATATTTTTTATTTTAAAGATTTATATAAATAGTATCTTATGTACATAGATTTCTGTGATTGTTTCTGTTGTTCAATACCGGGCTTTTTCTGGTCTTATGTATGTTGATACCTTTAATTATAGTTCATTTATTTTTTTTTGTTGGAGTATAATTGCTTTATAATGTTGTGTTAGTTTCTGCTATATAATGAAGTGAATCAGCTATATGTATACCTATATCCCCTCCCTCTTGGACCTCCCTCCCCCCCTCCCATCCCACCCATCTAGGTTGTCACAGAGCAGCAAGCTGAGTTCCTGTGCTTTATAACATGTTCCCACTAGCTATCTATTTTACACATGGTAGTGTATATATGTCAATCCTAATCTCCCAATTTGTCCCACCCTCCCCTTGCCCCCTGTGTCTACATGTCTGTTCTCTATGTCTCCATTCTTGCCCTAAAAATAGGTTCATCTGTACCATTTTTCTAGATTCCACATACATGCGTTAATATATGATATTTGTTGTTCTCTTTCTGGCTTACTTCACTCTGTATGACAGGCTCTAGTTGCACACAGTATTTATCCATTATCTTGTCAATGTACATTCCCCAAATCATAGAATGTTTTTTTTTTTAAGTACTTTTGCCTTTCAAATTTAAATTTAAAGTTCATGTAAAGTTGACAGTTTATAATTTGAAGTAAGCTTCCTTTTCTATATTCAGAACTAGTCATTTCAGTACCAATTATTGAATGGTCCATCCTTTTCAAATTACTTTGCAATGTTGAAATAAAATAAATATTTTTTAACTATTATAAGCATAAATAAAATTCCCATACTTATGTTAGTTTGTCAGCTCTCTGTACTGCTCCATCTGTCTGTTCATCTCTTTCTGTATCGTTTGATAAGTGTCATAGCCATTTTCCCAAATTGCTGTTGGGGAGTTACTGACAATTTTTGGACTTTGTAGTCCCAAATAAGTTTTAGATTCAGTTTGTCAGAACAGAGTCTTTTTGCCTTTTATTCCCAACAAATGACTTTGTAGTTATTTTGGTCATTGGTGAGTCATTTTTCTTTCAACCCTATCAGCTTTCTTTTCAATAAAATTGCATATATGCTTTACTTACTTCACAAGACTTATGTGGAAATCTAGTAAAGTAATATAGAAAACCCAAACTATATAATATGTAAAACACCATGAATATTGTTGCTGAAAGAACAACATATTTATTTATTTATTTATTTATTTATTTATTTTTGTGAGTTATAAGATACATACCCCTCACGCGCCCAATCTTACCCTCCCCAGCCTAAACTGTAATACAGATACCACTATTTTAATATCAATGGAAGGCCTGTTAGAGCTCATTTGTGCCTATGCAAATTTACCATAATTTTCCCTATGTATTTAATGAGAAACTATCTTTTTAGTTCATAGATTTATACTAATCTTCAAATTTAAAAGATAGTCTGAAGAAGTCTGTAAGCTATCAATTCACAGGTTAATGGAGAACAACTTAGGTCATCTAAGAATGAGGATTTTAATTAGCATTAAGTTTTCGTAAGGACACAGGATTTAGATTCGGCCTTAATGGTGAACTAATTGCCTAACTTTGGCTAATGTGTTTAATCTTTTTGAGTGTCAGTTTCCTAACATATAAAACAAGGATTGTAATAATATTGACCTCATGCTGTCATTGTGAGAGAGACATGAGATGTGAAAAAAGAACTTGTATACTTTAGTGTGTTATTTAAAGCATACTAGTAATTATTAAATTGTACATGTAAACTTGCCATGTTGTATGAGTCAAAACAAACTTTAAGTGCCCCAGAGCAATTTGCTTTTGAAAGAAGTCTGGCAAATCTCTTTAGAGAGCAAATAATCATTTTGTAACCCAGATAAATCCATGCAATTTGAATACACAAACTGAAATTCTTGATTAACTATTTTCTTAGGATGATTCAGTTATTTACTCATTCTAAAACAGTTTTAATCTACATAAGTGGGAAACATTTCAGGTTCTGGGTGTAACAAGAAGAATCAATTGAAGCATTAAAAGAATCTCTAGAGACCATGAAACCAACAAATAATTAGGTACTCATCTATAAAACCAGTCATATGTTATGAGTATTAGGATTTGTTGTACTTTGATTTAGAAATTATATTTTGCCTTTTCATTGAAGGTTAACATCACTATGAAAATTTCTTCAGTTTAATAGGCAAGCAAATGTACAAATCAATAAATGTTTTCTATTTCATATATGAATACATGAAGAGGAGAGGAGTTAAGAGAAAATATAGAAAGCATAAATGTCCTTATCTTGCATAACAGAGATTCAATCAATATTGTCCAAAATTGAAATATGGATTTTAAAAAATGATTCAACTTACTGTCTTTCATAATCGTTGTTACTTAAACTAGAAGAACTTGTTAAAAAACAGTATTTCTTGTGGTAAAAAAATCTTTATCTGAAAATGTGTGCATTTTCTAAGATTCTTCTGTTTCTGATTTTCAATATGAATAAGCATTGTTTTCACATTTAATAAAATATATAAATTTAAAGAAAGCACAGGTTTAATTTTTGACAGTAATGATATCTAACTATAAGGAATAAATTCACACACTTTTTTTTAATTAATTAATTATTATTTATTTTTGGCTGTGTTGGGTCTTTGTTGCTGTGCGCAGGCTTTCTCTAGTTGGCGGCAAGCAGGGGCTACTCTTTGTTGTGGTTCGCGGGCTTCTCATTGCGGTGGCTTCTCTTATTGCAGAGCACGGGCTCTAGGTGAGCAGGCTCAGTAGTTGTGGCTCTCAGGCTGTAGAGCGCAGGCTCAGTAGTTGTGGCGCACGGGCTTAGTTGCTCTGTGGCATGTGGGATCTTCCCGGACCAGGGCTCGAACCCATGTGCCCTGCCTTGGCAGGCAGATTCTTAACCTCTGTGCCACCAGGGAAGTCCCAATTCACACACTTTTAACAATAAAAATCATACATTTTTCTTGAAGTCATGCAATTCTGCTAAAGAGAGAATAAGAGAAACAAGACATTAATTTTGTATATTTTTCTCAGTCTTTTTGGAAAACTCAATACTCACATGTAGCTGAATTACATTGTGACAATACTATTTCTAATTACTTTGGATACTAAATGGCCAATGGTTTAAAACATGTAAAGCACAGTGCTGGGGACTGAGTAAGGACTAAGTACATATTCGCCATTATTATCACACTTTAACTCAAAGTATAACTTTTAAGTAAAGTACATTCTTTTGTAAAATATCTGGAAAAGCCAGGCCAAAAACAAGAAAGGTTCATGAAAAAATAATTTTTTTTTTTTTCCTGACTTAGTAACTCAATATGATTGTAGTTAAAGAGAGAGCATTCAAGAGTGCAACTACTCAGGAAAAGCTAAAATTGAATCCATAGACCTCTGATTTGCTCTCTTGGAATTACTGGATTGAAAATTAGAAATTGTAGAATTGGAGATTAAAAGACTGAACTCTTAAGAAACATTGCTGGGGGTAGGACATTTAACCTTTATCAACCAGAGAATTCATGTTTCTTTCGATCATATTATTTTCTGCCTTTTGCTTTACTGTTTACTTTCCACGAAAAGAAACTATAGGTATATTTTACAACAGGAACAACTGGCAGAGGATGTGCAGGTTCCACCATGCCTGTTGCCTATTTATTTTAATAAACTTTATTGAGTTATAATTTACATACAACAAAATGCAACCATTTGATTAGTTCCATGAGTTTTGACAAATGGACCCGTTTGAGTACCAACCATGGCAACTGAGATAAACAATATTACCATCACCCATTTCTCAGTCAATCCTTTCCACCCTCCTTCAGCCCATTGATCTGCTTTATGTAATTATAGACTTATTTGGCTTTTCTAAAATTTCCTGTAAATTGAACCAGTTTGTATTCCTGAGACTGACTCCTTTTATTCTGCATGTCTTATGTGATTTATCCATGTTTTGCACATATCAATTTGTCCTTTTCACTATTGACCCCACTTTAAAGAATCATACTGCGTATACCACATACTACCCCATACACCATACTTAGTTTGTCTATTGACCTGGTGATGGATATTTGGGTTGATTCTAGTTTTTGGCAATTACAAATAAAGCGGCTCCAAACGTCGTGCATACATTTTTGTGAGGACATGTGTTTTCACTTCTCTTAGGTAAGTACCTAAGAGTAGAATGGATGGATTATATGGTAAGTGAATGTTTAAATTTTTAAAAAATAGATAAACTGGAAGCTCCTTCCTTTCCTCTCCTCTCCTCTCTTCTCCCCCATCTCCTCCCTCCTCCCCTTATCTCTTTCCTCTCTGCGATGTGAGAACACAGCATTAAAGTGACTATGGACAAGCCAGAAAGAGAACTCTCACCAAAACCTGACCATGCTGGCACCAGCCTCCAGAGCTCACCAGCTTATAAATCACATTGAAAGTGATTGAAAAAGAAAAGAAAAGAAAAGAAAGGAAGGGAAGAAGGAAGGTAGAAGGAAGGAAGGAAGGAGCGAGGGAGGGAGGTAGGGAGGGAGGGAGGGAGGAAGGGAGGGGGATAGAAGGGAAGAAGCTGGTTGCCAAATTGACAGTAATGCGAGTTGTAGGTGCTCCACATCCTCACAGACACTTGGTTCTGTCAGTCTGTAATACAACCATTCAAATAATGTGTCATGATATCTCACTGTGGGTTTAATTTGAATTTCCCTAATTATGGTCTTCTTTTCATGTACTTTTTGGTAATTCATTTAATTCATTCCTTTTTATAAATATTTGTTTAAATATTCTTTGTTTTTGTATTGATTTATAAGAAATCTTCTGAGTATATGTTCTCTGACAGATAATATATTTTCTCCCAGTTTTAGATTACCTTTTCATTTTGTTAAGAATGATTTTTTAACCAGATTTTAACTTTTGATGAATTTCAATTTATCAACTTTTTTTTTCTGATTTGTGATTTTTGGTGTCCTATCTAAGACATCTTTGCTTATCCTAGTATTGTAAAGATTAATCCTATAATATCCCTTAGTTTAATTTTTACTTACATACTTAGATTTATAATCCTATGGACTTAGTTTTATGTATGGTATAAAATAAAGGTCAAGATTAATTATTTTTCTTGTGAATATTAAGTTGTTCTAGAGAATTTTTTCCCACTGAATTACCTTGTCATTTTATCAAGTTCCATGATTTCTGTCTCCAATGCACTTTTAATCTAATTCAGGGAAATGTCCATCTCAATTATTGTATTTTTTACCTTTAAAGTTGTAGTTTGTTATTTTTTATATTTTCCATCACTATATTCATTATACTCCTGTTTACCTTTAAATACTTGAGCATTGAGCATATTTATAATAGCTTCTCTAATACCTTTGTCTACTAATTTATCATCTTTTTCATTTCTGTTTATGCTTTTAATGGCTGATTTTTCTCATGGTCATGGATAATATGTTCCTACCTCTTTACAAATCTACTAAATTTTTTTCGGAGGCTGGCAATTATGATTTTCACTTTTTTTTTTTTTTTTTTTTAACTGCTTTTCTCTTCTTCTTTCAAGCATTGGGTTTTGTCTCTGAAGACAGTTAAGTCATATTTGATCAGTGGTTTGTTTTTCTTTTCTTACCTTTTTCTTTTTCTTAATCTGTCATTTTGAGGCTTAATTTTATGGTGGTGCTTTTTGAGATGAGAGAGGGTAGGTCTAAAGGAGCTTTTATCCCAGGCCCATTAGAAAGGTATGATGCTTTGGGGATTGCTATTAAAAGACCTTTGCATTTATCCTGGTCTCACCACTGTGTCCAGTGGGAATTTGAATGATTCCCTGTCATTTTGTGCTTTGGGAATGCATTAGGTTGCAGCTACCCAGTGATTTTCTTTCTTTTCTTGAAGTTCAGCTTTGCTAGGACTTGTGGATTTTCACTATATGCATGCATACATTGGTATGCATGCAAATATTTATGGTATCTCCTATGCCAGTTTCTGTAGGGTTTTTTTTTTTTTTTTCTCCTCTATATAGCTCCAATCTCTCTGCAGATTCTAGCTGTCTTTACCTTCCCAAATTACTTTCTTTGGCTTCCTCATTCCTGTGATATAGTATGGAAATTCCCTCATATAAAAGCTTGGGTAAATGTTGGGCTCACCTTGTTTGTTTTTTTATTCTTACATTTGCAGCCTACCCTAGCTGTTGTCCAAAATATGTAAACAGTGTTTCATATATATATGTATATATATATATATATATGTATATGTATATGTATTTTATTTATTTATTTATTTATTTTTCCCAGACTGGTCTCTGTTATTGCTTCATAGTCAGTGGAACTGTGGGCATTGCCTTGTAGACAATTACACGAAGATCTATCAGGATGAGACACAGACAGTGGGAAAATGTTCCCAACCATTTGGCAACTGAGCTTTTAAACTGCATAATTAGGGAAGTACCAGCCCTCCCTTTCATCCTTGCCTTTATCAGCATCCAGGATGTATAATATGGCAGAGCCTGAGTTCCTCTCCCATCCTGCCAGCTGAGTTATAAGAAAGGACTGCCTTCTATAGTCAGAGGGAGGCCAAAGATGTGCAATTCCAGTTTTAAATGTGATGAGTCAGTATCAGGATTGACCACATCAGCGTTTATTCTGGTGAAGTTACAGTTCTTCCCTGGTATGATCATGGCCTAGAATTTAAGGATTGTGACTGAGAATCAGTTGCCTTAAGCTCTGAGTTTTAGCCATTTTCCCTGGGGATTGCAAGAGACCAACTTCTCATCTAAAAGTCAAGTTTGTAGTGGATTAGCTTTGGACAAGTGACCTTGCAGTACATGAATTTTAGAACTAAACTGAGAGAATTTCCAGAAACCTAACATAGGCTATATCTACACAAGACTATTAAAATATCCCAATATTTAAGAATTATACTGTTGTACCAATTATTTTGTATACTTGCCATGTCTAAATACATTTTGTTTCATTTGCTTCTAAATACTCATTTTATTAGTTATTTGGTGCTGTATAACAATTTAAACCCAAAATTAAAAACTTAAAACAAGAAACATTTATTACATAACAGTTTCTAAAAGTCAGAAATCCCAAAACAGTTTAGTTCAGTGGTTCTGGCTCAGTATCTCTCGTGAGGTTAAGTCAAGCTGTTGGCTGGAGTTTCAGTCATTTGAAAGCTTGACTGATGTGGCTATTGGCAGCAGATTTCAGTTCCCCATCACATGGGTTTGACCACAAGATGGTACATATCCGTCCTCTCACTGTGTTAACATGGAGGAAGGGAGCTCTCTGGGGTCTCTTTCATAAGTATTAATCTCAGTCCTGAGGGCTCCACCCTCAGGTGACTTAATCACCTCCTGAAGACTCCATCTTCAAACACTATCACATTGGGGATTGGGTTTCAATATATAAATTTTGGGGAGAAACATTCAGTCTATTGCATTCTACTCCAGGACCCCCAAATTCAGTCATTTTTGCATGCAAAATACATTTATTCCATCCCAGTAGCCCAAAAGTCTTAACTCATTCCAGCATTAACTTTAGAGTCTAAGTCCATAATCTCTTGTAAATATCATCTAAATCAGGTATGTGTGAGACTCAAAGTATGAGTCATCCTGAGGCAAACTCTTCGCTAGCCGTGAACCTGGGAAACCAAACACGTTATGTGCTTCCAAAATACAACAGTGAGGCAGGCACAGGATAAGCATTTCCATTACAAAAAGGAGAAAGAGGAAAGAAGAAAGAAGTGACAGGTCCCAAATAAGTCCAAAGCCTAGTGAGGAAAATTCCATTAGACCTTAAGGTTTGAGAATAATCTTGTTTGGCTTGAAGGTCTCTGCCCAGTGGGGTGGTAAGCCCCCCGCTCAAGGCTCTGTGGGACAACCCTGCTACAGCTTCCTACTGCGGCCCTGCCCCTGCTGCAGTTCTCTGCCAGGGCCTGTGGCCTTCTCCGGTTGTGGTGCCATGCCTGCGACTCTGCCAGGCATCCCTGTCTGTTGAAACCTAGGTAGAAGCAGCCGTGTGTCCCATGCTCATACACTCTGGGCCTGTGATGGGAGTGGGAGCCCTGGTGATCCCTGAATCATCTTTGGGGTCATTCTTCCATTGTCTTGAACAATATAGCTCCTGGCTTCTGTTTAGATGGCTCATCCATACTAAACTCTTTATGAAAAGGTCACTTGGCCACAACCAAGTATCCTCATTTTTTTGCAATATGGATAGGCTGAGTTTTCCAAAGTTTTATGTTCTCTTCCTTTTTGCTTAACAATTTCATCTTCCACCTTCTCTCTTCTCACATTTTAATATAAGCAGACAAGAGAAGCCAAGCTCTATCTTCAACACTTTGCTTAGAAATTTCATGCAAATACTATGTGATTGTACTTATTTGAGGCATCTAAAGTAATAAAAATCATAGAAACAAAAAGCTGAATGGTGGTTGGTGGGAGTTGGGGGGAGATGGGGAGTTATTGTTCAATGGATATGGAGTTTGCAGATGAAAAATTTCCAGAGATCTGCTACAACATTGTGCTTATTGTTAGCAATGTATTATTTTACGTGTTTTTTACCATAATTAAAAAGAAAAAGAAAAGAAAAAGGTTTAGTAGATTAAACAAAATAACATGTGATGAGACTGAGATTCAAGAAGGTAATTTTTGCTTCTAAGAACATTGCTCTTGGGAATTCCCTAGCGGTCCAGTGGTTAGGATTTGGGGCTTTCACTGCCGGGGCCTGCAAGCTGCACGGTGTAGCCAAAAACAAACAACAACAACAACACTGCTCTTTCCATGTAATCATTGCTGCTTCCCATGGCATTGTGTCTAATACTAATTATTTATTACTACAATATATTAAGTTTTCAAAATAATCATTATTATTTTCTCACAAGAATATCAATTAACATAATTAAGCTAAGACTAAAATATGCAGAAAAACATACTACTTTATAATAGCAGAGTTGTTAAAGTGAAAACTAGCAATTAGACTCGATTTTAGTAGTTGTAATATTTTGTCTTAAGCTAATCACCAAGTGCACATATTTGCTTTGGTGCAGTTTGGAGACTAAATGTGTCAACCATGAAGAAGACTATGTTAAGAAGTCGAACACTGTTGACTATTCCTTACACATACTACAAAGTTAGATAATCATATGGGAGATGGGAACATTGAAAAGACTGACCTGACGGACTGCTCTGGTGGTCCAGTGGTTAAGACTCAGTGCTGGCAATGCAGGCGGCACGAGTTCAATCCCTGGTTGCAGAAGATCCCACATGCCTCATAGTGCAGCCAAATAAATAAATAAATAAAGTACCCAACTCAGTTGTTTAAAAAAAAAAAAAAAGTGCCCTAAAAAAAAAAAAATACACAGACTGGCCCGAGTATTGGTGAAATTTTAAGATATATTTTGCTAATAGAACAATGTAAATTTAATTAGATTATTTGCTTCTGCTATAACAGCACAGAATATAACCAATAAGAAAATGATTTAAGATGTTTTTATGTCAAAAAAGCAAAGAATAGAGTTATGAAAGAGTTATGGGATGTAAACACCCAAAATCAATGGCTTAATTTCTGGACTCATTTAGAACAAAAAGATTTATTATTTATTTTAGACATAGTTTACCTCATGTGTGGATGCAATATATATAATACTAATAATACTGCTATTTTTACCTAATTGACTTTCTTACACACATAAATTCAATACTGAATATGAAGTGTGGAATCAACAGCCACAGGGTGAAAGGTAAGATCTTGGATATCAACTAAGTATGGGAGTTTACATACTTAATTCTGTATTCTCTCTCAGGGTTTTGCTGATTGAAGACAAGGCATTGAAAAGATACTTTTTCATTTGTTCACTTCTGTATCCTGAGGGCCTATAATAGGCTTTGGCAATCAATAAGTTCTCAGTAAATATCATTTGAGTAAATGAATGAGTCCTGTCTTAGCCAGCTTGGGCTGCCATAACAAAGTACCATACACTGAGTGGCTTAAACAACAGAAATTTATTTCTTACCACTCTGGAGGCTGGAAATCTGAGATCTAAGTGGTTGAGTTCTGGAGAGGACCTTCTTCCTGGCTTGCAGAGGACTGCCTTCTCACTGTGTCCTCTCATGGCAGAGAGAGAAGGAGCTTCAGTCTCTCTCTCTCTCTCTTTTTTTTTTCCTTATAAGAACACTAATCTCATCATGGGGGCCCCAACCTCAAGACCTCACCCACATTTAATTATCTCCCAAAGACCCCATCTCTAAATACTATAACAGTGAGGGGTCAGGACTTCAACATATGAATTTTGAGGGGACGCATTCATTTCATAACATTCAATCTGTGCCCCCCCCAAACCCTCGCTCAAAATTCATGTCCTTGTTGCGTGCAAAATACATGCATTCCACCCCAACAGCCTCAAAGGTTTTAACTCACTTCAGCATCAATTCTAAAGTCTAAAGTACAAAGTCTCATCTAAATATCGTATAAATCAGGTATGGGTGAAACTCAAGCTGTGATTCATTTTGAGGCAAAATTACTCTCCAGTCATGAACCTATAAAACCAGATAAATTGTGTGCTTCCAAAATATAATGGGGGCCAGTCCTAGGATATCCATTCCCATTCTCAGTTTACATGATTACTATGAAATACATTTATGTTTGTTTTTTCTTATTGCTGTTTGATATTCCACTGGGTGGATATACAGTTTTTAAGCCCTATCTATTTTTAAGATTATTTGGACATTTTCCTATTGGGGGTTATTATAAATAATGTTGCTGCAGATACTTTTGTCCCTGTCTTTCAGGAATGCATGATGCCATTTTTTGTAGAGTATATGCTCAGGAATTAAATTGCTGGGTATAGGATAGATACAAGTATAGGCCAGTAGACATTGCCAAACAGAAATCCAGAGCACTTATTTCAATTTACATTCCCACTGGCAATGCAGGAGAATCTTAGTTGTTCATGGTGTTCAGAACTTTGTTATGCCATAAGATTAATTTAAAATATTCTGATAGGTGTGTAGTGGAAGTGTGTTGTGCTATTAATTCGAATTTCTCTCATGACTAATAATGTTCCTTTTTATTTTGAATATTCTATTTCAAAGTGCCCATCCAGGAATTTGTCCATTATTGTGTTGTCTGTTCTATTATTATTTAATTATTTTAGTATTACATATGAGTACCTTTTCTTATATATATATGACCAGTATCTCCTCCCAGGCATTACCTTGCATTTGTCCTTAATATTGTCTTCTGATGAACATAAGTTTTTAATTTCAGTGAAAATTTATTATCTTTTAAAAAATACTTTACTGCATTTTGTGTCTTGTTTAAGAAGTCTTTGCTTACTCCAAGGGCATAAAGATGTTCTTCTATGTTCTTTTTTCATCTTAAAGTATTTTTTTTTAATTTTATATTCTGCAATTGAATATATATTATACATCATCTCAAATTATTTTTTTATGTAAATTTCAGAAAAAGGATCTAGACATACTGTTTTATTGTGCATATCTAATTGCTCCAATATCATTTATTGAAAAGTGTTATCCTTTGCCCACTACACCACAGTGTTTGTTTGTTCCTTTGGTAAATATTATGACTGGTTATATGGGGGGTTATTTCTGGACGCACTGTGAGTATATTTTACTGATCTATAATGTCTATCCTATATGAATAATTACTATTTTATACACAATGCCTTTTTAATGTCTAGATATTAAGTAGTATAAGTTCTCCAGCATTATTTTCCTTCAAGATTGCCTTTCACTTTCATATAAATTCTAGGAAATGTTAATTTCAACAAAAAGTTCCTGCTGGGATTTTTATTGGAATTACATTATATTATACCTGTGGAACAATTTTGGGAGAGTTGATGTCTTAATAATATAGGGTCTTATGTAGTATAAGCATGGTATACCCTTTCATTTATTTAGGTTTTCTTTAATTTTTCTCAGTGATGTTTTGTAGTTTTCATTGTAGAGGTCTTATGTAACTTTCATTAGTTTGAATTCTAGATAATAGTTGCAGTTTAGTGTTGTATATAGTACAGGGTATTTTAAAATTGCATTTCCCAATTATTTTCTGATAATATAAAGAAATATGATTTATTGTTATATATTGGCTTGTAAACAACAACCTTGCTAAATTCATAAGTTAATTTTAGTAGTTTGTAGTTAGTCTAGTTGTACTATCATGTCATCAGTGAATATTGTCAGTTTGAATTCCTCCTGCTAACTCTTTATGTCTTTATTTTATTTGCATTATTTCACTGGCTAGAACTTCCAGTGTGTGGAGTTTGGAATACGTCACCCCAAAATATGCCACTTTGGCATATTGGTTATTTTGAATTAAAGGTACTTAAGAAACAGCCTGTGCAAGAAAGACACTCTGACCCTTCTTTCTCTTCCTGAAAGCAGGAGATAAATCTCCCATGTGAAAGGTGCCCTCCATGTACCAGGAGGATAGAGGACATTCTTACCACAAAAGACAGAGTATTTAGGGTTGAGAAGGCTGTACAGTCAGCCCTCTGTATCTGTGGGTTTTGCATTCATGGATTAAACCACCTGCAGATGGAAAGTATTCCAAAAAAAACCCCAAAATTCCAGAAAATTCCCAAAAGCAAAACATAAATTTTACAAGCACCAGCAACTATTTACATAGCATGTTTATTGTATTTATAACTATTTATGTACCATTTACATTGTATAATGTATTATAAGTAATCTGGAGATGATTTAAAGTGTACTGGAGGTTACAGGTAGATTATGTGTGAACACTACACCATTTTTTATGAGACTTGAGTATTCACAGATTTTGGTATCTACAGGGGTCCTAGAACAATCTCCCATGGATCCCAAGGGACAACTGTATGAACAAACATTGTTCATCTAACCCTTATCTTCCCAGTTACTTCCTCACCACTTACTACTCTTAGGACAAATTCCTTTATCTTGTCAATTCTTCACAAATTTATTGTTTCTTTGACTAAAAGGTGTAAAAGCTTCCTGTTCTGGTCACTTCTTGGGGTTTTCATTGTCTTGTGAAGGCTCCCTTGTACATGTAAATAATTCAGTAAAATTTGTTTGCTTTTCTCTTATAATCTGTTTTATGTCAGTTCAATTTTTAGGTCCAGCCAGAGAGCCAAAAAGGGTAGAGCATTTTTCCTCTCCTACAAGGACAATGTTAACTTAAAGTGAGTGAGAGTGGAATTCCCGTTTTATTTACAACCTTAGTGGAAAAGTATTTAAAACTTCACCATTATGTTTAATGTTAACTAGAGGGTATTGATGCTCTTAAATCAAGAACCTTAAGAAAATTTATTTATTTTCTTAATTTCCTCAGAAATTTAAAAAATAAACAACTTCTTGAAATTTAGTTTTGTGTATACTGAGACAATCATATCAATTTTTTACTTTATTCTCTTAATGTTGTGGGTTTAACTGTCTCTTTTATGTTCTTTTCTATTTCTTCCATTCTTTTTTCCTCTTTGTACTTTACTCTGAATATTCTTTAGTGCCCTGTCTTTGAGTTAGCTGAAGTTACATTTTTTTGTGTGTCCAGTCTGCTGTTAAACTCATCCAATGAGTTCTACATATCAAAAATTTTATAGAGTTCAAAAACTTGAAATTCTCTTTTTATCCATTTTTTATCTTTTCCTCTATCCTCTTTAACATATTAATGAGCACTAATTTAATAGCTCCTTTTTCATGCCTACTAGTAAGTCTTAATTATATATCAGACTTTGGGTGTATAGGAACTATCATGATTTTAGATAATTTTATCTTCTAGCAGATAGGGCTCTTTATTCTTTGGATAAACAGAGTAAGAGGCTGATTATCTAAATTCGATGAGCAATTGGGCCGGTAGAGTGCTGTGTTACAGGTTTGATGAGATTCTGCCTGCCCCTCTTCCTGGTCCGCTGAGTGTGGGCTTCACATTGAGAGCCTGGCAGCTCCCTCTCTCCTTAGCCCAGTCAGCCCTTCAGAGATTTAGGCCTTTACTCATTGGTCTTCCACCTCACTACACTTCCAAATTTGTAAGTGTCTTTAGGGAGAGGCCATGGTACATTTGCTATAGAAGATTTCAAAAGAATTTGTACATTGTACCATGGGGAAATAGGCTCACATTTAGAGATTTTTAAGCTTCCAAGTTGCGGTGCCAACTCACGTCTCTCTGCCTTTCTCTGTGGGCCAAGTTCAATATATAGCCCACATCTAAAACTAGCAAATGACCCCAGGAAAGGAAACAGCTCCTGACAGATTGTTCACATAAGAAAGGCTCTTCAGGGGCTTCCCTGGTGGTGCAGTGGTTAAGAATCCGCCTACCAATGCAGGGGACACGGGTTCGAGCCCTGGCCCAGGAAGATCCCACATCCCACATCCCACGGAACAGCTAAGCCCATGTGCCACAACTACTGAGCCTGCGCTCTAGAGCCTGTGAACCACAACTACTGAGCCCGTGTGCTTCAACTACTGAAGGCCATGCGCCTAGAGCCCGTCCTTCGCAACAAGAGAAGCCACCACAATGAGTAGCCTGCAAATCACAATGAAGAGTACACACAACTAGAGAAAGCCCACATGCAGCAACGGATACCCAACACAGCCAAAAATAAATAAATGAAATAAATTAATTTACAAAAATCTTTAAAAAAAAAAGAAAGGCTATTCACTCTGTGAAATTTTGGTTCATATAACTCTGTTTTCCTACACAGCTCTATTCAAAGTCTTTGAAAATATGATTTGCAATATCTGTGGAGTTCTTAAAATGATGCAGTAGGAGAATGGTCTGCCATTCCTTATTACATTAAAATTAAAACCAGATTTTCTTTTGATAATTTAACCTAATATACCAGTTTTGTTTAAATATGTATAAAAATAGACATTAATTGGGCGTTAATACGAACCCTGCATTAAGGAGTTTGAGTGATTCTATTTAATTCATTTTATCACTGTCGCACAATAAAATAATATTTTCTCAACATAATAATGTGGGAGCATACCAGTACAAAAATGTAGGCTGACTGATTCCGAAATAATCAACTCCTACAACCACAGCAGCTATTTTGAGGATGGTGCCTATCCATATTTTAGTGTATATTTTCTGTACAAAACTCACCAGGAGTGTGGAAATATTATTAGCCAGCATTTCTTGCTTTTGTTTTTTTACAGAGAGAACTCTATCTAGCAGTAGCATGAACACATGCATTCCCCCAAATCCCCAAATTTAAAGGAGCCCAACATATTCTAAGGTTATAGGAAATTAATTTCAACATGTACAATAGAGTTATTTTTTTATTTGGACATGTAGTAATTAAAGGTCAAGAAAGATTTAAGTTAAGAAATAATGTATAAAATGTTGAAGCTAATGAAACTAGAACTAGATAAGGTAACCAACAATTAAAAGAACACTTAGGCATATATTTTATATGGAATGTGTACAGTTCAGTGAGATGTGAAAAGAAAGTGTTGAATAACATGAAAAATAGTCCCTTTTAAGTATTCTTTTTCTAAGGTAAGTAAAATATTCTTTAAAAAAACCTTACATTAACTTAGACAAATTTTTGTATGGGATTGACTGAGGTGAATAGAGATAAAGGCAAGTGTTTGTGGGCTTAAAGTCAAGGAAAGCAACAATGTCCTTCCATATCAAACATTTTGACATCTATGTCGGATAACATATTTGTCGGTATTAATTGGGGTAGAAATTATTTCTTCTCTTAGGGATGAATTTGCTTCTTATGCCAAGAGTTTCACTGATCTTGGTAAAAATTTTGCACAAATTGGAAATTAAATGGCAAATAATTTTCATATTTTCCCTTACTATGTTTCACTTTCCTAATCAATTTATCTAATGTCTTTCACCTTTTCCTTGGATGCTACAGATCCCTCTACTATTTCAGGGAGTAGTTTGGCAGAAACAAAACTTTCTCTGATCCTGGGCTTGGGTGGCTATTTCCTTTCCCATGTTAGGGAAGTTTTTGATTATAATCTCTTCAAATATTTTCTCTGGTCCTTTCTCTCTCTCTTCTCCTTCTGGGACCCCTATAATGTGAATGTTGTTGCGTTTAATGTTGTCCCAGAGGTCTCTTAGGCTGTCTTCATTTCTTTTCATTCTTTTTCCTTTATTCTGTTCCGCAGCAGTGAATTCCACCATTCTGTCTTCCAGGTCACTTATGCGTTCTTCTGCCTCAGTTATTCTGCTATTGATTCCTTCTAGTGTATTTTTCATTTCAGTTATTATATTGTTCATCTCTGTTTGTTTGTTCTTTAATTCTTCTAGGTCTTTGTTAAACATTTCTTGCATCTTCTCGATCTTTGCCTCCGTTCTTTTTCCGAGGTCCTGGATCATCTTCACTATCATCATTCTGAATTCCTTTTCTGGAAGGTTGCCTATCTCCACTTCATTTAGTTGTTTTTCTGGGGTTTTATCTTGTTCCTTCACCTGGTACATAGCCCTCTGCCTTTTCATCTTGTCTATCTTTCTGTGAATGTGGTTTTTGTTCCACAGGCTGCAGGATTGTAGTTCTTCTTGCTTCTGCTGTCTGCCCTCTGGTGGATGAGGCTATCTAAGAGGCTTGTGCAAGTTTCCTGATAGGAGGGACTGGTGGTGGGTAGAGCTGACTGTTGCTCTGGTGGGCAGAGCTCACTAAAACTTTAATCTGCTTGACTGCTGATTTGTGGGGCTGGGTTCCCCTCCCTGTTGGTTGTTTGGCCTGAGGCAACCCAACACTGGAGCCTACCTGGGCTCATTAGAGGGGCTAATGGCGGACTCTGGGAGGGCTCACGCCAAGGAGTACTTCCCAGAACTTCTGCTGCCAGTGTCCTTGTCCCCCGGTGAGCCACAGTCACCACCCACCTCTGCAGGAGACCCTCCAACACTAGCAGGTAGGTCTGGTTCAGTCTCCCCTTGGGGTCACAGCTCCTTCATCTGGGTCCTGATGCGCACACTACTTTGTGTGTGCCCTCCAAGAGTGGAGTCTCTGTTTCCCCAGTCCTGTCAAAGTCCTGCAGTCAAATCACAGTAGCCTTCAAAGTCTGATTCTCTGGGAATTCCTCCTCCCGTTGCCTGACCCCCAGGTTGGGAACCTGACGTGGAGCTCAGAACCTTCACTCCAGTGGGTGGACTTCTGTGGTATACGTGTTCTCCAGTCTGTGAGTCACCCACCCAGCAGTTATGGGATTTGATTTTACTGTGATTGTGCCCCTCCTACTGTCTCATTGTGGCTTCTCCTTTGTCTTTGGATGTGGGGTACCTTTTTTGGTGAGTTCCAGTGTCTTCCTGTCAATGATTGTCCAGCAACTAGTTGTGATTCTGGTGTTCTCACAAAAGGGAGTGAGAGCACGTCCTTCTACTCTGCCATCTTGGCTCCTAATCTTCAAACTATCTTCTTTTTTTAACTAATAAATACTAGGTGCCTAGAAGTTCTTTTAAAGGAGAATTTAATGCAATGCAAGACAATACATTTGTAAAGGAGACCAAAGGTTTCCTCTTTTTATATATTGCTTAATGTCATGAAAAGTGCATGAAATTCAAATATATCTTACTCTATATAAAGAAATCCCTCATGAACTTGAAGTAGAAGCAATAAATTGAACCCTTCATGAAGCCAAATTCCCTTATCTTGTGAGAATCATCTACGAGTATGACTGTACTTATACTATTACTTCAGTCGTTTGGTTAGTGCTGTGAGAACTCCATTATCCTGAGTGCATTATAAATTTGGATATTTTTTTCAGTCCAGTTATAGACCTAAATTGAATGATTAAAAAGAGATGCAAGTACCAACAATCATGCCTATAATATTGCTGTGAACTTAGCTATTACTTCTTTGATTGATTTCTAGGAGAAATACATTTTCTTATAAAAATAAATTGATTGAGAGGACTTCTTTAAAAGTCCAGCTTTAAAACAACTGCTAGCCCTAAAATTATTACTGATATAACTAATTAAATATAAAATAGATAAGAACCCATTTTACTACCAACAGCTAAGGAAGCATGCCATTTACATGCCAAAAATATCAAGACATTTCTCTAAGACATAATGCAGAGGAGGACAGTTTGACAATGGTCTTAAAGGGTCAATTCATTCAATTCCATATATAGAACAACATTAGGAACAAATAGATGTAGACTACTTTGGCAGGTTCCCACTAACACTTCCTATGGTGTAGAGCTAAGAGGAAAGTCATAATTTATATAATTGAGGATTGTATTTTGTAGTACTTGCTTTCTTCGATGTGGATTTCATTTGTAGCATTTGAAAATAGCAGTGAAATTTCTGCTCTGCCTTCCTACACTTTCACATTTCATCAGTTCTCTCAGGTTTTTGAGCATCTGAATAGGAATATCTATTTATGAAATCAAAATATGTACACACTTCTGTATTCCTTTAGTCCACTTTTATCTGGATTAGAAGAATTTAGGGAGTGGCATGCAACAAAATCAAACACAAACTTTTACAAGCTATTATACAAGCAAATAGTAGTCAAAGAGATCACTGCCTATAAGATCTTCTTTATAAGAATATGTAAATGTGAGAAATTATTCCCGCAAACACTGCTAGAATTCTGTAAATGCTATAATTCAAAATAAACTCTTATATAAATCAAAGAAAGAATTCAGTAAAGAAACTCCCAGAAAAAAAAATTCACTTACATTCTTAATAAAATTTAAGCTATTTTAACACAGTGACTAAGGGTTCAGAAATGATCATAGAAATAGAATTATCTATCTACATGACCTTGGATATGGTGATGACTTTTTAGATAAAACACCAAAGGCTTTGTCCATGAAAAAATTGATAAGCTGGACTTCAGTAAAATTAGAAACTTCTGCTCCGTGATGAAACAATGCCAAGAGTATGAGAAGACAAGCCACAGACTGGGAGAAAATAATTGCAAAAATCACATCTGATCAAGGACAGTATCCAAAATATACAAAGAACTCTTAAAACTCAACAATAAGAAAACAAACAATCTGATTAAAAAATGGACCAAAGACTTTATCAGATCCTCACCAAAGTAGATATAAACATGGCAAATAGTCATATGAAAAGATACTCCACATTATAGGTCATAAGGGAAATGCAAATTAAAACTATGAGATACCACTACATGACTATTGCAATGGCCAAAATCTGGCAAGCTGACAACAACAACTGCTGACAGGGATGTGGAGCAATAGGAACTCTCCTACAGTACTGATGGGAATGCAAAATGGCACAGACACTTTGGAAGTTTTGGGCAGTTTCTTACAAAATTAAACATACTCTTATCAGAGTGATCCAGCAATCATGCTCCTTAATATTTATCCAAAAATTTAAGTACTTAAGTCCACACAATAACCTGCACACAAATATGTTTACAGAAGTGTTACGCAAATTTGCCAAAACTTGGAAGCAACCAGTATGTCCTTCAGGAGGTGAATAGTTAAATTGTGGTATATCCAGACAGTGGAGTATTATTCACTGCTAAAAGAAATGAGCTATCAAGCCATAAAAAGACATGGAGGAACCTTAAATGTGTATTACTAAGTGAAAGGAGGCATTCTGAAAAGGCTGCATACTGTATGATTCCAACTATATATTTTATGGAAAACACAAAACTGTGGAGACAATTTTAAAAATCAGTGATTTCCAGGGATTGGGGGTGGAGAGGGATAAATAGAGTACAGAGGTTTATTTTATATACACACACACACACATATATATATATATATATATATAATATTCAAATCAGCAGAAGAAAGTTTTTCCCAAATAAAAAAAAACCACAAATAAATCATGTATGGAAATTTTTTAAAAGGTTAGAAAGAAGTTAAAACAGAAATGAATAACAAATTGGAGGATAATTATCCCAAAAGCATTATAAGTAATCAAGAAATATTATTCTAATATTATTTCAAACATGGTTGTGAACAGATTCTTTCTTAATGATATAGTTTACGATATCCTTCCAGGAAGAAATTAGCATTCATGGTAAAGTGCTTAAACAATTTTCATATAAACTGTAAAGAAATTAAGACCTCTTCTGGGAGACATACTACTCACCCACTTCACTGAATGGCAATTAAAAATCTAACAATCTTCATCTAGCACTCTTTTTGCTTATATTCAGTGTAAAAATGATTATGTAACCATTCTTTCTTCAGATAAAAAAATCCTGATCAAAAAAAAAAAACTTCCGTGAAGTAGCATGCTAGAGGTTTCTTACAGTATTAAAACTAAAATTAAAAAGTTGATATATGGTCAGAACTAATTCTGGAAAACTTTTTAACTTAATGGAATAATACTTACATTTTATTTCAATGTGTTACCTTGTCCATGGCAGAGACAGTTACCCTTAAATTAGATTTATTAATATAAATGAACTATCCCACGAGATTATTTTGATAAGTGAAAAAGTCACATAAATTTATTTACATTTTAATTCACTCCTACTTAATATATTATCTACTATTAACATTTGCGTGTGCTACCTTACAATATTCTATACGTATATGTGGAATACATATATATGTATACACATAAACATTTGCATTTGTATAGCCTCCTTGGCATTTGGTCTTGTTAAATTCAGCTCATCATTCTAGCTAAAAGATAGGTTAGTGTCTGCTTCAGTCGTTTAGCTGATTACTTATTCCAATTTTGTATAATATGTGGATTTGATGAGCATTACAGCAATGCCATTTGTAATGATGTTGAACTAGGTAAGAATAGGACAGCACACCACTAGAGATTTGCCTCCAGTCAATACTATAATACATTAACTAAAAACCATTTAGCTAAATGTTGCTCTACTAATCTGATCGAATGGCTAACTTTCTAAGCATTTCTGCAAAGAAAGTTGGAAGACTTGAAAAGGAAGTAATACAAGTCTTTTTTAAAAATAAAAAAACGTATTTCCCTTTTCTAGACGGTGTTTCTAGACCAACTCTTCAAGTCGGTGTTCATACAGCATAGGTCATGCTGAAAGGCATTTAGAGGTATGCAGAGGAGATGAACAGAGATGTATGTTGACGGTATGTCAACTTTTTTTTTTCTTTTTATAAGTACAGTGCATTTAATGATCTTAATGTCATTCCACATAATTTAAGAGAATATTCTAATATTCGACTTGCTCATTTTACCTGAGCAGTCTTAAAGTGAGAAATTCTTTCTTATTTCATATAAATAAATGATGCCATCACAAATGTCAATACTGGGGAAGTTTCTACCTGTCAAGTACTGTGAAAGTTTGACTACATCCTAGGGCAACAAAAGAGAAGTTCAGGAGTAACACTGCTGGGAATTTCCATCCAGCAATTTGTTGTCGGATGCATTGATGGGATGCCCCAAATGACTCCAAAACTGCTTGCTCCAATGACAAGAGCAACAAAGCGCTCATTTCCAATTACCAAGGGGTTTTAAAGTGTAAACTGTATTCCTCTTCTGTCAGCTGCTCAGAAACCTGGAAAGGGAAGTCAGAAACATTTCAACACTACGTTGTTCAACACTGTTGCATGTGTTTAGGTAGCATTCTAACACTTACATTTGGCGAATAAAATGTTAACAGCATGTTTGAGATATTGTTTCCTGTGTGATGGATTTTGTTTAGAATATTAGAACTATCATCTTCTGAAATCAGACACTGAATTTAGAGAAACTGTTCAAGTGATATAAGCAAGACTCTCCCAACATATTTTTTTAAATGTGATTAAGGCACTTTTAATATAAATCTTGCTGGTAGAGAGGAAGCAATTTCTTATAATTATAAATTTCATGTAGAAAAATGACACACCTAAGACACACTTTCATTTGGTGGCCTGAGAGTTAATTCTGGTCTCAGATTTTATTTTTTATTAGTTTTTTGTTTTGTTTTGTTTTGTTTTTTTACTTTAAGGTGATGATATAACAAGTGTGATTAGAAAGAGTTGACAAATTGAAAAATAATGTTTAGATTTTGCGACACTTAATAACCCATGACCTCTGGATAATTTCCCATACATACTTCCATCTCTCACCAGATCTCCATGGTTCATATTTCCTATTCCCTCCCTATGAATGGATTTTTCACTTAAGACAGTAACTCAATTATTTGCCTAATCTCTAAAAGCATTAGAATTAGTAACCCTAATACAATCATCTTTATTTCTTCAAACTAAATTTTGAATTTTTATTCATCCTTTCTAACATGTCAAAATATAAAGAAGAAATAATATCATGCCGGTCATACTAGTAGAAAATAAACACACGTCAAAGATTTTATTTATTTCATTAATTAATAAGGAAAGCAGTAAGGTGTGAGAACCAAAGAACATTTTAAAAGCTTAGGTATACATATATATAATTGCTAGATTTAATGTAGAACTGGTTAATGTCTATCTAGGACATAAAGTGGTATATCCACTGAACAGCAATTTTTTGCCTCTTTAACAAATAAAATCAAACTTGGCATGCAAGTTTACTAAGTATGGGATACTTAATCTATAGTTAACATTTTCATTTGTTTTGAGATTTTTTTTTTTTTAATTTCCATTTTGATTTCTTCTTTGACCCATTGGTTACATCAGGGGCAGGGGCTGGGAGAATTTGGGGAGGTGTTGTTCAAAGGGTACAAACTTCCAGTTAGAATATGACTAAATTCTGGGGATCTAATGCACCTGCATTTGGTTTGCATACCTGAAAATTGCTAAGAGAATAGATCTTAGATGTTCTCACCACAAGAAAGAAATGAAATGGTAATTATGTGATGATATAAGTATTAGCTAAGGCTATGGTGGCAATTACACTGCAATATGTAAGTGCATCAAATCAACATGGATATCTTTAACTTACACAATGTATATGCCAATTATGCCTCAATAAGGCTAAGAAAAAAACAGAGTTAACAGTGAATCTCACTAAAAACATGCACATAAAATCATATACGTGCTCTTGAGTAGCTGTATCTCTCGTGATATTGAAAGAACAGAGCAAGGAAATATATGTACCCACCTTTTTACCTTATTTCTAAGATTTGCTTTTTTTTTTTTGACTCATAAGGGAACTGATTTTCAGAGAAGGCAGTATTGGAGAAGAGGAAAAGCACTATAATTAGAATCTGTATTTTCTGGCTTGGATTTCTATGACCTTGCCAGTACACATAACAATACTTAGCTACTTCTCAATGGAAAATACAGGTTTGAGTAATTTTCCAAGTAAAGGAGAAACGTTTGCAAATTAATTTCTTAAAAAATGTAGTCATTCTGTTATAGCTATCTTTTCTTTATGAAATCACTTTTATTTTTTATCCAGTTCTAGGATCTCATCCAGGGTACACAATACATTTAGTAGTCATGTGTCCTTAGGCTCCTCTTCGCTGTGACAGTTTCTTAGGCTTCCCTGATTTTGATGAACTTGACAGTTTTCAACAGTACTGGTCAAGTACTTTTTGTAGAATGTCCTTCTATTGAGTTTTATTCAATATTTTTCTCATGATTAGCCTGGGGTTATGGGTGTTGAGGAGGAAAAACACAGAAGTAACCTGCCATTCTCATCAAATCATATCAAAGGTATATACTAGCAATGTGATTTATCACTGTTGCTGTTGCACTTGATCACCTGGCTGAGGTAGTGCTTATCAGGTTTCACTTTAAAGTTCCTCTTTTTTCCCCCATTTTCTATATTGTATTCTTTAGAGGAATTTATCATTCTCAGCCAACATTTAAGGAGTGGGGAGTTATGCTTCTCTTCCTTGAGCAGAGTTTCTATATAATTTATTTGGAATTACTTTGCATGTGAGATTGTCTGTTGTCTCATTTATTTATTTAATAACTTATTTATATAATTATAGATTTCTCTGGATATTTATTTTGTACTTTGGGTTGTAGTCCAATACTGATTCATTGGCACTACAGGATGCTTCACACCCATCTTGTATACTTCTTGCCCCACACCTAGATTCAGCGATTTCTTCAAGGAACCCTGATTCCTTGTATTAGAGAATGGTATTAGAAACTAAGGGCTTGGTGCTAGGTGTTCTTGTTACTACTGGGGTGCTATTCCCTTTAGGCTTTCTTAGCTAACAGAGCAAGGGAATATATAGTAATTTGTTATTTTTATTGAATATACTCCATACAAAATTATTATAAAATATTTACTATATTTTCTGTGCTATATATTACATCCTTGTAATTTCTTTATTTTACACCTAGTAGTTTGTACTTCTTAATCCCCTTCACCTATTTTGCCCCTCCCCCAACCCCCTCTCCCCTCTGGTAACCACTAGTTTGTTCTCTGTATTTTTGAGTCTGTTTCTGTTTTGTTCTATTTGTTCACTTGTTTTATTTTTTTAGATTCCACTTATAAGTAAAAACACAGTATTTGTCTTGAGCCTCTTTTATTATAAGGGCATTAATCTCATTCATGAGGGTTCTGCCCTCATGACCTAATCACTCCCAAAGGCCCTACCTCCTAATACCATCATACTGGGCATTAATATTTCAGCATATGAATTCAGAAGGAACACAGTCATACAGACCATAACAAACCTGCTCTGAATACCTAGAATAAATCCAAGTAGATTGTGATTTATAATCTTATTATGCCTTGCTGAATTTGATTTGCTAATACTTTTCAAAGATTGTTTCATCTTCATGAAAGATATTTGGTTTTAGTTTTCTTTTAATGTCTTTATGTGGTTTTGTTATTAGGTTACGGTGGGCTTCATAGAATGAGTTGGGAAATATTTCCTCAGCTTCTGTTTTCTGGAAGAGATTGTGGAGAATTTGTATTATTAAATGTCTGGTAGAGTTCATCATTGAAATAATCTGGGCCTGATCTTTCTTTTTTAGAATATTATTCATTAACTATTCAATTTATTTCATAGATATAGGGCGATTATTACCTGTTTTTCGCCTTGAATGAGTTTTAGTAATTTGTGACTTTCAAAGAATTAGTCAATTTCATCTAAGTTATCAAAATTGTAGGCCTAGTTGTTCATAGTAGTTTTTAATTCTTCTTAATGTCTGTGGAGGCAGTCCTAATGACCCCTCTTTCATTTAATATACTGGTAATTTGTGTCTTCATTCTCTTTCTTTCTCTCTCCTCTCTTTGGTTAGCTTGGCTAGAGGTTTATTAATTCTATTGATTTTTTCAAAGACCAGATTTTGGTTTCATTAATTTTCTCTACTTTTTCCTGCTTACTGATTCGTGTTCTACTTTTTATGATTTTTAATTTTGCTTGCTTTATGCTTAACATACTCTTCTTTCTGTAGTTTCCTAAGATGGTTCTCAAGTTATCTTTCTATTATTTATCTTAAGTTTAATTCTATTATGGTCTGAAAGCATACTTAGTATGATTTCTATTGTTTTAAGTTTGTTCAAGTATGTTTTATGGCTCAAAATGTGGTCCATTTGGTGATTTTTCCATACATTCTTGAGAGGAATGTGTATTCTGCTGTTGTTGGACCAAGTATTCTATAAATATGAATTAGATAAAGTTGATTAATAGAACTGTTTACATTCAGTATATTCTTTCTGATTTTCTTTCTCCTCTGGGTATCAGTCACTTAAAGATGGTGTAGTTGTCTATAAGTATGATAGTGAATTTGTCTGTATCACCTTTCAGTTCTATCAGTTTTTGATGCTCTGTTAATTGTGTACATATTTCGGCTTATTATGTCTTCTTGAAGAATTAACTTCTGTATTATTGTGACATGTTTCTCTATAGCCTTGATAATAATTTCGTTTTGAAGTCTGTTTTGCCTGAAATTAATATAGTTATCCCAGGCTTCTTCTGATTATTGTCAACATTGTATAGCTATCTTCATCCTCTTACTTTTAACCTATTCGAGTTTTAATACTTAAGTGATTTCTTGTAAATAACATAGAGTTGGGTCTTGTTTTTTAATCCACCCAGACACCTGACTTTCAATTGGTGTATTTAGGTCATTCACATTTAAAGTGTTTATTGATATATTTGGATTAATACCTACCATGTTTATAACTTTTCTATTTGTTGCTCATTGTAATTTTGTTTCTTTCCCCCCCCCTCTTTTCCTGCTTTCTCTGGTTATAATTGAGCATTTACAGGATTGCATTTTACCTTTTTTTTCTTAGCATGTTCATTTTACTTCTAAAAAAAGAAATTAGTGCTTGCCCTAGAGGCTATAATATTCATTTTTGACTAAACTAGATTAAAAAACACTATACTCCTTCATGTGTGATACATGCAGCTTATGACAGTGTATTCCCAATTCTTCCCTACTGTGACTCATAACATTGCTGCCATGAATTTCACTTCTCTGTACACTACAATTACCAATACATTGCTCCTACATTGCTACTATGATTATTTTAAACATTTATTTTTAAGTAAACTAAGAATAAAAAATATAATTTTATTTTCATTTCATTTATTCTTTTCCTGTGCTCTTTTTTCCTCTGTTCTATGATGGATTCCAAAAAAATAATTGATTTTTGTTTCCTTAACCTATTTTTTTTTTTGTAAGGTTGAGAATTCTGACTTTTAAGCTCTATGTGTTGATGTTAAAACTGTGTCCTACATGTTCTTTTTTTAAAAACGTATTACCTGAGAACTAACATATTCTTTTTCCCATTTCTCCTTTCATCAATTGTTCTTCTCTACTTTAAAAGAAAATGCTGTATTGATCATCAGCCCTGATTTATTATAATACATTGCTCAGATACAAAAAAAAAAGGCACTGATAACAAAGAGATAATCATAAATATTAATGGCAGAAAAATCTCCTTTTATCCAGGGTTCATAATACCTTCCTTCTATTTATTCCATCTCTTAAAGAAGTGCATTTACACGGTGCTACATTTTGTTTAAATATATTTTTTTGAAAATTTGTAAAACATCTCTTTGCTCAATTGTAATAACTTTATTCAAAGGGAATTTAAAATGTAGAGTTTTATGATTATAATAACTTAAAAATACAATTTTGAATAATACATGTTTGTAGTATAGTATTCTGTAGGAAATGTAGGATTGAAGTTATTTCAAAGAGAAATAGACAATGTAAAATTTCCAATTGTAAAATGAGATTATTTATTAATTTATTTTAATCATTATAGACCTCAAATTACTATGGTGTTTATATTCTATTAGATACTCTTAAAAGAGCAATACAACCATATTACATAAAATTGTCACTCACCATATAGAATTTTCCAGAAATTATGTCCTTTGCAATCATATAATTTTATGATAATTTTTAACTACCTGAAAATATTTATTAGGAGAGGTATAGTTCTTCAAAAGTATTTTATGGATTATAAAAGAAAGGGCAAAATATAATGGATGTCTTTAGGTTTTGTTAAGGTTTAGAATCAGAGTCCAAACCTTAGATTGCTAATCTCATGCGTTTGGAGAAAACCAACTCTAAGAGATTCATATAAAATTGAGCAAATAATCCTCTGTTGATGATCACATTAATAGGACAGAAATATTAAGAAGCATACGGTAAATTGTATGTTCTGCTGGATTGGCAACAGATGTTTTATGATATAATGAAGTGGTACACATCCTCTCAGATCCCAAGTCCTTAATACTTACACTTTCTCTAGTGCTTACAATTTCAAGTGTAGTCTGCCAACCATATGAATTAGCATCATTTAGGAGCATGTGAAAATCTCAGGCCCTAATCCAGGTGATTTCCAAGCACAATAAAGTTTGAGACGGAGGCATTAACTTCCTGCCTCCCTCTCTCCTCCTCCGTTTCTTTCTTTTTTTCCTCCCTTCCTTCCTTCCTTCCTTCCTTCCTTCCTTCCTTCTTCCTTCCTCCCTTCCTTCCTTCCTTTCCTTCCTTCCTTCCTTTTTATCTCTCTTCCACTCAAATATAAAATTTGAGTGAGCAATTGTTCTATCTGCTTCATTCACTGTTCCTCTTACCTCAGGGACTAGGACAGTGTCTGCTACATAGCAGGTGCTCTATAATTACTTGTTATATGACTTTTCATACAAAGAAGTCCAGAGGTAGGCAGTTTTACTTTGGCAAAGTCAGCAGCTCCACAGCAAATTCAGATTTTTTTCCCATCTTGTTGCTTTACCATTCTCAACAAACTGCCATTCTCAACAACTTTATTTCCTTGAGGCTATAAATTGACCTGAGTCACCTAATGTCCTCATACATTATTGTTCAAAAACTTAAAATAAGAAGGAAAAAAAGCCCTTTGTTCTAGCTCCATTTAAAACTGAAGAAAACTTTCCTCAAAGCCCCATTTCTCAGAATTCTTCCTCTCTTAGTTAACTGACCAGATTGTTTCACATTCTCCTCTTTAAATTAAACGCTCATAAGGAAATTGCCATCTTTGATCCAGAGCAGGGTTCAGTAAACTATGGTCCATGGACCAAATGTAACCTGCTGCCTATTTTTGTATAGCCTGTAAGAATGGTTTTAATAATGTAAAGGGTTGAAAAAAAATTTAAGTATAGTATTTCATGATATTTGAACATTACAGAACTTCAAATTTGATTACTTGTTGTAGGTTGACTTGTATCTCTCAGAAGGTATGTTGAAGTCCCAACCCCTATACTACGAATGTAACCTTATTTGGAAATAGTGTCTTTACATATGTAATTAGTTAAGATGAGATCATACTGAATTAAGGTTGGTCCTAGATTCAGTGACTGGTTTCCTTGTAACAAGAGTGAGTTTTGGAGACACAGACACACACAGAGGGATGAGAGCAATGTGAAGGTGGAGGCAGAGATTAGAGTGATGCGGCCACAAGTGCAAGGATGCCAAGGACCACAAAGTAAACACCAGAAGCTAGGAGAGAGGCAATGAAGGATTCTTCCCAAGAGCCTTCAAAGGAGCCAGGACTTGCTAGCACTTTAAATTCAGAGGTCTAGCCTCCAGAACTGTGAAAGAATAAATGTATGTTTTAAACCACCCAGTGAGTGGTAATCTGTTGAAGCAGACCCAAAAAGCTAATACAATATCCATACATAAAGTCTTACTGGAACCCAGCCATGCTCACTCATTTACCTATTGTATGTGGCAGATTTGATTAATAATGACAGAGATAGTCTGGCCTGCAAAGCTAAAATATTTACTTTCTGACCCTTTCCAGAAAAAAGTGTGCAGACCCTTGGTTTCATGTTTAGCACTCTGATTCATCCCTTGGGTCTGGGGACCACCTTTCCTGGGACACTCAAATGGGAAGAACAAATTTGGTGTTATATTAGGTTTGGAAAATAAGTTGAGGGGTTAGTGTATATGCAAATAGCAGACTATCTGCAGAATATCTTACAAATAACAAGCATGATATATGTTTCTGCTGCTACAAAAATTACCTCTGGATTAATAATTTGTATATGTTTTGTCAGAATTCTTCCTACTTTTATAGTTATAAATTATTTTTTATAGCTCTACATACACAAAAAATGTAATGCTTCTCTTTGGCCCATGTGGATATTGTGAAAAAGTAGGAAATTTGAATAATGTTGATTAAAGATGATTGCAGAAGCAAAGCTTAAGCCTGTTTCTAGAGATACAGAAGGTCCAAGATCCTGCTTCTTGACTCATGTCATTTCTAATCATTTCACTGAGACCTGGCAGCCACAGCACAAATTCTGGAATGTAATATCAATTACCTGAAGAATGAAATACCATGAATGAGGTATTTGCTTCAGGCACTTACTCTAGAACTGACCAGCAATTGGGAATATAGTAGAGACGGGCAGCCTGCCAAGCCTGGGGATCACTGCAAGGTTTCTCCAAATAGTTGGATGCTCAGAGAGATTATCCTTTCCCAATTATAGGCACTGTGACATGGAACAGAGTTTCCAGGTGCTGTTTCTGCCATTAGTTTCCTTCATTAAAACAACTAGCAAGTGCAGTAAAATTGTATTTTAAGTTTACCCACTAATTTTAAAAGAAATCATGGTTCTTTAAAGGCAATAACAATGGAAAGAAAAAAATGGCCTCCCAAATTGAACCATTATCCTGAGTCAATTCTCCATGAATCAGTGGCATATCTACAGGTCCAGATGTTAAGAGACAATGTACTTTGGAACTATCTTTTCAGGAATTTTTATGGAGACATAAAGGCTCTGGAGAGACAGACATAGGAAATTCTGCTTCAGAAAATCTATATGCATTCCTGAATCCATTAAGATAAAGACAATGATTTCCTCTAGAGAGATTTAGAGCCATCCCTCCCTGGAGACCTTTGCTTGTATTCCAGGACAATATATGGAATCTAAAAAAAAAAAAAAAAAGGCTCTGAAGAACCTAGGGGCAGGACAGGAATAAAGACACAGACGTAGAGAATGGATTCAAGGACACTGGGAGGGGGAAGGGTAAGTTGGGACGAAGTGAGAGTGGCATGGACTTATATATACTACCAAATGTAAAACAGGTAGCTAGTGGGAAGCAGCCGCATAGCACAGGGAGATCAGCTGGGTGCTTTGTGACCACCTAGAGGGGTGGGATAGGGAGGGTGGGAGGGAGACGCAAGAGGGAGGAGATGTGAGGATATATGTATATGTATAGCTGATTCACTTTGTTATAAAGCAGAAACTAACACACCATTGTAAAGCAATTATACTCCAATAAAGATGTTAAAAAATTTTAAAAATTTAAAAAAATAAAAATCTCTTTTTCTCCAGAAAAGAGGATAGGCAGGTGTGGATGGGTTTGTCAGTAGCCCCTTTATAAGGTCAGAGTCTATGAAACTTAGGGTTCCTCACCTGTCAATCACCCTCAGTGTGTGTGCAGTTCCTCACCAAGGCGCACTGTAAGAACTGGGGCTCAGGAAACCCACACTACATTATTCTGTCTGCTTCTTTTGCTGCAAGTAATAAGTTGTCTTTGTCTCTAACTCAGAGGTTTCCAGTTTTATGTGTAAATACAGAATTTGTGGTAGTCTGGCTTGCATAGTGTAAAATTTTGGAACTTTCACAGTAACTGACTTTATTTTATAAGTTATAATTTCTGATTTAAAGCATAAAGTATGTTCACATGTTCATTGAAGAAAATTTGGAAAATTAAATAAATAAAAATTACAATTAAAATAATTACTCTGAACCCTTTTATTCTTTTCCTTCCATGTTCTTTGGTTATAGAATTTTTATTTGCCATGGTGTATAAAATTTACATTTTGTTTTATGAGTTTTACAAAAGCTTAACATGGAATCTCTTATTTATTAAATAGATTTGTTGGTCACCAGACATACTCTTGCTTATTTTTTCTTTTTATTTTTATATATTATTTTTTCTTTCTTATTCATTTCTTCCTTGTCTGGAAACCATTTTTAGAAGAATGTTTGTTAATTTGAAAATATTGTCTTTACATTCCAGTGTCATATTTACAGTTTAATTATTTTCTGGATCATACTTTTCTTCCCCTGAAGACATTAGAGGCATGATTTTAATGTCACTTAGAGAACAATGTTGTTGTGCAGAAGCCTATGGTCAACCTGATTGTTTAGATGACAAAGGATTATTTCTTTTCCTTTGTCCTCCAGGATTTTAACTAAGATAGAGCTTGTTGTTGATAATAATTCTGTTAACTTATACATAGACATCATACAACTTTTCAATATTTTGAAGCACTTTTTTTCTGGAAGGTTTTAAAAAATTATATGTTTATATAGTTTTCTTTTTCCATTTTCTCATTCTCTTCATCGGAAACACTAATTAAGAAATAGTGATGATCAAACATCACATTTAACAGCGATTATTTTCTCTCTAAGCTTTTTAACAGTACAATCCTTCCCAAATCATTTTGCCCATTTTATAAAATCCACTTTTCCACCTTTGTCATTGTTTTTAGCATTACTTGTTCTCGTTAAGCTGCTTCTGGTATGGAACACTTCTTTGATAACTTACCTTTCTCTCTAATTTCTTTTCCCAAACACTGCCATATCTTGTTTCACCTTTTTATGTTGCCTTATGCTCTTTTCCTCAGTACTGAAATAAGTGTTTCTTTACTGAGTTACTTAATGCAGAGTGATAGGTGTAGTTACACTTTTTATTTGCTTAGCTTAGTTGCAACTTTTTTTGGGGTGGAGCAGGGGTTGAGCATTCTTCATCTGACTTATTTTTTCCTGATTCTTTCACCTTCGTTCCTTTAGTATACTATTCCATGATGCCAAATGAGGTTCAGGAAAGTCTTATTACCAACTGGAACTGCCGTCCCTATTATGCCAACAAGAAATAGTTGGATTTGCCTCTTAGTCTGCATCACCTCTTTTGGAAAAGTGATCTGCCAGTGCTCTTCGAGTTCAGGAATCCACAGTGTTTGTTCTTCCCACATCGAGATGACGTAAATTGTATTTGAGAATACTTATAATTTAGGATTATAGATGATAGTTACATTCTTATTTCTTCTTCTCTTTGTTGTCTGGAGGTAATTTTCAGGGAAGAAGAAAATTAAGTCTCTTATTACGACCGTAGAACATTTATTTTATAACTGGCTACCCAGAAGAGCTCTTTTTCTTTGTCTAATGATTTTTCATTGATTGTCTTCAACTTTCCCAGTAGATAATCATCTGAAAATAATGACACATTTAGCATCCCTTTTACAAAGTTATACTATATAGTGTCTCTAAAATGCATACAAAAATGATTGATATTTTATCTTCAATTTATGATACAGTTTCCAGGAATTCTTAGCAACTAAAATCATAGCTTGACTATAACTATATATATACGTCAAAGCTTCTATATTATTGGAACTTTCGATTTATATTTATGTTTATTCTTCTCTAGAAAATATATCTTCCCCACAAAGAATCCACTTTATATTTACAAATATAATAATCATTGTAATTATATAAATGTAATATATACATGTACACATGTAAATATATGTAACTATATAATCATTGTAATTAGTGGTACACCATTAATAATTCATGCTTTGTGCAGAATAAGTATAATAAGATACTGACATTTACTGTCTAAACCTGTTGTACTTGGAAATGTCTTGCACTACACTGTGCACCATGACCCAATGATTTCACCAAAAGAGAAAAAAAGATAAAAGCTTTTAGTTTTTAAACTTAGCTACATAAATGGATAGAGAGCTTTGAAAATATGACACAGCAATGTTTTATTCTAGGGATTCTGAGACCCTTGACAAATTAAACATTCTATATCTGATTTATGGTGCTTTCATTTATATTGCAGAAGGCTACACCAACCACTTAACATGATATAGTATAGTTATATTTTCTATAAAAGTCACTCCATTATCAAGGCTGTTAAAATATCCATTGGCAGTGGTAATTTACTTCTTTGAATAAAGTGAATTAAGTTCAATCAATCATTTTTTTTCCTTAATGAGCTCTGAGTTTTTGTTTATTTGCTTTTATTTATATATCTCTCAATGTCTTTAAATTATCTATTGAATATAGTATCCCCAGCTAGTGTAAGTAGTAAGTACACCTTACTTTTTTCCAGTAAATTATTTTATCATAAAGAATCTACAACTACTTTGACTCTACAACTTTCAAGCAAGAAAAATCTAGTATTTATCCTCTTAAAACTTACCTCTTTTGAAGCATTTGTATTAACTGCCTGCATTTTTAAAAAATACATAATTTTATATTTTATGAATTGAAATAATTGGAGGTGGTCAAACATCCACCAGAATTTCATCTACTTTGATAATCCGTAATGTTAATCTAAGTATCTGATAAACTTTATGCAACCTCAGTTTAGTTACTGCCTCAGCCCACTGTAGAAATATACTCTTCATATTGTATTTTCTGCCATAGATCAAACTAAAGACTAATAAAAGGTGTCACAGTCTAGGGTCTTGATATCTTCAAGTAATTATTTGGGGGAAAAGTCCTTAGAAAAAACTTAATTCAAAAATTGTTTTACAGATTAGGAGACACTTTTGGTTCTAGAGTGATAAGAAATGTAAAATTTTCAGAATATAATTATGAGAAATATATATTTTATAAATATATGTATATATGTCACTTGGGCTTAATATTTTTTGCATTTCATTATGAAAATTTTCAAGTATTCACAAAAACTGAAAGAATTTTATACTGAACATTCATATACCTACACCTAGATTTTATAATTAACAATTATTATACTTGCTTTATCATATCTATCTCTTTATTCATTTATCAATTCATCTTTATATGCTCTTAAAACAAACTGCAAGTAACAGTAAACTTCCACCAAAATACTTCTACACACATATCATTAACTAGTGCTCTATATTTGTTTAAGATTCCTTTTTTGTTTCATTTGGGGTAAAGTTTATATACAATGAAATATCTAACTCTTAAGTGTATAATAGGATGAGTCCTGGAAATATGTATATCTTTACCCAACTCCAAAATCTGTCAAGGTTCAGAAACTTACCCCCACCTCAAAGAGTTCCCTCAAACCATTTTTCAGTAAACCCCTTTCTCTAACTCCTAAAGACAACCTGTTTAACTTTTTCACTGTATTAATTTTGTTGATTCTAGAAATTCATATAAATGGGATCATATAAAATGTATGTTCTATAGTTCTATAAATTTTCTTTTACTAAGCATAATATTTTTGAGATTTGTCTATACTTTTCTTTATAGCTTGTACTTAATGAGTAGTATGCCGTTGTATGAATATACCAAAGTCATTTAGCCATTTCCTACTTCATGGGCATTTGGGTTTTTTTCCAGTTTGGGTTATTATATATGAAGCTGATACAGGTATTCTTGTACAAGTATTTTTGGTCATCTTGTAAAATTAACATTTACAGAGATGTTGAGTAAATGTCTAGTAGGCTTTTATAAGAGCCTATCAGACATTTACCAAAGTGGTTGTACAGTTTCTCATTCTCATATACAATGTGTAAGAACTATAACTGCTCCAGGTTCTACCCATGGCTATTAAATTTAAATTGATTGTAATTAAATAATATTTAGTTCTGCAGTCACACTAGATGCATTTCAAGTGCTGAATGGCCACAGGTGGCTAGTGGCTACTCTATTAGGCAGCACATTTTTATCATTATAGAATGTACTATTGAGCAGCCGTGTTCCACATTTGGTATTGTAATTTTTAGTTTAAGTTGTTCTAGTACAGGTGTAACGGCATTTCATCGTATTAATAGTTTAATCTGCATTTCTCTGATGAGACATGATATTAAACACTTTTCCATGTGCTTATTGACAATCTACATAACTTTCTCTGTGAAGTGCTTGTTCAATTCCATTACCTCTCTTTTTACTGGATAGTTTATCTTTTATCATTGAATTGTGAGTTCTCTTTATGTCCCAGATACAATACTTTTGGTAGATATATGTATTGTTAATATTTTCTCTTATATTTGGCTTCTCTATTAATTTTATTAATTTTACATCTTAATGAACACAATTTTAAATTTCTGATTAAATGTAATTAAGTATTTAAAAATTTTGTGGTTATTGCTATCTGTGACTTATTTAAGAAAATGTTGCCTACACTCATGTCACAAAGACAGTTACCAATTTCTTCTAGAGACTTTATAGTTTTAACTTTTATAATGTAGGCTGGTGATGTATTTCAAATTGTTTTTTAGATATGGTATGAAATACACAACATGTATCATTTTTTTTGTCCATATAAATATCAAGCTTTTGTAGCATCATTAGTTGAAAGTACTTTCCTTTGCTCATATGGTTGCTTTGGATCAGTTAAAACATTAAAAATTGAAGACGTGTGAGCCTATGTTTGGGTCCTCTATTTTCTCTCATTCTTCTAATTTTCTATAATTATGTTACTACACGTACAGTTTTAAAACTGTATTTCTATAATAACTCTTAAGGTAATGGGATATAAGTTCTTCATCATTGTTGAATTTTCTGAAATATGTTTTAGGCATCTGATGATTATATTTTTTTCTCCATTCATTAATTCAATGAATTTTATTAATTGATTTTCAAATGATAAACCAATCTCATATTACTAGTAGAAAGGCTACTTTGTTTAGAATGTATTGTCAAGTATATATAGATAGATTTGACTTGCTTATACTTGATTAAGAAATATATTTTCAATAAGAATATTAGTCTTTAATTTTTTTTTAGAATTTTGTCAGTTTTTGGTGCTGCATTTGTGCTGGCCTCATAATATTTCCTACCCCTCTATTTTCTTGAAGAGTTTACATCAGATTGGTGTGATTTCTTTTTTAATCGCATGACAGAATTTACATGTAAAACCATCTACACCTGAAATTTTCATCATAGGGAGATTCTTTAAAATAATTATAAATAAAATTTTCTTAATACATACAAGGGCATGGCATCTGGAAAGCAGACTCTTAAATAGACTTACTGTGTAGAGAGTTTATTTGTGAGAACCCTTAGTATCAATTCCTGTGGAAGGGAGCAGGAGAAAATAAAACAAACAAACAGAAAAAAAAGTTTGGGTAGAGAAGTGAAGACCTGACCTCAACCTCAGCTTACACACAGAAAGTTCTGGAATTAAAATAGCTTATTAGAGTTGTCCCACATTAGGCCAGAATGGCAGAGCCATTCCCACCAACCCCCTGATAATTGATCATTGGATAAGGGCCTTCTGGGCAAGGGCTCAGCCTTGAGTGGAATGGCTCTCTGAAGCTGAAACAACTATTAAAGGAGCTGAAGATTGAAGGTTGTTGGGTGACATTACTTTTAGCAGCTGTTGCTGCTGCAAAAAATGAATCTTTGAAAAAAATCAGTCTGGACAGCACATCTCTGTTTATATCACAGAAGCTATTTAGATTTTCTATTTCATCTTGTTTCACTTTAGTAAGTTGTGTTTTCAAGCACTTTGCTCATCTTATTTAAGCTGTAGAATTTAATAGTCCCTAATCATATATTTAGTGGCTATAGAACATTGATTTTATTTAACATCTAACAAAATCCATATCTGATATTGATAATTTGTTTTCTCTCACTTTTTTGTAATTTAACACAATACTAAATCTAAGAAAATGCTAAAATATTTTTTTTTAAATTTAGATGTATATGATCAATATGAAATTTACTAATAATTATATGAACATAGTGTTCCCAGAAGAAGAAATACAATTGGTCAATAAATGTTTAATATGCTCCTGTAGCTCAAAGTAATAAAGGTAGCATGAATTAAAACAGTTTAACAACATCATATTTTATTTACTATATTGGCAAAAATTAGTTTGGTTACATCAAATGTTAGTGAGGGTTTGGAGGAAAATGAACACTTGCACAGTCTTGGTGGTGCTATAAATTTGTTAAGCTTTCTTGGTGAGTAATTTGACTATATCTACAAAATTTTAAATGTGTGTGATCTATGGTGTCTTTTTGGAAGAGGAGAAAGGTGAGAGTATCATAAAGTTTAGTTAATTGTCTCCAACAATTATTCTTTTTTTTTCTTTTCTTTGTTACAATCAATCTAGACCCTATGAGACTTCTTACATATTTAGCATGTTCTGAACTAAATTAGTAAATTATCCAATTAGTGCTTTAATTTGTTCTCTACTTTCACTTTGTAATTCTCTTTATAGGGTAAATAAAATATGGAATGTCCCCATTAAGTGTTGATTAGAAAGCTAATCTTTTGATGCTTTGTGACTTTTTAAAAAATGATTAATGCCATTCTTAACATCAATAGCAAATTATTATCTCTCATTGTTTATTCTGGCAAGTAGAAAACTACCAAATATTGGTATCCATTCATAATTGTTGGCACATAAATTCCTTCCCTCACTACTGTCTCCTACCTTTCTATGATTGTTGCCAAGTTTCCATTATTTAGGATCATTATCACATAACAAACACATGTGTTTCAATTTCAAAACTAAATTTTGGCTGCCAAATGTATTATTTAATAACTAACATAATTTCACAGTAAGAGAAGAGCCATCAGTTACATTTTAAAAACATTAAGCCTGAATTAGTTTTTAAGCTTAAAATATTTGCTCAACTGCCCCCCTTTGGGTTCAACTATCCAAGGCTGTGAAAGCAACTCATGCATCTTGCCAGTAAAAATTTCTGAGTTAGAATAAAATGTAGAATTGATATATTGAAGGTTGGGCTTCAATTGGTGATATCAAAAGTTGTTACTAAAATAATTGCCAATATTTCATTCAACTTATTTTAGGCTTTTCTTCATGGGCCAGAAGAGGAACCAGGTGAACCACTAAATGTTGTCTTATAATTCTATATCTTGTATTTTGACATCTGCAAGGAGATTTTTTTTTTTCCTTCCTCCAGGATTGCTCATGATATTAGATGTGGGAATTGAGTAAATATTTGTTGTTGTTGTTCTTATATTGAAAGTAGATTTTAGGATCTAATTTATCAAAATGTCAACTATGTTCTTTCTGGATAACTTTGCTTAAACAATATTCTTATCAATATTAAATTTTAACATGAAATAAACTAATTTATAAATCTTTGGCTTTTAGGCCAACAAGCACCTTCAGAGGGACTCTGGAAAACATTATAAATGGGCAACCTAATAAAAAAATGGAAAAAATCCAGAAATGTTAGCAGCTGAATACCTAAAATATCAAGGTCTTTTCTTGACCAATTGGGGTGGGAAAAAAAATCATTGAAAAGTAACTCCAGCAGGACCAGGTGGGGTAACACCAGGCTTTCCAGGCAGGGTGGCCCGGGAACTACCCTCAGCTTCAACTCTGAATTAATTCCCCCTACCTGGGCAGTAGCATGGGAACCCTCCACGCAGTTCTGGCTTTTATCGGGAGGCTGTCAGCCCCTCCCACCCACCTCTCAGCTCCTGTGCTGTTGGCTGCACAGCTTCCAGGTGTCCACTCCTCTGGTGAGACGTGGCCAGGAGACGCTCTCCTCAGCTCCTTGCCTGGGTGGGCAAGTCAGGCTCTAGGCCTGCCAGAAATCCTCATTTGAGGGTCTCACCGAGTTCCCCGGTCAGAGTGCTGCAGCTGAGCAGAGCGGCTGCTTGGGACTACTGCTCAGGCGCTGAAGAAACCCTTCTTGGAATCTGACATGTTATCACTTTGGGACCGTTGGCCAGCTGCTCCTGACTTGGCCACATGAAGGCTCAGACTGTCCCAGTCTCTGAACTGAAGAGAACCAACACTTTTAGCATATCTTTCACCACCAGGAATGTAAGGTATTTCAACGAAGAGTATCAGGAGGACATCTACAAATCCCAGACTGGCATGTGCAAGTTCTGAGGAATGGTGGAATGACCCAATGTATCTGGGAGACCTTTGGAGACAGATGAGACAGAGCTACAACAGGGCAGTGGCTGACAACCAACTCAGAGCCCATCTTCTCCAGCTGTGTGGCTGACAGGGTCTTTGTGCTCTGGCCGGCTGTCAGGCCTGAGCCTCTGTGGTGGGAGAGCCAAATTCAGGACATTGGTCCACCAGAGACCTCCTGGCCCCACGTAATGTCAACTGGCAAGAGCTCTCCCAGAGATCTCCGTCTCAATGCAAAGACCCAGCTCCACTCAACGACCAGCAAGCTACAGTGCTGGACACCCTATGCCAAACAACTAGCAAGACAGGAAAACAACCCCACCCATTAGCAGAGAGGCTACCTAAAATCATACTAAGTTCACAGACACCCTAAAACACACCACCGGACATGGCCCTGCAACCAGAAAGACAAGATCCAGCCTCATCCACCAGAACACAGGCACCAGTCCCCTCCACCAGGAAGCCTATACAACCCACGGAACAAACCTTACCCACTGGGGGCAGGCACAAAAACAATAGTAACTACGAACATGTAGCCTGCAAAACGGAGACCCCAAACACAGTAAGTTAAGCAAAATGAGAAGACAGAGAAATACACAACAGATGAAGGAGCAAGATAAAAACCCACCAGACCAAACAAATGAAGAAGAAATAGGTAGTCTACCTGAAAAAGAATTCAGAGTAATGATAGTATAGGTGATCCAAAATCTTGTAAATAGAATGGTGAAAATACAAGAAATGTTTAACAAGGACCTAGAAGAACTAAACAACAAACAAACAATGATGAACAACACAATAAATGAAATTAAAATTTCTCTAGAAGGAATCAATAGCAGAATAAGGGAGGCAAAAAACAGATAAGTGACCTGGAAGATAAAATAGTGGAAATAACTACTGCAGAGCAGAATAAAGAAAAAAGAATGAAAAGAATTGAGGACAGTCACAGAGACCTCTGGGACAACATTAAATGTGCCAACATTCGAATTATAGGGGTCCCAGAAGAAGAGAAAAAGAAAGGGACTGAGAAAATATTTGAAGAGATTATAGTTGAAAACTTCCCTAATATGGAAAAGTAAATAGTCAATCAAGTCCAGGAAACACAGAGAGTCCCATAGAGGAACATCCAAGGAGAAACACGCCAAGACACATACTAATCAAACTATCAAAAATTAAATACAAAGAAAAAATATTAAAAGCAGAAAGGGAAAAGCAACAAATAACATACAAGGGAACCCCCTTGTATGTTAACATACAAGGTTAACAGCTGATTTTTCAGCAGAAACTATGCAAGCCAAAAGGGAGTGATAGGATATATTTAAAGTGATGAAAGGGAAAAACCTACAACCAAGATTACTGTACCCAGCAAGGATCTCATTCAGATTCGACAGAGAAATTAAAACCTTTAGAGACAAGCAAAAACTAAGACAATTCAGCACCACCAAACCAGCTCTACAACAAATGCTAAAGGAACTTCTCTAGCCAGGAAACACAAGAGAAGGAAAAGACGTACAATAACAAACCCAAAACAGTTAAGAAGATGGTAATAGGAACATACATATCAATAACTACCTTAAATGTAAAAGGATTAAATGCTCCAACCAAAAGACATAGACTGGCTGAATGGATACAAAAACAAGACCCATATATATGCTCTCCACAAGAGACTCACTTCAGACCTAGGGACACATACAGACTGAAAGTGAGGGGTTGGAAAAAGATATTCCATGCAAATGGAAATCAAAAGAAAGCTGGAGTAGCAATTCTCATATCAGACAAAATAGACTTTAAAATAGAGACTATTACAAGAGACAAAGAAGGACACTAAATAATGATCAAGGGATCAATCTAAGAAGAATATATAACAATTGTAAATATTTATGCACCCAAAATAGGAGCACCTCAATACATAAGGCAAATGCTAAGAGCCATAAAAGGGGAAATCGACATTAACACAATAATAGTAGGGGACTTTAACACCCCATTTTCACCAATGGACAGATCATCCAAAATGAAAATAAATAAGGACACACAAGCCTTAAATGACACATTAAACAAGATGGACTTAATTGATATTTATAGGACATTCAAAAGCAACAGAATACACTTTCTTCTCAAATGCCCATGGAACATTGTCCAGGATAGATCACATCTTGGGTCACAAATCAAGCCTTGGTAAACTTAAGAAAATTGAAATCGTATCAAGTATCTTTTTCTGACCACAACACTATAAGACTAGATATCAATTACAGAAAAAAAAAAAAACTGTAAAAAATACAAACGCATTGGAGGTGAAACAATACACTACTAAATAACCAAGAGATCACTGAAGAAATCAAAGAGGAAATCAAAAAATACTTGGAGACAAATGACGGTGAAAACATGATGACCCAAAACCTATGGGATGCAGCAAAAGCAGTTCTAAGAAGGAAGTTTATAGCAATACAAGCCTACCTCAAGAAACAAGAGACACCTCAAATAAACAACCTAACTTTACACCTAAAGCAATTAGAGAAAGAAGAACAAAAAAAACCCAATATTAGCAGAAGGAAAGAAATTATAAAGATCAGATCAGAAATAAATGAAAAAGAAATGAAGGAAATGATAGCAAAGGTAAATAAACTGAAAGCTGGTTCTTTGAGAAAATAAACAAAATTGATAAACCATTAGCCAGACTCATCAAGAAAAAAGGGGAGAAGAGTCAAATCAATAGAATTAAAAATGAAAAAGGAGAAGTAACAACTGAGAGTGCAGAAATACAAACGATCATGAGAGATTACTACAAACAACTATATGCCAATAAAATGGACAACCTGGAAGAAATGAACAAATTCTTAGAAAAGCACAACCTCCCAAGACTCAACCAGGAAGAAATAGAAAATATGAACAGACCAATCACAAGCACTGAAATTGAAACTGTGATTAAAAATCTTCCAACAAACAAAAGCCCAGGACCAGATGGCTTCACAGGTGAATTCTATCAAACATTTCGAGAAAACTTAACACCTATCCTTCTCAAACACTTCCAAAATATAGCAGAGGGAGGAACACTCCCAAACTCATTCTACGAGGCCACCATCACCCTGATACCAAAACCACACAAAGATGTCACAAAAAAAGAAAAATACAGATCAATATCACTGATGAACATAGATGCAAAAATCCTCAACAAAATACTAGCAAACAGAATCCAACGACACATTAAAAGGATCATACACCCTGATCAAGTGGGGCTAATCCCAGGAGTAAAATGATTCTTCAGTATATGCAAATCAATCAATTTGATAAACCATATTAACAAATTGAAGGAGAAAAACCATATGATCAACTCAATAGATGCAGAAAAAGCTTTCGACAGAATTCAACACCCGTTTATGATAAAAACCCTTCAGAAAGTAGGTATAGAGGGAACTTACCTCAACATAATAAAGGCCATATATGACAAACCCACAGCCAACATCGTTCTCAATGGTGAAAAACTGAAACCATTTCCACTAAGATCAGGAACAAGACAAGGTTGCCCACTCTCACCACTATTATTCAACATAGTTTTGGAACTTTTAGCCACAGCAATCAGAGAAGAAGAAAATAAAAGAATCCAAATCAGAAAAGAAGAAGTAAAATTGTCACTGTTTGCAGATGACTTGATACTATACATAGAGAATCCTAAATATGCTACCAGAAAACTATCAGAGCTAATCAATGAATTTGATAAAGTAGCAGGATACATAATTAATGCACAGAAATCTCTTCCATTCTTATACACTAATGATGAAAGATCTAAAAGGGAAATTAAGGAAACACTCCCATTTACCATTGCAACAAAGGGAATAAACTACCTAGGAATAAACCTACCTAAGGAGACAAAAGACCTGTGTGCAGAAAACTATAAGACACTGATGAAAGAAAGATGATACAAACAGATGGAGAGATATACCATGTTCTTGGTTTGGAAGAATCAACATTGTGAAAATGACTCTACTACCCAAAGCAATCTACAGATTCAGTGCAATCCCTATCAAACTACCAATGGCATTTTTCACAGAACTAGAACAAAAAGTTTCACAATTTATATGGAAACACAAAAGACCCCAAATAACCAAAGTAACCTTGAGAAAGAAAAACGGAGCTGGAGGAATCAGGCTCCCTGACTTCAGACTATACTACAAAGCTACAGTAATCAAGACAGTATGGTACTGGCACAAAAACAGAAATATAGATCAATGGAACAGCATAGACAGCCCAGAGATGAACCCACATATATATGGTAACCTTATCTTTGATAAAAGAGGCAAGAATATACAATGGAGAAAAGACAGCCTCTTCAATAAGTGGTGCTGGGAAAACAGGACAGCTACATGTAAAAGAGTGAAATTAGAACACTTCCTAACACCATACACAAAAATAAAGTCAAAATGGATTATTAAAGACCTAAATGTAAGGCAGACACTATAAAACTCTTAGAGGAAAACATAGGCAGAACAGTCTATGACATAAATCACAGCAAGATCCTTTTTGACCCACCTCCTAGAGAAATGGAAATAAAAACAAAAATAAACAAATGGGACCTAATGAAACTTAAAAGCTTTTGCAGAGCAAAGGAAACCATAAACAAGACAAAAAGACAACCCTCAGAATGGGAGAAAATATTTGCAAATGAAGCAACTGACAAAGTATTAATCTCCAAATATACAAGCAGCTCATGCAGCGCAATATTAAAAAAACAAACAACCCAATCCAAAAATGGGCAGAAGATCTAAATAGACATTTCTCCAAAGAAGATATACAGATTACCAACAAACGCATGAAAGGATGCTCAGTATCACAAATCATTGGAGAAATGCAAATCAAAACGCCAATGAGGTATCACCTCACACCAGTCAGAATGACCATCATCAAAAAGTTTACAAACAATAAATGCTGGAGAGGGTGTGGAGGAAAGGGAACCCTCTTGCACTGTTGGTGGGAATGTAAACTGATACAGCCACTATGGAGAACAGTATGGAGGTTCCTTAAAAAGTGAAAATAGAACTACCATATGACCTAGCAATCCCACTACTGGGCATATACCCTGAGAAAACCATAATACAAAAAGAGTCATGTACCACAATGTTCATTGCAGCCCTATTTACAATGGCTAGGACATGGAAGCAACCTAAGTGTCCATCGACAGATGAATGGACAAAGAAGATGTGGCACATATATACAATGGAACGTTACTCAGCCATAAGAAGAAACGAATTTGAATTATTTGTCGTCAGATGGATGGACCTAGAGTCTATCATGCAGAGTGAAGTAAGTCAGAAAGAGAAAAATTAATACCGTATGCTAACACATATATATGGAATCTTAAAAAAGAAAAAATGGTTCTGAAGAACCTAGGGCCAGGACAGGAATAAAGACGCAGACATGGAGCGTGGACTTTATGACACGGGGAGGGGGAGGGTTGGGCTGGGACAAGGTGAGAGAGTGGCATGGACATATATACACTACCAGATGTAAAATAAATAGCTAGTGGGAAGCAACTGCCTAGCACAGGGAGATCAGCTCGGTGCTTTGTGACCACCTAAAGGGGTAGGATAGGGAAGGTGGGAGGGAGAAGCAAGAGCGAGGGTGTATAGCGATATATGTATACATATGGCTGATTCACTTTGTTATACAGCAGAAGCTAATGCACCATTGTAGAGCAATTATACTCCAATAAAGATGTTGAAAAAAAGAAAAAAAAAGAAAGAAAAGTAACTCCAGTATCTGAGAGGGATTTGGGAAGTGGAACCTGACAACACTGGAAAGTCATAATATCTGCAGGAATATAGGCAAAAATGAGGAGCCTATGCTTTTCTCCAAATGGATTTCTAAGGTGAAATTCAATAATATTTCTTTATTTTATACATTAAAATACATCCGGATTTAATAACCATTCATAAGGGGTAGTGTTGCATATTGGTTCACATTTTGATATAAAACAGACCCTGATATAAGCCCAGCTGTGGCACTAATCTGGCTATTAAATTTAATTCATGTAAGCTACTTTGTCTAAATCTCAGTTTTCTCATCTGTAAAATTGCAATTGTAACATATATCCATGGGTTGATGAGAAAGAAAAAAACACTTTAGAAATTCAAGTCAAAAACCAGAGTGAATGCTCTGGACATTTGTTCAATAAAACAGAATGTGCTACACAGGTGGGTTCTAATCGGACTCAAGAAAGTAAACAGTGACAGTCACCATCTGGGACAAAAGTGGTAGCCTCCAGAATTATAACATTAAATTTTGATGAAGCATTTTACAGTGTAAAGGATTACGATCTCTTGCTAGACATCCTCCACATTACCTTTTAGTTGAAATGATGTGAAGTTCCTATGCTGTGTGTCTATTATTACAGTGATGGAAACAGAAAATGTAGATATAGATTAGAAAAAAGTCTCTCAAAATGATTCTGAACTCTGCCTAACATATTTTATTTATGCCTACTGAATACATCCTGATTTATTATAGTACAGGAGGAAAAAATAGGATGTGCTTTGATAAGGTCAAGATAAACTAAATTTATATAAGACAATTCCAGATTACAAAAGTATAGTAACATGTATATTATGCAGGTGAGTAAAATATAGCCTTTGTCCATACTTCAACAATAGTAAACAAAACAAACAAATAAACAAAACATTCATTTGCCAGTTTTATAGTCCAAATTAGATTCACTGTTTCAGACTAGAATGATGTAAATAAACTACCTCATCTGAAAGTCTCCTTCTGCCAATTTAACTTTCTCAGTATTCCAGCAATTAGAGCATAGTATTAGCTAATCCCATGTGCAAGAGAAGTGAAACTGCACATTGTTGTGTTCTGTGCTTAGTTTAATTTTTCAGAAATTTTAATATCTGGCATTTGTTATTCAGCTAGATCTACTAGTTATTCTCTAACAATTTTCAAAGCACTGATAGTTCTATGCAAATGTATTCAGAGATCACCTGGCAAACCCAGACCAACCTATGATCACAGTTTTTATCCAAAGTTGCTTTTAGAAATTTTAAAGCTTTATCTTGTATATTTAAGTTCCTATTTTCAGAAATTTTTTGTGTATATATTAAGATAAGGGAATAAGTTTATTTTTTCTGTACATGGTTATCCAGTTATCCCACGACCATTTTATGGAAGATTTTCCTTTCACCATTAAATTTCCTTGACATCATTTTCAAAAATTAATTGACGAAAAACCTAAGGATTAATTTCTGGATTTTTGATTCTGCTCCATTGATTTGTATATGCCTGTTCTTAACACTAAGACTGTACTCTCTGGATTATGGTTCTTTATACTAAGTTTTGAACTATATCTGAAATCAGGCAGTGAAAGTCATTTAGCTTTCTTCTTCTAAATTTCTTTCATCTTGGTCATTTTCATTTCTGTGTTAATTTTATGATTAGATTTTTATTTTCAATTAAAAAATACCCTGTTTAGATTTAGTTAAGAATCTTATTGACTCTCTAGATGATTGGGGATAATTATCATCTTAAATTATAGAGTTTTTCTATGCATTAACAATAAATGTCTCCTTTTTAAGCTAGAGATTATTTTTTCTCAGCAATGTTTTAGAGAATTTTAGTGTACCAGTCTTGCATTTCTCATGTTCAGTTTATTTACTGGTATTTTATTCTTTTTGGTGCTATTTTAATTGAATTATTTTCTTTATTTTTGGATTGATCACATTGATCATATTGATCACTATTATTTTATATAAATTTATTTTATTTATTTATTTTTGACTGCATTGGATCTTCTTTGCTACATGTGGGCTTTCTCTAGTTGGGTGAGCAGGGGCTACTTTTCGTTATGGTGCAGGGATTTATTGCGGTGGCTTCTCTTGTTGCAGAGCATGAGCTCTAGGCACACGGGCTTCAGTGGTTGTGGCACGTGGGCTCAGTAGTTGTGGCCTGCAGACTGTAGAGCACAGGCTCAGTAGTTGTGGTGCACGGGCTTAGTTGCTCCGTGGCATGTGGGATCTTCCCGAACCAGGGCTTGAACCCGTGTCCCCTGCATTGGCAGGTGGATTCTTAACCACTGTGCCATCAGGGAAGCCCCTCTACTGATTTTTATATAGGTCATGAATCCTTAAATCCTGCTAAATTCATTTATTAGTTCTAGTAGTTATTATCTAGACCCCACAGGACTTTCTACATAAAAGAGCAAGAGGTCTATGATTAAAGATAGATTTTTTTCTTTCTTATCTTATTTTATCTTATCTTTCTTATCTTCAATTTCTTTTCCAGAGATACTGCAATGATACAGTAAAATGCTGAAAAGAACTGGTGAGTACAGACATATTTGTTATGCTTAAGGGAAAATAATTCAGTCTTTGAGCGATAAGTAATATGTTAGCTGTAGGGTTTTCATATCTGTTCTTTATCATATTAAGGACACTTCTCTCAATTCCTAATTTATGGTGAGTGAATATTGAATTTTTTCAAATGCTTCTTCTGAATCTATTCAGATGCTCATGTTGTTTAGTCCCTTATTCTATTAATATGGTATATTATGTGAATTGGTTTTTGATTGTTCAACTTATGTGTCATTTCTGAAATATATCCCACTTGGCCGTGGTTGTGTAATCCTTCTTTTTTTTTTTTCTGAATTGGATTTGCTAGTATTTTTTTAAGGATCATGCATCTATGTTCATGAGTTTGTAGGTCTGTAAGTTTACTGGGTTTGTTATCAGGGTAATGTTGACCTCATAGCATAAGTTGGGAAGTATTCCCTGATTCTATATTTTCTGAAAGAGTTTGTGTAGGACTGGTATTGCTTGTTCTTTAAATATTTGATAGAGCTGACTAGTGACATCATGTGGGGCTGTTTTTTTCTACATTAAAAATGTAGCTGAATTCCAATTCAATGCATTTTGTTTTTATAGGTCTATTATGATTCTTTCATTAATATTGAGTCATTCTTGCTAATTTGTGTCTTTCCTGGACTTTATCCATTTCATTTTAGTTGTATCATTTGTTAGCGAAATGTTGTTCATATCATTATATCATAATCTCTTTAATTTATGTAGAGTTGCTTGTGATGTGCTCTTTTCTACTTCTGATTTTTGTAAATTTGCATGTCCTGTTTCTCTCTCTCTTTTCTTTTTCTTTTCTTTTTTTTTTGGTCAGTCGAGCTAAAGATTTGTCAATGTCCTTGTTCTTTTTAAAGAGTCAACCTTAGATTTTATTGATTTTTCTATATTTTTTTTGTTTCTTTTCTAGCCTATTGATTTCTGCTTTGATACTTATTATCTTCTTTCCTTCTGCTTGCTTTGGGTTTCATTTGTTCTTCTTTTTCTAGTTTTATTAGCAAACGCTTACATTATATATTTTAAAATGTTCTTATTTTCCAATACATTTATGTTTCTAAAATATGTATTTTAAGCCAAATTTTCCCTCAGTGGCTGACTATAGCTGTATCCCATACATTTTGATATTTTGTGTTTTCATTTCATTCAATTAAAATATTTTCTAATTTCCATTAGGATTTCTTCTTTGGAGGATGATATATTTAGAGATGAGTTATTTTAATCTTTAAATATCTGAAGTAGCACAAATTTCTATGAGCAGTTAAATTTTAATTTATATCCATTGGTATATATTAGACTGATTTCAGTCTTTTTTTTTTTGAGAATTGTTGTATGGCCTAGTATATGTTTTATCATCATAAATGTTCTAAGCATTCTTTTCTTGATAGATGGAATGTTCTATAAATATCAGTTTTGTCAAGTTGTTTGATAATATCATTCAAGTATTTTTATACAAAATAAAATAAAAAATGATGAACATATGCATACATATATTTAAAAATGTGTACAGAAAAGATTATAGTAACTTTGTTCATAACAGCCAGAACTTGAACATAATTCAAATGTTCATCACCAGAAGAATGGACAAAATTGTTGGTATATTTGTAAAATGGAATGCTGCTCAGCACTAAAAATAATGAATACTGTCTGATTCACTCAGCCACATGGATGAATCTTCAAAATATTATGCTGAACAAAGGAAATCATACACAAGAGTGCACACTGTATTATAATATTTATATGATAATTCTAGACCAGACAATCTAATCTATAGTGGTAGAAATCAGAGCAGTGCTTGATATGAAGGTCAGACTGACTGCAAGTGGCACAGAGAATTTTCTTTGGTCATGAAAAAGTAATATACAGTGCTTGGACTATTGGTTAATGAGAAGTATATATTTGTCAAAGCTAATCAAATTTTATAAAGATACGTGCATCTCAACTAGAGTGTGTACTTTTATTACACACACATATATACACATAATTGTACAGAATATTGCTTGCTTTTTGTTACATAAAAATTTGTCACACTTTGCCCCAAACTCTACTGAACACCTATAATGATATGAATATAAATCTCAGTGTGCTAACATAGTAAGTGTAAGAATTTAAATTAGATGAAGAGACGCATAAAGGGAGGAGTAAAGAGAACAATCATGAAAAGAGAAATTAGGAACCAAAATAGATTCACTTGCTTACTTCTTTAGGAATTTAGTTTTTTCGAAAAGCAATTCTTTTGAGAATATGAACATAGGCTATAGTAGGGTAGCTTACATTTCTGACAAACAGCAGTCTCTCCTACTGTATTCTATTCTATAGGTAATATTGATCGAAGAACTGCTTTATTTTATCCTAACATATTTACTTCTTGATTGCCCTACTTAAAATGATTAAAATAGAGGAAGTCTTCTGTGGAAAAAATGGAGATGAGTTTGAGTATAACACTTTCTTTTACTGTGGTTGACAGACCTTTTAGCTTCCTGAACATTTATCAGTGCTTTGAATTTTGACTTCACACAGCATGTCAAGATGAGATAACTAGCAGTTTGCCTGATTTTATCTGATAGAAAAAAATAAGTCATATAAACATTTTTCAAATGGATCTACACTAAAATGTAATTCTATAAGCAGCCCTAGGGTAACATTCAAGTGGAAAAAGTAAAGAATGCATTTTCAATTATTAAGGACCCCAACACATAAAATTTAACAGGAAAAATCAAATTGCTCACAAAGTAATGTCAATATATAAATAATATAGCAATGAGATGTTTTCATTAAATCAACAAATATTTATTGGTTAACTACCCTTTTCCAGGTTCCATTCTGAGAATATAAGAAGTTAAAATAAAATGCATGAAGCATCTTTCTTGCACTCGGGGAGTTTATTCTTCGCAATGTCATTATATCCACTATGTGCGACTATAGGTCCTGTTACAAAAATATCTGCAATATGAGGCAGTATATAAAATGATGCATATATGAGGTAGCAAATGCTATGTTCTATGAGAAAGGAGAGGCAAAGCACTTCCTGCTTTTGTGATGAGAGTAGATTTTACAGAGCTGATAGAATGTGTTTCTTTGTCAAGTAGGGAGGCTCTCCAGACGAAACATACTCACAAAGCTCTATCCAATGTCAAAATATTCAGTTTACATTTGCCAAATAGTTGTTACCCCAATATCTCTTATTACACCCTATACCTGACACCCAGCTGCCCTAGTTCTACCTTTGGAGCTAAAATTTCCCAAGTTCTGTAAGTGAAAATGTTAATGCATGGAAAGCAGGAACTTTTATGACATGGCTCCAGTACTCTGGTCTTTCTCCATTTTTATTACAGCATATCTTTCAAGTACCACTTGTCAAATATTTTGAATATAACTTCTGCCTTATAGGGTTTTAACAATGCACATTAATTCAAGTAGTTGAAATAATGGAATTCCAAGAAAAGTGATAATATGACTAAATGCCTGGGTGTCATTTCATATTGGAGAGAGATAGTAAGGGAAATTATTCACAGATTTACCTGTTGTAAAAGTAAATTGGTGTCAGCCTGCAGAGGGAAAAAGTACAAGGCCAAGGAATTTGGATAAACTAACCCTCATACTGAAGGTAAATTTATTTTCTAGCTTTGAAGAAAGATGATAATAGTAATACTACATGAAGATCAATTTCATGAAGGCAAAATAATTTATTGAAAAGTGTTCATTGCAACCTGATGTAATTCTCTTATCTATCTAGGCTAAGAATTGCTTTGTTTTAAAGCTTCAGCAAAACATATCCAAGGATATACTCATGTAGGTGAATATATCTTTGTATATGATGTAAAAGTGAAGAAATACTGGATGAGTACATATTTGTGTATGTAGGTGTATTTGAGTGAAATCATTGCCATTTTCTCAGAGAGCAGACTAACACTCGGTATGGGTGTTTTATGGTAAAAAGTATACGTATTATAATATGAAAGAAATTGTCAAACGAACTTACTAGATTTGTAGGTAGTAGTATTAGTGTTGCAAGTTTTAAATTTTATAAATGTCAACTTCTGCTTTTTCTTTTCTTTCATGGTTTAGCCTATTGGCATTGTATATAAGGCTTGTAACCCAACAGAAGGTCACAAAGATTTTCTCCCAAAATTTATTTTTCCTAATTGTTTATTTTTAAATTGTATATTGTATATCAAAGTCTAGATCCATTTTAAGTTAAATTTTATATTAGTATGAGATATAGATCGATATTCATGTTTTACATATGGTGGTCAATTATTTCAGCACCATATATTAAAGGACTATGTGCATTCCTTTTTCTGTGCATATTTGTCAAAATTATTGGTCATACTCATGGAGATCTATTTCTTTTTTTTTCTTAATTAATTTATTTTTGGCTGCATTGGGTCTTCATTGCTGCGTGCAGGCTTTCTCTAGTTGTGGCAAGCAGGGTCTTCTCACTGCGGTGGCTTCTCTTGTTGCAGAGCACGGGCTCTAGGCATGTGGACTTCAGGAGTTATGGCACGTGGGCTCAGTAGTTGTGGCTCGTGGGCTCTAGAGCACAGGCTCAGTAGCTGTGGCGCATGGGCTTAGCTGTTCCACAGCATGTGGGATCTTCCTGGACCAGGGCTTAAACCCATGTCCCCTTCATTGGCAGGTGGATTCTTAACCACTGTGCCACCAGGGAAGTCCCGGAGGTCTATTTCTCGATGTTCTATTCTGTTCCATGGGTTTATATGTCTATCAGTACCAAACTATACCTTTTTATATAGTAATGTAATATATTGGTCAGTCCCCAAAGCCTTCAAAATGATATATTTTACATATTTTATCTACAATTTATCATTGCTATCAGGTAGGAGGTTTAGTCCAACCAAGCTAATCAGTGACTACATGCCAAACCATCAGAAGACTTAATTTTACTTAATGTTCAGTGAAAACTATTAAAGGTCATTCAATGATGACATTATATGTTGTCATGGTACCATTTAAAAGTTATTGAGATATGAGAAACATGTCCTTAAGCTTCCAAATGTATGCTTTAATGAAAGTTTAAATAGTATTCAATAGTTAATGATAGCACATCTTTAAGCCTTAAAGGCATGAATAAACCACTTTGCAAAAAAAAAAGTTCTTGATTTTATAAATTATTCAAGTTACAAGTACGTATAAATTAAAATGTGTTATCTTAGTAATTTCAACAAAGTGGAAATTTTAGCCCTTGTTGTTTTGGATTCTTGTGTTCTATTTTGGATTTTTGAGATATACACTGTATTCTACTTAAAGAAGACTTTGCATCTGTTAGGTGTTCTATACTAATAGTGTTCTCACTTATGGGGATTTTCACATACATAAATCAACAGAAAGTACCCATTTTAGTTAAGTCTATAAATAAGGAATAAAATATCTAACTGTGGCTCTAAAATTTCACACACAAAAGAGCCATTCATTTTAAATCAGTTTTTGTTTTTTCCACAGCATATTCTAATATGCATTTAGATGTTATTCTGAGATTTTTTGGATTTGGAAGTTAAGGTAATCTACTTTGAATAGTATACTAGTTTGAAATATATAAAGTAAGCTTAACAATAGGATATAACATAAAACATAACTCAAATGCATTTTGTTGTAGCAAAACTATCCCCAAATGTAAGTCTGTTTTCATTATCTGCAATCATAAAATCTTCCTTATTCAAAATATACTATATATTAGAAACTATTTCAAATGATAGTACTATAGTACTACCATTTCTTGTAATATCCATTTTAAACTCATTATAAATACATATAGATGAAAGGAGAGTCTTTTCAACAAATGATGCTGAAAAAACTGGATATTCATACACAAAAAAATAGAGATGGAATGGATCCTTACACCATATACAATAATATATTTAACTCAAAAATAAATGAAATCAAAAATAGATTAAACCTAAGTGTAAGACCTAAAACTATAAAACACTTTGATCTTTATAGGGGAAAAAAGCTTCATGACATTGGAATTGTCAATGATTTATTAAATGTGACATCAAAAACACAGACATCAGAAAGAAAAATAGGTATATTGGACTATTTAAAATTTTTTAAAAACCTTTTGTGCATCGAAGAATGCTGTGAACCTAGTGAAAAGGCAACCCACAAAATGGAAGAAAATACTTGTGAATTATATACCTGATAAGGGGTTAATATCCCAAATATATTAATATAAGGAACTCCTACAGCTCAGCAACATAAAATCAAACAACTTGGTTAAAAAATGGGCAAAGGACTTGCATAGATATTTCTCCAAAGATATACAAATGGTCAATGAGCACATGAAAAGATATTCAACATCACTAAGCATTAGGGAAATGAAAATCAAATCCCCAATGAGATACCACTTCACATCCATTGGGATGGCTATTATACAACAAACAACAAAAACAAAGAGCCAGAAATTATCAAGTGTTGGTAAGATGTGGAGAAATTGGAACCTTTGTGCTTTGCTGGTGGGAATGTAAAATAGTGCAACCACTATGAAAATGTTTGGCAGTTTCTGAAAAAATTTAAAACAGAATTGCCATATGATCCAACAATTCCAGTTCTTGGTATATATCCAATAGTACTGAAAGGAGAAACGTAAAAAGTTACTTGTACACCCATCTTTATAGCAGCATAATTCACAATAGCCAAAAGGTGGAAATAATCCATGTCCATTTATGTGTGAATAGATAAACAAAGTGTGATATATACAAATAGTGGAGTATTATTCAACCTTAAAAAAGAAGGAAATTCTGACATGCTACAACAGGGTTGGACATCAAGAACATTATTCTAAGTGAAATAAGCCAGTCATAAAGGACAAATACTGTATGAAACCATTTATATAAAGTACCCACAGTAGTCAGATTTATAGAGACAGAAGATTAGTTGGCAGGGGCTGGGAGGAGGAAGGAATAGGAAGTTATTGTTTAATGGATATGGAGTTTCAATTTGGGAAGATAAAGTTCTAGAGATGGATGTGGTGACGGTAGCCCAATAATATAAATATACTCAATATTGATGAACTGTACACTTAAAAGTAGTTAAAATAATATTTTTATGTTATATGTTTTGCCACAAAATATACACATAGAAATACTAAACCAGCAAAGTCCCAGATATCATTCAGCCCCCACCACTTTCTTGAACTCCTCTCACACAAAATTTTTTAAAAAGACTTAAAATCAGTTTAAATCTATATTTCAATATAAAAATCAAGGATGACAATTGTGAGAGGATAAATATCCAGAAATTCTGAGTGACACTCCGTCAGCCATTAAGTTTGCATTCTTTTCTGTTCTTATTACAAAAGGAAAAAAAGTAAAGTTCAAATTCTACCGAATTTTTACCTTAGGGAAACAGATCTTTAAGGTTTATCACTCCTACCCACTTTTTTATGTTTTTCTAGGAATCCCTAGTGGATTAACATACTTCTACAAATCCACCCTCAGCCAGCCTTCTAGTTTTATTCTTTATTAAGTCAAGTTGACCTAGACCTTTTTATAGATGTCTTCCTTCAGGTTGTTGCCATTGTACTCAACAATAAATTACCACATGGGGCAAAATTTACTTCTTAATACATTACACTAGTAGAGAAACCAAACTCTGAATGTACATAAAGACATAAGATTTTACATGTAAAGCTGCGACTTTACACAAGATTTCACCAAATATTCAATGATGATGGAAGAGAAGGAAAGGAGAGCAAAGATATTTTACTGCTCTGGCTAGATTTGGCCACTTACTGAACCTGCAAGCCCAACTTATCCTGTGGTTATAGGCAAGGGCCAGATTACCTCATTTTGCTTCCTCACACAAACATATACACTTGGGTATTCTAATACTTTCCAAGGCATGGAGTCCACCTCAAACTGCTAAAAGACTCTAGGGAAAGAATAAACATGTTGAGCAATTAGTTTCATATAGCACCATGCTTAGAAAACGAATAGCCTAGTTCCCAATAGCTATACCATTTCTCAAGGGGAAGGAAACAAGGCTCTCATGACTTAGTTCTTAAATATATGTAGCTGAGTTTACCCGAGACTGAAAGTTTGAAACTGGGCTTTCTTTAATTGACAATTTTAAGTTCCTTTCAAAAAGAGAGAATCTCAAGAGTACAATGAGGTCAGTTATAGGAATAAAGAAGAACTCCTTGGTGATCTGCATGTGTAAATTTAGTGACTGTATTTCAATACTATCAGAAAACAAATGTAAAAGTAAATAAGGGTTCATTTTTAGGAAAAACCATCCCCCCCCATAAAAAAGTTTTTGTGATATAAAGAATTACAGAAGAGACATAATTAAGGTAGCGTGGTCAAAGAGGTCCTCTTTGAGAATGAGCTTTCCCACCCTGAATGATGAAGTCTGATTGCTCTCTACAGTGTCTCCTAGTACAGAGAAGCTCGTATTTTTATCTTGCACTTCTCACCATTTCTAATTAATGTATTCTGAACAATAAACACAGTACAATGATAAAAGAAACACACACAGACAGCATACATACTCAAAGAGATGAAAATAGGGGACAAAATTACAAACCCTCTTCAAATAAGAATTATTCATCAAGTATGATAATATATTTGATAATTCTAAGTCCAATTAGAAATGTGGCATTTCTCCTCAAGAAAGCCACAACATGTATGGAAACCTAGTTCAAATAAATACAATCTAATTTTGCAAAATGATCCCATCTTATGTCAACTGTTATTCAGGTTATTTTGCTGCATATGAATCTACTCCAAGGATGTTTAAGCACTTGTTCTACATTAGTATGACTGAAAAAATATATATCAGCAGCACTTTTTCCCAGAATTAAATAGTATGTCCTTAAAGGTAAATTTAAGCCTTCATTCTTTATAAAGAAAACATTGTTTGAAATGTTAAAATGTAAATATTTCTAGTTTCTACTCAACAAAATTTTTCTAGAATCTTGAAGTTCCCTCAATCATCACCATGATGATTATTCATGGTGAAATTTTGTTATACATTTTATTTACTGACTGATGAATAGTGGGGCTTATTTATCTAGGAATTGATGGGGTTTTCTTTCATTAAAATTTTAATAAAAAGAAAACATAATTTATATAAATACCTGAGTGGACAAACTGACATTTTCTATATTGAACCAGCAGGAATATTATACAAACCAAGTGAACAATGCAGAAATTTCAACTGAATTTATTATTGCAATTGGCAGAGGGAAAAAATATAGCTGGCAGTGAAAGATACTACTGATTTTATGCTTTTTAGAACGTGTGATATTTATGTCTAAAAGGTAGCTGCAGACATATCCAGCGGTGTTGCTGAAAATATGGAATAGTTTACTGACAATTACAATTAAGGGGCTCTGGCCAAGTTGCCTAATAGAGTGCTCTGGATTTTATTTTGATTTTTCATCATCAAAATGCATGTCATAAGTGACCATGAACATATTATCATTATTACAGTTGTTGCTCTTTTCCTGATTGGGAGCTTTGGGTTGGTTCTACAAAGCTAATTAAACAGATCTTATTCTAGAAAAATATATGATTTGATCTTTTACCATAACCCTGCTCCTTGCCACTATCCTCAACAAAAAGATGCTCTGTAGCACACATTTTTAAAAATTAAATTAAAAAATCAAGCCTAGAAAATATTTCAATTCACTTTAAAAATTCTATTGATTTCTGAGACTAGGATTTTGTACATGCTTCTCAATTCCCATCAATTTTCATTTATTATTTTATTTTATTATCTATGCTCAGATAATTGTTCTTATATATTTTTTTGTTAGATTCATATCTAAGTATTTCATTTTTTTAATTGCTATCGTAAACAGTATTTTGTTTTTAATTTCAAATTTCAGTTGTTTATTGTTGGTATTAAAGGCAGTTGATTTTGTATATTAAACTTTTATCTTGCAACCTTGGTATAGTCACTTATTAGTTCCAGGAGGGTTTTTTTTTGATGTTGTTAAACTTAAATGTCACTTTACAGTTTACCCAGGTTTGTCACATATTTCATCATGGTAACTACACTCTGATGAAGGCAGAGTTGGCATTATTATATGCATTCTATAAACAGAATATATTAAGGGTCTCATTAAAATGTCATAAAGCTAGTTTGTGTCAGAATTTGGAAGAAAAATCACATATTATGACCTCTGAGCCTATGTTCTGTCTATTATCCTTAAAAAAAGTATTTTAAATAATTAAGTTGGTCACTCACTGAAATACCATGACCTCTACCAACTACCAGAGTTAGTGGTGCTCAATAGGGTTAAAGAACACTGGGGTTCAAGGATGAGATGTGGGTCATTGAGTGGATCACAGCTGGACTGAATTATAGGAATGATGTGAAGGAATATATAATGTTCAGAATCAAGGATGGACTGAGATTCAAGGATGAATTGGAGGTGTGAACTACTCAAAACTCAAGAATGGGACGGCCACAAGAGTCAAAGATAATAAAGATACAATTGCACACATTAATATTTCTGGTGTCAGAATATTCCTGTGGCCAAGTCAAAAAGTTTACTTGGTCATCCATTCAGCAAACACCATTGAATACATATTATGTGTCAAAGCACATTGTAATATAAGTGTGAACAAGACACAGTTATGCCTTCATAGAAATTTTATGCTTGTAGAACCGGGCTAACTTGTACAACAATATCTGACAACTAGACAGGTCTCTTTCTAAAATATATGGTAAAAGGTAAATATTTCATCAGAAATGTAGAAATAATTTAATATTTTTAATCCAGTGTGAATATGAAAGTATTAGTATAAACATATTTAAGATTTAAATAATAATATTTTTAAAATTTAATGCTTAAAATGATATATTGATTCAGTTCTGTATATATAATATAATTTAACTTTCTCACATAAGATTACCAAAGAATGGTGGTGATAGAGAAGGACTTACTTCTGGAAATGAATGCATAATCCAGATAAATATAGAATGATGGTGAGCTTAATGAATCTTTACAAATGTAAAGAATACTGAAGAGAAAATAAACTTGTGAGCTGTCTTTCTGCCACTGATAAGCCCTGAATAATAAAGCAGACAAAAGTCTGAAAAAAATCAATTATCGGTTTTTTCAAGCCAGATATATGTAGAGACATCATTGGGTTTATCAGAGCCATATTTGTCTGATTTCTTAGATTTGGTTGTCCAGACCTTCCTTTACTTTCTAGTCAGAAAATAACCAATCAGAAAATGATTTATATGAGGCTACACTTGAAGCAGTAATGAAATTTCTCAACCTTGACAATTATGATTGTCACTTTTCACTTATTAAAGAATTCATATTGAAAATAATTTTGGAAGGGACATTTTGTCCCCTCTCAACTAGGAAAACAAAATTGATAAGCTGACATTAGCTCACAGGTCTTAGATAATTAGTAAAAGTGCCTTATCCAAATGCTTTTTAATTTTCTTCTAAGCCAAACTCATAATTATCCCAGGAGTGAATGAATATATTTTAAATCAGTAAGCTAAATAAGCTAGAATATGCAGCCCTGAGGAACTTCCTACTAGTGAAACTTAATCAGACCTGGATTAGTCAATACAATCAGTCATTCATTCCTCAATTTTTTTTTTTTAAGCATTGTGCTTGTGCTTGACATTGTGCTAGATCCTGAGGAAGATAAAATGAATTAGACTAGTTTCTTTTCTTTTTTTTTCCTTTTTTAAAAATTTTTTCTCCAAAGGCTTATAGTTTAATGGCACACATAAGCACACAAAAAGCAAAAAGTGTCTGTTATACAGAATATTTAACACTATGTACATAATACAGGGTATTTATTACTATGTAAATACAGAGTAGGACTTCCCACTCATACTAGAAGAAAATGATAATATTCACCATAGAATGATATAACATTGCTCGGTTTTGCAATAAAAATAAGAATAAACTAGGAAAGAGTACAGAGCATGCAGGGGATATTCTAGGCATAGGGAAAGCATGAAGATAAAAGAATTTACAGTTGTTTGGTTTCTTAAAATTATTCTGTGGCTGGTTCACAGAATTTATAAAACAAAACACTGGCTGGAGATGTGAACAAAGATGATGCCATGGAAGAACTTACACAGGCTGAAGAGCTAGGAGTTTGTTCTGGTCACTGATGTAAGGAGTTTGAACGAAATTCACTGCCCCATGAGTTACATGTTTTCACTAAGAAATTTTTAAAGTAGCAAGAGCATTTATTGCATATTTCTAGTGACCCTGCACAGGTTTCAACATGGCATTTGGGTTGCCTTCTCCACCTTTAGCTTTTCAATATTCTGATTAAATTTTTCTTAAAAAATAGTGAAATGGAAAAAATTATCTTGGTATTAGATAATAGGTCAGAGAGGCTTGCAACTCTGGGGTTTATCCAAGGGATACAACAATTGTTCTTAATACAACAGTCACTCAGTGTAATTCACCATATCAACAGATTAAGAAGAAAAACCATAGTATGTGAAAAATTGAATTCTTGCCCCCTAATGTCAGGAACAAGGCAAAAAAGTCACTTTCATGGATCCTATGAAACATGGCAATGACAGCCTTAGTGAGTGCACTAATTAAAGACAAAAAACAGAAGGTATTTCTAGAATCCATGGTTGTCTACATTAAAAAATTGAAAAGAATTCACAAAAAATGCTACTGGAACTAATAAGTACATTTAGGATGTTTCAGTATACAAGGTCAACATACAAAAATAGTTTTTCAATTAATAGATGGAAACTGAAACTAAAAACAAAACAAAATAGCAACAAGAAAATACCAACAAAACAAGTACCATTTCCATAAGCAACAAAAAGCCTGAAAAAACAATATATAAACCTAACAAGGTATGTAGTTGGGTTTTATGCTTAAAATTATAAAATAGAAAGACATCAAAGAAGATCTAAATAAATACAACGGTATCCCATGTTCATGTATTGGAAGGCTAATATTGTTAAGATGCTAATTCTCCCAAAATTAATCTATAGATTAAATAGAATCTCAATAAAAACATTTATAGGGTTTTTATTTTTTTTTTAGGAATCAACAAAATGACTCTAAAATTTAAATGGAAAGGCAAAATAATTAGAAAATACAAACCTAATTTTATAAAAAGTTTTAAAAAAAGAAGAAGTTGAAGGTCTTACAGTAACTGATTTTTAAGACTTATACATTGTAGTAATAGGAGAACAGTAAAAAGATAAATTATGCAACAAAATAGAAAGTTCAGAAATAGACCCAATGCATGTATGGTCAATTGATTTTCAGTGAAAATACAGAGGCAATTCAACATACAAAGAATAGTATTTTTAACAAATGCTGAAACAGTTGAACATTTATATACAAAAAAATAAAAGGAAAGAATCTCAAGTCACACGGCACACCATATACAAAAATTAATTGAAATTATACTTTAGAATGAGATATAAAATCTAAAACTATAAAACATTTAGGGGAGAAAAAAAAAACAACATAGGAGGCAATCTTTGTGAACTTATGTTTGAGAAGATTTCTTAGCCGTGACACCAAAATAGGATACCTAAAAGTAATAGTGCATAAATTGGACTTCATCTAACTTAAAAATTTTGCTTTTCCAAAGACAGAATTAAGATTAGGAAAAGAAGAAAGAAATGGAAAGAAAATATTTACATTATGAATTCAGTATCTGAGATGTATGAAGAATCCTCAAGACTGAATAAGATGAAAACAGACAACCCTATAAAAATATCAGAGTTGAGCAGACATTTTACCTAAGAAGACGTATGGGTGGTAAATAAGCAAATGAAAAGTTGCTGAACATAATCAGTAATTAAGGAAGAGTAAATTCAAACAATAACAAAATGCCACTACACACCTATTAGAATGGTTAAATTAAAAAACAACACAAAACAAGTCATAACAGCTGACATTACCAAGTGCTGGTGAGGAGGTGGAGCTACTGGAACTCTTATAAAATGCTGATGGGAATGCAAAATGGTACATCACTTTGGAAAGCCATTTGAAAGTTTATCATAAAAATAAACATATATTTTCCATATGACCCAGAAAAATCCTGCTTCTAATTCTTTGCTCAGGAAACATAAAAACTTGTAGCCACAAGGACCCGTACTTGACTATTTAAAGCAACTTTATTCATAAGCATGAAGAACTGGAACAAACCAAATGTCTTTCGTTTGGTTGAATGGATCAACAAAGCATGGTAAATACATATAATAGAATCCTACTCAGCAATACAAAGGAATGAATTAGTGACACATGTAAAAACATGGATCAATCTCAAATGCATTATGTGAAGTGAATGAAACCTGACTCAAAGGGCTACATACTGTATGATTCTATTTATAGGACATTTTCAAAAAGCAAATCCATAGGAATTAATAGTTGCCAGGCCCTGGTAATGGGGTGGGAAGAAGGGAAAGGATTATGTACAAAATGGCATGGGACACCTTTGGTGGAAAAAGAACTCTTGTATATCTTGATTTTGGTGATAGTTACATGACTGTATGTGTTTGTTAAAACTCAGAGAACTGTACAATAAAAAGCATAAAAATTACTGTAAAAAATTTATGGTTTTAATTGAAAAACATCACTAGTCAGGTGAAGAACCAAGATCTCAAAATGAATGAAAAAAGATAATCAAAAGATGCCAACACGAAAGTAACAGAGATTATCTGGCAAAGATTTTGAAGCAGCCATCATAAAAATGTCTCAGCAAGTAACCATGAACATGCTTGAATCAAATATATGAGTAGAAATCCTTAGCAAAAAAAAAAAGCTTAAAGAACAAAATGGAAGTTTTAAAACTAAAAAATATAATAACTGAAATAAAAGCTCAGTGGATTGGCTCAACAGAAGAACAGAGGTTACAGAGAAAAATACCTGTGGATAGAACATAGAACAATAAAAATTCCTTAATCTGAACAACACAGAGAAAATAGACGTACAAAACAAAAATAAAATAGATACCTGTGGGACTATAATAAAATATCTAAATTTTAAGTCATCAGAGTTTTGGAAAGAGAGTAGAAAGCAAGGAAGTATTAAAAGAAATAATAGCTAAAATTTCCCAAATTTGGCAAGAGACATAGGCCTACAGTTTCAAGAAGATGAGCAGATCCTAAACAGGATAAACCCAATGAAATACATACCAAGATACATCATACATTACTAAATTTCTGAAAACTAAAGAAATGCGAAAGAAAAAAGAATCTTGGAAGCATCCAGAGAAAAGTGACACCTTACCTATACAGGAAAATCAATTCAAATAACAGTGAATTCTTATTAGAAATCATGTAGATCAGAAAGAAATGGCAGAATATCTTTTAAGTGCTGAATGAAAAAGGACGGAACCCTTAAACTGGAAAGGCACACTGAATTTGAGGCAAAGAAGGAGGGAAAGAAGGAAGGAAGGGAGGGAGGGAGGGAGGGATAGGAAAGCCTAGTATATCTAGCCAATTTTTTTTTCATTAGAATCTAGTAGGCACATTGATTTTATTAGCCCATTTCTAATTTGGATAGGGTCTCAACAGTCTAAGAGCTAGTTTGCCTAAGACTTAAGGCTTTTAGATTGTTTTTAAATGCCTGACATTTTAGACATGTACTTAATCATTACTATTTAATTTAGTTTTATTTTATTGTATTATTATATTCATATACAATATTAATATTTAAAGCCACATAATTCTAAAAGATATTATTAAAAAAACAATTTTACATCCTATTCCCATCTATTGGCAATTGTTTAGTTCTTCAGAGGTACTTTCAACTTTCTTCCCTGATTCTCTTGGTATTATTTTCAACGTGTAAGTAAACTGCTTACATTATTACCTTATGATTTTTTTTTTAAGTTTTAGATTGTTGAGGATTTAGCTTTTTTCCCCATCTTCTTTCTTTTATATACACATGCACACTTCTAGTTTCCCTTGGTTAGATCAATATTAATTTTTTCCATTCTTATTACCATATAATCCCACTATTTAGAACTAAGCCAGGTTGTATACCATTATGGTTTGAATTGTATCCTCCCAAAGATATGTAGAAGTCCTAACTCCCAGTACCTTGGAATATAACCTTATTTGAAAATAGGGTCTTTGCAGATGTGGTCAAGTTAAGATGAGGTCATTAGGATAAATATGTGTGGATATGTTCATTAACTAGATGAGAAGAATCCTTTCACAATGTAGACATTTATCAAATCATCATGTTGTACATTTTAAATGTATTACAATTTTATTTGTCAAGTGTGCCTAATATAGTTGAAAAATAATGTGCTGTGTTTTGAAGGGAATAAAACTTGTGATTTGTATGTATAAATCATAGATAAATTGACTCTATAGTTATCTTTTATGGAATTTATTCTCAGGAAGTGATCATGGTTATACACAAAGATTTAGTTAAACTTGTTATCGTAGGATTGCTGACAGTGGAGAAAAATGGGGAAATAATCTAGTTGTTCAGATGGAAATAAACTGTTATGTACATATAATGAATTTATGAAAATTTGACATGGAAATATATTTGGGATATATTTGGTAAATAAATCAGTTTTAATAAAACAGTAAAATCAGCTGTTATAGAATAATATGCCAAAAATAATATCAAATATTATTTCTTAATCACATTAGCTCACTCATTCAGTCATTTATCATTTAAAAATTCACTAGTTGCCTCCTGTGTAAAAGACCCTCTTCTAGGCACTGCAGGACACTGAAGTGGATTAAAAAGAGTCTCTGCCCTTTTGCAGTTTAAATTCTATTGGGTAAAAAAATTAAATTATTTTTACAACATAAAAACTAAATATTTGATAAAAGTAAAAAGAATTTAATTTATGTTTATGTCTTTCAAATATCATATAATCCAAGATATATAAGATACACTTTAATATTAGATGGTAAATGGGTTAGACATGTTTATTTTTTTAATTCAATAGAATCAGATTTGTTTTTCTAAATTTATGGAACTGTAGAAAAAGACAGATGCTTTAAAAACAATCATAATATGTTGTTTAGGAAAGGATTGTTCTTACTTTTAATGAACTTTTACAATGAAATCGCTCTAAAATTAACAAGGCATAGGGCAATATGACCTCTGAAGTAAAAGACATGTTTCCTATATTGTACTAACTAGGCATTAGGGAAGAGGGTATACTTTTTTCTCTTTATTTTAAAATTATCTGCTTCATTGGGTAAGTGAACAAAATTACTGATAAGATTTCTCAGGTGAGCATTTTTATGCAAGCAAAAATGTCTATGGAATGAAATATATTCATTGCTACTTTTCTCTATGCAATTATTTTAAATATTATGGTTGTTTGAAACCATATGTTAAAATCTTGCTTATATTAACTTACGTAATAACCATGAGAAGAAATTCAAGATTAGTGACCACAAAGGTATGTGAAATAAATGGAGCAGGAAGCTCTAACATACAGTAAAAGATCAATAACGTGGATGGAGAGGTTAAAAGAAGACATGAGAAGATTTCTCTTGAATTTTTGTGTGACAACAACACTGTGTCTGTTTATATTGCTCAGTTAATGACTTGCAGGGGGATTGCAGATAGAGATGAGGGAAAATGTTAAACTTACTTTCAGGGGCTTCCCTGGTGGCGCAGTGGTTGAGAGTCTGCCTGCCAATGCAGGGGACATGGGTTCGAGCCCTGGTCTGGAGGATCCCACGTGCCGTGGAGCAAATGGGCCCGTGAGCCACAATTACTGAGCCTGAACGTCTGGAGCCTGTGCTCCACAACAGGGGAGGCCGCGATAGTGAGAGGCCAGCGCACCGCGAAGAAGAGTGGTCCCCACTTGCCACAACTAGAGAAGGCCCTCACACAGAAACGAAGACCCAACACAGCCATAAATAAATAAATAAATAAATAAATAAAAAACAAAACAACAACTTACTTTCAGCTGTTATCTCCCACACCGGGCAACAATTTGCCATATATAAAAGCCCTTATGTATGACCTACTGTAGAGCATTTCCAACCCCTCCTGGTTATTGTCATTATGGTCTCCAAGCAGGACTGAAAATACAAAGATAAATCCTTTCTTCCCACCAGTTCCATGTTTATTATATGTATTGCAACTGTAGACAAATGTTTAGGTTTCTTTTTTTTTTTACTTTATTTATTTTTATTTTTTAATGGTATGAACCAACCATGCATGGAACAAACAAAACATGCTTACTTTCTAGAAGAGATATTTGCATTTGCATGTTCATTGGAGCATTATTCACAACAGCCAAGATATGGAAGCAACCCAAATGTCAATTGACAGATGAATGGGTAAAGAAAATGTGGTATATACATACACTGGAGTATTATGCAGCCTTTATTTTTTTCCTGACTTCTCTTTTTATCATTTTTAATGACATTTATTTTGTTCTTTCTAATTTTACAAGCAATACATGTTCACTGCAGACAACTAAATATCCATGAAAGCATAAAGTAAAAATTAACAATCACCCATAATCCCACCACCCCCGAGATAATCATTATTTGCATTTTGATCCATTTCCTCCTACTGTCTACATATTGTTTTTTTAATTGAAGTATAATTGACCTATAACACTGTGTTAGCACCAGGTGTAAAATTTAGTGATTTGCTATTTCTGTACATTACAAAATGATCACCATGATATCATCCAGTTACTATCTGTCACCATACAAAGATATTACAATATAATTAAGTATATTCCTCATGCTGTACATTTCATCCCTGCGACTCATTTATTTTGTAACAGGAAGCGTGTACCTCTTAATCTCCTTTACGTACTTTACTCAAGGTCTCTCTCCTCCCCTCTGACAAACACTGGTCTGTTTTCTCCCCTTCCTCGCCAAAATTTGTCATTTGTTGTCTTTTGGTTGATAGCCATTCTGACAGTTGTGAGGTGATATCTCATCATGGTTTTGATTTGCATTTCCTTGGTTGTTAGTGATATTGAGCATTTTTTCATGTGTCTGTTTGCCATCTGTAGGTCTTCTTTGGAAAAATGTCTATTCAGATCCTCTGCCCATTTTTTAAATAAGATTGTTTGTTTTATTGTTGTTGAGTTGTCTGAGTTCTTTGTGTATTTTGGATGTTAACCTCTTATCAGATGTATTGCTCACAAATAGGCTTCTCCCATTCAATAGGCTGCCTTTTTGTTATGTTGATAGTTTCCTTCACTGTGCAAAAGTTTTTTAGTTTCATGTAGTCCCATTTGTTTATTTTTGTTTTTGTTGCCTTTCCCTGAGGAGACATATCCAAAGAGATATTGCTAAGACCAACATCAAAGAGCATAGCTTTGATGTGGCCTAATGTAGGCGACATCTTTCAGGGTCCAGCAGCTCACTCCACTCTTTTCACTAGAGCTATATGCTCTAGGGGTGCCCTGTATATGGGCTGCATTGTCCTTTCTGTTGTAACAGGGCTTACTACCGTGGTCATGCTTGTAGGCAGGGCTGGCCCCAAGATGGTTGCAAGGCACTGCCTAGTGCAGAGTCTGCCGGCCACTGGTGGGTGAGACCTGATTCTGTTGTGGCTGGCTGGGGGACTGGGGTGGGGGTGGGGGGGTAGCTATGGCTGCTGCTGGCCTGTTGGTGGGTGAAATTTGGTCCCTGCATGGATGGATGCTTGGCCTTGTTGGTCCTGGGACTGGTGCCAACCAGCCGTCCCAGGGCTAATTGGCTAGAAGTAGGACTCCAAATTGGCACTTACCAGAGCTACCAATGTCCTCCTGGTAGAATGAGTTCCCAAAATATCTGCCATCAACATCTATGTCCCCAGGGGGCTCTTCCTGTTGCCTCATGCCTCTCCAGGAGGCTCTCCAATATCAGCAAGTAAGTCTGACCCAGGTTACTTTCAAATCACTGCTTTTGAGCTGGATCTTGGAGCATGTGAGATTTTTCCTTGCATCCTGTAAGAGTAGAGTCTCTTTCCTACAGCCCTCTAGCTCTCTTAAATGCCAGCCCCACTGGCCTTTAAAGCCAGATGTTCTGCTGGCTCATCTTCCTGGTGCAGGACCCCCAGGCTTACTTGGGGGGAATGGCTGCAATTGTGATTATCCTCCTGTTTGTAGGTTGCCTATCTTGGAATGTGGGTCTTAATTATACCACATCTCCACCCCTCCTACCTGTCTTTGTAGTTTCTCCCTTGTATCTTTAGTTGTAGAAGATGTTTCCTGCTAGTATTCAGGTTGTTCTCATTGCTAGTTGCTCTGTAAATAGTTGTAACTTTGGTCTGCCTGTGGGACGAGGCAAAATCAGGCCTTCCTACTCTGCCATCTGGGCCACTCAGCTGCAGACTTAAAAATGAAGGAATTCCTACAACATGGATTAACCACGAGGACATTATGCTAAGCAAATTAAGCCAGTCACAGAAGGACAAATACTGTATGACTTCACTCATGAGAAGTATCTAAAGTCAACATCATAGAAACAGAAAGCAGAAAGATAGGTGCCAAGGATTGGGAGAGGGGAAATTGGGAATTTGCTGTTAAACAGTATAGAGTTTCAGTTTTGCAAGATGAAGAGATCTGTTGCCCAACAAAGTGAATATACTTAGCATTACTCAACTGTATACTTAAAAATGGTTAGGATGGTAAATTTAATGTTATTTTTACCACAATAAAAAAAATGCTTACTTTCTGTAACAGTAATTATGCTATGATTAATTTAATTACTTTGACATGAATTAACATAGGTTTTTCAGATTTATTATACTGTTCAATGACAACCAAGTTGGGAGCCTGAATTCCTCATACGTCCAGTTTATCTTGCTTTCAATCTCAATTTTGGTTTATATATACTATAAGAATGAGAAGAGGGGGGTTTACATTTCTGAATCTTCATTTCTGGCTCCTAATCCAACTTACAAAATTAATATTATTATTTTGTGCCTGCATTATGACAACTCCAGGAATACTGAGTTAATGCATTTCATTAAAAGTGAAATAAATGCTTTCTAAATGATAGGTGCTGCTTTAGCATACAAGTAAAACAAACTATATCCGAATGGAAATTTTAAAAATTGTTTAATGAAATCATGAGAAATAATAACATTAACGTGGTAATGAAGAACTTAGCCTGTAGCCCCATCCCAAATCACTTTGTACAATCTGTGAACATATAAAGTTACTCCCCCAAATACATGCATTGTCATTTAGAAAGCAGAATAAAAAAGTATAGGAAAATGAGCCAAATGCTCTTTATTCCCTGACAGCAGTGTCAATATACTAGAGGCAGTATCTGACTTTGAAGGAGAAAATTTCTGGAACACATCAATAGTTATATTTTAAAGAGTAATGTTTACATTTCCTCTCGGTAAGGGATTTATAAGGAAAATCTTAAATGTGCATTGATAGACCAATAATTGACTTTCAGGATATTGGTAAAAGAAAATGTTAAATAGTATTTTGCATACAATTTCCTTCTTCTACATTAAATGAAATATTTTTCTCATTCAGAAATATTATGAAACATATTTTCTAGTACATAATATGCAGGCCCTATAATACATAATTCTTATGCTCTAAAAAAAAAAGAAAAAAGCTTGAAATGTGCATCTCTGAACTCTGCATCTATAAGTGACAAAAACCCAAACAAATTTATTAGGCCAGAATAAAACAAGAAGAGAATTTTCTACTTTAAATGGATGGGCAAGATGCATCTGGCTTCAGGCGTAAATGGAATAAGGAGCTCAAATGATGTTAGTTATTTATTTATATTTTCCCCAGCTTTATTGAAGTACTATTGACAAATAAAAATTGTATATACTTAGCTTGCACAATGTGATTTTTAAAGGTGTACAATGTAATGATTTAATATATGTGTACGTTGTGAAATAATTACCACAATCAAGTTAATTAACACACCCACAATGTGATTTTTAAAGGTGTACAATGTAATGATTTAATATATGTGTACGTTGTGAAATAATTACCACAATCAAGTTAATTAACACACCCATCATCTCACATAATTACCATTTTGTGTGTGTGTGTGTGTGTGTGTGTGTTAAGAACACTTAAGATCTGCTTTCTTGGCAAATTTCAATTATATAATTCAATTTTTTTTTGAATATTTGAATTTTATTTTATTTATTTTTTTATACAGCAGGTTCTTATTAGTCATCCATTTTATACACATCAGCGTATACATGTCAAACCCAATCTCCCAATTCATCACACCACCACCCCCACCCGCCACTGCTTTCCCCCCTTGGTGTCCATATTGTTTGTTCTCTACATCTGTGTCTTAATTTCTGCCCTGCAAACCGGTTCATCTGTACCATTTTTCTAGGTTCCACATATATGTGTTAATATGCGATATTTGTTTTTCTCTTTCTGACTTACTTCACTCTGTATGACAGTCTCTAGATTCATCCATGTCTCTACAAATGACCCAGTTTCTTTCCTTTTTATGGCTGAATAATATTCCATTGTATGTATGTACCACAACTTCTTTATCCATTCGTCTGTCGATGGACATTTAGGTTGCTTCCATGCCCTGGCTATTGTAAATAACACTGCAGTGAACATTGGGGTGCATGTGTCTTTTTGAATTATGGTTTTCTCTGGGTATATGCCCAGTGGCGGGATTGCTGGATCACATGGTAATTCTATTTTTAGTTTTTTAAGGAACCTCCATACTGATCTCCATAGTGGCTGTATCAATTTACATTCCCACCAACAGTAGTGCAAGAGGGTTCCCCTTTCTCCACACCCTCTCCAGCATTTGTTGTTTGTAGATTTTCTGATGATGCCCATTCTAATTGGTGTGAGGTGACACCTCATGGTAGTTTTGATTTGCATTTCTCTAATAATTAGTGATGTTGAGCAGCTTTTCATGTACTTCTTGGCCATCTGTATGTCTTCTCTGGAGAAATGCCTATATAGGTCTTCTACCCGTTTTTGGATTGGTTGTTTGTTTTTTTAATATTGAGCTGCATGAGTTGTTTATATATTTTGGAGATTAATCCTTTGTCCGCTGATTCGTTTGCAAATAGTTTCTCCCATTCTGAGGGTTGTCTTTTCGTCTTGTTTATGATTTCCTTTGCTGTGCAAAAGCTTTTAAGTTTAATATAATTCAATAATATTAACTATAATCAGTATGCTGTACCATAGAATTTATTCATTTTATTACTGAAAGTTTGTACCCTTTGACCAAAATCTCCCCATTACCTAAGCCCCAAGGCCCTGGTTGAAAATATATCTGTATCTGCACTCCTGTGTTCATTGCAATGTTATTTCCGATAGCCAAGATATGGAAACAACCTAAGTGTCCGTCAGTACAGGAAATGATATAAAAATATATATTAGAATATTATTCAACCATAAAAAGAAGGAAATCCTGCCATTTATAACAACAATTGATGTTATTTAAATGGTCTTGCTTTCTGTTCCAAAGCTCTGCTTCCTGCACTCTTTGCTTAATTGAGGTAGTTATTGCTATGACCCTGGTAACTCCAGGTTTAACATCCATTATCCCAGCAGAAAGAAGCTAACTAATGCTTAACACTAGATGGGTCATAAGTCATCCTCCACTAGATCAGTTTCTCTGTCCAGAGATGCTGAATACTCTGACTGACTTGAATCTATCCATTCTTAAAATTCAAAGGATTAGGGAAGACTGTCATGTAAGGATAAAAAGGAGTTCTATTTCCAGAAGAAGGGTGGAATATTAGATGAAGGAGAGAAATAGAGGACAAAAGAATGGTAAAATGTGGCATAAATATATAAGTACAAAACAATACAACATGCTATGTGATTTTAAGGGTAGCACAGGCATAAGCCTCTAGTTGTCAGATATGGAGAAAACATTTCAGAGTGAGAAGATAAGGAAAGAAATTAAGAGGTTTGTGTCGTTTCTGGTGTTTCTTAGACAAATAAGATTTTGGTAGCTGAGTATAAAAAAATATTTTAGACAGAATGAAGAAGAAAACATAGATTTTGAGGGAAAGTGTTAGTTGTCATTTGCTGATTTTTAGTAAGAAATAAAATTGGGACAACATATTAATTCTACGTAATTTTCAGCCAAATACATTTGCTGATTTCTACTTTTACCCATGAGGGAGTAAGACACTTTGAAATTACTCTTTACCATTATAGAAAAAAATGGGACTTAACCCAGGAACTCAAGGTTGATCTAACATTAAAAAAATCAAGACATGTAATACGTCATATTAATGGACTAAACATAAAAAACAAACACATAATTTCAAACAGGTGCAGAAATAAGAATGAACACAATTCCACAATTATTCATGGTAAAAACTCAATAAACTAGTAACAGAAGGGAACTTATCATCATAATAACCATCTACAAAAGTTGCTAGAGCTAAAATCATGCATAATGGTGGAACACTAAATATGTTTTCCCTAAATCAGGAACAAAACAAAAAATGTTCACCTTTGCTACTTCTATTCAGTACCATACTGGAGGTTCTAGAATGTAATAAGGCAAGAAAAAATAATTTTAAAAAATAGAAAAAAGTAAAACTCGCTTTATTCACTGGCAACATAATTGTGCATCTGTGACATCCTAAGGAAACTACTTAAAAGCTACATGAACTAATGAGTTTACATACATTTCTGACTACAAGATCATCAAACTGACAAAAGTCACATATCTCTATATTAGAAATAAAATTTGGGAATTGAAATTAAAAAACAACTAAAATAGAAACAAAAAAATGGAATAAACTACAAATATCACAAGATTTGTTCACTGAAAACTACAAAATATTCCTGATAGAAATTAAGAAAGACCTGAAATGTCAGCAAATTGCCTAAATAATATATTCTCTGAACAGCAATAATTTTGCACCTATCCATGGACAAAAATGCCTTTGTGGGGCTTCCCTGGTGGCACAGTGGTTGAGAGTCTGCCTGCCAATGCAGGGGACACGGGTTCGAGCCCTGGTCTGGGAGGATCCCACATGCCGCGGAGCAACTAGGCCCGTGAGCCACAATTGCTGAGCCTGCGCGTCTGGAGCCTGTGCTCCACAACGAGAGAGGCTGCGACAGTGAGAGGCCCGCGCACCGCGATGAAGAGTGGCCCCCGCTTGCCGCAACTAGAGAAAGCCCTCGCACAGAAACAAAGACCCAACACAGCCATAAAAATAAATAAATAAATAAATAAAACCAAAAAAAAAAAAAAATGCCTTTGTGGAAACTTTGGGATCCTCGTACAGCCCAAGATTGAGGAGAACCATTTTTGAGAACACCAGCTGACACTCAGGTGGCTGACTTACTGACCATGGTCCCAGCTACAAACCTAGAAATAGCTTGGTATCCTGAGGAATCAGCTACAGGCCCATTTGGCTTGATCTTGTCAGCAGCATCATATGCCAAGGGGCCTGGGAGGAGTCATGCCCACCCATGCATTGGGTAATAGGCATACATATCTCAGTTCAGGCTATGGACCTTGAAGTGACCTGTGAACCAGCTCCAGCTTCTTTTGGCCTCTGTCCAGGAGCCACGAAGTAAGCCCATCAAACTTGGTCAGACTGTATGTTCTGAAAGGGCCTATAACTGGGCTGCAGCCCTTACCAGTCATAGTTACTGAGGAGTCATGCTTGAATAGGGACTCAGCAGGAAACACTGTCATCTGCACCCCTGGAGATCCTGAAAGGGCCATATACTTAGTCACTCAAAGCCATGGTCTGCCAGCAGTCTCATGTGTCTAGGGACCCAGGGGGAGAGAGTCTCATCTGTCTCAGAGATTCTGAAAGTGTCCTCTACTTAGATCCAGCCTCTCTAGCCACGGTCAGAGAACAGTCCAGACCCAGGGACCTGGTGGGATACATGCCCATCTATGCCTCCAAACCTGCATCTGCAAATCTCAATCTTGGCTGTGGAACCTGAAACAGCCCTTGGACTTGGTTCCAGCACCTCTCCGCCATGGTTCATGGCCAGTCCTGCCCACCCAGGGTCCCACCTAGTGACCAGGCAGGAGTCCTTCCAGGGACCAGGCAGGAACCAAACCCAATCATGCACCTGGCTAATAGGCCCAGTGGCTTAGAACACAACTGTTACTCTGAAGCAGACCCTTGTCCCAAAGTCACTCTATTGAACAAAGTACTGGAGGTGGTACCATCCATCCAGGGATCTGATAGGATCCATGCTTGCCTGAGCCCCTGGTAACAAGCATGCCAACCAGAAACTGCACTGAAGACCCAGTGATAGCCTAAAAATTGGCTCCAACTGAGTATGACTGTGATTAAAGAGGTAAGTTGGATTTATCCTTAGGATTCAAAGATGGTTCAACATACACAAATCAATAAATGATACACTACATGAATAGAATGAAGGATAAAAATTATATGATTATACAAGTAGATGCACAAAAGCATTTGACAAAATTCAACATCCTTTCATGATAAAAGTTCTCAAAAAATGGGGTATAAAAGGAACACACTTCAACATAGTAAAAGACTATACATGACAAACCCACAGCTAAGACCATGCTCAATGATGAAAAGCCAAATGCTTTTCCTCTAAAATCTGGAAGAAGACAAGGGTACCCACTCTCATCACTCCCATTTGGTATAATACTGGAAGTCCTAGCTAGAGCAATCAGGCAAGAAAAAAAATAAAAGACATCCAGATAAGTAAGGAAGAGGTAAAATTGTCTCTGCAAAAGATATATTATATGTGAAAAACCCTAAAGACTCCACCAAAACACTGTTAGAACTAATATATGAATACAATAAAGTTTCAAATACAAAAATCAACCTACAAAAATAAGTCACATTTTTATACTAACAATTAATGGTAAAGGGGCACAATAACACTTTTGGGATATTGAGATAATAAAAATGTATATCTTGAGAGTGGTGGTAATGTAACTGTATAATTTGTTAAAAGTCATGAAATTGTACACTAAAAGTGGGTAAACTTTATTGTAAGTAAGTTATACCTTAGTAAAACTTACTTATAAAATTGAATTAGCCCAATTTAAACCCAGATGCACTCACTTCCTCATTACCTGTAATTTCTTTCAAAAATATCTTCTGATTTCCCAACCCATACGAATAGATACAAATTAACACCTCAATATTCAGGTGTTATTCTTATCACTTTATTGACCACATCTTCTTTGTTATCCCAGGAAAAGTTAGGCATCCTATTATAAACACTCCTTTTTCTTAGAAGGTATAAAACTTGTAATTAAATAATGATGTTATAATGATTTATTTCTTACATTTCTTCATAGCTTTATTATAAACTTAATGTTAGTAAGACATTTGTTAGTCTTTTTCACCCCTTTTCTAGAGCAGCTACAGCATAACCTGGAACAGAGACAGTCAACTAATAGTGAATGAGTAAACGCACACAGGAATTAATTACCTTCTGTACTTTAAAAAATCTATCATATATCTATTTGTCTACCTGTCTATCTACACATGAGTGTATTTGTGTGTACCATAAATTTATTTTAGTAGATCAGCTCCTCATAGTATCCATGAAAAAAGGCACATATTTTTTTCATCGACAATTATTTACCCAGAGAATCTCAGGATCTCAAATTACTTAAAACTGTTGATGGTCATGTAGAGAAATAAGTGAAATGTGACAGCATATATTAAAACTTACACTAACATAGTTCTAAATCTGTGTAGGGTGACCTAACTTACACTTATTGTCCTGGCATTATTATTAAAATAAAATAACATATCATTGAGTATAACATATGTAGAACCAAAATGCATGACAAGAATAGCTTAGAGGACAAAAGGGGAGTAAATTGAAGTTTTGCAAAATTCTTCATTAATATGAATTGATATTATACTATTGAAAGATAGATAGCAGTATGCTAATAATGCACTTTGTATTTGCTAGAGCACTGCTAACGAGTATAAAACAAAATATAAAAATATAAAACAAAGATATGGGTCAAAAGCAAGACCCAACTATATGTTGATTACAAGTGGTACGCTTGAAATATAAACATACAGATAGATTAAAAGTAACTAAAGATATTCAGTCTATAAGAAATAGGCATAAGAAAGTTATAGGGGTTTTATTAATATCAAATAAAATAGACTTCAGAGCTTCCCTGGTGGTGCAGTGGTTGAGAATCTGCCTGCCAATGCAGGGGACACAGGTTCGAGCCCTGGTCTGGGAAGATCCCAAATGCCGAGGAGCAACTAGGCCCGTGAGCCACAACTACCGAGCCTGCGCGTCTGGAGCTTGTGCTCCGCAACAAGAGAGGCCGCGACAGTGAGAGGCCCGCGCACCGCGATGAAGAGTGGCCCCCGCTCGCCGCAACTAGAGAAAGCCCTCACACAGAAACAAAGACCCAGCACAGCCAAAAATAAATAAATAAATAAATAAATAAGCTTTCATTTAAAAAAAAAAAAAAAGGAGACTTTGCAACAACCCTTAAACTAAATGCACCTAATTATTAAAAAAAAAAAAAAAAATAGACTTCAAGACAGGACTATTACTAGAGATTAAGGGAGACATTTTATAATTCTATAAAGGTCAGTCCATCAAGAAGATATTACACTTTTAAATGTGTATGCATCGATCAACAGACTCAAAATACATGAAGGAAAAAAATGGACAAAACTAATTGAATAAAAGAATAAATAGACAACTATAGAAGAGAATTTTAACATCTTTAAGTAATTGCAAAAGTAGATAAAATGTCAGAGAGAATGTGGAAGATTTGAACAATATTCTCAACCAAATTAATTGATTTTTCTACGATAAAAAAGAAAATACAAACAAAATGTGCATTTGTCTCCAAAGCACATGGATAGTCAATAAAATATGTCTTATAGTGGGCCATAACATAGGTAGTTTCAATATTTAAGAAATAAAATGTTATTATATCAAAATGGAATTAAGTATATTTGAGGAAAGATGCTAGACATCTACATTAAAAGTTACAAGACATGGCTGACTAAGAATAATAATAACCTAAAAAATGGAGAAAAGAGCAAGATTTTGCATTGGGATAGATTTAATATAAATCAAATCTCAGGCAGAGTCAAGATGGCGGACCAGGATGACACGGAATTTGTGTCTCCGCGCAACTAGTGCACCTACCAGGCACCAGTGGGGGATCATGGACACCTAAGGGGATGGGAGGAACCCCCAGCGACTGGGTAGGATGATGGGGCTTGGGGCGGAGTGAGGGGAAAGGAGAAGTGGAGGCGGGACAGGACTGGCACCCCTGAGGGGCGACTGGGGGAGGGGAAGGTATCCCATGCCCGAAGGGGGAAATTGGGAGACCATTGGGAGGGCAGAGGATCAAAAGGGAGCATGGCCAGGTTTCCCCTGCCCACCAAGGCCCCCTCCAGCCACGCAGGTCCTGAGGGAGTGGAAGGGAGGGAAGGGTGAGCAAAAGTAAAGGCCAGACCTGCAGGACCAGCACCCCTGAGGGGTGGCTGGGGGAGGGGAGGAATTCCTACACCCAGCAGGACCCACCCATGGTTAGGGGTCCAGCGGGGACAGGGGACACCCTGGGAGAGACCGTGGGGGGTGGCATGAGGAATGGAAAGGAACGTGGCCAGCACTTTCCCTGTCCACTTAGGCACCAGGGAGCCTCTTGGGCTCTTGGGCCTAATCCTCTGCCCTCCAAGCCTCCCTCCTGCCATGCAGAGCCAAAGCCCCACCCCTACATCCCACCCAGGGCCCTACCTCTACACTCGGAGACCCCCTCCAACACGCTGGGCCTAAACCCCACCCACACACCCTCACCCAGGGCCTTACCTCCAAACTCTGGAACTCCACACTCCAGAGCCCTCCTTTGGAAGTGCTGCCTCTCCCCTTCTGAACGCAGGCCCTAAGCAGAGGCCCTGCTCCACGCTTGAATGTCACCATGCCTAGGGCCCGCCCCCAAGGCCTTTTCTGGCTACATGGATCCTGAGCCTAGGCCCTGCCCCATGCTCAAGCGTCACCCGCCACCCACCTAGGTCCTGCCCCCAAGGCCTTTTCTGGCTACGTGGGTCCTGAGCCTAACCCCTAACCCCCGCCCTTGCCTAAGTTCCAACCCTGCCTAAACTCCACCCCCCCATAGACAAGGCTTTTTTTTTTTATCTGTTGTGATTTTATTTTACCTTGTTGCAGTTGTTTCAATTATGTTTTTATTTTTCCTAATATATTTTTTATCTTTCTAATTTTATTTTGTTTTTTATTCTTTGTTATTGTATTGCTTTTTTTTTTTTTTTTTTTTTTTTGCCACGCCACATGGCTTGTGGGATCTCAGTTCCCAGGCTGGAGGTTGGGCCCAAGCTCCTGTGGTCGGAGCTCCGAGTCCAAACCGCTGGACTAACAGAGAACCTCAGACCCCAGGGAATACTAATCATACTAATCAGAGTGAGGCCTCCTGGAGGTCCTCATCTCAGCACCAAGACCTGGCTCTATCCAACTGCCTGCAAACTCCAGTGCTGGAAGCCTCAGGCCAAACAACCCGTAAGACAGAAATACAGCCCCACCCATTAAAAAAAAAAAAAAGAAACAACAAAAAACTATGTTACAGATGAAGGAGCAAGGTAAAAACCTACAAGACCAAATAAATGAAGATGAAATAGGCAACCTACCTGAAAAAGAATTCAGAGTAATGATAGTAAAGGTGATCCAAAATCTCAGAAACAGAGTGGAGACAATACAAGAAACATTCAACAAGGATCTAGAAGCACTAAAGAGCAAACAAGCAGTGATGAACAACACAATAACTGAAATTAAAAATACTCTAGAAGGAATCAATAGCAGAATAACTGAGTCAGAAGAATGGATAAGTGAAGATAAAATGTGGAAATAACTGCCAGGGAGCAGAATAAAGAAAAAAGAATGAAAAGAATTGAGGACAGTCTCAGAGACCTCTGGGACAACATTAAACAGACCAACATTCAAATTATAGGGATCACAGAAGAAGAATAGAAAAAGACAAGGTCTGAGAAAATATTTGAAGAGATTATAGTCAAAAACTTCCCTAACATAAGAAAGGAAATAGTCAATCAAGTCCAGGAAGCACAGAGAGTCCCATACAGGATAAACCTAAAGAGAAGCACACTGAGACACATATTAATCAAACTATCAAAAATTAAATACAAAGAAAAAATATTAAAAGCAGCAAGGGAAAAGCAACAAATAACATTCAGGGGAATCCCCATAAGGTTAACAGCTGATCTTTCAGCAGAAACTCAGCAAGCCAGAAGGGAGTGGCAGGACATATTTAAAGTGATGAAAGGGAAAAACCTGCAACCAAGATTACTCTACCCAGCAAGGATCTCATTCAGATTCAATGGAGAAATCAAAAGCTCTACAGACAAGCAAAAGCTACAAGAATTCAGCACTGCCAAACAAGCTTTACAACAAATGCTAAAGGAACTCCTCTAAGTGGGAAACACAAGAGAAGAAAAAGACCCAGAAAAACAACCCAAATCAATTAAAAAAATCTTAATAGGAACATACATATTGATAATTACGTTAAATATAAATGGATTAAATCCTCCAACCAAAAGACATAACTAGCTGAATGGATACAAAAAAAAAGACCCATATATATATATACTGTCTACAAGAGACCCACTTCAGACCTAAGGACACATACAGACTGAAAGTGAAGGGATGGAAAAAGATATTCCATGCAAATGGAAATCAAAAGAAAGCTGGAGTAGCAATTCTCATATCAGACAAAATAGACTTTAAAATAGAGACTATTACAAGAAACAAAGAAGGACACTACATAATGATCAAGGGATCAATCCAAGATGAAGATATAACAATGGTAAATATTTATGCACCCAACATAGGACCTAAATAGACATTTCTCCAAAGAAGACATACAGATGGCCAACAAATGCATGAAAAGATGCCCAACATCATGAATCATTAGAGAAATACGAATCAAAACTACAGTGAGGTATCACCTCACACTGGTCAGAATGGCCATCATCAAAAAATCTACAAACAATAAATGCTGGAGAGGGTGTGGAGAAAAGGGAACCCTCCTGCAGTGTTGGTGAGAATATAAATTGATACAGCCACTATGGAGAGCAATATGGAGGTTCCTTAAACTGAGACTAGAACTACCATGTGACCCAGCAATCCCACTACTGGGCATATACCCTGAGAAAACCATAATTCAAAAAGAGACATGTACCACAATGTTCATTGCAGCATTATTTACAATAACCAGGACATGGAAGCAACCTAAATGTCCATCAACAGATGACTGGATAAAGAAGATGTGGCGCATATGTACAATGGAATATTACTCAGCCATAAAAAGAAACGAAATTGAGTTATTTGTAGTGAGGTGGATGGACCTAGAATCTGTCATACAGAGTGAAGTAAGTCAGAAAGAGAAAAAGAAATACCGTATGCTAACGCATATATATGGAATTTAAAAATCAGTACTGGTGAACCTAGTGGCAGGGCAGGAATAAAGACACAGACCTAGAGAACAGACTTGAGGGCACAGAGGGGGAAGGGGAAGCTGGGATGAAGTGAGAGAGTAGCACTGACGTATATATACTACCAAATGTAAAATGGATGGCTAGTGGGAAGCTGCTACATAGCACAGGGAGATCAGCTCGATGCTTTGTGTCGACCTAGAGGGATGGGATATGGAAGGTGGGAGGGAGGCTCCAGAGGGAGGGGATATGGGGATATATGTATACATATAGCTGGTTCACTTTGTTGTACAGCAGAAACTAACACAACATTGTAAAGCCTTTAGACTCCAATAAAGATGTGAAAAAAAAATTTTAATAAATAAATAAAATCTCTGCATCCCTTTTTGGGGTATAAATCGACAAGTTGTTTATACTATTTACATGGATATGTAAAATACTTTAAAAAGTCAAAATAACTTCACAAACAGAACAAAACTGCAGTACTTAATCCTTTTTGATTTCAAAAGTTAAAGTGGATGTTAGCATAAGAATAGACAAATTAAAATATGGAACAGAATAGGGTCCAGAAATAAATTGGACATCTATATAAAAACAATAAACAAAAAAACTTTGATTCCTACCTCACACTATGTGCAAAAATCAATTTGAGATGAATCATGACCCTATATGTGAAAGGTAAAAATATGAGACCTCTAGCGTTAAACTAAGGGAAGTATTTTTGTGACCTTAGGGTAGCCAAATAGATTTCAGGACACAAAATTATTGAAAGTCAGAGTAGGAAAATCATAGTGTAGGAAACTCTATGTATTTGGTAAAGGATTTAGCCATACTGTATAAAAATGTCCCACAACATAATAATGGGAAGACAATGCAATAAAAATGGGCAAAACATTTGCACAAATATTTCATTACAGGCAATATATGAAGAGCCAATGAGCACATGAAAATATGTTCAACATAATTAACCATCAGCATATACAAAACACAATTAGATACCACTATGCATCCAACAGAATGGCTAAAATTTAAGTCTGACAATATCAAATAATGGTTATGCTGTGGATAAACTAGAGCTCTCAGGCATTTGCTGGTGGTGTTGTAAAACAGTAGACACACATTGGAATACTGTTTTTCAGTTCCTTCTAAAATTAAACGTACATTCATCATATGACCCAGAAATTCCCCTTCTAGATATTTAAACCAAAGAAATAAAAATGTATGTACACAAAAAAGCTTTTATAAGAAAGATCACAGCAGCATTATTCCTCACAGATGCAAACTGAAAACAATCCAATTGTTCTTCGACAGGAGAATGGGTAAAGAAGTCATGGCATATTTATAGAATGGAAAACTATTTAGCATTTAAAAAAAAAGAACAAACTGATGAGGCTTGAAGTATGGATAAATCTCCAAAACATTATGCTGGGTGAAAAGCCAGACATAAAAAATAATACCAAATGATTCAATTTATGTGATGTTCCAGAAGACAGCACTAAACTAATTTGATAGAAATTAGAACAGTGGTCCCTGGGGCCAGGGTTGGTAATAGTGGTGGTAGGGAAGTTGGGTTGAGGAGGGAAACTTGAATACAAAAGGGCACAAGGAAACTTCGTGGGGTAATGGAAATATCCCGTGTGTTGATTATGATGATGGTTACAAAAATGTATATATGTGTCAAAATGCATTGAACATTTTCACTTGTAATCTGTGCATTTCACTGTATGTAAATAACATCTTAATTTTTAAAAGTCAAGTAGAGATTTAACATCTTTGAATACAGCATGCATTCTGTATGTCTATAATGTCTGCCCTTGAAATTTTCTATGGATAAAAACTGTTGCGTAAACTGTAGTCAATTAACAATTGTATATTACAATAATATCTTTTAAAAAAAATTCTTACCTTCTCTTCCCTGTTGATGAATTTAAATAGCCATTATGTAAGAGAGTGGTTATTTATAATCAGTGACATTCTTTTCATCTCTAAACCTATGAGATTTGCACTGATTAATGTTCAAAGATATTTGGATGACTTTGGACCGACCCTAGCCTATCCGTGGTGATATCCAGTGATCAGCATGATTTTTCAGCCTATAATCCATCACCTTGAAATACATAGTACATGATGCAGAGCTGATTTACTTCATAGCCATTTCAGCACTTCTTACCACCACCTAAGTGAAGCTTTGTGAAGACTGATAAAATTAAAAAGGTCAAAGCATATACAAAGTCTTAATCTCACAAAAATAATTATTTTTAAAAGGAGAAGTTAAGTTTTCCAGTTTTAAAATGAATATGCCTAACTTTTCTTAGTAATCACTTCAATTTGTTTGTACATTACTCACTGACATTACTCATTTTTTTTTTCTCTTCTGCCTCTATGTATTCATGAAAAAAAAATGTAAATGGATATCTATACTGTCCTGAGTATAAACCAATAAAAATGTTTAAATGCTTTCTTCCACAAAATTTACACGCCGGGGCAGTATAATATAGTGGTTAAGGGCACAGAATTTAGAGTGGGATTGCTCAGCCGTGTCACTTTATGATGTGTGATATGAATGAATTTACCTAACTTTCATAACCTAATTTCCATCACATGTAAGGATGATAAGAGCCTACCCCACAGGGTTGTTTTTGAGGAATAAATGAGAAAATGCATGCATGTCAAGTCCAGTGTTTTGTACCTTTTGAGCACATAATAAATGTTAATGTTTATTATTCTCTGTATCTTGTGTTTGCTTGCTTTCAGATTTTCAAGAAGCTTCTCTGGTTTATAAGAACACCAGTCAGATTCACAGACTTACTGAGAATGTTGATATTAAATTAGATTCTTCACACATAAGGTAGGTTAATGATATTTTTGCTAAGGCAGGCAAAGGCTTAAATACAATTCAGCGGAATGAGTAGTTGCCATAAATTGCCTTGGCCAAAATAACTACTTTTGCTCTGTTTGCTGATGATTCTCAGGTATCACTGTAGAACAATGACTGTAATATAGTAGATCTCAATGCCTATAGATCACAGTAAATATTTTTTAATAAGTAGACTGATTGAGATTTGGGGACTCTGGAATGTGTCTTCACCAGTCAATGCTAACATATTTTACTACAAACGTTTTCAAGTATTTTTAACATGATGAAATAATCTAAATGAAAATACTGGAAAAGTACATTAAAATACATGCTTAATTTCTAAACTTTGAAAAGCTTGGTTCTTGATTAAAAGTTGTGTAATAACTTTTAACCTGTTTGCTATAAAAACAATGTTAGACTAAAATCATTAAAAAAAATTTTTTTTTATTGGAGTAAAGTTGATTTACAATGTTGTGTTAGTTTCAGGTACATAGCAAAGTGAATCAGTTATACATATGCATATATCCACTCTTCTTTAGATTCTTTCCCCATATAGGCCATTACAGAGTATTGTATAGAGTTCCCTGTGCTATACCGTAGGTCCTTATTAGTTATCTATTTTATATATAGTAGTGTGTTTTAGAAGAAACATTAGTCATGTTGATCAGAAGAACACTATCAAAAATTCATAAGGCATTTTACAAACCGTCCTTTGTTTTTTTTTCCGTGCCATTTGGAATCTTAGTTCCCTGACCAGGGATCAAATCCATGCTTCCTGCAGTGGAAGCGCGGAATCCTAACCACTGGACCGCCAGGGAATTCCTCTACAGAGACCCTCTCAAAAGCATTAAATTTTAGTGCACAAAGCAAAAGGATTTCCTGAGTTCCATACCTATATTACTGGTCCATAGTTTTATCTTCTTTCCCAGACTGCCTCTCTACGTGTGTGCGTATGCCAAAAGCATATAAAATCCAATATGATAAAGATGGAATTATTTTCTGTTAGAGGAGGCCATCGAGAGGACATGACCACCGATTGACCCTCAAGCTGGACCCAGGCAATAGGAGACACCTTACCCCGTCCCCTGTCCTTGGAATGTTATTTCCTGCCTCTTATTCCTATACTAGCAGCTGTTTCAAGGTTGTAGCTTTGAGAGAGCAATATGTTGTTGAGACCATCTGGACTGAACCCAGTTAAGGCCCCTACATAAGCTTTGAAGATTCTAGAGGCAGGGTGAGGAGATCTACTCACCTTGTGGTCACCCAGGACAAGCCTCGTATGTAATTTCTCTTGTATTAAACTGCCACCTACCAATCTGGAGTGGTCTTTCTTCAGTCTCTCCTTATCCTCTCTGTATGGGGGACAGCTGGAGAGCCAACATTTTCCTCGACGAAACTTCTGCTTTTCTCTTCCTTGGTTAACTATCTATCCAGTTACCCAGACGGAAAACTTGGTATTTATCCTGTTCAAGGATAACTGGACTACTTCTAGTTGTTAGTGAGCATGAACAAAGCTGTATAAACATCCACACAGGTCTTTTTAAGCAGATATATTGAGATGTAATTCATATATTAAAAATTCACTCATTTAAAGTGACAATTTAATAGTTTTTAGTATATTCAGAGCTGTGCCACAGTCACCACAATCAATCTTAGGACATTTCTTTCATGACAAGAGGAAGCACAGTGCCCATTAATAGTCACTCCTTTACTCTCAATGCTCATGCCCTCGGCAACCATTAATCTACTCTGTCTCTAAAGGTTTGTCAATTCTGGAAGTTTCATGTAATATATGGTCTTTTAACTGGCTTCTTTCACTTAGTGTAATATTGTCAAGGATCATCCATGTTGCAGCCATTTATCTGTATGCTATTTCTTTTTATTGCTAAATATCAATACTATTCCATTTTATGGTTATATAACATTGTATTTATCTATTTTGTTTCCACTTTTTGGCTGTTATGAATAATGCTGTTTAAATCATTCATATACCAGTTTTTGTATGAACATATGACTTTATTTCTTTTGAGTGTAGGCCCAGGAGTTGGATTGGTGTGTCGGGTCATATGATAACTCTATGTTTAATATTTTGAGGAACTCCTAAACTCTTTCCACTGCAGCTGCACCATTTTACATTCCCTTCAGCAGTGTATGAGTTATATTGGAAGATTCAGTATTGTTAATGTATCAATTATCCTAATTTAATGTTTTAGTTCAATACAATCCCAACCAAAATTGCAGCAAGATTTTTGTAGATATTGACAGTCTGATTATAAGATTTATATGGAAAGATAGATAAATTAGGATAGTTAGAACAATGTTGAAAAAGAAGAATAAAGTTGGAGGACTCACAATACATGATTTCAAGACTTACTCTGAAGCTATAGAAATCAAGAATATGTGACACTGACAAAAGGATGGGCACATAGATAAGTGGGACAGAATAGAGAGCCAAGATACAGACTACGTAAATACAGCCAACTGATTTTTGACAAGTGTGTACAAAAATTCAATGGAGAAAGAATTGTCTTTTCGACAAATGGTGATGAAAAATTTTGTCCCTATGCAAAAAAAATAAATAAATAAAAAGTAAAATCAACCCATATCTCACACTTTACACAAAATTAATCCAAAATAGATAGTAGCTCTAAAAGCAATGTGTAAAATTATAAAACTTCTACAGAAAGGAAAGTTAAAGACCTGTGGGACTTCATGGTTATCAGAGTTTTCATACACAATAAACTAAAGTATAAATCTGAAAAGAAAATATTGACACATTGAATTTTATAAAAATTTTTTTTAAAGTTTTGACCTGTGAAAGACACAATTATGATAGTTTAAAGGCAAGCTACATACAGGGGAAAATATTAGCAAATATTTTTCAGAACTGCACTGATTTTTTTCAGAATAATTTTATTGAGGTACAATTTAAATTCCATAGAATTCATCTAATGTAAAAGTAAAACTCAATGAATTTTTTCATACATTTATAGATCTGTGCAGCCATGACCTTGACCCAGTTGCAGGATGTATCTGTAACACACCAAATTCCTTTGAGCCCATTGCATTCAATCCCTGATCCCATCTTTGGTGCCAGGCAACCACTGATCTGTACTCTCTCTATATATATTCACTGCTTCCATGCATTTTGCTCATATAAATGGAAAAATACAATATGTAGTCTTTTGTGTCTGGCTTCTATCAACTGCCATAATATTTTGGAAGACCATCTATCTTGTAAGTTGTATCTGTATAAATATTCCAATTATTTTTATTGCTACATGATATTCCATTGTATGGATAGAGTACATTATGTTTAACCATTCACCACTACTACTAGCTTTCAGTATACAAACCTTGCATTTCATTTGTTAAATTTATTCCTAGTATTTGATACTTCTATAAACAAAAGTGTGGTTTTTTAAATTTTATTGAAGTATAGTTGATTTACAATGTTGTGTTAATTTCTGCTGTACAGCAAAGTGACTAAGTTATATATATATATATATATTCTTTTTCACATTCTTTTCCATTCTGGTTTATCACAGGATATTGAATGTACCTCCCTGTGCCATACAGCAGGATCTTGTTATTTATCCTTCCTATATATCCTGTATATACTAGTTTGAATCTGCTAGCCCCAAGCTCCAAATCCTTCCTTCCTCCACCCCGCTCCCCCTTGGGAACCACAAGTCTGTTCTCTGTGTCTGTGAGTCTGTTTCTGTTTCATAGATAGGTTCATTTGTTTTGTATTTTAGATTTCACATAAAGTGATATCATATGGTATTTGTGTTTCTCTTTCAGACTTACTTTGCTTAGTATGATAATCTCTAGGTTCATCCATGTTGCCACAAATGGCATTATTTCATTCTTTTTTTATGGCTGAGTAATATTCCATTGTATATGTGTATACCACATCTTCTTTATCCATTCATCTGTCAATGGACAAATGTTTCCATGTCGTGACTATTATAAATAGTGCTGCTATGAACATAGGGGTTCACGTATCTTTTCAAATTATAGTTTTGTCTGGGTATATTCCCAGGAGTGGGATCTCTGGATCACACAGCAACTCTGTTTTTAGTTTTTTGAGGAGCCTCAATACTGATTTCCATAATGGCTGCACCAACTTACATTCCTTACAGTGTAGGAGGGTTCCCTTTTCTCCACACCCTCTCCAACATTTGTCACTTGTAGAATACAAAAGTGTTTTCTTAATTTCACTTCCAGGTTGTTAGTTGATAATATATAGAAATCTAATTGATTTTTTAATGTTCCATAATTAATGTTTAAATATATACCTTATATCCTATGACCTTGCTAAACTTGTTTATTAATTATAATAGTTTTATCTTGGATTCTTTAGAATTTCCACATGGAAGAATTATGTCATATGTAAATAAAATCAGTTTTACTACTTCCTTTTAACTTTGGATGCCAGTAATTTTTTTTTAACTTATTGCTTTTGCTAGAATCTTTGGTGCCATGTTGAATAGAAGTGGTGAAAGCAGATATCTTTAATTTGTCCCACATATTGGCAGTAAAACATTCAGTGTTTCACAGTTAATTGTGATGCTTCTGGTAGGTTTTTATAGATGTCCTTGGTCAAGCTGTGGAATTTCCCTTTTATTTCTAGGGTATTGAGAACTTATATCATGAACAAATATTTCATTTTGTCAAAAATTTTTTTGAATTTATTGAAATTACCATGTGTTTTTCTTTCCTTTATTCTATTAACATGGTGTGTAACATGAATTAATTTTGAGGTGTTAAATCAATCTTGCATTTCTGAGGTAATCACCACTTACCCACGTTGTATCATTCTTTTTATATGTGGATGATTCATTTTGATAATATTTTTTTAAGGATTTCTGTGCTTATGTTCTTAAGGAATATTGATCTCTTTTTTTTTTACTTATGGTTTATTTGTCTGTCTTTTGTATTAGTGTACTGTTGACATCATAGAATGAGTAGGGATTATTTCATCTATTTTCTGAAGAAGTTCATGCAGATGATATTGTTTTTTAAACATTTGGTAAAACCCATCAGTGAAGTCTTTAGGGTATGGAGTATCCTTTGCAGAAAATTTTATTATAAATGCAATGTCTTTACTTAATGTAGATATACTCAGATTTATTATTGCTTTTTGAGTCAGTTTAGGTAATTTTTTGTGATTCTAGGAATTTGTCCATTCATCTGGGTTCTCTAATATGTCGGACATGAATTTGTTCTCAACATTCCCTTAATATTCTTTTAGTTACTACAGGGTAAGTAGCAGTGTTCTCTCATTCATTTCTAATTTTGGAGTTTTGGGCCTTCTATTTTCTTTGTTAGTCTGTCTAATGGTTTGTCAATTTTGTTGATTTATTGTAAGAGCTATCTTTTGGTTTCATTGATTTTTCTATTGCTTTTCTGTTTTCTTTTTTTTTCCTGATTTACACTATATTTTTTTTATTATCTCACATCTTGATTTAGATTTAGTTTGTTTTTCTTTTTCTATTTTCTTAATGTGAAAGTTTTGATAATTGATTTGAGATCTTTCCTCCTTTCCAATATAGTAGTCCTTAAAGCTACACATCTCCACCAAGCTCTGTTTTAGCTACATCCAATTACCTTTGATATGATGATTTTGTTTACCTTTAATTCAAAATATTTTCTAATTCCCCCCTTTTTTCCTTTCACCTATAGGTCATTTGAAATTGTGTGTTTAATTTCCAAATATGTGGCACTAAGATTTCTTTATATGGTTAATATGTAATTTTATTTTTCTAAGATAACATAATTTGTATTATTTCAATCTTTTAAAATATATTAAGACTAGTTTTATGGCCCAGCATATAGTATATCTTGGAGAATGTTTTATGCATGCTTGAAAAATACATGTATTCTATAGTCATTGGGTAAAGTGTTCTTTCAATGTCAGTTAGGTCAAGTTGTTTGATATTGCTCAAGTCTTTTATATTTTTGCTGATTTTCTGTCCAGTTCTAGCAATTATTGAGAGTAGTGTATTAAAATTCCCAACTATTATTGTTGAATTGTCTATTTAAGCATCATTTTGAAGGCATCTAATATACATATATCACTTATTCTTTGCTTATCAACTGAATTACTACAATCTGCTAATTTTTTAATTTTATTTTTATTGGAGTATAGTTGAGTTACAATGTTGTGTTAGTTTCAAATGTACAGCATATAGTTCCCTGTGCTATACAGTAGGTCCTTGTTGGTTATCTATTTTTTATGGCTGAGTAATATTCTATTGTGTGTGTGTGTGTGTGTGTGTGTGTGTGTGTGTGTGTGTTTGTGTGTGTGTGTATATCACATCTTCTTCATCCATTCATCTGTCAGTGGACATTTAGGGTGTTTCCATGTCTTGGCTATTGTAAATAGTGCTGCATTGAACATTGGGGTGCATGTATCTTTTTGAATTATAGCTTTCTCCAGGTATATGCCCAGGAATGGGATTAAAGGATTATTTTTAAAGTTTCTAAAGTTTCTAAATATTCCCATGTAATTTTATGTTTGTTCTTTTTTATTTTAAAATAATCACAAAATTACAAAATAGGTGTGGAGTTACAGTACAAAGAAAGACGTTTGATTTCTTTTTTTATATGAACCATATTAGACTGAATTGCCACCTTGATGTCTCATCATCCCCAAATAGGGTTAGGGTTAGTGTTAGGGTTAGGATATATTTCCTTTAAACAGAGACATTGTCTTAATATAATCTTCAAAATCAGAAAGTTAACATGATACATTATTATTATCTTATCCTCAGGCACCATTCAAATTATGCCAGTTTCCCCAATAATGTGTTTTATAGCAGTCTCCAGTTCAGGGTCATGCTTTGCATAGAGCTCTCATGCCTCATTCCCATGTTCCATCTTGAAAATTTTCTTTCTTTGACTTTCATGAGAGTGACATCTCTGAAAATTATAGGCCAATTATTTTGTAAATCATCCATCATTTCACGTATATTTGATGTCTCTTCAGGATATGTTTCTTTGGCAGGACTATCACAGAATGAAAGATTTTCTTCACAATATTTTTTTATGAATTATAGCATATTTTGTGAAATCATTTGTACTTGGACAAAAAGATTTCCCAGCATGCTGTAAGCTATTATGAAGCCTTAATTGTAATCATCATTTATTTCTCTTTTGTAGTCATTAATTAGGCTTCCATTTTCTTATCAATAAAAATAGAGACTTCTGAGTCAACTATTAATTAGATATTTTTTTAAACTTTTTTGTTTCATGTCATGGATGTACTTATATATTAATCAATATTGGACTGTTACAGAATCAGTTAAAATTTTTATATTTTAAATACTATTTAAATGAAGTCAATCATATAATATATGCAGTTATTTTTATTGTCATAGAAAATGTTTCAATTATTTCTTGTTGTTACATTACCTCATAAAATACCCTTATTTCTGGAAGTGCATCATCTCCTGGTGTTATCTGTGCTGGAGTTGATTTAATGAAGTGTCAAACATACATCTGAACTTTTTGGTAGATTCATCTTAGAAAGTGTGGGAATGCTGAGCAACAATTCAGCAAAGAATTTCTGAGAGGCTGATATTCTCTAACCTACAGTAGGAATATTCCCAAACATGAAACATGCACAAAAGAAACCCACTGGCATTGTTTACACTTAAAAAGTCACTTTACTTGGCATATTTTCTGCACGATTTTATGTAATAAATATTTATCTTACTAAAAATTGACACCATGTAAACAGAGCTTTAGCGAGTTCATTTTATCCGTGTAAAAGTGAAATTTAGATAATTTTTCTAAACTATAAATTTACAAATCAAAATTTATAAAGTAGTTAGGAATAACCTCTGGTCTTAGAAGTTAGATAATCCTAATTAATTTAGAAAACAAAATCTCCTACAAGTTCAAAATTGTTTTGTTTCTACAAAATTATGTATTAGCATATATAATATATATAATATATATATAGCACATGTATACTTATTCACTCAGTAGAGTAAAGATGGAAATTTAAGGCAATAATTTATACATTCCCAGTGACTGTGTGTGTGTGTGCACACACATGTGCTTAGCCACATGTATGTGCAATTGAATGATGAGTTTGGAAAATATAATTATTTAGATCAATGTTTTACATTTAGTGAATTAATGTAATAAGTTTTAAGCTAACGTATAATTTTTCCTCTAAAACCACAGACAGAGTTGTGCCTGTGACATGTTAAATATCCACAGGGAAACAAAATTAAGGCAGTAATTTTGATAAACTGTTCTTTCTACACAACATTCAGATAAATATTTCATTAAGAGATAGCCAGATTGTATACTATTAGAGATAGTTTAAAATAATGTTAATCTTTGTTTACTCCAAAGTAAAAACTTAGTCTTTTTTTTTTTTTTCATTTGTTAAATGGGGAGATATAGTACCTATAAAAAATAATCTATTCACATTTAGCATATTCATTTTTATAAGAAAATTATGCTGCCTTTGTTGGGTGTTTTGGTTTTCTCTGTCTGGTGGTTTAAGCTTTTTCAGATTACTGCCTAAGTATTTTACTTATAGATCACCTAGAGGCATATTAGTTACTTCACATGGCTGAGAAATAGCTTGCTTACCGAACAGGATTTAGCTAACACATTTGCATTCATCTCCTGTCACATCTGTAATCCTTTGGTACTTATCCATTATGTTACCATTTTAGTAGTCAGCAATCTTTGACCACTTATTACTTTTAAAAACATTTTTGCTTTCTCCAATGATAGTGTAATATCCTTGAGGACAGAGTGAGAATCTGTCAACCTTTTATATCCAGAAGGCTCAGCCAGGTTAAAGATATGTGATATTGTGGTGTCCCTCCCTCAGGGGCAGCTACTATCTCCCATTTGTTAAAAAAAAAAAAAAAAAAGCATGTGCATTCACAGCATAAGTATACTATGAGTGATTTAACCTCAAAAGCTTTACTTCTTATATTGATTATCTAATATGAGAATCCCCAGATTTTTCTCAGCTTTATCTGGGTCATCCGTGTCTCCCAGACACGTTGACTGCTTAGCCCACCTCAGCCACTGCTATGGATCCCCTGTGTCCAGCACTGTTTCTCCAGAGGCCAACATCAGGGAAGCCAGGGTCTCTCCTGCTACTGCCGCTTTCATGGAATGGTATCTGCTCAGACACCACCAAAGGGGCCAGGTGAGACAACCTGCAAGTTGAGGAAATAGCTGGGTGGCAAATTTTGACTAATAGGAAGTAGAAACAGAGAACAGGGTTACTGGCAGATAAATTATCTCTCCATTCTTCCATAGTCACCTTGCAGCTTGTCTTGAAGTAGTGGCTACAGCTACAATGAGTCACCTTCTTTGGCTTCGATATTTTCCTATTCTCACTGTCCTAAAAATGTGTACCCCCCAGTAAAGCATTAGCACTTACAACTTTTTTAAGACTCTGGTTTTTAGGGAAAGTGGACTAAGATATCTTTTAAAGTAAGTTGCAAGGGCTTTCCATATTCTTATATTTGCATATGCTTTTTAAAAAATTGTATTATCAGCCCAGGCTCTGTCTGCAGACACAAATGATCTACCATTTTGACTAGCTATTGAATTATTAAGGTACATAAATATTTTAAAACACTAATTTTCATTCAATATATTCATTCAAACAAGCAAATAATGATTGACCCATTATTCAAAAATCATTTGTGCCTGACTGAAAATATAACCCAATTATAAAGAAACAAATGTTCATTCCTAATTTATCAGGGGCACATAGATATATGTTCTGCAAGCAACAGGAAGCCTTGGTTCTTGATTCAGAAAGAAATAATGGTTGCCATAGGAAAAAAAAATCATTATATATTTTTTTGATTCCCAGTGGGTTTTGAGAGAGGGTTTCTGCTTTATGACTACAGGTGTCTTACTTCTGTATTTGAGATGTGAGCCGTGGTAGTATTATTTAAATTTTAGCAGTTAATTTTTCTCGTAATCTTAGGAGGTAACCTCAATAAAATAATGAAAAGAGGCAGAATAACAAATAAAAGGTGCCAATTTAGTTGTCATTTTAAGACCTTTGTTGGTCCTACACATTTTTAAAATTTTCATCTTATATCATAGAAATTACGTTAAAATATACCTCATGAATATATTTTTGCTGAAGAAGGCAAAATTATTTTTACCATTCAGTCTTTTACAATATCTTAATTTGTATTGGACTAATTTTTTCAATTCCTTATCAAGAACATCTTGATAAGCAAAGAAAATCTAACAAACTTTTTAGCAACTATGGTAACACATTTTTGAATACTAATAATTAATGAAGTTGACATAATATTAAAATTATTGAAATTAATTCATTTTGATTGTTAAGTGCTTTTTCAGTATTCTGGACTAAATATATCTTTCTATGTCAATTAGTTAGTTAAGGCCCTGAAAAGCTCACTGGCTTTAGGCAGTATTCTTATAGTGTCAAATAGATATAAATCATTGCCTGATCTTTATCATGGATAAAAGTTACTGAACAGAGAGTAAGCAGAATTTAATGTTTGGATTACAATTTGAAAAGCATTTGGTCAGTGTTTTGTCTTTGTTCTCTTTGAGGATTCTCATGAGTGATGAGAAAGTTCAAGTTCATACACTCTCGGGGGTTACAAGGAGCTTAATTCTAAATACCATCATCTTTGTAAAGTAAAAATAAAATATTGTGCATATTAAATAAAACTAAAGGAAAATGTATCGAATTTCACTGCTTAATTGTTTTCCCGCTAAATCCATGACTTTATTAGTAGTTAATTCTGTATTAAACTGCTTAGCATGAAAGGTAAATAGAACACATTTTCATTTACTTTCATAGAATATTATAAGTTGACATGTTCTGAGAATGGGTTCCTGAAAATAAGACTTTGGGTGATAAAGCTTAACTATTACAGATGACTCCTATGACATCTGAAAACATAAAGGCTGATAGCACTTGAAAATCTATAATGATTTACTGCAAGGGTTTGTTTTTTGTTTTTGTTTTTGTTTTTTGGTAGAAAATCTTTATAAATCTCATCGGATTTTGAAAAGCAGTTAAATCCATTCTCTATATAAAAGCTTACATCTGCTCACCCTAACCTCCCACTCCATCCCTCCCCCAACCCCCTCCCCCTTGGCAACCCCAAGTCTGTTCTCTATGCTATGTCCGTGAGTCTGTTTCTGTTTCATAGAGAGGTTCACGCCCTTGATTTATTATACTTAGCATTTCAGCTTTCCACTGAGACTCAAATTGCCTAAGAACCTTGTGGCTGTGGTCCTGAAAAGGGATCTGTTGGATCAGTTAAGGCTATGAGTTCTAGATTCCAAGAGACCAGAACTCTAGTTCTGGCAACTCAATTTACTATTTTATGACTGCTAGGGACTGAACTGTGCCCCCACAATTCAGGTATGAAGACCTAGTTCCCAATATGACTGTATTTGGGGAAAGAGTCTTTAGGAGGCAATTAAGTATAAATGAGACTATAAGGGTAGAGCCTTAATCCGATAGGATTAGTATCCTTATCAGAAGAGGAATAGTGGGACTTCCCTGGCAGTCCAGTGGTTAAGACTCCGCACATCCTCTGCAGGGGGCATGAGTTCAAACCCTGGTCAGGGACTAATAAGATCCCACATGCCCTGCAGTGCAGCCAAAAAGAACAAAAAGAAGAGGAATAGAGACAAGAGCTCACTCAAGCAGTCTCTCTCTCTCACTGGTGTTTGAGGATACAAAGAGAAGGCATCCATCCACAAGCCAGGAAGAGAGCTCTCACCAGATATCAACCATTTTGGCACCTTGATTTCAGACTTCTAGCCTCCAAACCTGGGAGAAAATAATGCTTTGCTGTTTAAGCCACCCAATCTATGGTATTTTATGATGGCAGCCCAACTGACTAAGAGAGTAACTTTGGGCAAATTACTTATCTCTCTGGTTTCAGAGTCCTCACCAGTTAAAAGGAGGAAAACAATAAAATCTTCCTCATGGAATTATTATAGTGATTAAGTGAGATGATACAGATAAGGGGCATAGCACAGTATCAGCACAGTTTGCACAGAAGAAATATTGTCTTGGTCCCCTCTCACACTCAGAATTGTACTTTAAATTTATCAGTGACAAGCTTGTTTCAGGGTCTAGTTCATGTGTATATTTTTAATATTTTTTTCCCTTTCAGTGTCAGGGTGACTGGATCTTGATCCACACAGCCCACAGACACTGGCTGAAATCATTTCGTTAAAGGGAGTGACTATCCAGAACTAAGATGATGTCAAAGGCATTTCATTTCAAGGATTTCCTGCTGTACTTATTCCTATTGTTGTTAACTCACCCATTGGATTAGACAGTCTCACATAACAGCTTCTCCTTGAACCACAGTCAAGTTTGTTAAATAAATGTACACTGTGACATAGATAAGCTGCCCTCATGGGTAAGCCAACAACAGCTTCTTCTTCTGCAAACCAGTTCCTTCTCCTTCCAGTGTACTCACCCACATGACTGAGGCCCCAGAACGTCTTGTGCAAGTACTTAACTGGTATGTCAAGTTTTGAAATGTAATGCACAAGACTGTGTATGTTTAATTGTTTTTGACCATCAATAACAGTGTACTGCCAGTACTCTTCTCAGATTCATAATAATGTTTTTAAATGCATAAAGCAATACACAGATTGGAAGGAAAGTGAATTTAGTTATTAAATTTTCATAAATATCATATACTTGCTTCTTCATTAAATAACAAGATCTAATTGAGTGTCTAATTACTACTGTAATGACCTAGTAATATTTCAAGATGCTTGCAACATGATTTGGAAATATCTGTGATTTTGACTGGTAAAAATCAACAGATACTGATAACACTGCAGTGATTTGTTGCCCACTTTCATAATTGAAGTGCTAAATTTACCTAGTGAAAAATAAACTATTTTTTAAATACAACTTCACCCAGAACTTCAAATTAGTTGTGAATTCTGTCCATGGATTCTTTGGGCCCAAGGGTATGATCCATCGCATTAAAACAACCCGGCTCGGTTTCGTACAGCACTTAGGTGTCAGGCATGTGCTCCAAATGGAGAGTCAGCTCTCTAGTCGCAGATTCCCTAGAAGCAGAACTGTACTCTAATATTTCAGTCAGGCTTATGCAGTCTTCACAGTTTAGACACAACTTTCATTTATTCCCATTTCAACTCTCAAATAGTTAAATAAATCTAATGTAGATGGGGCTGTTCGGCTTCAGAGCCACTAGTTCTCTATTTTGCTGAACACACCCGATAAGAACACTTTCCTGTCTCTGAGGAGCCAGTCTATTTTCTCGAGTTGATTGATATCTTTATAGACAGACTCCCTTTGAAGTACTGCCTGCCCTATAGCCAGTACTTAAAAGCCGGAAATGAAGTCCAGCAGGAGCTATCCCAGTTTGTTTCTAGTAAAACTGTGCTAAGAGATAGAGCATCAAAAGTGAAAATGGGAACAAAGGACAAGGGGGAAGATGGTAGTCTGCTCTCTTTTATCTATTGATGGGAATGGCCATTGTGTATTGGAGGTCTGACTCTAAATATTTGAAAGTGTAACATTGAATACTTTCCAAATTCAGTACTTAAAGTTCTACCTTTTACCTTTAGAACTATGTTCTTATTAGTCTTCCCTCCACTTGGAAGTAAATTAGTAGAGTTCCCAGAGTCTGAACTAAAACTTAACTTGGTCTTTGTTTTTCCATTAAAAATGTGTCACTGAAAAATTTGCTTAGTATTTCTGGGCTTCTGTTGTTCATGCACAACATGAAGGATGGAGATGGGAGAGCATCAGATTCCTTGCTAGCTCTGAGGCTCCAGATGTATTACCAACTGACTTGACTGCCTCCTAAGAACAGAAGGAAGACTTAAGACTCTTGAACAATGGAAAGCACTGAGGATGTTATAGACTCTATAAGGAGAAAGGTCTGAAATAATAGATGACAAACGTGAAAATGAGGTAGACTAAATACGTTTTGAAAGGTGTAATTGTTAGGCTTGAGTGAAAACCTGTAGTCTTTAGACAGAGAGGAAATACTTGCATATCAGTCAGGTCAGGACTATGGTTGGTTTTCCTTCTTATAAGCAATTCCCATGTTCTCCTTATCATTATAGCCACCCTTAGGTTTCCCTGTCCTAGATTTTTCCTGTCCTAGCTCCTTGAGGAAGGTAACTATGTCTTATTCATTTTTGCTTCCCTAACCTTACACATCATCTGGCATATTGTAGGAATTCAGATAAATATTTGTCGGATTAAACTGATGAACTGTACTTTGATCTCTTAATATGTAAATGCAATGTACTAGGTGCTACAAATTATTAATTCCAATTCTTAAAAATGCTTAATATTCCTTCTGTTTCATTTTGGCATTCCTTTTAAAAATGTGCGTGATTTAATAACAAGTATAAAACACCACTAGGTAATAAAAATGTACTAAAAAAGTAATGGAAAATAATAGAAAATGTATTAACCCTATGTTCCCTGTATAATGTAGACATAATATTCATGGCTTAGCATATGGTTTGTAGGTTTTGGAATGCCCATAATACAAACAATTAACATAGAAGTGTCTTCAAAACAAGTCAACTTATTAGTTGTTCCAAGAGTCATAATTCAAAATTCATGTCTGTTTTCAAGGACATCAATTTTACAAAGAGAGAGAGAGGGAGCAGAGAGTGCAAAAGTACTGAGTCCAAGACAGAAAGCTGATTTATCACTGTGGCTTCATTCTCTGTAGATTTTCTTCTCTCCTCTATGACAGTGTGAGCATTAAATTCAGAATGAATTCCTTAATCGATAGGGATCATCTTTAAGAGTGTCAATCTAGGTAGATAGAGCAGGGTTGCCCAGTGTAATCTCAGAAGCACTATACTGGAGGAATACCTGCTCACTTTTACTCTGACCTTTGGCCCTGAATTTCTTTGAGGTGGAAAGCATTCGTGTGCTGTCTTTCTCATGTCTCCAGCTCTCACTTATTGTGCGTGTAATCTGCTGTTTTGGTAAATATGTGAACCTTATTGGGATATACTTTTAGGAAGGCAAAATACTTAATTCAATGAGCCTTTTAAGTTCCTATATCCCAGCCTTACCATATAGTACACTCTGTATTAAAATAATAAATTATACTTTTTCTTCTGGTTTATAGTAAACATTACAATTTATCATTTATTAAAGTTTACAGTACTCTTCATCAGTCTCCGATACTTCTCCTTGCCAGGCATTCTTATTCTTCATTCCCCCACAGATGGCCCCATTGACACTACTTGACAACAGTTCTTTAAATTAAGGGATTGCCCTGTTGTATCTTCTGCGAACGAGGGATTCCAACTGTGGCTCCGACTCCCCATGCTGTCAGCTGGTCCCTCTGTTCAGCCCTATTTAGTTGCTGCCGCTGTATAATCAGGAGGGTCTTCCTGCCAGCCACGTGCACAGTGCTGGTTTTTAGCATGATTCAGGGCAGTAATTTTCATCTAAACAGGGCTCTACGCAGCTTATTTTGGAGCAGTGAACCTGCTCCGTTCCTGAGCATGTTAGCTTCCGTGCCAGTGAAGGGACAGGTACTTTTGAAGATTTAAATTCCCTGTATATAATAAATTTAAAAAGAAGACTGGTAAATAAAATACATTATATATCTACATAGTATACATTTACATATATATTTTTACATTTATATATATTTACATTTATATCTATATTTACATTTATATGTGTACATACTCTTGTTAATTTATTTTGAATTTGTGAACAGACTACTTTTTTTCTTACGTCGTCATGAATAGCAGGAACACATAAATCAAGTTTACAGATATAATCAAACAGAGAACCTTTGTATGTTTTAAATATTTAAGTATATTTTTATTCTATGAGAGCTTCCATTGAAATGGGGTTTAGTGGATATTAATGGGGAAAATAATTCTAGTATTAGCATGAATTACAGATATAGGAAATCTATTGATATGAAAGGGAAAGCTAATTAAGATGAAGTTTGCATATTTAAAAATAATATTAATTAAGATTATTTATGTGATTAAATTTACCTGCACACATGTACATATACACACATTACATAATGTGTATGTAATGTGTATAATTGTACTAAACTCTCTGAAAGTATTTGTACCCACTTGTCATCTATGGAAATTGTAATTATAAAGGATTTTCACTGTCTACTATGCAGTCCTTCATTTTAAAATGTTTGGTAAAGAACATGCACAATTTTTAAAAATTAAGAGCAAAAGCTATAAATCTACCTATTTCACTAAGTAATCTTGGAACATTTATATCAAAGATCTAGAATGTGTTTTAAAACATCAAAGAACTATTTCCTAGAAAATCAATTTAATTTGGCTTGTGATGACTAAAATATTCCTTAAAACTATACATTCAAACACACTAACTATTCTTTCCTAGTCTTCATTCAATAGGTTGTCTAAACTGGACAGACTGAACTAAGGTCTATGAACATTTACTGTGAAGATAGGGATCGAATATCAGTTTTATAGTCTAATAAATATAAATCAACCTTAGACCTTAGAACTGAAACCCCAAAAGAGCTTCTTCCATCATAGCCCTTGAACTGGAGATAGTTGTTACCTACCTGACTCACCCACTGAATCCCAAATTGAGAATATGCAGGAATATTCAAGAGACTATAAGAGAAAAAAATAATACAACCTGTTTTGCATTTGAAACATTCAGTAGTTACATGGTCCAACTGGATTAGCCACTTTTACTTCAGTGGGCAATATTGGCTTAAAAAAAAAAGAATATTTCTAGTATTTAGGACCAAAAGTATCTTGAAGATGCATAATATATATTTGCATATCCTAGGCTATGAAAAATCCTGCAGAGATAAACCAACCAAAAGGAAGTAGAACTCTATTCAAGTGTTCCCCTCACTTGTTTGCTTAGAGAATTCCTATTGTTTTGTATCTTTCATTAACTTTTGTACTGTAGAGATATTTAGTAAAATTAAGTTTAAAAAATATTTAAAACATCTTTAATGAATCCCCTACTCTGCAAAAAAAGAGTATTCTTTATGAGGTGTATGATATCCATGGGGTTGAATAAATTTTAGGGAGTCAATGTTATTGAAAAGAGTAAAACCGTTTTAACTGTTTTCAAAATAAACTCCAAGAATTCCCTGCATTTTGGGGAAAAGGCTACTCTTTTTTTGCTCACCTATGAATGTCTCTTTAATTCCTTATACATTAAATTCTCATTCCCCACAAATAAAAAAAGGAGAGGAACAACATCTTTGTTAAGGAGCTGTAGAGCCAAGGTGTGGACATATATATGCAGGCACACAAATACAATCCCTTCTGCCAACTATGAATCTAAATAGCTACCGAATCTACTTAAGACTTTTGTCAAGAGAAGCTTGAGTCAGACCTTCTACATGTGAATTATTTACTTAGAAAATAAAAATAACAAAACATGTTAAGTGCTGGTCTGTTTCCTCTATGGCTATGGTAATAATTTTAAAATAACTAAATTAATAATTTAATAATTACACGTGCTATTTCCATAAGCAAACAATAGCTACATTGTTTAACAGTGAACTCTTGAACTTCTTCAGATTTTTTTTTTGCTTAAAGTACCAGACAGAAACTATCCTATGCTTAGTTGAAACTGGTGATTTAAAAATACACTCCAAGGTCCCCTAAGTTCCCTCCCTGGCCTGCTATTATTTTCCTGTTTTGTTTGAGGCATTATCTCTAGAAAGCTGCTATTAAAATGTATAACCTCTAGTTGAGGTTATGTAATTAGGGTTTTTGTAAGTATGGAGACATCTATACCTGTGGTTCTTGATCCTTACTGTACATTTGAATCGTCCACGGAACTTAAAAATATGCTGCATCCCGTGCAGGACCAACTGAATCTGAATCTTTGGGTTTGGATTTAGACATCCCTTAAAAAAATATCTTCTCATGATTTTGATTCATATTGAAGGTTGCGAGCCACTGAAATAAACAAATTCCATATGTTTCTATAATATCAATATTACTCTTTATTCAGAGCCAGCTACATAATTTGGGGTGTCTACTGCAGAATAAAAACATAGGGTCCCTCTTCAAAGAGTAGAAAAAAATGCCATTAAAGATACTAAAATATATAGCTTTTATTCTGTGTTTTGACTTGTCATATTGTTTTATATTTGCTATTTAATGTTCTAAGTAAAAATAAAAATTAATTATTGGCATGAATTTTGCCATTTATCTTCATATTTTGCAATGTCTCTTTTAAATGTAAATATAAGAGCACACAGAATCACCAAAATTGCACAATTTATATTTTGTATCTCATACATGCGTATGTTATTCTGTTTTACCAGACCTGTAGAATCAATATACAAAACTAGCTCAAATAATTTTATTTCACTTCTTGATATGCTTACACTATACCAATACAGTCTACCTTCATCTTCCCAGTGAGTAAGGGAGGAGTTTTCTTTCCTTCTACGTCCTTACCTTCAGTGTAAGTGGTTAGCTAATATAGAGAGGTAGCATAAGAAAAAATATGATGGGTTTTCTTGGTCATTCATGCTTCTTAGAGAGCCAATCATTGCCTTTTCTTTGTGTTCAAACAAATTTTGGTTTGAACAGTGAGCATGGCATCTCAGCGTTGTCTGTGCCCCTGCGTGTGCAGTCTCAGATGTAACACTATTCTCTTTGAGTCTTGCCGTACTACCATTTATCGTTGGTCCACTATGCTCACGAGGCAGGCAGCATGAGTGCTATATGCAAATGTGTCAGCAAGAAATGGTAGTAGGTACACATGCTGTGCATGTCATTTCTGCCTGTGCATGCACCACTGTCCTATCAGACTTTACTTCCAAAACAAGGATTCAAAGATAAAACTATAAAGTATTACAAGATGGCAACAGCAGAGCATTAAACCGAGGATGGGACCCTTTTGATCATGGGTCTTTGTATAACTGCACATGTCTAACATCCATGAAACCAACCCTGCCCTTACTCTCTGAAGTGGATTTCCTACAGATCAAAGGTCTGCTGTAGTAGAAGGTTTGAAGTAGACTTGAGTTGCTGCTCTAACATTAACAAGTTTGTTTAAGTAACAAATTCCCTGAGCCTTGGTTTTTAACAAAAGATGATAATATCATTCCACGAATCGGTGGAGAGGAATAAATCAATTTTGCTTTTTTTTTTTTTTTTTTTTTGCTTACTTGCTCTTCCTAACTACCTGGGCTATCGAGACTGGCAGTCCCTTTGTTTAAACTGAATTTAAAGGCCCTAATAGCCTCAAGTTTTTGACCAAATGTCTTTTTCTGCCTTGATCCGTAGTGCCTGGATGTATGTCATTTCTCTCATCTCATACTACTAAGGGACAAAGCGAAGCTTCTGAGCAAAGGGCCACTCTGAAGACTCTATGCAAGCCTTTCTTTTCATTTAGAAACTTCCCCCGTTATCAATACAAAGAATACACACACACACACACATATATATATATACACACACACATATATATATGCACACATACAAATGCATATATATTCATTTATACTAACCATGTGCTTGTCTTCAGAATCATTTTTCACCCTTCCCCTGGTCTGTTCTAAATCACAGGGACTGACTTTTGCCAATTCTGTTCCCTAGGCTTCCTTGCTAGGTTCCGCCAATGGGAGAAGGCAGGATATTTTCCATGCTGTTTTTCTGCTTTGAGTAGTGTCATCAGCAGTAGTTGCACCTCCTCTGTGGTCAGTTTCCGCTCCCACCAGGCAGGCCCATGGAGCTTTCTGCTCCTGCCTGGTGGCCCCGGCTTCTAGGCTCCAATAACTCTGCTTGTGTCTTTTGTCCCTCTAGATCTGAGAGCAGAGATGACTGCCTAAAACCGATGTTGCCTTACTTTCTCCTTTATTTTTTCAGTTATTCCAAATACATTTGTAACTAAGCCCCCAGAAAAAATGTCCTCAATTGAATTATCTAGTGTAGATTTTGTTTTCCTGGCCAAAATAGGATATTTGTACACACACATATATATAACATACATATACATAGACATAGACACATACACGTGTGTGTGTGAAACTATAGTGAATGAGCTATTTTGTATCCCCCAAATTACTGTGGCAAGTAAGTCTGGCAATTAAAATAGATTTATGAATATTAGTGTGTTACTCAGAGTTCTCCAGAAGAACAGAATCAATAAAATCTATCTAGAGAAATTTATTATAAGGAATTATAATAAATTTATAACTTATAAATTTAAATGTATACACGATGATAGAGACCAAAGAGTTCCAAGTTTCACCTCCTGAAGGCCTGAGAAACAGGAGAGCCAGTGGTGTAAGTTCCAGTCAGAGTCTGAAAGGCAGGAAAGGACCGATGACCCAACTCGAAGACCCTCAGGCAGAGAGTGAAGTGTCTTTTGCTCAGCCTTTTTTTCTATTCAGGCCTTCAAGGGATTGAATGAGGCCCTCTCACACTGGGTAAGGCAACCTGCTTTGCTCAGTCTACCCATTCAACTGTTAATCTCTTCCAGAAACATGGTCACAGACACACCCAGAATAATGTTTAACCAAATATACCTGTGCACCTGTAGCCCAGTCAAGTCGACTCATTAAATTAACCATCACAACTAGCACTGAGTTCAAGCACCCTCTGTCTCACCTAGTGGAAGCCAAAGGTGAAAAATGCCAAGGGAGGAACTGATTTGGCTGCCGAAAACAACTGTTGTTTGTAGTTTGTTATGAAAACATGAAACTTAGAATTCAATAGCAATCCTTTGTCACATCTGCGACAGCAACAAAGTACAGCACCTTAAATAAAACATTTGTCTGTTCTTCTAGGCAGATTTTGAATTGTTTCAGTCTCTCTTTTCTTCCCCTACCACACCCTCCCTGACCCCAGCCAATCTAAATTTGGCTTTAGTGTTCCTTGGTTTGCTTAGCAAGTTTAAGAGAGAGAACAATATTGGGATAGTCTTCATGCTCGAAACAATGCCAGGTATTTCAGCATCTTACTGAGACAAGTTGACCACTGAGATTGGTTTTCTCTTGTTCTCATAAATTGCTAATGACAAACCTATATCTTGCTGTCACTGCTTGTTCTTTGATTTTAGAAGCAGGGAATGATTCTAATTTTAATTCTTTGCTCTGTCTTTTGTACCATGTAGATTTAGGTGTCTTCAAATAAAACTAATCTCATACTAGAAATATATTTAATAACTAGACTGGATTTAATCAAATTTAGCAATTCAGTCTTATAAGAGTCTCAGATTTGAGGGCACTGTAAGAAATATGATTGTCTGATAATAACTTGAAACTCCCATTCATTTAAAATAAAATTTGCAAATTATCAGATTTAGAACATACTATCATTGTATACATACCTAATGAATTGTTATATAAAACTATAAAATAACACTATAGTAATAGCAATTTCTTAAGCCACCAAACCCTTTCCACGCACGCATACACACAAACTAACAGAGAAGTCATGGCCTTAGAGAGTATCACATTTTCCCCAACTTCATAATTTTTTTAACATTATGTCTACTCATTTTAGAAATCAACTATACAGTATCATAAATCAATCAGTAGTGTCATTTGCCTTGACCCCAATACATTACTTAGTATCTATGTTCTTTTCTTATTAATCATAACAAGTTTAACTACGAATTCCCAAACAACGCTGTGCATATATGTAAATTAAGGGAATGAAGCACATGGTAGTATCTGATTTTAACATGTTCAACAGAAAGTCCAGATTAACTCATATTACTTGGTAGGTCATCGCCTTAATAAAAATCCAAAATTCCCTTTATGGTGCTTTTCTAGTGTGGGTTTACTTTGACCTGCGGGGTATCCATTAATTTTCTATGACAAACTAGCTGCTGTAGTATTTGGAAAAACTTATGTTCTACCCGTATCATTACCAGGAGCTTTTGCATCCTCTCCCTGGTGGCACATTAATGACCAGTTACAAATAGGACTTCCTGGTTCTGGCTGTCTTTCCTGAGCAGGCCCATACTCAATTTTCTGAGGAAGGGAATATGCGTTGTTGTTATAGAAACCTGAAAAAAAACCTTTGTTTTTTGCTTTACATCTAAAACAGAATATTTGTCTCCTGAAAAGAAATAACGAATAACATGAAAGACCAAGCAACTGAGCACTCATTTCTGACACATTCTGCTTCCTGGGATGAAGAATCAATTGGTTTCCCTACTGAAACTTCCCTGGAAACAGTTTCAAGGCAGAGACAAGACATTTTACATCAAAGGCATTAAGTGCCCCTAGCGGTGAACTGCAGCAATAGAGACCTAAAGAAATGCTGCCTTGGGGCATTGAATTCTATTTGTCCACCACTTCTTAAGTGTGTCCTTGTACATAGGTCAAGGTCCTCACCCTGAATGTGAGGCTTTACAAGGAACACCATACTTCAGAGCATAAACCTTACTACTCTCCCAGTACCTAGGTTCTCAGCCTGGGGGCTACTCCTTCAAACACACCTGTCTGTTAACATGCTATCGTTCTTAAAACTGCGGTAAGCATTAAAATTCAGTATGATTTGGAGCACTGAATTTTAGCCCATGCAACTATGAACTACTTTCATTCTTTTAAGTTTCTTAAGTTTAATTTAAAACTTAAATTTTTCAATTGTAATTTCTTTAGATTCCTAAAGAATGGTAGCACAATTATTGAATAATTATCCACTATATGCCAGACATTGGGTTAATTGCTTTCCACAATGCATCTCACTGGTTTTCCTGACAACCTTATTAGCTCATTGTATAGAAGAGAAAAATAGAGGATCAGAAAGGTCCTGACTTACAAGGAAGGTAAGCAGAGTACAGAATTCATGATTGCCAGTTTTACAATCAAAATGCTAAAATTCAAAATCAGCTCAGCAAATAAAGACCATGTGTATTTGGAAAAGTTTACAATCTCTCTGTGGTAAAGTGATAAAGTGGTATGAAAATAATAATACCTACTTCACTGATTTGGAATTAAATGAGTAAACGTGTGTGAAGGACTTAAGAGTTCCAGACATTTATTAAACACTCAAGAAATGTTAGCCGTTATTATTACCTAAGACCACGTAGCTAGACGGTGACAGAGTAGGGAATTCAACCTCAGTCTTACTGAGAACAAGGAAGAGGGCAGGTGTCATGCTACCCAGGGATATGTAAATAGCACGTGTCTTCTCTAACTCCCCAATAAGCAGAAGGAAATGTCAAAATATTGTAAATTGTAAAGTCCTATGAACATACAATATGATACTCTTAAATACATGTATAAAAATGTAATACATCATCTTTATAATTAAATCTTGCTATTTAGTTATTTATTATTATCTTTAAACCTTCTCTAACTGCTTTTAATGGGCCTGTGATGGGATGTAAGCTGTCACCTGTTTTGACATGAATAATTCAACTGGTTTGTGTTTTCTTTTGCTCATTTTGTGAGTGAGAGACTTTCCCCAGCATGTAGTTCAAGTATCATCATCACTTTTGTGACACTGGGCTTCATAAGCTACTCTTTGGGGAATGTCTGGGTTTCAGCCATGGTGGTTTGGACTCTGTCATGTTAAGTTCCATGTGGTACTTTGTGAAAGGGCCAAGAAGATTACTGGGAGGTGAGGAACGATAGGACTATCATGAGGAAGAATAAAGGAAGTACAGAAAAAAACCTGAGAAAACTGGGACGCAAAGAAGGCAGAGGGTAGCCCAGATGCCAGAAGCCCTCATACCTCATAGAACCAAATGCATTTTCATAAAATCTACTGTGTGTGGGAGGCTGTCTTCTCTCTGTCTCTTTCTCTTCCCTGGGAGAGCCCTTACCAGTTAAATACTTGAGGGAACAGGAGAAGCGATGGCCCATGGCTGAGTCCTCCCCTCCCATGTCCAGTTTCCATCAATGTACTCATCACCAGGCAACAAAGGGGACCCTGCAGGGAGGAATCCCACTCTTGCTCTTGGGAGTTAAACTGATTTAGAGAATAAGTCAATAAAATTATTCAATTTCAGGAAATTGACAAAAATGTGCATTTAATTGACTTTTTCTCATTTCTGATAAATTAATCTTAATTCTTCATCTGCAGAATCAGAAATTATATTAAGAACTAAAAAAAAAAGAAAAATCCTGTATTACGTTATTTATTGCCTTTAATTTATACACTCTTGTTCATTTTCTTCACCAGAACTAAAATCTAATACCAAACTTCTCTTTTAAGTTCTTATTTTCTTCATTATTAATAATGATTTACAATAGGGTCCTCTACTGAACATTTGTAAGGTTAGGTCATATACTGGGAGGGTTGTATATTTTATCTTTTTTGTTAGTTTTCTTTGCAAAGTTTATACTTATTTGCCCAGTTTTAAAATAATGTCTTCCAATTCAGCATTCTCCTCAATCTAGGTCATCTTTGAAATGAATAGATTTTGAATGAGTATTTTTGTCTCTTTTCAAATTCTATGTAATTGTATGTACCTTCCCAAAAGGAATATTCTTTCTTTTCTACTTTGCTCATCATTAACTACATTTTTTCCTTTATGAAAGGATCTTGATATCATTTTTTCTTACAACTATTTTATTTGTGTCTTTATGCTATTGAACATAGCTGTTTTGTGTGTATTATATACCATTATTCAGTGTACCATATTTATTGCTACACCCATAACTCTACACTTTTCTGCTGGTGGTTATTATTGTATAATGAGTTTGAACACAGAACAAGTATGTGATATATCTTTATTTCCTTTCAAACTTTCAGTCTGCTTTTATTTTCCAAAATACTAGAAATTATTGACCTCTAAACCTCTTTCTTCATTGTGTTCATATGTTGCTCATATATCCCTTAATGCTTCATATTATTCTTCATGTTAGAAATGTCTCAGAAATTTTTCCCTTTCAGCAGTCTTTTTATAATATCATCCTTATAAATAGTCCCAGTTTGTTTATCCTGCCTTCCCCTTTTTTCAAGGAAACCTGGTTTTTAGTCAACTTTATTTTGTGTTGGCCTTCAGTCTCATTGTATTTATTTAAAATGCTGTTTATTTTGTCTTTCTGTCATAACTGTATTATATTATTAACATTTGTTTGTATATATACAGATATTTCTGAACTTACAGTAGGGTTACATCCCAATAAGCCCATTGTGAGTTGAAAATATCATAAGTCAAAAGTGCATTTAAAACACCTAACCCACCAATCATAACTTAGCCTCAGCTACCTTAAAGGTAGTCAGAACACTTACATTAGCCTACAGTTGGGCAAAATCATCCAGCACAAAGCCTATTCTATAATAAAGTATTGAATATTTCATGTAATTTATTGAATACTGGGCTGAAAGTAAAAAACAGAATGGGGGTGTGGGTACAAAATGGTTTGAAGTGTGTCACTTCTTTGCCCTCATGATCGCATGGCTGACTAGGAGCTGTGGCTGCTACCGCTGCCCAGCATCAGCGAGTAGCCTAAGACATTTCGCTAGGCTGGGAAAAAATCAAAATTAAAAATTCGAAGTGTGGTTTCTACTGAATGCTGTCACTTTCACACCATCATAAAGTCAAAAAGTCATGAGTGGAACAATAGCAAATAGTAAGTCAGGATTGTAGTAGTGCTTTCATTGATATAATGATATTTTAAATCTCGACATTCAATGTTGTTAAATTTTGAAGTGTGTGTGTGTGTATATATATATATATATATATATATATATATAAATTGGAGATATGTGAATGTAAAATCATGCAAGATTTAAAGTCTAATTAGGATACACATACATATATTTATATTTATTTACATATATATGATTTCTATCTGGGAAACATCTCTTTGAAAAGATCCTTCTGTTTAGCTACCTTTGGGGACAGCCCGATACACTGCCATGAGCAGTCACTATTGTATCCAAATTTCACATATTAAAATAGATTCAGTGACAAATATTTATTACAGAAGACATCTGGCTAGCCATTTATCATGATAAAAGATGCATAAAACATATCCACTACTCATAAAGGATCTTTAAATACAGTTGAAATCTTCAGATATGTATGATGGATTAACTTACATCACCAGTCATTTAACGGGGACCCCCAGGTGAGTGTTACTGCGATATCCATTCTTTCACAGTCACAGTCACAGAAAAGACAGAACTCTCTGCTCAGAAGGTAGTCAAGACAAATTTCCCTGAGACTCTGAAAAATTCAAAGATGTGGAAAGACTGGAGCAAAGTTCATAAGCTCAAAGACTTTTAGAAACCAGGAAGGTAATGTAAATGTATAGGACACACAAGGTATAATAAAACTGTTGAACTGTTTGCATTTGCACCTAGCCAAAAACATGCCTTGCTGCCTTATTGTTCTTTTTTTCTTTTTTTTTTTGTAAAATAAAACCCAGGTCCAGAAAACCAGAGACTGTAGTTTAAGGAAATGTTAATCAAAACCATGTCAGTACGTTCCAGAATCATCTTGTATCAATACATCTCCTAACACAGACATGGAATTGGTCATTTCTCAAAGAAGCCCTAGGTTTACCTTTCCTTCCTTTCTTCCTTCCTTCCTTCCTTCCTTCCTTCCTTCCTTCCTTCCTTCCTTCCTTCTTTCCTCCTAGTGGAAAATAGCACTTGAAAATGCCAATCTGAGAATAGAATACTAGGGAAACTCACTGCCATGGGATTAATCATTGTTTCTTGGCCTTTTTAATGATAGAGTTGGGGAATCTATAGTTTATTCTGATATTTTCAATTCAAATTCAAGACTAAAACTTTTTAATTAACCTCTTTTGTATTATATCTCTGTCCTCTCTGGCTTATATTAACAAACTCATATTAAACGGTCTCAACTAATAAGGATCACTAAAAACAGTTGATTTGGTTGTTTGAATATACTGTCTCCATTTTCCCCACTTTATATGTCTCCATACAAATATTATATACATACTCTTTCCCCTTGAACTCTCATTGAGTGTTAAGTTCTACATGTACTATATATTCTTATTATCAGGGCTCATGTTCAATCTTTCTTGTTATTTTGTTGTCTGCAGCTCATTATTTAGCAGATTTTTCGACAGGGGCCCATAGGAAAAAAAAATTCTCTGAGATCTTGCATGTTTGTACCTTTTATGCTTAAAGGTCAATTTTGCTGGATATAAAATCATTATCATATTTTCTTTCTATTTTAAATATTTTACTCCATTTTATTTTCTGGCATAAACCATTTCTGTCGAAAAATCTGATGAGACTGTACTGTCCTCCTGCACACCTTTTAAATCATGTGTTCTTTTTGTGAGGTAATAAAGGGATATTTTTCCTTCTTTCTTTAAAGTACAATAATTTTACTAGAATATGTCTTGGTCCTGGTCATTTGGGAATGATGTTCTCAGATTTGTGTAGTGTTATTTTATTTAATACATAGTTTGAATATTAATTATAATTATTATTATTTAAAGAAAGTTTTCTTGAATTATAGACTTTATTATTTGTTCTAATCCCTTGTTTGGGTTTTCTATTTTAGGTATCCCTGTTATCTGTGTGTTGCATGTTCATTGCTTTGTCATTTGTCACTCTCTTTTGAATCTTCTTCCTTTAATCTGTCCTTATATTTTATTTTGAGTTTTAAAAATTTCCTTTGTCTCACTTTTTATTTATTTTGAGGCATTACCTATTATGACTAGTTAATCCTGGGTTCTAATTTCATCTTTATTTCTGAAATGATTTTTGCTTTTATTTCCAGTTCTTTCTTGAGTTCTGCCACCTCATTTCTGTGTTTTATTTTCAGAAAAACTTTTCAGGCTTTGATCATATCTTTCTTTCATGCTCTCTTTGTGTGTGGACATGTTGTTCTGTTTGGTTTTTTTTTTTTCTTATAATAACTTTTTAAGGGATTTGACTGTGGTAATTCTTTGTAACTTTTTACATGAATTTACATGAATCTAATTTTCTGGAATTTTTAGGAGGAAACCTCAACTAGCTTTTTTTTTTTTTTAGTTTATAATCTTTGTTTTAAATTGAAGTACAGTTGATTTACAATATTATGTTAGTTACATTTGAAGGGTCTGTCAAGTCACTTTTCTAATTTTACAAAACTCCTTCTTATGTTGTTTTACATAATACTTAAAACGTATTGTAACCCTCATTCTATTCTCTTTCCTCTTTTCTTTTTCTTTATTGCCTGACAATTTAGTTCAAAAGTCTTTAAGTGAGGGCTTCCCTGGTGGCACAGTGGTTAGGAATCTGCCTGCCAAAGCAGGGGACATGGGTTTGAGCCCTGGTCCAGGAAGATCCCACATGCCGTGGAGCAACTAAGCCTGTGCACCACAACTACTGAGCCTGCGCCCTAGAGCCCACATGCCACAACTGCTGAAGCCCATGCACCTAGAGCCTGTGCTCTGCAACAAGAGAAGCCACCACAATGAGAAGCCCATGCACCGCAACAAAGAGTAGCCCCCACTCACCGCAACTAGAGAAAGCCCACGCACAACAACGAAGACAAAACACAGCCAAAAATTAATTAATTAATTAATTAAATTAAAAAAAAAATGTCTTTAGGTGAGGCCAATAATATTATGTGTCAGTGGGAAAGTTAGCACTCCTCTCATATTTTACCCTCAACAGCTTAAAATATTTATACAGTTGTTCATAACTATACAACTCCCAGTTGCTTCTGGTTGGGTCATTACTCTACAGTAGTTACATATTTATTTTAAATTCTGATAACTTTAGACTAAGAGGAACATTTGTTCTCACAGCTAGTATTCATTACAGTTAACTTTGTCCACAGCAAAATAATTTTTGCATTAAATTTTTTCTAGACTATGTACTTTGCATTATATTTTATAAGAGTATTCCTATATTAGTTATATAAAGAGAGATTGGAAATTGCATAAAAGTTGATGTATTTAAAAATGAGTAATTATAATGGTAACTCACTGAACAATTTATGCATATCAATAGACCTGAGATTTTAGGATGTCATTCCATTTTCACTTCCTGCCTATCTCCTTTTTCTTTGTACGCATCTATTAATTAGACACTAATAGAGCAAAATTTCATGAAGTCTCACATAAGGCTTTTAAAATATAGTAGATAATGAACTCAGTCAATGTTTGAAAATTGCAGAGGAATTCTTCAAGTAAACACTGTCTTTATCAACTCTTAGGTTGTAACGCATAATATGAAATTGTAACTGGTGAACATGTTTCTGTGGGGAGATGATGTAGTATAGTTTAAGCACTTTTCATTTTATTTCTCCAACTTAATATGGGAAAATAAGATGGAGATCATAGGAGAATGAAATATTAATGTGTAACTCAGTCCCTCAGATACCAGATGTTTGAAGAAAACCTTGGCAAAAGCAACATCCATTAATAATAGAACTCGTGTACTTTTGTTGCAGGTCTTTTACTTTAGTGTTTGGCTAAAGTGAAACCTCTACAACAGTTATTCTTTGTGATTCCAGGTACAGTCATCCTTCTGATGGAGTTATTTCCAGTCCTCAGTATCAGAAAAGTCAAGCTTGTATAATGTTTTACAAAGTTAATTCAACTGCCTAATGATTTATCCCCTTTATGTTAATTTAAAAGTTAGTAAAACTATATTTTTATGGTATTGGAAAAGATCCTCCCATTCCTAGCTTGCACTGTACCTAATATGTCTCAAATAATGGTGATAAAAGAAATACTATTACAATCACCATTATCACTGTAATTTTGCAGATCCTCTTTCCTTGTTATTTTGAAGTATGTGCTCTAACTTGAGATATCTACCATTTATATTAAATACAGTAAGCTGCTAGGTATGTGCCCATTTAGTAATTTAGTAGTCTATTTCATTACAACAAGCTAATGCAATGAGGATATAGAATACTTGTTGTAATTAGGTCTCTTTTGATTACTACACCTAGAGCATAAGTATACACCATGGCTGTGATATCCCTGAAGTCAGCTATATACTAAAGTGCAGAAGAGAATCATAATGGAAGGTGATGACCTTCCCATAGAAAATTATTACAGAAGAATTGTCCTAGTTAAATCTAAACGTCAGCTAATACAAGTCAGAATCATGCTAAAATCATTGGCATTATCAGATAATGAATGTTGGTAACTGCATCTACCTTCCAGTAACCTGATCACCCTCAAGTACTGACCATACATGTTGACCATATATATCTTTGTATTGTAATTATAATATGTAATGTACTACAGGGTGCATAATATCTACAATCTTTCTACATTTTAGGTTAATATGATACGGACTGTTTAGTTTCCAATGAAATGGATACTTGGCAACTAATATACCCAATATAATAACCAAGACTGCTTTCATCTTAGGTACTTTATACTTCTTGTTCCCTTTGCTGGGAATATCTTTCACCGCATATCCACATAGCTCTTTCCCTCATTTCCTTCACATCTCATTAAATTGTCACATTAACAAAGATGTCTGTTCTGAGTATCCTTTAGAAAATATCATGGCCCTCATCCCCAGTCATCCCTCAATTATCTTTTTCACAAAACTTATATAAGACATACATTTTTCTTTATTAATGTCTTTCCCCATTAAATGTAACATCCTCTGTGCCCCAATTGCCTGGAACAGTCAACAAATATTTACTGAATGAATGAATAAATAGAAGTTTGAATGGATGACCTTTTCACTAATACATGTAAACCTCATCAATATCATTTAAATAAGTTTCTGATTACAAAAATTGGACATTTCCTACTTAATTTATAATGATAGACCAATATTAGTTTAAAATAGAGATTCTTTATTTCTATTTCTATATTTTTATTACATAATATACACATACTTGATTCACAGAAAGATAGGCAAGATGAAAAGGCAGAGGGCTATGTACCAGATGAAGGAACAAGGTAAAACCCCAGAAAACCAACTAAATGAAGTGGAAATAGGCAACCTTCAGAAAAAGAATTCAGAATAATGATAGTGAAGATGATCCAGGACGTTGGAAAAAGAATGGAGGCAAAGATCGAGAAGATGCAAGAAATGTTTAACAAATACCTAGAGGAATTAAAGAACAAAGAAACAGAGATGAACAATACAATAACTGAAATGAAAAATACACTAGAAGGAATCAATAGCAGAATAACTGAGGCAGAAGAATGGAGAGGCAACCTGGAAGACAGAATGATGGAATTCACTGCTGTGGAACAGAATAAAGAAAAAAGAATGAAAAGAAATGAACACAGCCTGAGAGACTTCTGGGACAACATTAAACACAACAACATTCGCATTATAGGGGTCCCAGAAGGAGAAGAGACAGAGAAAGGACCTGAGAAAATATTTGAAAAGATTCCAAGTCCAGGAAGTGCAGAGAGTCCCATACAGGATAAACCCAAGGAGAAACACACCAAGACACATAGTAATCAAACTGGCAAAAATTAAAGACAAAGAAGAATTATTGAAAGCAACAAGGGAAAAAGGACAAATAACATACAAGGGAACTCCCGTAAGGTTAACAGCTGATTTCTCACCAGAAATTCTACAAGCCAGAAGGGAGTGGCATGATATACTGAAAGTGATGAAAGGGAAGACCCTACAACCAAGATTACTCTACCCAGCAAGAATCTCATTCAGATTCGATGGAGAAATCAAAAGCTTTACAGACAAGCAAAAGCTAAGAGAATTCAGCACCAACAAACCAACTCTACAACAAATGCTAAAGAAACTTCTCTAAGTGGGAAACACAAGAGAAGAAAATGACCTACAAAAACAAACCCAAAACAATTAAGAAGATAGTAATAGGAACATACATATCGATAATGACCTTAAATATGAATGGATTAAATGCTGTAACCAAAAGACACAGGCTTGCTGAATGGCTACAAAAACAAGACCCATATATATGCTGTCTACAAGAGACCCACTTCAGACCTAGGGACACATACAGACTGAAAGTGAGGGGTTGGAAAAGATATTCCATGCAAATGGAAATCAAAAGAAAGCTGGAGTAGCAATATTCATATCAGATAAAATAGACTTTAAAATAAAGAATGTTACAAGAGACAAGGAAGGACACTACATAATGATCAAGGGATCAATCCAAGAGGAAGATATAACAATTTATAAATATATATGCACCCAACATAGGATCACCTCAATACATAAGGCAACTGCTAACAGCTCTAAAAGAAGAAATCGACAGTAACACAATAATAGTGGGGGACTTTAACATCTCACTTACACCAATGGACAGATCATCCAAACGGAAAATTAATAAGGAAACACATGTTTTAAATGACACAATAGACCAGATAGATTTCATTCATATTTATAGGACATTCCATCCAAAAACAGCAGATTACACTTTCTTCTCAAGTGCGCGTGGAACATTCTCCAGGATAGAACACATCTTGGGGCACAAATCAAGCCTCAGTAAATTTAAGAAAATTGACATCATATCAAGCATCTTTTCTGACCACAATGCTATGAGATTAGAAATCAATTACAGGGAAAAAAACGTAAAAAACACAAACACATGGAGGCTAAACAATATGTTACTTAATAACCAAGAGATCACTGAAGAAATCAAAGAGGATATATGACAAACCCACAGCAAACATCATTCTCAATGGTGAAAAACTAAAAGCATTTCCTCTAAGATCAGGAATGAGACAAGGATGTCCACTCTCACCACTATTATTCAACATAGTTTTGGAAGTCCTAGCCACAGCAATCAGAGAAGAAAAGGAAATAAAAAGAATACAAATTGGAAAAGAAGAAGTAAAACTGTCACTGTTTGCAGATGACATGATACTATACAAAGAGAATCATAACAATGCTACCAGAAAACTACTAGAGCTAATCAGTGAATTTAGTAAAGTTGTAGGATACAAAATTAATGCACAGAAATCTCTTTCATTCTTATACACTAATGATGAAAAATCTGAAAGAGAAATTAAGGAAACACTCCCATTTACCATTGCAACAAAAAGAATAAAATACCTAGAAATAAACCTACCTAGGGAGACAAAAGACCTGTATGCAGAAACCTTAAGACACTGTTGAAAGAAAGTAAAGATGATACCAAGAGATGGAAAGATACACCATGTTCTTGGATTGGAAGAATCAATATTGTGAAAATGAGTATACTACCCAAAGCAATCTACAGATTCAATGCCTATCAAACTACCAATGGCATTTTTTACAGAACTAGAACAAAAAAATCTTAAAATATGTATGGAGACACAAAAGACCCTGAATAGCCAAAGCAGTCTTGAGGGAAAAAAGTGGAGCTGGAGGAATCAGACTCCCTGACTTCAGACTATACTACAAAGCTACAGTAATCAAGACCATATGGTACTCACACAAAAACAGACATATAGATCAATGGAACAAGACAGAAAGCCCAGAGATAAACCCACGCACCTATGGTCAACTAATCTATGACAAAGGAGGCAAGGATATACAATGGAGAAAAGACAGTCTCTTCAATAAGTGGTGCTGGGAAAACTGGACAGCTACATGTAAAAGAATGAAATTAGAACACTCCCTAATACCATACACAAAAATAAACTCAAAATGGATTAGAGACCTAAGTGTAAGATGGGACACTATAAAACTCTTAGAGGAAAACATAGGAAGAACACTCTTTGACATAAATCACAGCAAGATCTTTTTTGATCCACCTCCTAGAGTAATGGAAATAAAAACAAAAGTAAACAAATGGGACCTAATAAAACTTCAAAGCTTTTGCACAGCAAAGTAAACCATAAACAAGACTAAAAGACAACCCTCAGAATGGGAGAAAATATTTGCAAATGAATCAACAGACAAAGGATTAATCTCCAAAGTATATAAACATCTCATGCAGCTCAATATTAAAGAAACAAACAGCCCAATCCAAAAATGGGCAGAAGACTTAAATAGACATTTCTCCAAAGAAGACATACAGATGGCCAAGAAGCACATGAAAAGCTGCTCAACATCACTAATTACTAGAGAAATGCAAATCAAAACTACAATGAGGTATCACCTCACACCAGTTAGAATGGGCATCATCAGAAAATCTACAAACAACAAATGCTGGAGAGGGTGTGGAGAAAAGGGAACCCTCTTGCACTGTTGGTGGGAATGTAAATTGATACAGCCACTATGGAGAACAGTATGGAGGTCCCTTAAAAAACTAAAAATAGAATTACCATATGACCCAGCAATCCCACTACTGGGCATATACCCAGAGAAAACCATAGTTCAAAAAGACAAGTGCACCCCAGTGTTCATTGCAGCACTATTTACAATAACCAGGTTTTGGAAGCAACCTAAATGCCCATCGAAAGATGAATGGATAAAGAATTTGTGGTACATATATACAATGGAATATTACTCAGCATAAAGAGGAACGAAATTGGGTCATTTGTAGAGACGTGGATGGACCTAGAGACTGTCATACAGACTGAAGTAAGTCAGAAAGAGAAAAACAAATATTGTCTATTAACGCCTATATGTGGAACCTAGAAAAATGGTACAGGTGAACTGGTTTGCAGGGCAGAAATAGAGACACAGATGTAGAGAACAAATGTATGGACACCAAGGGGGGAAGCGGCGGGGAGTGGGGTGGTAGTGTGATGAATTGGGAGATTGGGTTTGACATGTATACGCTGATGTGTATAAAATGGATAACTAATAAGAACCTGCTGTATAAAAAATAAATAAAATAAAATTCAAAAAAATATATACACATACTTGCCTATATACAAGATGGTTTTCAAAATTCAGTAAGAGAAGAATCTGAGAAGGTTTTGACCTGAAAAAGACTCTCTTCCCTCTCCTTACTTTTCCTGCTCTTATCTTTCTGTCTCCCCTGAGTAAAACAGCCACTGAGGCTTATAGAGGCCTATTGGCAGGTAAGGTAAGTGCAGCTAAGTCTTTGGTGTCAGTTTGAGTCTTGGCAAAGGATACTAGTGCAGTTCTTTCTCCCTGTTGAGTTTTTGGGTGAGAAACGTAAGGTGCCTGGTGATACGTAAATGTGTAAAACACATGTGTATGTGTATGTGTGTGATTTTATATAAGAATATTATAATATGTTCATGCACATGGGGTCTGACAAAATAGTGTTTGATGTTTAGAACACTCTCTTTAAATCTAGGTGCTAGCTCTTAGAACCCAGCTCTACTGATTACTATCTGCAAGTTATCTACCAATTCAGGTCTTAGTTTCTGTAGTCATTTCCTATTGCTATTATAACAAATCACCACAGACTTAGTGGCCTCAAACAGCACAAAGTTGCCATGTTACAATTCTGAGGTCAGCAGTCCTAAAGCCAGGGTGTTGGAGGGCTGTGTTTCTTATGGAGGCTTTAAGGGAGAAACCATTTCCTTACGGTTTCCAGTTTCCTGTTTCAAGAGGTGACCTGCATTGCTGGCTTCCTCCATCTTCAAGGCCAGCTGCATAGCCTCTTCAAATCTCTCTCTGACCTCTGCTCCTGACTTCACATCCCTTCTCGGACTCTGACCCTCCTGCTTCCTTCTTTTAAGGATTCTTGAGATTACATAGGGCCGACCTGGATAATCCAAGATAATCTCCCCATATCAAGATCCTTAACTTAATCACATCCACAAAGTACCTTTTGCCACATTCATAGGGATGTCATGGTGATCTTCTGATAACAGTAATTTTGATGAGATTTTGCCTTTACATGTTTGGATGGATAACAAGTTATTTAAGGTATTTAAATTCAAGTGTGAAAGTATGTTACATGCCCCATTAATTATGGCATGTAATAGGAATAAGGTAAAATAATGCATCTCAAAAGGAGTTGAGGTTAAATTGTTCTTTTTGCAATCATTAAACTCTTTCATAATTAGGGTAGCAAAACTCTGGAAATACTGTTAACCTGGAACAGGTCACACCCCAGAGAAGAGATCTACTCCGTTTCTTAGAGTCAGTTAGGCTGCAATGCAAGTTAACATTCAATAAATCCCTAAACAGTAAGGTTGTCAGTTTCCATATACTAAATAGCATCCCAGGTGTGATTCGTTTGGATTCTACTACTATTAACGTTATAAAAATTCAGGAAGCTTATGCTGAAATTTTTCATTGCTCTTGCCACAGAAATTCCACCTTTCTCTTGAGCAAACACATAAACATATTGGCATATAGAGATGTTTAACCCACTAAAAGTAAAACAAAAACTGTGCAAACACCTTTCTAAAAGACCATTTTCTACAGAATTTTCTAAACCATACTTTATTAGCTTAGTTCACATTTCTGAGTGTATTTAAAAGAAAAAAGATTGATTTATATTGTTATTTAATTAATGCTCTTCATGTTTTCAGGCTGGTTTCCCTCCAATAATCATAAGTTTATATTTATAAATTATCAGGGATCTCTGTGTTTAGTATAGCTGAAAAAATATTATGTTTAGGAAACCAGTTTAAAATATATAAAAATGCATTGTTTATCACAAAACATTTTTATGCAGAAATTATTTTCAAACTACAGTATTTTTGTTTGTCCCTTCTGAAATAATTTTTATATTTTATTTAGTAATAACATTTTGCTTAGTTTCCTCTCAGAATTCTTTAAAAAAATAACCATTCAATTAGAATATTTTGGTCGATGATACAAGAAAGCTTTTTAACTGTTATATACGAAATGGTTACCTTAAAAAAGAAACCTTTAACTAGTGTATCACCCAGGTTAGATTTTATTTTTAATTATCTGCCCTTCTGAGTCTCAGTTTTCTTCATGGTACTGAGAGACAGGTTTGTTTTAAGGATCAAAAGAGATAGTGTGTGTGAAAACTCTCCATGCAAGTGATTATAGAAGCAGTCTAATGTTTCATGTTCTGTACGAATTTTGTGATTAGTAGACGTTGCCTAACAGTAACGAAGCTAAATTAAGGAAAGAAATTGATTTAATGCTGGAGGTCTTTTAAAACCACATGTTGAAAATTCTACCAAATTGTTCTGGAATGCAGGATTTTTGCCTGGTGATTGCTTTGTCATGACAACTGCAATCAAGGGCAACTTGATCACTGGTACAACAAACACTGCAGTAACAGTAGAGCTGATTCAAAATTCAAGGTATGACGATTCTAGATCTGAATGACCAACTCAAGAAGGAAACCAAGTTTTAATTATGATGGAATGGTCCTCACATGTTGAGAGAGATGAAGGTGCCCTCCAGCCTCCATAGTCAAGCTTAACGGTGTTCTATTATTTTCCCTTAAATTCTTATGATTAAGTGTACCAACAATGTGGTAATAAGACAAAAGAATAGTTATTCCTACTCATTGAAGTGAAACAGAATACTAGTTTTAGAGAGTGCCACAATGTCTTCAAAGAGGGAGATCAGGAGTGGGCTAGTGGGACTTTGGCATCTGGGTCATTAACGGATATATTAAACTTAAATTGTTGTTCGGTTGCTTGGATTATAGATACCTAATTTTGGAGGTTTAAAAATACAGGTATGGTTGAATTCAACTTGTATATAATTTGATTTTTTCATGTTTTCTTTGTCCATTAGAATTTTTAATTCTAACTTTTAAATTTACCTCTCCATCTTAAATTGCTTATTTAATTGAATTTTATACATATTATCATAGAATTCTATATTCTAATTCCTAATGTAAGATTTATAAAAGCTTATTTGTGTCTAGACCCCTTTGAAATTTTATTAATTTTTATTAAAGCTAAGAATTCTCTCCCCAGGGAAATGCATATACATGCAAAATATTACAAATAATTCCAGGGGTTCAAGGAGCTCTTAAAGTCCATTCATGAACTTTTGGGGGAGGATTTTAATTAAGGATTAAACACTAGAAAAAGAATTATCAAAAACAGGGAATAAGAGAAGAATGTCACCTAACATTACTATATACTTTTTTCAAAAGTTTCCAACAGTAAGAAATTAAACAAATACAAAAGATATAATAATTGGAGAGAGACAAAATTATTATTTTTCCAGACATCATGATTATGTACTCAATCCCAAGAGAAACTTAAATTCTGAAAATAAATATTACAATTAATGATTTCAGTTAAGCATCTAGATCCAAGAAATATAGAAAATATTAATAGACTATTATATCCTAGCAGTAACCAGGTTGAAGATATAATAAAAAAAGAGAGAGTATTCCATTCAAAATATTAATGAAAAATGTGAATGCCCAGGAGTATGCAACAAGAAATGTGCAGGAACTATATATAAGGAAAACTACAAAGTTTACGGTGAGATGTAAAAGTAGATTTTAATAAATGGAGTGGCATAGTATACTCCTGTAAAGGAAAACAAAATATAAAGATAACAATTCTTCAAAGTTTAATTAAAGCTTAATACAATTTCAATTAAAATTCTGATGACATCTTGCTGGAACTCAAAAACATGTTTCTTAAATTAATATGAAATTAAAAATAAACTGGAAAAGCTCTGAACAAATTTAAAATATCATATTAATGATTACAGACATCCTGTCTGAGATAATACAATATTTTATGCAACTGTAACAATTAAAACAGAGTGAACAGAGTGGTACTGACAAAAGAATCCATAGAGAGATCAATGAAACTGAATACTTAGCTCTGAAATAAAACCTCATACAGCATGACCAACTATATTCTTTGAGATTTTATTAAGCAGGCTTTTTTATATTTTGGAGGGGGTTTTGGAGTAGGAAAAAAGTCTAAATCCAAGTGATTTTGGAAAACTCTGGATAAGCATAATTTAAACACTTTCCTATATGTAGAACAATAGAAATATATGATGTAAATCTTCAACAGAGGAATACAGTTAACAATGTTTAGCAAATGGAGATACTATGTATAAGGAATCTTTCACAACTGGGAACATACTACAGAATACCCTGTCTTGGAATATATGTACATGTAATAAAATACTATAACCCAACTAGTTTAGAGCCAGATCATGATTTTAGAAATACTGGCAAATTATTTATATGAGAAAGGCTGAAAGTAGATGTTTAACAGATTTGAAGCTGGATAAGAAATTTCTAAAGATAATAATAATAATGGAACACATGACTAAGGGAAAATGCCCATTTTAACACTAAAAAGTAATAAACTTTTGGACACCCATACAAACCATGAACAGCATTAAAAAATACTAAAGGATAAAATCATAATAAATATGAAAAACAAAGAGTTAACATCTATAATCTAAAAGTCTAACTTTAATAATAATGGCAATAAATGCCATTCTTATTATGTTACTTATTTTAATTAAGACATTAATCCCAAATGGGAAACTTTTTAGCTTTATTTAACCATTTATAAACCAGATTAAAAATAATTCAGCAGTAATTTAGAGATTGCTCTAACTATAATCATTGTTGCTCCTGTTATTAAAATATTATGATTTCAGTCAAAATAGGTTACAGAAAGAGGTAATGTTTGGATTTTTCTTCTTAAGTTTCAACATGTAATCAGGATTTCTTTGTTGTAAACATTATTATCTTTATCATCAACATTGCTGTCTTCATCATTATCAACATGATTTCTGCATATTGGCTTTCCAAATAAGACAGATAATTCCTAAGCATATTGCATATTTTTATTAAACTTCTTATTAAATTTTATAATGTTTAGAGGTGACTTTCACAACAGATACATTCAGGGTTGTTTTTTTAAATAATGGCATAGATTTTACTTGTACGATGCCAAATTTGTCTTATTTCAATAGGGGCTCTTTGTATAATGGAGTTTAGTCTTCCTGTACTAGTAATTTTACAGTGAATACCTAGAAGGGGAACAAAAAGAATCTATCAAATGGATAGTACGTTTTATTCTATGTTTGTATCTTAATTTTATTTGGGCTGAATATCATGATGTTTAGAAAAAGCTGGTGAGTTGTCATCATGATCATAAGGAAACAACAAAAAGTGAGTAGTAATGCATCTCTATAGCTAGGATACCTGAATTTGACTCAAATGCTGAAGAAACAATATGTAATTTCAGATGAGCAAATAAGCAACTAGATCTCAAATTTAGAGGATAGAAGATAATCTTATGAACCAAAATATTTTGAAAATTGATTTTTTGGTAGGCTCAGTCTATCAGACTGAGCGATAATGATTTGTACCACAAAGTTACTGCAGGGTTTTCAGTGAATTGAACATACTGCCCCAATGGTTTCTGATAATTTTTTTGAGCATCACTTAGTGCTAAGAACTGGGGTAGGCATTTGTAGTACAATAATGAGTAAATATTACTTCTGTTCTAACAACGACACTTTTCCCTGGAGAACAAAACCATTCCACAAGAATAATACTATGAATAGTAAGGGTAAAAATAAATAGAATCATAACTAGCATTCTTTAGTGCTTTGTGACAGCATTTTCCCACATGCTTTGCTTATACACTGTATAACCCAGTTTATCCTCACAATATCTTATGAAACAGGTATTCTTATTTCTTCATTTTGTGTATAAGAAACCTGAGTAAACAAAGTGGTTAAATAAAATATCGCCAAAGTAAGTGGCAGAAGTAATATTCAGATCTGAGCACTATAGTTCCAGGGCCTTCCCTGAAACTACTATACTGCATCTCAGTTGAAATCATAGTGTTTTATACAGTTTATATTGAGGAACATTTAAGAGCTGAGGAGAACTGATCTCAGGTATATTTCACAGGAGAAATACAAGTTAAAACGTACCTTACCACATGTGTTTGACAGGTAGATACAAGGCAGATAAGAGTATTGTATAAAACAACATTATGGGGAAAAGCATCAACCTAGGAAAATGTACTACCTCAAAGCTCCATGAAGACAGAGACCATGTCTGATTGATGCATTGCTAGATCTCCAGTGCCTAGAATAGATGCTGGGTTGTTGCTAAATAGCATTAGGGGCAAAAAGCACTAAATTTTATATTCTACACCATAAACAAAACTGTTGGTAGTCCTGTATGCACATTAAAATTCTCACTGCAAGGATAGTAAGCTGAATGATTTTAATATTATATTCTGTCTTCATTAAGAACTATTTGAAAATATTTTTTTCAAAGCCCTCTCTCCCCACCCATAAACAACAATAAAATTTTTTTTAAAAATTAATGGAAATATCAACCACATGTAAACATGGCCTTTATGATGTTAAAGTTCTCACTATGCTTTTAAAGTCTTCATAGTGCATGTTCTTGTGCAATTTACTGGAGTTTTTGAGGTTCTATCTCACACATTCTCCCTGTTTTTTAGTATTTGGGAAAAATCTCCTTTGGAAAGCTAATAAAATTATGGAGGTAATAGCTCAAACAAAGGCAAAGTTAAAATGTAAATAACCTAAGTCATCAAACTTTTAGTGACAATTAAGGAAAGTAAACAATCTTGTTAAGAATATACCTGAGTACAGCAACTGAACTTTTATAAATATACAAATGGATCCCAGATAAATGTCGCAAAACTAGTATCAAGATTAAGTGGCATGGCAATGGTAATTTTTTTAAGAGCCCACATTTCTTTTTTTTTTAATTAATTAATTAATTTATTTTTGGCTGTGTTGGGTCTTCGCTTCCGTGCGAGGGCCCTCTCTAGCTGTGGCAAGCGGGGGCCACTCTTCATCGCGGCGCGGGCCTCTCACTATCGCGGCCTCTCTTGTTGCGGAGCACAGGCTCCAGACGCGCAGGCTCAGTAGTTGTGGCCCACGGGACCAGCCGCTCCGCGGCACGTGGGATCCCCCCAGACCAGGGCCCGAACCCGTGTCCCCCGCACCGGCAGGCAGACCCTCAACCACTGCGCCACCAGGGAAGCCCAAGAGCCCACATTTTTATTAAACTATAATCACCGTGATTAAAAATAAATTGTCAGACCAAAAAAAAGCCCAGGTAATTGAACAGAAAACTGATCGTCATGAATTGGTGGGGTCCTGTGTGCTAGTGTCGTGGTATTATGGGGCCAAATGTTACTACTGGAAATGCCACACTAACATCTAGCTTTGGTACATGTCCTTCCCAATGAAGAGTTATAGTTTCTTGGAGTTCTGAATTTTCAGAGCACTGAGAATACCTAACATGTACGTAACTTTTGGAAAGTCAGTCTTAAAGCTCTCCTTGCCAAACAGTTGCCATAGTGTGGAGTTGCCTTTTCATTCCTCTCTGAGAAGGGCTTTTCAGCTTTACACATACTGTTCTTTATGGATGCTCTCAGCTGTTGATTTGTGTAGAAAAATGTCAGTGCTTCAATGATTTCATAATGATTAATGAAAATAAAACTAGGAATAGATGGAACATGAGATGACTTTTATATTCCAAGTCATTAGTAGTCATATAGGGGGTTCTGAAAGACCCAGTAAAATAGATTATTATAACAAGGCAAATTAATGGTTTCTTCAGAGTCTAGAAAATAAACTTGATGAGTTATATGAGAAATTCATTACCAAAAATCATTTTTCATATCTGAATAATGAATTACAGTCTATATACAACTAATTTAGATCCATTTTTGTGATGACATATTTGACCTGCCTTTGTTTATGGGATAAATGCAGCTGCTAAATGTGTTTATATAATAACTAATTAATGTTTGATGGTCCATCAACTTGATCTATGAACTCTATTGTAAAGAAAGCAAAAAAGAACTATCAAATTGCATGCCATGCCCTGAAGTAGTAAAGATTCTTCTGGGGAAAATACTTTGAAGGAATTTTTTAGCAAGATATATTTTATTATCCTACACAATAATATCCAAATTAGATACATCACTTCAGAAGGGCTGGTTTTCCCCCAAGTAAATTGATCACAAACAGAGTCCTTACTCATCTTTGTATTTAAAAGTAACACACATTAATTTCAAAACATCACTTTAAAAATAATGTATTTTGATATGAATAACTTTTAGTGGGCAAGTTAATGGGGTAAACTTTATTTTTTATAATAGAAAATTGTATACATATATTGGATTTACACATGTTGACATTTTTTCTATTTAAAATAAAAATATAAAAATTAACTTTAAATTTTCTATTTAAATCATGGCTGGAGAGCAAGCATTTGTCTTCTCTCCCTTTTGAAACCCCATTGTCATTCGGTGAAAACTATAAAAAGGAATAATCCCGTAACCCAAACAAAAACATACGATGTGGTTATCAGCAGATGAGAAATCTCAATAAATTTCTAGAAAACGGAATATGCAAAGTAACTTGATGGGTGAAGTGAGAAAAGTAAGCCACTGTCCAGGATATATACAGCTTAGGTGAAAATGCTTTGAGACCCCGGGTCCAAGAAATGGGCAGGGGACGGGAGGTTAGAAAAGGAGTATTAACGCTGTGTTTAACTACAAAACACCTAGACAGTTCAAGCATCCTACACAGCTTCCTTAATACGACAGCAAGCAACCAGTTTTTTACTCCCTAGTCAAAAAATAAAGGGATTTTCTCCAAAGAAATTTAGTGAACATTTTGGTTCTTAATATTGGAGTTAAGCACCTGAGTTGAGTACTCTTCACTCTGGCATTACCTACATAAAGGGAGAAAAACCGACAATAACTTAGTAGGAAACACATCAACTGGGTCCTTCATTTTTGCTATGAACATCCAATCAATTAAAACCAGCAGCATGAGAGAGAAAAAAAAAAAAAAAAGAAAGGAAAATGTTAATGCCACAATGGTGGGAGAAATATAATTTGAGGTACAGACCAATATCAACAAAAGAAAATAAATCTTAAAAGGAAAAATTAGCAAAATCTAATTACAATTAAAATGTAATAGGAAACTAGAAGACAATCATTTTTAGGAAGTTACTTCTTCAAAGCAAATGAGTAAAATCAAAAAGGAAAATAACCTGGGATCCAGGAAACAGTGAATTGGAGACAAGAATATGATGAAATGAAATTTTAGAATGACAGCTGTGCTGTCTCAGATCTCAGTAAAGCAGGAGTTTGAAAAGTCTAGGAGGGACTGTCTTGGGGAAATGGATGGAAGAGTACGTGAAATTCTAGATCGGCTAGATATATAGTGGATATGGGAAGATTCATTTTTCTTTTGTTAATAGAAAATAAAGGCAATTAAAAGACTCAGGGGACAAAATATGTAGAAAAACATCATTATCTACATGTAAAACACATATTAAAAGTGATTTAAATTTAAGCAAATGGCAGAGAGTAAGAAAAAATAGATTTTGCTGTGATGCTAGAAACATTTTCTTTAAGTAGAACAGGAGTTGTGATGGGTCTAAAGAGAAGGAAAGTAATTCTAACATACTAATAAGCTCTGCTGTTAAAAAATTCATGTAATTTTTATATGCATATAATTTTATATGTATAATTTATAAGTATATTATTAATATAATCTATATTTGTAAAATTTTAACATAATTTATAGTATATATAATATATATGATATCTATCTTTTTTAGAATTTGGAAATAAACTTTAGAGAAAGCCAGAAGACTTACATGTCACCATGGAACAGAATGCAAACAAAGGTATCAAGCAAAGGTACAGTAAAAAAATGTTGCAAGTATAAATGGTGAAAAGAGTTTATAGGAAAAGGTAGGTGCTCTAAAATTTTCATCTTAAATAGTAGAACATTTAAAGAAAATGTCTAAGGTAGGTGGAGGTAAGAACAGAGGTTTAAATACATTATTTTATATTAGTGGTATCTAACCATACAAATAAATAATGCACTGCACAATCATGACCACTAGTATTGAATAATATTCCATTGTCTGGATGTACCACAGTGTATCCATTTATCCATTTACTGAAAAACATCTTGGTTTCTTCCATGGTTTGGAATAAAGCTGTTATAAGCATCCATGTGCAGGCTTTTTGTGTGGACATAAATTTTTAACTTATTTGGGTAAATACCAGTAAGTGAAATTTCTGAATCCTCTGGTAAGCTTATGTTTTGTTTTGTAAGAAACTGCCCAACAGTCTTCTGAAGTGGCTGTACCATTTTACATTCCCATCAGCAATGAATGAAAGTTCCTGTTGTTCCACATCCTTGTCAGCATTTGGTGTTGTCAGTGTTTTGGATTTTAGCCATTTTAATAGTTGGTAGTGGTATTTCATTGTTGTTTTAACTTGCATTTCCCTGATGACATATGACCTTGAGCATCTTTTCATATATTTATTTGCCATCTGTATGTATACTTGCCCATTTTTGAATCGGTGTTTTTAAGAGTTCTTTGTATACCTTGAATAATAGTCCTCTATCAGATATGTGTCTTTCAAATGTTGTTTCTCCGTTTGTGGTTTGTCTTTTCATTTTCTTGACATTGTCCTTCATGGAGCATGAGTTTTTAATTTTAATGAAGTCCAGTTTATTAACTATTTCTTTTCTTTTCTTTCCTTTTTTTAATTAAAGGCAGAGCTGAGAGCAGCTGTGCAAAATTAGTACCAGTATCCTTCTACCCTCCATTTTATTTATTTATTTTTTATTATTTTTTTAAACATCTTTATTGGAGTATAATTTCTTTACAATGGTGTGTTAGCTTCTGCTTTATAACAAAGTGAATCAGCTATACATATACATATATCCCCATATCTCCTCCCTCTTGTGTCTCCCTCCCACCCTCCCTATCCCACCCCTCTAGGTGGTGACAAAGCACCGAGCTGATCTCCCTGTGCTATGTGGCTGCTTCCCACTAGCTATCTATTTTACATTTGGTAGTGTATATATGTCCATGCCACTCTCTCACTTCGTCCCAGCTTACCCTTCCCCCTCCCTTTGTCCTCAAGTCCATTCTCTACGTCTGCGTCTTTATTCCTGTCCTGCCCCTAGCTTCTTCAGAACATTTTTTTTTTTTTTTTTAGATTCCATATATATGTGTTAGCATAAACTATTTCTTTCATGGATTGTATCTTTGGTGTTGTATTTTAAAAGTCACCACCAAAGCCAAGGTCATACAGATTTTCTATTATGTTATTTTCTGGGAGTTTTACAATTTTGCATATTATATTTAGTTCTATAATCCATTTTGAGTTATTTTTTTGTGATGGATGTAAGGTCTGGTCTAGATTTTTTTTTTTTTTTTTTGCACATGAATATTGTTTCAGCATCATTTTATGAAAAGACTATCTTTGCTCCATTGTATTGTCTTTGCTCCTTTGTTAAAGATCAGTAGTCTATATTTGCATGGGTCTATTGTGTGACATTTTAAAAGCTGGCATAACATGCATAACAATTTTCACTATATCCCTTTGGAGATATTTCTGATTTAGTAACTAGGACAGACTCAAAAGAAAAGAAGAGAAACTTAGGAAACAAGGAAAGTTTAAAAAAATGTCTAATTTATTAAAACAGATTTACATGTAAGAATTGCACACATATTAAATTAATAGCCAAAATTTACATCATACACATTATTTTCTGTTACAAGAGATTATTCCCTGGAGTAAGTGTTAGTTAGAACTGCGCTTCCAGATTCCTTTCAATGTGTAAATTATGTATGTAAAAAAGTATACATAAAGTTCCCTTCTACTCCATTTTCTTCCAGTTGACACTGATGTAAAACAGTATTTTCCCTTTCATAAACCTCAAATTCCCTTTTTCTACTTTGGAACAAAAAGAAAAGACATATATGACAGAGTGGAGCTATTGATTCTTAATCTGGTTCCTAAGGTATAAAAGGAGTGAGATTCATGTACACACACATTGTTAAATGAACTTTTCCAGTTGTGTTTTTTTTAATTTCATTGAGACTAATAGTATGATCTATCATAGACTGCAGCATACCTTACACTTCCATTAAGGATAAAATACCTGTGTGCCACATGTGATTAAGAGAATCAGTAGGTAAGTGCCTCATTATGAATGTGATTATTAGGTGTTTCTGCCCCATTAAGGTCCAATAAGTATTCTGTATTTACTAGAGGTCCAGCAAATGTTCAATTATAGGAGCACAATTTATATTCTCAACCTAGGTTGATATGCACACATACAGATCATAAACCTGATTGTACTGTGATAAAAATGAGGCTAGATTGAGTGATTTGCCTTTCCCATGTTTGGCAAAGTGGACACACTTTCTTTTTCCATATTACGTGAAATGACTTTTCTCAAGAGCTTATGTCATCTACATATCCACCGTGCTCAGCACAACGCCTGCTCTAAGGTCAGAGCAGGAGGGGATCAGAATGGACATGTAGAGGATACTTTTGTTTCCCAACCTAACCTCGTACCATAACTTTATGATAACTTTAAGAAGTCTAGGAACTATGATAGAACATAAAATATGACATGCATCAGATAATGTGCACTAAATGGGAAATATATCATGATACTCTGTTTTTTGGGGGATGTGTAAAAATTGCAAAGTTTCATTAAATCAAAAAAAAAAGTGTTAAATTATGAAGGTCAACCCATAGAAACATATATCACTTTTTATCAGGTTATTTTGTCTCCTGATATAGCCCCCAAAACGTTGGTCACACCTCATTGGTAATAGTAAGCATCCCCTAGACATCGCCAAAATGGGGGAAATAAAATATTTGCCCCATCAACATGCAATACTAATTCATTCTCAATAGGAGAAAATGAACAAGGTGTCACAAAGCACTGATCATTAAATATCCCATTCGTATCAGTAAGTAAGTACACTAGGGATATTTTCCAAGGCCTAATTTATCCAGTGATGTTACTAACATGTGCTTCTGTGTTCTCTGTGTTCTGATGCCATGTTTGCATGGCATCAATTTCTCTGGCACTGTTTTATGAATCTCTTGGGCTCATTTTACCCTATGTAAAGTAGATCTATTATTCTTTCAGCAAGCAGATATCAAACACCCATTATGAATTAGGCACTGTGCTAAGAAAGTGCATCTCTCATGACAGAAACTGCAAGAGATCAAATTATTCATGTTTTAGGTATCCTCTATCATTCAGTAGGATCAAAGTACTGAATATGATGGAATGGGATTTTTTTCTTATTTGAAAATATTTGAAGACTATCTGCCACTTGTAGAGTCTACTGATTTTCTACAATGTGAAAAATATTTACCAAATTGTGAAAACTGACACTTTCTCTATGGCTATAAGACAATATTTATACCTCTAAAATCCCTCTTAGAATAAAAAAAAAAAAAAAAAACTAAGAAAGTAAAGTTTCTTTTTTTAGAAATATGTTACTAAGGATAATTTCAAATGTTTGTGTACAATAAACTCCAAAATGTATATAATTTTTATAATGCTTGTTTTCTGAATTTACTATATATCTACCATTAAAACAGGAAACGAAGATATTTTACCTGAAGGTTTCCTGATGTGTGTGTATGTATGAATGTGTATAGAGAGACAAAGAAAGGGATAGGGGAGGGAGAGAGATGGAGAAGGAGTGAAAGTTTAGAAGCATAGATTTTATATTATCACATATTTACTGTATGGTTACTTATTCGATGAGGAGTTTTAACATATTTGTTTTTGCACTAAGGTCTTGGAAAATTCAGCAGTGTAACATCCTGAATCATTTACCTGAGGAGAAAAGTTAATTCTTTGATTACTCTTAGATATAGAAAGAGCTAAGAAAAGAAAATGCCAGATCCTTCAAACTGAGGTCATTTTTTAAATTAGTCACATGGGTATTTTAAGAAGAAATGAAGCTCAGGAAAAAAAAAGGAAAGAAAAACGGGGGTGTTTTTCTATGAGAGAAACTTCATAAAAATATTACTGTGGTCTAGGATAACATTTTGCATCAGATATTTATGTAAAACTCACTTTCATATTATTTCTTTTATTAAAAAATGAAATGTTGGTGGGACTGTAAATTGGTACAGCCACTATGGAAAACAGTATAGAGATTTGTAAAAAAAAATCGAAAACAAAACTACCGCATGATCCAGCTGTTCCACTTCTAGGCATTTATACAAAGGAAATGAAAACACCAACTTGAACAAATATATGCAGCCCCATGTTCATTGCAGAATTATTTACAATAGCCAAGATAGGAAAACAACCTAAGTGTTCATCAATGATGAATAGATAAAGAAATTATGATACATACATACATACATATATTATTCACCCATAAAAACAATGAATTCTGGCCATTTGCAACAACATGGATAGGTATTGACAGCATTATGCTAACTAAATAAATCAGACAGAGAAAGACAAATATGATCTCTCTGTGGAGTCTAAGATAAAAACAACAACAAAAAAAACAAACAAAAACCCCAAAACAGGTTCATAGGTACAGAGAACAGACTGGTGGTTGCTAGAGGCAGGGGTTAAGAGAAATGGGTTAAGGGGATGAAAAGGGAAACAAAGGAAGAGAGAGAGAGAGGAGGAAGAAAGGGAGGGAAGGAGGATGGAAGGATGGAAGGGAGAAGGGAGGGAAGGAGGAAAGAAGGGGAGGAAGGGAGGATGGAAGAGAAGGAGGGAAGGATGGAGGGAGGAAGGAAGGAAGGGAAGAAGGGGGAGAGGGAGGGAGGGAGGATGGAATGAAGGGAGTGAGGGAGGGAGGGAAGTAAGGATTCTTCAATATATGCAAATCAATCAATGCAATACACCATATTAACAAATTGAAAAATAAAAACCATATGATCATCTCAATAGATGCAGAAAACACTTTTGACAAAATTCAACACCCATTTATGATAAAAATTCTCCAGAAAGTGGGCATAGAGGGACACTACCTCAACATAATAAAGGCCATATATGACAAACCCACAGCAAACATCATTCTCAATGGTGAAAAAGTGAAAGCATTTCCTCTAAGATCAGGAACAAGACAAGGATGTCCACTCTTGCCACTATTATTCAATGTAGTTTTGGAAGTCCTAGCCATGGCAATCAGAGAAGAAAATAAATAAAAGGAATACAATTTGGAAAAGAAGAAGTAAAACTGTCACTGTTTGCAGATGACATGATACTATACATAGAGAATCCTAAAGATGCCACCAGAAAACAGAAAACTACTAGAGCTAATCAATGAATTTGGTAAAGTTGCAGGATACAAAATTAATGCACAGAAATCTCTGGCATTCCTATACACTAACAACCAAAGATCAGAAAGAGAAATTAAGGAAACAATCCCTTTCACCCTTGCAACAAATAGAATAAAATACCTAGGAATAAACCTACCTAAGGAGGTAAAAGACCTGTACTCAGAAAACTATAAGACACTGATGAAAGAAATAAAAGATGACACAAATAGATGGAGAGATATACCATGTTCTTGGATTGGAAGAATTAATGTTGTGAAAATAACTATACTACCAAAGCAATCTACAGATTCAATGCAATCCCTATCAAATTACCAGTGGCATTTTTTTTCAAATAAATTTATTTATTTTTAGCTGCTTTGGGTCTTCATTGCTGTGCACAGGCTTTCTCTAGTTGCAGTGAGCAGGGGCTACTCCTCGTTGCGGTGCACGGGCTTCTCACTGCAGTGACTTCTCTTATTGTGGAGCATGGGCTCTAGGCACACGGGCTTCAGTAGTTGTGGCACATGGGCTCAGTAGTTGTGGCTCGTGGGCTCTAGAGCTCAGGCTCAGTAGCTGTGGCACATGGGCTTAGTTGCTCCATGGCATGTGGGATCTTCCCGGACCAGGGCTCGAACCCATGTTCCCTGCATTGGCAGGCGGATTCTCAACCACTGCACCACCAGGGAAGCCCACCAGTGGCACTTTTTACGGAACTAGATCAAAAACTCTTAAAATATGTATAGAGACACAAAAGACCCCAAATAGCCAAAGCAGTCTTGAGGGAAAAAAATAGAGATGGAGGAATCAGACTCCCTGACTTCAGACTATACTACAAAGCTACAGTAATCAAGACAATATGGTACTCGCACAAAAACAGAAATAGAGATCAATGGAACAGGATAGAAAGCCCAGAGATAAACCCACGCACCTATGGTCAACTAATCTATGACAAAGGAGACAAGGATATACAATGGAGAAAAGACAGCCTCTTTAATAAGTGGTGCGGGGAAAACTGGACAGCTACATGTAAAAGACTGAAATTAGAACACTCCCTAACACCATACACAAAAATAAACTCAAAATGAATTAGAGACCTAGATGTAAGACTGGACACTATAAAACTCTTAGAGGAAAACATAGGAAGAACACTCTTTGATGTAAATCACAGCAAGATCTTGTTTGATCCACCTCCTAGAGTAGGAAATAAAATCAAAAGTAAACAAATGAGACCTAATGAAACTTCAAAGCTTTTGCACAGCAAAGGAAACCATAAACAAGACGAAAAGACAACCCTCAGAATGGGAGAAAATATTTGCAAACAAATCAACGGACAAAGGATTAATCCCCAAAATATATAAACAGCTCATGCACCTCAATATTAAAAAAACAAACAACCCAATCAAAAAATGGGCAGAAGACCTAAACAGACATTTCTCCAAAGAAGACATACAGATGGCCAAGAAGCACATGAAAAGCTGCTCAACATCACTAATTATTAGAGAAATGCAAATCAAAACTACAATGAGGTATCACCTCACACCAGTTAGAATGGGCATCATCAGAAAATCTACAAACAACAAATGCTGGAGAGGGTGTGGAGAAAAGGGAAACCTCTTGCACTGTTGGTGGGAATGTAAATTGATACAGCCACTATGGAGAACAGTATGGAGGTTCCTTAAAAAACTAAAAATAGAATTACCATATGACCCAGCAATCCCACTACTGGGCATATACCCAGAGAAAACCATAGTTCAAAAAGACAAGTGCACCCCAGTGTTCATTGCAGCACTATTTACAATAGCCAGGTCATGGAAGCAACCTAAATGCCCATCGAAAGATGAATGGATAAAGAATTTGTGGTACATATATACAATGGAATATTACTCAGCCATAAAAAGGAACGAAATTGGGTCATTTGTAGAGACGTGGATGGATCTAGAGACTGTCATACAGAGTAAAGTAAGTCAGAAAGAGAAAAACAAATATCGTATATTAACGCATATATGTGGAACCTAGGAAAATGGTGCAGATGAACTGGTTTTCAGGGCAGAAATAGAGACACAGATGTAGAGAACAAATGTATGGACACCAAGGGGGGAAAGTGGCGGCGGGCATGGTGGTGGGATGAAGTGGGAGATTGGGATTGATATGTATACACCAGTATGTATAAAATAGGTAACTAATAAAAACATGCTGTATAAAAAAGTAAATAAAATAAAATTTAACAATTTTTAAAAATTTATATTGTATATGCTCTAAGACATAACAAGCGGAAGTCTTCAGTTAATGAGGAAACAAAATCTAAATATATGTTTTATTTTATTTTATTTTATTTTTTATTTATTTTTAAAATATATTTATTTATTTATTTATTTATTTATTTTTGGCTGCGTTGGGTCTTCGTTGCTGTGCGCGGGCTTTCACTAGTTGCAGCGAGCGGGGGCTACTCTTTGTTGCTGGCGGGCTTCTCATTGCGGTGGCTTCTCTTGTTGTAGAGCACGGGCTCTAGGCGCGCGGGCTTCAGTAGTTGTGGTGCATGGGCTTGGTTGTGGCTGGCAGGCTCTAGAGCGCAGGCTCAGTAGTTGTGGCGCACGGGCTTAGTTGCTCTGCAGCATGTGGGATCTTCCTGGACCAGGGCTCGAACCCATATCCCCTGCATTGGCAGGAGGATTCTTAACCACTGCGCCACCAGGGAAGTCCCTATGTTTTATTTTATAATTCAGCTTCTGTTTGTTTTGCCTGAGTGTTATGTAACAATGACTGAGCAAGTTTTTACCAGTTTTTCAGCATTTGTGTGGGACAGCCTCCCTCAGAATATAGTCAAAATGATGTATGTACTATTCTTTTGGGGCCTTTAGGAGCACTTCAGGAGACAGGCTGCTACCTCCACAGTGACAGAAGCTGGCATATAACGAGAAACCCATCTAATGCTGGTCAGGGGAAATTCCCCGTGAGTTCTGACACTGAAGAGTGGTTTCAGACTGAACTCCGAAGTCAAAAATGTAGACACAGAATACAAGTATTAATTGCCTATAGGGATGCTTCTCTTTTGAGCAATGCTGCTCCAGGAGAAGCAGCCTGAGAGCTTTATTTGTTTATTGAAGGATGATGATTCTCAGAGTACTTTCAAATAGGCCAGAATTTATTTCGAATATACGGAAGCATATGGATTCAGCATATTAACAGTGTCATGATCAGTGCATCATGAACATCCATTCTTCTCACATTTCTAGGCTCCTAGCCTAAGCAATTTTGTTTGAGGATCAGAAGGATTTTGAAACCTAAACTTAGAGATTTATAAGCAGATTGCTGCCACTGAATTTGTAGTCAACCATCTGATGTACTAGCACCTACCTCCACGGCCCCTACAAATTCACAATTCTTAGTGCTTTGGTCAGTTAATCAACTAGGTGAATTTATATTCATGTTTATTATGAGAGTTTTGTTAATATGTTGAGAATTCTGATTCCTAAAATATTGTTCATAATACTTTTAAAGAATTTCAATTGTAGAGATAAAAATCCCAAAAATCTTAAATTTGAACTGTTTACTTCCTCTTTGCAAATATAAAATTGACATTTTTATTTAAATCCTTTTAAAAATTTGAAAGAACATTTTAGGTACTTCCCTGGTGACGCAGTGGTTAAGAATCTGCCTGCCAATGCAGGGGACACAGGTTCGAGCCCTGGTCCGGGAAGATCCCACATGCCATGGAGCAACTAAGCCCGTGCGCCGCAATTACTGAGACTGCGTGCCTAGAGCCCGCAAACCACAACTACTGAGCTCGCGTGTACAACTACTGAATCCCACACACCTAGAGCCTGTGCTCTGCAACAAGAGAAGCCACTGCAATAAGAAGCCTGCACACTGCACGAAGAGTAGCTCCCGCTCGCCACAACTAGAGAAAGCCCACGCGCAGCAATGAAGACCCAACAGATCCAAAAATAAATAAATAAAATAAATAATTTTTTTAAATTAATTAATTAATTTATTTATTTATGGCTGTGTTGGGTCTTCGTTTCTGTGCGAGGGCTTTCTCCAGCTGTGGCGAGCGGGGGCCACTCTTCATCGCGGTGCGCGGGCCTCTCACTGTAGCGGCCTCTCCCGTTGCGGAAGCACAGGCTCCAGACGCGCAGGCTCAGCAGTCGTGGCTCACGGGCTTAGTTGCTCCGCGCCATGTGGGATCCTCCCAGACCAGGGCTCGAACCCGTGTCTCCTGCATCGGCAGGCAGATTCTTAACCACTGCGCCACCAGGGAAGCCCATAAATAATTTTTTTAAAAAAAGAAAAGAAAGAGCATTTTAACATTTTAAATGATAAATAACCCATAATTTCTAAAGGTCAAAAATTTTTAAATATTCTAAACATTTTCTAGAAATTTAGTACTTTTTATTCATAGATGGATAAAAATTTAAATAAAAATTTTTAAGGATCTGTGTGTTTAGTCTATCCAATATTAGAAACAGTTGTATCATGGGAAATTGAAAGAATGAACCCTTTATTTTCATGTCAACAATTGGTGAACAAAACATCTTTGGAAAGTATAGTCTTAGTTTATGGTAATGAAGTTTAAATATACTATTGAAAATTGAAACTGTGATACATATCATTCTGGATATAACTGAAAATTGCTCATAAACAATACATGAAAATTTTAACAATGCCAATTAATGTCTAGAAAGGTATCATTTTTCAAATGTATGTTTCTCAGTAATGGAAAACTTCCAACTTTTATAACAGCCTACAGAAAAGAAAATTTAGATATATGCAGTGTGACTTTAGAGTATAGATTTAGACCCACATAATTAGACAATTTATATGCCAGAATTTTGTTATAGACTTTAGTAATAATTATTACATGTCAACAAAATTAAATGGATTATTTCTGTGAAAAGCTAGAAAATTATCTGTATCCAAGACACACGATTTTCTAGCTTTTCACAGAAAAATCCATCTCATTTTACATATTCCTTCATTAGGTGGGGATTGGAAACATATGACTCTTATGGTCCTTTCTGACCTCTAAGATGCTATGATTTTTCACCCCTCCCCATTTACACAAACATATTATAAAAGTGTAACTTTTCTAGCTGTGGGTTTGGAAAGTAAAAGTGTCCTTTTGGGTTTATGCTATGGACTTTCTCTATGTACCAAGAAGAATTTTTCTTGATATTGAGTCACAATATTCTCCATGTGTATAGTCTGAAATAGCTCAGTTACATTTTGTTTCTCTGCTTAAGATTTATTTGGCAAACTTTCTTAGGGTTTTCAAGACTCCATTCAAGACCAATTCTCTGCAACCTTTCCTGACACCATTCCATTTCAACCAAGGAGAATCAGCCATTTTTTTTTTTTTTTTTGGTTTATATTCTCACTGCATCTTGAACAACTTTTTGTTTTAGTCATAGGTCACTATAATGCCTGTGATTCTTTACAAATCTCTTTTCCCTTGGTAAACATAAGCTATCCAAGAACAAAATCATATTCATCTTTTTTGTCTCCAGTGTCTAGCATGATATCTGGTACCTAGTAGGTGTCCAATAATTATTTTGAAAAATAAATAAATTAATGTATAAATAAGTGTCTCACAGGTGACTCCTATAAGCTTGCTTTGTTTACCAGACTCTTTAAATTCTGTGAGATTAAAATTATAAAATATGGGTTTTTTTCTAAAAATTGATCTCCACCATAAAATAACTTGATAGTATACTCTTTGGATAGTGTACAATTTATATGAAATGTCACAAGGAAAACTTATTTGTAGCTAAGAATTTTAATTATTTCATTATGTCATAAAATATCAATCATCTCTAAAAACTGATATCTAATAATCTAAACAAAATCCATTTCAAATTTAAAATAACCTAGTAAAAGAACAGCAAACGAAATTACTGATCAGGAGTTAGGTGATAATAATATTAACAGGAATGTGAGCTTAATATCTGCTTTTCACTTACTATCAAACCAAAGGCGTTTCTTCTCATTTGATAGTTCACTTCTGAGAGTCTGGAAATAAAGCTTATTTTAGCCTGCTTTTTTCCAATCTGTTTTCGCTAAAGTATATTGTAAGAAACACACAGGATATTCTTTAAAATCCAAGTAAAATGTTTTGATGTCCACTATCAATAATAATATGAAATATAAATCACATATCAGTCTACATATTTTTGGTAGTGATTAGGTATACCACTCATTTTGATGTCTAAAAATGGTCATTTTTAAAATTCTGTGTATGGAACCCATCTATTCCATCTGCTATATTCTATCAAAACTACTCCAATCTTACTGATAGTTGGATAAACAAGATTCTCAATATTTCCTTATTGCCCTTTCACAATCCCTTGCAGTCAGTTCTTACTCTGCAAAACACAGTGACCAGAAATACTCTCTTCTTGGTCAATTCAGCCCTTTAATTTTCCAGCTGGCCCCCTTCCCCTCAATTCTAGATCCATCCTGCCCTGCCCTTGTGCTTGAGCCAGCAAGACTCATGTCACATTGCTGCACCTTGTGTGCACAACGGCCAGTCCTGTTTGCTATGGACCCTCACAGTGCTTCAGAAACATCTCCATGACATACAGATCATGCAGCATGCCCCACTGGTGAGCAGAAAGCAGAGAAAGTCTGTTGCAAGACACCGAGATGCCTGTCCTGTGACATCTTTATGACTGTCTGCCAATATAAAGATTTTTATTTTCTGAATGGCAAGGATGTCCTAAATTTATATTGCATTCATCTCAATACCAAGAAAATGTTATATACTGAGTAAATATTTAAATACATAGATATAGTTACCAGAGTTTCTTTTTTCATTTGGCATACAGCATAATTTAAATGATCCTGAGAAAATTTTTATCTTGCAATAATGATTTCTAACTTGGTAAATCCAGTGAAAAGGGAAAAAAAAATCTTCTAATGAGAAAAATCATTACAAATACACAAACTAGATTTTAAAATAATTCACTATGAGTTTTAAGGATGTCAGTGTGAATTTGCATTCTCATAATCTGTATGTGATGGCCAATAGGCACATGAAAAGATTCTCAACATCACTAATTATTAGAGAAATACAAATAAAAACGATAATGAGTTACCTACCACCTCACACCAATCAGAATGGCCATCATTAAAAAATCTACAAATAACAAATGTTGGAAAGGGTGTGGAGAAAAGGGAACCCACCTACATTGTTGGTGGGAATGTAAATTGGTGCAGCCACTATGGAAAACAGTATGGAGTTTCCTTAAAAATTTTTAAATGGAGTTGCCATATGATCCAGCCATCCTACTCCTGGGCATATATCCAAACAAAACTATAATTTAAAAAGATACATGTACCCCTATAGCAGCACTATTCACAGTAGCCAAGACATGGAAGCAACCTAAATGTCTATCAACAGATGAATGGATAAAGAAGATGTGGTACATTTATACAATGGAATACTACTCAGCCATAAAAAAGAATGAAATAATGCCATTTGCAGCAACATGCATGCAACTAGAGATTGTCATACTAAGTGAAGTAAGTCAGAGAAAGACAAATACCATATGACATCACTTATATGTGGAATCTAAAATATGACACAACTTATCTATGAAACAGAAACAGACTCACAGACATACAGAAAAGACTTGTGATTGCCAAGGAGGAGTGGGGGCAGTGAGGGAGGTATGGATTGGGAGTTTGGGATTAGCAGATGCAAAGTATTTTATATAGAATGGATAAACAAGAAGGTCCTACTGTATAGCACAGGGAACTATATTCAATATCCTGTGATAAACCATAATGGAAAAGAATATGAAAAAGAATGTATATATATATGTATAACTAAATCACTTTGCCATATAGCAGATATTAACATAACATTGTAAATCAACTATACTTCAATAAAATAAATTTTTAAAAGTCTATATGCAACTGGATTAGTATTAATCAAATATTATTAAAGATCAATGATTGCAAGAAAATAATCACAAACCATCTGATTAAAAATACTTTCATAAAAAAATAAAAAAAAAACACTTTCATAAAGTGGTTCCAATTTATCATTAAAATATATTAACATATTGAGGGCAGAGAAAGTATGTTTTATGTTTCTTTTATATTGAACTATTTCTTCTAATTGTATGTTTTGGTTTTGTCTGATGATCAAACAATATTTTTTGAATAAATGAAAAACATTTTGTGGTATTAAAAGTATAGCAACATGAAAATAAATTATTGAAACAGTCATTTCTATAAGGGACAACCTAAACACAATAATTGATAAGAAACTTGTTAAGTGGCTTTTATATTTTTCTAGAACCTGGTCCAGAAAGATTATTCAAAAATGGCAAATATCCCCACTAACTTTCCACTTATTAATACTTCTTGAGAAAATCTTGTCTGTTTTTTAACTTTGCAAATAAAGGGCATGGAATTTTTTGTATACAATACCTATGAAGTGTCAACATGTAGAAAAACTTTTAAATCCTCAACACTCTGAATGGTGGAAAGGTATTATATATTATTTTACCTCTCACTTTTCCTCATGTCTCTAACCATTTCAGAGTAACTTCTACTTTCTTGTCATTGTCCTTCCATCTGATAAGCAGAACATAAAAATAGATGACATAAAAATCTGCTACCAATTCAGAGAATTTGTTAAGAGCCAAAAAAACAGGACGTGACAGCACGTCAGTAACTTATTTAAATGTGAACTGGAGCAAAAGGGTGTAAATCATTTGAATTCCACTTACTTCCACACTTTTTCAGATATGTTCCTAGCAGGCAAAAATGCAAGGTTATAAACATTTAATTCCTTAAGTCCTTATCTTTTAGCTCCTCACCATGAGAATTCTTTAGCTAGAAAAGTGTGTGTATAATAGCCAGTGGGCTATTTAATACAAAAATTTTAGTTTCTTAGATTTTAGGGGAATCAAAAAACAATTAGTAAAAATAATGGTAAGTAAAAAGTTTTGTTTCAAAAAGAAATACTTAGCTTCAGCTTTAAAATGTAAAAGGAAGGAGGCAAAAGAGGCTTCTAATGGCTTTCAGCTAGAAATTTTTAATATATTCTGGAAAAACTAGTATCAGCTTTATGTATGTATAGCTGACCCTTGAACAACACGGATTTGAACTGTTCAGGTCCATTTACATGCAGATTTTTTTCACTAAATATGTATTACTACTACGGTATTACATGATCCTAGGTTGCTTGAATCCAGGGACGTGGAACTGCAGAAACAGAGGACCAACTATAAATTTATACAGGGATTTTCAACTGCACGAAGGGTTGGTGCCCCCAGCCCCTGTGTTGTTTAAGGGTCCCCTGGATATGTCTTCTGATTACAAAAGTAATGCATATTTACAATAAAAATAAGTGATAATATAAAGAAGAAAATAGTAGAATTTTATTTTTTTAATTTCAGGAATCCACTGACTTCTATTCACCAAAATTCTGGGATATGTTTTAAAAATATCTATTTCATGTGTTAATACATTGCCTTAAATAATTAGGTTTTTTATTCCTCTCACTGTAATTTTTCAAAACATTTTCTCTTTTCCTCTCCTTTTTTATTTAAACATATATCTAAGTTATGTATTAAATTCATATATATCATTTATAACATATGTAGAATTATTTTAAAAAAGAAACAAATACTCATATGCCCAAATTTTGGTTTAAGAAATAATATTTTGCTGTGGGATATTTCACATTAAGCTGTCCCATAGGCACTTAAGAATGTGGATGTATCATCAGAGATTATGTAAACTATCAACTTATAAAGGTAATCCCATAAAAATATAGAACAAATATTAGATTACTGAGGAATACAAGAAGTCTGAAGATGAGCACAAATTTATTAATTGTATAAGCTATCTGAAATTTATTTTTACCTTTGGTATGCCGTATTTATAACAACTTGTTCCTTAATCATTTATATTTTAATAGTCTGTCTGTTTCCTTAGTCATGCCACTTTAAAATATGACATATTCCTATAAAATGCTCTGGTCTCTTTCACGGAACTTTTCAGATCTATTGGTATATTTGTTTCTTAGAGTATAAGAGCACACTTTTAAAAAATTGATGGATATCTGGCCTGGCAGGTTACATCTATTTTTCTTATTATGTTTTAAGATTTATAGTTATTTATAGTTATTCTAGCAGCTTTAAAGTTCCATATGCATTTTAGAATCATTTTGCCAAATCACCTCTCCATTGCTTTTTTTTTTTTATTTTTTTATTAAAGTATAGTTGATTTACAATGTTGTGTTAGTTTCTGGTGTATAACAAAGTGATTTCCATTATGGCTTATTGAATATTGAGTATAACTCCCTGTGCTATACAGTACAGGGATATTGAATACAATTCCCTGTGTTATACAGTAGGACCCTATTGTTTATCTCTTTTATGTATAGTTGTTGGTATCTAGTATCCCAAACTCCTAATTTATCCCTCCTTCACCCCCTTTTCCCTTTGGTAACCATAAATTGGTTTTCTATTTTTGTAAGTCTGCTTCTGTTTTGTAAATAAAGTCTTAAATATTAGATATGACACCATGATACAAATGAGTATCATATTTTAGATTCCACATATAAGTGCTATCATATGATATTTGTCTTTCTCTGTCTGACTTACTTCGCTCAGTGTGATAATCTCTAGGTCCATCCATGTTGCTGCAAATGGCATTGTTTCATTCTTTTTTTATGTTTGAGTAGTATTCCATTATATCACATCTTTTTTATCTATTCATCTATCGATGGACATTTAGGCAGCTTCCATGTCTTGCCCATTGTAAACAGTGCTGCAATGAACATTGGGGTGCATGTATCTTTTTGAATTATAGTTTTGTCCAGATATATGCCCGGAAGTGGGATTGCTAGCCCATATGGTAGTTCTATTTTTAGCTTTTTAAGGAACCTCCATACTGTTCTCTATAGCTGCTGCACCAATTTACATTCCCACCAACAATGTAGGTGGGTTCCCTTTTCTCCAGTAAATTCTCTGATTTCTTACCCAGTTCAGTGGTATGAAAGTTATCAGAAACTTACATTTGTCAAAAAGTCCTTTCTGTGAATATTCTTGAAGATGAAGCATTTTTTGCAAAAGCATCAGAGTAAAACAATAAGTATCTATAGATGATGAAGACTTAAAATGGCATGGTTAAATATATAATTATGATGCAATTGATGAAAAAGTTGGTTATTTCTTTGACAGATAAGATTTTAAGATAGTAACTACAATTATGACTGGTAAAATACCCAGACACATTCAAATTTTCGTAATATCATATTGTGTCTAGAACATTTAAATTAATAACATTCATCCTGTAGGGGAACAGAATTTGCTACCCCAAAATATGTCTCTTTGGCATATTAATTATTTTAAACTTGTTATTTTCTAAGAAAAAGAAGATATAGGAAAAATTCTGAAAACCAAGTAGGAGTTAGAAACTTGTAAGAAAGTTGTAAGAAACATACATATTTGTAAGAAAAATCTTCATTTGTAAGGGTGTCTCCCTCACTGTACCAGAAACAGGAGGATGACCAAATTGCTAGAAACTCTTATCAATGGAGAAGGCAATGATTTAAATCTGCATAACAAGCTTACCCTTGTTTACTGTGTTTTTCCTGATAATGTCCCAAAATTGACTCTCCCCACCCTCAGCATCCTCTTTTGGCTTTAGCTGAGGATGGCATTTAAGGTGAGGGTTTTGGCCATTTTGACAAGTTACTCAGTTTTCCTGGTTCTCTCCCATATATACATGTTATTAAACTTTTGTTTGATTTTCTCCTGTTAATCTCTCTCATGTCAGTATAATTCTTAGACCACCCAGAACAACCTAGAAGGGTACAGGAAAATATCTTCCTTCCTGATAATCCAAACAATATAACCCAAGAAGGTTTATCGTCACTTATTTGACATTACTTCCCATGAAAGTTAACATGCCAAAGAAGGATAATTAACTTAATACCTCTCTTTGAGATGTTTCAGAGGCCCTCTGAAAATCCTAAAGTTAGCTTGAGGTCAAAAAAACTTTATTTAGAATTTGATTTGGGAAAGTTTGTCAAAGACTTCAAACGGTTTTTAAACGCTGGTCAAATAGGATCATAGGTCACTGTGAAACAGTTCCTAGTTATCCGTTTAATCAAAGTGACAAAGACTTCTAAGGCAAATACAGAAAGTTAAATAGTTGTTAAAAAAAACTTAGCTCTTGTAATATTGAAAAGATTCAGTTTAAGTAATCAAAGACCTGATAAAAACAACAAAGGATATTATTTTGATAAAACATAAAATCCTGGGGGTGGTGATATGATAAATTGGGAGATTGGGATTGACATATATATACACTAATATGTATAAAATGGATAACTAATAAGAACATGCTGTATAAAGAAATAAATAAAATAAAATAAAATAAAAAACATAAAATCTCTGCTTCTTAGGCAGACTACTAGAAAGTAAAGAAAAACCTTTTATAATTTCTTTATCCAGCAATCCCACTACTGGCATATACCCTAAGAAAACCATAATTCAAAAAGAGTCATGTACCACAATGTTCACTGCAGCTCTATTTACAATAGCCAGGACATGGAAGCAACCTAAGCGTCCATCGACAGATGAATGGATAAAGAAGATGTGGCACATATATACAATGGAATATTACTCAGCCATAAGAAGAAATGAAATTATTTGTAGTGAGGTGGATGGACCTAGAGACTGTCATACAGAGTGAAGTAAGTCAGAAAGAGAAAAAGAAATACCATATGCTAACATATATATGGAATCTAAAAAAAAAAAAAAAATTGGTTCTGAAGAAGCTAGGGGCAGGACAGGAATAAAGACGCAGACGTAGAGAATGGACTTGAGGACACGGGGAGGGGGAAGGGTAAGCTGGGATGAAGTGAGAGAGTGACATGGACATATATACACTACCAAATGTAAAATAGATAGCTAGTGGGAAGCAGCTGCATAGTACAGGGAGATCAGCTTGGTGCTTTGTGTCCACCTAAGAGGGGTGGGATAGGGAGGGTGGGAGGGAGATGGAAGAGGGAGGAGATATGGGGATATATGTATATGTATAGCTGATTCACTTCATTATAAAGCAGAAACTAACACACAATTGTAAAGCAATTATACTTCAATAAAGATGTTAAAAAATAAAAAAAGCAGACTTTCGTCTTCTTAACAGAGAGAGAAAATCGAATTCTAATTTTGCACCAGCTTACTTTGATATTAAAACTCATCTACTTAATTAAATTCATTTCAGTCTTAGCCAGCTAACCATGCATAAAATTCTTTTCTCAGGGTTTCTTTTTCTATAACTTCCTTTTTCACATTCATATTTTGTCCTATGTTTTCTCTGTCTCTCTCTCTCTTTTTTCATCCCTTCCTTCCTTCCTTCCTCCCTCTCTCCATCCCTCTCTCCCTTACTTATTTTCTTCCTTCCTTCCTTCCTGTCACAGTTAAGTCTAGAAAAGCCTCTCAATCAGTGCTTCCCCCAACTAGGTTAAAATGTCTACAAGGTAGGCAAAGTACGGAACAGTGGGCAATCTTCGGGATACACAGACCTAGATATTCATCCATGTTATTTGAAGTAATTTACTCAACTTCTCTGATTTTCTGTTTCCTTAACTATTACCTATCATGTATAATTTATTTTGAATATTTAACAAAATAACATGTAGACCATCACATTGCATACTCAATAATTTGTCACTATTATTAAAACTGTTATTAGTCTTTACCATTTGACAGTATTTGAAAACATCTAATTAATTCTAAATAATTTAAATAAGGTAAGTCCCTTTTGAAAGATAAATGCTTATATTTTGCTCAGAAGATACAGGTGGGTGGTTAGTTTTCATGCAAGGTGGCTTTTTAGACTTGAAGTGCTTTCTCCCTTTCCCTAAAGCCTGTGTTCTGCAGTCTAATAACATCTCTACTCTTTCTCCTGAGTACAGAGGGTTTTCCTTATTGAGAATCTCTATCCTTGAATTTCCAGGCTCAAAGAATTACTTGTCTAAATGTTCAATCAGTGTGCCAATGGGAGAGGGATCATATGGATATGTCCTTTGTTAAGGACAATAGTTCACAATTCCGGCTGACTTGTAAATCCCGTGGGGGGAATTTTACTTTATTTTATTTTATTTTTTAAATTTTTTGCAACAAAAAGAATAAAATATCTAGGAATAAACCTACCTAAGGAGACAAAAGACCTGTATGCAGAAAATTATAAGACACTGATGAAAGAAGTTAAAGATGATACAAATAGATGGAGAGATATACCATGTTCTTGGATTGGAAGAATCAACATTGTGAAAATGACTCTACTACCCAAAGCAATCTACAGATTTAATGCAATCCCTATCAAACTACCACTGGCATTTTTCACAGAACTAGAACAAAAAATTTCACAATCTGTATGGAAACGCAAAAGACCCCGAATAGCCACAGCAATCTTGAGAACAAAAAATGGAGCTGGAGGAATCAGACTCCCTGACTTCAGACTATACTACAAAGCTACAGTAATCAAGATAGTATGGTACTGGCACAAAAACGGAAATATAGATCAATGGAACAGGATAGAAAGCCCAGAGATAAACCCATGCACGTATGGTCACCTTATCTTTGATAAAGGAGGCAAGCATATACAGTGGAGAAAAGACAGCCTCTTCAATAAGTGGTGCTGGGAAAACTGGACAGGTACATGTAAAAGTATGAAAGTAGAACACTCCCTAACACCATACACAAAAATAAACTCAAAATGGATTAAAGACCTAAATGTAAGGCCAGACACTATCAAACTCTTAGAGGAAAACATAGGCAGAACACTCTATGACATAAATCACAGCAAGATCCTTTTTGACCCACCTCCTAGAGAAATGGAAATAAAAACAAAAATAAACAAATGGGACCTAATGAAACTTAAAAGCTTTTGCACAGCAAAGGAAACCATAAACAAGACCAAAAGACAGCCCTCAGAATGGGAGAAAATATTTGCAAATGAAGCAACTGACAAAGGATTAATCTCCAAAATTTACAAGCAGCTCATGCAGCTCAGTATCAAAGAAACAAAGAACCCAATCCAAAAATGGGCAGAAGACCTAAAAAGACATTTCTCCAAAGAAGATATACACATTGCCAACAAACACATGAAAGAATGCTCAACATCATTAATCATTAGAGAAATGCAAATCAAAACTACGATGAGATATCATCTCACACTGATCAGAATGGGCATCATCAAAAAATCTAGAAGCAATAAATGCTGGAGAGGGTGTGGAGAAAAGGGAACCCTCTTGCAGTGTTGGTGGGAATGTAAATTGATACAACCACTATGGAGAACAGTATGGAGGTTCCTTAAAAAACTAAAAATAGAACTACCATATGACCCAGCAATCCCACTACTGGGCATATACCCTGAGAAAACCATAATTCAAAAAGAGTCATGTACCAAAATGTTCATTGCAGCTCTATTTACAATAGCCAGGACACGTAAGCAACCTAAGTGTCCATCAACAGATGAATGGATAAAGAAGATGTGGCACATATATACAATGGAATATTAGTCAGCCATAAAAATAAATGAAATTGAGTTATATGTAGCAAGGTCGATGGACCTAGAGTCTGTCATACAGAGTGAAGTAAGTCAGAAAGAGAAAAAGAAATACCGTATGCTAACACATATATATGGAATCTAAGAAAAAAAAAAAAAGGTCATGAAGAACCTAGGGGCAAGCCAGGAATAAAGACACAGACCTACTAGAAAATGGACTTGAGGATATGGGGAGGGGCAAGGGTAAGCTGTGACAAAGTGAGAGAGTGGCATGGGCATATATACACTACCAAATATAAAATAGATAGCTAGTGGGAAGCAGCCGCATAGAACAGGGAGATCAGCTTGGTGCTTTGTGACCACCTAGAGGGTTGGGATAGGGAGGGTGGGAGGGAGGGAGACGCAAGAGGGAAGAGATATGGGAACATATGTATATGTATAACTGATTCACTTTGTTATAAAGCAGAAACTAACACACCATTGTAAAGCAATTATACTCCAATAAAGATGTTTAAAAAATTTTTTTAAATAAAAATAAAATAAAATAAATTTTTTGGCCATACCGTGCAGCATGTGGGGTATTAGTTCCCCGACCAGGGATCGAACCTGTGCCCCATGCATTGGAAGCACAGAGTCTTAATCACTGGACCACCAGGGAAGTCCCCCTGGGGGGATTTTAAAAAACACCCTTGGCCATTTAGTACCCCCAGAGATTTTAATTTAATTGGTCTGGGGTGAGGCCTGGGCATAGGTATTTTTAAGAGTTCTTCAGGTAATTCTAATGAGTACCTAGAGTTAGAAACCATGTCAGTGACGCCAATGGTTGGCCTTTGAGAGTCAGTCAATCACTGGACAGGCCAATGGGTGGAATATGAAAGAAGGCAAGCCAAGGTTTTTAATAGTGCAGCTCTATTCCAAGCCAATATCGACATGGAAAATAATGAGTTGTGCTTACAATGAACTGGTTAGTTTTATTTCCAAAGTATTTTGGCTTTGTCTACATACTTATAAACTCTATCTAAGGCTTCTAAACTCACATATAATTTTAAAAACTTTGAGAAACTAAACCATGGATTAAATGTAATTTTCCTTTTCTGCCCCAAAGCAAACACCACGTTGAAATTTGGGGATGTAGAGAGATAAGTCACTCTGTCCCTGAACATTCCACAGAAACTGAAGCTTGAGGTCATTATCTTCCTCTGGGGATATATGTGTGCTTCCACCTCCCCTTCTTACCCTTATGTGGACTCATATACTGGAGGACTCTTGAGAGGCTGCCTGAAAACTCAGCAACTTTTATGTGCAGAATACTTGAGCTTTTAATTTTTTGAAAATGAAAAATAAAAGTGAAATTTGATTGTTTAACATCTTTCATGCAATGTATTCCTGAAGACATATCTTTACTGAATTTTTTAAAATAATACATACATTTACAAAAGTAACTAATGTCACATAGAGAAAGAATGAAGAAAGATGAGATGGAGTAGGATACTTTCACTGAAAAGGAGGGTAAAAAAAATGGAGTATGAAAAGATGAATCAAGTAAAGGACCTATTTGGGAGTGCCCTGAGAGGGATGGTTCTTTGACAAGCAGCAGAAAGATTATTCAGAGGGAGGAATGGCAGGAGAAGTATATTGAAGAAGCAAAATAGGTTGAGAAAGAAACAAGCACATTTGAGGCAGAAGGTTTAGAGAGCAGAGCAAATTTATGAAGTGTATTAAAATTAGGAAGTGCCATTTGAAGCTTCCACCTGAAATGAGTGGATTAACGAATATGATCTGTTATCCCACCTGGAGACAGCCTATAAAATTCCTTAGCCAGGGAAAATATAGTTTTAATCAGTCACACAAAACAACTTTCCTCATGTATCCAGTAATAAAAAGCTTTATCAAGGTGATGGATGGGAATAATACAGTGTGTGTAACACTTTAGAATACTGGAAAATTTTTACGTACCATTTACTACCTGACATTTTTTTTTTTAGGTTTCCCATAGAAATGGAAATGTTTATGCTAAATTTCTAGGTGAGAAGGATGCTACCTTCTCCCAAAAGAGAGTTTTAGGATGTGATGGATGTAGCCTAGCCATAGCATTGTGTCTTAACTTTGCTGGAAGATATATCTAGGAAGTTTTTCATGCTAAGCAAATTCCTAAGGCCTTGAGGCCCCATCACTTATGTTTGATGTTGAGGGTCTGCTTCATGCTAAGCAAATTCCTAAGGCCTTGAGGTCCCCATCACTTATGTTTGATGTTGAGGGTCTGCTCTGTGGTCTCCTACTCTTTAAGGTGGGAAGGGACAGCAGAGGAGGAGACAGAAGAGAGCCTTTGCAAAGGAATATCAAATGAACTTACTACTGTCTTTTAATGTTTTCCAGTTTTACCCACAACTCTCCTTCTATGGTACGAATGTTAAAGGTAAAACCAAACTAACAGAATGCTTGCTTTATCTGAAAGAAATTTCTATTTTGTTAGCCAGTCTTTGAGAAACTTTTCTTCCACCTGGAAATTTTGTGTGCACAGCTGCTTTGTGGTATTTAGAGGAAATAATTTTTAACAGGCAAATATCAACAATCAACTATTTTGAAAGAAACCTGAAATTGAGGTTATTTTTCTGGACCAATGCCAACCTCATTTAATTCTATAGCCAGATGAAATTGGCTTTTAAGAAAATACATGTGTTTAGGTGCCAAACCAAGCTGACAGCTACTTATTCATTTATGTGATCGGCAAGCCTATATTCTAGTCTTCTTTTAATATCCACAGATAAGTCTTGTGGTCTGGTCTTCATTTATGAGTTGAATGAGCTTATTTTTCTAGTATCTAAATTTTAAAAAAATAATTTCTAATCACTGGTTCAAAATTAATCTTTAAGAGAAAACGTCCTTAATGGAGCAGAAAATAATGAGCTTGAGACTGGGAATCAACCACACCAAGGTATGAATTGCTTTACCATAGTTAGCCAAGTGGCCTTGTTCAGGCTATTTAACCTCTCTGAGCCTAGGTTTCCTCATCTGTAGAATGGGATGGTGATAATAGTGTTTACTTGTTTTGATTGTTATAATAATTAAATTAGATAATGCACAACAATGCTAACCAGAGTGCCTGGCCTACAGTGGCTATCATACTTGTTAGTTATATATCACTGTTATTATTATTACATTGTTGTTGTTTCTTGACTAATCAAGTACGTATTCAGTACGTTTAGTATTACTGCATTTTTGTTTGTAGAGTGGACCATTCCATTATTGGAAGTAAAATAAACCATTTGCCTGCTCCTGACCCTTTCTCCCTCTAAATCAAGGTAGGACAAACCACTAGGACAGTTTGAGGAATTAGCCTCATTTAGATTTTATCATTTCTGGTAAGAATGGTTTGGTGTGCTTTATTGCTCATCAGGCTACCCAAGGAACTGGCACCATCAATTGTCATAATGACAAGTGCCTATGACAGTAGAGATGCAGTAGAGATGCTGTACTAGGGGGAGAGGTGAGGGAAGCACACAGTGCATTCCTAAAGGTGTGGGCTTTGGCATCAGAGACCACAAGTCTATGTCCTGATGTTGCCCCTCACAGAGGTTTAATGACTCTCAGGCAAGTCATTAAGCCTCTTTGATTTCAGTTTCAACATCTCAGTAGTGGAGATAATAGTAGAACCTACCCCATAACGATTTTTTTTTGTGAGGGTTTAAAGAGATAGTGCGTATAAGGCACTTAGTAGAATGCCTGGCATCTGATAAGTGCTTGATGCATGTTGCCTCAAGCAAAGCAATCACGACAACAGCAGCAAAAATGGTAATGGCTCAGAGGAGGGAGAGGTGACATCAGTGGAGCTGAGATGTGGATTAGGCCTACAAGAATGAGTAGGATTGGAATGGTGTGGAAGACTAGAAAGCATGTCATTGGCATGGTGGAGACTACAGCCAGAATTTATAAGGTGAAAGGAAGGCAAGAGTAGAAGTTTCCAATAGAAAGTAATGTAATATCTTTATATTTAAGAGGACTTTGCATGCCAGGCTTAGGAGGTAAACTTTAATCTTTCTGTTCAGTTTAAACTTTAACCACAAGGATCATCATTTCTGAACCATACATCCTGGTTTTCTGAATCAGTAAATCTGAGATTGCATACAGGGATCGACATTTATAACAAGGCATCTGGAAGGTTCTGTTGCAGATGCTTTACAGATCACAATTTGAGGACACTGCATTGAAAAAAATGGTGAATCACTGTAGGTAATCAAGAGGGGAGCGATTAGCTTTATAATGATAACTCTGCCTCATAGATGCTCTTAAAACTGTACCCTTGGCCTAGGGGACATATTAAAGAATAGATATGGTACTTAATTACAAGAAATCCAAATGAGGACTATCCTGGAAAAACATATATTTGCAGAAATAAGTACCAGCAAATAAAGTTTACCTAAGGGAGGAATTTGAATGTCAGGATTAAAGGTTCGACTTAAATGTTTTTACAAAAATACAGTGAGGACTAATATGCATCATCGAATGATACCCTCAAATGATTTGAAACCTGGTGGGTTGCTTAAGGATATAAATGTAGGGAACAATATCTAGATCTCAAATCAGAGGCTCAGGCTTGAATTCTAGTTCAACCACTCACAAGATCTAGACTCGGATAGCTGACCTAATCCTCCATTTGCCTCAGCTTCCTCAGGTGTCTGATGAAGATAAGAATCCCTGCTTTGTACAGGGGCCTCACAGAGAAGTTGTGAAGAATGAGTGATGATATACTAAAATGTGATTGTCCAGCTCTGTATACATTTAAAATAATGAAAGTTCTCTAAGTGCTGTGAAAAAGGAAAGAAAGACGGGGTAGGGGCTTAAATGAAGAGAAAACCAGGGACTTCCCTGGCAGTCCAGTGGTTAAGACTCCATGCTTCCCCTGCTGGGGTCACGGGTTCGATCCTGGTGGTGGAAACTAAGATCCCACCTGCTGCATGGAGCGGCTACAATCAATCAATCAATCAATCAATCAGTCAATCAATATTATATATATATATATATATATATATTTTTTTTTTAAACAAGAAGAGAAAACCAAATCCAGAAGTGGAGGCAGGGAATCAGGAATGACTTCATAGAGGTGGCAGCATTCGAGTGAGTCTTGGAAGATGGATTCCGTTTGATGGAGGTTGATGGGAGGTGTGTGGGCATTTCAGGTGGTGGGGGAAATAGCGTGAACAAATGGTTGAAGCTCCAGAATATAGGGGGTTTGAGTGTTATTAGGAGTGAAGGTAGTTTACTAGGTAGAAGTAGTTAGAGAATATGGGGGAAATAGATAAAGTCCCAAGATTCTGATTTTGATGATTAATAAGGGACCATACTGCTTTTATAACATACTTTATATACTTTCTCTCCACTTGCACTGTATTTTGGCATGTAAAATTTCTTCTTTCAACTGCATATCATTCAAGATAGGGCAATTAACTTATTTTAGCATAGATATTTCCTTAATACTATGAAAAATAACTACACCTTAACAGTGTACACTGTCACACCTAGGGTAAACAACTGTCCAAGTTTGCTTGGGTCTAAAGGGTTTCCCAGGACATAGAACTTTCAGTGCTAAAACTGATACAGTCAGTTTCAGGCAAACTGGAATGGTTGGTTACCCTAACACCCACTTATAGCACCTTCCCAAAAGCTCTATATTGGGTCCAGCTGGGGACTTGCTGTTAGAAAGTTAGTTCTGATTAGAGGTAAGGTGGGGTTTAATTTTGGAAGGCTTTGAATTTCAAGTCAAGTATATTTTATATAATTCCCTAGGAACCGTGGTACCGTCAATGTTTCTGAAATTGGGAGTGATATTGTTACAGCTATGCACTAGAATACTGACTTGGCTGCAGTGTAAATGATGGAATTGTGGTAAGAAAGAGACCTCTTAGCATTTGGTATGGGTCTTGTGGACAAACCCAGATGAAATAATTACTATACTACTGATAGGTTCTGAGTCTGGTAGAGTCATCTTTTTGGAGATGCCAAGAAAATGACTTTATATGCTCTCGTCCAATGTCAAATTCGGGTATTTTGTGCAAAAAGGGTTACACAGTGAAGAAGTAAAATGACTAATCTGGTAGAGCATTTTGGGGAAGAAAATATAGGAAGAGATAAATTTTACCTTTATGCTGGTAATGGGAATCAATCTTGCTTGTTATTAACTGTCTTTGCTACAAAATGATTGTTACTTGGCAAAAATCCTGGTCACAAATCAAAATAATTTTCTAGTATCTTAGGTTGATTTTTCCCCTCAGCAAACCTTGAGGTGAGGATGTGAATGCAAGGACTCTTTGGGATGTGATTCTGGGAGAGAGTAAGTGAGACAAGGAAGAGAAAGAAGCACAGAAGGGTAACATCAGAGAGGTTATTGCTGTGGGCATGTGGAGCTCTGAATCCTAAACATCATTATAGCATATGCCTTAGGGTTAATCCCACGTGATGGCAAGAAAAGTCATGTAATTATTCTCCAATTCCCCTTGGTTATTGGCTGGTAGAAGTTTTCAGAAGCATTATTTCCACCTAGTGCTCATGATGCCTCACTATTTCATTACTCACTGGCCAGAATTCCAGTTGCTACAATTTGCATCAGTTTGGCTGAGGTCCTTCTCTGCACATGTGACTTGCTAGAAGTCCCAGGGAATTAGATATTTTGCTCCTACCACAAACAGCCCAACTCTTGGCCCCTCTGTGGGATACCTCTAAGGCATGTGTTCTACCCCCATTTCCCAGAGCTTTCCAGCAGAATTAGGTTCAAGTTACCCAATGTGGTGGTTTGTTTGATAATGTACCTTCATAGGCTCCCTTCCATTCTGTCTCACTCCTCCAGTCTTCTACCTGTGCTTGGTAGGACCACATCCAATATTAACTACCTGCACTGGAACCTTTGTTCCAAGATCTATTCCTGGAGAATCCCAGGCAGAGAAATATACAACATTACTTTTCAGTTTTTAATATAAATAAAATATTAGTTTCTGACACTACACTGGTTATAGGAAGATGATATTTTATCCATTTTTACGGGCAGTTGTTAAGGAGGGAACCATCAATCGTTTGCTAAGGATTGTTTTGGGTATAGTCAGACTGGTGGAAGTTGGAAAGCACTGGACAACCTCACATAGCTTTGCTAAACCCCGCCTCTACTATTTCATTTTAATAATGACCAGATTCCAACTGGGGGGACAGGAAGAAGGAAACACACAACATTCAAATGTTAAAATGCCTTCACAATTTATAACAGGTAATTAATAGCAAGGCATCCTAATTCATTCTTATTTCATACAAAAAGTGTGGACCTTAAAACCAGAAGATGAAGAAATTATACTCTAAAAAGAAATATGAAGCTCTGGGGGTTGTATAACTGCCTCATCACTCACTTGCTTAATGACTATATTTATGATTTCAAAAAGGAAATAGATATCCAATTATTTTACTGAGTGTTAGAGAACATAGCAGACTACACAAGAGCTCATTTTTAGTGGAAAAATGTCAATGCGCCGTGGAAAATAACAGATTATAATCACCAGGCCCTCACTCTATGTTTTAATATTAATATGTTGCCATGTTTTCAGGACACATTGTTTCAGAAAATTAGTCTCAGGTTTCCATATTTTATGAGAAGATGATTTCATTAGCCATGGAATGTCTATCTTTGTTAGTGCTAAGGGGAGCCCGAGAACTTCAAATCATAATTGAAATATTCCATTGATGTGGTTGCTTAGCAACAAACTTTTATATAAGCGGACTAATCATTTTGCTTAAAATTTTGTGACTTTAAACTTTTTAATTTGTTGTCGGCAGGTCACCTTGCTATAAAATGTGTATTTTACTCCATAGCTTTAAATGCATATTTATGTATGAGATGTATGTCTCATAGAACATGGCCAAAATTTGGTTTCCTTTGAACTGTCTCCATGGACCAGGTTGACATGGCATCACTAGAATTAATGGAAATTTTGTGACTTGCAAGACTTTTTTTTTTTAACTAGTAAAACAGCTCAAATTATGCTCGGATTGTTAAGAGCAGCAATCAACTTTGTTGTCAATTCAAAACAAAAGGCCCTGAAAAAAAAAAAGAGGGAATTCCATGGTGGTCCAAATGTAAGGACTCCACACTTCCACTGTAGGGGGCCTGGGTTCGATCCCCTGGTCAGGGAACTAATCCTGCAAGCCATGTGGCATGACAAAAAAAAAAAAAAAAAAAAAACCATGACAGACCCTGGGTCTCACATGTGGTTCCTCTCCCAACCTCCTCCTCACTGTTTGAGCCTTTCCACTCCCACTCACAGTCTGTCAGGAGAATATAACCCTCAAATACCCAACATAATAACAACTGTTTCTTTGGTAAATTGCTAACATTATAGTAGCAAAGATTTTCATTCCTTTCCTTATCAGTGTGTAACTGTTTTCCATGTAGGCTCACAAGGAGCTGTGGGTTTAGTGGACAGTATATAAGCTCTGGAGTTACAGGGACTTTGGTTGAAGTCCTTGCTGCACTGTTTACACTTTGGAAAACCTTACCTAAATTAGTTTCTGCCTGTGAGCCAGAGGCAGATGGCCATCGAAATATGTCTTATAAGGCTGTTGTGAGAATGAGAGACGATGCACACAGAGTGCTGTCTCTAGAAGCAGGTGCTCAAGAAAAGGCAAAAGTGAAAATGTGGCAAAAATGTGTTTCAGAGATCATCTAGTTTAAGCTCAGGATTGACCGTTGCACTATGGACCAAACGTGACATGTAGATAAATCCACTGTTGTTGTGCCTGCATTTGCTGGTCAATGCATCTTTCCCATCAAAATATATCCTGAGCTGTTGCTCTCTGTTGGTCACTATGGTATGTTTGGGAGGTTGCAATTTAGTGTAAAACAACGCTCTCTGCTCTAAAGTCAGTGTCTAGTTGGAGTAGAGAGAGAGATTAAGGAATAAAGTTAGCCAAAGAAAGGGTGTTGCATACAATGTGGAAAAAAGAGAGATGATGAACATTCCTTGAAATATTCACTCTCCTTGATCCAGACAGCATAATTTTAAATTTATTTAATGTATAGCATTTGGATACATGTAGTTATACCCCTGGGGAGGTTTTTGTTTATACCAGACTATCACAGATTATACTCATTTAACTCAATCCATATCATTCGTCTCTTACACTGCTCCCTTCTGTGCCATGGAAGGAAAATAGCATGATCACGAGGTAATTCCACTGAAGGCTCTCGTCAAACATGCCCACTGTTCACTGCTGTGGTGGAAAAAACTTGGTAGCAGATAATCTTGGTTTGATTCTCCTTTAACTGCTATTTGTGCAGGCTCAAGCAAGCTAGTTACTAACCCCCTTGGACCTGATTTCCTTTTTGACCAAATGGGAATGAGAACACCTACAGTGCTGAGAGAAGAGCCAATGAGATAATGCAAAGAAAACGCTTAGCACAGTGCTAGGCACAGAGAGAGCGATCAATTACATCCTCTGTTATATATTCACCAGATAACAGACTTCTATGAGACCTTAATACAGGCATACCTCATTTTATTGTGCTTTGCTTTATTGTGCATCACAGATACTGCATTTTTTACAAATTGAAGGTTTGTGGCAACCCTGAGCTGAGCAAGCCTGTTGGTGCCCTTTTTCCAATACCATTTGTTTACTTCATGTCTCTGTATCATATTTTGTTAATTCATGCAAAATTTCAAACTTTTTCATTATCATATTTATTAGAGTGATTTGTGATGTCTTTGATGTTACTATTGTAATTGTTTTGGCAATTTTTAGCAATAAAGTAGTTTTTAATTAAGGTATATACATTGTGTTCTTAGACATAATGTTATTGCACACTTAATAAACTATAGTATAGTGTAAATATATCTTTTATATGCACTGGAAAACCAAAAAATTCATGTTCTCGTTTTATGGTGGTATTCACTTTATTGAGGGTTGTCTGGAAATGAATCGGCAATATCTCTGAGGTATGCCTGTATACACCAGGCATCATTCTGGCTGCAGAAATGATAAGGAGAGCATACATTGGGTCCTTGATAAGCCTATAGCTTAATAAAGGAAGAACATCATGTAAAAAGATAAATCATTATAAAAAATAAGCATTATTTTATTTGCAGAATCCCATGGGGGCAGCAAGAAGAGAGCCACATACTCCGTGGCACAGTTCAGAAAGGGCTGAAGAAGGGGAAGACCTTGGGACTGGATGTTAGAGAGAAACAAGAGCTTGACATGTAAATAAAGAGCTTGGCGTGTAAATAAATGGGAAAGATTTGAATGGTTTAACTCCAGAAAGAAATACTAGTATTTCATACTCCATATTTCACTTTTTGAATGAAAACCTGTGCATTATATTTTCCATAGATGTCCTCATGAAATGACAAATGAGAGATTTAGGGTCAGCTTATTAGCCCTGAAATCACACTCTTTCAGGCATAGAATTCTACCCCAAGCACGTGTGGGAATGAGGCATTTGATGCCATTGTGTCCAGAGCATCACATTTATTGTCTCCAGGAACTTACAATGTCAGAGCTATAGACTTAATGCAGCTAATTTCTCCAGAAGGTAAGAAATAATCAGTGAAAGCATGAATTAGGCACTTATTTTTATCTTTCAATAATAATTTGTTTCAAGTCAGATACTCTGCCTTGTTTAAAGGCATTAGTGGGTGGTGATCAAGATGGTGGAATAGAAGGACATGGAGCTCACCTCTTCCCACAAATACATCAAAAATGCATCCACATGTGGAACATAAAGATCGCTGAATATACACTGAACGCTGCCAGAAGATCTCATACAACCAAAGCTGCAAGCAAGATCACTACATAACCGGCTAGGACAAAAGGAAAAACAAAAAGGAACCTGGATAGGACCTGTGTCCCTGGGAGGGAGCTGTGAAAGGGGAAAGGTTCCCTCACACTGGGAACCCCCTTCACCAACTGGAATGTCAGCCTGGACAGATAGGGAGCTTCAGAGACTCAGAGGAGAGTGCAGCAACCGGCTTGCAGCAGGCAGAATAGAGAGAGACCAGCACAGATGGTCTGTGCCACCTCGCTGCATTTCCCAGCACTAGACACGCATCTGCTGGTGTGTGCAGTGGCTGGGTGCTGAAACTCGGGCTTCAGAGGACAGACCCAGGGAGAAGACTCAGGCTGTGCAGAGATAGCCTGAAGGGACTGGAGTGTGGTCCAGGCTGCAGCTGGGGGTGTGTGCAGGATTGAGCCCAAGTCTGCCGTAGAAGCCCCATTGTTAAAGTACACAAGAAGGGAGGGGCAGGGCCCCACAGTAGAGGAAGCCCTGCCCAACTTCCAGTGCAGGCTCTGGTCACCATAAAACCAATCACACTACCCATAACGGGGATAACAGCACACCCTGAGGAAAGACGTGGCAGGCATCCATACCGAAAACAACCCCCGCACCAAAAATACTGGACTCGTGCAAGCTATACAGGGACACTCTCACATAAAAACAGCCCTTCAGGACCATAGTAGATAACTGTTTCCACTAAATCCATAGACTCAGAGAAATATAGGGAAAAAAAAGGAGAGAAACCCTTCCCAATTAAAAGAACAAGAGAAATTCCCTGAAAGAACAATGAAACAGACCTCTTGAGTCTACTAGACCCTGATTTCAAAAAGGAGGTAATAAAAATGCTGAAGGAATTAAGAACGGTTAGCTATAGAAATGTGGATCACTGTAAAAAGGAAATGGAAACTATAAAGAGGAGCCAATCAGAACTAGACAACTCAATTTCCAAGATGAAAACTGAGCTAAAGGCAATAAACAGCAAATTAAATAATGCAGAAGAATGAATAAGTGATGAATAAGTGATCTGGAAGATAGAGTAATGGAAATCACCCAATCAGAACAGCAGACAGAAAAACAAATGAGAAAAAAAAAACCAAAAGCAATATATGAGACCTATGGGATAATACAAAGCATGCCAAATTATGCATAATACGGATCCCAGAAGAAGAAAGAGAAAAGGGGATTGAAAATGTATTTGAAGAAATTTTGGCTGAAAACTTCCCAAACCTAAAGATATCCAGGTATAGGAAGCACAGAGGGTCTCAAACAAGATGAACCCAAACAGAGCTACTCCAAGACATATCATAATTCAAATGGCAAAAGTTAAAAATAAAGAGAGGATTCTAAAGGCAACAAGAGAAAAACAAAGAGTTAGTTACAAGGAAACCCATATGAGGCTATCAGCTGATTTCTCTACAGAAACTTTGCAGGCCAGAAAGGAGAGGCAAGATATATTCAAGTCCTGAAAGGGAAAAACCTGCAACCTAGGATACTCTACCCAGCAAGATTATCATTTAGAATAGAAAGAGAGAGAAAGAATTTCTCAGACAAGCAAAAACTAAAAGAATACAGCAATACCAAACCTATCCTAAAAGAAATATTGAAAGGTCTTCTCTAAATAGAAAAGAAGCAAGAAGCTATAGGAAAGAGAAAATCACAATAGGATAAGCAAACACATAAAAGGATTGGAGATCAAAAAATAAGCCAGTACATAGATTTTAAAAATCAAAAAATGTTTGTGAAAGTGATTTTAACCACAATGAAAAGCAAAAGACTAAACATGAAGATATGAAATAAGACAACAAAATCATAAAATGTGGAGAAGGAGAGTAAGAAAATGTAGATTCTTTTGTTAGAATGCATTTAAGCTTATATAACTACCAGTCTAAAGCAAGTAGATATAATAAGGAGTGAACACACTTGAAAACCAGGGTAACCATGAATCAAAGACATACAATAGATGCAGAAAAACCAAAAAGAAGAGAACTCAGGCATAGTACAAAAGAAAACCATCAAACTGCAAAAGGAAAAACAAGAAGAAAAAGAAATAAAGAAATACAAAATCAACTAGAAAACAAGGTTTAAAATGACAATAAATACATACCTATCAATAGTTACTTCAAATATAAATGGACTAAATGCTCCAATCAAAAGACAGAGTGGCAGACTGGATACTAAAACAAGAGCCTACAATATGCTGCCTATAAGAGACCCACTTTATGGCAAAGGACACATATAGATTGAAAATGAGGGTATTAAAAAAGATATTTCATGCAAATCTGAAAATCTGAATCATTTTGCTGTACACTTGAAACTAACACGACATTGTAAATCAACTATGCTGCAATAAAAAAAAAAATGTTTATGTATTTTCTCAACCTGACTGTGAAGGATGAAAGTTATGAAATAAATGCACCTACATTTTCATACAGTTTTATACATGTATAAAATTAAATTCCTACTGCCCACTAATGACTTAAGTTAATTCAGAATAGTTGAAACAAAGAAGTCCAAGCCACGCAGATCCAAGTGTGATGGTTTGTAATTATTCCTACAAAACAGAGCTCTTAAGCTGATTTATCTTTAGTTGTATGCAAGAGGATACTGCTGGAAAATTCAGTCCTATGACTCTGATCAAATTCAGAGTGAGAAAAGTCAGTCCACAGGAAAAAAAAATACAGTTTTTATTGGACATAGAACTTCTATATTGCAGGTGCTCATTTGCCTGGGGGAGTCCCAATTTTCTAGTTCTAATATATTCATTGTATGTCTTCAATTAACTTATTCTATGCATCTCACTGCTGACAATTCTCTTATCAGAACTTAGCTAGGTAGGTGGGGTAGGATTCAAAATGAGTACTTCTGTCTTGATTTTTAGTCAGGCTACTTCTGACACAAAGCTTAACAATTTAACAGGTTAACGTCTACAGTTATCTGTGGCTCTACCACAGTCTTAAGAATTTTGAAGGCAACTGTTTTCTGGTACTCACGACTGATTACTGTTCTTGGTGCTTTTCTTGTATATGGAAGGAGCTGATCATGACAAACTATACCAGTTTGATTATTGCTGTTGTGTTTAAGATGTTAATTTACCTTCTTAGTTGATGGTGTCCTGATCCCTGTGTCTGAACTAATGTATTTCTTACCTTTAGCACCAATGTATTTACATCAAAATACTACTCACATGATGGTTTTCATTTGGGAAGCTTTTGTTTAAGGTATAAATTTATCTTGTCCTAATATAGTTGTTATGTAATGCAAATGTTTAAGATAGTTTTAAGTCTCGTGCATGGGTGACGTTTGTGTCAAAGATGTTGCTACAGTATTATGAGTTGGTTTGTTGCCTAGGTAGAACTGGAAGGGAGTAACACATTTCACTTTGTTTAAGGACATCCCCAGCTCTTGTGACAATGAACTATGCAGAACAGCCCATTGATTCTCTACTGCCAGCAGTCCTAAGCCAATATTTTGGAAAGCAGCTTCTTGGATGGAAATCATCGACACATATTACCCTATACAGCTTTATGGTGCATAACTTCCCACAATGACCCAATTTGCTGGAGTCCCACAGTCCCACTAGATCACTTTGGCACTGTGCTCTGATGTGTGCAGTAGTTCCAGAAATCCTCTGATTTGAGACTCTTTCTCAGCTCTTTGCTAGCTGGTCCACTGGTGTCTTTTTGTTTTGTTTTTTTTTTTTTGAAGTGGTTCTGTTCCTATGTTATCTGGAGAACCTAAATTTCTTCCTAAAATCACCCTTAGTGTTTGCAAAGGAAGTCTCTTTTTAGGGTTCTACCACTGTCTACTCTTCTTAACATCTTCACCATTCCAAAAAAGTGAGGAAAATAATTCCCATTCCTTTCTAGTCATTCATTTTTCTCAATCTCAAATCATGGTCACCTTCACCTACCCCTGGCTACACCGCTACTGCTAGTGAAATTACTACTTTCTTTAGCTATTCCAGAGGGTATACACTGGTATAAGACCTGTAACAAGATTTTAAAAGGTAATAACTAATGTCAGAATAATAAATTATAAGTATTTCCCCCAATTCTTTAACATAGTTATTACTTTTATTAAAAGAAAAAAGACCAAACTTATATCCCTTGTGATACAGTAGCGTTGTTAAAGGTAGGGGATTTGAAGTCTGGCTCAAGATAGAATCCCAAATCTGCCCACTTAGTCCTGTGACCTTGGAAATGTTACCCACTATAGTCCTCAATTTTATCATTTTCACAGGGGAGATGGGAGGATCAAATAAAATTAACATGATGACTGGCACAAATTAAATCTACAAATAGTAGATATTTTTAACATCATAGTCCATAATCCTTTATCTGCAATCTTAAAATCCCAAAAGCTCTGAATACCGAAATATTTGCATATATTTCGTGCTAAAACTTATTTGGGAAAAAACCATTGACCTGAACAGGTTTGAGACTACTTACACTTTATTTCATGTTAAATATTCATTCAATTTTATGTGGAAATGTTACTATTGTTGATTTTAGGGTGCTGCAATATACCCAGATTACCTTTCTAAAATCCAAGAAGCTCTGAATTCTTAAATACATATGATCTCAAGAATTTCTTAAGAAAGCCCAAAATATGGCATCACCATTTCTTTTATTTCACTCAGAATTTGCTTGTTATTCATAATGATACCCAGGATGTCACAAAAATCACTGCTGTGATTTGCTGAAGGTCAGTGCTTATTCACTGGCACATTCCCCTTTTCCAAAGATCGAATATTTGAAATAAGGATGAGATCTCTTCTGCACTTCTGCTGGCATTCATGTCATAAGGTTTTCATACAAATCATTTCATAGAACAAAAAAGAATTGTCATAAGTATGAAAACTGAATTGCTTTGTCGGAGAAAATTCTAATTTTTGAATGTCCCTTGCCTCGTTTATGATACTTAAAAAGGCAGGGTATTTTCTGGTTTCCCTTGTACATTGGTCTCTTTTGGGAAGTCTTATGAAGCAGGATTTCTGGACATGCAGTTCAAGAGCTTTCAGCAGCCACAGACAACTGAGTATAATTTTAATTGCCCTCAGCTCCTTGAGTTACTTAAAGCATGCCATGAAAACCACAATTCCTTTCTTTCTCTGGTTGCTGTTTTGGTTTTTTCGTTTGTTTCTCCTTCACCACCTTTTTTGGGTCTTTCCCTTTTGTATGCTTTGCTTCTGATCTTGTGTATGGTCAAAACTGATTGTCTTCATTCATGTAACCCTAACAGGAAAATGTATCAGTTAAGTATTTGCTGCATAACAAACTACTCCAAAATTTAGTAGCTTGAAACAACAAACATTTTTGTTGGATAGTTTTGACTCAGGCTCTCTCATGAGGTTGTAGTCAAGATGTCAAGTGGGTCTGCAGTCATCTGAAGGCTTGACTGAGGCTGGAACATCTGTTTCCAAACTCACTCATGTGGCTATTGGTCAGAGGTCTCAGTTCTTCTCCATATGGGCTTCTCTGTAAGCACTAATTTGGGCTTCCTTACAGCATGGCAGCTGGGTTAAAGGGGTAAGCATGGTGAGTGATAGGGCCACAAAAGCATATCATCTTTGATGACCTATCATCAAAAGCCACACAGCATCATGTCCACCACATTCTTTTGATCAAGTCAGTTGAGGGAATGGGAAATAGACTTTCCCTTTTAACGGGGAGTGGCAAACTTCTATAAGAGAATGCACAAAGTGTTGCTGTGGCAAAATTTTTAGAAAATATTACTGGCCACGCTGTGGATTTTCTCAGTCACAGAGTATTCAAACCACACAAGATCTATGGAGATCCATTTAGGCCAGAACTGGGGGTAGAAAGAAGGAGCAGAGTGAGGGGAGGACCATTGGTCAGGTTTTGCACTGTAAAAGTAAATGGCTGGGGCTTTTTTCTAGTTCCATTTTAGCCACCATCTTTTTCGAATGTATTCCCATTTGATTAGGCTAACTGAAGACACGATAATGTAGATTTGAGAAATGTATCTTCCTTCTTGGTTTTCTTACTTATAACTTCTTTAGCCCTATTTCCTAGGGAGATAATTACAAGTTAGATGTTGAGATCATCATTCTTTATTACTCAGCTGGAATGGCCTGAAATTTACATTAAAAAGTGATTTTTTTCCTATGCTAAGTGCTGATTAGAAATGACTGATATGAGATCACACCTTATCCTTTTTTCAAAACTCTGATTTTTAAATATAAGTGAAGTAGAGGTCAATTACAGATATAATGTTAATGCATGAGAAAAGTGCAGGGGAATAATATAAAACAAACATCATGGAATTTCTTAGAGTGGGATATGCTATGTATATCTATGTACATAAGGGATATGCTTTGACCTAGAGTGTGACTTAAATCCATCAGGAACATAGTTCTTTAAAAAAAAAAAAAATCATTGAGAGAAACAATCCCTCTTTAATCTTACACTTTTCCTCTCAAATTAGAGCTAGGTGTGAAGTCCCATTTAAACAATTCTGTCCTAAGATGAAAGCCTATTCCTGGAAGCCATGGGGGTTCTGTGCCTTAAGTTTGCCTGATGAAATGAAAAATTCTGTTTTAAGAGGTCTTATTGTTTACCTGGAGGACAAGGCAAGTGAAGGACTAGGAAGAATCCATATCTCCACCACATTAATCAAACTGTCTAGTTAGGATGTCCATATTGCTGATGATTAATTCTGTCCTTGATTGGCAAAAGCTGCACTAACACTTCTTTATATGTCCTTTGATACTTACCAAACACTTCATCCAAAGCTCTCACTAATTTATTCTGTACATATGTAATTTGTGTCTATATAAAGCATCTCAAAACAAGGTACACAGCCAACATAGTAACTACTTGAGTTTTAAGCTGTGCAGGGAACTGTGTAAAAATATATGTTAAACTAGGAAAGAAAAGCAAATGAAAGGATGAAAGGGAAATCCCCTCATACAGGAATAGTGGAATCTTTGTATTTAGAGACTTGCCAGTTGTTTACTAAGGAATGTCTACAAAAATTACCCTACTAAGAGGTTCATTACTTTGGGACCGAGAACAGTTGGACGTCAGCTTCTGTGGCTTTTGTTTAATTGCTATGCTGGATGTTGGAACATCTTCCTGCTGCTGCCTGCTATAAGTCTATCTTCCTATTTCCATCTTTCAAGGCTTCTAATGGCATGGATCCACCCTCAACCCTGGGACACCTGTTTCCACATACTTCCCATTATGTATAGTCCTTTAGTCCTCTTCAGTATGGCTTCCTTGCTTTCTGTTTCATAGGCTATGCTCCAGGCTTCAGCTCATGCTGTTCCCACTTTGTTCTTAGGGGCAATACAACATTTATTTAGAATATGCTATGTACCATGATTACCAGATGAAAGAAAATCTCTGCTTTCAAGAAACTCAATGATTGGGTTAATAAGCTTTCACTTTTGAAGATACAAGTATCTCAGTTTGGGTTAGTTAAGAGCCAGTTTTAAAAATATTAGTATACATTGTTTTCATCAGATTGACTACTGTATAAAAATAATAATAACCACACGTTATAGTTCTATACTACTTATAGAATTTTGAAAGAAGATACTCCTATTACCTCATTTGATTCAGTGGTAGCTCTTATTTCTATATTTTTCTTTCTGTATTGTGGATTAATACATTAAAACTCATATAATGTATCAAAGAAATGTAACCTAGAAGTATATTCTGGAGGTAGGTCTACAACCCATGTGCTCTGATGATTAGCTGTATCCTCTTTCCACTAAACCACACCTTTTCATTTAATGGTTAACTAAAATCATTGCACTAAAGTAGAGGAAATTGGTGCTACAAGTGGGAGAAAATAATTTCAGATCTTGGTACAATGTTAGAGATTACAACAGATCTGAGTAGAGGGCTCTGTGTCATTGATGACAGTGTGAGACCAATAGTATCTGGTGGTCCAGGCCTAAGGTACCAGAGTCAACCTTATCTATTAAAAATGTTAGTTAAGGTCAGCCCTGCATTTCAATGGCAGAAATGGAAGCTTTCTCTTTTCTATCTCCTTTTATTTTTTAAATTTACCTATAATATTTCCTGCTCCTAGATCCCCAGTCTCAAGGCCAACAGTATTTGTAGTCCTAATTTTCTTTTACCGATGAGTTAAATTAACCTTTGTGGATCAATATAGGGACACAACCACCATGTATAATCTTGGTTCTATGTAACAATTCATTTTTAGGTCTCAATGATCCATTCTCATGTGAAATGTTCTTTCTCCCTTTTCTTTGTAAACCAATTCTGTTCTTAATTCAGAGCCTAACTTACATCATTCTTACATTGTTTTGGGTGGACTTGAATTCTTTAGTTTGCTGATTGAATTCTTAACTTCTGATATTCTATCTCTTATTGTCTTTCTGCCTGGTAAAAGAAAGATCAAGGGAAAAGAAATGATTGTGGTGAGGTTAGGAGTGCTTTCTACCAAATATTTCTGGTTCTTCCCTTGTACACATTTCAGGATTGCACTTCTTTCTTCCTTTGAAATTAGCTATGGTCACCTGACTTGCTTTGGTCAGTGAAATAAGTAGCAGTGAGGTCTGGGTAGAAGCGTGGAAGCTGGTCTGTGATTTGCCATGTTGTTTCCTTCAGTCAGGGTGACTGCGAAGGCCCTAGGTTGGTGGCTGCTCCATCAGGCCCCATCACCGATCTCCAAAGGACATGCAGCATGAAGGAGAAGTAAACTTTTGTTGCATTATGCCCCTGAGATATGGGGGTTATTTGTTACTGCCATGAACCCAGCTTATCTGTCTTGTCTAAATTCTACATTGTCAAAATTATAAAACTAACTAAAGAAACAGTCATAAAACTTGATAGAAACCAACAAAAAAACCCACTCCTCCCTACAAAACCAACAGCAACAGACGCAAAACTCACCTTGTTAATCAGAACCATAAAAACCTTCAATGTTATCCTCCTGGGGTTAGAAGTAGTTCAATGCTGTCTAATCAGTTAAAGATAGATAAAAGGACTGCATTGATATTTTGTTGTATATCAGTTATTGTGGCACAGATATAAATATTCCTTTAAAATAAGAGTATGAGATTGCTTTGTTTTGTTTTTTATTTAAAGATATTGGACCAATGTGCCAAATAACTGCCCTTTCTAGAGTCTTTTAAAATAGACTTCCTAGAAGGGTCTAATCTCTATACTGTTACACCCTGGGTGTGCTGATCTGGAGTGTAGACAAAACTGTCTACTCAGGGAGAACTATACACAGGGATTCCTATAACCCTGAACACCCCCCTCCCCCTTTCTTTTGCTCCTACTTTCTGACCATGCAAATATAAAGGCAGTGATTAGATTAAAGGAAGGAAATGTTGATTAATCACCTGTTAAAGATTCATGACTTCGACCCGAATATTAGCCACATCAAATTCCAGTGATTTGAAAGGAGAAAACTCTGTCGTTGTCAATCTTCAAATGTCAAATGTATAAAACTACTTGATGTTATGAGATTTTGAGTTTAATGGGAATCTTTCACCTTCCCTTTAACCTCTATTTTGGGAAATAGCAATAGAAGACATTTCAAAATGAGACCTATATTTACATTGTGGCTTTGCCATTTTCTAGTTTCATTTTACTTTGGACAAATTATTTAAACTCTTGAACTTCAGTTTTCTCATCTGTGCAGATAAAACCCACTTCAAAAGGGATAAGGTATTCAACACACCAAACCTAGTATTCACCACATAACAGACATAAAAATGTCTTTTTCTTCTCCTCAACCCCAAACATATTCTTTTTTTTTTTTTAATTTTAGTTATTTATTTATTTATTTTTGGCTGTGTCGGGTCTTCGTTTCTGTGCGAGGGCTTTCTCTAGTTGCGGCAAGTGGGGGCCACTCTTCATCGCGGTGCGCAGGCCTCTCACTATCGCGGCCTCTCTTGTTGCGGAGCACAGGCTCCAGACGCGCAGGCTCAGTAGTTGTGGCTCACGGGCCTAGTTGCTCCGCGGCATGTGGGATCTTCCCAGACCAGGGCTCGAACCCGTGTCCCCTGCATCGGCAGGCAGATTCTCAACCACTGCGCCACCAGGGAAGCCCCCCCCCCCAAACATATTCTGTTACTATTTAAATTATATTTTAGAATTAAAAAAATCCAGCAATTGTATTTTAAAAATATAATGGCTACTGATTTTGTATTGTTAACATATTTTATACTAATATATTTTTAAAATTTCCTTAACATTTCCAAATGTTAGACTGTGCCTGTCTTTAGAGCAGAAGGAAAATAGCAAACTTAACACCAAAGCAAATTAAATGCAAGTGGATAAATTATTTTCAGTGCAAAAATATAATCTAAGATAAATGCAAAGGCTTTCTTCCTGTAAGCCCCTTTGTCTTATAACAATTATTCATAAAGCCCTATGCAATACTGGCAGAGTAATGAGTCCCTTTCTGTGGAAATATACTCATTTCTATTCAGCTAGCTGGTTCCCAGGGGAATTATGAATTGCTTTCCTAGTTTGCACACGCAGTTCATGAATCTCAAAGAAAAAATATATATATAAGGAGAAAATATATATATAAGGGGTCAATAACTAACAGTTTACCTTTATATAGCTAGACAACTGTTAAAACAGTTTGAAAAAAACCCAAGGAAATGAAAACTGAACTACTTGTCAGTTGTGGAAATTCCTGCACTCTCTTAGTAACCCATCCTTCCTAAGACGAAGATAAAAGTGCAGCTCGGGAGGTTGCAGTGAAAGTCTGGGCAACCACTGTGAAACTGTTATTGACTATTCAGATGTATGGCCTTTGTGCTCTGACTAGTCTTATGTTTTTATGAGACGTAAAAGGCATGAGTAATTCACAGGGAATACCAGCAATTCTGTAGGACCCCTGGCAGCCCCAGGGTTTATAAACAGCTAGCCCCTAGGCAGGTTGCATGTTGTAAAATCTCCTATTTGAATCCGGTAGAAGCATATTTTCTCTACAGCTTCCCACAGTCACATTCACTCCCTATCATCTTCCCCATTGCTTCTGCACTCATTCACTTTATTTGACTCAGGTCTGGGATATTTGAACTGAATCCCATCTTCTCCTTTTCTCTTTCATTACAAGGGAACAAGTGTCTCTCTTCCTGTTGATGGCCAGCCTCTGCCCTTTTCCCGGACCCCATCTCCTCTCTGCCCCTCAAGTATTTTGCTCTGCAGTTACTCCCTCTTTCTCCTGCTCCAGTAATATCTCATCTTCTGTGGGATTTTTCCGTTTAGCATAAAAACATGTTCTATGTTCTCCCACCTCCAAGAAGACAGACTGTCCAATTTTCCCTTGACCTCACACCCTGCTTCTGTCTCTGTTTTACTTGGGTGCTTAGTGTCCCCTGCTGAATGCCGGGCATATCCTCTGCCAGGATGTTGCTAGATGTTGGCATGAATGACACATGGGCACCAGTGAGATATGAGGTAAGGTTTATTCACACATTAAACAGCAAAAGAATTCATCAAGGAGAAGGGCTCAGGTTTGGTCCGAAGTGAAGCAAGAGCAAAGCAGGGTGAGTGACTTTGGCTTTTATTGATTTGGTGGGAGACTGGGGTGGGGTGTGGTGGGATAGAGGATCTTAGGGCTGGGTGGGGTTTGTGTGGGTTCAACTTCTCCATCAGCACCAAGGGAGGGGGCATGTGGACTTTCTTATCCAGTCACCCATATGGGAGTGTCAGGGGGAGGGTTGGCGCATAAAAGCTATCAGAGGTCAAACATCAAAAATGGAGTCTTTCTCTTTGTCGTACTCTTTCTTTCACTTTTCCCCTGCAATATAAACCTTCCCCATTTCTTTACCACCACTTACATTTTTAACTCCTTTCCAATTGCCTTTTAATTTCTAATAACTCCACTGAAAGGATTCTTGTCAAAGTCATGAATGGCCTCCACGTCACCAAATCCAATAAGTTTTCTATGCTCATCTTACTAGACCCATCAGACCACTTTACTCTCCTTGATATGTTCTTCTCTCTCTATTTCTATGGCACCACACTCCCTAGGTTTTCTCCTATCTCCCTGGTTACACTTCCCAGTCATCTTCATGTGATACTTCTCTCTCTGACCTGAAATATTGGGGTCATTTAGGACTACGTCCTCCTTCTTCTTTTATATCAGCCCCAGGGTCATAGCAGATATAATTTCTTTTTGTGGCTTTAAATATCTATATGTCAATGCAAGTTTATATCTCCATATAGATTTATTCATTATTCATTATTAAATTATTCATATGCTTTCCAGGCTTAAATACAGGCTATCTGAAAGTTCTATATGGACTTCTCATAGACATCTGAAACTTAGAACTCCCCAAGGAAAGTTTGATTTCCCTTCCAAAATATGTTCCTCTTTCAATCTTCTCTGTTTCAGTAAATGCCATCACCAAGCTTCCATGACTGAAGCCAGAAACCTGGAATCTTTATTATTTATTTCTTCCATTCCCTCACCTCCTACATGCACTCCTTTGTCACATTTCATTGTTCTGCCCCCCCAGAGACAGCTAGTCCTGCCCATCCTGTCTATCATTCCTCTAGAGGAAGCCATCACCTGCTCCAGGTCATTATCACTTCTTCCCAGGTCTACTTTGGAAGCCTCCCAACTCATCTCCACCTTTCTACTCCTTCTCCTCCAATCCAGCCTTTCAGAGTAGTCAGAGGGATATTTAAGAAATAAATCAGATCACATAACTCCCCTGCTTAAATCTCCCCAGTGGCTTACTGATGTACTCAGAGTAAATTCCAGACTCCTCACCATGCCACATACAGTGCCCTGAGTGGAGCTGACATGATTCGGTAATTATTCTGCATTCTGCACTGTTCTGAGTGCTTTCCAGGTACTCATTTATTTAACCTTCACACCAGTCCTGTGATCTAAATATTATTACCCCCACTTTTTAGCAGAGGAAATGAACCATGGGGGATGTTAAGGAAACTGCCTAAGGAGGCACAACTAGAAAATGGCGGATCTGGGATTCAAATGCGGGCCACTTGGCTCCAGGGTTCACCCTGTAACCACCATGTATTCCCGTTTCTCTGAGCAAAGGCATGGACAAAGAAATGAGGCATGAAATGAATAGTCACTCAACCATTCCTAAATTCACCCGGAGAAGCAAAACCCCTGCATCATAGGCCAGGACTGAGAAGCTTTGGCAACTCTCTGCAGCACAATTTTTACACCAGCAGTAGGTCTGCGTTTTAGCCTGAATGGTCTTCTCTTTCTTTTCTTTCAAGCATACCATCAACGCAGCAACTTGTGGATTCCAGCCTGGCAGTATTGTACTGTTTGCAAATGACATGGGGAGGACAGCAGTGACAAAATGAGATCTAGCACATTGCAGTGTGCCATGTATCTGCCATGGGCAGTTAGCAGGATTGAGTCCACCTTCCTCGTCAGGATATAAAGTGCTACCATTGTGGCCAGCACCAATTGTTTTGGCACAGCTGCCAATTCCACAGCCCATTCTGCTAGGTCCCAAAATGGTTGCTCGTGAGTGTCAGTAAAACATTGATATTGAGTCCTGTTCTGTGCAGGACAAAATGTGGGATACAGATTGAACTAGAACCAGTTCCTGCCCTGAAGATAAGAGGAAGAGACAGAAACTTTTACTAAATACAACAAGTCAATTCGTGAGAATGTTCTTAAAAATGAAAGAAATGTTGTCAGAGCACAGAGGAGGGAGGGACGAATTCTTCCAGAGGTAACAGGGTGGTCTCATGGACTAGGTGATGGACACTTAGGAATTCAACAAATATTTATTGAATTCCTACTGTATTTTTGGCTCTGGACTGGGTGCATCATCTATTTCATAGGATTTATTCATTTAAGTCAGATAAGGAAAGAAAAGGTCATCTCCTGACGGTACTCAATATTTATCTCCCAAGACTGGGAAAATGTTGTCCAATTTGGTAATTCTACTTGTTTACAACACCCGCCTGTCTTGGTGGGGAAGGGCAGAAATGAGAAAGGAGGAAGACAGTTGCTCCTGCTCTGTTTTGGAGAGGGATGTCCAGGAACAAACTATTCTCGATCATCAGGTACTGAGACTGTCAATACACATATGATATTCTGGAAATGCTTTCTGGAACATGACATTGTAATTGTTACAGGAAAGTAATCCTGCGTGCAGGCTTCAAAACATTTTGAAAATAGTCCCTTTTGATGATCTCTGTTTAACATTTTTTCTTATTAAATGAATAATTTGCATTTCCTCCAAACTTCTTCCAGTATATTTCGTAATTGCATAGTAGCTTTGTGTACCTAAAATGGGAAACATCTGCTATGCTATGCTTTTGAACTAGACATAGTAGTTTTTCTGGGAAGAAGTCAGGAGATAAAAAAGGAAATAACAGCAAAGACAAAAGAATAAATGAAAAAAGCAAGCTGGTGCGTGACACACTTACAACACCATTCACTTTCCTGACCTTCAATACATCTTTGACTTTGCTGCAGACTGCTGGGTTTGGAGTGGGGAGAGAACATACAGGGAAGATGTTTGAGGAAGAGTCTTTTAAAAAATGCTATTTTGGGAGGTAATCTCATGGATAGTGCTGTTGCTTCAGTCCATAATTTCTAGGTTCATTTGCTCAGCTATGATAGTCCCAGATTCATGATGTTGATTCAGCTCAGCTCACCTGGCTGGCATGAAGTCCTCCTCCTGCCTCATTGGCCTAAAAAGGGTGTTCTTGGGCACACACGCTTTGGTATAGTTCAGTAACTTTTCAGAAACCTAAATTTCCTGGATTATGCACTTGCCCTTCTCTATGTAAATGCAATTTACCCATCCCCGCAAGTATCTGTGGGATGGTCAGGAATAAAAACACAACCAATAGAATATAATCTTGAATGCTATGAATTGGTTCAGAATATTTTGGATTCAGAAAAATCTAACTTTGAATTCTATTAATGCTCTCACTTGTAATGTGAATTTGGGAAAGTTATTTAATGTCTCTAAGACTTAGTTTCTTTATGTACACATTGAGGCAAATAAGATCTACAGTGATGAGAGGATAAAATGAGATAATCTATGTAGAGTAGTAGTTGTCATATGGTTAGGACTTTGTTCAGCAGAGGGTAAAATGTAATGACACGTAACCCTGGGGTCAGAATCAATCCTGATCATTTCTACTGATGGTCTTAATTAGTCTGGCTGAGTGGGGAGAGTGACACCACGTCATGCCACTCAGATCCCTCTTAAGTGCTTGGCAGTGTTGGCTGCTGACAGCTCGGGACTGCATCCCTCTCTGAGAATCACCCTCTGATGCAAAAGGTTGCCTTGCTTGAGGTTATTCCCCCTCTCCAGGAGCAGCCCACATCCAGCAACTGCCCACTACTGGGCAGTACTAAAGCCTAGACTTCTTCTCTCTGTAGGAACAGCCCTGGAAGGACTTCCAAGCTTTAGAACTTTTTGAGTGATTGGCTGTGGCCACTGTTGCAACTGCATCTCACTTTGTCTTCTCCCTCTGTTCAACACTGTTTCCCCTGCTTCCTAACTGTTGTTCCTGGGAACACACCCCATTAAGCCTTCTGCATGCATATCTCAGCATGTCAGAGTTTCTATTCTTAGGATACCGAGGGAGATAGGAGGCATCTCCATGTTCCCACACCATTTTGTGGTACATTGTTCCTGAGGGAAGGGGTACAAGTTTCCAGAGGCGGAGCTTCCCAGAGACCCCTGAGGGCATCTGGTGTTAACAACAGTCCACAGACTAAAAAACAGATGACTGTTTTGTTGGTGTCCTCAAAATGGTTCTTTCTTCTTTCCTCTGAATATTCCAGGCTTCCCCAAGCTTTTCTTTAGTTTCTGTCCACACAGTTTTGTTCACTCCAGACTAATTCCCTGCTTTTCTGCCTCTACCCAGGTGATCAGAGCTAAGAGCTAAAGAGAAGACAGCTGCTCCCGACATCAATTCCACACGTTCTTTCATCCTACTGTCCTTTAAGAGAAAGTGACAGACACTTCACTCAGACAGCATAAAGAGGACTGAATGAAGAAATGGAATGTGAGTCCCTAAAAGACTGCCTGTCTGTTGCGTGGTGATTTTGACACGGCTGGAGTATTACCTGGCAAGACCACAATAAGCTTTTGAAAAGACAAGGAAGCTCACATTTGTTAAAGCTATAACTAGCTTGAATCAATGCCAGACTGCCAAAGTTTGGCTAACTTTAGGCTATTCCCAGGTCCTCTGGCCTCAGAAGTTTTCCCTGTAAGGCAAAGAGTTTAAAATAAATCGCGTAAACAAATCCTCGTTCAGTGCTCACTCACCACATGCAGGACACTGCCTCTGTTATTCTGATGTTTGCAAAGAACGATTCCTGCCTTTTAAAAGTCTAGAGTTTGGCTGGAGTCATAAGAGATATTGCATAAAACTTCAACTACATGACTTCAAATGTTCTGAAGATAATTCTAAAATCATGGTAGCTTTCAACTCGTACACCAGGCAAACCACCATCACCATGTGCTATAACTGCCTTAGTACAAAACCTTTACAAGGTGAGCAGACTTCTTAGTATTGTAGCTGACTCAGCTGAATATTCTTACCTTTCTTTTCTTTTTTTCTTTTTGGCCAGTTTTGAATACCCTAATTTGTTTTGTAGACAATTAAGGACAAAGTGAAATGCTATAGTCAGTGCCTAGTTTGATTAATGTCCAGCCATGAAGAATATCAAATGACAGGGGAAAAAAGTCCGTTTTCATATAGCAGTATTTTCCTTTGGTAATCTGCCTCACAGACTCTATCAGCAAGTATTGGACTCTTCAATCTTTCCAAGTGTTATGTATTAAGGAAAATAGAAAAGTTATTAAACTTGTGCCTATAAGGAGATATGATTCAAAAAATCCAAGCGACTAGAATTAAAAACTTCAGATTTTATATAATTTATGTTGAAATGAGTAACACTAAAAACATAAATTTATTAAGAGAAAAAACAGTAAATGAAGTCATCTTCAGGCATTAGAAAGTCTCTTTATCTTTCAGAATAGATAGTCTGCATTCCTAACTGTACAGGAATGAATTATAAGTCTTGTTATATAATTCACTCCATGTTGATTAACCAAAAAGAGTAACTTTCAAAAGAAAAATATATTTTTAATTTTTTAAAACTCATTGTTACTGTTTGTGTTAAGCAGAATTTCTTCTTGTCAAATGAAATTTTATCTGCGATCCAATTTATAAAACAGGTGAAAGTCATGATTTAGTAAAATACAGTTTCTAAAGTACATTTAGTAAAATAATTCTGATAGGACATTGTGGTTCTTTATTTAGGTGTCTATATCCTTTTGTGAACTCTTAGAAGAAAAAGCATTGTTCCTTATTGACTCAGCATCTGGAATTCTTCCTGGCCCTTAGGAGTCAGAGAAAAAAGGTGGTTTTCACACATGAAACGAGTAAATGTATGGGTCACCAATAGTCTCACTCTCAATGAAATCAAGACTTAGTCAATGATGGATTGCTTCTGTTGGCACTTCAGGGTTATCGATAGCTTGCTTTTAAGCACAAACTGTTCAGCATTTCTTTTGCTCAAGGGGCTGCCTTTCTAGGATCCCCCACAAAGAATGGGGTAATCAAACCCATTCTCTATAGTAGTGGGGCTGTACCCCAGGGCTGGACTCTGGGGGGGAGGGGGGCGTGGTGAGCACTCCCATTGATTCAATCTGCCTTCTTAAATATGGTGACCCTAATTTAATCAATCATCCTTCTTAACGGGGGTGCCTGGCCTCCTCCCACACAGGACAGCCCCCCTCCATGGCTGAACCCCGAAGGGGTGCCCAGGCCCCCCACCGGGTCACCCAGCCTCCCCTCAGGTCAGCACTCCCATTGATTCAATCTGCCTTCTTGAACATAGTGACACTAATTAAATCAATCATCCCTCTTAATGGGTGTCAGGAGCCTTAAGAAGGCAGATTGATTTAATCCGGGTCAGGAACCCTAAGGCATTTCATTGGTTTAATGAATATCAGGAGATTTAAGAAAGAGGATTGATTAAATGGGGTCACGATATTTAAGGGAGCTGTTTTAATCATTGGGATTCACATGATTTATGGGGACAGAGCCAATCAAAGGGAGTCACGTGATGGGGGGTGACTGACTCAGTTTCAGTCACCTGATACAAGGGGCCAGATTGAATCACTGGTAGTTTTAAGGGGACGATTGAATCAAAGGCAATCCCGTGATTTAAGGGGGGTTATTGTTTTAATGGCAGTCAGGAGATTAAGAAGGCCAATTAATGTAATGGGGTTCAGGAGAATTAAGAAGGCATATTTCTTTAATGGGTGTCAGGAAACCTAAGGGGTTTGATTGGTATAATGGTGTCAGGAGATTTAAGAAGAATGATTGATTTAATGGCGGTCAATATTTAATGGGGCTGATTTAATCAATGGGAGTCCCGTGATTTAGGGGGCTGTTTTGCTACATGGGAGTCATGTGTTAAAGGGGTGCTGATTCAATCTTGGAGTCACCTGATTTATAGGGACTGATTTAACAATAGGAGTCTTCTGATCCAAGGGACTGATTGAATCAGCCCGAGCACACACACACACACACACACACACACACACACACACACACACACGACCCCCGGACAGCACCCTCCCATTCTCTTTATTGGCACTAAATGATTATGGGTATCTGCTTGTGGCATGTGCCACAGTGGGTGGCCCTGTTAAGGGGTGAATCATAATGTTTAATTGATGGAGTTAGGCCATTATGTAATTTGACTTCCTCAGACTGAATTTTATTGGCAAGATCAGTGGGACATCCAAGGCAGACTGCATCATTTTTTTCCTGAGCATTTACTGTACTGAGCCCTTCTAGAGGGCATAGAAGTGTACCAGTTCAATTGTGGGAGGCCAAGGGATAGAGGTAGTAAATTTATATGAAAGAGAGATTTAAAAGCACCCTCTTACTTTTCCTGCCAAGCTTTCATGAATCTGGATCGTGTAAGCCCCTGATTAAACCATAACAGGAATATAAATGAACAGAAAAGATGAAGAAATGACAACTCAGGTTAGGTCAGCAATGGAAAGATTTAGAATAGAATCATCATGTTATCAAGTAAACAAACAAACATAACTCATAGCTAAGAAGTGCTGCATTCTCCATGGTTCAAGGAGGTAGCTGGAAATGAACATATTTCCTCTTTAGTGCCTATTACTATCTAATGGACTATGTAATTTACTTTTTATTTTGCTTACGTCTGTCTCCTTCACTGAAAATGTAAGCTCCATGAGGGTAAGGGTTTTGATCTGCTTTGTTTGTTCCTGTATCCCCAAAGCTTAGAATAGTGTGTATAAAATGATAAGCACTCAATAAATATGTTCTGAATGAATTAATTAATAGTTTAGTAGGATACATTATAGCCCTATCAAATACTATTGAAAATGGCATCAAGAAGAAGGGTTAATCCTATGTTCTTTGAAACGCCTTTGGTGGTATCCCTCTCAAGTTAATTAATTCATTTTCCTTCTGGAATTTAAGGTAATTATAAAAAGTAAAAATTATTTATTGAGCCAAAATACTAAGCCATGCACTGTCACTGGACTTTCAGATTCTCTTTATTTCAAGGGTACCATTGGCCTAGAATTGTTCTGTCATATTTTATTATATCTCCATAAGAATAAGCATTCCCATTTTGAATACTGAAGGCAAGATTTGCATTAAACCATGAATTGAAAATATAATGATGACTGTTTACTGAACCTGAAATCAACCTACATTTATAAACGTTTTCAAGCCCCAAATAAATAGTCATTATACTCACATACACAAAAAATAAAAACACTTAGAAACCAGTTTAACTAGCAACATCACAATATTCTCAATGGAGTTGATATTTAATTTATTGCAAATAAAATCTTTATTTGAGAAGAAATTTTTTTAGTCAGATATCAATATAGACCAAAATCTTTTGAAGTATTGATTTTCTTAAAAAATATTTCCAATAGAACTTACAATATTTACTTATTGAACAGAGCTTATATATTGACTAGTCATGCTTTTTAAGTTTTAACAATGTTAAAGATATGATTTTAGCAAAGTGTTTTGTTTTTGCTACAAATAATGGCAGTATGCTGTTACATTTAAGTCATCTATTATCTTTAAATAGGTTAGAATTTTTTCCTGAAAGCTTATTTCCAATGACCCTCCATCTGTTAACACATGAAGAATTTTTTAAAAAGTTGAACATCTCTGTTATAACCCAAACTTTGACAGCAATTTGCTCTATATCTTGGATCAATTACTTTCTGCACTGCAGATTTCTTATCTGTTAAATGGTCCTTAGAGTTTCTTCTTTCACTAGAATTCCATAGAAAATTTCGTAATTATTTGTACAGTTTAGAAGATAAGCACAGAGGATAAAATAATTGCATTCAATTTACCTTAAAATTCTTCACTGCACATTAAATATATTGTAATACCTTTTTTCCTTTTGATTAATCACTGATACTGATGATAAGGTTTCAGGCGTTTGTATAGTATGAATAAATAGTTTGAGGCTTTCAAAAAGAAAAAAAGAATCATATATTTGATATGTTGTTTCTTTCTTTCCAATTTTCATTTAGGAAGAAATACTTGTGTAAGAAGAAAAAGTCTGATAGAATAATAACTTTGTGCTGGAGCAAATGGGCTCAATAATTATGCCTCTAACTTTACAATGAGAATATATGAATTGTCTTGCTGCACAGAGAATAACACACATTTTCTACTATAAATTATGTCTACTTTTCTTTTGACTACTTTTATTTTTTAAATTTCTATATTCATTTTGTGATGGAAGTTAATAGTCAACAATATTTGCATATGAGACAATGATTTTCCTTTCTTTTCAAAAACAAAGGTAAAATATATTCAGCTTTGCTCCTACTAAAGTTAGGGAGGTAAATTAATTTTCCCTTTGTTTTTTCTAAAATTGTACTGGTCAAATACATACTATAATGTATAAAAGAGTTATTATTGAGATATATGAAACAACAAGAATAATACAAATAAGTTATAGTAAGTATGGCGACTGTGATGGTAATTTTAAGAATTTTATACATTTGTTATATTTCTTCAAAAATTGCATAATATAAATTTAATACATTTTAAAAACTTAGAATCAAACAGTCCTACATAAAGTAAAAACTGACCACCTTTTCTTTGTGTTTGTCTTTCCACACCAGTTTCACTCCCCTCCCTGGAAAAGATGTATTAATGCAAGCTTTGGAAAATGTAACTTCAGCCCATTTTCTATTCATTTATATGTATGTATTTATATATTTATAAGTTCTAAAAATACATGGGAATTTTCTCCTCATGTTGTTTTTATTCTTGGCTTTTTACTTGATAATATCTTGGGACTCTTTTTATAAGCCACTATTTATACATATCCATAGTTCTCTTACTGGATGCAGAGTAAAGTGTCGAATGGAATTTATTTAGTTCTTAAACATACTCATTTAAAATTTTTTTTCTTCCTCCTTCTTGACTTCATGAAACAAGGGATGAATTGTCATAAATATTGTTTCCTTTCAATAAATCGACTTTATGATGCCTGTGTAATAAGATTATTGGTCTTAAAGAGGGCTGTATAGGGGATACTGGGCATGAGTTGTGACTTTAGAAAGGTGTTAGCTCTTAGGGAAAAAGAAGAGTAACACTTTGTAGTGTTCATATTATCGGTAGTTGTTGAGTAGAGCACTGGTTTATTTGATAGCCTAGCAAACTAGGTTAAAAGCTTATTGAGCTTACTGGATTTGAAAGCTTATCAAATAATTATTGTATTTTTTATTAT